>NC_072402.2:128115000-129365000 GCF_028858775.2 Pan troglodytes | reverse complement strand
AGTTCAGAAACGATTGCCAGATGTTGGTATATCCTGCTTTCTGGATCTGTGCTTGTGAAAGGCTCCATGGTCTTGCCTCCTTGCAGGTACGTTTACATTTGCTATATGGCAGGCAAAGTTAATGTTAAACTATTTTGTATAGGATGTATATTTTCTTTCAGTAAGTGATACATCTTTTAAATGTCTTTGCTTGTTGGCACCATTGGAAATACTTGGCAGGAATCAGTTAATCTTTTGTTATTTCTGAGGGTATAATCTGTAAGCTTACACCATGATGTGATAACTTCTTCCTGTCTGAAAATTAGTTTTATGGGGCTGGGCACGGTGGCTCACACCTGTAATCCCAGCACTTTGGGAGACTGATGCGGGCGGATCACCTGAGGTCGGGAGTTCAAGACTAGTCTGACCAATGTGGAGAAACCCCGTCTCTATTAAAATAAAAAATTAGCTAGGTGTGGTGGCACATACCTGTAATTCCAGCTACTCAGCAGGCTGAGGCAGGAGACTCGCTTGAACCTGGGAGATGGAGGTTGCCGTGAGCTGAGACCACGCCATTACACTCCAGCCTGGGCAATAAGAGCGAAACTCCATCTCCAAAGAAAAAAAAATTAGTTTTATGTACGATTTGATCTGATTTATCTAATTGGTTTTTGATTCATTGCTGTTATTGGGTGTAGAGAGGTGATATAATAGTTAAGAAATTGGTTTTTGGAGTAAATCAACTAGATTAAAATTCTGATTCCATCACTAGTTATGTGACTTTGGACAAATTTTAGTTTTCTTGGCTGACAAATGGGAATAATAATGGTACTTACTTAAGTATTGTCATGAGGTGTTAGGAAACTACTACAAATGCTCTCAACAGAAGTCTATAAGGGTTCACACTCTGGAGCCAGACTTCATGAGTTCATATCTGCTCTACTATTTCTTGGGCAGATTACTTAATTTCTTTGTGCCTTACTTTGCTCATTTGTAAAATGAGCATAATAATACAACCTCTTTCATAGCATAAGCTAGTTCTGAGAAATAAATGACTTACTCTACGTAAAGCTCTTAGAACAGTGCCTGGCTGTTAGAAGTAATCGTTAATTATTTTAACTATTAGGTAAAAGAGAAGGGTGGTAGAAAGAAGGTCAGTTGTGGAATTCTGTTAGTAATTATTAAGATTTTAGGGCCTCAACGTATGCTTTAGTGACATAAAAATTTAACTTTTTGTGACTTTTTCCCCAAAATGTTGAGAAGAAATTTCTAGGCTTTTAAAGTAAGACTTCCAATTGTAGTTAATTTAGTGGCATAACTATTTAACATAAATATCAGGATATGGGACATCTCAATTTAAATATCATTTTAGAAGTCATGCCTTGACTCCTGAAACTTTACATCATTGGCCTTTGGTTAAATGAAATGTGCTAATTGACCAGTTGAATAACACATATAGTTGACTGTATTTATAAATATATAGTAGTTCTTGGTTTTTTTGAGCTTTTTGGCCATTGTTCCTTTTCCCTGTATTTGTGAAACTCACATTAATGAATTTGTATTGTTAGTCCCTGAGAACTGAATATGCTGGATTGATATTGCCTATGGTTATATTTTAAGATTATTAGTATTTTTCTGTTGAACACTCCTGCTGTTCTGAATGGTCAAGATCTTTGTTATGAGGACTTTTAATAGCCCTTAATCAACTGCAATAATTCACTACTAGTTTGTGATCAAGACAATGAAGTTTATCTTTTTAAGTAAATAATCAGAATGTTTGAGATTTTAGAAAAATCATGGTATGCATTAATGTAATCATAAACTTCACAGGAAACATGATTATGGAAGTTTAATCTTTATTCTAAAGAATAATACTGATTAGGGAATTTGTATCTTTTGTGTGAAAGATTTATAATAGGCTATTGTAGGTTCATTTTTAGGATTTGTGAGTTACTATAACAAACTACCTGGAATAATGCTTAGCATATATTAAGCATCAAGTAATTTTTGGCTTCTTCAGTCAGAATACAGAAACCATACCGTAATTGGAACAAGTGAAGTTTGATTTTTTTATTATTATGATTTTTTAAATTTGAGACAGAGTCACTGTTGCCCAGGCTGGAGGGCAGTGGCACGATCTTGGCTCACTGCAACCTGCGCCTTCTGGGTTCAAGCAATTCTCCTGCCTTAGCCTTCCGAATAGCTGGGATTACAGGTGTGTGCCACCACGCCCAGCTAATTTTTGTATTTTTAGTAAAGACAGGGTTTCACCATGTTGGCTAGACTGGTCTCAGGCTCCTGACCTCAAGTGATCTGCCCGCCTTGGGCATTACAGTGCTGTGATTACAGACATGAGCCACTGCACCTGGCCTGAGCAGGTAAAGTTTAATTTTAAAATTAAACTAGTTCAAGGGATTAGCTACTAAGAAGGATAAAGCAGAATACCCTACAGCTGAGGGCGAGTTCCCAAAGACAAAACAAACTTGAAAGGGAGACAGACCCCTTCCTCACGACTAGAGTTGAGACTTGGTTGAAGAATGTTAGTTGCAGCCCAATAAATAGCAGAGACATTCACTGGGTTGCTCTGGGACAGAGCTGGTCCACAGTTGTCTGGTCAAGGCTGGCAGGAAGGGGAAGGGAACTGCTGACCAGGAGTGGCACGTAAAAGAACCCCCTTACCAGGATGCAGATGGCCCCTGAAGCTGGGGACAGGAAACAGAAGCCCTCCAATTGCAGAGGAAAGACTTTCTTACTGCAGTGTTACTCTAGCACCCTCTGCTGACAAAACTGTAACATTTTCAGCTAGCAAAGGAGAACATTTACACAATTCTCATCCTTATCACAAAGTATGGCAATAAAGGGTAGATTTGAAGCTGAGAGCCAGTATGTTTGGAGAGGCAGTAAATAACTGTCACAGTCCACTCCCCTGGCTGCTCAGCTTCCTTATGAATGCTTCTAAACACACTTGAAATTCCATTCAACAATCTGTGTCTACGTAACAAGACAAAACTATCCTTTATACAAATGAAGTTCTTACCCTCTCCCCCAAATAAGGAGACACACAACAACAATCATTGCTAGCTATATTTGTATGTAATCTGTCATAGTGCCTCTGAATATTCTGTTAACTAAAGACTACCTTATAAAGTTTACCTTCAATATCTTATACCATATATATAGTAAGCAAAGAGAAAATGCAAAAAGCTACTTACTACAGTCTTTGTTTCTATAATGGGACACAAGGCTATAGTTCATATCTCTGTCTTTCACTACCCATTCAGTATTTCTTGCCTCAACTAAAACTTCAGCTGTTCTGTGTCCTTTACTTTGTGATTGGAACAAAACTTTAATTTTGATGTGTCTTCAACTATCCTGCCTTTTTCTTAGTTGCTGTAGTTTTTCATTAACCTTTTTTTTTTTTAAGACAGAGTCTCACTCTGTCACCCAGGTTGGAATGCAGTGATGTGATCCCAGTACACTGCAATCTCTGCCTCCCGGGTTCTGGCAATTCTCCTGTCTCAGTCTCCCAAGTAGCTGGGATTACAGGCATGCACCACCATGCCCGGCTAATTTTTATACTTTTTGTGGAGACGGGGTACCATGTTGGCCAGGCTGGTCTTAAACTCCTGACCTCAAGTGATCTGCCTCCCTTGGCCTCCCAGAGTGCTAGGATTACAGGTGTGAGCCGCCTCGCCTGGCTGTTTTCCATCAATCTTTATTGGTTTTTTTGTTGTTGTTGTTGTTGTTGTTTTTTAAGACGGAGTCTCACTCTGTTGCCCAGGCTGGAGTGCGGTGGCTCAGTCTCGGCTCACCTCAACCTCTGCCTCCCAGGTTCAAGTGATCCCTCTGCTTCAGCATCCCAAGTAGCTAGGACTGTAGGTGTGCACCACCACATCCGGCTAATTTTTGTATTCTTAGTAGAGATGAGGTTTCACCATGTTGGCCAGGCTGGTCTCGACCTCCTGACCTCAAGTGATCCACCTGCGTTGGCCTCCCAAAGTGCTGGGATTACAGTGTGAGCCACCCTACAGTGTGAGCCACCGCACCTGGCCCCATTAATCTTTAATAGTGGGCATGGCAATACTAACAGGAGCATAAGAGAATGGCCTAAGTTCCAGATGTAGTCTTTCTTGCCTACATTTTGTGCAGTAACCCATTTTTCCTCTGCTAATTGGAATCAGTCACGTGGGCCAGTAGACTAACCTCTTTTGCTGCCTGTTGGTTTAATGACTAGGTAGAAGTCTCTAGTTGAGTGGAACCATTGTTGTGTTTACTGGTAGAAGCAATACTCTTTTGTACACTAAGCCTCCAAACCAGCAGAGCTGAGAGTTGTTGGGAGGGGAAGCAAAAATTGTGTGAATGAGTTTATGAGAGGAAAATAAATCTCAGGACCCCCAAATCACTAAGTCAAAGAGAAAAGTCAAGCTGGGAACAGCATCAAGCAAAACTGCCTCCCATTTTGTTCCTAAATAAGATAGCTACAAAAATTAAAAAAAAAAAAAGCTACATTGCTCCCTCATGATTTGTCCATAAGGAAATACCTTGTGGACCTAAGATCTTTACTCTAAACAGACTGAGGGAGCAAACCCAGCAACGCCTTTCCAGATTTTTCTTGGCCTATGTAGCATTCCTTCCCTCCAGGTAGGGGGCAGGACCCCTCTGGAATGAGGGTTTTCAAGGGAGAAAGGAGAGTAACATTTCTAGGTTTTATGGCTTCCTTTGGGGAAGAGGAGTTCTACTTTCTATGACTCACCTTGGGAAAGAGGTTTCTGTTACTCACTTTGAGGGAGAAAGGGGGGCAAGAGAAGGTCAGAGACTTTGCCTTTGAGTCGTTTCAATATCCTTTAAAGAACTCACCGTGCCAAAGCACCATATTTTGGAGTATTGTTTTCTGAGTTCCAACAACTCTCTAGTTTTAGCTCTTTTATTGTGAAATATAATATGGGGAAAAGTGCAGATAACATAAATCTACATGTTAGTGAGTTACTATACATTGAATGTTTGTCTAATCACTACCCATATCAAGAAATTGAACATTGTCATTACCTAGAAGCAGCTTCCATGCCTTTTCTTAAATCTACTCTCTTACTTTTCCTCAACACCAGTTTCCTGAATTTTAATCAGTCTTGTATCTCTGAAGAGTTTTGGCCTGTGGATATGTATACCTTAGTTGAGGGCTATTATAAGTAATGCAGCTGTGAACATTTTTGTATATTAGATGCACATGTGGATACGTTTCTGTTGTATATACTTAACAAGGAATTGTTGGCTCACAGTGTTGTAGGACTTCCTTTTAGTTCAGCTAAGAGCCGGGTCTTGTTACACAGCCATGAAATACTAGGCTCACAGACACTTTGAAGGATGAGAATAATGGAATCTATTGGGCAAAAAGGAAAAAGGGGAAACAAGAATTCTCTGCAAAACCAGTTTCTGCTAGTATGCTTCCCACCTGGCAGATTGAATCCCAGGTACCATGCAGGAAGAGGAGGGGCCAGGCTCTTCCTCACAGCAAAGGGCACAGACTTCTGTGGCTCCACCCCTGTGTGTGCTTCTCCCAGTGCGCAGGCCAGTTAGAATTTTTCTGGGAACCCCTTTACACTTGACTGTCTCAACAGGGTGTGCCTACATTAAGCTTTGTTAATTCCAAGTTGCATTCCAAATTGATGCACTAATTTACACACCCACCAGTGGTGTGTGAGAGTTTCCATTGTTCCACATTCTAACCAACACTTAGTAATACAAGTCTTTTTACTTTAAAGTTTTTGGCTGCTTAATTTCAGTCATTCTTTTCAATTTTATAGTTTTGATTTGCATTTTAATGACTGCTGATGAATACATTTTCATTAGAATGACTTTTTTTTTTTTTTTAAGATAGAGTCTTACTTTGTCACCCAGGCTGGAGTGCAGTGGCACAATTTTGGCCCACTGCAACCTCCACCTCCCAGGTTCAAGCAATTCTCCTGCCTCAGCCTCCCAAGTAGATGGGACCACAGGTGCGTGACACCACGCCCAACTAAATTTTGTATTTTTAGTAGAGACAGGGTTTCACCACTGCTGGCCTCAAGTGATCCACCTGTCTTGGCTTCCCAAAGTGCTGGGATTAGAGGCTTGAGCCTCCATACCCAGCCTAGAATGACCTTTTTTGTAAAGTGACTTCTCAGGTCTGTTCCTCATTTTCCTAATAAGTTGTCTTTTTGTTTTTGAGATGTAGAAATTTTTTATATATTCTGAATAAGAAACCTTGCTTGGTTATTTTTGTTGGAAATACTTTTCCCCACTCTGTCTTATTCATTGTCGTATTCATTCTGTTAGTAACGTCTTTGGATGAACATGAGCTCTTAATTCTAATGTAGAAAAATTTGTCTTTCCTGTTTCTGAGGTTGTGAACCCCAAAAATCTGAGACAGGTCTCAGTTCATTTAGAAAGTTTATTTTGCCAAGGCTGAGGACGTGTGCCTGTGACACAGCCTCAGGAGGTCCTCATGACATGTGCTCAACGTGGTCAGAGCACAATTTTGTTTTATACATTTTAGGGAGACATAAGACCTCAATCAACATATGTAAGATCAGCATTGGTTCAGTCTGGAAAGGCAGGACTACTTGAAACAGAGAGGGGGCTTCCAGGTCATAGGTAGATAAGAGACAAATGGTTGCTTTTTTTGTTTGTTTTTTGGGGACGGAGTTTCGCTCTTGCCGCCCAGGCTGGGGTGCAATGGCGTGATCTCGGCTCACTGCACCCTCCACCTCATGGGTTCAAGCTATTCTCCTGCCTCAGCCTCCCCAGTAGCTGGGATTACAGGTGCCCGCCACCACACCCAGCTAATTTTTATATTTTTAGTAGAGACGGGGTTTCACCATCTTGGCCAGGCTAGTCTCGAACTCGTGACCTCAGGTGATCCATCCACGTCGGCCTCCCAAAATGCTGGGATTACAGGTGTGAGCCACTGTGCCCAGCTGGTTGCATTTTTGTTTTTTTTTTTTTGAGTTTCTGATTAGCCGCTCCAAAGGAGGCAATCAGGTATGCATTTATCTCAGTGAGCAGAGGGGTGACTTTGAACAGAATGGGAGGCAGCTTTGCCCTAAGCAGTTTCCAGCTTGACTTTTCCCTTTAGCTTAGTGATTTGGGAGGCTCAAGATACTTTGCTTTCACAAGGCCATGGAGATATGTATGTATGTATGTATGTATGTATGTATGTATGTATAGTTTTTTTTTTCTTATTTTCTAGAACTTTTCTTGTTTTCCTTTCACAGTTAAATCTGTAGTCTACCTGGAATTGAGTTTTGGGTATGGTATAATGTTGCGTCGTTTTCCATAGGGATACCTAGATATCCTTTTCTCACTCATTTAGTGCCACCTTTTATGTAAATCAAATATCCACATATGTGTGTGCCAGTTTTAATTTTCATGTTTTTGATGAATAATGATGTTGAACACTTTTCCTTATGCCCTTATGCTTATTGGCCATTGCTTTCTGTTTTTTCTTTAATAAAGTATCCCTTAAATTTTGTGTGCCTGTTGTTAAACTCCTGTTATTACTGTAACTGTCCAGTGGATTCTTCCTGCCCACCTGTACAGACAAAACCAATTCACTGAGACCATGGCATTGTAATAAAGAGTTTAATTGACACAAGGCTGGCCACGCCCTGTGGGAGATGGAGTTATTACTCAAATTCATCTCTCCCAAAATTTGGAGGTTAGGATTTTTTAAGGATAGTTTGGTGGGCCAGGGAATCTGGATTCTGGGTGAAGCCACAGGACTGGTCAGCGGGAGGTCTGTGGGTCCTGGTGGCCACTGATGAATCATCAGAAATGCTAAAAACCTGAAAAGACATCTCAATAGGCCAATCTCAAATTCTACAATAGCACTGTTACTTGCAGGAGTAATTGAGGGAGTTGCAAATCTTGTGACTTTTGGAATAATGACTGGTAATCATTTATGTCTACAGCTTAGCAGAATTCAGCTCCTCCTCCTTGTAATCTGGTGGTCTTTCTTTCATTAGCTTTACAAAAGCGGTTTAGTTATCATTTAAACTATAAATGTTTCCTAAAGTTAGGGTGGCCGGGGCCAAGGAATGATTGAGGGCAGTTTAGAGGTTAAAGGCAAGATGGGTGTTGGTTAGATCAGATCTCTTTCACTGTCATAATTTTCTTATGGTTATAACTTTTGCAGAGGCAGTTTCATTATTATTCTATAAGAATCTTTCTACATCCAGGATGCAAGCTGTCTGTTAACCATTTTATCCCATTAATTTGACTTGCATTTTTATTTATTTTTAAAACTTTATTGAAGTATAACTGACATACACTGAACAGCACGATTTATAGTATACAGTTTGATAAGCTTTGGCATATATAAACACATGTAAAACCACCAGTATTACAAAGATAATAAGCTCTATCACTAGAAAAAGTTTCCTCATGCCACTTTGTAAACTTTCCCTCTCATAGTTCCCTGCTCCCTTCCTTGGTCCCAGGCCATTACTCATTTTTCATCAATGTAGATTAGTTTACATGTTATAAAATTTTTGTGTAAGGTGAAACATACAGTATGTACTCTTTTCTCATTCAGCTTCTTGCACTCAGTAAAATTATTTTGAGGTTTATCCGTGTTATGTGTATCAATATTTCATTTCCTCTTAATGCAGTGTTCTCTCATGGATGTTAACAGGAAAACCAAACTCTGTAAAATATTTTAAAGAGATTTATTCTGAGCCAGTATGAATAACCATGGCCAGGGGAAAAGACAAATTCAGGAAGCCTTGAGTAAGTGGCCCTAAGGTGGTTGGGCTACAGTTTGGGTTTATATATTTCAGGGAGGCAGGAGTTAAGAGGCAAAGACACAAATCAGTATGTGGAAGGGATACAATTAGTTCAGCCCAAAAAGGCAGGATGTCTTGAAGCAGGGGGTTATAGATTATAAGTGGATCCAGAGAACCTTAATTGGTTAAAGGAGTAAGGCTCTGTCGAAAATTTGGAATCAGCAGAAAGGAATGTTTAAGTTAAGAATGCTATGTCCAAGTCAGTTACAATAAAATGACCTGTTCAGTGACATTGTTGGTCTGCAGGTGTGACTTAATCCTTGCCATGCATGGCCTTAGGTCTTATTTATAATTTGGCATCTTATTGCCACAAAGGGTCTGTTTTGTCAGTCTTATGATCTCTGTTTTAAAAAACAATTAATACTCATAAGTTGTGTCTAAACTTCACAATGGAGGGGATATAACAAGGCATGTCTGACCTCCCTTCCCATCATGGCTGGGAACTCAGTTTTCAAGGTTTCTCTGGGGTGCCCCTGGCCAAGAGGGGGTCCATTTAGTCGATTGGGGTTTAGGATTTTATTGTTAGTTTATATGGATGTTCCACTATTTGTTTAGCATTCAACTGCTGATGGACATTTGAGTTGTTGACTGTTATTGACTATTTTGCAAAGAATGTTGTTATGGACATTCGTGTACAAGGTATATGGTCATATACTTTCATCTCTCTGCATAATATGTAGGAGTAGATGGCTAGATTTTGTACGTGTTTATGTGAATACATACTTTCATGTGTTTTGAAAAATACCTAGCAATAAGTTATATGGTCGATGCATGTTTAACCTTTAAGAAAGTGCCTTACTCTTCTCCAAAGCTGTATCATTTTACATTCTCACCGGCAGTCTATGAGAGTTCATATCTTTTATGAAGTGTCTCTGAGCCTTTGACCCATTTTTGATAATAAAATTCTTATTTTGTGCTTCAAAAGTTCTGTATGTGCTTCAAAAGTTCTTGTATGCTATATGTAAGTCCTTTAACAGGGATATAATTTGCAAATATTTTCTCCCTATCTGTGCATTGTATTTTCCCTCTTAATTGTGTTTCAAAGAGCAGAAGTACTTAATTTTGATGTTAAGTTTATCATTTTTTTCCCTGAATGGACTATGTTTTGGGGGTCATATGTAAAATCTGCTATTAACCCAAGGTTGCAAATAATTTTCTTAATTTTTTTTTCTGGAAGTTTTACAGTTTTAGCTTTTACTATGATCTATTTAGGTGTGTGATCTATTTAAACCAATTTTTGTATATGATATGAGGTGTGGATCTAATTTTATCTCTTTGCCTGTGCATCCTCAATTGTTCCAGCACCATTTGTTGATGAAAATATTTTTTCTCTTCTGGATTGCCTTTGCACCTTTATTAGAATTTAATTGACGGTGTATTTGTGGGTATATTTCCCAACTTTTTGTTTCACTTATTTTTCTATCTTGATACCATACCACATTATCGTGATTACTGTAGCTTTATAATAAATCATGAAATCAGGTGGTATGTGTTACCTGCATCCATATAAGAGACCATCTGAGCAGGCTTAGTGTGAGCAACAAGGCTGTTTATTCACTTGGATGCAGGTAGGCTGAGTCTGGGAAAGGAGTCAGTGAATGGTGGTGGGATTATCATTGGTTCTTATAGGTTTGGGATAGGTGGTGGAGTTAGGAGCAATTTTTTGCTGGCAGGGGATGGATATTACAAAGTACATTCTCAAGGGCTGGGAGGATGTTACAAAATACATTCACAAGGGTGAGGAGGATGTTACAAAGTAACATACTTTCACAAGGGCAGGGAGGGTGTATTGTCACAAGGGTTGGTGGGGAGGAATGTTACAAAGTACATTCACAAGGGCAGGGAGGAATGTTAACAAAGTACATTTGCAAGGATGGGGAATATCACCAAGTACATTATCACAAGCACTGGGGGAATGTCACCATGACTTGACCATGGTGTGCCCAGCTCAGAGGACCTTACATTCCTGTCTTTTTATGTTAATAATGAAGAAATAAAATGAAAAAGAGTAGTGAAAACTTGGGGTGAAAATTTCGGGGGCGGTATGGAGGGGTGATGGGTGAAGTTTCTCAGGGCTGCTTTGAGCTGGATTAGGGGCGGCGCGGGAACCTAAGTGGGAGAGATTAGACTGAAGTAAGATGTTGGGGTAAGGGGTGATATTGTAGAGTTAAAAGCAGCATTTGTTGTGTAGAATGATTAGTGATAGCCTGGATGCAGTTTCGTAGGAATTGAGAGATTAATCGGAAGACCCAAGGCCTGAGTAAGAAGAGAAGGAGGAAGATAGGTATTAGAGGACTAACAATTGGAAGAAGCCAGGATACTCAGTTAGAGAGTAACCAGGTGGGTCCAGTGTAATTAGTTGCCTGATTAGTGAGTTTTTGAGCTCTGTCTTTGAGTTTTTTGATGTTATATACCAAGCAAGATTAATTTAAGTAAAAACAACACTTTTCATTAAGAAATATACAGAGTCCTCCTTTTTCAGCAGTGAGTAAATCAAGGCCTCGGCGGTTCTAGAGGACAGCTGCAGCTAAAGAGTCAACCTGAGCTTGGAGGACAGATAAAGTTTGTGATATATCTGTAATGCTAGCAGAGAAGTCATTGGAGAGGCTGCGGAATGTTGTGACAGAGGTTGAGATGCCTGCTGTTCCAGTTCCAAGTCTAGTAGTGGAGGCAGAAAGTCCTAGATCCACAAGTAAAGGGATTACTGGGATGACTCTTTTTGTCGTGTTGGTGTCATGAGGGAGACAGGCAGTTGTTCATTCCCATCTGCAAGCTGGATTTTGGGGGTAAGGAAGACTAGAGTACATGTGCCCTTCCAGTTGGCGGGTAGGCACATGTGGGTGGAAGAGGCACATAAAAAGAAGAGACCTTGTGTCAGTCAGAACTGGAAATGTAAAGTGAAAAGGTGAGAGGGTGTACTGCAAGAGGAGTCCTGCACCCCAAATCCTAGAGATCCAGCAAGGGCAGCAGCCATTAGAGGTTGTAATGGGAACTGATGTTGCAACTGCGTAGAGGGAGAGGTTCTGTTCTCATGGTGTATGAGAAAACACATAGTGTCTATGAATAACCTTTCACTGCTATTCACCATGAGAGGTGACAATGTGCTGGCGGCCCTCTCTTGCTCTCACCGCCTCCTCAGCATCTGCTCTGGCCACGCTTGAGGAGCCCTTCAGCCCGCCGCTGCACTGTGGGAGCCCCTCTCAGGGCTGGCTGAGGCTGGAGCCAGCTTCCTCTGCTTGTAGGGAGCTGTGGAGTGAGAGGGGTGGGCAGGAACAGGGGCTGTGCTCAGCGCTCGTGCGGCCAGCGCGAGTTCCGGGTGGGCATGGGCTTGGTGGGCCCCACACTCGGAGTGACCGGCTGGTGCTGCCGGCCCCGGGCAGTAAGGGGCTTAACACCCGTGCCAGCAGCTGTGGAGGAGGCGCCGGTTCCCCCAGCACTGCCGGCCTGCCCATGCCACACTCGAATTCTCACCAGGCCTCAGCTGCCTCTCCATGGGGCAGAGCTGGGGACCTGCAGCCTGCCATGCCCGAGCCCCCCCCCCCCACAGTGGGCTCCCATGCGGCCCGAGCCTCCCCAATGGGTGCCACCCCCTGCTCTGCGGCGCCTGGTCCCATCGACCACCCAAGGGCTGAGGAGTGCAGGCGCGCAGCTTGGGACTGGCGAGCAGCTCTGCCCGCAGCCCTGGTGCTGGGTCCACTAGGCAAAGCCAGCTGGGCTCCTGAGTCGGGTGGGGTCTTGGAGAACTTTTATGTCTAGCTAGAGGATTGTAAATGCACCAATCAGCACTCTGTGTCTAGCTCAGGGATTGTATATGCGCCAATCAGCACTCTGTATCTAGCTAATCTAGTGGGTACGTGGAGAACTTTTATGTCTAGCTAAAGGATTGTAAATGCACCATTCAGCACTCTGTGTCTAGCTAAAGGTTTGTAAATGCACCAGTCAGTGCTCTTTGTCTAGCTTATCTAGTGGGGACTTGGAGAACTTTTGTTTCTAGCTAAAGGATTGTAAATGCACCAGTCAGCACCCTGTGTCTAGCTCAAGGTTTGTAAATGCACCAATCAGTGCTCTGTGTCTAGCTAATGTAGTGGGGACTTGGAGAACTTTTGTGTCTAGCTAGAGGATTGTAAATGCACCAGTCAGCACTCTGTCTAGCTCAGGGATTGTAAACGCACCAATCAGCACCCTGTCAAAACGGACCAATCAGCTCTCTGTAAAATGGACTAATCAGCTCTCTGTAAAATGGACCAATCAGCAGGATGTCGGTGGGGCCAGATAAGGGAATAAAAGCAGGCTGTGCCAGCCAGCAGGCAACCTGCTCCTGTCCCCTTCCACACTGTGGAAACTTTGTTCTTTTGCTTTTTGCAATAAATCTTGCTGCTGCTCACTCTTTGGGTCCATACTGCCTTTATGAGCTTTAACACTCACCGGGAAGGTCTGCAGCTTCACTCCTGAGGCCAGCAAGACCATGAACCCACCAGGAGGAATGAACAACTCCGGACGGGAGGAGCGAACAACTCCAGACGTGCCGCCTTAAGAGCTGTAACACTCACCGCGAAGGTCTGCAGCTTCACTCCTGAAGCCAGCGAGACCACGAACCCGCCAGAAGAAAGAAACTCCGAACACGTCCGAACATCAGAAGAAACAAACTCTGGACACACCACCTTTAAGAACTGTAACACTCACTACGAGGGTCCGCGGCTTCATTCTTGAAGTCAGTGAGACCAAGAACCCACCAATTTCGGACACAATGGGGCTGGATATAAGCAAGCAAGAGGAGGTGCTGGGCAGAGAGTCAGATGAGCAGGGGGAGCGAAGCCAAGGATTGAGTGAGATGCAGAGTAGGTGTCTTCTTAAACAATAGTGACTGCTAATGTTTTTTAGTTTGTCAATAATGATAGAGGGCTTATCAGTAATGCGAAGTTGGAATGCTCCCATCTATTTGTTAATGTGCGTGACTGGGTTCTGGAGATAAAGAATAAAGGAACATTTGGACGGTGGAAGTTTGCCTAAAGGGATTCCAGTAAGCTGTTGTTGGAAGATGCATAAAGGAGTGGCAACAGGGATAGTTGTTTGTGTGGTTAGGGGTCCAAATATGGGGGGATGGAATTGACATAAGGAGAAAGGTGCCGTAAGTAGATGCGGAGTAGTGTGGCAGCTTGTTGGTATGAAATGTCTGGGGAGTTCTCACCAAATCTGTCTAGAAAGTAAAGAAGTTCCTCAGGCAGGTAAAGATGAGGGCTATTAAAGGAGGTTTGGAGGTGCCGGGAGACAAGAGAGGTAGCCCAGTCAGCCTATAGAGTGGGGACAGCTGTGTAAGAGCAGGAAGAAAGGGAAACACATAGCCAACAATTCTTTGCTAGAGAAGGATTGGAGGCAGTGAGGAGAGAGTGGGTGCAATTGATAGTATGCTGGAGGTAACTAGGGAGAGGTAGAGAGTGACTGGAGAATAGGGGCAGGGATAAGAGTGAGTAGAAAAGTTAAAAAAAAAAGGACTTCATCAGGATAGAAGAATTGGAGCGTACCTTGCCACTGAAGATCTTCTATCCACTCCAAGAGAGAGTTAAGGGTGGCGGTTTGAGGTAAAACCAGAAGATAATCAGTTACGATGGTTTGGAGGAAAAGTGTAAACCGGCAGTGTAAACAAGGGCAGGGCATTTACGAGTAGTTGAGAATGGTGAATAGGAGTATAACTAGACAGAAGATAGTAGGGATGACAAGTTTTTGGGGTGCAGTCCAAGTAGTGGGGGTGACTGCGTAAAGCCATGTTGCAAAAAGTAGGGTAAGGACGAATAGACCTAATAGGATGAAAGGATGTATTAGGCTCATAAGGGTTATTACTGTTCTTCAGAAGTGCGAGTGAGTTTAAGGGAAGTAGGGGAGAGTACTCGTGACTTCCAAGAGGAAGAGGAGGGATCAGTCTGGCTGTCCAATGGACACAGCTTTATTCCAGAATGGTGAACCCATTGGGGAGGGTCCTGCAGGCGGACAGCAGTTAGGGTACTGTAGATGACTAGGTAGGGTCTGGTCCATCAAGATTATAGAGTTTGAGGGGTCAGATTCTTAACAAGAACTGATCATCCAGCTAGGGTGTCTTCATATGGCTGGGAATCTGGAGTAGACAAGAGAAGATTAGCAGCCTGGCGAATTTCCTGTCTAGCCTGCTGGAGGACTGGAAGATAGTCGCCTAGAGGGCTGGTGTCTGGCACGAAATTGGGGCCCAACAAGAAGGTACATCCATATAAAAGTTCAAATGGACTATACCCTGTAGCTTCTGGAGGACAGGCTCTAATTCTAAGGAGGGCAAATGGTAAAAGTACAGTCCAGTCTTTTTTAATTTGGAGGCTGAGTTTGGTGAGGTGTTTTTAAAAGACCATTAGTTCTTTCTACCATTCCTGAAGATTTAGGACGGTAGGGGGAATGAAGGTTCCACTGGATGCCGAAGGCCTGGGAGACTGCTTGAGGGACCTGACTAATGAAGGCCGGTCCGTTATCGGACTGTATAGAGGTGGGAAGGTCAAACTGACGAATTATGTCTGACAGGAAGAAATGACTGCGGTGGCCTTCTCAGACCCTGTGGGCCTCTACCCATCCAGTGAATGTATCTACCCAGACCAAAAGGTATCTTAGTTTTTTGAGTCGGGGCATATGGGTAAAGTCAATCTGCCAGTCTTGTGTGGGGACAGATCCTTGAGCTTGATGTGTCGGAAAGGGAGGGGGCCTGAGATATCCCTGAGGGGTGGTAGAGTAGCAGATGGAACCCTGAGAAATAATTTCCTTGAGGATGGATTTCCATGATGGAAAAGAAATGAGAGGTTCTAAGAGATGGGCCATTAGCTTGTAACCCACATGAAAAAGGTCATGAAAGAATGATAAGATAGAATGAGCCTGTGAGGCAGGAAGGAGGAATTTTCCTTGATCCAAGAACCATTTGCCTTGAGTAGGAAGGGATTGATAAGTAATAGTTTCAGTGGGAGAATAGGTGGGAGTGATAAATGAGAAGGAAAAAAACTGGTCGTGAGGGACAGATGTGGGAATACTAGCTGCTGCTTTTGCTGCATTGTCAGCATAAGCGTTGCCTCAAGCAGTGGGATCTGGTGACCTTTGATGCCCCTTGCGGTGAATGACTCCGGCTTCCTTGGGCAGTAGAGCAGCCTTAAGGAGGATTTTTATTAAGGAAGCGTTGATGATGGAGGACCCTTGTGTGGTGAGAAAACCTCTTTCTGCCCATATAACAGCATGGTGATGTAGGATGTGGAAAGCATACTTGGAATTAGTGTAGATATTGACATGTAGTCCCTTTGCAAGGGTGAGAGCCCGGGTTAAAGCAATAAGTTTGGCATGTTGAGAGGTAGTGGAAGCGGGCAGGGCAGGAAGCTTCAGTGACAGATGTGGAAGACACTACAGCATAGCCTGCCCTTGCCGATGACTAACGATTGGGCCTTGAAGAACTACCATCAGTAAACCAAGCGCAGTCTGGATTAGGAACAGGAAAGAGGGAAATATGGGGAAATGGGGAGAATGCCATATGGATTAGAGAGATACAGTTACGAGGTTCAGGTTTGGTGCTAGGTATAAGGTGAGAGGCCGGGTTGAAGTCTGTGCCAGGAATAATGGTAATTGTAGGAGTGTCAATGAATAGTGAGTATAGTTGAAGGAGTCGGGCAGAAAGTATATGCTTCAAGTGTGAGGAGAAAAATAGATTTTGAAAGTTATGAGAGTTGTAGAGAGTAAGTGGGGAATGGTTTGTGATCTTGAGGGCCTCTAGAAGTATTGAAGTGGTGGCTGCCACTGCACGTAGACATGAGGGCCAGCCTAGAACTGTGAGGTTAAGTTGTTTGGATAGGAAGACTACAGGTCATGGGCCTGATTCCTGTGTAAGAGAACTCCGACCGCACAGCCTTGTTTTTCAGCCATATGTAAGAAGAAGGATTGGGATGAGTTAGGGAGTGCTAATGTGGGAGCTGTTTCTGGGGCTGTCTTTAAGGAACGAAAAGAAGAATGGGGAAAGGACTTAGGGTCTATGGGGTCAGTCAGGTTTCCCTTTGTGAGTTTATATAGTGGTTTAGTTAGGATGGCAAAACCTGGTATCCAAAGGCGAAAGTATGCAACCACGCCTAGGAAGGAAAGGAGTTGTTGCTTTGTAGAAGGGGTTGGGGTTTCGGAGATTAGCTGGACACAGCAGGGAGAGCACTTGTGTTTTGATGAAGGACTATGCCAAGATAGGTAACGGATGGGGAAGAAATCTGGGCTTTAGAGGGGGATACGCGATACTTCTTTGAGAATAGATGTTGAAGGAGCAGGAGGATGTCCTGTTGGGAAGATTCATAAGAGGGGCTGCAGAGGAGAAGGTCGTCCATATATTGAATAAGGTGAGAAACGGATGGAAAGAAAGTAGATCATGAGAAAGAGCTTGACTAAAGTAATGGGGGCTGTCTCTGAAGCCTTGGCAGTACAGTCCAGGTGGGTTGCTGAGATTGGTGGCTGTCAGGGTCAATCCATGTGAAAGTGAAAAGAGGTTGGAATGAGGGGTGCAAAGGAATAGTGAAGAAAGCATCTTTGAGGTCGAGGACAGAATAATGAGTTGTGGAGGGAGGTATGGAGGATAGGAGAGTGTATGGGTTTGGCACCACAGGCTGGATAGGTAAGACAATTTGGTTAATAAAGCGAAGATCCTGAACCAACCTGTAAGATTTGTCTGGTTTCTGGACAGGTAGGATAGGAGAATTGTAAGGAGAATTTGTGAGCTTTAAAAGGCCATGCTGTAACAGGTGAGTGATAGCAGGCTTTAGTCCTCTTAAAGCCTGTTGTGGGATGGGGTACTGGTGTTGAGCGGGGTAAGGGTGATTAGGTTTTAATGGGATGGTAAGGGGTGCCTGATTGGTCGCCAAGGAGGGAGTAGAGGTATCCCATACTTTTGGATTAAGGTAGGGAGACATGAGAGGAGGATTCAAAGGAGGCCTTGAATCGGGTAAAAGGGCAGCAATGAGGTGTGGCTGTAGTCCAGGAATAGTCAGGGAAACAGATAATTTAGTTAAAATGTCTCGGCCTAATAAGGGAACTGGGCAGGTGGGGAGAACTAGAAAAGAGTGCATAAAAGAATGTTGTCCAAGTTGGCACCAGAGTTGGGGAGTTTTAAGGGGTCTTGAAGCCTGGCTGTCAATACCCACAACAGTTATGGAGGCAAGGAAAACAGGCCCTTGAAAAGAAGGTAATGTGGAGTGGGTAGCCCCCGTATTGATTAAACAGGGAATGGACTTACCCTCCACTGTAAGAGTTACCCGAAGCTCGGCATCCATGATGGTCCAGGGGTCTTCCAAGGCGATCGGGCAGCGTCAGTCTTCAGCCGCTAAGCCGAGATCTGGGAAGGAGTTGGCCAAGGAACATTGGGTTTGAGCTCCAGGAGCTTTAGGAGCAGCGGCGATGTGAATTGGACAATCTGACTTCCAGTGGGGACCCGCACAGATAGGGCACAGCTTAGAAGGAATCCTGGGCTGCGGGCATTCTGAGGCCCAGTGGCCAGGCTTTTGGCATTTGAAGCAAGGTCCATGAGGAGGTTTTGATGGAGCCCATGGGAGCTGTGGCTTGGATGTTCTGAAGGTTTTGTATGCTGGAGACATGGTTGTGGGTTGTCTTACAGTGAAGGCAAGTAGCTGTAATTTAGAGATACGCTGCTGCTTGGTGGCTTCTTCTCTGTTATTGAACACCTTGAAGGTGAGATTGTGTAAATCCTGTTGTGGGGTTTAAGGGCCAGAATCCAACTTTTGGAATTTTTTCCTAATGTCAGGAGTGGATTGGGTGATAAAATGCATATTAAGGATAAGGTGGCCTTCTGGCCCCTCTGGGTCTAGGGCTGTAAAGTGTCTAAGGGTAGCTGCTAAGTGGGCCATGAACTGGGCTGGGTTTTCATCTTTACCGTGGGTAGTTTCCTTTAGCCTGTGATAATTAACAACTTTGTATGCTGCCTTTTTGAGCCACTTGACTAGGCAGGAGACTGTGTAATCTTGCCTAGCTATACCTGGGGAGTCCGTCTGGTATTGCCAATGGGAATCCTCTCGGGGAACTGCCCTGGTGCCCTCTTGGAAGCCTGGCTCATGAAGCCGGCGGGTATCTGCGTAGGACTGGGCTGGAAAGTAAACTCTTTCTTGTTCATCTGAGGAGAGGGTAGAGGTCAGGACGACCTCTCCATTTAAATGGAGTGACTCCATTTAAGTCACTCCAGGTTAAATTGTAGGACTGAGTTAGATATTGGAATTCCTGTATATGTTTAGTGGAGTCTGATGAGAAAGACCCTAAACGCTGGCTGATTTGGGAAAGGTCTGATAGAGAAAAGGGAACACGTACCCTGACTATGCCTTCAGCTCCAGCCACCTCTGTAAGAGGAAATTGTTGGGCAGGTAGGGGAGAGCTAATTGCTAAACGAAACTGTAAGCCAGACCAGGTGTGAGGAGGGGAGGTAATGGAAGGGTTATAGAGTGGGGGAGCAGAGGCTGCCGAAGAATTGGGACCTGATTCAGCCTTGCAAGGTGCGGCCAGGGGAGAAGGAGAGAGGTCAGAGGGGTCAGTGGAAAAGGAGGATTCAGAGGACTCTGAGCTTGGAGCAGAGACTGAAAGGAGCAGATGGGAGAGAAAGAAGGAAAATCTGGGACGAGTCGCACTGGGAGCAGAGACTAGGGAGGGAGCGAAGTGTAAAAAATGCATGGATGTAAGGCACCTCAGACCATTTGCGCAATTTTTGACAAAAATTATCTAGGTTTTGTAAGAAGACAAATCGAAAGTGCCATTTCTCTGGCCACTTGGAACTATTGTCGAGTTTGTATTGGGGCCAAGTGGTATTACAGAAGAAAATAAGACAGTTAGGTTTTAGGTCAGGTGTTAGTTGAAGGGGTTTTAGGTTTTTAAGAACACAGGCTAAGGGGGAAGAGGGAGGAATGGATGGCGGAATGTTGCCCATAGTGGAGAAGGTAAATTTAAGGACAAAGGTAGAGACATGGAGAAATGGAGATGGGCAGCTACCAGGCTTCCAGTAGGCGTCCCTGACTGAGTCCTGGGCTGTAATGTGGGTGAGCAGCCAAAGCAGGCATGAGCAGCCAAAGCAGGCATCTCCACAGTTGACCTGCCACCAAGGGAATGTGGGTGAATGATCAAGGCAGGCGTCCCTGTGGTGATCAGACACCAAGGGAAGATGTGTCTTCCCAAGTCAGTAACCGACGTCAGAGTTTTTAAATGCTCGGATAAAGTGTGTCTCCTTTTTGTCTCTACCAGGAAGGGAGAGAAACTGAAATTGAAAGGAGAGAGATTGAAGGGAGGCGAGAGAGGTTAGGTAGAGAGCGAAAAAACCGCTTACCCGAGTGTGAAGAACCGCTTACCGATTTGAAATTGGTGAGATGGTCCTTGGACTGGCTGGTCTGATGACCCAGGGTCATAGGTGGATCTCCTCACGGAGGGAGCGTGAGGACAGGGGACCGGTCTCCCGAAGGAGTTCCCCTGTCCTGGGTGTTCGGCACCAAATGTTACGCACGTCCATATAAGTGACCACCTGAGCAGGCTTAGTTTGAGCAACAAAGCTGTTTATTCACTTGGGTTCAAGTGGGCTGAGTCCAAGAAAGGAGTCAGCGAAAGGTGGTGGGATTATCATTGGTTCTTATAGGTTTGAGATAGGCGGTGGTGTTAAGAGCAATTTTTTGCAGGCAGGGGATGGATATTACAAAGTACATTCTCAAGGGCTGGGAGGATGTTACAAAGTACATTCACAAGGGCGGGGAGGAATGTTACAAAGTACATTCACAAGGGTACATTATCACAGGCTGGGGGCGGTGGTGGTGGGAATGTCACGATGGCTTGACCATGGTGTGGCCAGCTCAGAGGACTTACCAGTATGGATCCTCCAACTTCGTAAAAATTGTTTTGGTTATTTGTTTTCATATGTTCTTTGCAGTTCCGTATGATTTCTAGCATCAGTTTGTTAATTAAAAACAAAAACACCTGCTGAGGTTTTGATTGGGAATGCACTGAATCTATAAACCAGTTTAGGGAGAAGTGAACATCTTAATAGTTGATTCTTTTAAACCATGAATGAGGTACATCACTCCATTTATTTAGGTCTTTAATTTCTCTCAATGATGTTTTGCAGTTTTCAGTGTAGAGATATTGTATATGCTGATCTTACATCTTGCAACCTTATTAAATCACTTATTCTAATTGCTGTTTTATATATTTTTTAGTATTTTTGTACGTAAGTGATCTTGTCATCTGTGAATAAACAGCTTCATTTCTTATTTTTGAATAAGAATTTTTGAATTAAGATCTTATTTTGATCTGAATGCCTTTTATTTCTTTTTCCTTGTTGTACTAGGGGAAAACTATAGTACATTGTTGTGACAGAGTGGAGCAAACATCCTTGTTGTCAATCTATTAATAAAAAGTAGTTGGGGGCCGGGCATGGTGGCTTACACCTGTAATCCCTGCATTTTGGGAGGCCAAGGCGGGTGGATCACCTGAAGTTGGGAGTTTGAGACCAACCTGGCCAACGTGGTGAAATCCCGGCTCTACTAAAAATACAAAAATTAGCCTGGTGTGGTGGCATGTACCCGAGCCACCTACTCGGGAGGCTGAGGCACGAGAATTGCTTGAACCTGGGAGGCGGAGGTTGCAGTGAGTGGAGATTGCGCCACTGCACTCCAGCCTGCATGACAGAACCAGACTCCCTCTCAAAAAAAAAAAAAAAGTAGTTGGGGATGAAGACGTGGGGAGTTGGAAGCGTTCATTCAGTTTTTCACCAACTGTAATCTTAGCTCTAAATTTTTCATAGATGACCTTTATCTGGTTCATAGATGACCTTTATCTGGTTGCCCCTCTGTAATCTCTACTTTCCACACCTTCTTCATCAGACAACCACTGTTTGGCTTTCTGGAGAGAGAGTATTTTACATATAGAGAGAGTATTTTACTTAAAATTTAATTTTCTGCTATTTTATGTAAATGGAATATGTTGTATAGTTTTTTAATCTAGTTTTTTTCATTTAGCACAATGTTTTTATAGCTCACCCATGTTTTAGCACATATCAATTCTAGCATGTCCATTTTTTAAATTGTTGATACTGCATTTTGTCTATCCATTCAGAAGATTTAAAAAATTGAAAATTTTAGTTTTAATTTGGGGCTGTCACAAAAATGCTTCTATCAAAACTTACATAAAAGTCTTTATATGGCCATGTGTTTTCACTTCTTTATTATAGATATGCAGGAGTAGAATTGCTGTGTTATGTAAGTACATGTTTAACTTCTTGGGAAAAGACCAAATTGTTTATAAAATGACTGTACCATTTTACATTCTGACCACCACTTGGTATTGACAGTCTTTTATATTATTTGCCATTCTGGTGTATATTTAACAGTGTCTTACTGTGATGTTAATTTGTAGTTCAGTAGTGATGAGTGATGTAGGGGGTCTTTTTATGTGCTTACTAGACATTCCTGTATCTTCTTTGGTGAAATGTCTATTCAGACATTTTCTCCATTTTTAAATTGTACTGTCTTATCAAATTGTAAGAATGTATCTATTTTGGATCCAAGTTCTATGTCATATATGTAGTTTTCATATAATTTCTCTCAGTCTGTGGCTTTTTTTTTTTTTTTTTTGAGACAGAGTCTTGCTCTGCTCCGCAGGTTGGAGTACAGTGGCGTGATCTCAGCTCACTGCAACCTCTGCCTCCCGGGGTCAAGCAATTCTCCTGCCTCAGCCTCCCAAGTAGCTGGGATTGCAAATGCCCACTACTACGCCTGGCTAATTTTTCTATTTTTAGTAGAGATGGGGGTTGCACCATGTTGGCCAGGCTGGCCTCAAACTCCTGACCTCAAGTGATCTGCCCACCTCAGCCTCCCAAAGTGCTGGGATTACAGGCGTGTGCCACCATGCCCAGCCAGTCTGTGGCTTCTTAATAGTGTCTTTTGAAGCATAAAACTTTAATATTGATGATATCTACTTTAAGGTTTATTTTTGAGAATAGAGCTTTTGGTGTCATAGCTAAGAAATCTTCAACCTCACAATTATTTCATCTTACAGTTTTTTCTAGAAGTTTTAAAATTTAGTTCTTACATTTTGGTCTGTGATCCATTGTGAGTTAATTTTTTGTTTTGTTTGTATATATATATTTTTGCATATGGATATTTGCATATTCATTTTACCTAGCATGGTTTATTGAAAAGGCTGTTTTTTTCCCCATTGAATTGCCTTGGTACCTTTGTTGAAAATCAGTTAACCATAAATGTGTGTGTTTGTTTTCTGTACCATTTGTTCTGTCTCATTTAACTATTTTTCTGTCTTGGTACCAATCCTGACTGTCTTGATTATTGTAGCTTTATTGTAACTTCAAATCCAGTAAGTCTTACAACTTTGTTCGTTTTTATAATGGCTTTGGCTATTTTAGGTTTTTGTATATTCATATACATTTAAGGATTTGCTTGTCAATTTATACCATAAAGCCTGTTGGGGTTTTGATAGGAAATGATTTGAATCTATAGATTAATTTGGGGAGAATTGCAGTCTTAACTATATTGTGTTTCCAGCCTATGAACATGGCTTGCTTCTGCATATATTTATCTTTTATTTCTTTCAGCAATATTTTGTATTTTTCAGTGTATAAGTCTTACACTTTTGTTAAATCATTTCCAAATATTTTATTCTTCTTAATAGGATTATGAATGGAATTGTATCTTAATTTCATTTTCATTTTATTCATTGCTAGTATATAGAAATACAGTTGGTTTTTGCATATTGATCTTATATCCTGTGACCTTGATATAATCTTTTATTAGATCTAGTAGTTTATATTTGTAGATTCCTTAGAATTTTCTACATGCAGGATCAGTCTACTATGTTAAACATAGTTTCATTTCTTTCTTTCCAGTCTATATGCCTTTAATGTCTTTTCTTGCCTTATTGTACTGGTGAGAGTCTCCAGTATGGAGTAGATTGGAAGTGGTGATAGTGGACCACCTTTGCTTGTTCCTGAAGCATATTGCAGTCCCACAGATTAACCATCAAGAATATAACAAAAATCAGCCAGGTACAGTGTGGCTCATGCCTGTAATACCAGTGGTTTGAGAGGCCAAGGCCAGAGGATCACTTGAGGCCAGGAGTTTGAGATCTGCTTGTCAACATAAGGAGATCCCTGTCTCTACAAAAAAACGTGTGTGGTGGTGTACACTTGTAGTCTTTGCTACTCAAGAGGCTGAGGCGAGAGGATAGCTTGAGCCCAGGAGTTTTAGGCTGCAGTGAGCTATGATCATGCCACTTCACTCCAACTCAGCAACAGAATGAGACCCTATCTCTAAAAAAAAAAAAACAAAAATAACATTTAAAAAATCAACAAAGGAATTAAAATGGGATACTAAACAAAAATATTTGACAGAAATGATGGTAGTACAGGAAGAACAGAGGAACAAAACAGATGAGACATTTAAAAAATAGGAAAATGGTAGACATAATCCAGACAAGTTAGTAATTTCATTACATGTGCATAGTCTAAATATTCTGATCAAAAGAGATTATCAGGTTCTATGACAATTCAAAATCCTATTATCTGCTGTATACAGGAAACACACTTTAGCTGTAAAAGCACAAATAAGTTGAAAAGGATTGAGAGATATACCAGGCAAACTATATTCATGAGAGAACTAGAGCCTGAGTCAAAATAGATTTTAAGACAAGAAATATTACTAGAGACCAGAAGCAAAATTTCGTAGTGTTAAAAGGATTAATACATTAGGAATACATAGCAATTTTTATTGTATATTTAATAGCAGAGCTTCAAAATATATGAAGTAAAAACTGACAGAATTGAAAGGATTAGTAGGAGTTCAACTATTATAGTTTGTGATTTCAAAAGTCTTTCAATAATAGAACCACTAGACTGAAAATTAGTAAAGGTATAGCTTGAAAAGTATTACCAACCACTTTGATCTGATATATAATCTTTTTTTTTCAAGATTTAGGGGTCATTCTCCAGGATAGGACATATAATCTAGTAACATAACACAAGTCTCATTACATTGAAAGGAATGAAATCATTTGAAGTTTGTCCACTGACTACAGTGCAATTCTGTTATAAATCAATATCAGAAAGAAATAGGAGAATTTAGATAACATTTGTAAATGAATAATAGACCAAGGAAGACTTCAAGAGAAATTAGAAGAAAATATTTTGAACACAGTGGAAGTGAACACACATCAAAATTTATGGGATGCAGCTAAAGCAGTACTTTCAGGGAAATTTAGATCATATTTATGAGAAAAGAATGGTTTTGATCTAGTCATCTTAAGAATGAAAAGAACAGAGTATACTCAGAAGCAAGCTCAAGGAAGGTTCAAGTGGAAATCAATGAAATAAACACAAGAAAAATAACAGAGAAACATCATTGAAACAAAAAGTTGGTTCTTTCAAAAGTTTAACAAAACTTGATAAACTTTGAGTTAGACTGACCATGAAAAAAAAAGATACAAATTTCCAGAATCAGGCATAAAAGAGGGGACATTACCATCCTAAAGAAATTTAAAATATTACAAAGGATTTTTTTTTTTTTTTTTGAGACAAGAGTTTTGCTCTTGTCGCCCAGGCTGGAGTGCAATGGCATGATCTTGGCTCACTGCAAACTCCACCTCCCGGGTTCAAGTGATTCTCCTGCCTCAGCCTCCTGAGTAGCTGAGATTACAGGTGCATACCACCACGCCCAGATAAATTTTGTATTTTTAGTAGAGACAGGCCAGGCTGGTCTCGAACTCCTGACCTCAGGTGATCCACCTGCCTCGGCTTCCCAAAGTGCTGAGATTATAGGTGTCAGCCACTGCGCCCGGCCTACAAAGGAAATTTATGATCAACTTGCTATCAATAAATTGGGCAAATCTTGCAAAGACATACATTACAAAAAAAGGCTCAAAAAAAAAAAAAAGAAAAAGAAACTTTGAGTACAGAGAGAAGTCTAGACCCAGATAACTTTACAGCTGAATGTTTTCAAACATAAGAAGCATTATTACATACATTCCAAAAGACTTTGTATTAGGGTAATGGTAGAGAAAATGCTTTCAGCTCATTTCTGTTAGTCCAGTATTACTGCTACCAATACTAGGCAAAAATCACAAGAAAAAAAATTCCAGATTATTATTCCTCATGAATATACATGCGGAAATTGTTAACAGAATAACAGAAAACAGAATCCTGGTTTATATTTAAAGTATTTTATACCATGATCAAGTTGGGATTATCCCAGGAATGGAAGGTTGGTTTGGCATTTGTAAGTCAGTTAACACAGTATACTTTATTAATAAAATAATAGGCAAAAACCACATGATCCTTTCAATAAATGCAGAAAAAGCATCTGGGAAAAATCTAAAACTCATTCAGCATAAAGTATTTGAACAAACTAGACATACAGAAGGGAACTTTCTGATATAGGGAATGTACAAAAATTTTATTATATTTTAGTTTTAATTTTTAAATTTGTATCCCTGATCCTTTTTTTTTTTCTTCTTCTTTCTTTATTGAGACAGAGTCTCATTCTGTCATGCAGGCTGGAGTGCAGTGGCATGCTCATGGCTCACTGCAGCCTGGACCTCCCAGGCACAAGTGATCCTCCTGCCTCAACCTTCCGAGTAACTGGAACTACAGGCATGCACCATCATGCCTGGCTGATTTTTGTGTTTTTTTGTAGAGATGAGGTTTTGCCATGTTGGACAGGCTGGTCTTGAACTCCTGAGCTCAAGCTATTTGCTAGCCTCTGCCTCCCAAAGTGCTGGGATTACAGGCGTGAGCCACTATGCCTGGCTCTGATCCACTTATAATTAATTTTTGTTTATGGTGTTATATTAAGAGCTCCATCCCCCACTGCCTTTGTTTCTTCTGTATTGATATCTGGTTGTTTCCCACCATTTATAGGAAAGATTATCTTTCTCCATTGAATTCTTTTGGTACATTTGCCAAAAATCAGTTGAACATGTATTTATGGGTCTCCTTTTGTTCTCTCTATCCTGTTTTATTGATCTATAAGTTGATCAAATACCACATTGTCTTGAGTATTCTAGCTTTAATAGTGTGCCAGAATCTGATATTATAACTATTTCAACTTTGTTCTTATTTTCCAAAGTTGTTTTAGCTATTTTAGGCTCTTTACAATTCCATGTAAATTTTAGGGTCATTATGTCAGTCCTCCAAGATGACTTTCTGGGATTTTTATTGTGATTGTATTGAATCTGTAGAACACTTCGGAGAGAATTGCCATTTTAATCCATAAACAAGATATATCTCTTTTTAATCAGGTCTTCAATTTTTCTCAGCAATGTTTCATAGTTTTTAAATTTGTAACTTTGTAGAAGTCTTGTGTGTATTTTGATAAATGTATCATTTTTATTCTATTTTTAATGGAGTCAAAAGATTTTATTTTCTGATTGTTGCTAATATACAATAAGACAATTGATTTTTGGGTATTGCGCTTTTATTATTCAATCTTGCTAAATTAATATATTTCTGAAGCTTTTTTGTAGGATTCACTTTATATACAGTGAATTCACTTTATATAAACAGTAGTTCTAGGAACTCAAATAGTTGAGAGTTTATATTAGTGCCCCCAGCTAATAAATTCAGAAAGGATGATCAAAATATAAAATACGTATTTTAATAGCCCTAATAACGCTTTCAATCTACGTACTGATAAAAAAATGCTAAAACTAATAGATGGAAAATTGAGAGGAAACTTTATAAACGGTGGGTCAAGTTGACACTGTCTGAAGCTGCTCACCAATTTTAACATTACTGATAAATGGAACAAACAGACCTTATGTGTCTGCCTATGTGATTTGATAGAACATTGCATTAGGTCTTTTTTATATCTCTCTGTTGTGTTTGTATTTATTGTTACTTTCTTTAACATACAAAACACATATAGCAATAGCTATTATAATATTGTTGTCTGTTGATTTCTATACTTCTGATAGTTCTGGGTCTGTTTTTATTGGTTGTTTTTTTCTCTTGGTTATGGATTATATTTTCCTGTTTCTTTGCATGCCTGGTTTGTTGTTGTTGTTTGTTTCTTTATTGATGTCATCATGAATTTTATGTCACTGAGTTCCAGCTTTTGCATCTCTTTAGGTGGTATTGGGTTTTGTTCTAACGTATAGTCTAGCTAATTGGAATCTATTTGATTATTCTGAGCTTTATCTTTTAAATGTATTTGCGCAAGTTCAGCACTTTAGTGTGGGACTAATTTATTTTGTTACTGAGGAAATACATTCCTGAGGACCCTACCTAGTACCCCATGTATTATGTCGTCTTTCCTCTGTGACTCTTTGTTCTCACATATCCACAGTACTCACTCAAAGACTCAAGAGGACCTTTCTTCAAAGCATATATGCACACAAATGCTCATCCATACTCTTGTGCACAATGTTGTTCTCTCTCTCCCCGTATCTCTTTGCTGCTCTCCCTCTTTTCAGGAACACTGCCTTGCAAATTCTAAGTATCTTTCCCCTGTCATCCACACCCCAAAACGCTTAACTTTTCAACTCAGCGAAATTGTCAGGCTGTGTTATGCTTCTCTTGCCTGTAAGTGGTAAAATGGTGTATTGCAAGAGTCATCTTAGTTTTTTGTTTCCTCCCTCAGGAATTACAGCCCTGCCCTGCCTTCTTTTTGGTGTCTTGAAATTGTTGTTTTATATATTTTGTTTTGTTTTCTGTTTTTGTCCTCAGGTGGGAGAGTAAACCCAGTCCCTGTTATTCCATCTTGCATGAAAGCAAACTTTTACAGATTTGCTTTTTTAAATGTATTAGGTGATACAAGAATTTGGGGGAAACAAAAGATAAGGGATCTTCTGCTTAAGAAAAAACAAGTGAGGCCTGGTGCAGTGGCTCACGCCTGTAATCCTAGCACTTTGGGAGGCCAAGGTGGGTGGATTGCTTGAGCCCAGGAGTTCAAGACCAGCATAGTGAAAATGACAAAACCCCTGTCTCTACAAAAAATTTAAAAAATTCGCCAGGCATGGTAGTGCATGCCTGTAGTCCCAGCTACTTGGGACTGATATGGGAAGATCACCTGAGCCCAGGGATGTCGAGGCTACAGTGAGCCGTGATTGCACCACTGCACTGCAGCCTGGGTGATCACAGAGTGAGATACTGTCTCAAAGAAAAAACATAAGTGATTTTTTGGTTATGTTCAAAAGTTATTTTGTTTGGATTTTGATTAGAATTTTGTTATTAACTATTATTTGTATAGAACCTTATACTTTGGGAAATTGACATTTTTAAATATTTAGCCTTCCCATAAAAGTATAGCTATGTTACTTTAAGCTTTGTTTCTAGCCCATCAATGAAGTTGTATAATTTTCTTTATAAATGACTTATTTATTTATTAGATTTTTTTGGTATTTTGTTTTGTTTGAATGATTAATTTTTTTTTCCATTTGGTTATTTTGGAGTAATATTTATATGTTTTATTTACTAACTGACACTGGCACTAAATTTTCATATAATACTTTTGGTTGCTTTATCATTATTTTGAGTGCGCTCTGTATATTTCATATGTAAGTCATTTGTGTCTTGGTATAGTTGACAGGGCTTTTTTTTTATTCTTCATTAAAAAAAATTCAGGTTATCTTTTAAAATGAAAACCTATCTTTTTCTCTGCGGTTGCTTTCTTTTTTGATATGCTGAGAAATCTTTCTGAGACCAAGAATATAAAAATACTGTCTTTTAGTACTGGTCCAGCTTTAGTTTTTTCCAAAGAGCTGTGACTCCAACACTTTCTTTTAAGAAGTCATCTTTATATCTAACTACATTTCTTTATATATAGTTGACACTTCATATCCGTGGGTTTCACATCCATTAATTCAAGCAACTGCTGATCCTGGAAAAAAAAATGGTTGCATCTCTACTAAGCATATATAGACTTCTTTTACTTGTCATTATTCCCTAAGCAATAAAGCATAACAACTATTTATGTAGCATTTCCCGTGTATTAGGTATTATTAAAAATCTCAAGTTGATTTAAAGCATATGGAAGGGTGCACATAGGTTATATGCAAATGCTACATCATTTTATGTTAGGCGCTTGAGCACTGGTAGATTTTTGTATCCTTGGGGATTCTGGAACCAATCCCAGTTGGATACCAAGAGACTACTCAAGTGTGAATATTTTTTAAGTTTTTTTATTTTTAGTATCTGTTGTCTTAATACTGCTCCCAAAAGATTATAATAATTTACTTTTATTAAATTGCCTAATCAGGTTATCACTTTTATTAGATTTTTACTAAGTGTATTTTTTTCTTTGTTCAACGTGTATTGACAGATGTTAGAAATTTGAGATTAGACAGGTATCTTTTATAATTAATTTTAGGGACTAGTTAAAGGCAGAAGTTTAAAAAGAATTTTCATATAGTATTGAGATCAGTTATATCTGGACAATTAAGAGAAAGGTTTTTTTTCTTTCTTTTTTAGAAAATCTTAACATAAATATTGTGACAGGATCAGAATTTCTTGGATAATATCTCAGGGCTTTTTTGTTGTTTGTTTTCTTTTCCTATATTGATATATTTTATTAATAACCTTTGCTAAAGAAATTGTTTTTCTGTTTTTATAGTTTTGGTAAGCAGTTTGGAGGAAAAAGAGGATGTGATTGTCTTGTATTAGAGCCTTCAGAAATGATTGTGGTAAGAACTTTAAAGAATGCTGAATTGTTTTTGATATGCTTCAGTTTTAACTTTAAATGTAGTAGGCTTTAAACACTTAAGGAGGTTTTATTACTATGACCTTTTAGAGATTTTATCAAGTAGCATCAGAACTATCTACCAGGTTTATCTATTTCTGTCTCTTCAGACTTTTTTTGATCCTCAAGAGAGTGTGAAACATGATACACTTATATATAATTTGCAGATTTGGTATTTTTTACCCCTTCTACCAGAAAATTAGAAGTTTTAAAAGGGGACCATGAGTTTTCAAGTGATTTTTTTTTTTTTTTTTGAGACAGAGTTTCATTCTTGGTGCCCAGGCTGGAGTGCAATGGTGCAGTCTTGGCTCACTGCAACCTCCACCTCCTAGGTTTAAGCAGTTTTCCTGCCCTAGCCTCCTGAGTAGCTGGGATTACAGGCACTTGGCACCATTCCCAGCTAGTTTTTCTATTTTTTAGTAGCCATGGGGGTTTCACCATGTTGGCCAGGCTGGTCTCGAACTCCTGACCTCAGGTGATCCATCTGCTTTGGCCTCCCAAAGTGCTGAGATTACAGGCGTGGGTCACTGCGCCCAGCCTCAGGTGATTTCTTCTTTCCCATTCAATTTTACTTTTTCAATAAACTTTGAATTCTATAGTCTGTGCCCTAGACTAGAGAGAATGAAGTAGAGAAAAGTAAAAAGACATACAATTAGATCCAAGTAAGAAATGGTGTTAGTATTTTCACTTTTTAATTATTTAAGATAAGTTTTTATTTAAGAGTGTATTTAAGGAATAATTCTTTATTTTTTCTTAAAAGAGCTAAGTAGTTGATGTAACTTTAGAATTTTTTTTTTTAAGTATTAGAAGAATCAAGAACACAGCTTGCTTTTTACGTTGTTCTAAGATGACCTGACTAGAAAACAGCATATACCGAGTGGACTCATTGTCCTACTAGGATCTCATGTAGATGACCATGTCATCTGATTAGATTTGAACTGTCAAGAAGAGAAATTGAATTCTTAATTAAGCATTTTAATGTAAGGGCTCAAAACCAAACTACTTTTCCATTTCATGGTGCTATAGTCAGATTGATATCTTCAAATAGTTTGTTTTCTCTTTCTTAAACTGGATCATCTGTATAACCATGAACTCACTATCCCTAATTTTATGTGAGCAACTGGATTTTAAGCTCTTACAGGGCAAAGATTATGTCTTATTCCACTTGTATCTCCGAGAGTATCGCAGAGTACTGCCTGTATAGTAAGTATTCAGTGAATGTTTCTTGAATTCAAGTTTTTTCAAGGATGGAGTATGTATTGTTTCAAATTTATTTTCTTTAAGCACTGAATATATGGGATTCCTATTAGAGCCTCAGAATTCTTTCTTTTTAATGTATGTATTGAGGAACATGGCAAGAAAACTGCCCAGGCAGTATTGATTTTCTGACTTTTTAGTTGTATTTTGTATTTCTCATACTATATGCAAAAGAAATACTGCTTTTACTTCAGTGTTATACATCCTGTTTTAGTGCTTGTTTTACATACTTTATGTAATATTTTCATATGAGGAGGAAGAAAAGGAGAAATCGTAGGCATAGCTATAAATGACATTGTTGGTGCAATTGATGAATTCAAAATATGCACTACAGATTGGATAATATCAAATTCCCTGAGTTTGATAACCATACTGTGGTTCTGTAAGACAAAGTCCTTATTGTTAGCAGTTACATGTTGACATATTTTGGGGTCAAGAAGCATTATATCTCCAATTTATTCAGTATTTCAGAAAAACAAGTATATAAAATAAAAAGTCACATCAAGTATATGTATTTATGGCTGGTAATTTTTAAATTTCAAAAATTTAAATTTATGATTGGTATAATTTTAAATGCTTTATAAGTTATAGGAGAAAACAATCCAAAATAGGTGAAATTTTTCAGAATTGTTAAAAATGCCTGGTCAAATGGTTTTGTCTATTTGTACAGATTTGATTAACTCCACTGGTGATTGGAAATATCTGTTACTGAACACATTCTTGATCACCTGATAAGTTAGTCATCTTAATCTGACACATTGTAAAGTAATCTCCTTGTTTTAACTTTTTTTTTTCTTTTCTTTTTTTTTTTTTTTTAAGAAAAGGGGCTTACCGAGAGTAGAGTGTGCGGTGGTGCGATAGCTCAGCGCAGCCTTGGACTCCTGGGCTCAAGTGAGCCTCTCTCCTCAGTCTCTCAAGTAGCTGGGACTACAGATGCACCCCACCATACCCAGCTAATTTGTTGTTGTTGTTATTGTTGTTGTAGAGACAGCCTTGCTATGTTTCACAGGCTGATCTCGAACTCTTGACCTCAAACAATCCTCCCACCTCAACCTCCCAAGTGTTGGACTTACAGGTGTGAGCCACCATGCCTGGCCCAAAGTATACTTTTAGGCAAGAAGCATTATTTAATGTAAGAATGGTACTGTATAGTGATAAAAGGTTAATTGTATCAAGGTTACACAATCCTGAAGCTTTACATGCCTTCAAAATATATAAAACAAAAATTGTCCTTAGTAAAATCAGAACTAGACAAACCCACAATCACGGTGGGAGATTTTTATTTTTATTTTTATTTTCATTTTGTGATGGAGTTTTGCTCTCTCGTCTAGGCTGGGGTGCGGTGGCATAATCTCAGCTCACTGCAACCTCTGTCTCCCAGACTTAAGTGACTCTCCTGCCTCAGCCTCCCAGGTAGCTGGGATTACAGGTGTGTGCCACCACGTACAGCTAATTTTTGTATTTTTAGTAGAGACAGTGTTTTGCCATGTTGGCCAGGCTGGTTTTGAACTCCTGACCTGAGGTGATCCTCTTGCCTCAGCCTCCCAAAGCACTGGGATTAACAGGTGTGAGCCGCTTTGCCTGGCCAGGAGATTTTAATATACCTCTAAAGTAACTGACAAAACAACCACCATGAGTCAGTAAGGATATTGAGGATTTGAACCTCATCATGTACACATTTTACCTAAGAGACATAACAGGGAACACTACACCTATCAACAACAGAGTACGCCTACTTTTCAAGTGCACGTGGAATGTTTTTTAAATTTGACCACATGCTGGGACATAAAGCAAGTCTCAAAATTTCAGTATTTAAAATTTTATAGTTTCTGACCACCATGAAATTAATTTAAAAACCAATTATAAAAACACAGCTAGAAAAAAAAATACAACTTCTGAAATTCAGGCGTATGCTCTAAATAGCTTGTCAAAGAAGAATTACTTAGAAAATTAGAAAATATTTTAAATGAATAAATATGACCTATTAAAATGTGTAGAATTCAGCGTAAGCCTTTCTTGTTGTGAAATTTAAGCCCTAGTGCTATAAGAGCAAAGGCTGACAGTAAAGTATTCATGTCAGGAAATTAAAGAGCAGCATTTGAATAGTAATCACAAGCCAAGAAATAGTAAAGATCAATATAAAAATAAATATCAGTGGCATAAAAGCAAACTTAGAATAATGAGGATTGACAAAGGACAAGGTTGAGTCTCAGAAAAGACTAAGAAAATTGATAAACCCGTCAAAGATAATCAAAAATAAAACATGTCATACAATCAGTATCAGGAAGGAAAAAGGATTCACTACTACGATCTAGCAAACATTTTTAAAATGCTAATAAGGGAGATGGTATGGAAAGCTTAAAGCAAGTAAGTTTGAAGTTTTAGTCAAATTCCTTGGAAAAAAAAAAAAAAAACAACCAAACTGGCATATACACACACAAACAGAAGATCTGCACAAGCCAATATCTAGAAAAGAAAGTGAATCTGTAATTATAAACCTTTTCATTTAGAAATTCAGACCCATGTGGCTTCACTGGTAAATTTTTCCAAACATTTAAAGAAGAAATAATACTTAGCATCTAATAGGAAATAGAAAAACTTTAACTTCTTTGCCTTATTTTATGAGCCTATTTTAATTTTTATAACAGCCTAACAAGGGCATTATACAAAAGCAGTATTATAGGTTAGTATTTTTAAATGAAAATAAATGTAAAAATCTTAACATTTTAGGTAGTCCAATTTCAGTAATACATACAGAGGATAAAACAACATGACTACATTGAATTTAGTTCCAGAATCACAAATTGATTTAGCATTTGAATGTGTGATTCACTACATTGATATAATTAAAGAAAAAAATCAGGTAATCATTTCTATGGATGCAGAAAAAGCTCTTGATAATCAGAACCCATTCATGATTTTAAAAGCTTTTAGCAAGCTAGGAAGGGAATGAAACTTTTATAACCTAATTGTTACCTGCAGAAACCCTATAATAAACATTGAAAACTTTCTCCCAACATTTGGGAATATATGGAGAAAGCTCACCATACCAAAACTATTGGCTAGGAGATGCATTTAGGCAGGGGAAAAAAGAGATTGGAAAAAAATATAAAACTGTGATTTACAGATGACATGATTTGTATGTAGAAAACCCCAAATTACCTAAGTGTGAACTTTTGAAATTTATGTCATTTCAACAAGGTCGTTGGATACTCGTTCATACATAAAAATGAATTGTATTTTTCCTTACAAGCAAGTAGAAAATTGAATTTTATAAACGTACCATTTATAAACATCAAAACCATCTATATACATCAGATTAAATCTGAAAAAAGTTGTAGGAGACCTTTACACAGAAAACCTTAAAAAGTTGTTTTTAGATCTTCTTTAAATCAGTTGAGACAATATTTTTAAGATACAAATTATCTCAAAATTTGTCTAAAATTTAGTGCAGTCCCCATCATAATCCCAGGATATTTTAAAAATGGGGATAAAGGAATTGATCTGTAACATATGTCACATAAGGGAAGAAGAATATATTTACAAAAACTGTATGAGAAGTACTTAAGCTGGGTGTTGTGACACACGTCTGCAGTGCCAATTATTCCTGTCTGTGAATAGCCACTGCACTCCAGCCTAGGCAACATAGACTCCCGTCTATAAAACCAACAAACAAAACACTTAAGATTAAACTTAACAAATGTGCAGAAATAATGTGTTTAAATACCCCTGAAATAAAAAAATTAAACTTGAACAAAAAAAGAGATACCATGTTCTTAGGTATGGAGTTACCATAGTAAGGATATTACTTTTTGTTAGTTTACCTTATGAATATAATGAAATCCCAGTGAAATATGCCATCAAGTATAGTGTTTATTTTGTGTTTTGCATTTTGTGCCATTTAAAAGAATAAAAAAAGCAAGGAGAACTAGAAGAAACCTGAGAAAGAAGAGCAATTTTAGGGGAGCCATGTAAATCTTTTTATGTACTAAAAGCAATTCAAAAGGAGAAAAAATTTACTCTTCGCCCCAAAAAACAGAATAAGTGATTTTAATATATGTAAAATTTTGGTATAATTCCATGAAGAATTATTATTTCTGGTGACTTTAAGACACAGTATTTTAACTGTACATTCCTAATGTAGTATGTCCCGTAGCACAGAAGGAGCCAGTTGTCTCATTGTTGGTGTTACTAGTGGTCTTTTCTTCTTATTATTATTATTTTTGAGACAGAGTCTTGATCTGTTGCCCAGGCTGGAGTGCAGTGGCATGATCTCGGCTCACTGCAACCTCAGCCTCCCGAGTAGCTGAGATTACAGGCACACACCACCACTCCCAGCTAATTTTTGTATTTTTAGTAGAGATGGAGTTTCACCATGTTGGTCAGGCTAGCCTCAAACTCCTGACCTCAGGTGATCCCCCCACCTCGGCCTCCCAAAGTGCTGGGATTACAGGCGTGAGCCACTGAGCCCAGCCTACTAGTGGTCTTTTTACAGTTTTCCATACAGTCCTGCACTGCTGGATATGACTGATCACATGTATGACAATGGTTCCATAAAATTATAATACTCTGTTTTTACTGTACCTTTTCTGTGTTTCGATACACAGATACTTAACATTGTGTTATAATTGCCTATGGTGTTCAGTACAGTAACATGCTTTACAGGTTGGTAGCTTAGGACCAAAAGGCCATACTATATAGCCTAGATAAGTAGTAGGCTGTACTGTCTATGTGTAAGTGCACTCTATGATGTTCACACAATGACGAAATTGCCTAACAACTAGTTTCTCAGAACGTATCCTTATCGTTAAGTGCACATGGCTGTATATGTGTGTATATAGATGCATGTTATATGTAACTAATTATAATTAATTTAACATAACATATACATAAATCTATACATATATAAATATTAGTATCCAAGATGATTTAACCAGGATGTTAGTGGTAATGTTGATTTTGTTAATTTAAAGCAATTATATATGTATAGGTAATATTTATGTGTATATTATGAAAAATTCTGTATGATACATTTAATTGGAAATAATTGAAATTTATAATTATAGTTAATATAACTAATAGATGCATAAATAAATGTCATTAGTAATCAAGATTTTTATTTTAGCATAAGAGTTGTGTAAAATTAAAGATGTTAAGAAAAACTCCAGTCTAAAATGTCAGTAGGAAATGTCAGCATTGACACATGACTATTTTTTTCTTAAAAGTATTTACCAAATTATTTCACCTTAAGAAAAAAAATGTGTTTCCTAGGGTTGTTCATTGCAAAAGTTTAGAAGCAGCGATATCCAAGTAGTTAAACCATTCCTAGTGGTTATAGAGCTCAGATTTTGATGATAATGAGTAGGTACCATTTCCCCTCTAAAAGGATAACAAACCTTCGTTAAGTTAATGATTTATAGCAGATGTGGATACCAAGAAATTTATTAGATTGGGATTTCCTTCACTAGGAAGCAGAGAAATATTTAAAATTATTGGGCTTCTCTCAAAAATATCAGGATTCTGTGAACCTTAATACTTGGGGTCTGTTTCTTCTTTTTCTATATTTGACATGAGATTCTTTTTTACCTGGAAAGACTTTTCTATTTGTATTCATTGTGATTGCTGATAGATTTGAATTTACTTTCACCACATTATGTGCTTTTTATTTGTTCTTGTTTTTTCCCCTCTTTTTTTTATTTTCCCTCCTTTATTTTAAGTTCTTTTTTCCTTCCTCTCCTCCCCACCATATTCTTGTAGAAATGGTGTTTGGTCTCTTCTTTTAGTGCTAATTCTGACTATTTTTAAATTCCTACTTAGGCCAGGCACAGTGGCTCCCTCCTGTAATCCCAGCACTTCGGGAGGCCAAGGTGGGTGGATCACCTGAGATGAGGAGTGCGAGACCAGCCTGGCCAACATGGTGAAACCCCGTCTCTACTGAAAATACAAAAATTAGCCAGGTGTGGTAGGCGCCTCTAATCCCAGCTACTTGGGAGGCTGAGGCTGGAGAATCACTTGAACCCGGGAGGTGGAGGTTGCAGTGAGCCAAGATTGTGCCACTGCACTCCAGCCTGGGCGACAGGGTGAGATTATGTCTCAAAAAAAGAAAACCTATTTAAAAACACCTGAGGCTAATAAGTAGCTAAACTGATAAGAATTTAATGCTAGTATCCAGATGTAATTCCTATTGTCCAGTATTTTAGCTTTATGTATTCTGTAAATCATTATTTATTCCTATTTAACCATGTATTTAATATTTTTTGCTTTTAGTTCTTTCTTATATATGAGACCATCCTAATAGTAACACTTGTATTATGTTTAAAGTACACCCATTAAAAATTCTTTCCTGAAGATCTTCTCTTAAGTATCTCAGGTATTTTTTCTTTTTTGTCTGAAAATAACTTTATTTTTCTTCATTCTTGGAGGATTGTTTTGCCATTAATACAACTTTAGGAGGAGAATTATTTTTATTAACACAATTAATACATTCTATTTTTTTACATTGATCGTATTTTGAGGAGTCAGACATTAATTGCCTTCCTGATCTCTTTTTTCTTTCTGGCTGCATTAAAAGTCTTCTGTTTATATTTTCTCTGTAATTTGGTATCGTAGTTTTTCATTATCCTCTTTTGGATTTTTTGGACTGCTTTGGGCATCAAAAATTCTTTTTTTCCTTAAATATTGTCTTGTTCTATCATCTTCTTGAAATTTTTTTTTTCAACCTTTCCTCTTAGCTTTCTTATTTTTTACCTCTTCATGATGACTTTGTGCTGTATGTTGAGTAAATCTTCTGGATTTATCTTCCCAGTTTACTAACTCCCTTTTTAGTTGCATCTTAATATACCATTCAATTCCTTCATTTTTCTTATTTAACTCTTTTCCTCTTTCTCTTTGGTAATTTTATTGTCCTATGTTTAATTTCCTTGATCTTAACTCAGTTGTGTTGAGTCTGCCAATGAGCATGTCAAAGACATTCCTCATCTCTATTACTACGTCTTTTGTTTCTAACATTTTCATTTTTATTTTATATTTTTATTTTGTCTGCTAAAATTATCAATCTGTGTGTGTTGTCTATACCTTTTCCAGTGAACCTATAACATGTTTAATCATAGTTGATTGAAGTTCTCTCTCTGGTAGTTCCAGCATCTGGATCCACTCTAATTCTTGTAGACTGCTCTGTTGATTGCTTTGTCTCTTGGTTTTTGTTTTTTGTTTTGTTTTACCTTTCCTTTTTTATGTGAGTTATAATTTTGGATTTAATGTTGGGCATTAGGTTATAGGGCTATAGCTTTTAAGCCTAGAGATGAACACATTTCTACTGGAGTTGAGCTAGGTTTGGATTCTCTTGCTGTTATGGTGCACCAGTGGTTTCAAATTTGTTTAGTGTTACTTTGTCCTTGAGTTTGCTGGAAGATTATTCTCAGTGTTCCTGCTCCACTCAGTTTTAGGCCTTCTCTGTGCTCTTGTGCTTCAGCAGGGTCTCTTCATGTTCTCATCTCTCCTCCAAATGTAGATTGCTATTGGTTATTCCTCACTGTTTGCTAGCCTGGCAGTTGGGAGGAGGGCACTTAGGGCTTTCTTGTCCTGGTCAAGCTTCAACTGCTTGGTTACTGTTTATCATCTCTGGCTCATTTTCAAGTTTTCTTTTGTTTGAAAGTTTTTAAATTTTGACTTTCTATTCTCTAATACTTTCAGTATATTGGAGTAGTTGCAGGTGTCATTCCGCTTTTTTAGGGGCTCATTTTTAATTATGTCTTGCTTCTTACATGATGTTGATGTAGTTGGGATTTTTTTATATTTGTCTATGAGTTCATATGTCTTGGAACTTTAGGTACAGTAATACTTTGAGGTTTATGTTAAAGTTGCATTTTTGTTGGCCTGGTGTGGTGGCTCACGCCTGTAATCTGAGCACTTTGAGAGGCTGCGGCAGGTGGATCACCTGAGATCAGGAGTTCGAGATCAGCCTGGCCAACATGGTGAAACCCCATCTCTACTAAAAATACCAAAAGTAGCCAGGTGTGGTGGTGCATGCCTGTAATCCCAGCTACTTGGGAGGCTGAGGCAGGAGAATCACTTGAACCTGGGAGGTGAAGGTTGCAGTGGGCCAAGATTGCGCCATTGCACTCCAGCCTGGGTGACACAAGAAAAACGCCATCTCAAAAAAAAAAAAAAAAAAAAAGTTGCATTTTTGTAAGGAAGTTTTGCATTTGTTATTTCTGCTATTGTTTATTAATAGTGCTGAATTTCTTTTAGTTTACTTGCATGCTTGAGGTATTGTGAATTCAAACTACAGATCTGGATGAAGGATGGCTTGTGGTTTTGAATTCTCAGGGGAAGGCAATTTTTGTTCAGTTGCTCCCCCTCCTCTTATCCCAGTGCCAGGCAAGTTTTCTTCCTGTCCCCTTCTGCTTGTATCTTGCTTACCCTTGTAATGAGGGTGTAGCTGTTTGGGATGAGCTTTATGAGTAGGTTTCTATTAGATTCCTCAACTTTGGTAGAGTCTCTTGTTTCATCTCTTGTCTATTTCACTCCCTACAAACATCAGAGTGAAAAATCTTTTCTTTAGAGTTTGACAGAAACTGTCTGGTAGATCAAGGACTTTATTGGTTTCCGAAGTTCAAGTATTCTTGCTTTCACATCGTTCTTGGCATTTGGATTCTGTACCTTTTGTGCCATTTCATTTGTGTTTGTGGTTTTATTTTTTTAAAATCTTACATTGTTTTTAATGCAGGCTTTAATGTTTTAAATACCACAATTCAGTTATATTCAGTGGGAACTTTGTTAAGGGCATTTAACTCTTTATATTCCTGGAATAAAAGTCATGATTAGATTTTTCTTTGCATTTGGTACTTTTCCCAAGATTTTGAAACTTAGAAAGCCTTTTCCTAAATTTATTTTACTTCCATTTTTACTCTGTAAAGCCTTTATTGTTTAAATCTCTGCATTGCTCAATAAGTGGTAGATATTAAAAGACCTAAGAATCATGTAATATTGGACTTTTGTCTAAAGTAGATAATCTGTTTTATCTTTTGGGATAGAGCAATATGAAGTTGGACTTTTTAGTCACACTTGGGTTTTGAGTCCTGATTCACCTACTTGTGTGAATTAACTTTTTTTTTTTTTTTTTGAGACGGAGTCTCACTCTGTCACCCAGACTAGAGTGCAGTGACACGATCTCTGCTCACTGCAACCTCTGCCGCCCGGTTTGAAGTAGTTCTTCTGCCTCAGCCTCCCGAGTAGCTGGGATTACAGCACCTGCCACCGCGCCTGGCTAATTTTTGTAGTTTTTAGTAGAGATGGGGTTTCGCCATCTTGGCCAGGCTGGTCTTGAACTCCTGACCTCATGATTCACCCGCCTCAGCCTCCCAAAGTGCTGGGATTACAGGCGTGAGCCACCCTGCCCAGCCTGTGAATTAACTTTTATGAGACTCTGTACCATCTATTACAATAGGAAAAGTAGCTATGTAATAGGGTTATTGTGAACCTTAAATGAGATAAGCTGCAGTTTCTGGTATATGGCCTTGTGTATACCTTTTGAGGACTTTATACATAATTCCAAGGACCTAATATATTTGAGGCAAAAGGGAAAATTTAATTAAACACCCATTTTGGCAAATGTCTTGAATATTAGGTGAACAAAGATGAATATAATATTACATAATACGGTTCCTGCCTTAGAGAACTTGTTATCTTATTAGTGAGGTTGGTATGCTTAGTGCTATAGAAGGAGTAATACTTTTCTGGAGTAGAGGAGGGATTGGTTGAACTAGGTCATAAGATGTAAGTAGGAGGCCAATATGCTGGCAAAGAGGGAATGGGCTTTTAGCCAGAAGTGACAGCTGCATATGTAAAGGTCTGAAGGCAGTAGAGAACATGTCCCATTTTTGAGAAGTCTAGGTGTGTATACACAATAAGCCAGTCGAGGTCTGAGGAGAGGAATGTCTTTGGTAATTATGGAAGAGATGGCCGTTGAGATAGGTAGTGTCTAAATGATAGCATGTGAAGACAGAATGGGTATGATAACACAAATTGAAGAAATAAGTTACTTGGCAGATTATAAGTTATTTGTATATAGAGGCACATGAATAGTCACATTGAGTTGGCTGCTACTTATTCTTGAATTCACACCTGAACAAAGCAGATTAGACATCAACTCTTAGAAATCATTAGGAAATTTTGTGTATCTAATTAGAATTTTTGTGGGAAAGCAAATAAGGGAGCAGCTTTTCCAGGATTGTACATGTAAGATAAGGTGATAAAAGTATTTTGGGGATGGAGTTTATAATGGCTTTGAATATCAAATGTAAGAGTTTAAAATTTATTTGGTGTAAACATTAGAGGTCCGTTGTGGCATTTTGAACAGGAAACCTGAGTAATGGTGATTATCTAGGTGATTTGTTTGACCCTGCAGGATAGAATTGGAGAGGAACATGCCTAAAGCAGCAGGGTCACCTATTGCTGTGGTTTGGGACTGAGGTGATTAAGACTTAAATTAAGGGGAGGTGGTAATGGGAATGAAAGAGCATTATGGGAGAGATTTATAGAGAACTGACGATCTGAGAGAGAATTGAACCAAAGATTTGGAAGACAAGCAGGGGTGCTGAGAATGTTGATATGATACAGTAGTCTCCCACACCCCCATATCTGCAGTTTCGCTTTCCACATTTTTAGGACTGTCGTACTGTGGAAAGAGAGAGGAGCTAAATGATGAGAACACATGGACACATAGAGGGGAACAACACACACTGGGGCATTTTGGTGGAGGGTGGGAGGAGGGAGAGGATCAGGAAAATTAACTAATAGGCACTAGGCTTAATACCTGAGTGCTAAAATAATCTGTATAACAAATCCCATGACACAAGTTTACCTGCGTAATAAACCTGTGCTTGTACTGCTGAACTTAAAATAAAAGTTAAAAAAAAAGAGAGAGACCATATTCACATAACTTTTTTTTTTTTTAAGAGACAGGGTCTTGCTGTGTTGCCCAGGCTGGACGTTAACTCCTGGGCTCAAGTGATCCTCTCGCCCCAGCATCCCTGGTAGCAGGGACTACAGGCACTCGCCACTGCGCCCCCTCACCCCCACATAACTTTTATTGCAGTATATTATTATATTTTATTATTAATCTCTTCTGTGCCTAATTTATAAATTAAACTTTATCATAGGTATGTAAATACAGAAAAATACATGACATATATAGAATTTGGTACTGTCTGCAGTTTCAGGCATCTAGTGGGGATCATGGAATGTATCCCCCTCAGATAAGGGGGCACCACTGTGTTTGGGTGGGTGCCTAGGAAATTTTTGGTAATATCAAGAGCTCTGACATTAGCAGAAAGAGTAGTTATGGGGGAAAACTAAAACCACCGTTTATTATTTATTAGATGTGAGCTTAGTTATAAAGGTAGATTTTTAGAGCATATCAATATACCTTTATAAAAATAGTTAATTTAAAAAATTATGGTTTGTTCTGTGATTGGACAGGCAGTGCAGTCTTGTATCAGTGGCATAAGCTGTTGAGCTAGATAGGTCTATATTCCTCCTCACCTTTAAAAAAAATTTTTTTTTTAATTTTTTGAGACAGGGTTTTTGTCCTGTCGCCCAGGCTGGAGTGCAGTTGTGCAGTCATAGCTAACAGCAGCTTTGAACTCCTGGGCTCAATTGATCCTCCCACCTCAGCCTCCTAAGTAGCTGGTACTACAGGTGCACACCACCATGCCTGGCTTATTTTTTTCCCCCTGTAGAAATGGGGTCTTGCTCTGTTGCCAGGTTGCCAACTCACCTTTAATAAGTATCACTGTTGTGAGACTGGAATGTCACTAATATCTTTGGGTTTTTCTTTGTCTACAAAGTAGAGACAGTAATACCTGCTTACAGGGCTGTTGTGTGAACTAACTACTTAATATATATGTATGCTGGCCTATTTTAAACTCCTAACAAATGTTAATTTTCCATTTTATTTTCTTACTTAGAAGATGCCAGCCTTACTTGTGGCTGTTGTCATGCATTAAGTTGAAAATTAAAGAATATTGCATAAAGTTTTCTTGTTTTACTTTTTAACAATTAACTAAAACCATAACCAGGATTGTTTGCTAAGTAAAATATGTGTATAATCAGGCAGTTTGTAATTAGAGGAACTCAAGTTGTAATTATTGAATGTGTAGGTGTAGTTAACAGCCTTCATTTCTGGTAAGTGACTTTACTTAGAGGATGTATGTTTATGTGCACAAGAGAGACTGTTTCCTGGACGGAAACTGTGGTCTCCAGATCTTTATAATAACATCACCTCTAATCTGTAACTCATGAGCATTGTGCTATACAGACTGTTTTCTTGAGGCAGTTTCTTGTAAGAAGTAAATGAAGCTTCCTTATGAGCCTGTTAAGACTCCATAGACTGTCAATAATATGGAAAAATTTGATATTTCATCAGGAATATGAACATGTGTTTCAGGTAGAGAATGCCAAAGATAATGAAGATAGTATTCTACAAAGAGAAATTCCTGCCAGACAATCCCGAAGAAGATTTCGGAAAATTAACTATAAAGGAGAGCGCCAAACCATTACTGATGATGTGGAGGTTAACAGCTATCTTTCTGTGAGTATATTTAGGAACACTTCATGAATCTTCCTTAATTTTCATATATAGTATCTTTAATTTACATGTATCTTTGGTAATATCAACATGCTGGGCTCTGTATGTGAAAATTTGGGGCAGGTAAATATATAATCTTTTTAAATGCTTCTGTTTGGTTGAATTGGTTAGGAATGCTCTTACCAGTGGGAGTTCTGGTTTTGCTTTTTTGTTGTTGTTTAAATAGTGAAAAAAGTTATTAGGCTGGGTGCAGTGGGTCATGCCTGTAATATCAGCACTTTGGGAGACCTAGGCGGGCGGATCACAAGGTCAGGAGTTCAAGACCAGCCTGGCCAATATGGTGAAACCCCCATCTCTACTAAAAATACAAAAATTAGCCAGGTGTAGTCGTGCATGCCTGTAGTCACAGTTATTTGGGAGACTGAGGCAGGAGAATTGCTTGAACCCAGGAGGCAGAGGTTGTAGTGAGCCAATATCACACCACTGCATTTCAGCCTGGTCGACAAGAGCAAAACTCTGTTGCCAAAAAAAAAAAAAAAAAGTAAGCTGTGTCTTCAAAAGTCTTTAATTTTGTAGTTGTGAATAGCTTCTTTTTAGACTGAAAAGTAGTTGAATCAAGAAATAAGGGTAACCTAAAAAAATCAGGTGTATTTTTGAGGGGAGAGGTTTCATAGTTACCAGTTTCCAAAGTACTCACGATTTCTAGAATATTAAAACAATTAGTACAGAGCATTTCCTCTTGTTTGCATTTGTTAAAAATAATAATAAAAAGGATGGTTGAATATAGTGAAATTCCCAAGGATGTGTTTAGTTCTTTCGGTTGTCATAAACAGATATTTATTCATTCCATGTTAGGTGTTAGGAGTAAGAAAGATTATTTCGAGAGTTGTTTGTACTGGAATAAGTGTTAGAATTAAGGCAGCTCTGATGTTTGTCACATTTGCCTAATTGCATTGATTCAATACAAGAATATGAAATAGTCCTAAAATTTATCATATCCAGAGCCACAACAAGGTTTATTTCATGTTCTCACTATTTAACAATTTCTCTTTTTGTATGGTAAATTTCCCATCACTAATTAAGGTGACATATTTTGCTTTACTGTGTAAGTAATATGTGTTTTTTTTTGAAAAATTAGAAACAGATTGTTCCTATTACACAGTTATATAACTATTTGATGATATTTTGCAATTCTTGGATAAAGCTTTTCAACATACAGATAAATCTGTAAGGTTTTTGCTAACTATTGAAAACTTAAATATGTAAATTTTTGTTAACTTTTAAAAACAAATATATAAACTAAACATCTTTGAATGTTGTTAAATGTTTTTCCCATTATTCCTAATGACTGCACAGTACTCCATTATAATAATATGCTATAATTTATTCAGTTCTTGATATTTGGTAAGTTACATTCTTTCCAGTTCTTCATTATTTATTTATTTATTTTTTTGAGATGGAGTGTCGCTCTCTTGCCCAGGCTGGAGTGCAGTGGCGCGATCTCGGCTTACTGCAACCTCTGCCTCCTGGGTTCACGCGCTTCTCCTGCCTCAGCCTCCCTAGTAGCTGGGACTACAGGCGCCCGCCACCACGCCCAGCTAATTTTTTGTATTTTTAGTAGAGACTGGTTTTCACCATGTTAGCCAGGATGGTCTCGATCTCCTGCCTCGTGATCTGCACACCTCGGCATCCCAAAGTGCTGGGATTACAGGCATGAGCCACAGCGCCCAGCCTTTTCCTTATTTTTTAAAAATTAAGGTGCTAAGTACAATGTATGCCCACATTTTCATTTCTATAGAAAAAATGTCAAGAGGTAGAATTAATAAATGAAAGAATCTTTAACTGTAATATTTAGTTTTCCTAGTGTGAGCTAGAGTGTGTTTTGACTACTTGCTCATTCTAGTTTCAACTTCAGTATCTTCTTTTCCCAGATTTTTTTGGTGTCCTGTCATGAATCCTAGACAGATTTCATATTTTCTCTATTAGCTGTGGATCATGCTCATGAGTCATTTGCTTTTAGCCCTCCTCTGTACTGAGAGTTGTCATCTTCTAGATATACTGATTTCCTGGGATCAGAAAGAGCAATAGGCATACTCCTTAGGGATTCTGTTTGTTTGATAACGCTAAGTATAGTGGCATTTTTGCATGTATACCTAGTGTTAGATGGTGATCCTACTAAGTACTGTCAAGAGTTTGACAAATCATGAAAAGGAGAAATTGATTCATTTTAGACAAAACTGATTTATTAACTATGAGACCGGGTTAGAGAAGCTTTTTGGTCATGTTAGGTACATGTGCTGTTTCTTGAATTAATGGAGTTGTTTTTTCCTAAAAAGGATATATTTCAGTTAACTTAGAAAATATGGTATTGAAGGTTTCATTTATTTTTAATTAATGCTACCAATTATGTAACACCTGTACATCTGGCCAGTGTCCTGCAATATTGGCAGTTGGTCTAGGTAAGGATGCTATGTAGCAAAAATCTTAATCATGTTTATGAGAGCAGCAAGTGGAGAATTGGTTTAATGGCCTTTATAGGATTCTTTATGTCTTTTGTTCTATTGTCAGCAATTCAGAGAGAAAAAGATCAGGAGGAATCATTTCTTCTTTTAGACAGCAGTGGAAATTTGAGTTTGTTTTTTTTTTTTCCTTAATGTGTAAACCATCATCTACTTTTTCTTTCTAGAGTGCTGAAGGGTAAAAAAAATTAAAGATGTTAACTGTTGTTTATCATAATTATTCTTTAGTACCCAACTTGTACAAGGGTTTGTATTAAAGATTTTGCCTGTATTTTAGTTATTTTTTAACTAAATTCTTAGAATGACCGAAAAAGATGATTTATTCATATGAAATATTTTTATAGTTTTGTTGTACATTGCTTTGTATAAACATGAATCCTAATCTTAATGTGACTTTTTTTAATGTAGAATAAGCACTTCTGTAATGGTAATAACATTTTTGAAGCTCCGTTGAGTGTTGCTCTGAGTTTGCAACAATTTTTTTGATACAATTTCTTATCACTTTATTGAGATATTATTAAAGGTAATGTACTACTCATATTTAAAGTGCACAGTTTGGGCCAGGCGTGGTGGCTCATGCCTGAAATCCCAGCACTTTGGGGGCCGAGGCAGGCAGATCACTTGAGGTCAGGAGTTCAAGACCAGTCTGGCTAACATGGTGAAACCCCATCTCTCCTGAAAATACAAAAATTAGCCAGACATGATGGCGCTTGCTTGTAATCCCAGCTACTTGGGAGGCTGAGGCAGGAGAATCACTTGAACCCGGAAGGTGGAGGTTGCAGTGAGCCAAGGTCATGCCGCTGCACTCCAGCCTGGGCTATAAAGTGAGACTCCGTCTCAAAAAAAAATTTTTTTTTAAATGAAATTTTGATTTTGATCAATTTTGACATATGTATAATAAACCTTTGAAACCATCACCGTATTCAAGATTATGATTACTTCCATCACCCTAAAGTTTTGTCATCTCCCATTGTAATTCATCTTTTCTAAATACCCATACTCAAGCAACCATTTATCTGCTTTCTGTCACTGTGGATTAGTCTTAGTTTCTAGAATTTTATGTAAATGGCATCATATATTGTGGATTTTTTTGGGGGGGGGGTGGGCTTCTTTCACACATTATAATGATTTTGAGACCTTTCCCTGTCGTGTGCATCAATTGTATTTTTTCCCCTCTCTTGTGGGTATTATTTCATTGTATGAATGTACCACAATTTGTTTCTGTTTGCCTGTTTATGAATATTTGGATTGTTCCAGTTTTGGGCAATTGCAAATAAAGCTACTATAAACATTTATGTACAAATCTTTGTTGATACATATACTTCCATTTCTCTTAGGTTAATACCCAGGAGTGGGTGACTGGTCATATGGCAAATGTATGCTTAACTTTATAAGAAACTACCAAAATTGTTATTTAGTGTGGCTGTTGCATTTTACATAATTTGTGTTCTTTGAAAATGACAGTTTCCACATCCTCACCAACACTTGGTATTGTCAGATTTTATTATTATTTTTAAAATTTTTAATAGGTAGTGGTATCTCATTTTGATTTTAATTTATGTATCCCTGATGACTTACGGTGTTGAGCCTCTTTTCATGTACTTATTAGTCACTTGTATATTCATATTCTTTTGTAAAATATTCAAATATTTTTAAAGTTTGCAACAAATTTAAATGTCTTCATATAGTTTCAGAAATTTCAGAGCTTTGATCTTTGAGGCAGATGACTTTGGTATTTAGATAGCAGAAAGGTGATCAAGAGCAATATTTAGTGAGCAGGATGAGTAATCAAGCCAAGTATAAAAAGTCCAGTATTTAGATGAGCCATCTATCTTGAATTCTTGCTTCACTAACTGAATGATGAGGACAGTTCATCTAAATCTTCGGTGCTTCACCTCTAAAAATGACGATATTGTAATACCAGGTTTGCCTGTCTTAGGGGGTGGTTGTTGAAATTTTTAGAATGTGTGTGTATTCACAGTCTAATCACTCAATAATATCTATAGATTCTTCCTTTCACATGTTTCAGAATTTGTGCTTTTCACTTAATTTGCCCATGTCGTTTCTTTAGTGTTCACTTTTTTCTTTATAGGACTGTTGTAATAGCATCTCTCAAATTCTCCCAGCCACCTTTCACTGTAAACGCAGTATTTTTTCATTTTAAGAGATTTTGAAAAATTAGAAAACGTGAAAAGTATTATTTAATTTCTTTATCAGAAGATATCTACTTAATCAGTTTATTTGATGTAAAATTTTTTATCTTCTCTCTGAACTTGTTGCCCTATCGCTAGCCCTGCTTTCTACATCCTCCCCTATACCCTTGCCACTAACTAGTCCATTTATTTTGCTTCTGTGAGTTCTAAGTGAAGCTCTAACAATGTCACTTGTTTTAAATTCTTAAATCTGTTTATGGCCTACCATCAGTTACAGAAAAATTCCAGTAATCTAGCATATAAGTACCTTCATAGTCTAGACCAGTCCTGTTTAATTGAATTTTCTGTTATGATGGAAATATTTTATGTCTGTGCCATCGAAATTGATAGCAGCTAGCTAGCCATAGTATTGAGCTATTGATCACAATGTACAAGTAAATAACCACATGTCCCTAATTGGACAGCACAGATCTGGACTTTGTTCACTTCTCCAACTTTCTCTTTTACCTGTTTTCTATGTATTTCCTATTTTTTGGCCATACTGAACAAATTTGCTGACCCTTGAAGAAACCATGTGTTTATGTACATCTCTTGTATATACAATTCCTTTTACTTAAAATGTACTTTTATTCTTTGTCCTCTTAACAAAAGTCTCAAGACCTAATTTCACATCATGTCATGGAGGACTCTGATTTTTTTCTTGGGAAGGATTAAGCACATATCTGCACTCCCATAATATCTTGTTTATGTGCCTGTAAGCACTCATTATGCTGAGTATAATTACAATTATTCTATATTGCAGTGTAATTGTTTATTTAAATATCTCTCTCATCAGAATGGATGCTCCTAGAAAATGTCAACCATCATAATTGTAACCTTAGAGTATATTGCCTGCCAAAGAAAATAAGAGTGCCTGTTCTGTCAGCTTGCTTAGTGTCCTGTGTAACTTTGGGCAAGTTGTATGACCTTTGTATGTCTGTCTTGATAGATAACTTATAGATTTGTAAAAGGATTAAATGAGATAATATATAAAAAAGGGCTCTGCCTAGTGTCTGGTGCTCTGAAAAATAGTAATGTTAGTAGCATCCTATTGCTGTTGTTGTTATTGTAAATATTCAAAAAACCTTTGTTCCTATTGCTTACAAATTATTTATTCCATACCTGGATATAAAAAGTGCTTACCAAAATATGTACATATATTAAAGTAAATATAAACAAGTAAGCTAAAGAATCAGAACAAAGGGAGAATAAAGGTAAGAAAAGTTAAACCAAGTTAGCTTGAAGTTAGAACAATCAGACAATTAAAATTTACCCTCAGAATCACTCACTTTGAACAAGTAATTTCTTTGTCCAATCTTGAAAGATAAAAGTAGTTACAAAATGTGTATGAAAGTCACTGGATGAGTCACTTTACTGTATAGAATGTGTAGCTAGAAGCCAATCAAATGAGATGGAGAATGTCTGCCAAGAAATGATGAATCTGATTTTGGAATTAATCACTTATAGGCCTATCTGATAGTAGTTAGCAAGGCCATTCGTTTAGCCCAAAACAATCTCCAGGACATGGGAAGAAAATACTGTTATCTTACCCTTTAAAGTTTCTAGGGATTTTGTGTATATTTCATAATGAATACAAAATATTTTGCCAGTAACACGTGTATTAGTTTTTAAATACATTACCTATGTTAGAAATGTAACTCATTCTTTTCCCCAATGCTATGTGTGATTTTTAAAAGTTTTGAGGCCAAATGCAGTGGCTCATGCCTAATTCTAGCACTTTGAGAGGCCAAGATGGAAGAATCACCTGAAGCCAGGAGTTTGAAACCAAGCTGTGCAACAAAGCAAGACCCTGTCTCTACAAAAAAAGAAAAAAAAAAAAGTAAAAAGAAAAATTAAGAATCTTGAGAGTATATGGCATATAAATCCTTTTCTTATTTAGCTCCAGTTTATCTTTTCAGCTTTCTGGCACCATTATGTTTGGAGGTCCCTAACTTTGGTCCTGTTCTCTTTCCCTGGAAGGCTCTTATTGGCTTCTTCACTTAATATAGTTCTACCCTTTGATGAGTCACTTTGAATATTGCCACTTGCTCCTTTTATCCAGAATGGGCTTCTGTCATGCTCTTCTGACAAAGTCATGTTCAGCTCCCAAGAGTCCATTCATCCATGACCTCTTTAGAGAAGGCTTTCCTGACATTTCCTGTTCATAGAGTGCACTTCTCTTCATTGGTCCCATAGGATAGTACTTGCATGAAGTGTGCCCATATTATTCTGCAGTGTTCTGAGATAACAAAAAATGGAATTAACAGTTTATTTAAGAATGTTTTAAATGCCTGTATTTTTTATATAATGTTCGTTGTTTCATTTTAAATAGTATATAACGGTAAACATTTTGAAATGTAGTGAATTGAATTTTTTTTGAGACGGAGTCTTGCACTGTCGCCCGGGCTGGAGTGCAATGGTGCGATCTTGGCCTCCCAAAGTGCTGGAATTACAGGCATAAGCCACCACGCCCAGCCCGTGAATTGAATTTTTAATATTGGTACATATGTAGAGTTAAATGGTAAAATTAAACCAGGACCAATAAACATGAAACATCTTGGTTTCACCAAGGTCAAGCACCAAGTGTGCCTTTATTTAACTTTATTCTCTAGAATATCAGGTCTCATTTGTGCTCATTTTTATAGAAATGTGATTGAGCCAAATATGAATCTGGACATTGTTCAAAGGTTTAAAAAACTTTGTTGGTGTTTGCATACTTTAGTTAAGAAATTACAGTCCTTCTCCTTGATTTCTCCTTCCTTTTGCTACTGTATATTTTTGTTATTGTTGCTTTTGAGACAGGGTCTCGCTCTGTTGCCCAAGCTGTGAAATGCAGTTATGCGATCATAGTTCACCATAAGCTCAAACTCCTGGGCTCTAACGACCTGCCTTAGCCTCCTGAGTAGCTAGGACTACAGGCATGTGCCACCACACTTGACTAAGTATTTTTATTTTTTGTAGAGACAGTGTCTTGCTGTTTCCCAGGCTAGTCTTAACTCCTGGGCTCACGCAGTCTAATCACTGCAGCCTCCCAAAACACTGGGATCATAGACATGAGCTTCTGCACCCAGCAAGCTGCTGTATTTTTAAATAGCAGTGTGCCTGTATGAGTGTTGGTTATATGTTTGTTGTGTTATTAACTAGATCTCAAGTTCCTTATTAGACTACCTCATAATTTTTTTTATTTCTTGTTCTCTATGTTGCTTAGGATGCTTTTTATATTCTCAGGGACAAAATAAGGTGCTAGTCTTCCTCTCTTTCTTCAGCATAGCGTCTGCACAGACATGGAGCCAGCCAGCTCTTCCTAAAAGAACATCTGGAAAGAATGATTTCCATGGCAGCATTATGGATTGGGGTTTTTAATTTGAAGGGATTCCCTTTGCTGTGACATCTTTATGTATTTTCTTTCCATCTAGTCTTTTGTTCTGGGATTGTATAGTGGGTGGTAGGATGATGTGACACGCTAGAATCTACTTTTTCATTTTAGGCTCACACATTACTAATGTAGCAGGCGGTTCTTTCTCATTGCTACTTCTCTGATTATATCACGTTCTCCATTCTCTTTCAGTGCTCCATGTTTTGTTTAGATCCAGAGCATATTAGAGAGTTAATGTACATTTGTCAATGCAGCTCAATAAGAGGTGATTATTAGGACACCACATCACTTACCAACTTTGTGGTGATATACTGAAAAATGGCTGGATGCTTTTACTTCACCATGGGTGTGACCTCTTAAGGTATTATTGCAAGTGTGTTTCGCTTTTATGGAGTGTGTGTGTTTGTGTGTGTATGTGTGTCTTATTCATCAAGCCATTCCTGTAGTAAGAAATAGGTCCATGCCCCCACCTCCTCATGAGAAACTAGAGGACTTTGGTACAAACATGTGATTGCTTAGTTCTCTTCATGGAGCACCAGTAAACAAAAAGTTTAAATATTTATTCAAGTCAAACTAAAGGAGGTGTAAGCACTATTGTTGCATCAATCATTAGGAGAATTTAGAATTTGAACTGTTTAAGTGAAAGTCACTGTTTGATGAAGAAGCTTGTTAACATTGTGAACTTTATTTTGTATTTGTGGGCTTGATAAATCCTGATTGTTTTTAATATGGTATTTCATAAGTACTTTCAGAATGAAATAATGAATGAATAAACAGACTTTTGTTACTTCTAAACTCAGGAAGTTTGCAAATGGGATATTTGATAATCTCATTTGTATATAAGACAGTGAGTGCTGATCACACTACTACTGAGAAGTTTGGATCCCCACCTCTAAGAATCTTCAGCTTTTCAATATTGCTTCTCTTCTCTCTTTATTTACAGCCCCAAATACTCTGAACAGGTGTATATTCTTTGTGATTCTTTCTACCTTAAAAACAAAAGAAGACTTTCTGTTTTTGTTCACGAGTATCTAACATCCTTTAGGAGAATTCTCCTCCTTTATCTTCTAGGAAATAATATGGAATTCTTGATAGGTTTTTGTACCTAGTTAGAAGGTATTGAGTCCACAAATAGACAAAAAGCATAGAAGTGATACAACTAAAACTAGGACAAATGCCAAGTTAGAGCAGATTTTGTTTTAATTTTGTGAAGAAATGCTTATTGTAGAAATGTAAAATATATAGAAGAGTATGAAGAAGGAAATGAATTTGCTGTCATCCTCAAAACTGGAGATAGCTACTGTCACTTAAAATTTTTTTAATGTACCATGGTCCCTCAGTATCCATGGGGGCTTGGTTTCAGGACCCCCTGCAGATACTAAAATTCGAGGATGTTCGAGTCCCTTTTATAAAATGGTGTAGTATTTTTGTGTAATCTATGCACATCCTTCCATATACAGTCATGTGTTGCGTAATGACAGACCACATAAATGACATCAGATTTTGCTGCCTGTTTTTACTGTACGTTTTCTGTGTTTAGATACACAAATACTTACCATTGTGTTACAGTTGCCTGCATTATTCAGTAGAGTAACATGCTGAGCAGGTTTATAGCCTGGGAACCATAGGCTATACCATGTAGCCTAGGTGTATAGTAGGCTATACCGTCTAGGTTTGTGTAGCTACACTCAGTGATGTTTGCCCAAGGATGAAATTGCCTAGTGACACATTCCTCAGAATGTACCCCAGTTGTTAAGCAATGCATGACTGTATTTTGAATCATTTCTAGATTACTTATAATACCTAATACAGTGTAAATGCAGTGTAGATAGTTGCTATACTGAAATTTGTAATTTTTTTTATTGTTGTAGTGGTTTTTTGTTTTTGGTTTTTTAGGTTTTATTTGAGATGGTCTCGCTGTCAACCAGACTAGAATGCAGTGGAATGATCACAGCTCATTGCAGCTTTGACCTCCCAACTCAAGGGATCCTCTCACCTCAGCCTCCTGAGTAGCTGGGATTATAGGCACATGCCTCCACACCCAGCTAACTTTGTTTTTTTTTGTAGTGACGGAGTTTCATCATGTTTTTCAGGTTGGTCTTGAACTCGTGGCCTCAAGCAATAGCCTGCCTCGGCCTCCCAAACTGTTGGGATTACAGATGTAATCACCACCACCCCCAGCCTCTACTGTTATTTTTAATGGGATTTTCCCAAAATATTTTCTGTCTGCAGTTTCTTCAATCTGCAGGTACAGAACCCATGGACACAGAGGGCTGACTGTATATATCTTTTGATTAATTTAAATATTTTAATTAATTTAGATGATGCTGAATGTTTAGTTACGTATCCTTGTGTTTGTGTTTCTCATGCAGTTAAATTTTTTCCGAAACATTACTTTCAATATTAATATAATGCTGTATGAGTGTAACGAAGTATTCTCACGTGGCTTCCAATTTTTCTCCCATTACAAACAACTTTTAGGGAAAAATCTGTACATGACTGATTATTTCCTTAGGATTGAGTTACAGAAATTACTGGGTTAAAGGTATGAAAATTATTTTAAGTTTCTACATGAATATTGGTAACTTCTCAGTAGGCATTTTAAAATTGTCTTTATTATTCACTATGTATAAAATGCTTGAGTACTGAGAGGACCAGAGCAGGGCATGCCCCTCTGGTTGTCTGGGGCAGTTCTTCCTCCCTTAATGGTGTGACACTAATTCAGACAGATTTGCCCAGGGAACCAGAATTAGGAAGACTTTTTATCATACTTGAAATATTTTATGGAGTAATTGCTAAAGAAGGAGCTTTTGATAATTGTTTAAAGCAACTCAGATACTAATGTATACCAGTGGTCTAAGACTGATTATGACAGTGTTCCAGTTGGAAGGGGAATAACAACTACTCAGACATAGCAAACAAATTAATGCTGACCGTTATTGCCTTTTAGTTTGATTTGGTATGTGTTTATTAAGTGTGCTATCTTGTGTATGTGGCTTTTACAGTGCTAGAAAATGTAGTATTTAAAAGTAGAGAAGGGACGTAATGGTCATCTTTATGAACAAGGGATATAAAGGAACCCAGGAATTCACAGATAGTTTTAAATGAGAGTTCATTTTTTATCATTTATATGTGTTACTCTCTTTTTGAAGAAAATTAATACGCTGTTTGAAACTTTAGGTTTGCATATACTTGAGTAACTATATACAAAATGTATCCTTTTGTGCAGGTATGAAGATGCTTGATACACAGTGTAGACGGAAAGCAGAAGCATAGTGGTGCCTTTTATTGTTCTTTCAATTTCACTGATTCTAATTATAGAAGCTTACATCACCTTGGTTGATGATGACGGTTTCTCTCTCCTTCTTGGTTTTTCTTCCTCTATTACTCCCTAAGGATGGATCATATTTCATAGTGCATGTGTGTCCAGCTGGTGGCTGTGACAGATTTTCAACAAAAATGGGGGTGATCAGTTAGTGGATATATATGACAGTATGCTGAAGCACACTGTTTCTTACAAGAGAATAAAAGAGCGTTGGTACTCTTGCCTCCCCTCCTTCATGAAGGCTGAGGAATAGGTATGCAGTTTGAAAGCAGAAGTCCTAAGGGGCACCAGTAATTAGAGTTAACGGTGTCTGATAACTGCAAAGATGCATTTCAGATGTTCATGTTAAACATGGGGGAAAAGGGGTGGAAAAGATTGTTATGATCCTTTGAAAGGGCTTGTATGTTACCTATGATCATTTCAGTCATTTATTCATTTATTTTCCAAAAGACTTAAAGTGTTTTCACTATGTAAATCAGTACAATTTAAGTTTATATTTCAAAAACCAAATATAACTAAAATACAGAAATGAATGTCCTCTTTATTTTGTAAAACTACAGAATTTTTCTTTTGTTCTTTAACTTCTTTGGAGTTTGACTTCTCTAAATTGATTATAATATTTCACTGCAGATTGGGAATAAATTCCATTTAAAAATATAATAAGTAAATAAAATGCCTGGGTTAGTATAAATCCAGTTTTTGTTATCATTAGTTTTGTTTGTTTTTCATAATGCCTAGAATGTATATCCTCTTATGGCTTACCTTCATCTATGGTAACCTTTCTCTGTCCTTCTTTTCAGTGTTGTCACATATTAACATAAAAGATATGTTTACAGTTAGTTTAGTAACTATCAGAACCTTATCTTTGGCTTTCTAAACAATATGATTTTAAGTATTTCAGTTTGTATTTTTGTTTATAAATAATATACACAGTTAACATAAATTTTAATAACTACATGGCATTTACACTTTTATAAAAGTATTTTGTCATGATTTGAATCTTTGCAAAGTCAACATACATTGCTCTATTTTATAGTAGTGCAAAAGACCTTTCTAAAGCTAAAGATTTCATTAATAGGGGTTAGCATCATGGCATTTCATATGCAGGGGAAACGTGTTCATAAGTGGCTGTCCTGTAGTGATTCCTAGACAACAGGTAGATCAGGACATTCTCCTTTGCTGCACTTAATTCATTTGAATTGATAAGATAATGAGATGAGGTCGTGATAAAATTCTAAAAGTGATGCAAGTGAAAAATAGGTTATTCACCTAGTCATTTATTTTAGTTATTTGATACATTACTATTCTCTTCAAAGGATGTTTATTTCTTCATTCAGTAGTTAAAAGGTGAAGTCATTATTTCCTCAGAATGCTGGTGGATCCCCGTGTTGAGTATGGAATTTGGCCTGTTTCTTTTCTTGGTATTGTTACACAGGGAGATTTAGCATGATAGGTTCACTATACAGTTCCCTGGAATCGAAGATACTATGAGATGATTGGTAGAAAAGGAAAAAGATGATGTCATCTTCACTTACAAGCCAAACTAAAGGAAAAGAGAATTTTGTTCCTTTACTGAGTTGGTGTTTACTACAGTAGGTCTAACATATGGCACTAGTGGATTGCATTTCTCACACTGGGCAGCAGTTTTTTAAAGCAGCTAAGAGATGGCTGTCTCCCTTGCCCAGCTTGAGGTCCTTCTTTGTGTGTTGATCAGCATGATTTATAAAAAGGGGGAAAGGTGTGCATTAAAATTTTGCTTTTTGATTCAGCTATAATATATTCTGTTGGTACTATACATGAATATAATTACTGTCTGGTGTTGAAATTCTTGGTATTCTTGAATCTTGCTACTGATATTTATGTGTAAAATACTCATCTTTTAGAAATTTTATCTTAAGTGAAAGTTTGTCTTCATGTACATACAAAGTACCTACTATCATTTTTCTGTTTTAAAGAATGATTAACATTAGATTTTAATTAATGTACAATATTAAGTATCAAGTGGAATTCCAACTCACGTATGATTGATTTAAATTAAACTGAAAAAAAAAACCACATTGGTGCTTGAAAATCAACCTGTATAAATATTGCATGTTTTATGTTTAGAAAACTAGTCATGCTTGTTTGCATTTGTGAGATTTAATTTTATATTTAAATGCGGGTATTGTGTATTTTGGTATTGTGTCTTTTGGAATTTTGGCAGAAAAACATTCTTAAAAGCTTTATGAAAATCTAAATAATTACATATTTTGAAAGCATAACTTGTCTTTGTTCAAAATTATACTTAGTTTAACTTAAATTCTAGTTTTATAAGTAGCAGTGTAATTCAGATTGGCAGCATAGTGTTGTTCAGAAAGTGACTCAGACTTTTCTCAAAGATATTGAAGAACTTATTTTTTGTGTGCTTAACAACAAGATGTTTCTTCTGCAGTCAGTGGAGTCCTTTGTTAAAAGACCTGTCTCCCAGGTAACATCTCCTCTTATGTTGCACACCCCATTTTCCCCAAAATAAAAGTGTTAGGTAAATAAAGCAAAATAATTATATTGCTTTGATTTGTTCAGTGATTGTTTTTCTCATAATTTTGCCGCCTGGAGGTATAACTAACTATATTTTACTATTGGGAACTGTCTTTCTTTGGCCACTAGGAGCAACCATTGCAAGCTTAGTTGGAGTATCTAATGCCTTGTAGCAGAAGCATGAAGAACAAGGATGGGTACTAGTGGTATTGTGTTTCAGATGGAAGAGGGTGTGGCAAAATTAAAATCTTTTTCTGTAATTTCTATAGAAAAATGGGGCAATTTTTTTTAGTCCACACTCACTCTGGAAGCAGGTTTAATCATTTTCTTTGATTTCTTCTGAGTGAGTTTTGCTGGCTTCTTGTGTTTTTCTAGGAATTCAGCATTGGGCTACAGGAAAGTACCATGTTGTGTAGATTATTCTTTCTCAAAGAAGTAGGTGCATGCTGCAACTATTGGTGTACATCTGATTTTTTTCCAGCTTCCCTTTGCAAAATGAAATTCTATTGTTTCCATTTAAATTTACTATCTACCTACAAATCTTAGTACTAGTTTGTATATTCTTAATGTTAATTTAGAGTGATCCTGAAGGTTATATCTTTCAGAACAGTTATTTGATAAATAGCAAATTTTGCAAGCAGAAACCCCTTGTTAACAAATACATGTGACATCTGAGAACCTAGGCTGCCTTGTTTATTTGGAATGCAATGGTATCTTATCAGAGCTTATAATTTTACCTTGGGAGGACAATACTGTATTACATTTGAATAATAATAGGAAATATGGCTTCCCAAATATAGCTGTGTATCAATGTACAGAATTAAAAATCAAAATGGATTTTTAGAACTGTGAAGTAGAAAGGGTGCTCAAGCCAATTTTTTTCTTAAAGAATTTAGCTTGCTGACGTGTCTCATGGAAAGGAGGATGGGGGGTGTGTGTGTGTGTATATGTTTTCAATAAATTGCTCTTCGGGCTACATCTGCAGATACAGTAGCCAATTGATCTAATGCAGTTTCTGGAGGCTTTCTGTACAGGTGATGTCATCCTTTTAGCTCTATTCTCCTCCCACTCTCTTTCCTTCTTATTAGATATTTCATCTTACTGCAGAGCATAGAATCAATAGGAGCTTCTCCTTAGGGAGCTGCTTTGAAACAGGCAAGGACAGTAGGAATTAAGACACTAATATTCAGTCTTGCTTTAGCAGAAGATATAATGGTTTTGTACCATATATTATATAAAAATGTTTAACCAGAAAAGCTAGACTTAAATCAACAGTGCTGTTTTACTGATACATTAGAATAAGAAACAGTGCTGCAGAGCTGTAAACAGTGCATGTGAATAGAGAAAATAATTACAATTTTGGAGATTCTTAGACATTCTACAGGACAAACCTGTTACGGCATATATCATCTAACTGCCATTTGCTCAACGTTTTTGTTTTTTTTTTTTAAACCTCTGGTGGTTAAGAATATAAAGAAGAAACTTTAATCTTCAGGATACAATGTTTGCTTTTGATGCAGAAGAATCACTGCAGTGCTTGTTCTACAGAATGAAATAAGTTGAAGAAAAGACAAAGCTATATTACAGAGAGGAAAGGTTTCACAGAATCCAGGAACACAGATTTGGTGCATGTTGCCTGATTTGCTTTGACTGATACTGTATTAACTGTTGTGCTACCACTCTGCATGTCTGTGCCAGGTGCCTGAGGCCGCATGTATATGTCTGTATATTCTGAGCCAGAATTGTAAACATCTTCATTTACTGTGATTTGCTTGTTAAAGTGAACGTTTTAATTTAGAACAATACTTTACTGAAAGCTCCTGATTTCAGTTTTAAAAGGGGTTTGGAGAGGCTGCCTTTATATAAACACTGCAGTGGTGTATGATTTGTAAAAAGAAACTTAACAGAATTTTATCACCGTACTCATCACTGTAGCTCTGGTTTGAAAAGGAAACTACCCTTTCCAGCCTAGGAAATGGCTTTTCTTGTTCGCTGTTATGCCAATTGTCTTCAGCCATGGGCCTCCAAAGTAAGTAATTGTTATTTTCTTAGCAATTGATTTAATCCAGTTATTAAATTTTATTTTGAATTGTAAATGAGCTTTATTGCGCTCTTTTCTAAACTTTAAAAATAAGAACTACAAAGTAGTCTTTCTCATTGCCATTTTTTTAATTTAAATATCTAAAACATTCTAACGTGACCTCTAAGAGATTTGAAACGTGCGTTTTAAATCTGTAGACTTAAAATGCAGTGCATTTGAGATGTACTCTCTTCAGACTGAATTGTTTTTTGATTATGGCTATTGCTGTACTTATCAGTGATCATACTCTAACTTGCTTCATTTTCTTAAATGGTTGATATATTTAGGTATGTTAGTCTAATTGCCAGATTATATGACATTTTTCATTAATATGATGCTGTCAGATAAATTATGATTGAATTGTGCTATTTTACAAAGATTAGTTGATAATTCTTGAGCAGTGAAATAATATGAAGAAAATACTCATGAAAATCAATTATATGAAAATATTTAAATAATGATTCTAAGTATTTTCAAGATAGTAAACCATTAGCAGCTGGAGACTATTTAAGGTCATCTATCATACTTGTCATTTTTAAATAAACATAATAACTCACAAAAAAGCAAAGTGCTATACAACCTTCCAGGCTAGGTTGTAGGAAAATATATACTCTAATTCAGTGAGTTTTATTATACACAGTGGCTATTTATATAGCCTGTAATTTGATGCCACTCAAGTTATCTTTCCTGTCTCATGTATGTATTATAAAACAGTGTTTTTTCAAAACATTTAAATTGTAACATTTATTAAGATTTTTTATGGTTCTCTTGCATACAGATAGGCACAATAGAGGCACTTCTTAGTATGGTCTGAAATCATGTCTTTGTTTCAAGGTTGTCCTGTTGATGGTGACTAAGGAAGAAATCCTATGATAGCATCGTGGTGTTTTTCTGTTTTATCTGGCCTAGCTCACTGCATGTCTTTCTTAAAGGCAGCTTCTGGAAAGACATTTAAATTCACTGTCCATTTGGCAAACAGCTGATTGAACTGTAAATAGATGAAAAGAAGCCTAGGTACACAATGTATTTGTGCTATTATCTGGCTAAGGCTTAAATGGCCTTTTTAGTGAAAATGACACCTATATGGCCCAAGCATTGCTGATGCTTGATAGCTGCACTATACTACAAAGGTTTAAACCACTTGTAGAAAGGAAGTGAGTGAGACTGTGTAAAAAAAACTTTAAAGAAAATTAAGAATGAGATATAGGGGTTGTTTTTTAAGGTAACCAGCAAAATAAAATAGCCTTTGGAATGCTGATAGCCAACTTTTGATCCCAGATTTAACAAATATGGAAGAGTCAAAATTTCAAAATCAGCTTCTAAGGTTTCATGCAATGCCAGCAAACATTATATGAGCAGGATTCTGGATTGGTACTCTACTGTGTAAATCAAGTATTTGTAAGAGTACATGTCTCCATCCCCCTTCCCTCATGTTACTGTTGATGAAATTTTGACTCTGGATTGCAATTAAACACATAAAACTTAGAATTTTGTTATACTTCTTTTCATTTTCCAGTACATTTTACTGGTTTTATTTTTGTTCATGTATTTTTGCCTATGCTACTATGTACTTGCATTTTACTACTTCTGAATTCATTAATTTTCTTGCTAAAATAAATAGTCGTATTAGCATGGTTCTACTGGGGGTTGGGGAAGAATGAATCATAAATGCCTTCCTTTATATTTACTCTTAAGATAATTGTTTAGTTCAATATAAAATAATAAATCCAAAGTCTTTTTTCTTTAGCAGTTTGAAAAAGTTACTACACTGTCTTCTGGCCTCCAGTGTTGCTGATGAGAAGTCTGAGCTCATGTTTTTTTTTCCTTTGTTAATTACTTTTATTAGTAGTTAGTTATGTTTTTGTTATTTTACTTTTTTTTTTTTTTTAAGAGACGTGGTCCTCAAGCTTGGCCAACATGGTGAAACCCCTTGTCTATTAAAAATATAAAAATTAGCCAGATGTGGTGCCACATATCTGTAGTCCCAGCTACTCGGGAGGTTGAGGTGGGAGAATCACTTGAATCCGGGAGGCAGAGGTTGCAGTGAGCTGATATCGTGACACTACACTCTAGCCTGGGTGGACAGGGTGAGACCCTGTCTCAAAAAAAAAAAAAAAAAAAAAGAGAGAGACAAGGCCCTGCTCTGTTGCCCAGGCTGGAGTGCAGTGGTGTAATCATGGCTCACTGCAGCCTTGAACTCCTGGGCTCAAGGGATCCTCCCACACAGCTGGGACCACAGATGCACACCACATCCCTGGCCAATTTTCTAATTTTTTTGGAGAGACAAGGTCTCTCCATCTTGCCCAAGCTGGTCTCAAACTCCTGGACTCAAGCAATCCTCATGCCTTGGCCTCCCAAAGTGCTGGGATTGCAGGCATGAGCCACTGTGTCCAGCCTTTGTTTTATTTATTTTTTTTAATCCTTGATGCCATGAAGTTTTGCCCTGGATTGCCTAATGTTTTGTTCCCCTATTGACACTTTTGGAGTAGTACTCTCTCAAGCTGAAAATTCTCTTTCGTCTTCAGTTGTGAGATTATTATTTTTTTTTTTTTGACAGAGTCTCGCTCTGTCGCCCAGGCTGGAGTGCAGTGGTGCAATCTCCGCTCACTGCAACCTCCACCTCCTGGGTCAAAGCGAGTCTCCTGTTTCAGCCTCCTGAGTAGCTGAGACTACAGGCATCTGCCACCACGCCCGGCTAATTTTTGTGTTTTTAGTGGAGGTGGAGTTTCACCATGTTGGCCAGGCTGGTCTTAAACTCCTGACCTCAAATGATCCACCCACCTCAACCTCCCAAAGTGCTGGGATTACAGGCATGAGCCACAGTGCCCTGCCTGTTGTTGTTTTTTAATTGCAACTCTTTTTTTTTTTTTTTTCGTAGTCTCTCTAGAGAGAAATCAAATTGAGTTTTTTGGGTTTCTTTCAGGAGGTTGACTTAAGTGGTTCTTAGTTGGGAGCTCATCTTCCTGATCTGTTAGAGTTGCTTGTTTGAGGTGACTGTTTACTGAGTGGAGGAAGCATTACCACTTTGGGTTGTATTTCCTTCTTTGAGGTGCTCCTCCAGTCACTGGTCACTGATTGATTTATCCACAGCTAAAGCTGCAGGTCATTTCTTTGCCCTTATCTTACTGTACCTATCTGCAGCACTTGACACAGCTGATCACTTCCTCCTTGACAGACTTTCTTCAAAGTCCAAGTCCTCACCATGACCTACCAAACAGTTTATGCTCCCTCCTCCACTTATCTCCTACTACACTCCTCCTCATTCACTGTCACTGCCCTGATTTCCTTGCCTGTTCTCAGACTTGCCAAGCATTCTTATACTGATTTTCTCCTAAATTATAGTAATTTACTTTTAGTAAACTCACCATTAAAAAATGAATATTGATTGAAAGCTTCTCTGTGGTTTCAAAAATATTAAAGTGGGGAGAATACTTTGTCTTAGAATTGAAAAACTTTTTAATACTTATTAGTTACATCATTTAGAAACATCCTTCCAACTCTCAACTTTTGGTAAAAATAATGAGTTAGGAATGTTCCATGTTTCTCTTGTAGTTTCACATACCTCAGGCACAGTGCTGTGATCTCTTGGTGTATATACCCAAGGTTCTCCTTTGGGGCTTTTGGGAAATGGTAAATTCCATAAAACAGGCTCCATACTGCCATATATATATATATGTGTGTATATATATATAATATATAAATATATAATTTTATTTTATTTATATATATAATATATAAATATATTATTTTATTTTATTTATATATAATATATAATTATATAAATTTATATGTAATATATATTTTTATATTATATATAGTATATATTATATAATATATTTTATATAATATAAATTTATATTATATATTATATATTATATAAATTATATATTATATATTATATAAATTTATATAATATATAACATATAATATAATTTATATTATATTATATATAATTATATATAATAATAATTATTATTATTTTTTGACACGGAGTCTCGCTCTGTCGCCCAGGCTGGAGTGCAGTGGCGCAGTTTCGGCTCACTGCAAGCTCTGCCTCCCAGGTTCATGCCATTCTCCTGCCTCAGCCTCCCGAGTAGCTGGGACTACAGGCACCCGCCACCATGCCCGGCTAATTTTTTGTATTTTTAGTAGAGACAGGGTTTCACCGTGTTAGCCAGGATGGTCTCGATCTCCTGACCTTGTGATCCGCCCGCCTCGGCCTCCCAAAGTGCTGGGATTACAGGTGTGAGCCATTGCGCCTGGCCCCTAGAAGCTATCTTATAATTCTGGTGGCTTACTTTTAATTTTGTAAGGCCTCCATTGTCTTGTGCTTCAACTAGTGTCTCCTATCTCTTGTGTGTATCATTTTCTTCTATTTCACCTTCTGTGCTTCCAGAGTGATCTTAACAGTACGTACCCTAAGAGGAATATTGAGTCATAAGGTATATACGTTTTAAATGTAGACTTACATTTGCTCCCCAAAGTGGCTACTCCTCAAATTGTTGTCCAAAATGGTTATACCAGTTCATACTCCCATTAGCAGTTTATGAGAATATTGTTTTCCTCCATAGTTTTTCCTGCATTTTGTATTATCATACTTGTTTTTTGCCAATTTGATGGGGAAAAGGTATTTGTTTTAGTTTTTATTTCCCTGATTACTTGCAAGGTTAACATTCTCTTCCAGCTGTTTTTGTTGTTGTTGTTGTTTTGTTTTGTTTTTTTCCTGCTGTTGTGACCTAAGTGGCCTTATGTTGAGATGGCAGAGCCAAAAATACCTAAACAGTTTGGATATCTGAGTCTCTGTATACTAAGGCAGTTGCCCCAAAAGTTGCCTGTACACTTCACTAGGGTAAGCCTTAGTGATCTGAGGGCCCCCTGTTGTTGTAACAAAATCTAGTCTAACTGAGAAATATAGTAGCTCTTATATCACTGCCCTTCCCAGAAACCTATAGTAGCTCTATATTGTCTATAGGAACCAAATTCAAAATGCCTAGCTTGGCACTGCTGATTATATTCTACCTCTAGCCTTTTCTCAATACCTCTCTTTCCCCACCCCCCTCTATATATACAAAGTATTCAGCAGACTTTGTAACTTCATAATGTCTGTATTCAAGTTGTTAGCTAAAAAACTTTCTTGCTGCTTCAAATAAAACTAACAGTAGGCCTTGTGGACATGTGATCTCCAGCAGAGCACAGAAGTTCAGATATAGGAAATGGATGAAGGATGCTGTGGAAAATGGGAAGTTTTGTCAGACCTGGTGGGCTGGAAGGACAATGGGGTAAATGAATTGAGTTTGCTGATGAAAGATCAGCTGTTGAGTCCAGGTAGATCAGGAAGAGAAAGAGAAAGGGCAGGTAAGCTGAGAGATAGTGGAGAAGATTTAGGGAACCAAGAACTTCTCTTGGAGGAAAAGCCTTTCCTTTTTGCTTCATTTGATACAAAGAAAAGATAAACTACTGGGTGTTGTGAACTCCCAACCAAGTATCAGGAAACAACTTAGTAGGAAAGAGTAACGGATTTAGTCAGGCTGCCTGGGTTTCAGATCCCAGGACCCCAGTTTCCTAGCCATGTGACCCTGGGAAACCTTTATAACATCTCTAAGATTAGGTTTCCTACTCTATAAACTGGGTATAATCATAGTATTACCTCATCTTGTTGTTTGAATGTTAGGTTAGATAATTATGTGAAAGGCATGTAGAAGTGTATGTTTGGTACAAATAGTGGGCACTCAAATGTTAATTGCAGTCAGCATCATTATTCCCATTGTGTAAGGAGGTTGAGGGAATTCCTGTATGAAGTTTTCTTCATGAAGTAGAAAGCAGATGCTATTTGCTTATAAATCTGTCTCCACTGTCCAGTATTAGACTGAGCTCCTTGAAGGCAGGGCCCATATGTTTTCATTTTTATGTCATCAGCAGAGTTCCTGGCACAAAGTAGAATATAACAGAAAAATGCTAGAATCAGACCTGGGTTTGATTCCCAACTCTACTGCTTACTTGAGTGTATGATCTGGGATAAGTTGCTTAATCGTACTTCCTCTGTTTCCTCATCAGTAAAATAGAGATAATAATAACACTTCCTTTTTAGGGTTTAGTGAGGGTGAAGATTGCTCAGTACATTGTCAGTACTATGAAGCCACTTGGGAGACTTCTGGCTTTGGTTCATTGTGTTACTTTTATGAATGACATTCTTCTCCTTGGTCTTCTTACCTCTGTAGGCATTTGCAATATATACTATCTCCTACCCCTGACACCCCAACCAAACACCACACATTTTGAAACTATTTTCAGTGTTTGCCTTTCCAACTACTTCATTCCCAGATGAGGGTTTTTTTTTTTTCATATCTAAATGATAGAAACTAAGTGGGAGGAAGGTCTTTGAACTGTATCATACCCTCATCAATATTCTGTATTTTAAGCAATTATGACTTTGTTAAATTTTTTGCTGCCTTTTCTGATATACATATTAGAGCTATAAATGGCCTCTAAGCATGGCTTTAACTTATCCCACAGGTTTTCATATATAGCATCTTAATTTTCTGTTTTAATATTTTCTAATTTCCAATGTGACTTCATGGATTTATGGGCTATTTCAATAGAGGATTGTTTACAATTTTCTAACATGATAGTTTTCTATTTATCTTTTTGTTATGTATTTCTACCTTATTTGCAGTGTTATTGCTGAATATTCCCTGGTTTCAGTCTTTTGTAATTTGTTGAGACTTGCCTTAATTGTAAATTTTTACAAATGTTTTTATATGTGCCCTAAAAGAAAATGCATTCTGGAGTTTTTGGTTCCATTATTCTATGTCTATACTCTTTAGGTCGTTTCTTAATTATGTTCATATCTTTTATATCTTTACTTGTTCTGTTTTTGTGTATTTTGCTTATTCAGACTGCTACTGAGATCTGTATTAAAAATTTATGGCATAATTGTAGATGACATTTTTGCCTTATACATTTTTTAAATTTTAATTTATTTGTAATTCACAAATAATAATTGCATGTATTTATGGGGTACAGTGTGATGTTTTGATACATGTTCACATTGTGAAACAAATCAAGGTAATTAATATATCCATCACCTTGGCCAGGCAAGGTGGCTTACGCCTGTAATCCCAGCACTTTGGGAGGCTGAGGCAGGCAGATTACATGAGGTCAAGAGCTGGAGACCAGCCTGGCCAATGTGGTGAAACCCCTTCTGTACTAAAAATACAAAAATTAGCTGGGAATGGTGGTGTACATCTGTAATCCCAGCTATTCAGGAGGCTGAGGCAAAAGGAACACTCAAACCCGGGAGGCAGAGGTTGCAGTGAGCCGAGATTGCGCCACTGCACTCCAGCGTAGGTGACAGAGCAAGTCTCTCTCTCTCTCTCTCAATCTCTCTCTCCCCCCTCCCTCTCCCTCTCTCTCCTCCTCTCCCTCTCCCTCTCCCATCTATCTGTGTATATCCATCACCTCATACACTTTTGAAATGTCACATTTTGGCTCTACTAATGCTTTTGCACCAAGCGTACTTTAAGCTATATCAGCTTTCTTTTGGTTGTGTTTGCATGGTCTATATTTTTCCATTCTTTGATTATTTAATATTTTCCCCTCTGTTAGCTTGATAGTTATACACTTTTTTACTATGCTTTTCTTAAATCAGAAATTACAACACACATTCTTCACCTATCAAGTCTGCTACTACAGCTTCATGGACAGTGCAAGGAACTGAGAGCACTCTAATAGCTTCATTTACCCTTCTCCAGACTTACATTCTGTAGTTGTATTTTAATTACTGTATTTTAAACTTCATGGGATATTAATGTTACTATTTTATATAGTCAGCATTCATGTAGATTTACCTACACATTTCCCATTTTCCTTGGTTTTTCTTCTTTCTTGTTCCTGAAAGCTTCCATCTGGAGTCATTTTTCTTCTCCCAGTGGATTTTATTCATTGTAGGACTGCTAAGGAATTATTTCCTTCAGTTTTCTTTATTTGAAAATTATTTTTTCCCTTTTTTGAGGACTGTTTTTGCTAGGTATAGAATTTTAGCTCTTGGTGATATCACTCAGTTGTCTTCTGGCTTCCAGAATTTATGTTGAGAAGCCAGCTGTCAGTTTAATTGCTTCTGCCAAAGTAATCTAATCACTCTGTTTTTTTTTCCTGACTACTTTAAAACTTTTCTCTTGATACTCCACCTCACCCCCTGCCACATGTACCCTGGTGTGCATAGGTATGGGGGGATTGTTTGTTTGTTTTGGGGTGGGTTTTTTGTTTGTTTGTTTGTTTGTTTATCTTGCTGGGAGTTTTTAAACCTCCTTGATCTGTGACTTTAGATCTTTTGTCACTTTTGGAAAATGCTTAGCTATCATCTTGCTTCTGTGTACTTGCTCCTCTCAGACTCTGGTTTTTCAGATGTCACATTCTCTCACTGAATCTCCTGTGGCTCTTACCCCTTCTCTCCCACCTTCACCTTTTTTCCTCTCCATGCTTCATTCTGGATATTTTTCAGACTAGTTTTTACTTTTCAAATTCTCTTCTTAGCTCTGTCAAATCTTTAATTAAGCCCACTTGTTGGCTTTTTAATTTCCATAATTGTATATTTTAGTTCTAGATTTTTCATTTAATTATTTTTGTTTCTTTGCTGATATTGTTAGTCTTGTATTTTTCTCTCTATATATGATAGATCACTAACTGGACCAATTCTGACCAGTGAGCTATATGACCTGTGAGCTAAGAATGATTTTTACATTTTTAAGGAGTTGTTAAAAAGATGTAAAAAAAAAAAAAAAAAAAAAAAAGCATACAACAGAAACTGTATGTGGCCTGTGAAACCTAAAATATATATTCTTTGGCTCTTAACGAAGATGTTTGCCAACCCCTGGTATATATTAAAGACAGTTATTTTAGAGACTGTGTCTGGTAACCCTATTTGAAACTTCTTTGTTAGTTTCTGGAGTTTATTCCATACTTTTTATCAGTGCCATCCTGTCTCGTCATATGTGCCTGGTTTTATTGGGCTGAGCAATGGATGTTGTATATGCGAAAAAAAATTTTTTTAATTGAGACCTAGGATGACTTTCTTCCTATAGTGAGGATTTGTGTTTGCTTCCAACAGTTGATTGGAAATGCTAGTAATCCTGTATAACCTTATTTTAGCATCAGGCATTGAGGTCATTCTAAAATTAGCATCAGTTTACTTTTGGGTGACATTTACTCTAGAGTCTAATTTACTCTCCAGGGTCCCAGTGCAAAGATGGCCCTTCCATCCTAGGCCAGGAATTTAACTTTTGTCCCTTTAGCCAGTGGCTGTCACAGGTACTTCTTGGCCTTTTAGCCTTTTCTTTAGGAATCGGAAAATATTCTTAGGAGAAAAAGTAACGTCAGAGGCCAGATACTGTGTGTGTGTGTGTGTGTATGTATGTATGTATTTCAGGTTTTCTGTTTGTCTTAGTACTAGGATTCATCTGAATTATCTAACATACCATTATCAGCAGGGGAAGTTCGTGATGTACTTTATGTGTAATTTTTATAATTACATTAACTCCTCTTGAGATAACGTAATTCAGACTCAGTCATTCCCTCAGAATACATTTAATATACACTATGTGTGTGTTTCTTTAATGTTTTTCATTAGTAAAGCAATGAGGAACCCTATTTTAAAAATTAAATTGATTTTGATAGCCCTGAATAGCAAGTTGCAGAGAAATCATTTGGAAAATGAATTAGCATACTTCTTATGCAAAACTTTTACTACTCTGGCATGCAGTGGTTTGTTTATTGTCTTAATTTCTGTAGCTTGTATTTTGTGAGATGTCTCTTTTACGGCATGAAATATATTGTACAGCCTGCATACCTGGTAAGAATGCGACCATATTAAAGATGAGGTGGTGGAGTCATTTACTTTTTGTGTTTCTTGTATACCTGCGTCTAGTACAGACATTCATTAAATCATGTTGATTACTAAAAAATCTCTCAGGGGCCAACTAGAAGCTAATTCAATATTAAGTGTAAAGATGCTCACAGAATTTTTGGAATATTTAATGTAATCAACTTGTTACTGGTCTTAAGTCTTGCTGCCGGTAGCTGAACTTGATTCCAAGATATTGCTGTTTTATTCTTGTATCAGTCACCATTTTTTATTAGGAGGGAGGGAGGGAGAGAGAGTGAGTGTGTGTGTGAGAGAGAGAGAGAGAGAGAGAGAGTGTGTGTGTGTGTGTGTGTGTGTGTGTGTGTGTTTATAGGGTAACATTCCTACCCTTAAATGGACAGGTCTGATATTTTTATTTGGGAGGATAGAAGGGCCAAGTTTTTCCTCTGAAATATCATTAGTAATGGCTTTTGAAAACTGTTCAGTGAGCTTACCATTGTAGGATTGTCTAATAGTTTCAGAGAGTACCATATGGTTCTTATTTCAAAAGATCTTTTTGCTGAAAGTAGAGAACTTGGGTTAAAAATGAGATTGCACAGTAATGTACATAAAAATTTGTTGAAGTTAACATGTCGAAACCGCTTAAAAAGGTAAAGCTTGACATTTAGAATAACTTAAATTATTTTTTTTTTCAGCTTCCAGCTGATCTTACCAAGATGCATCTCACAGAAAACCCTCATCCACAGGTGACTCATGTGTCTTCTAGTCAGTCTGGTTGTAGCATTGCCAGTGACTCTGGAAGCAGCAGTTTATCTGATATCTATCAGGTAATACCTTAGGAATTTGTGTGCTGCGTATATGGTTTTTTTATTTGCCAGATATTCTGTGCTTGTGCCTTAGATGGTTAACATATCTTTTAGAGTATGAAATTCAAGCGTAAGGTCTTTGGAAAAATAAGCTTTATATACTGTGTCAAATTTGTAAGCATGATTAAAGACGTGATCTGTCTTTTGAGAATGATTAAGTATGGTTCAGCAGAGTATGAATCTAGTGTTCTCTTTCATTTATCCAGGTGAATCCATATTAATATCTAATGCTTGTTTTGGTTAAAAAATTAGTTCTTGGAATAACTGAACTTAAACTTATAAAAAGGCTGATTTTTGTTATAATTGACTGTATATGTCTTCTGTAGTTAGAAGTCATGAAGAAAATTAGAGCTGCTTTTCTACCATAAAGCCTCTGTTGTAGTATAGCGTGAATTAAATAGCAAATTAGTGAGAATATTGATGGACTTTTCCATTTTCTAAAACCCAAGAGGAACAATTTCAAACCTACTGAGCTTTTCAGTGATCATTGTAATAGTGGGGAGAAGGTTCTAGGAAGACCCATAAACTGAGAGAATCCTCACATGATCCTGCTGAGATTGAACCCAAGTTAGGTTCAAGCCAGGGTAATAAGTATTTCAGGATCCAGATAGTGGAACTTCTATGATGTCTCCTTTAATGCAAGTTGTAAGGAGCAGTTCCCTGGGTGTGGAGCCCAGTGGTTGATTTTGTCAGAGATCATGAGTATAGAACATAAAACAGTTTAAATAAAATAACAAGAGGATGCATGATATTGAGGGTTGGTTTGTTAAGGAATTCAAATATATTACCTATTTCAGAGCTGTCAAATAGAAATGTAATGTGAGCCACGTATTTAATTTTAAATTTTCTAGTAGCCACATTAAAAAATATAAAAGGAAACAGGTAAAATTCATTTTAGTAATATATTTTATTTAGTGCAGTATAACCAAATACTATAATTACAACATGTATTTAATGTTTTAACATTATGCATGAGTTACCTTACATTACTTTTGCATACTAAGTCATCAAAAAACAGAGTTTAATTTAAAGTTACGGCACATCTCAATTTGGACTAGCCATGTTTTAAGTGCCTAATAACCACATACGGCTAGTGGCTACCGTATACTAAGAATTGTAGCAATAGTATCATTGTCTGAGGAAAGCATTTTAGACTGGTTCTACAAAGTTACCCAGATTGAGATATTTTAGGAAAATAGCCTTCTTCTATTCAGGGAAGTTTGTAGGCAGATGCAAAATGGAACAAAGACAATACCCATTTTTTGGTTTATATGTGGCTTTTCTCAACAAAGGTAATTGCTGTGGTCATCTATATCTCCCTGTTTGCTTTTTACAGTATACAGAACAAGGAATTTTTCCCTGTTCTCCATTTTATAGTAGAGAGAAAAAAGAATTAAAAGAGAGATGAAACAAGTTAATACAATAGCTCTGGCACCACTTAGTACTTGTGTACCTATTGGGCTTCATGCTTTCTGCCCCTCCCCAAAAGAATTATCTTGTGAAAGAAGAATTGTTGCACACCTAAAAATCAAAGTAGACTGTGTTTTTCCAGAAGAAAACGCTGAGGAAGATTGACCCTGGATCAGTGAAATTCAGGGATGTGGCTGTAGATTTCTCTCAGGACATGTGAGAATATCTGGACTTTTCTAAGACTATACACAGAGGTTTAGTGTTGAAAAACTATAGGATGGGAGGCCTAGGCGGGCGGATTACCTGAGGTTAGGAGTTCAAGACCAGCATGGCCAACATGGTGAAACCCTGTCTCTACTAAAAATTCAAAAATTAGCTGGGCGTGGTGGCACACATCTGTAATCTCAGCTACTTGGGAGGCTGAGTAGGGAGAATTGCTTGAGCCCAGGAAGCGGAGGTTGCAGCAAGCCAAGAGCATGCCACTGCACTCCAGCCTGGCCGACAGAGCAAGACTCTATTTCAAAAAAGAAGAAAAGACAAGAAAAACTATAGGAACCTGGTATCACTGGGATATCCACATCTCTAAGCCAGGATAGTGCACAGATTAAGATTCAAGGTCACTTGGAAAGACCAATGCTTTATTGTGAACTAGAAGATGGACTGTACACAGTTGGTCCCTACATCTTTGCAAAGATACTACAGGAGCTCCTATAGGAGCATTGCACTTATATTAGCACCTGCAGATTACTCCCCTTTTAGCTGGACAACCTGAGGATGAGACTGGAGTACACCTGCTGGTGTTGGTTGGAGGTGTTCTATTGCAGGACCATGGCATAGCCTATATCAATATGTAGAATATTTCCATCACCTCAGAAAGTACCCATATGACCCTTTGCAGTCAAGTACCTTCTCCTGACCCCTATCCTATGCCCTGGCAACCACCAATCTCTTTTCTGACCTTATAGTTTTGCCTTTTCCAGAAGGTCATATAAATGGAATCATACAGTTTAAAAAAATATGATGCAGTGAAACTTATAAATTAACCAATAAAAGTGGGAATGAATTTAGAGAGCACGAAAAGATAAAAGGAATAAAGATAAAATAAATAAGATAAAACTCTAGAACCAAAATAGGAATGAAGAAATTTAAAGAAGAAACTTATAATAATGTTAACATCAAATATATAAAACCTAAGATAAAATTTTTTAAGAGTGGTCAAAGAAGATAAAAATTTTCAAACTCTGCTGCTGGGCACAGTGGCTCAAGCCTGCAATCCCAGCACTTTGGGAGGCAGAGGTGGGCGGATCACCTGAGGTCGGGAGTTCAAGACCAGCCTGATCAACATGGAGAAACCCTCTCTCTACTAAAAATAAAAAATTAGCTGGGGTGATGGAGCATGCCTGTAATCCCAGCTACTCAGGAGGCTGAGGCAGGAGAATCACTTGAACCCAGGAGGCGGAGGTTGCGGTGACCCAAGATCACGCCATTGCACTCCAGCCTGGGCAACAAGAGTGAAACTCCGTCTCCAAAAAAAAAAAAAATTTCAAACTCTGACGTAACAGTTAACTTTAGGACCATAGCCAAAAGATAGAAACAGCATAAACGCCAAAATAAAAAGAAGCCAATAAAGATAAACACAAAAGGAAAAAAATCAAAATCATAAAAATATACACCCACATACTTATATATTTTTTATATCTCATGTATAAAATCTTATATATCATATCTATGAGATAAGTAGGTATTTTTAACATTTTATTTATATTTCGTTAAATAAATATATATACTTGCATACTTAAATATGTTATACTTGTAGATACAGAATGTAAATCCGAGTTCAAGAACACCAGTTAGTAACAGTGTTTTTCTACTAATGGTGGGTTTGTGGGTAGTTTTATTATGTTTCTTAAACGAACATTTTTATTTATTTAACAAATATTAAGGAGGACGTAAATAGATGGTATAGTTAAAAGTTGAAAAAAAAATTGGAAAATATTTAAAGGAGAGTAAAAGGAATAAACACAGAATTATAATAGATTGATAAGATATACCCTCCAAAGTACAAGATTTCTATAATTTTAATCCATGGGTAAGAGAAATGTCTAACTAAATTTTGTGTGTGTGTGTGTGTGTGTGTGTGTGTGTGTGTGTGTGTACATGCGTGAATGTTTCCAATCAGATCCTCGGGAATAAACAAGGAGAAGAATTAAATATCAGTACTGGACCCTTGATCTTTCCCTTCACCTTAGGCTGCCTTTAGATTCCCTTTTGGAGCTATGAATATACCCCTTAGTTACAGGTGTACATTGCCAATGTATGTATCTTAGCCTGGGATAGCTGAAGTGATTTGTCTAGTTATTTGAATTTTAGCATTTGAGAGATTTTTTAAGTGAACACCTAGCCTTTAACACCATAAGCAAAGCCTTGTGAAATGATAGAAGTATTTTTAATTTGGACAGTTGAGGGGAAGATATCCTAACAGCAATTTTTTTTTTTTAGTGTTTCTGCTTTTATTCTTCCAGAAATTTAGAAACGTTTCAAGTGAAATCCAGCTTTTTTTGTGGGGCAGAAGACTATATATAGATTAATTTGGGCATTTTTTTCTAACGTGGAGTCTTCTTATCCAGAAAAATGGATGTCTCCCCAATTTTTAAAAATAATTTCAACTTTTATTTTAGATTCAGGGGGGTACATGTGCAGATTTCTTACATAGTATATTGCGTGGTGCTGAGTGTTTGGGGTTCGAATGATCCCATCACCCAGATAGTGAGCATAATACCCATTTGGTGGTTTTTCAGCCCTTGCCCCTCTCTCCCTGCCCTAATAGACCCCAGTGTCTGGTGTTCCTATCTTTAGGTCCATGTGTACCAATTGTTAGCGCCCACTTATAAGTAAGAACATGCGGGATTTGGTTTTCCTGACAGCAGTTCTTAACTGGAAAACTGTTTACACTGTTTTATATGGCCAAATGTGTGGCTACACTTCTATGCGTTTCCTTCTTGAGAGTTTTCATGTCTTGTCTAAAAATAAAAGCCCTTGGCCCTCAAAGAAACTTCAAAATATAGCATTTACTATAGTGTGGAGGGAAAAAAAGGCAAATCAATGATTCCAGTGTGAATGTGTTTCTAATCAGCATAGATTAAAATTTTAAAGTATACATTAAGGTGTAAGAGTGTTCTTAGATAGAATATTTTCTGCATCTTCAAAGAGTATTCAAGAGAATAAGGAGTACTTCTTTCTAGATTCCTTTTTCTATTTATTTCAGTCTTTTCCATGAGCTGGAAAACTGTGAAATATTGACTCTTGAACAAAAGCATGTTGTCTTTTTGTTAACTCATTCTTAAACAACTCCAGGCACACATTTATCCACCACCTACCTTTTCAGTTTCTATATAGGCAGTAAGCGTGTTCTTAAAAATCCCAAGGCTTCAGTTACCACCTCTATGGCAACATGATTTCCTAATGCACAGCTCTGAGTGCCAATCTCTTCAGAACTCTGGTGCCACGTTTTCACCAGTATGTTCTTTTGTCACCTCAAGTCACCACATGTTCTCTTACACCTTTCTTTAATATTTCTGTTAAGAATATCATCTGAGGCTGGGTTCGGTGGATCACTTGAGGTCAGGAGTTTTGAGACCAGCCTGGCTAACATAGCAAAACCCCATCTCTACTAAAAATACAAAAAAAATTAGCCACGTGCGGTGGCGCATGCACCAGCTCCTCAGGAGGCTGAGGCAAGAGAATCGCTTGAACCCAGCAGGCAGAGGTGCAGTGAAGGAAAAAAAAAAAAAAAAAAAAAAAAAAAAAAAAAAAGGATATCATCTGAGTCCTAGTCAAAATCTGTTATCATCTTTTGACTATCATTTTAAAACTCCCACTTGAAATAAATTGCTCTGATTTTTAATTACTCTTGTATTTAAAAAGCTTTAATTCTTCACTGTTACCTAAATTACACTCTTAACTTTAAATTCCAAGCCTTTTACCTCTAACTACAATGTAGTTTTATATTTTACTGTTCCCCCACTTACACATTCTAGATTCTGCCCCATCACATATGTACGTTATTCCCTGAACATGTCTGCCTTTTCCTAGTCTTGTGTTTTAATCATGCTCTTCTACCTGTAGCTTCATGAAGATGACATTTTCATGTTATCTCCCATGTCTTTCCAACAAGAAGAAATGTCTCCTTCCTTGGAATCCCTCAGCAGTTTTTCTCTCGGACATGTCACTTTTTCTCTCTGCTTTTTTTGGTAGTTACTTGTAAACTTGACTTTTTTCATCACCAGAGTAAATTTATGGAGTGCAGAGTTGATGTCTTAAATTTGTATCCCATGGTGAGTCAGGCACAGTGTTGGCATTTAGGAAGTACTCTAGAAATTCTTTTTTTGCATTGAATTATATTTGAAAGTAGAAACCAATATTGGCTTCAAGGAAAATGCAGATCTCAGCTAACTAAAACTTTATTATCCAGGGCAAAAGAGACTTGATTTTGCCTGCCTGCCGTGTTGTAGAGGTTATGAAATGGGTCAACCTGGACTGAAAGATTAACTTCATAGAGTTCTAACCCTGACCAGGAAGACCTAAGAACTAAATGGTCCGTGAAAAGGTTAAATGAAATACTAAAGATGGGAATACAGAAAAGAGAGGCACTGAAAGTCTAAGGTTCTGGCTTAACACTTGCCCTAAATTTGAAAATGTGGTTTTTGTAAGTTTGTATAACTCTTAGTTCCAAACTATAGTTCTCTTCATTGTAGCTTCATGTTTATCTAGATGGAAACAGGAAAAGGATATCCTCTGGTGGTTTATTTGGGGAAGGCCGAGTCATCAGAAAATCACCTCAGACTGTCTGCCTCACCAAATTATATTTATGTATACAGAGACACATTCATATGTCAGGAAAAGAAAAAAGTTTCATGCTGTCTTAATCCTATCACCAATATATATATTTTTCCTGGACTTAACTCATTTATCATAATTAAGGGTCTGATATATCCCAGGTGCTAGGATAAATTAATTGAAAGGCTGGGGATGAGTCTTCTGTGTACCCTACCTTCACGAATATGGAGTGTCTTTTGACCCACATATTTCCACTCGTGGTATTATGATATGAGTCTCTAAGGCTTTATTAATTTTTTTTGGCTTTTTTCTCATCTCTACTTCAGATTGGGTAGCTTTTGTTGCCCTTTCTTCAAATTTATTCTTCTTACAGTTTATATCTCCTTACTGAGATTATCCATTTTTCCTCTAATTGTTTTTCTTCTAAATTCTTGAACTTATTTGTAGTAAATGTTGAAAGTTCTTGTCTCTTACTTTCATTATCTCTATCATTATCGAGTCTCTTTATAGTGGTTTGTTTCCTGTTTATAGGTCACATTTCCCTGCTTCACTTATGTAGTAAGTTTTTATTGTATGCTGAACATTGTGGATATTACGTTGAAAAAAATTCTTACCTAATTATTATAGAATTAAACTTTCTGCCCAGGAACTGCATCTTCAGAAGTATCATGCAGTGACTTCTTGTCCTGTGGTCATCATCATATCTACCTTTCTCTTAAGGACCTGACTTTCCTTTGTTTAATCAAGGAATTGGTCTTTACATTTTTAAAAATTCATTTTAAGTTTAAAAAAATGCCTTTAAATTTCTTAGCATGTTTTTGAACAGTCTTATTTTTTTATTCTTAATTCCTGTTTTATCACCTTATGCTCTTGTATACTCTTAATATTTTAATAGTTTAATGTATTTTCTTAACTAATTTTATTCTTTTTATACTACTATGTAAAAAGTAGAGGTATAAGAAAGGTAGTTGTGGTTTTTGGGGGGTTTTGGTTTTGGTTTTTGAGACACGTTCTCACACTGTCACCCAGGCTGGAGTGCAGCAGCAAGATCTCGGCTCACTGCAGCCTCTGCCTCCAAGGCTTAAGCAATCCTCCCACCTCAGCCTCCTGAGTAGCTGGGACTGCAGGCATGTGCCACCACACCCGGCTAATTTTTGTATTTTTTTGTAGAGACAGGGTTTCTCCGTGTTGCCCAGGCTGGCCTCAAACTCCGAGGCTCAAGCGATCTGCATGCCTCAGCCTCCCAAAGTGCTGAGATTACAGGCAGGAGCCATTGTGCCTGGCTTAGAAAGACAAATTGTAAGGGTAGATTATATTCTTTCCTTTGCAGTTGGTATTAAAAGGTTCCTTAAAAAGTTCTTTTAGTAGCCTTCTCTCAGTCCCAACCCATGACTTCCATTCTTCCTAAAGAGCTATCTTCTTAATTGTCTTTGCTTCTCATGCAGATGATAATTAGCCTTCTCTACTGTCCATATAACTAAATTCCATCTTGCCTTTTTATGTTGTGAGCCATCTATCTTTTTATCCAACATAATCTAAAATATGGGAATGAGACCAGATTGAAATAATCTGGGTCAGGGGATGAAAACCTTAGATTAAGATGAAGACAGAGTGATGTAAAAACCTGAATTTTTAATGCAGATTACACTTAAAAATTGATAAAATAGAAAAGGGATATACTAGGAGTGAGCTCTCCTGCATATTGAGAAATTAAATTGTGTAGAAAATACTGCTTTAGGTTTTTTTCCCAGTCGTTTCTTAGATTAAATCAGTGTATATAAATAAGGTTTTTGGAAAGTCTTTTTAGCATGTACACATATTTAAATTTAAAACTACTTGTCTTTAAAAAAGGATTATAACCTGCAAACAAGTTTGTGGTTCTATGTATTATTCAGAAATATACTCCGTTTAAACCCTGTAATTTCATAGCCAGTAAACAACTCAGAGCGTACTAGTCAGTCATGAGATACAGTTGCCCCTATATGATCCTGTCTTAGTCCATTCAGGCTGCTGTAACAAAATACTGTAGACTGGGGGGTAGCTTATAAACACCAGAAATTTATTTCTCACTATTCTTGAGGCTGGAAAGTTTAAAGATCAAGGCACCAGCAAGCAGATTTGGTGTCTGGTAAAAGACCTCTTTCTGATTGTTAGAGGTACCTTCTAACTGTAGCTTCACAGGGTAGAAGGGGAGAATGAGCTCCCTCAGGCTTCTTATATACTAATCCCATTCGTGAGAGTTCTCATGACCTAATCACTTCCCAAAGGCCCCACTTCATAATTCCATCACTCAAAATAAGAATTTTGAGGAGGTACAAACATTCAGACAACCGCAGACCCTTAAGAACTAGCTTGTCTAATTTAAAGATCACAATTTGAGTATTTAGTCTAGATTGTTAAATGACTATTACTTAAAGCTGTGCAGAAATCCAAAGGAAGTATAAGACATGGTCTTAGGAAACAGATCCAGACTCTTCTAGTTGTAGGTGTCAGAGCCTTAACTTGAATTAACAAAAGCCAAAAGGCCAGTGCCTGTGGTCCTAGCTACTAGGGAGGCTGAGGCTACAGTGAGCTGTGATCATACCACTGCACAACTTGGGTGACAGAGTGAAACCCTGTCTTTAAAAAAAAAAAAAAGAAAAAAAATGTAAAGCCAAAAGGTTAGTTTATTGACCACCAGAGAAAGCAGAGGCAACTCTAGCCTCAGGGTACCTGGATGCTTGCAGGTATGTCTGCCCCGTCTGCCTGTTTCTGGTCTTTTGGCTCCGTATGGCTTGCTTATTTTTCCTTGCTTGCTTGCTTTGTGACACTTTCTGTCACAAATGCTCTTTGCAGCACATGCTGTGCTCTTTCTTTCTCTGCCCTGCATGCTCTGTTTCTGTTGCTTTGTTGCTCTGAGTCTTTGTTTGACTCTCTTGTTCAGTGTCCTCCTCCCCATTCCCTTTCCTATTTCCCTGCCTATTGGTTTCATTTTCTTCTGCCACAGGAAGGCGTTTCCATGAGGCTATAGGCTGCCTACTCTCATATTCTTCCAATTTAGCAACCAGTTAAGAAAGGATGCTCTGCTTCCAGATCTAATTGTGTACTGAAATCTAGAGAAAAGCTCTTTCTAACTTAGTTTACATAGCTAGGGAACAGGGCACTGTTTCCCACTGTAATCTCTGGGTTTAAGATGGAGAGGAAAGGTAGTCCTCAAAAGAAGGAAGATCAGCTGGGCATGGTGGCTCACCCTGTAATCCCAGCATTTTGGGAGGCCAAGTTGGGTGGATCACATGAGCCCAGGAGTTCAAGACTAGCCTGGGCAGCATAGCAACCTTCCCCGAGTCTCTACAAAAATTTAAAAAATTAGTTGGGTAGGGTGGTGCATACCTGTGTTCCCAGGTATTCAGGGCGCTCAGGAGAGAGGATTTCTTGAGTCCAGGAGGACAAGGTTGCAGTGAGCCGAGATCTGCAGTGCACACCACTACACTCCAAGACGGTGACAGTGGGAGAACCTGTCTCAAAAAAAAGAAAAAAAAAGATGATCTTTTTGGCAGTAAAAAAGGGTAAATGTTCAAAACATGAGATACTTAATGAATTAAGATTCTGTAGTCTTCACTAATACTCATATTTGAGTGCTTTCTACTTATTAGGGAATTCTTGTGTGTTCACTCATTTTTTCTATAATGCCTTTAATATCCATGCTTTTTCATTAACAAGATGACTCAAGTGAGTATAATATTTAGAAATATTTTTTAAGAATCTACTTAGTACCATTTTATCTTCTCAAAGACATTTTCATTATTTTCTATGAATGACTTTTTAATATATGGTTTTTAAAAATTTTATAGTTTCTTTAAAATATGTAAGACTAATATGTTTCCAAATTGTAGTTGTAAGTATAAGGTCATTTTATAGAGTTCAAAAATCACAGCTCTTTGCACACTTTTAGATCCTACAGTAAAGTATTGGGAAATGAAGAGTATTTGTTCAGTCCTTTACGATGGGTCTATTTTAGTGCATTTTAGTACTGTTCTTTACCTTACTTTAAACTTCTGTTCTTAATTTATATGATTACCTACCCTACTAAGCCTAAGTCTCTGTGATGAAAGAACAGTATCTTCTTCACAATACCCAGCATAGACTAATAGGTACTCATAAGGTGATTGTTGGTAAACTTTTTCTTTCCTGTACTTCATGTTTTAGTAAACTTTGTACTTTTAGGAAATACAAGTGTTTGGTGGAAAACAGATATTAATACATTTAGTGATGTTTGAGTCTCCTGACCATTTTACATTTACTGACTCTGATTTATCACCTCGTTGTCACACTGTGGAAAGATAAGCCTCTAAATTTGGGGCAGAAAGAACCTTTTATAAATAAGTATCATTTTATTGTATTCTTGATGCAGCATACAGCGTTGCCCAAGTCTTTTATAGTTTGTAGGGATGGGTAGTTTTGATTAATTCAGACTGTGACTTTTAATATTTTTTACATGAAATGGTAAGTGATCAAGATTTCTTTTCAGGCTACGGAGAGTGAGGTAGGAGATGTAGATTTGACACGTCTTCCAGAAGGACCTGTTGATTCTGAGGATGACGAAGAGGAAGATGAAGAGATTGATCGAACAGATCCATTGCAGGGGCGAGATCTTGTTCGAGAATGTCTTGAAAAAGAACCTGCAGACAAAACTGATGATGACATTGGTAAGAAATATATGTGTTCACAATAAGAATTTGTAACTTAATTTATATGGTTACCTATTTCTGCATAACAAATTATTCTAAAACTTACTAAATGTGTGTTGTGTTAAGCCATTATCTTAGAGTTTTTGTGAGTCAAATTTAGGAGCACCTTAGTTGAGTGGTTCTGGCTTGGTATCTCCCATGAGGTTGTTGTCAGAATTGACACAGGGCTGCAGCCATCCAGGTCTTCCCTGGGCTGAGCTGTAGAATCTGTGTCCAAGATAGCTATTCAAATGGCTTTTGGTGCATGACCTTCAGTTCCTCATGTGGGCCTCTGATAGGCTGCTTAATTGTCCTTACCACATACTTAGGGGGAACTTAGGCTTCCCCCTAAGTAAGTAATCCAAAGGAGAATAAGGCAAATGCCACAGTTTTTTATTATCTGTATTCAAGAGTAATGCATCATCACTTCTGCTAAATTCTGTTTGTTTTACCAGGTAACTCTGATACAGTATAGAATGGGTCTGTACAAGGACATGACTATCAGGAGGCAGGGATCACTGTGAGCCATCTTTGAGGTTGGCTGCCACAATATATAAAATAAAAGCTTTGATTGCATTAAACTGATTTTTCCCTTCATGTCTATAAGACATTTAAAGCACAAGCATAGTACAATGTTCAGTGTCTGTGAATTTGCTTTTTGAAAAACTTGCAGATTTTTTAAAACCTTATATTTTTATTTCCCTAGCTTAAATATATGTATGTTTTGTGTGTACTCTTATTTTTTTTTTGAGATGGTGTCTCACTCTGTTGCCCAGGCTGGAGAGCAGTGGCACAATCTTGGCTCACTGCAAGCTCCGCCTCCCGGGTTCACGCCATTCTCCTGCCTCAGCCTCCCGAGTAGCTGGGACTACAGGCGCCCACCACCACGCCTGGCTAATTTTTTGTATTTTTAGTAGCAATGGGGTTTCAACGTGTTAGCCAGGATGGTCTCGATCTCCTGACCTTGTGATCTGCCCACCTCGGCCTCCCTAAGTGCTGGGATTACAGGTGTGAGCCACCGCGCCTGACCATGTGTACTCTTAAAACATTATAAATTTTTTTATGTAATATTTTACAGAACTAGTTACCATACTTTAGTTGGGAAGTTGAATGATACTAAAGATGTTAATGTTATCTTTAAGATGCAAAGATCACTTAGTGTCAAACATATATTGTTAGGATTTAATTAAGATTTTTTTCTTAGATTGCATTTTTATAATAGCTACCATTCCAATTAGAAGATGCTGCTACTATTAAAAATCATTTATGTGAGTAAAGATCAATGTATTTGAACATTCCTTGCCATTCTAAAGATATAATACAGTTAAATAACCTGCAGTGTGGATTTATGTTATGAACATTATCTCGACAGAAACTGAAAGTGCAATTTTACTGATAAAGAATTGTATACTATACTATTTTCATAAAACTTTTTAAAAATTGAAATATAGCTAATTCCTATGTCCTATGGATATGTAGCACCTTATAGTTATTCTTAATCTCTTTGCTGACTGCTTATATGTGCTTCTTCCTTATATTTATACCTTCCTTACACATATATCCATACCAGGGAGTGGCCTGAGGCACTCATAAACATTTGTTAGTTAAAGAGAGTTACCTAGTTAGTTAGACAAATCTTGAGCTAGAATTCACATTTATTATCCCTGTTTTAATTACTTTTTGGATTTTATTAATGGCATTTTAAAATACTTTTGTTTAGTAAGAACTAGACAAAAGACTTTTTCACTAACCTATTAGATCAAAGGCCATACCTAAACCCATGGAGTGGCTAGGAATATTAGATAAACTCTCCGCTTTCATCTGAACCTGTATGGTCCTTGTTCTCTCTGGAGGTTGTGAATTCTGTTATCTTCCAATATGCCCAGGTTTATATGTGAGTCTGAATATACATATTAATCAAATAATTGATTTTAAAAATCAAAGGTCAAATAGTACCTTAGTTTCTCTACTTTAGCAACATAAATTTATAAGTTGATTGTGAAATTGGGAATTGAATTCTAGATTTCGTTGTATTTTTAAGGTATAGTCCTCGATGGTCTTTATACCAGAATTTCTGTTTTCTTGTAGAACAATTGCTGGAGTTTATGCACCAGCTCCCTGCATTTGCAAACATGACCATGTCTGTAAGGAGAGAACTCTGCTCAGTGATGATTTTTGAAGTGGTAGAGCAGGCTGGAGCTATTATTCTTGAAGATGGACAAGAGGTAGGTCAATAAATAAATTACATACATTTATTATGGATACTAACTTTTAAAATAACTTAATTTCCATAAATTTGTCCTGATTTTTGAGTACTGATTTTTGAAATTTATACAGATTTCTTAAATAAACGCCAAGTTTGAGTTAGTTACAATTTCTGAAGAGGTAAGTTTTTGTTTTTGCTTTGCCCTAATTTTAAATTTATTCGCAGTAGACTCTGCACAAAGTCAGTGCTCCATAAATAATATTCAATGAACCAAATGTTTTTACTTCTCAAATTACATTAAATTTAAATAGATGAAATAGATTTAAAAGATTCTTGAATATTTTTCTGTTTTTATAATTATATCATTATTGTTTAAAATGTTTATCAAGAATTTTTCTTATTCCTTATTTCTATTATACATTTAAAAGAAAAAGAATGAGGAACGTGTGTTGGTACCAGTGCATCCTAGGGAACTGCTGACAGTTGAAGCGTTTAGGTGACAATTCTATGTTCAAAAATGCTCGGATGACAGCTTGTGGATGGGTGGAGGAAGGATGCAAAGGGATTGGAAGGTATTATTGCAATCAGGAAGTGCTTCATTATTTTTCCTATCAAATGTACTCATTTGATTAATGCTGAGATATCAGTAAATGAACATTGTCTTCTAGTGGAAATGTAAATTGGTACAGCATTTCCAGATAATTATTTTAAAATTCTTAACATGGTCCTCCAAGTATTCACAGCTGCTAGCCTGTTATTCCACTTCTGAGTGTCTAACCTGAGGAGATGTGTAGAACTCAAAGAGTTATTTCAAAAGGTGTTCATCGCAGTACATTTATAATATAAATTATATACTTATATAATCTATAAGTAAGTTATATATAATTACATAATTTCATACTATAAATATATATAATATATAATATTACATATATATATAAGTAAAAATTGAACATAACCAAAACATCCAGTGATAAGCGATGGTTAAGTAAATTATTATGTAGCTGTAGGTTATATAATATATAGGTATCCAAATTATTTTTAAAATTATTTGATAGAATATCTTTGAGGATCCCTGTCTCTAGGCTCTGTTTACATATTTTCTCCCCGTATCCTAGAAAACATCTGTCATAGAGGATGGACTCCCCCCAAAAGTTTGATGAACAAATGAATATAGTATTAATTTTTTTAAACAGGATATTCTAAATATTTCAATAATATAAAATATATACATAAGAGAGAAATAAGCTTTAAACAACTGAATGGAGTGGGATTTTAAGTAACTTCTATTTTCTACAAGTTTTTGCATTCTCTTAATTTCCAGTTGTATCAGCAAAAATTTGTTGTATGCCTACTTTGTGCCAGGTACTGTTCTAGATACGGGGATATAGTGGTGAAAAAGCCAGATACACTCCCTGTCTTCCAGTAGCTTAATCCACAAGTTGTGTAGTGAGTATATCTTATTTTTAAAATAATAAAGGTATACTTTTGAAAAAAAATACCTTATTGCCATTGATTACCCTTCAGAACTAACCATCTTGATTTCCCTTAAATCACATTAAAACTATTGAAGGTTCAGGCTTATAAGAGGGTTTGATATTAAAGGAGAATAAGTGGTCTTTCACTGATATATAGTAGATCTTTAAAATACATCTTCTTTGGGCCAGGTGCAGTGGCTCATGCTTGTAGTCCCAGCACCTCAAGAGGCCTAGGTGGAAGGATCACCAGGAATTCAAGACCAGCCTGGGGAACATAGCAAGACCTGTCTCTATTAAAAAATAAATTGACCAAGCATGGTGGTGGACACCTGTAGTCCCAGCTATTCAGAAGGCTGAGGCAGGAGGATCACTTGAGTGCAAGACTTTGAAGCTACAGTGAGCTATAATCATACCACTGCACTCCAGCCTGGGCAACAGAGCAAGACCCCATCTCTCAAATAAATAAATAAATAACTTCTTAGAGCATTAAATATTTCCATATAAATGAAGGCATTATTTTCTTAATGTAGGAGAAATTTTGAATCTTTTGTTAGATATGCCTTAAAATTCAGGCTTTTAACTAGTCTTTCTGAAATAATCATTAGCTATCTATTTTTTTTCTTAAATGTTTGCTTTTTGCTAGGCACTATTCTAAGCACAGTGTATGTGTTAACTCATTTAATTAACATAATAGTTCTATGATAGATACTTTCCATACGACCATTGTAGCAGTAGAGAAACTGAGGCCCAGAGAGGTTAAATAATTTCCCCAAAGTCATTCAGCTAGTTAGTGGCATGGTATGGATTAATATCCCAAGAGTTTGTGCTCTTGAACATTACGCTATTTTGTCTCAGAATCTGGTCAGTTATGACAGTTCTTGTTTGGTGACTAAAAGAAGAAAGAGTAAAAATAAACTTTAGTAGTTTGCATAGACTCAAAGCATAGGGTGTTACAGAGTGTTTGGTAATATAACCAGATCCTCCTTTTTCCTTTTTATTCAACTTATATATATTGATAGATTCTTTTTCAAAGTTAACATGTAACTACCTTTTTAAAAAAGATTCATAAAACCTTTGTTTTTCTCTATAGCTTGACTCATGGTATGTTATTTTAAACGGCACTGTGGAAATCAGTCATCCAGATGGAAAAGTTGAAAATCTGTTTATGGGAAATAGTTTTGGAATTACTCCCACTCTGGATAAGCAGTACATGCATGGAATTGTCAGGACTAAAGTAGATGATTGTCAGGTAAGATTTTCTCTTTGGTCAAGTCTTCTTGTCTGTTGATTTAAAGTAGCTGAGCCTGTTTTGTCTTCCTCAAAAGAAAATAGCTTTATTTGAGAATTAGGAGTTTCAATAGCTCACAGTTAATAAAGGAAAGTAGATTTTGTATCTGCCTCAAATATTTGTGGCATTTAACAAGCTATAAGTTTTCAAAAGAGATTATACCAAATAAATGCTGGTTTGTTACATTTCTATTTGATATTAGCCAGCTCAGAGTCCTTTATTTTAAAAAAAAAAAAGGAAAGAAATAGGAACTTCTGAGTTGTTTGTTTCTAACTTACTCCTGCTTCATATGTTCTTTACATAGTGTCAGTTTTGAGAGAAGTGGAAGTTCACTTCTTCTTTTAAAGAGCAAAATTTAAACAGATTAGACTTCTTTAGTCTCTTCGTACGTGAATTGTTTCACCTTGATTTTTGTTAAAGATTAAAGGAATTAAGTGAAAAAGAACTAATGCCGCTAGATTTCTTACCTTTGTGCTCTGCATTGGTACATAGTGATATATTTATGTACTATAGGTTCATTAACTGTCCCCATGTTGTTCTTGGACAGTTTGTCTGCATAGCCCAGCAAGATTATTGGAGAATTTTAAACCATGTGGAAAAAAATACCCATAAAGTTGAGGAAGAGGGAGAAATTGTTATGGTACATGAGCATCGGGAACTAGACCGGAGTGGAACCAGGAAAGGACACATTGTGATCAAGGTGGGTGTTTTTACTTATTTTTCTAGTCACTGATTTTATTCTATCATCAAAGCTTTCATCTTGTTTTAAACCATTTTTTAAGTAGTGCAAGATAATTCATTAACACTTTGGCATCTAACTTAAATGTTGACTCTTTGTCTTTCTCTAAAAAAATTTTTTTGTGTGTGATGGAGTCTCACTCTGTTGCCCAGGCTGGAGTGCAATAGCACAATCTCAGCTCACTGCAACCTCCGCCTCCCAGGTTCAAGCGATTCTCCTGCCTCAGCCTCCTGAGTAGCTGAGATTACAGGCATGCGCCACCATGCCTGGCTAATTTTTGTACTTTTAGTAGAGGCGAGGTTTCACCATCTTGGCCAGGCTGGTCTTGAACTCCTGACCCTGTGATCCTCCCACCTCGGCCTCCCAAAGTGCTGGGATTACAGGTTTGAGCCACCATGCCTGATCTCTAAGATGGTTTTTACACATTTTAATGATGAAGGATGACTTATTGCCATTTAATATCAGAGTAGGTAGGGTATTATTTTAGAATATACTGGTCAGAGTTTTCCTTTTCAAACTTAATATTGTATGCCACTGAGAGCGGGAGTCAGTTTCATCAAAGACTGCAATATTTAGAAACAAAACAGAAAATTTAAGGACCAGTCATAAAAGCATAAGTAATCCTAGATTAAGATGCAGAGTGCTTCTGGATCTCTGTGGCACTGAAATATGCATTGACTTCTCTGAACCTCACTTTTCTTATCTGGATATGGAGGTAATTCAAGACTTTATTAGGGCTAAGTGAGGTAAATCAAAAGCCTTAGCACAATTGTAGAGTCTGAGTATTAACCCCCATACTGTTTTCCCTTCTGTAAGTTCTGCCCTCTCCTAATATTTGCCTTCTCACCTCCTTTTCTCTTTAAAGACTTGGATATAAACTGAACAATTATAGTTGAAAGAGGGGAAATAAACACATAACTGTTTCTCTTTTCAAGCTAGTCTTGGCGAAATTATTGCCACTATTAATTGCAGATGAAGCAGTTTACTTAATAATATGAGGGAGTTAAATCAGAGAGATAATTTGAAGTCTGATGTCATACTTCTTCTTCCCTTAGAGTCAGGCTATTCCTCAGAGATCTTTCTTTTCCTAAACAGATGAGTGTAAGCTTTGTGTGTAGAAATGATTAACATACTGGTGGAATGCCATAGGCTTACACATATACTTTTTCATTTTAATTCATTTTTATCTTTTTGTGAGGACTCATGTGTTTTAGTAATTTATTTCTAAATAATTTCAAACTTTATAGAAAAGTTGCAAGAACAGTAGAGAGATCTGTCACTGATTCCTCAACTGTTAATATTTTCACTGCATTTGCTCTATTAGTCTTTTTTCTGAACGATTTGAGAGCAGTCTGCAAATGTGATGCCTCATCACTCCTAAATATCTTATTGTGTATTTCCTAAAAACAAGGACACTCTCTGACATAAACACCATAGAATCCTTCAAGTTAGGAAGTGAACATTGCTAAAATAAAACCATTCAGGGCCGGGCATGGTGGCTCATGCCTGTAATCCCAGCACTTTGGGAGGCCAAGGTAGAGAGATCATTTGAGGTCAGGAGTTCGAGACCAGCCTGGCCAACATGGTGAAACCCTATTTCTACTAAAAATACAAAAATTAGCTAGGCATGGTGGTGGCCGCCTGTAATCAATCCCAGCTACTCAGGAGGCTGAAGCAGGAGAATTGCCTGGACCCAGGAGGCGGAGGTTGCAGTGAGCCGAGATCACACCACTGCACTCCAGCCTGGGCGACAGAGTGAGACTCCGTCTCAAAAACAAACAAACAAAAACAGATTCAGTCCAGAAACCCTATTTAGATTTTCACCAGCTATCCCAATAATAACTTATTTCTGGTCTAGAATGTTGTCCAAGAACACAGTTGCATTTAGTTGTCATGTCACTTCAGTCTGTACCAGTTCCTCAGTCCTTCACTGTTGTTAATATCCTTAGCAGTTTTAAAGAATATGGATCATACATCCTGTAGTATTACCCTCCACCTGGATCTTTCCGGTATTTCCTCATGACCAGATAGATTCAAGTCATGCTTTCCTGGCAGGAGTTCACAAAACTCAGAGGGCACACAATGTCAACCTGTTGTCCTACCAATGGTGAAGTTAGCCATGATTACTGATCATGTTGGTGTCTGTCTGCCCAGTTTCTTCAGTGTAAAGTCATCATTTTACCCTTTGTAACTGATAAATATTTGGTGGAGAGATGTTCTGACAGTATCAAAATACTATCCTCAGACTTTTAGTTTATGTATAGTATGCACTGAATACAAACTTCTATTCAGCACTTTTTACTTCCATTACTATTCTTGTCTGAAATGGTGATTTTAAAAATAATTTCTCATGCATTTATTAACTCATTATATTGAAGGAATGAACTGTCTTGTCTTCATTAATTTATTTATATTGGTATAAACTTATGTTACCATCATTATTATTCTGATCCTCAAATTGTCCCAGGTTTTAGGTAGTGGGACTCTTAAACTGACACCTGTATTTTTTGACATATCCCCATCATTTGAGCACATCCGTATAATCTGGCAAATAATAAGGCTCATCGTGAACTTAACTGTACCAGCTCTGGAATTAGCCATTTCTCAAGAAGACCCTGAATCTTTATTCATTGTTACTGAAGTGTCATTGCTTTTAGAGTCTTTCATCAGAGCTAGGAAATATATGTATGTATTTATTATAAACACATACACATCTATAACTTTATATATATATTAAACAACCATGAGTTACAATTCCACTACTACCTGTACCTCCAGTTCCAGTACCAGCACCACAGTTTTCCCTAGTCTATTCCCTTCTATATTTGTAAATACCTTCTCCAACAATGCCTCTTGTTATACTCTGTATATTATTTGCTCATTATAAGCAGTTTCTACCATGCCAGTATAACAACACCAGCCATCTCTTCTGCTTGCTACCTCTGTGCACCCTGTCTCCCAGCATCCCACCTTCTAATATATTTTACAATGGATTTTAAACACTGTGTTGATTTTTTTAAGTGAAAGTTCAGAACATCAAAAATACTTGAACATAAATTTGCCATGAGTTTATACACACCTTAAAATGTTTCCAGATTCTGATTGCATGCTGATGGGTTGCTTTTGTGACAGAAATATTGAAAATGTGTTATTTTTACTGTACTACAATCTTCACATTGAGATTTAATTGCAAATCATAACCATCTTTTGCTCATACAAGGATTGATCATTTGATTTTTTTTTTTTTTTTTTTTTGGAGACAAAGTCTCACTCTGTCACCCAGGCTGGAGTGCAGTGGCAGGATCTTGGCTCACTGCAACCTCTGCCTCCTGGGTTCAGGCAACTCTTGTGCCTCAGCCTCCTAGGTAGCTGTGACTACAGGTGCATGCCATCACTCACAGCTTTTTTTGTTTGTTTGTTTGTTTTTGTATTTTTAGTAGAGGTGGGGTTTTGCCATTTTGGCCATTTGGCCAGGCTGATCTCTAACTCCTGACCTCAAGTGATCCTCAGGTCAAGGCCAAGCATGGTGCCTCAGACATGTAATCCCAGCACTTTGGGAGGCCGAGGTGGGCTCCAGAAGTGCTGGGATTACAGGTGTGAGCCACTGCACCTGGCCTTGACTTTCTGTTTACACATAATCACCCAGAAAGCAGTTACTACTTTTCATTTCATTCATTTCTTCATTCAGTTCATTTCTTCATTTATTCAACAACACTGACTTTATGGTACTCTATGCCAGGCCCTGTGTGAGATCTGGGAGATACTAATATATACTTAGATTCTGCTATCAGTGAACTCACAGTCTTTTGAGAAAGACAAGGCGATAGTTTCAGCATGACTTGATAAATCTTAAGATGGAAGAGCAAGAGAGACATAAAAAGAGGGATCTAAATTAGGCTAGAAGAAATAGCAAGAAGATATAGGGAGGAAGGGTGGCCAGACAGAGAAATATGCATGTGCTATATAAAATTGCATAATATATTTAAGAAAAAGCAGGAAATTTGTGTGGCTGGGATCAAGGGCATTTTGAGGTAAGATAGATTTTAGTCTAAAGAGGTAAGGGCTCATCTTTAAATAAAATTTAGAATGCATGACCTAGTCTCTATAGGGACCCTGCCTCTGTGATTTTGCCAGTCAGAATAATGGCCTAACATGTTGAACAGTTCCCATCCCTCACTCAGCTATTCTAGGAAATGGAATTAAGTGAACCTAAATGACCCTAAACCAGGATTGGCCTGAATAATAAAACAATTTGGTACTCTTAGGCTTAGAATGTTTTGGAGGATAGGAGAATAGGAATGACCTATGATTTTCTTATCTCTTAAGGAGGTTGTTTCTGACTTCCTTCTAGAGAAACGATTTTCGTACCTTATTTTTAATTAATAAAATAGGGCCAGGCACAGTGGCTCACGCCTGTAATCCCAGTACTTTGGGAGGCCGTGGAGGATGGATCACGAGGTCAAGAGTTCGAGACCAGCCTGACCAACATGGTGAAACCCCGTCTCTACTAAAAATACAAAAATTAGCTGGGCATAGTGGTGCATGCCTGTAATTGCAGCTACTCAGGAGGCTGAGGCAGGAGAATTGCTTGAACCCAGGAGGCGGAAGTTGCAGTGAGCCGAGATCGCGCAGCGGCACTCCAGCCTGGGCGACAGAGCCAGACTCCGTCTCAAAAATAAATAAATAAAAATAAAGTACCTTTTAATAAATAAAGTACCTTTCTATTTTTAATAGATTCTTAGATAAAGAACATTGTTAGTATTAATGTATGTTTACCACACAGTTATTCTAAACAATGAAATTGTTTGGATGACTGCAACAAATTGAAGGTTGGGTGTTATGGATAACAGTTCTTATATCAGGCTTAACATCTTGTTTGTTTCTGTATTTGTTCTTGTACCAACCTTTGAAAAAGCTACAAAGGGTAATAAACATTGGTTCAGAAGCTCAAAGAAGAGCAGTATGGAAATATTTGTTTATATTCTTTCTTTTTTTTTTTTTTTTTGAGACAAAGTCTCGCTCTTGTCGCCCAAGCTGGAGTGCAGTGGCATGATCTCCGCTCTCTGCAACCTCCACCTCCCGGGTTCAAGCAATTCTGCTGCCTCACCCTCCTGAGTAGCTGGGATTATAGGCGCCCGCCACCACACCCAGCCAATTTTTGTATTTTTAGTAGAGACGGGGTTTCACCATGTTGGCCAGGCTGGTCTTGAACTGTGGGCCTCAGGTGTTCCGCTCTCCTTGGCCTCCCAAAGTGCTGGGATTACAAGCATGAGCCACACTGCGCCCAGCCTGTTTATATTCTTTTATAAAGTTGGAAACAAGCATTTAAAACTCTGAATTAATTTCAAAACTGTCTGTAGAACTTCTGGTTCCTCTCAATATGGTGACCAGCATGGAGAGGAAACTGTATGAGAGGAACTGTAGAAAAGGAAATATTTATTCTGGGAAGTAACAATAATGAAACAGGCTCTCTTGAACTGGTGTGTTCTTCCTACAGCCTGGTCAGAAAAGATTTTTGAGGTGGATTAAATTTGGAGAAAAGCTTTCTTTTTTCTTTCTTCCCTTTCATTCCTTTCTTTCTTTAGTTTAACTTTCACCTCTTTTGTTGCCTTGAGACAATAAATACATGCTCTGGTTGTAGGAGAAGTGGCAGTAACAGCCCACACCAGGGCTAAGTTAGTGAAGTTCAAAGGTCCTGCTATGATGAAATGCCAGTGAAAACAGCTTCAGCTGAGTGAGTGCTGTTGGCTATTTATTTCTCTGCCTTTTCTGTCTCTCAACCTCTGGGTGCTGGTGGATTACAATTAAGTTTGCATTCCAATTCTCCCAGCGCTAAGGATTTAAAGGCGAAACCGTACTTTGACGATTTGTCTAATGGAGTAGCTACAAAGCGGAGTAATCAACAATAGTTCTTTGGTTCTTGGGTCATTTGTTTATTTTCTAATCCTTCCTATCCTTGGATTTTTAGGCAACACCTGAGCGTCTCATAATGCATTTAATAGAAGAACATTCCATCGTGGATCCAACTTATATAGAAGATTTTCTATTAACTTACAGGACATTTCTTGAAAGTCCTTTGGATGTTGGGACCAAACTGTTGGAATGGTTTAAGATCGACAGCTTAAGAGATAAGGTTGGTTTTATAAGGGGCATGAAAGTGATTTTAACCCAAAATTTTATTCATGAAACTTTTATAGTTGATAGATTACCTGTTTATTATGATAATAAGATTCAGTACACCTAAAAAAATTAGTGAACCTGAACCATCAGTATAAACATTCTCTGCTTACTTTTATGACAGAATAGCATGTTAAAAGTGGACGAGAGCCTTAAAAGGCAAAAACTGAAATAAAGCTCTGGTATAGCTATAGGTTCAGGAAACATAATAGTTACATGAGAGTATTTTAGAATTTTACCGAAATACTTGATTGTTTCTGGAGATCAATAAAACATTTTAAAACAGATTTAATATTTTAGAAAGAATATTCATCATTTTTTCAAGAGGGCAGATTGCTTTTAAGCTTCAAAATGGGAATATTTTTATTTTCTTGAGTTACAGACTTCACAATCATTTGAAAACAATTTATCAAACCTTAATATGTCTCTCCTGTGACTTATTTAAATCTACCTTTTGAGTATTTTTTTGTATTAAATGTTGTTCACTATTTTAAATAAATTAGCTTATTTCATGGGATATGTTTGCACATTTAATGGAAAGACTAGTAATACTTCCACAAATTGGTAAGAAATAAGTTGTTTCAAGAAAATAAAAGTAGGATCATAATTGTCTGGTGTGTCTTTTTGAGTTATATTTTAAAGGAAATAAACTAGTTGCAGGTAAACTGCAGAATTCTTTTATTTAGGAGACTAACATCTAAAACTACAGGCTTGCACACCTCTCACCCTTTTTCTTAGAATTAAATATATTTACCTTGGTTGCCAAGAAAATAAAGGCATGCTTTGGGAATGAACAAGAATATGATTTAGTGATAATTATCCATATGCAAAAGAATGAAAATGAATTACCACCTTATACTATAAACAAAAATGTACCCAAAATGGGTCAGAGACAGAAGAGCTAAAACTATAATGCCTTAAAGATAGGGGTAGATTATCATGGCCTTGGATTTGGCGTTGGTTTCTCAAATATGAAAATATGATACCCAAGCACAAGCAACAAAAGAAAAAAGAGATAATTGGACCTCATCAAAGTTAAAATTATTTTTGCATCAAAGGACACTGTCCAGAAAGGTAAGACAATGCACAGAATAAGAGAAAATTATATATCTGATAAAGGTTTAATATCCAAAATACATAAAGAACTTTTACAACTCAACAACGAAAAGACAGCACAGTTTAAACATGGACCAAGGACTTGCATAGACATTTCTCCAAAGAAATGTAAATGGCCAAGAGGCACATGACAAAGATGTTCAACATCATTAATCATAGAGATATGCAGTCATAACCTCAATGAGATACCACTTTACACCCACTAGGATGGCTTTTAAAAAGGGGGAAAAAAGAAAAAGTAACAAACATTGCCAACAGTATGGAGACATTGAACCCTCCTCCTCACCCCCACCCTACACACATTGATGGTGGGAATGTAAAATGGTATTACCTCTGTGGAAAAAACAGTTTGAGCAGTTCTTCAGAAAGTTAAACATAGGGTTACCATATAGCCCAGCAATTCTAATCCTAGGTAAATACCCAGAGAATTAAAAACAGGTGTGCAAACGAAAACTTGACGTAAATATTCGTAGCAGCACTATTGACAATAGCCAAAAGGAAGAAATGACCCAAATGCCCATCATGGATAAACAAAATGTGGTATAGCCATACAATAAAATATTATTCAGCCATAAGAAGAAAAGAAGTACTAATACTTACTACACCATGATGAACCTTGAAAACATTAAGCTAAGTAAAAGAAGCCAATCACAAAAAGCTAGATATTGTATGATTCTATTTATGTGGAATAGCCAGAACAGACAAATAGACAGAAAAGCAGACTAGTGGCCGCCAGGGGCTGGAGAGAGGGCAGAATGGGAAGTGAAAGCTTAATGAGTTTGAGGTTTACTTTTGGAGTGATGAAAATGTTCCAGAACTCAGAACTAGACAGTGGTGATGGTTACACAGTATTGTTAAGGTACTAAATTATGAACTTTAAAATCATTAAAATGATGAATTTTATGTGGATTCTACCACGATTTAAAAAAAATGACTCATTTCTTACATTGTTAGGCATGTTATTCAAATCAGCTTATGTTCGTTAATTTTTAACTTTTCTGAAGCAAAGTAAACGATTCTGCAGTTTGAAAATTTACAGTGTTTATAATGAAAGAAGTTTCAGATTTGTAAGGGTTTTTGTTTTGTTTTTTAATTTTTATAGAGACAGGGTTTTGCTATGCCCAGGCTGGTCTCAAACTCCTGGACTCAAGGGATCCTCCTTGCTTCAGCCACCTGAGTTGCTGGCATTGCAGGTGTGAGCCACTGCACCAGACTCAGATTTGTTTTTGTTACCGTTTTGGTTAAACATGTTCTTGACCATGGAAACGCTTTCGGTATGGATTTTTGATTGATAGGATTGCCTGCTTTATGACATGAAGTTTGCATTTTAAGGTGCTACCTGAAATAGACATTCTGTGTACTTTTTTGTCTTAACAAACAGGCTTGTGTCTTCTCACTGAGTGGACAGTGTCCTGGCTCTGTTACTTCTGTGCACAGGGAAGCAAAAGCTCAAATTAAACCATGCCTTTCTGTTAGAATGAGCCTTTTTTACACAAGGGAGGGAACAAGAGGGTTGTCAGTTCTTCATGAGTTTTAGACATGCTTTTGGAATCCACTTGTGCAGAAGGAATGCCTCTTATAACCATATGCTGCCTCTTTTATGTTTCCACAGGTGACACGGATTGTATTATTATGGGTAAATAATCATTTTAATGATTTTGAAGGTGACCCTGCTATGACTCGATTTCTAGAGGAATTTGAAAAAAATCTGGAAGATACAGTAAGGCTCAAAATAATTTCTATTCTTCCGAGTGTAGTGGTCCCCCCCCAACACTAGCAAACTCAGAGCAGCAATAGCTTTCATTCTCTCCTGTGTCTTAAATGTCCATTCTTAGAACTTCCGAATCTGTATTCTAGACTTTTGTTCATTTATTCTCTGCCACCTCAATTAAAACAACATTTACACTCCTTCCTGACTCTTCCATTTATTTTTTATTTTTATTTATTTATTTATTTATTTATTGTATTTATTTATTTTTTTTGAGACGGAGTCTCGCTGTCGCCCAGGCTGGAGTGCAGTGGTGCAATCTTGGCTCACTGCAACCTCCGCTTTCCAGGTTCAAGCAATTCTCTCCTACCTCAACCTCCTGAGTAGATGGGACTTCAGACGCGCACCACCACGCCCAGCTAGGTTTTGTATTTTTAGCAGAGACAGGGTTTCACCAGATTGCCCAGGCTGGTCTCAAACTCCTGACCTCGTGATCCGCCCGCCTCGGCCTTCCCGAGTGCTGAGATTACAGGCGTCTGAGCCACCGCGCCTGGCCCAAATCTTCCATTTCTGTATTGACATTCTTATCTCTTAGTTACTCAGGCTTATAAACCTGGTGTTATATGTGTACCCTCAGTCTCTTTTTCTTGAATTCCCTGGCCAGGATTTCCAGTCAGTTGCTAAGGTCACCTAGGTCACTGATTTAGTCATACACATGTATGTTCACATATTTTCTTATGGTCTCTCTCAGCCATTTCTTTTTTACTCCCTAGTTTAGGACTTAATTATTTCATTATATCTGATCTATTATAATCTGCTCACTGATCCTAGTTCTAGTTTCTCTTCTAGTTCATTCTGTGTGGCCAAAAGATTGCTTTTAAAACACACATGTGATGACTATTATTCTCTTTGTCAGTAAACTATACTTCCTACCAAAGCAGTTCCTCACCCATATATTCAGGTCCCTTGCCTACCTTTTTGCCCTTTTTCCTGTGTACCCTAGATTATAGCCAAATCAGACTATTTTATTTTCCACTTCTGCATCCAGACCATGCTAGAATTTTCTTTTCCTCACCTATTGAAACTCTGTTTCACTATCAGTGCATATCCTAAATATCAAATCTATATTAAGACTTTCTAGGTTTCTTTTCTATATAGGATTCACCTGTTCTAAATGTACAGCACCTAAGATAATTCCCTCCAAGTCCACAGTAGCTGTTCGTGAATTCATTTTAAACTCCCTGTCAGATATAAAACTTTGAGCTGTGACTTGGTTGCCTCCTTCAAGCAACTTGAAATTTTAGGAAATAAGTAGTAATGCAGCATAGTGTTTTAGGAGTACAGCTCAAGCTCCACCATTTGCTAGATTTGTAAACTCAGACATTGCCTGATCTTATGCCTTAGTTGTGTTATTTGTAAAGATAGTAGTTCCTAGTTCATTGAGATTGTTTTAAGGATTATAATGAGCTGATAGGCATAACAGTCTGTACACAAAACCTGTGACATAGCAAATGCTCAAGAGCTGTAATTAATTACAGAGCATAAGTGGATTGAGTTGAATGAAGTGGGAAAAATTGGCATATTTGGTCCCTTTCATTACCCCTTGGTTCCTGTTGACTTCTCGGCAGCACATGTGCTCTATACAAAATGGGGAGAGTGAAAAACACTGGGAACTTGATTAAAAGGTTATAGAGGTACTCCACTATCATTTGAGTCATCCTGTGTTGGCTTTGTAAATATTCAGGGGACATCAGAATGTGGGAAAAAAAGTCATGGGATTTTTTTTTCCAGTAATCAGTTAGCCATCAGGTATTCATTGCATTCTACTTTATACTCAAAGACATCAATGTAGGATCAGAACAAATGTAAGACTTGGTGTCTGCTTTAAAAAAAAAACTTTAGCTTTTTGTTATGGACATGAGATTTGCACATATTAACACTATTTGAGATAATTGAAACTGGAATTAGAACTGGTAGACTATTACTGAGTTTAAGGAAGAGCTAAAATAATACAAGAAGGAAGCTTTTTCTGGATGAGATGAAAACTTGAATGTTTCTTTGAACATTGGACAATATTTAAAAAGGTGGTTCAAGTTGTTCAAGGTTTTGAATAAAGGTTTTAAAAGATTCTGGTTTTATATAACAGCCAGGAGATAAGCAAGGTGGGAGTAGAGTGTGTATTAGGAAAAGTTTAAGAAATGATAAGTAGGTCGGGCGCGGTGGCTCATGCCTGTAATCCCAGCACTTTGGGAGGCCGAGACAGGCGGATCACGAGGTCAAGAGATCAAGACCATCGTGGCTAACATGGTGAAACCCTGTCTCTACCAAAAATACAAAAAATTAGCCGGGCATGGTGGCGGGCGCCTGTAGTCCCAGCTACTCGGGAGGCTGAGGCAGGAGAATGGCATGAACCCGGGAGGTGGAGCCTGCAGTGAGTCGAGATCGCGCCACTGCGCTCCAGCCTGGGCGACAGAGCGAGGCTCCGTCTCAAAAAAATAAATAAATAAATAAATAAGTAAGTAAATAAATAAATGATAGGTAATTTTTTGTCATCTCTCTGTAAATGAGACATCACTTGGAAATCTTTTTTAACCTATGATAATTTAAAAGTCTTATAATCATATTAAGAAATCTTGTTGAGAGTGCTTTGGCGTGGGAGTGCCCCCTTCTTCAGTTTTGTTTACCTCAGCTTATACATGTATATTTATAACTCTAATTCTAATAATTTTCGTTGACTTTTTAAAAACCTATAGGAATAGATACATTTATATACATTTATCCTTTTCTGCTTAACAGAAGATGAATGGTCATCTCCGGTTATTGAATATTGCCTGTGCTGCAAAGGCTAAGTGGAGACAGGTTGTGCTGCAAAAGGCTTCCCGCGAGTCCCCTCTACAATTCAGCCTTAATGGAGGGAGTGAGAAGGGATTTGGTATTTTTGTTGAAGGAGTAGAACCTGGTAGCAAAGCTGCTGATTCAGGACTGAAACGTGGTGATCAGGTAAGGAAATAACCAACCACTTATATTCAAGCCTTCTTAAAAGTATTATGCCTGCTGCTTTTGTTCTCATCTTCCAGAAAGCATGATCAGTTTAAGGAAATATTTTTCTGAGCCTTTTTTTAGAGGTAGTATCTGCATATGGTTTATTTTTAAAAGTATTTGTCATATATTTATTACTTTTAATGGAAAATTTGGTGTAGTATGGCCAGAAATAACATGGTCTACTGAGCTCTATCAACATGACCTCCTTTGAATGGGCCTGCCTATCCTTCATGGATTAGGAAACTGTATAAGCTGGCAACTTGAGAATACTCCAGAACGATCAATATATGAATTAGCACCCTTGCAGGTTTTGAAGAAGACAGCACTTCTACCTCATAGTACTCTCAAATGTAAGTGGCTGCAGATTACTGAAGGTTATGGTAATCATTAAATTATGTTCATATGGTAACATGACTATATCCATAAGCAAAGTGAGCCAAATGGGGGACTAGGAAAAAAGACACTCTTAGGAATTTGATGGTGATTTTTATTTTTTGGTATAGGCATTAGGTAAGTATAGAGCAGCCTATTCCAAATGTGATCTGCTGGCAACTTTGTTACATAAAAAATGTAATTCTCAGGCTTCTCTCAATCCTGTTAGTCATATTGACCACATTCTTAAGCAATGATGTCTGAACATCTGTATTTTTAACAAAGCTCTCTAGATCAGTGGTCCCCAACCTTTTTGGCACCAGGGACCAGTTTTATGGAAGACAGTTTTTCCACGGACCAGGGAGTTGGGGCTGGGGTGATGGAGATGGTTTTTGGATGAAACTGATCCACCTCAGGTCATCAGGCATTCAGACATTAAATTTTCATAAGGAGTGCCCTAGATCCCTTGCATTTGCAGTTCTCAACAGGGTTCACACTCCTATGAGAATCTAATGTCACTGCTGATTTAAGAGGAGGTGGAGGTCAGGCGGTAATGCTCACTGGCCCACTGCTCACCTCCTGCTGTGTGGCCCAGTTCCTAACAGGCCATGGGTCTGTGTCCTGGTGGTTGGGGACCCCTGCTCTAGATGATTCTCATGTACTTCAAAGGGTGGTTTCCCAAATCTGCCTGATCATCAGAATCATTTAGGAAACTTGCTTTCTCCCCATTTAAAATTTTGTTCTTTCATTTTAGAATGTGGCTTTATTTTAACGGAGCCATGTTATCATTTTTTAAAAATTATGAGCTCATTCATATTATGAAAGGTTCTACACTCTAGAACAGTGGTTCTCAACTAGTGGCAATGTCTGCAAATATTTTTTATTATTAAGACTTGGGGATTATTACTGGCATGTTGGTGGACAGAGGCCGAGGATGCTGCTAAACAGCCTACAATTCCCAGGACAGCTTCCACAATAGAGTTTTCTGGGCCTGACCCCAGACTACTCATTAGGAATGTCTAATAGCTAGAATCCTGTAATCAGTATATTTATTGTTCAGTTATTTGTATCACAGACACATTTAATAATCTAATTCTTCACACACACACACACGTGAAATCATTCTTGAGAATGAAATTTATCATGCTTTTACTTCTTCCTTCAATCTTCCCAACTACTGTTGAAATGATCTGAGATTTTAGATCTACATTATTGTTACTTTTTAACATTATGTATCTTCTGTTTCAAGAAGGCTTTTGATGTTTGCGTTAAGTTTCATAAGCTTTTAAACAAGCATTTAGACATTTACACCCGCTTAACTGATTTCATTGATCACTTTTATTTCATTTGCACTGTATATCCCCATTATTTCAACTCATTTCACAGTTATCTTTGGTACTTCTTTTAGTACTTTTTTAAGGAACAGATGGGTGATACAGTATTATATGTTCTTGCCTTCCTGAAGATACTTGTGTTCAATAGAGCGTAACATTTTTTTCCCACAGTGACTTTTCCCTCAGAATACTACAGTCACAGAAAGTTATCACATCAACTTAATGTTGCCCAAGAGAAGTCCAAACTCTTTGCGCTTCTTTTGTAGGTACCTTTGGGTTATCTTCCCACAATGATGTTTATAGATTCTTTATTCTTTCTCCTTGGAACAAAGAAATTTCATTGGGATATGTTTTTAAAAATAGATCTCTTTTTATTATTTTTGCATGGTACTAGATGAGACATTTTAGTGCATAGATGCAAGTCTTTTTTCAACTCTGGGAATTTTACTTCTATGGAATTTTTTTTTCTTTCCCTAATATTTTTTCACTCTTTTTCTTATCCTTTAGAAATTTTTATGTTGATCCCCTAGATCTGCTCTCTGTTCTGACTAGTTTTTGCTCATTATATCTTTTTATCCTTTTCCCTTAGAATCAGTACTTCTTAAAATAAACTGCTTCTGTGATTCTGAGGTATAGCCAAATTGGGGAAGCCCTCTTGTGAAGGGTCAGCAGTGTTTACCTGGAAGAAGAACCCATTTCAGTTGTGCTTCTTGCTGTTTGGCTGCCTGATTCAATCAATGGCAGAAAATCATATTAAATATATTTAGAGTACTCCCTTTAAAAGAATTACCTCTCTTTGAAATTCAGTAAATTTACATTGAGAATATTTGACAAATTTGTATATACATTTGCAGGCAATAATTTTTATGAGCTGATCTGCCATGATTAAATGTTTTCCTTTGTCAACCATCTGGTGTGGGTATTTTTTAAATTTCCTCAGTATGATCCCAGAGGGCATTAACTGTCAAAAAAAATGTTTATAGTAAAGAATTTGGAAAATACAACAATATAGAGAAAAAGAAAAACAGTAGTCCAGCTTCTCACAGAGATAACTGTTGTTCACATAGGAGTACATTTTATTCAAGTTTCATTTTATTTATTCACTATTAAACTTTTAAGGTTGTAGGAGTAACTAATACTGTTCCGTATTAATTTGTATTTTTTAAATACTTTTAAGATTATGGAAGTAAACGGACAAAACTTTGAGAATATTACATTTATGAAAGCCGTTGAAATTTTGAGGAATAATACTCATCTTGCACTTACTGTGAAGACCAACATTTTTGGTGAGTTTTGTTGTAAAAATTGCCTGAACTCTTTCTTCTTAATTTGGTAATAGAAAAGTCATTACAGTGGAAGAAAAGATAGTAAAATATAAACATGTTTTTGTCTAAGCTCTTCAGCTAGTTTCAGAATCTTTAGTTTTGAACTATTATGTATTCTAGAATTTTCATTTTTCATTATGTTTTTAATTATTTTGATAGTAAGTTTTAAAATAGGTGTACAGCTACCTTCAGTTATTTATGAAATTCCTATGGAGCGTGTATTATGTACTCTGCTGGAGGGATACTGAATGAAATATAGAATGTCTGGAATAAAACTAAGAAGTCATAATCAGGCATTTTTTCCCCCAGCTAGTGTGCAAATTAGTCTACTTCTAATCTTTAAGCCAGCTTTCTGAAGTAATATGAATGCCAGATTAGCTGTTTTATGGAAATAAACTGAGTAAAGCATTGACTTAAGTACTTAGTGAATTACAGATTTCTAATAAGAGCATACTCTACCTTTGTGTGGAAAAATGATTACAGTGCCTCTGTTGTGTTTTTATCATGTTTATATTTAAATAAAACCAGTGACTAAGCTCATACTTTTAACCAAATCTACTGTGTGTTTTTTTAAACTTTTAGGAAAGATTTACTGTGATTTGATTGCCTTAGACACTTTAGGATTTTTCAGAAATTCTGAAAAGAGTAACAGTAAAAATCATATAGCAATTGAAATAACAAAGAAACTTTAAGAGTCCTTATGAAGTAGGGAGGAAAACAAATCTCTCTAGGTTTTTTAGGTTACAATTTGAGAAGTAAGAGTTGGCTTTAAAAGCTATGCCTACGGAAGGGAAGTGTGAGTTTTATTTTTTTCACTTTGGCTTTTTATATTGTGCTTAGTCATAATGAAAAATGAAACGTGGGGTTTTTCCTCTTTTTGAGTCCCTTTGACTGAATTACATCATGTTAAATCTGGTAAACTGTCAATTGGCAATTTAGTATTATATTACTTTAGCATAGAATAAGTAAGCCTTCAGAATTTTTTGATTTCCTGGAGTTTCGACTAATATCTAGAAATGCCAACTTTTAGGTTAAATGAAAGAGATTTCCAGTTTCGAAAAATAAGAAAGCAGGACTTGCTCTTACTTTGAGCAAATTATTTAGTCTTTCCAAGCTTCAGTTTCTCTAGCACTATTTCCTAGGTTTCTTCTAAGTATCTAATACCTTTAAACCTTTTGTACCCGTCACATAAAGATTACTAACTGGTATTAAATATTCTGAATAAAAATACAGAGATAGTGTGAACCCCCATGAACTCTGGGACACAGAAAAGTAGATCTGAAGGATGCAAAAGACAGAAGCCATACCCTCAGAACCCTTTGAGTAGTGGGAAAACAGTTGGCCAACAGAACCCTAGGTTGGATATAGCAGAGGGTAGAAGTTACATGGTGCCGCAAAGGGGGAACATAGCAGTCACCTCTTTCTTCCTTACCCTAGGTGGAAAGCAAAACACCAAGGAGAAAGCTAAATACCTCATGTTTAGATTTAGAAAATGCACCCAGAGAAGAAAACAGCTGGCAATCTCAGTTTACTCTCTTTCTATTCTGGAATTTTAATTTATCTATTAAATTACAAAGGAATATTTGTAAAATATTTGTAGAAATGGAGCATTTTACTCTAGATGTGGTGATGCCCCTAATAAAGCCCTAATAACTCTGGCATTACCATGAAATAGAGTTGAGCAGTTAGGTCGTCCTGTATCAAACTCACAGTGAGGACACCTACAAAAAGGAAAGCTGCGACCAGAAGACATTGGTTCAGTGATACTGAGAGGTGAAGCCAGCTGGACTTCCTGGGTCAAGTGGGGACTCGGAGAACATTTCTGTCTAGCTAGAGATTGTAAACGCACCAATCAGCACTCTGTAAAAACACACCAATCAGCGCTCTGGGTCTAGGTAAAGGATTGTAAATGCACCAATCAGCACTCTGTGTCTAGCTAAAGGATTGTAAATGCACAATCAGCACTCTGTAAAAACGCACCAATCAGTGCTCTGTGTCTAGCTAAAGGATTGTAAATGCACCAATCAGCACTCTGTAAAATGGACCAATTAGCACTCTGTAAAATGGACCAATCAAGCACTCTGTAAAATGGACCAATCAGCAGGATGTGGGCAGGGACAAATAAGGGAATAAAAGCTGGCCACCCCAGCCAGCAGGGGCAAGCTGCCAGGGTCCCCTTCCACCCTCTGGAAGCTTTGTTCTTTCATTCTTCACAATAAATCTTGCTGCTGCTCACTCTTTGGGTCTGCACCACCTTTAAGAGCTGTAACACTCGCCGCGAAGGTCCGCGGCTTCATTCTTGAAGTCAGCAAGACCATGAACCCACCGGAAGGAAGAAACTCCGGACACATCTGAAGGAACAAACTCCAGACACACCACTTTAAGAGCTGTAACACTCAACCGTGAAGGTCTGCGTCTTCATTCTTGAAGTCAGCGAGACCAGGAACCCACTGGAAGGAACCAACTCTGGACACAATACTAGAACAAACCATTCTCAGTCCTTTTATTACTTAAAACTGACGATCAGGGATCACCAAGCATAAGGAGAATCAGGATCATTGAGAGGGTGTGGTAGAGACCTAATGAGTGATCTTATAGATTCTGGAGAAAATATTTAAAGGAGAGAAGAAAAACATTTCTAGGACGCTGCACAGAGCAATTTAAAAATTTATCCCTTGAGAGGCAGAGCTTGCAGTGAGCCGAGATTGCGCCACTGCACTCCCACCTGGGGGACAGAGCGAGACCCTATCTCAAAAAAAAAAAAAAAAAAATTTATCCCTTGAAACAAGAACAGGATATTAGGAAAGAATAAACAAAAATCATTGAGAAAGAAGTAACTCTTACAGACAAAAACATTTGTTTGAAAGAATAGATAATAAAGTTGAGAAAAATCTCCCATACTATGGAACAAAAAGACAAAGTAAAATTAAGCTCTATTCCAGGATATCTAAAAGAAAATGTAACGAAGAAGATATTTAGGAAATAATAGCAGAGAATATCCCAGAGTAAAAGAAGGATGTGACTCTCATATTTCAAAGGCCTCACTATGAGCTGAGGAAAATGTATTAAACAAAACTTGTGTCAACTTTCTACTTCCAGTGTTGACTGAAGACAACTTAAAAGAGCTAGACTAAATATGAAAAACTATAAACAAACATAACAATCCAAAAAGATAGTGAAAAACTCTGGATGTGTCAAAGCCTTTTCCCACTCCTGGGACCATATCCCAAAGGGATGTCTCTTTTTCCAGGGCCATTTTCCCATCCGTAGAATAAAACTGAGAGGAGCTCCTTGATAAACTTACAGGTTTGTAGTTTAGTGCCCACCAAAGGATAAAATAGTAGCATTACAATAGAGTAATGCTACTATTGTTAGGATTGAGACTTTGAAAACCTCTCTCTGAAGTGGATGTGCGCTGTACCTAACTGACCATCTAGGTGACCAAGAAAAACTTACAGTTTTGGCCCTGGACTTAGATTATAGGTGCCTGACAAAAGAAAATAAATATCTTCTTTAGAGGATACTAACAGCAACTTGTTATTTCTAAAAATAATTTTTTAAAAACAGAGTCAAGCAAAGATTATGAGGCACTCTTAAAAGTCAGTATGAGCCAGAACCAACAGAAACAGAAGCACAGTTGCTCCAGAATATCAGACACAGATTTTAAGTTTGCTATCTTTTATGTCCATGAAGATAAAAATCAAATTAAGTGTTCCATTTCCAGATAAGATGGAGTAAACACACACCACCCTTCATCTCTCACTGAACTTAATAGTAAACCTGGACAGAATCATGAGCCACTTAGTTGAGAACTCTGAAAAGCAAATAGCAACAGGCAATTCACAGAAGAATACCATAATTCAAAGTACCACTACCAGCAATGAATTCACTATTATTTTAATTCTAGTATGCCCTAGGTTGGACTCAAGGCAACCTAAAACCTGGATGTGAGTACTGTGGTACAGACAGAGATCCAGGAGAAGCCTGGCTTGAGGAATGAGAAAAGGGAACTCCTACTAATAGCAGTTGTCCTGTGGAGAAAAGTGACACTGCTTTTAGGCTTCATTGAATTCTAGTTTTCATGCAAGTGCTCACAGCCATCTAAAGTTCTGTCTCTCCTCGAAGAGTCCCTCTACCTGACCCACACCTCATGTTTAGATTTAGCAAATGCACCCAGAGAAGAAAACAGCTGGCAGTCTCAGTTTACTCTCTTCCTATCCTGGAATTTTAACTTATTCCTCTTGGCTTCCACAGCTTTCTAAAATCTTTAAAAATCCCACTTCTAGCCAAGCATGGTGGCTCATGCCTGTAATCCTAGCAATTTAGGAGGCTGAGGCGGGAGGATCACTTGAGGCTAGGAGTTCCAAGACCAGCCTGGGCAACATAGTGAGACCTGGTCTCTACAAAACACTAAAATTTAGCTGGGCATGGTAGCATGCACCTGTAGTCCCAGCTACTTGGGAGGCTGAAGCAGGAAGATCACTTGAACCCAGGAGTTCAAGACTATAATGAGCTGTGATTGTGTCCCTGCACTCCATCCTGGGCAACGAGCAAGACTCTGTCTCTAAACCCAAAAATCCCGTTTTTCAGATAACTTGTCTTTTTAAGTTTTAATAAAAGTAGTAAGTGCATATATTTTGAAAACTAAAATACTAAAAATATACAATGGAACCATACTGTGTACAATATTCTGTGCTTTTTCACATCAGTTCATACAGACCTACTTGTTATATAATTTTTATTATTACATAGAATTCTATTATTACCATAATCTGTTGAGTTAATGTCATATTGATAGATATTTTAGATTGTTTATAGTTTTTGCTATTAACAGAGATATAATAAAAATTCTTTGTACTTTTATGCTCATATAGATCCATCTATATGATACATTTCTCAAAGTGGAATTACTTTTGACAGACACTGCAGGGTTTTACTTTCTGAAAGTTTATCACGATCTATGCTTCATTCATCAGTGTATAAGAATGTCTTGGCCGGGCACAGTGGCTCACGCCTGTAATCCCAGCGCTTTGGGAGGCCCAGGCAGGCAGATCACGAGGTCAAGAGATTGAGACCATCCTAGCTAACTCTGTCTCTACTAAAAATACAAAAATTAGCTGGGTGTGGTGGCATGCACCTGTAGTCCCAGCTACTCGGGAGGCTGAGGCAGGAGAATCACTTGAACCTTGGGGGCGGAGGTTGCAGTGAGCCAAGATCGCACCACTGCACTCCAGCCTGGCAACAGAGCAAGACTCTGTCTCAAAAAAAAAAAAAAAAAAGCCTCTGCAGTGGGTATAATCAGTCTTTTAAATTTTGATATACATTATTTAATAACAAGTAAGGTTGAACACCTTTTTTGTGTGTTTTGGCATTTCTTTTCTATGAAGTCTTTTTTTTTTTTTTTTTTTTTTGAGATGGAGTCTCGCTCTGTTGCCCAGGCTGGAGTGCAGTAGCACGATCTCCACTCACTGCAAGCTCCGCCTCCTGGGTTCATGCCATTCTCCTGCCTCAGCTTCCCGAGTAGCTGGGACTACAGGTGCCCGCCACCATGCTAATTTTTTGTATTCTTTAGTAGAGACGGGGTTTCACTGTGTTAGCCAGGATGGTCTCAATCTCCTGACCTCGTGATCCACCTGCCTCGGCCTCCCAGAGTGCTGGGATTTTAGGTGTGAGCCACCACGCCCGGCCTCTGTAAAGTCTTGACTTCATCTGCCCCTTTTTATATTGTTACTCATCTTTTATTGACTTGTTTGAGCACTTTATAAATTAAAATAGTATCTTTCAACTCTTTTTAAAGAGTTGAAAAGTTGAAAGTATTTTCCCTAAGTGGTTTGTGTTTTGACTTTTGTTTCATGTGTTTGTGAACGCATATATACATATGTGGGAAGAGACATTTTTAATTTTTATGTAGTCAGTTTTATTAAGCTTTTATAGATTCTTTGGCACTTTTACTTTTGATTCATGTACAATGTCTGATATTGCTGTTTAATAGCATTGTAGTTATGTGTACTCACTATCCTTTCATTTTTGTCCCTATTTTTTTTAATTTAACGCAATCATTTCTCTTCTTTAAAACAAACTACAAGCTCCACAAATTTTTACTTATAATTACATACTCATATCCAGTGGAGAAATTTAACATTTTTTTTTTTTTTTTTTTTTTTTGAGACAGAGTCTTACTCTGTTGCCCAGGTTGTAGTGCAGTGGCTCGATCTCGGCTCTCTGCAACCTCCGCCTCCCAGGTTCAAGCGATTCTACTGTCTCAGCCTCTGGAGTAACTGGGATTACAGGCATGCGCCACCGTGCCCCACTCATTTTTGTATTTTTAGTAGAGATGGAGTTTCACCATTTTGGCCAAGCTGGTCCCGAACTCCTGACCTCAGGTGATCCACCCTCCTCAGCCTCCCAAAGTGCTAGGATTACAGGCATGAGCCACCACACCCAGCCAAATTTAACAATTTTAAAAAATAATTCAGTTACCTTATATACACACTACTAAGGAAATCGCCCCTTCAAAGTTTTCCTTTTGCTCTAACAGAAAATTTGAATACTTTAGTATAGCATTAACTGGCCTCATCTCTACCTTGTTCTCTAGTCATTTTAATTTTCTTGAACTCTCCTTCTACCACAGGGACTTTGAACTTGAGATTTTCTCTACCTAAGATTACTCATCCTTTGCCTAGTTAAAATCTTCTCATCTTTCTGATTTCTTTTTACAGGATGACTTGCTTAAGGAAGATTGCCCTTTCCTACTGTTTTAAGTAGTTCCTCTGGTTATGTTTTATGCGTCTTAGACTGACTGTAAGTTCCACAACAGTAGTAATATACAAACATCAAGTGAAGTGCCTGACCTATATTTATAGGTTGACATTTTTTGAATGAATGTCTGAATTTTAGATTTAAAAAGTATTGGCCAGTCGTGGTGGCTCACCCCTGTAATCCCATCACTTTGGGAGGGCGAGGCAGAAGGATCATTTGAGCCCAGGAGTTCAAGACTAGCCTAGGAAACATAGTGAGACCACATCTCTACAAAAATAGAAAAAATGAGCTGGGTGCAGTAGCACATGCCTGTCGTCCCAGCTACCCAGGAGGCAGAAGTGGGAGGATCAGATGAGCCCATAAAGTCAAGGCTGCAGTGAGCTATGGTCTCCAGCCTGGATGACAGAGTGAGACCTGACCCTGTTTCCAAAAAATGCATATATAAATGTACATATATACATGTATACACACACACACATACACACACGTGTGTGTGTGTATATTACCATATGGCTTAAAATCAAGTGAAATTTGTTATTTTATTTTAATCATGCAGACTTTATGGAAGGTAACTTCTAAAAAGTCTCCATCATTTTGATAGCAGAAAAATGTGCTTTTCATAAACTTGCGCTGTGGTTTGGTAATGTGGTATCATCCTTCTGTTGAAACCCTCAAATCAGTCCAGATTTTACAAGTGAATACCAAGTTGTAAGTATTTTAATCCATTCTTAAGGCTTTATCCATTTCTATCTTACTTGTAAGTTCTTTGATTTTGTGGGAAACTCTTACTTTCCTTTTCTGTCGTTTTCCAAAAAAATTCTCTGTGATTGGATTTTTCAGTGGGCATATTTACACAATTTACAACTTAAAAAATAAAAAAAGGTGCAGCATATACTGCTGAAAGCTGTATGTAATGATAAGCTGAGTGTTTGCTTCCACAGCTTATGCAGCTGAAGCCATTTAAGTCTATTCTAAGAATACGCAACCACTGTTTCTCTGTAATTCAGACTTCTTCAGGCACCATGACTCATCGTTTCTAGATATTTAACCTTATACAGATTTATCTTTGCTTTATCCCAAGGAGATGTAGCCATCCTCACAAGGCAAAAATTTGGTGTAGGCAAATAGATTGCTAAACAGGTAATTTCCCAAATGTACCTGCACCCTCATTAAGGATGAAATAATTCACCAGACTTAGTTAGACTTGATAGAAAGATATCTGAGGCCAGGCACGGTGGCTTAACGCCTGTAATCCCAGCACTTTGGAAGGCTGAGACGGGCAGATCTCTTGAGCCTAGAAGTTCGAGGTCATCCTGGGCAACATGTCGAAACCCCATCTCTACAAAAAAATACAAAAATCAACCCAGCATGGTGGCACACTCCTGTAATCCCAACTGCTCCAAGAGGCTGAGGTGGGAGGATCACCTGAGCTTAGGGAGGTCCAGGCTGCAGTGAGCCCTGATCACACCACTGAACTCCAGCCTGGGCAACAGAGTGAGACCCTTTCTCAAAAAAAGGAAAAAAAAAAAGGCCAGGCATGGTGGCTCACGCCTGTAATCCCAGCACTTTGGGAGGCCGAGGCAGGTGGATCACCTGAAGTTGGGACTTCGAGACCAGCCTGACCAACATGGAGAAACCCCATCTCTACTAAAAATACAAAATTAGCCAGGTGTGGTGATGCATGTCTGTAATCCCAGCTACTTGGGAGGCAGGAGAACCTCTTGAACCCAGGAGGTGAAGGTTGTGGTGAGCCAAGATTGCGCCATTGCACTCCAGCCTGGACAACAAGAGCGAAACTCTCTCAAAATTTAAAAAAAAAAAAAAAAAGCAGTATCTAAGATATGATTGGTTGTTACTTGTTTTTACTTCAGACCACTGAAGTGGATATTTTTTTAGCAGCTTTACTGAATGACATAGCCTCATAAATGTGACCGTGAGGAATCGATATATATTACCAAATTAAAATTACCAAAATTAGGCCGGGCATGGTGGCTCATGCCTGTAATCCCAGCACTTTGGGAGGCCGAGGTGGGCGAATCACCTGAGGTCAGGAGTTCGAGACCAGTCTGGCCAACATGGGGAAACCGTATTTCTACTGAAGATACAAAAATTAGCCGGGTGTGGTGATACATGCCTGTAATCCTAGCTACTCTGGAAGCCGAGGCAAGAGAATCGCTTGAATCCAGGAGATGGAGGTTGCAGTGAGCTGAGATTATGCCACTGCACTCCAGCCTGGGCAACAGAGTGAGACTCTGTCTCAAAATCAGTCAATCAATCAATAACCAAAATTACTGCTTTTGGTAAAAGTAAAAATAAAGTCCAGCAAAGCTTTTCTCATCTAAATTTTACAATCTGAACCTGACTACAGTAGTGAGGTCTCATCTCAAGTGACATATGTAGTTATCCCTCGGTATATGCATAGGGTTGGTTACAGGACCTCCACCCCATGTACACCCAAATTTGTGCATATTCAAGACCCACAGTTGGTTCTTCAGAGCCATACGCAGGTTTTTGCATCCCAAGAATACTGTATTTTCAATCCACGTTTGGTTGAAAAAAATTCAAGTATAAATGGACCCACATAGTTCAAACTGGTGTTGTTCAAGGGTCAGCTGTATTATAAGAAATAACATACAATAGAACCTAAATATCTGTTTCTATAAAATTAGTTGATTAGCAGTTATATTACTTATTACCTAAATAGGAACCTCTGTTTTTTTTCAAACTTGCCTGCAGCCTGCCCACTTCCTTTCCCTTTCCCCCCACTGACTTTCCTTTTATTAGTGTTGGGCAACATCAGAAGTATAATCAGGTATAAAAACTAAAGAAAGAAAAAGATATAGCTGCTAAAGGACGGGTGAATACTTGACAGTGTTTAGTTGAATGAGACTGAGAAAGTTCAAATAATGGAAAGTCACTGTGTTTATCCTTAAAATTTGTTGTTGGTATAAAAATTTTCTGAAGAGAAGAAAAGAAATGAAATGAAATGACGCATTTGTTTTATTTCCACAGTGTTCAAAGAGTTACTTTTTAGGACTGAACAAGAGAAATCTGGTGTTCCTCATATTCCCAAAATTGCTGAAAAAAAAAGTAATCGCCATTCTATCCAGCATGTGCCAGGAGATATTGAACAGACATCACAGGAGAAAGGAAGTAAGAAAGTTAAAGCAAATACTGTTTCAGGTGGAAGAAACAAAATCAGGAAGATTTTGGATAAAACACGATTTAGTATCTTGCCTCCAAAGCTATTTAGGTAGGTAATGCCAATCTTAGCTATGCAGGAATTTTCATCTTCACTGTAAAGTTTTTATTTGGGGTGGGGGGAGGCTTGGGTAAGTTTTGCTTTGTTATATAACTAATGTATCATAAAGTCTTCAAACAGTACTCAAATAAGAATACATTTGAACTTCTCCCTATCACTTTCATGAAGTTACTACTTTCAGATTATGTAATAGCATTATTTTGAATTTTGGGAAAGACTGTCCATTTTATTTTATGAAATCCATTTTTAAATATTTTTGGTCCACTTTTAGTCTCCTGATCCCTACAAATTGTACACCTTAAATCTTGGGACTTATTCACCAGTTTTTTTTTTTTTAAATCATTTTTCCTTTGCAGCACCATTTATTCCTTCTTGAATTCTAAAGTTGAACTTTTTAATCAGACCTATTTCTATTTCCAAAATAGGATATCACCAAAACTTAGTAATACTTGAAGATTTTAAATGTAAATTAAGGTCTGTAAAATACTGATGGAATTAGTCCACTAAAGTGTCATGATTGGCGATGACTCTAGTATATATTACATTAGCAGCTTCCTGAAGCAATTACAAAAGTTCTAATCAAGAGCAGTACAATACTTAGCACATAGTAGGCACTCAGTTTGTGTTTATTGAATAAGTTAAGACAGTGAATAATCAGTGAATGAAATGAAGCAAGTTCAAAAAATACATTAAAAGAAAATACTTACTTGCCTCCTGAAAGTTCCTGGTAATTGTGCCAGATTATAGTTATAGGAACAAAAAGAGATGGTCCTTACCTCTGAGAAATTCACATCAGGAACCCTTATTCTGTACACATTTATTATATACTAAGCCAGAGACAGGAAGATAAATAGATCAAGGTTCTTATCCTCCAAGAGTTGATAATCTAAGCAAATTGCAAAGTTCTCATGTTACAGGTTGATAAGTGGAGGCAGGAACAAACTTGTTAGGTTTGAATAGATTGTGTTTCTGTATATGTAACTAGAGCCAGAGCAAGAGAAGTAGGTTATGAGGGACCTTGAATATTATGCTAAAGATAATAGACTTCATCATGTCATGACAGGGAGCCATAAGAAGACATGGGATTTGATAAGATTTGTTCTTTTAGGAAGACGTCTCTGATGGCTGTGTTAGTGATTTGGGGTTGTGGATACAGCATAATATAGCAGTGATAGCAGAGAGAACAATTGGGAGGCAACTTGGAATTGTGTCAACTCTCATCTTTAATGATAGCTATTTTTAAATATTTTTTTAATAATTAAAAATCTCGAAGTTTTTCCAATCAGATATCCTCGTCTTCCTGAGTTCTTATTTCCAGTCAGGGAAACACATTTTCTCCTCATTTAATTTGGAACTCAGAGGATTAAAATACCCTGAGTTTTTTCTAAAAGTTCATTACTCATTCTATCCTTGAGGTGAGTGGCTTATAAAAATCATTACTTTAAAATACCAAAATTTTGAATGTCAAGTGTACTGTAGCAAACACTGTAAGAAAAGGCATGGTCTCACAAATGGGGATCGAGTAAGGAGAATGTTAGAGGGGCCAGCCCACACTGAAGAGGTCAGGGACGGTTGGGGATGACGAAGTCACTGTGAAAAAGGGACAAAACCGAGGATCCAGAAGGCAGAAAAGAATGCATGAGGAGAATTCCTCAGGGGGTAATGCCCTGAGTTCCACTTCCAGAAGCCTTAATGGGTTTTGTCTGGAATAGATCTTTCTTCCATTAACTGCGTCTCATTTTGACCAGCGACACAGTTGTGACATGTATCATCTAAAGACAGACAAGACTGTAATTATAACTCTCTTCAACTTGTTACTATCACATTCTCACCAGCTGTACTCAAGTTTTAGGCAGCTAAATCAGTATCTCATCTCCACATTATCCTTTGGTGAGGGTGTGGGAATTAGTTTACTGTACCTGAATTCTGTCTTTGGTTACAGCAAGAGGTGTAAAACTGAGGTCGCCAGGAACAGTCAGTTGAGTATTTTCAAGCATTATAACTTTATATTGGTACCCAAAAAAGAGGACTATCTGGTAAAAATAGTTTTGCTTAAACTCAGAAGGGATTATTGGGTCTCTTGCTTTGTGCCAACAAGAAAATGCTTGGTTATGAATATAAATATGAATGAAATGCTGCACTGCAGAAGTTTATATTAACCTGTCTGTCCCTTCCAAACATGTTTCCAAGGAGTAAAATGCTAATTATTTCAGCCACATAAATACAGAAAAAATAGTTTATCTTGGAAGTCAAAGGTTTCTGGAGCCTGTTTTGTTGGGAGAGCTGTCTTACCTATCAGACTGGCCTTTTTGCATTTCGGAGAATGTATCTTATATTTCTTGACAGTCATCTGAAGTGAATTCAGACAATTCCTTCTGCTACACAAAGGTATACTACCCTTTATATATAAAGAGCTCTCAGAAATCAAATAGGAAAAAAAATCACTAAAACTTCAATGGAAAAATAGGCAGAAAACATGACTCAGAGGATCTGTATTGATATTGATCCAGGATATACAGTTTAATACTGGATACCATTTGTTTCCTCACAGATTGACAAAAAGAATGGTCAGGGACAGAATTGAAAATGTTATAAGTTTATAAAAGTTTAGACTGGTGTGCTAATATAAAGTGATGCCTTTCTATTAAAAGCTTTAAAAGTGGCAAAATTCTGGCTGGGCACGGTGCCTCACACCTGTTATCCCAGCACTTTGGGAGGCCGAGGTGGACAGATCACTTGAGGCCAGGAGGTTGAGACCAGCCTGACCAACATTGTGAAAGTCCATCTCTACCAAAAATAAAAAAACTAGCTGGACATGGTGGTGTACACCTGTAATCCCAGCTGTTTGGGAGGCTGAGGCAAGAGAACTACAAAAATTAGCTGGGCATGGTGGCACATGCCTGTAATCCCAGTTACTCGGGAGGCTGAGGCAGGAGAATCACTTGAACCCAGGGAGATGGAGGTTGTGGTGAGCCAAGCTCATGCCACTGCACTGCAGCCTGGGTGACAGAGTGAAACTCCGACTCAAAAAAATAATAAATAAATAAATAAATAAATAAATAAATAAATAAATAAATTTTATTTTTAGTAGCGACAGGGTTTCACCATGTTGGCCAGGCTGGTCTGGAACTCCTGACTTGGAACTCCTGACCTCAGGTGATCCACGCGCCTCAGCCTCACAGAGTCCTGGGATTACAGGTTTGAGCTACCGCACTAGCCAATAAATATTTTAAAATGACGAAATTATTTGATTCAGTAGTTCTGTTTCTAATAGTAATTAGACGAAGATTTATATATAGATGCTCCAAGTTGTTTTATCTACACTAGAAGTTGGAGCACCCTAAATGTCCAACTACAAGGATTGGTTAAATAAATTCTACTACACATCAGAAAAATGACTAGAAGGAAAAATATCAAAATGTTGATTGTGGTTTTTGGAAGGCATAGTTTCATAGGTAATTTTTCCCTTCCTTCTCTGCTTTCTTTCTGTATTTTACAAGTTTTCTTCTTGAACATTTGTTATTTTTTAATTGAAAAAAATGTTTAATGAGTTCAGTTTCACAATTTCTGAGCATCTCCTGTGTGCCAGACCTCTTTGGAAGAGGCACCAAGAACAGAAACTTGTTCTCTGCCTTTAGCAGCACTCAGTTCTGTAAGAGTAGAGGATGAGTTGTCATAGAAAAGAAAGAATGTAAGGAAAGAACAAATACTTGAGATAAGAATAGATAATTCCAAAATCCCAAACAAACCATGATATAATTTTAAAAGAATGTTCCTAAAAATTAAAGTGAAAAATGTTACTAGTTTGAATTACATCTGTAAGTTAAGACGGAAGTATGGTTTTTATTGACTTAAGAATTCTTCACATTTCAGGCAATCTGTTTTTCTTTTTTAAAAATCACATAGCTTTTATTTTGTTTTTAAAATCACAGTTGCCTAAGTAACATCTCTGTGTTATTCATTGTAACAATCCCAGAAATAAACTGCCTTGCTTGCTTAACTGGAATTATATTTTTCCTCCCCATTTCTTGTCAACGTATTTTTTGTTTGCTTTTTAAATATTAGGATTCTTTTTTATTTACATATTGGCGATATTTATGTAGCCTTTTTAGTTTCATAATATGAAACCGAGTACTTTTATCCTAAGTAAATTTAGTGTTGGGGAAGTATTGAGGAATATTTTTAAACGATTTTTCTTCTGTTACTGCATCACCTTCTCAGGAGACTGTTTTGGTAAGAATGATACAATTACTTGCCAAATGGGCTTTATCAACTCAGCTTTCAAATAAGCATGGATATTTTGCCAACTAAATACTGTTTCATTCATAGCATAGCATGGATTGTACATAGCAGTATAGTTTTCATTTATGCACCTCACACTTTAATTACTACGAATTTGTAACCAGCTTTACATATTTATAGCTATACAGTGTTTTCTCTATTGAGCATTCAAAAGCAGAAGCGATGTTAAATAGCATCAGCAAGAGATATAAGAACTTTTCGTATTTTCTGTACATCTTAATTTGTATAGTGATTCAGCTTGCTGCAGTTGATGCAGTTAATTCCCTTTAATAGAAAATTGTAACTTTTTAACATTGTTAAAGTTGCTTCTACTTTATTATTAGTAGGACTGGACAACTTCTTTAATGGTTTGCTTCCTTGGATTGTTGTCGCACCCTCTGTGTCCAAAAATTGATGTGTTTGTTTTCAAAAGTCAATTAAAGAAAGACTGTTTTTTAAAAAAATCTTTATTTTCTGTATACTTTAAATACCTTTGAAAGCCCTTTTTCCTCTTATTTTCTCTTACCTAACCTTAGAACATTTAACTCTAATCTTTAGGAATACAAACCAAATTATAAGGAGTCAATTTAGAGTAAATGCAAATTATTTATCAAATGAGATATCTCCTTTGCTTTATCTGTCAAATTAGACTGCCTTCTCTCCCCAGGAAAGCACTTTCTGTTTCTCTAGTACCTTTACTCGGACCTGCCTCTACTTTTTAATATAAACTGAGTAAAATAAATAATTCTCCCTTCTGGGTTTGTACAATTCTCATTTTATTTTTTTTTATTTATTTTTTTGATACGGAGTCTTGCTCTGTCACCCAGGCTGGAGTGGAATGGCGTGATCTCAGCTCTCTGCAACCTCTGCCTCCTGGGTTCAAGCGATTCTTCTGCCTCAGCCTCCCGAGTAGGTGGGATTACAGGCACGCGCCACCCGACTTCTGGCTAATTTTAGTATTTTTAGTAGAGACGGGGTTTCGCCATGTTGGCCAGGCTGGTCTTAAACTCCTGACTCAGGTGATTCACCCACCTCTGCCACCCAAAGTGCTGGGATTGCAGGGGTGAGCCAATGTGCCCCGCCCTATTCTCATTTTAATTTTTGTAAAAGTAAGTCCATTCTTAAGAATTAAAGTCTTGTTTTCCTTTACACCACAACATTTGCCTATATTACCTGATTTTTCAGTATTCCTGGGGGAGAAAGTATTGCTCACATTTACAGATGAGAAAACCAAAGTTTATAAAGAGAACGAAATTTGCCTGAAGTCAAGCAGCTAGTAGCTCAGGTCTGTCTGACATCAAAGCTTGCCCTTGAAACACTAATCTTTGCTTTCTTCCATGTCTCTTTGCTTTTCTCTGACTCTTCAGCTCTGTCATATCCTGGCCCTCTCTTTCATGTCTGACTATTAACAGTCCTTTAGCAGTTTATTTAACAGTCTAACTCTCCATCTTGCATAGTTTTCTAATCTACGTAAAATCCTATATTCTACATCTAATGTAATTTAAATGTATTTCATATTATTCATTTATAATACTATACTTTAATCTTTTTCATGATAATAGGTAAGTATTCTGTGATACTTCTGTTGGTATGTATAGCAAGTACTAGGCAGAATGCTGCATTTGATAAAATATAGACAAGAATTAATAGTAACAGAGCATTGGTTTTAATGTAAGCACAACCCTTAGAAGTAGTTTTTGGTTATTGATGTTGATGGAAATTTTTTTCACTGCTATCTTATGTTTTTGTAGAACTGTTTTGCTTAAAAGTAAGCTAAAATTTGGGGGGTATCTAAAACCTAAGTGACAGTGTTTGTTTCTTTGTTTTTATTTTTTCTCTAGGTGGATTTAGAAGTTGCCTATGTCACATTTCTAAAATATTTTAAAGGAAGAATATTTTGTTTGCTTAAATAATTAGACTTGAGAGATTAAATAAGAAATAATGTACCCTTAGAATGAACTTTAGAGACTGTAATTTTCGTAATTCTATTTTTTTTCTGGTCCAGTGTTTAAAGACCACTCTTACTTTGTCAACTTGACCTTGGCCCCATTGTTATCTATTACCTGCCATAGTTTTTGGTTTGAATGTAGACTCTTTTTCCTAGAGGATCACCAGGATTTTCTGGAGAAAGGGAAAGAGAAAGAGAACACCTTGCTATGGTGTGGCTGTGCATTTTTGGATACATGTATTAGTGTCCACTAAAACTGGCAAATTTGAAGGGTTCCCTAAATACTCAGGTTCAGTTTCTTCACCCAAACTGGTAGACACTAAATAAGACAATTTAATTAGGATGTAGTAGAATTACTTAGATGTATAAGTTAGATTTTATTTTAATGTAATTGTTAAAAATTTTAGTGCCATTTTCATCATTACAATTGTCTTTTAAAAATTGCTGTAGTATTTCAATTGTTTAAATCACCTCTTTGAATTGGTTCTTTTATGCCTTAGTGCACAGGGAACAGAAACGTTTACTACTTACTCTCAAATACTTTAAAGTGATATATGACATTCTTTTGAAGTGACGGAGGCCTAAGCCAATCACAAGATGACAGCATTGTGGGAACAAGGCACTGTAGGCATAGTCTGGCTATAATGCCCATCCCTGGAACACTCTCATCCAGCAGCCCTGATCTCCTGCAGCCTACTACCAGTATGTTGGATTTTTCCAATCCTTCAGGTAATTTTCATATGTGATTTTATATTGCCATATTGGTACCAAATGAACAAATAGATGGTTAAGCCTTGTGCAGCAAGTGCTAGAGTTACTTGCAGCCCTCTTAACTCTAGATTATGACTTGATGCAAAAAACTAAAGGGAGATTGACTTGTTCTGTTAATTTGAATGGTACTTCCTCTAAAGTGAAACAGAAGTACATAAAAAAGAGACTACCTCTGGCCAGGCGCAGTGGCTCACGCCTGTAATCCCAGCACTTTGGGAGGCCGAGGCGGGCGGATCATGAGGTCAGGAGATTGAGACCATCCTGGCTAACATGGTGAAACACCATCTCTACTAAAAATACAAAAAATTAGCTAGACGTGATGGTGGGTGCCTGTAGTCCCAGGTACTTGGGAGGCTGAGGCAGGAGAATGGCGTGAACCCGGGAGGCAGAGCTTGCAGTGAGCCGAGATCGCACCACTGCACTCCAGCCTGGGCGACAGAGCAAGACTCCGTCTCAAAAAAAAAAAAAAAAAAAAGAAAAGAAAAAAGAGACTACCTCTAACCACAGAATTAGGTATCTTTTAGTAATCCTAATCTAAGCAGTAGAATGAAAACAGAGACACTTCTCAGGCAAGATATATCTTACCCAGGGTGTGGAAAAGAATAAGGGAGATTATTTTAATCTAAGTGGCCTCACTTACCTTTTTCTATAACACACAGAAAAGTGTTAGTAATTTTGTAAAAGCAGATTTTTCCTCAGACAGTTGAAGCTGAAGTTGTTGTATTTGTCATGTATTGTTATCAGAGCGTTATAGCATAATGTTCATTGTTGTTTGGACTTTCAGTGTGGGATGTCAAGTTATTTTTTTTTGCGTCTATTCATGTCTTGAGGCAAAAATTGTCACAGTTATATAATCTAAAGTTTTGTTACAAAGAAGAAAACTTTCGACTTTGAATAATTATATATCCATCACTTAACGGATTTGAGACAGTTTTCAATAAAAGGCATATACAATTAAGCACTGAAACATATAATTGGGTCCAAGGAAAGGTGGGAGAAAAAATGCTTCTACAAAGATAAGCATGGTTCTGATTCACCTTCAATTTTGACTCTAAAGTTCCTAGCAGCTAGTGTAGAAAGGGAGGAAACCTAGTTCCATCTCGGTATTAGAAGGAAATATAAGTACAGTAGTAAAGTTCATGTTTTATTATAGCAACTTAAATAAAAACCTCAGGACATAACCTAATAACAGTTTAGTGAAGGTCATTCTGCACATGGTTTCTTCCTTTATATTTCAGTTGCCACTTAACCACTAGAGCGATTATTAAACCCAGTAACCTGTTCTGACACATCACACTCTCTACATGGCTACCAGTGTTCTTTTTAGAACAAAGATTTAATGAGTCATTACTTTCCTAAGACATTTGTAGTGATTTTTATATTAGTGAAGTGTCATTCATGAGACAGAAGACACTCCAGTTATTTGATCCGAAGTTAATGTGAAGATTGTTACCAAAGTATAAAGTTAATTAAACTATTTACCGGAAAGGGTAAAGGAAGCACTAAGATATCACAGAGGTAAGAAAACTGCAAACTGGATTCAGTTCTTGGCACGTAAAAGAAATGTCACTACCAGGGTGAAGAAGAAGTGTTGCTGACCTGAACCCCCTTTCTAGCCTCTTGTTCTGTCATTCTCTCCCCGCTATTACTTCAACCCTTCTTCCTGAGTATGGAATGAACTTTCAGAATGCCCTTTCTTTGCCCATGTTTGCCACCCATGGCCCTCTCCTTGCATGTCCAGTAAGCTTTTTTATTTGTCAGTGCTGAACTCCAGTGTTACCTCATCTGGGAAACCCACCTCCCTCTGCCGCAGAGTCAGTCTCTCCTATTGTTTGCTATGTGGCAGGATGGGAATTTATTTCTTTGTCTCTGTGTGTGTGTTCTACAGCAGTGCTTTTCACACTACGTAGAACATTCAAAAATAAAGTGTCTTCACACTTCCAAAGCACAAATTAAATATATGCTTTCATGAGACAAGTATTAGGGATCTTATGATTTGTAGTTTTAATAATTTATATGGCTGTATGTTTGCCATAGGTATATGTAGGATGTGGGGCTGAGGGAATAAGGGATAGGGTTGTAGGAGGAGGCAAGAGAGAAGTAAGTTGGAGATTTAGCTGGAGGAACAAAGAGAAGAGGTTGAAATTATTAAGTTTTAGAAACTAAGTCCCCATGGAGCTGAAATTCAGACCTATAAAGAAAAGGTGTGTTACTTAACTTGATTTCAAGTTGATTACATAATTCTCTCCTTGAGAACATGTTAAAAGGACTAAAGATAAAGATGCCTTTTTAAAATCTGTTCAGAGAACATCTGATATGTCTCAGTCTGCAACATGTGCTCATACCAGTAATGTGAACACATATATGATAAGTATTTAACTTATATTTTTAAACCCCCAAATGTGTAATTTTGTGAAAGGCTTTTTATCTAGTGATGGATATTATTTATATTTGGATTGAAAAAAACATCAATTCCCAGTTAATTCCAAATTCAGCTTCTTATGTAATTTATACAACACAAAAATTTAAATGAGCCATGTACATCACATATGTATATTATAGGACATGTGTAACAGCCAAGTTTGATTAATGTTTATTGGTCTTGAGCTTACCTATATTTATCCTGCATTTTCAAAGTTATTACTAGATCAAAATGAAAGTGGGGGCAAAGCTACAGAACTGTAAGTTTGTTTTTGATTGCTTACTTTGATTTTGCTTTGTTTTTGCTGCATACAGCTGTTGGTTTTTATTGTAAGTATCTTAAAGACTATAGTATTCTATTGCCCTTCTTTGTATGTATTATTTTGTTATTTTTTAAAAGTCCAATGATACAGAATTGAATGAAGTAGTAAGCACAACTTTTCTTTCCACTTAGAAGGTAGCCAGTATTAACTGGCATGTGTCTTTTTAGTCATTTTTTTGAATATATATATGTTTTTAAGTTTGGATAGAATCAGTATACATGCTATTCTGTAACTTCTGAAATGTTCTTTGGGATTTCTGACTCAATACAAAATGAGTCCTAAAAAAAATTAGGAGTGTGGCTAAAAGAAATTTGAAAAGGAATTTTTTTCTATATCTGCATGTAGAACTTAACAGCTTACTTCTTTTCACTTAATAGCCCAAACCCTTATTTGATTTATTTCATATAGTAAACTTAATTTTTTCTTCATTGAAAATTTTTTATTATTAGTTTTTAATTATAAAGGAACACAGTCATAGCTTTAAAAAAATTAAACTGCCAGAATAAGATAGAATATAAAAGTCTCCACTCCTCAGAATTTAGTTATTAATTTACTTGTATATCCTTCCAGAAATTTCATTGCACATAAAATGTGTCTGCTGTTGCTTTCACCCCAAATGAGATGTTTTACTTTTCTTCCGCTTAACCGTTTCACTTTAGCAATATACCTTTGAATACTTTTCTGTTTCAAGGTGTGTTGTTCTACCACAAATTTTTAAACAGCTAACAGAATTTTTTTAACCAGTCCCCATTAGTAGACATTTACAGTATTGCCTAATCTTTGTGTTCACGTATCTTTACCTGTTTTATGTATGCATTATTATATTTTGAGTTTTGAAAAACTATTTTGTGAGAATTTGTTTTCCCTAGTGCCTAAAAAATATGTGTTTTGCCATTTGACCTGCAAAACTTAAAATGTTTACTATCTGGCTCTTTGCAGAACAATTTTTTCAATCCTTAATATACCACTACCCTTTGTTTTTTTGTGTGGCGCTTTTCACTGTATGAATTCTCTTCCTTACTCAATGTCTTGTCTTTCGTCGAGCTCATGTTTACTCACTTGAATTTAAGTAAATTCCCTGAGAGTGGAGGCTTTATCTGTCTCACTTACCACTGTAGCTTCATCACCTGGAACCCTATTGACACATAACAGGCACTTCATAAATATTTATTCAACAATTAACAATTTAAAGCAGAATGAAAAGTCAGTCTTTTTTTTAAAGATCATCTTAAATACCTAAAAGTTCTCCCATTTTTAGTGTAATCTCAGGGTCAGTACATACATCCTTCAAGTATTCATTTTTTAATTTTACCGCTGTAAGATTTATAAGTTAGCTCTCTAGAAACTTCATCTCTGATTGAAAGTCTAGATATCAGGTTTCTATTTAATTTATTTACCTATTACATAAGATTTCTACATATGAAATACGAACCTTGATCCTCCAAGATTTTTTTTTTTTTTTTTTTGAGATGGAGTCTCGCTTTGTCACCCAGGCTGGAGTGCAGTGGCGCGATCTTGGCTCACTGCAAGCTACGCCTCCCGGGTTCATGCCATTCTCCTGCCTCAGCCTCCCAAGTAGCTGGGATTATAGGTGCCCGCCACCACGCCCGGCTAATTTTTTTGTATTTTTTTTAGTAGAGATGGGGTTTCACCGTGTTAGCCAGGATGGTCTCATTCTCCTGACCTCGTGATCCGCCCACCTCGGCCTCCCAAAGTGCTGGAATTACTGGCATAAGCCACTGCGCCCGACCCCAAGATTTTTTTTTTGACAGAGCCTCACTCTGTCACCCAGGCTGGACTGCAGTAGTATGATCTCGGCTCACTGCAGCCTCTACCTCCTGGGCCCAAGTGATCCTCCCACCTCAAACTCCCGAGTAGCTGGGCCTATAGGCACACACCACCACGCCCAGATAATATTTGTAATTTTTGTGGAGGCGGGCTTCTCCATGTTCCCCAGGCTGGTTTTGATCTCCTGGGCTCAAGTGGTCTGCCCACCTCAGCCCCCTAAAGTGCTAGAATTATAAGCATGAACTACCGCCCCTGGCTTCCAAGATTCTTTTTAAATGTCTGTTTTGCCTTTAAAATTGTACTGTATTTTTGTGTGCATTTTAGATTTGTGCCTAAAATTTGAAATGATTGGATCATTTTTTCCCTTTTGATTCAACTTTATTCGAACATATTAACCATTCATCTAAGCGATTAACATTTGAGTGTCTGCTGCATGCCAAATATTGTGCTTGGCGTGTATGTGGTTTTCCTACTAACAAGAAACATGTTTGTAAAGAATAGTATGTAATATATACGTAATAATTCTAAAATAGAGGTTTACACTGTCATTAATATTAACGCAGAGAAAGATTTTCCTCTGATGGCTCTCCATTGCTTTTCCAAGTTGACATTTGTTACCTTGGCAGATTCATCAGAGTTTGGATTAAGGGATACCCTTTAGATAATCCCATTTATGAATCTGTTCTAAAGGCACCCATGTGTGATACCTGAATCAATCTTATGTGATCATATAACAATTTGTCCTTCACATGGACAAATCACTTTAACAACGTATGACTTTGTAACACTATGCAGCAAGATATACAATTGTGTGCTCCTTCCCAGAAGATGTTACAGTATATTGGCAGCAAGGGAAGAGAACATGAAATGTGTACAAATTCCCACCCTGTCTTTGTGAATAAATTTCTCTGAAGAAAGTAATAAAAGGTATCAGAACATCTCCCCATTCCCTCAAGGTCAGTCAGTACCACTGGCTAAGGCTCAGCCCCCAAAGATCTAGTAAAATGATTCAATTCTGGAGCCCAGGACAGCTAGGACCTACTTTTATGAAGAGGGTAGCAACAGTACAGGTAATAACAGTATATTGTTGGTTCCTTTTTTATGGACTTAGATAGTGGAAACCCATTTGTTCAGTATATTTCTCTTGGCAAATTGAAATTTCCATTTGTTTGCAATAATCTTCTAGCACAGGGTAGAGAGGTATATTAGTCCGTTTTCATGCTGCTGATAAAGACATACCCAAGACTGGACAATTTACAAAGGAAAGAGGTTTAATGCACTCGCAGTTCCACGTGGCTGGGGAAGCCTCACAATCATGGCAGAAAGCAAGGAGGAGCAAGTCACATCTTGGATGACAGCAGGCAAAGAGAGTTTGTGCAGGGGAACTCCTCTGTTTAAAACCATCAGATCTCGTGAGACTTATTCACTATTGTGAGAACAGCATGAGAAAGACTCACCCCCATGATTCAGTTACCTCCCACTGGCTCCCTCCCATGACATATGGGAATTGTGGGAGTTACAATTCAAGATGACATTTGGCTGGGGACACAGCCAAACCATTTCAAGAAGTATGTCTGATTTTGATGGATCTTGAAACAGTCTGACCTTAAGTCTTGTAGGTTTAAAAACCTGATGATGTCAGCAGCCCACTAAGTATTGGCTCATCAGAATGAAATCTGAAGAAGATGCATTTAATGACTCAGATTTCTTAATACATTGAGGAAAGAGAGTTTGATGCATCCTTCTTACAGAAGGAACCAGAGTAGATGAAGTATTCTACTTTCAACTTGAGAGGACCCAGAACATTCAACATATGTTGGCTAAGACTCCTTGTCCCTGGAATTATATTCATGTATATTCAGTTGAATCTTTCAGTCCTCAGAGCAAGTCTTTTTTTTTTTTTTTGGTCCTCAGTCTCAAGAGGACCAAAAAATTTATTTTATGAAAATATTTCCTGCCATATCTGTACCTGTTCCATTTCTCCCTTTTAACCAGGGATTATACCTCAGGACATTTTGAGATAAATTTGTAATTTGTTTTGTTTTGTTTTGTTTTGTTTTCCTCTAAAGGCTAACAGTGTCCATAATGCTAAGAAGGCGATGCTGGACAAACAGTATAATTACTTGAGCCCCCAAAATCTTCCATCCTGCCCCCACTGCAGTCATCACACACATACAAAAAAGCCACAGTAATATATATTCCCTAATTCTTTTTTTCTTTTTTGAGACGGGGTCTTACTCTGTTGCCCAGAGTGGAGTGCAGTGGCATGATCTCAGCTCATTGCAGCTTCAACCTCCCAGGCTCAAGTGATGCTCCCACTTCCACCTCCCGAGTAGCTGGAACTACAAGAATGTGCCACCACACCCAGCTAATTTTTAAAAATTTTTTGTAGAGATGGGGTCTTGCTATATATCCAGGCTGGTCTCAAACTCCTGGGCTCAAGTGATCCTCCAGCCTTGGCCTCCCAAAGTCCTGGGATTACAGGTGTGAGTCATACCCAGCCTGTATTCCTAATTTTTTTAAAAAGGAAACTTTTGCAACAGTAATTTATTGTCATAGGGAAAATTTTTAGCATTTGTTCATGCTCTAAAGTCACTTTTCACTTAAATTTAATTATATTAAATATTAGCTTATCATGTTGAACATTGGTCCAGAGTTCTATAATGACAAAAAGAAATAAGATAGAACAAGGGGGGGTGGAATATTATTATTTACATGTGCTTATCATATAAACATTGTCTCAAATTAGAATTTTTCTACTAATAGCAGAAATCACAAGGGCAAAGACTAAGATTTCACCAGGTGAACATTTAAAATGTTCTTGTGTTACAAATAAATAAAATATGGAAACTAACATTTTCCACTTCATAGTTGGACTAAGTGTTGTTATCTATTACAATACAGCAGGAAAAAAACATAAAGGATACCAAAAAATATTTTTAAAAAGACATAATGGTTCATTAAACCATTATCAGTTACTGAGTCTTACCAGTAACCAAAGAAATGAAAAAAAATGATATTTTTTTGGAGGGAGGAAAAGAATAGGGCTTATGAAATGGGAAAGCAAAACAAAACATTAATACACAATTTTTGTAAGGATGTGACCAAATTTGTTCCCTTACACTCTAGGATTATAAAATATTATAACATCTCTGGAGAACAGTTTGGCAGTATATTTCAAAAACCTTAAAAGTATGCATGCCTTCTAATTCAGCAATTCTGTTTTTGAGAATTTTCACTGAGGAAGTAGATTGCCTGCAGAGGCTTACTTACTTTTGACAGGGGGTAGCGGGGCATATCATAATGTCATTTATAATAATAGAAAGTGGTAAGCAATCTAAATGTCATTAGGGGTTTGGATAATTGAAATATATAAAATACATATCATGGAGTACTATGTCTTCATTAAAAATAGTTTTGTAGAAGAATATAATGGCATTAAAATGTTTTATAAGATATTAAATGAAAAAATTCTGGCTTCCAAACCATATATATAGTATGAGCCCAAGTTTTGTTTTTGGGTTTTTCTATCAATTATTTGTTATCTGAAAAAAAAAAAGGATATATTTATCAATAAATGCAACAGTGACTTCTGTTAATATTGTGAAATAGAAATGTATATTTCAGTGTTCAGAGGGATCACTGTGTTTCACGTTGCTTTTTGAAGGGTTTAAAAGTGATTTTTTTAAAAAATAACAAAGCATATCTTTCTATTTATGTAGATATCCCTGATCAAGTTATAAGAGTTTTCAAAGTGGATCAGCAAAGTTGCTACATTATCATCAGTAAAGACACCACAGCTAAGGAAGTAGTTTTTCATGCTGTTCATGAATTTGGTTTGACCGGTGCATCCGACACATATTCTCTCTGTGAAGTTTCTGTTACTCCTGAGGGTGTCATAAAACAGAGAAGACTTCCAGATCAGTTCTCCAAATTAGCTGATAGAATTCAACTCAATGGAAGGTGAATAAGCTTATTAGTGGATGTGCTTATTTGTAGATGTGCTTTTGAAGATTTCCTGTTAAAACAGCTTTTGTAAGTAGAAACATCATCATGTTTTAGTGCTCCTAAATTCACTCCAGAAGACGCTTGATAAAATATCTTGTCACTCCTGCTAAAATAAACTCTTAGAACCACTGATATAATCTAGTTCCTGTTTTTTTATAGAGGAAGCTGAATGATACAAATCTTCATATATATCTGAATGACTGTATCTACTAATTTATAAATTTGTTTTTAATATGGCCAGTATGTACTTTGGCAAAAGAAGCCATGGTTTTCACAGTTCTTTTTCTAAGTAGTTTTCCTTTAATGAATATGCAGGAAAATTTTAAAAATTTTAAAATGTGTTCTGAAAATTATTTAATAAACTAGATTATTTCTGTAGTACATTTGTTCCTTACTCTGGTTTGTTTTTTTTTTTTTTTTTTTGAGATGAAGTCTCCCTCTGTCGCCCAGGCTCGAGTGCAGTGGCGCGATCTCAGCTCACTGCAACCTCCACCTCCCAGGTTCAAGCGGTTCTCCTGCCTCAGCCTTCTGAGTAGCTGGGACTACAGGCACATGCCACCATGCCTGGCTAATTTTTGTATTTTTAGTAGAGACGAGGTTTCACCGTGTTGGCCAGGCTGGTCTCAAACTCCTTACCTCAAGTGATCTGCCTGCCTCAGCCTCCCAAAGTGCTGGCATTACAAGTGTGAGCTACCACACTCAACCACTCTGAGAATAATCTTATTGGTAACCCAGTTTCATATGTAGAACAAGATCCCTAGAAAGCTTACAGTGACTGCATGCCATGGTTGCTGTGAAATGAGAATGAGTTAACTCTGTTTTGCTGGCTGTACATAGTGGTTAAGAACATAGACCCTGGATTCAGATTGCCCACGTTCAAATCCCGGCTCTGGCTATGTGACCTTGAGCAAGTCGTATGTAGCTTCTCTACCTGAATTTCCTCACCCATAAAATGAGGATAATAATAGTAGAATATATCTCATGGGAATGTTGTAAGGATTAAATGAGTTACTAAGTATACCATACCTTATAATGTTAAACATTATTATATATAGCATAATGAGTTTCAGCACTATTATTTATGGCATTGTCTTAGGCATATGAACAGTCTAAAAGCAGAAAAAAGAGTTTCTTGACAGTAAAAAATAGATGGATAGATGGATACAAACTTAGGCTTAAATCAAGTTGGATTATTAGAAAAGAACGAAGTAAAAGCAGGTGATACATTACCTCTTTTCCTTAGTAACATCCCTGCACAAGATGTTTCCTGTCTCTTAGCTTTTAAGTGCTTTAGAATTGTTGATTTAAGAGAAGAAAGCAAAATATAGGTCTTAATGTGTGGTAACTGATAAGTGCCACTTGCTGGAATGAGGTTTTGTATTTAACAAGGGAGAAACCATTAGTGGAAGTGTTTCCCCTCCTCTGTAGATTTCATTCTTCTTGCTTCACTTGGAAATTTATTTAAAAAGGAAGTGAGTGGAGTAACTTCTGAATAGAGATTTTTAACCGTCTTGATTCAGGAATTTATTTTGCCTTAATTAGAATTCATGCTATTCATAAACAAATATTTACATAGTACCAATCCTCTGTCAGATAAAACAGTAAGATAAAAGCTTTACGAGGGCAAGGCCAGTACCTAAAATAGTATCTGACAGATAGTTTCATAAAATAATTAAGTTCATGACATAACAACATTATTTTTACTCTTTAATAGATGCCAGTTGGTAGAATAAGAGACAGACTTCTCAAAAATCTTTTCATTTAAAATGTTAACTTTTCATTTTATCTGTAAATGAATATTTTTGGCTTAAAGTTATTAACAGTAAAATGATATTTTACAATGACAAAAAGGAAAAGTGCTCTTATTTAATCATATTTATGAATACATTTATTTAAAAAAATTTTTCCATTTAGGTATTACTTAAAAAATAACATGGAAACAGAAACCTTATGTTCAGATGAAGATGCTCAAGAACTAGTTAAGGAAAGCCAGCTATCCATGCTGCAGCTCAGTACCATTGAGGTGGCCACCCAGCTGTCAATGAGGGACTTTGATTTGTTTCGTAATATTGAACCGACTGAGTACATCGATGACCTTTTTAAGTTAAATTCCAAAACAGGAAATACTCATTTGAAGAGGTTTGAGGACATTGTAAACCAAGAGACATTCTGGGTTGCCTCAGAAATTTTAACTGAAGCAAATCAGCTCAAACGAATGAAGATTATTAAGCATTTTATTAAAATTGCACTTCATTGTCGAGAATGTAAGAACTTCAATTCCATGTTTGCAATAATAAGGTAAGTTGGTACAAATAGGTACAAATGTCTGTATGGTTTTGTCATTACATGAAGCTGATTTTCTACTTAGGTATTCAATGCCTATGAAAAGAAATGTTCAATTAATATGCCTTTATTGAAGTGTTGTTAGATTTAATGTATTTTCCATTCTGGTGGTATTGGCTTTTTCTGTTTTTGTTTCTTCCATCTTTCTTTTACTTCTTTTTTGTAAATGAAAGTGGGTGATTGCCTTCTAATTTTTCTTTCTCTCCCTTCATCTCCAACCCCCCGCCTTGAGTGATTATATCATCTTTGGATATGTGCCCAGTGGCTGGTCTTTATCATTAGACTTCTGTACTGTGCTTTTTTAAGTACCTGCCTCACTATGATTTGACTCTGAAAAATCACAGTATGGTATCAGTACTTTGACATAAAGTTGCTATTTTGAAACAACAACGTTGATAATAATGGCAACCATTTGGTAAGCTCTTCCTGTTTGCCAGGCACTACATGAGGTTCACTGGATGTGGTGTTCCTTAAGCAAGTTAGGCTGTTAGAATAATAAAAATGTTTTGACATTCATAAGCCCAGGAAGTGTAGATAATTACGTGAGCTCTCCCACTCCCTTCTCCCCACTTATTATGAAAAGTTAATTGTAGGTAATTTATTTTCTGATCTTTATTTAGCACACTGTAGATCAACAAAGGGATTCTTCTTAAAACAAGTTTAATTTTAAAAGGGAGAGGAGTTGTAGTTAGCTCCATTTTAAAGGCCATGATGTGCTTATAAATCGCAGCATAATTCCACTTGAACTAATCCTACCTATACACATCCCCCACAGAATTCATAATGATTTGTTTCTACTCCTCATGTAGATTAAGATTAAAAAGTAGAATCTTTATAGGGACTCTTTATTCATGACCCTGTCATGGTAATAGGATGTGCCTTTATTAAATTAACCAGTGTCTACAACTGAACTGAACACTCTAGGAGTATTGAATAGAGATTAACAGAGTGGTCTTTAGAATCAGCTGCACCTGTATTTGAATCCTGCCTGTCCCATATAGTAGCGATATGTCAGTGAAAAACTGAAGATAGGTTTTCTTATCTGTAAAATACCACCTATATCACAGTTTTTAAACAGCTAGGTCTAAAACAGAGGAATAAAGATGCCACTGATAAACACTTGGAAGGCTAGAAATGGAACCTGTTTGTAAAGGAAGCATCAAGTAAAGAATTTGAAAATTACGGACTCAGTTTTAGAGTCCACTATGAAGAAAATTGATTGACACTGAGAGAATAGATCTCTGTATAAAAAAGAGGGTAGAAAGAAAGTGGTAGAGGTCTAAAAACCATACCTTAGTATGATGACTCAGTGTGAGGGTAAGGAAGAAGAGTCTAGCCAAAGAGATGGAGGATCAGTACAAGAAACAGAGTAGCACAGTTATGACAGTGTCATCAAAGCCAATGAAAGAGAGTGATTTGAGAGAAGATGTGATGGACAGTAGCCCAAAGAAGGGAGTGGATAGGAAAGGGCTGAGATTTGGTTAAGAGGCTTTGTTTGGTTAAGAGATTTGTTTTGTTACAAAGAATATTTGTTCTGCACATTTTCATAGCTCATGTAAAGATCATTGCTTTGTTTCTTTTGTATTCTTTTTAAGATAATTGTTTTGTATTCTTGTACTTCATGTTCAGGTAGATCAAAGAATATACTCTTTTCAGCAGAGATGGCAAAGGTGAATCATTCTGTTCTGGCTATAATTAACAACTTTTTATAATTATAAAATAATTTTAACTTTTTGAATAGACATGACATGTACATGGAAAAAACTTTAAAGATACTGAAAGAGTACACAGCGAAAGTAACTCTTTGTCTCACCCAGTCCCTAATCCACCCAAATTCCTCTCCCCAGAGATACTGTTACCTTTTTTCATTCAAGAAATACTCTATCCATATAGCAAGCATATAAATATATATTTAAAACCACCTTGGCTTATTTTTTTAATTTATCTTGGAGATTATTTAAAATCAGTTCTTATAAAGTTGTCTCATATTTTTTAAACAACTATGAAGTACTCCTTTGTATTGTGGAGTGCACATTATGGATATTTCTAAATTTCCAGACTTTGGCAATTTAAAACAGTGTGTGGTGTTTACTTTTGCCATGTAGAAATTTTTTTATTTTTATGTAGATGTATTTTTTTTTTCCTGCTGGAGTTTCTGCATTTTGTGGTTAGTTAAGAACAAAGAATTGCCTAGGTTTGAATCCAGTGTTGGCACTTGTTGTCTATGTGAACTAAGTTTCCTCATTTGTCAAATGGGAAATCCTGGTAGTTCCTACCTCATAAGGTTAAGAGTATTCAATGAGCTAATACATTGAGAGCTCTTAGAACACCCTAGACAACATTTTTTATTAATCTTGAATTCATTTTTATGTAAACAGTGAGATAAAGAAATATATCTTTCTTTGTTCCAAATGACTTCTTCACCCAACATCATTAATCAATCTTTTTTTCTAAAATATGCAATGCCATCTATTATGTACTGAAATCTAACACATATTTGGGTTTATGTCTGCACTCATTGCTTCATTGATTTGTCTATTCATTTACTGTTTTAGTTGCTGAAGTGGTAAAATAGGTTTTAAGGTCTAATAGGGCTAGTCAAACCCCTTATGACTCTCTTCATACTTTTCTTTGGCTATTTCTGGCATGTTTATTTGTTTCATATCAACTTTAGAATCAATTTATGTAGTTCTTTTAAAAAGTTTTGTTGATGTCTGGGCGCGGTGGCTCACGCCTGTGATCCCGGCACTTTGGAGGCCAATGCAGGTGGATCACAAGTTCAGGAGTTCTAGACCAGCCTGACCAACATGGTGAAACCCCATCTCTACTAAAAATACAAAAAAATTAGCCAGGTATGGTGGCACATGCTTGTAATCCCAGCTACTCAGGAGGCTGAGGCAGGAGAATCACTTGAACCCAGGAGGTGGAGGTTGCAGTAAGCCAAGATCATGCCACTGCACTCCAGCCTGGGTGACAGAGCAAGACTCTGTCTCAAAAAAGAAAAGAAAAAGTTCTGTTGATGTTTTCATTGAGATTACATTAAATACCTAGATTACTTTAGTGGACATTTGATAGCTTTGTAACAATGGCTCTTGCCATCCAAGAACACTTATTCCACTTGTTTCAGTTTTCTTTTATTTCCTCTGTAGAGTTGTTTTATTAGTCTGTTTTCACACTGCTGTATAGAAATACCTGAGACTGTGTAATTTATAAAGAAAAGAGGTTTAATTAACTCACAGTTCCCCATGTCTGGGGAGGCCTTAGGAAACTTACTATCATAGTAGAAGGCGAAGGGCAAACATGGCGTGTCTTACATGGCAGCAGAGAGAGAGAGAGTGAGGGGGGAAGTGCCACACTTTTAAACCATCAGATCTCTTGAGAACTCACTGATTATCATGAGAACAGCGTAGGGGAAATCTGCCCCCATGATCCAGTCACCTCCCACTGCGTCCTTCCCCTGACATGTGGGGATTACAATTCCACGTGAAATTTGGGTGGGGACACAGAACCAAACCATATCAATTTTTATAGTGGTGTTCATGTAAATCTTGAACATTTGTTTGAATGTTTAATATCTTTTATTGCTGTTGTGAATGGGATCCTTATATTATGAATGGGATCCTTAAGTTTTCTAATGGTTTCTGCCTAAGTATTCTAATGCATATGAATATCAGTGTTGTACCTAGTACCTTACTGCATTCTTCATGCTTCTAATAATTTTCAGTTAATATTTTGGGAGTTTGGAGTTAAACAATCTAATTTTCTTCAACTAATGATAACTTTACATCTCTCATTCCATTTATTAATAACTATTTCTCTATTTTGTCTATTTTCATCTGCTGGTGCTTCATATTAAATGATACCATTGTCCCTCAGTATCTGTGGGGCATTCGTTCCATGGCTCCTCACAGATAGCAAAATCCTCACATACTCAAGTCCTGCAGTTGACCCTGAGGAACTTGTGGATACATAAAGTCAGCATTAGCAGGTTTCACATCCAAGGAAACTGTATTTTTGATCCACATTTGGTTGTGAATGTGGAACACTCAGATACGGAGGGGTGACTGAATTTATTGAAAAAAATCTGCATATAAGTGGATCCATGCAGCAGTATTCCACGGTAGCAGGAGTTAGCCTTGTATGTGAATTGTTTTATCCTTTACTTTTTCTTAGTAAATGGAGATTGTGGCAGCATTAGGGCTGCTTACAGCTCAGAGTGTCTCCCTTCTCTCCTGTCTCAAACAGATTTGTACCAAAGTGTATCACTGTGTGCCATGCCAAATAAAGGATTGTTGGCTGGGCATGGTGGCTCATGCCTGTAATCTCAGCACTTTGGGAAGCCAAGGCAGGCAGATTACTTGAGCTCAGGAATTCAAGACCAGCCTGGCCAACATGGTGAAACCCTGTCTGTACTAAAAATATAAAAATTAGCCAGGCATTGTGGTACACACCTGTAATTCCTGTAATCCCAGCTACTCAGGAGGTTGATGCACAAGAATCACTTGACCCTGGGAGGCAGACGTTGCAGTGAGCTGAGATCGCACCACCGCACTCCAGCCTGGGCAACAGAGCAAGACTGTGTCTCAAATAAATAAATAAAGGATTGTTGTTTTTAACCTCAGGGCAGAAAGAGTTCTGCTTTGGAGAACTGTTTGTCAGCTTTCATTGGTATCTTCAGCTGCAGACATTATTTTTCATCAGCTTTGCTTACTCCTGTTTGACCTCGACTATTTTTTGACAACCTTTCTAGTGTGTTGAGGAGTTTGTTATCTTAGTTTTGGTGGATATGAAATTTGTATTGGTTACTCATCCTTCTTACAGTGGTTTGGGGAAATTTCTGAGAAGCAAAAGGGAACAAAGATACCTAACTCCATGCCTTAAAGTCAGAAATCAGGAGAACATTTTACAGTGGTGTTGGTAAAAGTCAGATGGCTGAGAAACAGGATTTGCTGATAAGAAAATTGAGGCATTGTATATACACTATTCATTTGGCAACCTACCTATGTGATGGTACTGTAGAGGTAAAGGATTCATAAAGACTTGCAGCCTAACTGGCATGAATTATGTTTTCAAGTTAGGGAATATCTGAGCCTATTTAAAATCCTGTGGAAGGGAGACATTGAATATCTGGAGGCTTAGTGAACAGGATTAGAACCTAGGAATATGGATGTATTGGAATCAGGGATGTGAGTGAACAAAATCGCAGGAAAAAAAAGGCTTCCTAAGGTGCAGAATTAGCCCCAGTTATTATTTAACAGTTGTTCTCAGCATTACTTAAACCGCTTTAAAATAGGTAATGTCTCCATAAAGTTATTTCTAAGTAAAACAAGCAACATTGTGATGCTTGAAGTTTTTTTTAAGTTAAATGTATATTTTGTGGAATTATTCTGTCACTTAAATGAAACTGTAAAATAAATGCTATGTAGGTATAGAACTATAGGAAAGCATTATAGTTTGAAAGAAGTTCTTGTAAGATCAGGGAGTCTCTTATTTATTTTTTTCTCAGTTTTTCTCTTGTTTATTTCAATGTGTTAAAATATGTCCCTGCTTATTTTTACTTCTATTAGAGAAAATGGTGTATATGCTGACCTGAGTCCACCCCTTCCCCCAAGTTTCTTTTTAATGTTTCTATTCTCATCTTTGGCAGTGGCTTGAACCTGGCATCTGTAGCAAGACTCAGAGGAACTTGGGAAAAGTTACCAAGCAAATACGAGAAACATCTTCAAGATCTACAAGACATTTTTGATCCATCTAGAAACATGGCAAAGTATAGAAATATTCTTAGTAGTCAAAGTATGCAGCCTCCAATTATTCCACTCTTCCCTGTTGTCAAGAAAGATATGACATTTCTACATGAAGGTATGAAAACGTTATTTATTGATGTTTTACCATATGGTTTATCTAAAGTCTACCTGAATTGATTTTTGTGTATGGTATATTTCCTATTCTATTAATTTGGTAACTATACACTATTTTACCATTTTTCTAGTGTTGAATTAGATGTGATACCATACATATTTGTTAATTAGTTTAATATTTATTAGTACTTTTTTCTGTGTCAGATAATGCAAGGAACTTAGACCACTTAAATTCCATTTGCTCGGCTGGACGCGGTGGCTCACACCTGTAATCCCAGAACTTTGGAAGGCCTAGGCAGGTGGATCATGAGGTTGGGAGATCAAGACCATCCTGGCTAACATGGTGAAACCCATCTCTACTAAAAATAACAAAAGATTAGCCGGGGGTGGTGGCGGCCGCCTGTACTTGGGAGGCTGAGGCAGGAGAATGGCAGGAGCCTGGGAGGCGGAGCTTACAGTGAGCCGAGATGGCGCCACTGCACTCCAGCCTGGGTGACAGAGCGAGACTCTGTCTCAAAAATAAAAAACAGTTCAATTTGCTCATCTCCTGATTTTCATGCAGTTGTTGCTGTGCTTTTAACACAAGATATTGTTGCTTAATAAAGTCAGTATTTAACCTTGCCTATATATTTACTTTTGTTGTTGTTACTACTATTTTTTATTCATTCTTGCATTTCAGAGCTTCCGTATTGCTGGGCATAGTTTTTCGGCCTTATAGAACACTGTTTAGTATTCTCCTTAAGTGCAGGTTTGCTGGTGATGAATATCTCTTAATTTTTGTTTATCTGAAAATGCCTTTACTTCATTTTCAGAGGATTTTTGGTTGGCAGCTATCTTCTTCAAACACTTTGAAATGACATTCCATTGTTCTGTGCCTTCCACTGTTAATGTTGAGAAGTTAGCTTACAGTTTTTTGTTTTTGTTTTTGTTTTTGTTTTTGTTTTTTTTTGAGACGGAGTCTCGCTCTGTCGCCCAGGCTGGAGTGCAGTGGCGCGATCTCGGCTCACTGCAAGCTCCGCCTCCCGGCTTCACGCCATTCTCCTGCCTCAGCCTCCCTAGCTTACAGTTTTATTTGCTGTTGCTTTAACTGTAATCTGCCTTTGTTTGATACTGGCTGTTAAGATTTTGTTTTTTCTTAATTTCTTTCTAGTTTTGCTTAATATGACTAAGTGTGGGGTTTTGTTTTTGTTTCTTATTCTGATTGGTGTCTATAGGACACCTTGAAACCTATGGTTTTGTATTTTTCATCAGTTTGGGAAAATTCTCAGTAATTGTATCTTTTATTCTCTCTCCAACTATGTCTCATTTCTGGTAAATTCATTACTGATGTCCTAATTCCAGTTATTATTTTTGTTTGTTTTACAGCTTCCTTTTTCTTTTTTTAGTTTAATGTTCTTTTCCAGAGTTCTCATTGTTTTTTCTTGTCTTTGAACATATTCAACATCGTTATTTCAAAGTCTGCCTCTAATAATTCCATAATCTGGATCCCCTTTGGGTCTTATTCTGTTTTCTCCTTTTTACTCTTTCATTTCTGTCATGTTATGTTTTCTCCTGATGTGCCTGGTTATTATTGAAAAGTGAGATTACAGAAATAATCTCGCTTTTTTAATGATGTTCCATATCTCCAGAGAGGATTAAAGTTTGCTTCTGGCAGGCAGTTAGGGGTGCTAGAATTCCAAAATCACTTTAATCCATTTTGATGTAATTTAACAAAAGACTTTTATCCCAGTCTACATTCAGTTTATCCTTGGTCTCAGGATATAGCTCCTCAGAGTTTCAACCAAGCATTGGAGGTTTACAAGGACTTAAGTTGCTTTTCCTTTTACCTCAAAAGACAGGGTGTCTGTACTCGGTTTTTCAGCTCATTATCCCTTTCTGAAATCAGATACACCTAGGGGCAAGCACTGGGAAATGCAAAACTTGCTTCTCTGCGTTTTTTTGTACTTTTGTCCAGCTTTTCTGATCTCACCAGAAGTGTTGTTCTAATTATGTAGTCTTACTGCCTCTTCTTTCATTATCACTCATTTTTCATAAGGAAATGTTACAGGCTTCAGGTATGTTTTTCTGACATGTTCCTTGAAATATGTTTATATAACTTGAGAGTATTCATCATGATTACTTTGTTTCCAGCTTGTGTTGAGACCCTGAACAATTCATGTGTCCAATCTATACGTGCTGTTTACCGTATGTTCCTCAGTCTTGCCTTCAGGGCCTTGGACTTTGACAGACCTCAGGGTCTACCTCGGGGGATAAATGGGGTCATGCTATGTTATAGACAAGTGTGAAAAAATAATGCTATAAACAGGTTGCCCTTTGTTTGGGATTTTTGTTTTGTTTTGTTTTGTTTGTGGATTTTTTTGAGGTGAGATCTCACTCTGTTGCGCAGGCTGAAGTGTAGTGGCACAGTCATGGCTCATTGCAGCCTCAAACTCCTGAGCTCAGGCAATCCTCCTGCCTCGGCCTTCCAAAGTGCTGGGATTACAAGTGGGAGCCATTGTGCCCCGAGCCCATGAAAATGGTTTTAGAAGCCATGCACAGTTTATCATTTGACTTTATTCATAACCATCACTCCTATATGGAACACAGTTCCTAGTGGCTCATTCCCTAAGAGCAGGGTTGAACCATGTATGGGTATACCAGTTCTTAAAAGCAAAATTGGCACTGTGATAAAGAAGGTCCTTCTTTGTGCCCCTCAAGATTACCACCTTGACTTTTGCTACTTTTATGTAGATAATTTAATTTTGAACTTAAACATTTATTTTCATTCTATAGGAAATGACTCCAAAGTAGATGGTTTAGTAAACTTTGAGAAGTTAAGAATGATTTCCAAGGAAATCCGCCAAGTTGTTCGAATGACTTCTGCTAACATGGACCCAGCTATGATGTTTCGACAGAGGTAGGACATTGAAATATGTAAAAGTGTTAGAGTGGTATCAAGGGTAATATAATAATTAAAATATTTATCATTTATTGATCATATTTATTCTACCATGTGTGCTGTACAAAGTGCTTTATATGTGTCTGTTTCATGTAATCATTTATCATTAATAACCATAACAGGTAGGTGATATTAGCCTTCGTTATACATATTAAGAAACTGAATGAAGCTCAGAGCAGTTTTTACATAATTTGCAAATATTTGTATGTGTATAGTTCTGTATTATTGTTCTTTAAAACATCAGCAGGCCGGGCGCAGTGGCTCACGCCTGTAATCCCAGCACTTTGGGAGGCCGAGGCAGGCGGATCACAAGGTCAGGAGATCGAGACCATCCTAGCTAACAAGGTGAAACCCTGTCTCTACTAAAAAAAAAAAAAAAAAAATCAGCAAACAAATACAATAAAATTGCTGATATTCATCTTGTTTTCATCTCGTTTCTAAGCTAATTTGTAAAGTATTAGTCTATGTCTTTTATTTTTACTGAATATTTTTAATGTTCTGTTTCTGTTTAATTCATACTTCATTCCTGTAAACCATTTTTCTTTTTCTCAAATTATACTGTGTTTCATTTGTATATAAGTTTTTATTACATACAAATGAACAGAATTTAGAAAGTGCAAATTTAATCATACTTTACTAAAAATGAAAAATTTTATTGTGTTCTGTATTAACCTGATATTTTAAGAATGCTTTTTAAGGTTCATTTTTAATGTAATAACAAAGGCTTCCTCAGCTTACAAAAAATTGAAACAAAGTATGTTGTTAAGTATTCCTAGTAATTTTTTTTTTTTTTTTTTTGAGACGGAGTCTCACTCTGTCGCCCAGGCTGGAGTGCAGAGGCGCAATCTCGGCTCACTGCAAGCTCCACCTCCCGGGTTCACGCCATTCTCCTGCCTCAGCCTCCTGAGTAGCTGGAACAACAGGCGCCTCCCACTACGCCCGGCTAATTTTTTGTATTTTTAGTAGAGACAAGGTTTCACCGTGGTCTCGATCTCCTGACCTCGTGATCCGCCCGCCTCGGCCTCCCAAAGTGCTGGGATTATAGGCGTGAGCCACCGCGCCTGGCCTATTCCTAGTAATTTTTATAATTTTCAGGGTGTAAATAAGACATTGTGGTTTTAATTTTTGATCTGATTTCCTTTTGGGCCTATGTGTATAGCTTCAGTTCACAGGGACATTAAAAATGAAATCATGTACAGGGGCCGACACAATTTCTATGGCTTAAAAAAATATACTGTGCTAAGGAAACAAAAATACTTGGTATTAGGTTGGTGCAAAAGTATTTGTGATTTTTGACATTACTTTTACACCAACACAATATTTTAAAAGCCAGAGTTGGAATTTTCGTAACCCAATAGAACCAGTGATACACTGGGTTGTTTTTTTTTATTTGTTTTCTTTAAATTGTTGTTTAGGGGTCTTTGTTTTTGAGACAGGGTCTCTCACTCTGGTTGCCCAGGCCGAAGTGCAGTAGTGGTGTCTTGGCTTACTGCAGCCTCAACCTCCCGGGTTCAGGTGATCCTCCCACCTCAGCCTCCCAAGTAACTGGGGCTACAGGTGCATGCCACCATGTCCAGCTCATTTTTTTTTTTTTCCAGTAGAGATAGGGTTTCACCATGTTGCCCAGGCTGGTCTTGAACCCCTGGACTCAAGCAATTCACATGCCTCAGCCTGCCAAAGTGCTGGGATTACAGGCGTGAGCCACTGCACCCGGCCTAGGTGTCTTTGTTTTTGCAAGTAGTTGATCTGATGGTTTCTCTGGTTTAGAGATCCACAAAGCATGGAAGGAAGGGAGAGTGTGCCAGATCTCCTCTTTCCTACACATCCCACTTCTGCACCTTGAGAATCACTACATGTAATGAATGATGTCATTGCTTAACAGTGTGGAAGCAGAAAATAGTAAGAACTAGGTACCAAAGCAAAGAAGGGTTTGTTTGGTTTTTTGTTGTATGTCCTTGTACAATGACCCTAACACTCCCTATTGGCTTATATGGACCTCTATTTACTTACACATGTTAACATCCTGATTCCTGAAGACATGATGAATTTGTGACCCTGCCAGACCAGTTTATAATATACTAAGTACTAGCCATACTTCAGTAATGAGCAAAGGAGAAAAACTGATGAGGAAATTAATAAACATGGCTGTTTTCTTGGGAATGGCCTGGATTGAATACAATAAGGTATTGGGGGAAAATAAAAAACATCTTTTTAAAGATTGGACTGAATTTTTCCTGAATCAGTTTTGTCAGCCAGTGCTAAAATGTAATACCTTTCTTTAAGCAAACAATGTCCATTTTGGTGGTGTATGAGTATCTAGTTTGTCCAAAGTAACCCCTTTTAACAGTAATCAATTTGCAGACTTAAAAAATAGAATCTTTAGTCAATGAAACAGGAATGTAAAGATATATAGTATTATGAAGATTTTAATGATATGTTTTTTCTTACATTTTAAGTTGGATTTGCTGGTCAACATTTCTTACAAGACATCTTGTCAGAAATTTCTGCACTTAAAAATGAAATTTTATGTTTTTATGTCCCTTGTAATTTCATTCTGTCACTTAAATGAGTGGCCCAAAAATCTTGCCAGCAAGATGTTCAGAAATTCTATTCCTTTAAGGTCTTTTCCCTTAAAAACTTTGAATTCAAAATTTATATTATAGTAAGTAAATGTTTTTCCTTAAGCTTCTTATTTATATAAGCTTCCTGATGAATTAGGTATTTAAAATATAATTGGTCTAAAGCATATTTTTATAAAGTATTTTGGAGCTTTTTTGACCTTCAGTATATACTCATCTTACCCTCCTGCCTTCCATTAAAGTCATTTTACTGTTAAGCTGTAATTTTTTCCTGATAAAATTTTTCTGTTCTTTTCTGTCTGCATAGTTTCTCTGACTCTCAACTGTTGTCTTTTTTCTGTGCTTTCCTATTCAAACACATGCTTCAATGTTTGTGGCTCTTGCTTACAGGAAGAAGAGGTGGCGGAGTCTGGGGTAAGTGTAGAGATGAACGCAACTGGAATGAAGGTTGTGCGACTCTTAACATACATTGCATCCTTTTCATTAATGCACGCACATAAAATAGCATGAATTCTATTAACCCTGTCAGCCTACATTCCTGACAAATGCCTTCTGCTAACAAGGTGAAAGTAGTGATAGAACTAGCTATTTTTCCTTTATTTTTCCACTATTGATGCCCTATAAGTCCTTTTTAGATTTTGATTTAGCTAGGTCAGTTAGATGATGATAATGATAGTGAATATTTGTTGTGTGCTTGCTATGTGCCATACATTGTTCTAAGCACTCTAAACGAATTATCTTACTTAATTCTACTACTACCCTATAAAGGAGATACTTTTCTTTCCATAGTATGGATGGGAAAGGTTGAGTTGCCTAAAGTTTTAGTTCATTAATGGTGGATCCAAAACTAGGTAGTCTAGTTCTAGAGTTCACACCACTTTCTTTTATTCAAATGCCACATTTTATAAAGTAAATATATCATATAAATATATAAAAATGAATGAAAGATCTGTTTGTGAAGGTTGCATTTTCCATCAGTTTTCTAAAAAGAGGCAGCCCTTATCCAAGCTGTACTATAAAATTGAACTAGAAGATGATTTTATTTCCTCAGACCCACTAATGCCACTTACTTGTAGCATTGACTGAATTTTATTTGAAATTTTTACCAGCTTTAATTGAAGATTCCCTTATCTTTAAAGTTGTGATAGAATCAGCAACTGACACTATTTGTTATAGAGTTAGGTCTCTACTTCTACATAGCTAAGTGTCTATTTAGAATCATAGAATGTTAAAGATCTTATAAATCATCTATCTAGTCCTTTCATTTTTAGATGAAGAAAGAGATGACTTTTGTGGATGAAGGGATTGCATAAGAAGAATTTTGTTATTTTAAGACTTGTAGTGAACCATGAAGTTAGAAGCTTTTATTACATGTAAGAAGAATTCTTTTGTGAGCCACCTTCTTTATTCGAGTCTTGCCTCATTTGTGGTCTTATTTTCTGTTAATGCTTGGTGAACTTGACTTTCCTTCTATTTTCTTTCTCCCTTCTCTGTGTGTTTCCCATGTGTTTTCTTCTGGATCGCAAATTTATGTCTTGGTCTCTTTTGGCTCTTCTCATTCTCACTGAAAATAGAAATTGATACCTGGCATTACTATTATAAAGAAGAATACTTGGACAATATCTTTTAGTGGGCATTGGGTGTGTTTGAATGACTTATGTTAACATGTTTCACGTTCATTCAGCTTTAGGGTTACACTGTATGATGCTTACAAACATTAGGTATATTTATTTTATATCAGCATTTTTCTGTTTTCAAAGTAGTTTAGAAAACATTTTATCGACGTTTATCACAGTGTTTTTATTTGTTAGAATTTTGTGTCTCCTAGATTTGTCAACACCTACTTTTTTATATTAACTAAGATAAAAATCATTAAATATTTGTGTTAAAATTTGCTCCTAAATAGCTGCAACTTGATTTTACTGCATTTCTTTGAATTCAAGACATCGTCAATTGTTGGACATATTGTTATTTTATCTACTACTAAGGAAAATCACTGCAATGTCCTGTTACCACTGAGAATTTCTACTTTATGCTTATTGAAGGAGCTCTTATGGACTTGGCTATGGATTTTTATCACAATGTCAAAACTGAATTTTTAAAAATCAATATTTTTATTCACATAAAAAGGAAAATATAAGCAAAGTAAATTGGTTTAGGTTATCCTAAAATTTCTTTATATTCAAAATATGAATCTTCTGAAATGTTTTCTTTTAGAGTCATTAGCTTCTGGATTTTGTTTTCCAGAACCCTCCTTCCCCATACAGTATTGCCCTCTGTGCCATCCAGTGTGTTGGTAATGCACCATTTCTTTGAAAAACCACAAAAGAACCAAAAGCTGCTGGTGCTGGGCTCTCAGGCTAGCTTTGGAAATAATTAGAATTAGTTTTCTCTTGTCACTTGCTTTGGGAATGTTCTTGAACTTGTCAGATTTACTACTTCCTTATAATCATTTGGTCCCTGGAGGTTAAAAGGCTAATTCACTAATGGCTTTGGATTTTCTTTCAAGCCATTCGGCAAGTTTTGAGGTCTCTGCAGATGTAAATAATGTCTTGTCATAGTTTCTGCCTGGCCAATAGCAATTGAAAGTTGCCATTCAGTGTAAGATATACCCCTATTGGAAAGATCTTAAAATGTGAAAGAAAAAAATGCCATAACACTTTTTCAACTATATTTCACTTAATTTACAATGAAAGCATTAGGATTTTAGTGTCTATTTTAAAGTAAATATATGAGCACTGTGGTCTTTGTATTTAGAATACTTTTATATAAAAATGGAGCTTAATTTAGAAAATCCATAGATAACCTTATTATTTTGGAATGGCAAAATAAAATACCATCTAAATAAAAATTATATAAGAATTTTGTATTTGTTAGCCTTCTTAGAAAGGACAAACATCATTGCAGTTGCTGTTTTCCATTGGTTCTAGATGTGCAGTCGTTGTAGGATGTTTGCCAAAAAGAGTAGAGTCGGGTGAAGCTGTAGTTTGTTTGAATTGTGGTTATTGCCACCCAGCTTGCAATTCTGTCACATTCACAGGCATTACAAAAGTGATGTCCCAGATCCTCAGTTCTAGAACCCAAATATTGCCTAACCGTTCCATATGTGAGGGAAGCATTGAGTTTTTACTGCATTCTGATGTCCGACTATATTGAATTGCATATAAATGCTGTAAATTTTCAGCTAACATGTTATTGGTAGTTCTGTTTGAGTTTTGGCCAAAATAATGGTTACTAGTAAAATTGGTTAACATGCTCAGAGTGGGCCTGCTATAATGGTAGTGGCAATAGCATGTCCAAAGCAGAACAACAAGCAAAACTACTTTAGAACCCTCATTGCTAAAGAACCCTGGTTCAGAGATTCGGCTGAGGATGGACTTGTCGTGGTCCAGACTCTTGCCATATCTTCAAAGCGTGGGTGGCCTCCAGGACCAGAGGAATGCTTTTTCTTGTTACTGTTGTGCCATAGGTTGCATAGGCACAAACACAGGCCTGATGGAATATGCCACTCAGGGGGGCATTGTTATCCTATTCTTTTGAATTCTGTACTTTGCCAAATCCTGTTCTTAATTCAGAACGTCACCATATGTGCCAAATTACTTTGCATTAATGCTCTTCATCTTTTAACTCATTTACATCAGCATGCAATAGCATTAACAGAACAAAATCTTTTAATCTTCAGTCTGCTATGCTTAGTTCTCATCTCTATAGCCCCTTATTGTGATTTTCATCTTCTTATAGGTCACTGAGTCAAGGAAGCACAAATTCAAACATGCTGGATGTTCAGGGAGGTGCTCACAAAAAAAGGGCACGCCGCAGCTCTCTGCTTAATGCCAAGAAGCTATATGAGGATGCCCAAATGGCAAGGAAGGTGAAGCAGTATCTTTCCAGTCTCGATGTAGAGACAGATGAGGAGAAGTTCCAGATGATGTCATTACAGTGGGAGCCTGCATATGGTACCTGTGAGTACAAGTTTTCATTTATGTGACGCTAAAGAGCACAACAAAATAAAAACTTATTTCTCTAGAATTATACCTAAGTCCCAAGAAAATTAACTTTCACTCACAAAAGATTGCTGGCATACCTTAAGCATCATGTGATCCAATTAATCACAGACTGAATCCCATCCATTCCTGATGGCTACACTACCCAAAAAATAGAGGGATAAGTAGATCTTTAAAAAGCTTTTTAATTCTTTTAAAAACTGGATCATTATAGAGGAGCCTTTCTGTTTGAGAACATTTTTATATTCATCCCTAAAGAGTAAACATAAGTGGAATTTTTACCTCTTTTTATTTCATGGATTATATTTACCAACTAGAAAATATAAGAAATTTGATTAAAACACCAGTGATAATAGGTAGCTTACAGGTGCCAGTAGTAAGGTAAAACAAAAAAAAATCAGACACATTCCAATATTAGTAATCTCTAGAAAATGTGATGAAAAAGATCGTGTTCTCAGTATGGATTTTTTTAAATTAAATACAAGCAAGAGAATGCATATATATTTGGATCAAGGAAATTATGAATTCTAAGAGCAGAAATCAAAGATAATGAAATATATACTGTTATAACAAAATAATTGTACATCTTAAATTGTAGGTTAAGGCCAGGCGTGGTGGGTCACACCTAGAAACCTAGGCAGGAGGATCACTTGAGGCCAGCCTTGGCAACTCAAAGAGACCCCATCTCTACAAAAAAAAATTAAAATTATCCAAGTGGTAGTGCTAGCAACTTGGGAGGCTGAGGCAGGCAGGTCACTTGAGCCCAAGAGTTTGAGGCTGCAGTGAGCTAGGACTGTGCCAGTGCTCTCCACCCTGGGCAACAAAGTGAGACTCAGTCTCTAAAAAATAAATACACACACACACACACACACACACACACATACACACACACACACACACACAGAGTGGGTTAAATTTGCCCATAAAAATTGAAATAGAATTTTATTTCAAAGTTCCTAGTTGACAAGGGGTAGTAGTCATCATGGATTGACCCTAAGATTGATAAATGATATGGTATTTGCATAGTAATTTTTTAAAGTATGTCAAAAGAAAGAATAGAAAACAGGAAGTGGAAATAGAACCAAATACTGATTTTTAAAAATTCAGTTTTGACAATTTTTAAATAAGGGTAAGGAGCCTTTTAATAAGTGCTATAATCAAAACAGAATATCTTGAATGCTTCTGCATATAAGAAAAGATTTGGAGTATGATGGAAAGAATACCTACGAAAGGGTAGAGACAGAATTTGAGTTTCATTTATTACATTTGAGTAAGGTTTTCTTCATCTTTAGTCCCTGTTTTCTCAAATGTAAAACTTGGGCAAGGGTTGGGAGTACATTTTATTTCTGTGATTCTTTGTACGTCGAAGTTATTAAATTTGGAAAAAGACATTTTTAAAAGCTAACAGTTATTGAGAGCTTTCTACATTCTGGCTGCCACATGTTAAATGGTACATGTTAAAGGTAAAAGCTGAAAGAGTATATAGAACCTTTAACATTTATTCATGCTTTAAAGTTCAAAGCCATGTACATATTTATTAAAGCTTTCTGGCCCTGCTTTGAGTCATCATCAAAGTTATTTTTTCCCAGGTAATTTGATGGAGACTTAATCATCTTATGGTTATGAAACACAGTTTATATACACCTTCATGGCTCCTCTTCTTACACCCACCCCAGACTTGTGTCTGTCTTTTCTCATAGCACTAAATGATGTCCCATGCTACATATTTAATAAAATGAGAAAATCTTTAGGCCTTTCTTTCTTAAACTGGATTTGAACATTTAGTTAAATGCGTGTTCCTTTAATTTGGTTTGAGCATCTTTATAATGCATAATTGATTTTTAAATGTTTAAATAGTCACTATCCGAAGCCCAAACAATAGTTGATTTCTGAGCATTATAGAATTTGATTCTTCCCAATTAATTAGAATATATGTGGTTTTTGTCATTCATCTGTAAACTTATTTTTGAAGTAGTCTCAGGTTTTTTTCTTTGTACTGTAGCAATTATTAAAATAAGATGTCATTGATTAGCATTTACCAATCAATGAGAGAAGGATGAAAGTATTTCATGGCTCTAACCAAAGATGATAACCTCTTGGATTCAATTAGTTGGTGAGCCATTGCAATTTTCTCCTGGGGTCCCTGTATTTGGACTTTCTAAGACATTCTCTGATTCTTATCACCCCAAATATTGTCTAGTCTGTCTTAATAAAAGCATAATAGCTATTATAGCTGTGTTGAGACAGTTTAGACATCTATTTTTGCTTTTATCTTGATGTTTAAAACAAATACTTCATGAAGTACTGAGGCTGCACCTGCATTGAAACCACCCTGGATAACCTAAGGATTAAAAGTACTCCCTGATGGAAGAATGTCTTCCCCTTGGACTATAGTATTGGTTTTATATGAAGGAGGCGGCTTTTATAAGTAAGGGTTCTCGGTTTTTTATTCTCACATTCATTTTCAGAAAACCTATGGATTTATAAAAGCACTGTCTCTGGTTTTCTTGTGTTACAGCTGTTGAGATAATTTCACTTATTTATTCAACAAATACCCATTAAGCATCTGTTTTCAGTCAGTTACTGGCACATAAGGATGTAGTAACGAACAAAATGCATAGTCCTTACTCTCAAGTAGGTTAAAGCCTAATGAAAGGAACAGAGAAGATAAAGCCTAATGAGAGTATAGGACTGGTGAGAGGAAAGGTGAGCAAGTCAAGTCAAGGGAGCAGGCTGATGCTAAATCATGCAGGGTCATATAGGCCTTGTTTTAAGGATTTGGGTCTTCATTCTAAAAGCAGGGGCAAGTTAAGGTTTGTGCAGAAAGAGAAGGGAAATGATATGATCAAATACTCATTTTGGCAGGGTCACTCTTCTATTCTATGAAGAATGCCTTGAAGGCATGCTAGAATTGATACAGTGAGAAAAGTATTTCAGTAGTAAAGGTGAGAGAATGTTAACTTGACCCTCAGCAGAGTGATGATGGAGCTAATTAACATGGATTCAAGAATTATTTAGGGCTGGATGAGGTAGCTCACACCTGTAATCACACCACTTTGGGTAGCTGGGGCATGTGGATCACCTGAGGTCAAGAGTTCGAGACCAGCCTGGGCAACGTGGTGAAACTCCATCTCTACTAAAAATACAAAAATAGGCCAGGCGCAGTGGCTCACGCCTGTAATCCCAGCACTTTGGGAGGCCGAGGCGGGTGGATCACCTGAGGTCGGGAGTTCGAGACCAGACTGACCAACATGGAGAAACTCCTGTCTACTAAAAATACAGAATTAGCTGGGTATGGTGGTGCATGCCTGTAATCCCAGCTACTCGGGAGGCTGAGGCAGGAGAATCACTTGAACACTTGAACCTGGGAGCCAAGATTGCACCATTGCACTCCAGCCTGGGCAACAAAAGCAAAGCTCTGTCTTAAAAAAAACAAAAAAAAAGCCAGGTTTTGTGGCAGGTGCCTGTAATCCCAGCTACTTAGGAGGCTGAGAGAGTAGACTCCATTGAACCTGGGAGGTGGAGGTTGCAGTAAGCCAAGATTGCACCATTGCACTTCAGCCCGGGCGACAGAGCGAAACTTCGTCTCAAAAAATAAAAAATAAAAAGATTTATTTAGGAGATAAAATTAACAACTTATTCTACAATAGTTTTAGAGATAACATTTTTTATCTGACTCACCAAGCAATAGAGATAACATCTTATAGTACTTAACTGAAATTCCTGCTAAGAAAAATTAATCTATTTTATCTTTTGTGCTAAAAATAGATGGTTTTAAAGTAACCATTTATTATTGCCAGTGGTGATAACCTTGCCTAAAAACGTGCAGTTACTTATTTCTTACTCTCTCCTGTTAGTGACCAAGAATTTAAGTGAGAAAAGATCAGCCAAATCATCTGAAATGTCTCCAGTGCCTATGAGGTCAGCTGGCCAAACAACTAAAGCCCACTTGCATCAACCCCACAGAGTAAGCCAGGTGCTTCAGGTGCCAGCTGTTAATTTGCACCCCATCAGGAAGAAGGGACAAACAAAAGACCCTGCATTGAGTGAGTATTCACCGTTAATATTACATCCGTTTACCTGAAATTTCCAGGGGAGTTAGAGTGAAAAATAATTACAGATGTTCAGGAGATAAGCTGTTGTAGGTTGTGTAATATAATCATCACTTTATGAATCAAAAATGTTGATTTCATTTTGCCTATGGATGTTTGCTGACAGCATACGTGTTTTAAATGCCAACATTGAATTTCCTATAATACTGAAATCTGTCGATCAATAGAAAATTTACAGCAATACATTTTGGGTACCAAGGGCTTACTGCATTCAGAGGTGTATTTAATGAAATATCCAATACAGATGCAACCTACAAAAACTGTGGAAATGAAGTTGCTTATTCCAAAAATGACTATACGTTGTTTTTTGTCTTTAAAGACCCCTTCTGAAAACGTGGTTGGGAAACAAGAGAATATAACTTTTATAAAATATAGACCACACTTTTTTTTTCTGTTAGGCCATATAGTCATTATTCATATTACTTTTATTTGTTGTTTTGACAGTATCACTATTTTAGCCTTTTAGATGAGAACCTAGATTAGATTTGGTTCCTAGCATGATTACTTAGGCTGTACATTATATGTAGTATATGTTTAGTAGAACTTTGTTCATTTAATTTGTTATTGTTTGAGATACAAAGTTGAATAAGAAATTCCCCCTCCTTGACCAGATTTTCAGTCTGGTGATACAGACACTCACACAGATAACTTCAATATAATGTGTCTTCTTATTATGCCAGGGGTATATGCAGAACATATAAAAGAACAAAACAAGAGCTTTTAACTTAGACAGAGGTAAGATAGGGCTTCAGAAGAAGGCTTTTTGGAAATAACATCTAAGCAGCCTAAAAGGTTGGTGACGAAGAAGATAATTAGGCAAAAGTTCCAGAGAAGTTGCTTCAGGCCGAGGAAACAGCTTGGTATGTGCAAGAAACTACAAGCACTTTGCTGATGCTGAGTGGAAATTGCATGCAGTGTTGACAGACAATAATAATTAAAGCTGACACTTGGAGAGCACTTACTGGTGCCAGGCATGGTTCAAATTGTGCTTTACTAATTTTATATATCAGTCTTCATAGTAATGCCACAAGATAAGTGGTATTTTACCCTCATTCTACAAAGGAAGCATAGAGGCTAAAGGAAGGCTGACTGGCTTTAAATCTTTGCCTTTAACCACTGTACTAAACAGCTTCCAAGATGCAGAGAATGAAGACAGGTATGCTGAAATTACAATGTGCCATGCCAAAGGAAAAAGTTAACATTGAGAAGCCATTGAAGAGATTTGAACAAGGGAAGGTTACGGTTCAAATTATGTTTGAGAAGGACTGTAGTGAGGATCACAGCAGGACTGGAGATAGAGAGCTCAGATGGAAAGCTGGTCTAACAGTTAACTGGAAGTTGCCCAGGGCCTGGGCTAGTTTGGTGGCTATGGAAATGAAGAGAGAATTGGGTGCAGAATTGGTGAAGTTGATAAATTTGTTGGTAGGAGTGAGAGAGGGACAAAGTTAGCTCTGGTTTTTTTACTTGAATATCACCACTTCAGAGGAAGCATTACTTGTACTATGTAGCTTCCTTTTTTTCTTTTCTTTTTTTTTTTTTTTGAGACAGAGTCTCCCTCTGTCGCCCAGGCTGGAGTGCAGTGGTGCGATCTTGGCTCACTGAAACCTCCGTTTCCCAGGTTCAAGCAATTCTTATGCCTCAGCCTCCTGAGTAGCTGAGATTACAGGTGCATGCCACCACACCTGGCTAGTTTTTGTATTTTTAGTAGAGATGGGGTTTCACCATGGTGGCCAGGCTGGTCTCGAACTCCTGACTTCAGGTGATCCACCCACCTCAGCCTCCCAAAGTGCTGGGATTACAGGCGTGAGCCACTGCGCCTGGCCCCATATAGGTTTCTTCATTTCTTATTGTAATATGGTTGTTTATATGATAAATATGTTTATATTACATTTAATGAAGGGTAATATGAGTATACTATGATCTAAATTTTTTCGTTGTCCAGTGGCTGCTTGTTACTGTGTCAAAATCCTCATCAAAGTTTGCTTACTTTATGTTTTGGTTTTTTTGGGGTTGTTTTGTTTTGTTTTGAGTCAGAATCTCACTCTGTCACCCAGGCTGGAGTGCAGTGGCACGATCTCAGCTCACTGCAGCCTTTGCCTCCCGGGTTCAAGCAATTCTCCTGCCTCAGCCTCCTGAGTAGCTGCGATTACAGGCACGTGCCACCACACCTGGCTAATTTTTGTATTTTTAGTAGAGACGGGGTTTCACCGTGTTAGTCAGGCTGGTCTCGAACTCCTGACCTTGTGATCCACCCGCTTCGGCCTCCCAAAGTGCTGGGATTACAGGTGTGAGCCACCATACCTGGCCACTTACTTTATGTTTTAAGAACAGTGTCTATAGCTCTCTGACATTTCTTAGAGAAGATGAATGTAAAAACGTCAATATATTGAAAGCATTGCTAAGTTTGAGGTACACTAAACAGACCAGACATTGGACAAGGGTAATGATAGAACTTTAAGGAATCGTTCCACTGTGCTGCATACTATTTTTCTATACATTCATGATTCTTTCTGTTGTTTACTTCTCTCCTGTAGTGTGAATTTAGTGCTCTTGAAAAGGGCTGGACTGGCAGCCCTGCAGCCTCTTCCCGTATACCCACAGCACAGATGCACCACAGGTAGTGACAGTGCCAACATCCCCACACTGCCCCTGCCACATGCGTCGCCCCGACTTGGAGAGGCCACCTCTAGAGGGGAGGGAAGAGTTTGAATCCATGCCTTCTTTTTGAAGATTTCAAATCACTGTGTCAATTGTGGGAGGTGGGGCGCATAGCACTCAGACTGTTAAATTGATTTCCCTTATACCACAAAGTGCAGACAAACTAATATAATCTGGTCCATGCTGACCAGCTGAATTTGAATGAATAACCTAGAGGTGAGAATCTCTGTATGCCATTACCCAGTCATTTAGTCCCTGTTTGTCATTTACACATTTCAGTTGACTACACTAGCCATTGTGCATCATAGTGTTAGTTATGTAGTGATTTAGGCAACTATAGACATTTTAATTGTGAAACGATGCTTATTTGCATCTTTGGTTTTATTTTTAGATACAAGTTTACCTCAGAAAGTTTTAGGAACAACCGAAGAAATAAGTGGTAAGAAGCATACAGAAGACACTATTTCTGTGGCGTCATCTTTACATTCTAGTCCTCCTGCATCTCCTCAAGGCTCCCCTCACAAAGGTAAGACAAAACATTTCAAACTAGTTCTTGTTAAACTAAACAATACTTTATAGCACATATTTTGCTTTTCAATCTATAGCAATAATTATAAATCATTAAGAAAAGCATAACTCCTAATGCTTTTTGAACTTTGATGTTTTGTATTGCATTATTCAGATGCTTTTTAGATATTATGTGTCATGTAACTAGGACTCCAGTATTCAAAGTGTGGTCCTAAACTTCAACAGACAGCAAGCATGAATAAGAATAAAGGCAGAAGCCATAGTTTTGGTGCAAATTCTTGGTGTTGTCATTCCAGTTTCCTATATTTGGACATTTCTATGAAGTGTTTACAAGTAAAAGTTTCTGTAAGAGATTCTTTTTAGGCCAGGCACAGTGGCTCATGCTTATAATACCAGCATTTTGGGAAGCTGAGGCGGGTGGATCACTTGAGCCCAGGAGTTGGAGACCAGCCAGGGCAACATGATGAGACCCCAACTCTACAAACAATTTAAAACTTAGGCATGGTGGTGTGCCTGTAGTCCCAGCTACCCGGGAGACTGAGGTGAGAGGATCGCTTGAGCCTGGGAGGCAGAGGTTGCAGTGAGCTGTGATCGTGCCACTGTACTTCAACCTGGGCAACAGAGCAAGACCCTGTCTCAAAAAAAATAAAGAAACTGTTTTTAACCAACTATAAGATTTAGGAAAACAAAAATTAGGAAAACAAATATGCTTTTCCTTTTTTAGTAATGGAGTATTACCTTTTTTAAAATTAGGATTTAAAATAACCTGTACTCTTGTGGATTTTTTACTTATACAGAATCTCATGAGGTAAAAAACTGAAATTCTTGTTCATTTACATGTTTTCATAATTCAGACTGGAGCATTTCTTTTCTCGGCTAGCCTGGGCAGTGTGCAGCAGATGCCATTTCATGTTAGCTGCACATGTAGCATTCTAAATATGGTGTGTATTTCTTATATTGACCCTTCACACTCTGTGTGTACCCTGGAAAGAAAGGGGATTTAGTCCTGGCATCTTCTTCACAGATGTAAAAGAATTACATATTTAAATAATCACACCAGAGGATGGTACATGGTCAGAGGGAAGACAAGCTTATTATAATAATTCTAACAGGAGAGAGAAGCTTCCAGAGCTTGCTTCAGCTTCCAGGCTCTAAGTTTCATCTCACTCTGCAGAGCTCTTTCTTATTTTTGCCACCTATGTGGCAATTATGTACAGTGATGTCAGACCTGAGTTTGAACCGTGATTCTGTCCTCCACTGTAGCTGTGTTACTACAAGTAATTTATTTATACGGTCAGGTTTCCTCTCTGTAAGATGGGAAAAAGACCATCTAGGCCAAAGCAGGCGGATCGCCTGAGGTCAGGAGTTCAACACTAGACTGGCCAAGATGGTGAAACCCATCTCTATTAAAAATACAAAAAAATTAGCCAGGGGTAGTGGCACATGCCTGTAGTCCCAGCTACTCAGGAGGCCGAGGCAGGAGAATCACTTGAACCAAGGAGGCGGAGGTTGCAGTGAGCCAAGATCATGCCATTGCACCCCAACTAGTTTGGTGGCTATGGAAACGAAGAAAGAATTGGATGCAGAATTGTTGCCTAACCTGGGCAACAAGAGCAAAACTCCATCTCAAAAAAAAAAGAAGAAAAGAAAAAGACCATCTATTTTAAGAGCCTCTTATGTGGTTTAAATGAAATAATATTTATAAAGCCTGATGTGTGGTAAGTGTTTAGTGAATTGGAATGTCTCTTTTCTTTCTCTGCTGCCACCTCAGGACACCATAGCTCCATTACTCACTTGCTTTTTTCATCCTCACATAGCTGAGACTGGTTAGATTTTTTTCATTCAGATTTTACTAAAGAAAGCTTAATAAAAATGAAACAGGAGATAAAAACAGTTTATATAGTAGGTGTATTTATAAAACACAGATTTTGATCCTGTTGTAGCTCATATGTAATTTTGTGTGGCACACAGACCTATGTCATCACTTTCCTTGTCTGTATGGTCCTATCCAATGCGCCCCTTACCAGATCTTGCGATGTAGGATAAGCCGCAGTGACTCCAGTCAGACAGATGGTCCAAATGAACAGTATCCATATGCTCCTAATGCTCGTTCAGGAACACCTTTACACTCCTTACCCCTGTTAGAGGCTGCTCAGTGGTCCATCCCATTATAGCTGATTTGGTATTTTATGCCTGAATGTGACTTCTGGAAAGTGGTATTAGAAACAGGAATTCCTCCATTGCTCTTATTCCCAATAAAATCTACACTCAACACTCGAATAGAGAAGTATTTTCTCCCTTTGTGAGAAAATTGTAGCCAACAATTGAACACCATGTTTATAGGTTTGTGAGCTTCTCCTAGTAATGTTTAGAATTCTTAGAAGCCTGAAGAAATTCTTCTCTTCAAAACTGTTTCAGCTTGTTCTTGCATGTGTACTATCAAAACCCCAACCAAGTATGATCCTTCTATTTTTGTAGACAGGTTTTTGCCAGTAATCTGTGATTGAACAAAACTGTCATTATGCTCAGAGTAAATTATTAGGATCTGTTCCTGGTTCTTATTAAACTTTGAGATCTGTTCTTTGTTTTCTTATGATTAAGAAAATAAACCTGTCTTCATGTTTTGCATGAGGATAGCTTAAACAAGAACTTTAAAAAAGAAGTCAAGAGACCTTAAACATTATCTACCCTAGTGTTTAAGAAAAGCACTCTCCACCTTGGATCTACAACAGGATCAGAAAATGAGCGTTATAAATATACCTATTGTATGTACTATTTATATGTCTTATTTGGTTTTTACTAAGCTTCTTCATAGTAAAATCTACCTTACAATTCTAGACCTACATAGTTACTTTACAGAAATAATTCTAGTTACCTGATATTTTTGTCATATTTTTCCTTATGATTTTACCAGCTTGGCTTCCTTTCAACAGTTTTTTTGTTTTTGTTTTTATCACCAGCTTGTGCTGATAAAGGTAATCTTTCTCCTGCATTCTGTCTTGCAATAACTGATGTGTATATGTTTTATATATAAGTAGATTTTTTCCATGCATTAAAAAATATGTTGCTAGATTTCAATTTTTCAGATATTATCAAGATGTTAGAATTTTTAAATAGTGAAATATTATGTAAACAAGGCTAATTGTGATTGACCATGTCAGGGTTTTTGCATCTCTCCCTCCAGTTGGCAGTATCATATCTGATCACAGCAGCAAGATCAGTGGCCAGAGCTGCCCCGGAATAGGTGGGGCTTACTTGCAAAAGAAAATCCTTCAGATTACCAGGAGCACAGCCAAAAGAACAGACAGTACTGAGAAGGCCACTGAGGAGAATAGAGACAGGACAAGTTGTGAGAACACAACCAGAAAAAGAATGACATCCCCGTTTAGAAGACTTAGGGAAAGAGTGCTTTCAAGGGAGAGACTAGTCAACAGCCAAAAAGAGGACACAGATCACAATCAAGCTACAGAAAGCTGTGAGAAAGTGAAGGATGTTGGAAGCAACATCAAAGATGAGAAAGGGAGTGCCATCTTCAATTCAAATAGCCAAGGCAACAGTAACACTTTAAACTGCTTCTATACGCGATTCAAGTCTAAAAGGAGGAAGACACTCTGATGAAGTTCCTTATTTAATTTTAGTGTTAAGTTTGTTTTCAGTTATTAATGTATACATGGCTTAAATTAAACCATTTGTCAAAGCTTAGGCAGACAACTTAGTAAAATACTATTTATAAACACTTGAAAATGCCTCATTTGTACATAAGTTATTTTACTGATGTATTGAGTTAGTAAATTTTATACTCTTGTTTTCTGTAGTTGACTTTATTTCCTACTGTTAGCTGGATCTGTGAGTGAAATATGTAGAGGAGGCTTTTTTATCTTCTACTTTTTACGTATCTTTGATTGGGGGAGAAGGGACTAGTCTAACATAGCAATTTCAGAATCATCTGGGAAACTTGTTAAAAAATGCAATTACTGTGTCCCACCCCAGACTTCATAAACTTGAATTGCCAGAAATGGGATCCAGAATGTTTATTTTAATTGGCTTGCCAGGTGGTTCTTAGTATTATTATATTTGAGAAATACTGATCAAACAGACATAAGAATGAAATTATTTTTTAAACAATGAAGCAAGATTATTGTGTAGAGCAATGACTTTTTCTTTTCAAGAAGAAGGTTTTTATTTATTTTTAATTTACTTATTACATCCACTTTCTTGGTCCTCTTAAAAATTGACTAATCAGCTCATGGACATTGACAAATAGCAGTCCCAAGTTCAGAGATGTATGATAGACGTCAGAAGACTGGCTTGTCTTGGCTTACCCTGTTCCTGTCCACATAGGCCAAATATAAATCACACATTTTCTAGGCCTTTTTCTCTTTGAAATAGTTAACGAAACGACTTAATAAGATTACTGTGCAACAAATTATTCCTTAAATGACTTGAGTTATATGTGAATAACTCCAAGATCCATAAACAGAGAAGGACTTGGAACTAAGGATGTTGTCATCCTCTTTCTGCATGAAGATGAGGCCCTGAGAATTCCAGTAACATACCCAAAGCCTGTAATTCTTCCTAATGACATTTCTAGGTATTGGTCCAAAGGTCACATATCTACTAAACCCTACTTTCCTCTGTGAGCAAGAAGATATTTTTTACTTCTTTGAGACCCGTCCCTTGTTGGGATTACTAGGGCATTTTCTTTTTCTTTTATTTCTAAACAAAAACTTGGTTTCTTCCAGTTATCAAAATAGATTATTATGTACATTAGCCATTCTGTTGCAGATTTGTTTTTGGGTCCTTCACCTCAGTGCGTCCCTAGAATACAGAAGAACATCTCTCTAGTTGTCTGCTGTGCAGTAAGTCACAGAACAACATAGAACATGTAGATGCTGTTTTTTTCTATAACACATTATTAAACATGTATCCACTCAGCTGTTTAATATTCTGCAAGGTTGGTGAAGAAAAAGGAAACTAAGTATGACACTAAGTTTAAACCTAAAACAATTTAAAAAACTGAAACAGACTGGGCATGGTGGCTCATACCTGTAATCCCAGCAATTTGGTAGGCTGAGGCGGGAGGATCGCTTGAGGCCAGGAGTTGAAGACCAGCCTCGGCAACATAATGAGACCTCATTTCTGCAAAAAGTTTAAAAATAACTGGGTGTGGTGGTGCAGACCGTAGTCCCGGCTACTTGGGGCTGAGGCAAGAGGACCACTTGAGCCCAGGAGTTCGAAGCTGCAGTGAGCTATGATCGTGCCATTGCACTATAGCCTGGCAACAGAGCAGGACCCTGTGTCTAAAAAATAAAAATAATCTAAAACAGTGACTCTCAACTCAAGACAAGACTTCTTAGGTGGGATAAGCAGAATATATGGGGTAAGTATATATAGTTTGATAAAGCAAAAATGTAGTTCTTTCTCTTGAGTCCTGGACTCCCACCCCTACCCTTACTTCAAGATGGTATTTTGGATTCAGATCAGGTCAAGAAATATTCATATTAATCAAAGGAAGGAGCGTTGGGTTAAAAAGAAGTTGAGAAACCCTAAAGACATGTACTTATTAATATTTGTAATCTTCTTATTTTATTAAATGATTGTAGCTGTGGGAGAGCCTGAGAAAGATATACCTTTAAACTAGTTTTCTGAGTAACACTGGACTTTGACTGTCTTTTTCTTGAATGTGTAGTTGTATTAGTGTGGTGTGGATAGTAGGCAAATGGTTATGTAGGGGAATGTGTGGAGAAAATTGGCACCACTATATCTACATAGATGGAAACTAAAATTGCTTCTACTTTGTCTTCTGTTATTTTTGTGGGGTTTTTTTTTTTCATCCTTTTCCCTACTACCCCCACCATATGTTCCCTTTTTTTGTAGTTTGATCAGTGCTCTTTTCTTGTTCAGGTTACACACTTATTCCATCAGCTAAATCTGACAACTTGTCTGACTCCAGCCATAGTGAGATTTCTTCACGGTCCAGCATCGTGAGCAATTGTTCTGTTGACTCCATGTCTGCAGCTCTACAGGATGAACGGTGTTCCTCTCAGGCCCTGGCAGTCCCTGAATCCACTGGGGCATTGGAAAAGACAGAGCACGCTTCAGGGATAGGAGATCATAGTCAACATGGCCCTGGGTAAGCATCATTGTCTGTGTTCATAACACAAAACCCAAGCCAAGTGGCCACTGCAAGGAGTGCTCCCCACCTTGACCTTGGACCTCCCATGGGGTAATTGCAGAGTTATCCATAAAAGAATATGTGGGCCAAGCACATATTCTCTATTCTGAATATGTAAATAAGCACTATGTTGAAAGATGTATGGGTGTTCATTTTTAAAGTGTTACTAAATTCAAGTAACTTTTTATCATTATGTATCTTCCCAGTCAGAACTCAAAGTGCATCTGCTACTTCTATAGGGGAGATAATTTTTGAAATTCTGGCTGTTAAGTTATAGGTTAATCAAAAAGGTTGTGTTTTGGAAAGTGCCTCGAGTGCTGTGCACATTGTAGACAGGTTGGGAGAGTAGGACTAGCCCTTGATCTCTGTCCTCTGAAAGTGTAATTTGGGGAGTAAGAATAATCACCTAGCAAAGGTTAATTAAAAAAAAAAATCAACTCTAAATTTCTATTTAGAATCAAGCAACGTGGAAATCTTTGAGAAAGTTTATTCTAACTGATAAATATTGTGAAATCTGGTCTACTTTAATATGAAAAATTTAAGATAAATTATTACCACATTTATAAAGATTTCTAAACTATGATCTCTACACCAGAGGTCAGCAAATGTTTTCTATAAAAGTTACATAGTAAACATTTTAGACTTCACAGTCCATAAGGCCTCTGTCACAACTACTCTGCTATTACACCAGAATAGCCATAGACAACACATAAACAAATGGCATGACTGTGTCCCAGTAAAATTTTTTTTTTTTAAGGCGGAGTCTCGCTCTGTGAGACAGAGTGTCACTCTTGTTGCCCAGGCTGGAGTGCAGTGGCGCGATCTCGGCTCACTGCAAGCTCCGCCTCCTGGGTTCACGCCGTTGTCCTGCCTCAGCCTCCCGAGTAGCTGGGACTACAGGCGCCCACCACCATGCCCGGCTAATTTTTTGTATTTTTAGTAGAGTCAGGGTTTCACCATGTTAGCCAGGATGGTCTCGATCTCCTGACCTCGTGATCCGCCCGCCTCGGCCTCCCAAAGTGCTGGGATTACAGGCGTGAGCCACCACACCCAGCCAAAACTTTATTTACAAAAACGAGCAAAGAGACCACCAGATTTGGCCCTGGGCTGTAGTTTGCTACCCCCTGCACTATACTGTAAATGAGGGGTTTACAAACTTTTTTTTGTGAAGGGCTGGGTAGTAAATATTTTCGCCTTTGCAATCTACATATAGTCTCTGTCACAAATTCTTCTGGTTTGGTTTTGTTTTCTTTTCTTTTTTAACCTTTTAAAAGGTTAAAAAACAAAACTATTCTTTGCTCCAGACCGTACAAAAATAGGCTGTTGGCTAAATTTGGCCCATGAGCTTTAGTTTGGGGACCCCTGCTGTAAATTATTCATTTCATGGGTAATTGGGGAAGTTGCTGTTTACTTGGCACTGTACTGGGCTAACCTCAGAGGTACGTTGAAAAATAAAACATGATTCTTCAAGTTGGGAACTCTTAATTCTGTATGCATGGATGCAGTAGTCTAATATTGTGATGACCAAAAATGAGTATGTATACTTAACCTTATTCATTTCAACTCTCATCTTTACATTTTCATTTAAAATCAGTTCAAGAAAAATACTTGCCAGGCATACCTCTGGTCCATCCCAGCTGCTGGGGAGGCTGAGACGGGAGGATCACTTGAGCCCAGGAGTTAAAAGCTGCAGTGCATCATGATCGTGCCTGTAAATAACCACTGCACTCTGGTCTGGGCAACAGAGTGACACCCTGTCTCGAAAAAAAAAAAAAAATCTAACATTTTAAAATTTAAAAAGAAAAATTCTAAGGAAATTTTGCTAAGCATTAGAGTTTCTTTACTGTGTCTTCTGAGTGTTAACTAAATACTTACAAGGAATTTAGTGATGAATGATGATAATATTGTTTTCCTCACGATGTTATTTGGCATGAACACTTGTGGTACGTGCTCTGTAGTTTCTCACAGGCAGTAATAACTTGAAACAGAGAGAAGATAGTTTTTCTGGCAAGCCTTCTAATTGTACGTTATCTCCAATTTTAGGTGGACACTCTTGAAGCCATCTCTAATCAAGTGTTTAGCTGTCTCATCGTCTGTGAGCAATGAAGAGATTTCTCATGAGCATATCATTATAGAAGCAGCTGACAGTGGTCGCGGAAGTTGGACTTCGTGTTCAAGCAGCTCCCATGACAACTTCCAAAGCCTTCCAAACCCAAAAAGCTGGGATTTTTTGAACTCTTACAGACATACCCATTTGGATGACCCCATTGCTGAAGTTGAACCCACTGACTCTGAGCCCTATTCCTGTTCTAAAAGCTGCTCTAGAACTTGTGGGCAGTGTAAAGGAAGCCTAGAGAGAAAGAGTTGGACCTCCTCCAGTTCTCTGTCTGACACGTATGAACCAAACTATGGGACAGTTAAACGGAGAGTATTGGAGAGCACCCCAGCTGAGTCATCTGAAGGCTTGGACCCCAAGGATGCCACTGACCCAGTTTATAAAACTGTCACTTCAAGTACAGAAAAGGGCTTGATTGGTAAGTTGTGTTTTTGTTGTCTGTGGCATTTAGAGATTAAGTAGTCAAAAAATGGCATTGGGATATCTTGGCCCTGGATTTTATCATCGCAAAAATTCATTCTCTAACAACCTTTCTTTCCTTCACAAACAAACAAGTTATTTCCCAAAAATTCATGGTTTCTCAAAGATTTTGGAGCAGCTATTCAACCCCATTAAAATGAAAAGTCTGATGTGAAGGTATTTAATTAGAGGGACAAGTTTGTTTGTCTTTTGTTTTTAAGTTCTTTTTGGTTTTATTGAGGAATATCATCGCATTAGTGTGCAATAGTAGTAAAGGGATTATTCTCTTTATCACCTCATAAATTGTTTGGACCACAATTGGTATGCATACGTGGTAGAAACATTGAATCTGCTATTGATTTTAGGTCGTAAAAGTGAGAGAAAATGCAATCAGGAAGTCCAGAACATTTTTCAGTATACTCTCTTGGTGTACATCATGAGTGTGCCAACTCCTGTTTGTGAATTCCATTCCAAGCTTTCTTAGTAAACTTTTTTTTTTTAGTATTTAGCCATCAAATACTTTTTAAAAATTTCTTTCCTAAACTATATAAATACGTGGATATAAAACTGCTTTTCTACTTATATGGAATGACTGTACTTTGAATTAATATCATAATCAACTCTTAAATTTATGCAACAGTCATGGTGTCGCATTTAACTACTAAAAATGTGAAGGTGAAATGTGCTGATTTTATAGTTACTTGTCAAATTGCATTATAGGTTGGGTTTTTAGCTCATTCATTTTTTTCCAACTTTTTTTTTTTTTGAGATGGAGTCTTGCTGTATTGCCCAGGCTGGAGTGCAGTGGCATGACCTCAGCTCACTGCAACCTTCGCCTCCTAGGTTCAAGCAATTCTCCTCTCTCAGCCTCCCAAGTAGCTGGGATTACAGGTGCCTGCCACCATGCCCAGCTAATTTTTTTATTTTTAGTAGAGATGGGGCTTCATGTTGGCCAGGCTGGTCTCAAACTTCTGACCTCAGGTGATCCACCCACTTCGGCCTCCAAAGTGCTGGGATTACAGGCGTGAACCACCGCACCTGGCCAGAAGTAAAGTTCTTGAAGGAATTAGTTCCTCCGTACCAGCAAAGTTAAAGTTTATATGCTAGGACTGAGAACTAATCTGCCCAGGAGTGCCAGAAAACATTGGTTCATGTCTCAGGGAGAAGGTGAAACAGCCCTTAAACAGATGGCCCAAATGTCATTTCTATGTAAACTCTCCCAGTTTACAGAGAATCGGTGTGTAGGGTGAACTTTTAAATGTTTCTGATACCTTTAGGGCTGGTGTGACTTCAGGAGTTGTCATGTACTTCTGTGATATGGGGGCTGAATTGCAGAAGGAAGCTTGTCATCAGTGTCATCTCCTTCAACTCTCTCGTTCTATTTAATGTTTACAGGACTTAATATAGTTGTTTATGTATTTTAAAAAGAGGTTTGTTTATTAAACTTTTTAAAAATGTTTTTGATCTGCCATCATTCAAGTTTATTCATTTTGTCTATTTTTAAGTTGTATTTTGTCATTGTAATAAGTTTGTGGGGTGGTTTTTTTTTTTCCATTTCTTTTTCATTAACATTTTCATTGCTTATTTTTCATGCCAGTGTACTGTGTCACCTCACCCAAGAAGGACGATAGGTATAGGGAGCCACCTCCCACTCCTCCAGGATATTTGGGGATTTCTTTAGCGGACCTAAAGGAAGGACCCCACCCACACCTAAAACCTCCAGATTATAGTGTGGCAGTGCAGAGGTCAAAGATGATGCATAACAGCCTCTCTAGACTGCCACCAGCTTCTCTCAGTAGCAACCTCATGACCTGTGTTCCATCGAAGATTGTAACTCAGCCTCAGAGGCATAATTTGCAGCCATTCCATCCTAAACTAGCAGATGTGACTGATGCAGATAGCGAAGCAGATGGTATGTTGACAAGCTCTCTTAAAGGCTCTTAAATGAATTGCTGAACACATTAAATGGTCTTTACTTTGGTATTTTATGGTAATTAGTAATTGTTTCTTTAAATGCCTTGAATCTCTGTTAAAAAGTAAGAAGTTCCTGCCGGCAGGGTGCAGTGGCTCACACCTGTAATCCCAGCACTTTGGGAGGCTGAGGCTGGCGAATCACCTGAGGTCGGGAGTTCCTGACCAGCCTGTCCAACATGGAGAAACCCCGTCTCTACTAAAAAAATACAAAATCAGCCAGGCATTATGGCGCATGCCTGTAATCCCAGCTACTCGGGAGGCTGAGGCAGGAGAATTGCTTGAACCTGGGAGGCAGAGATTGCAGTGAGCCAAGATCGCACCATTGCACTCCAGCCTGGACAACAAGAACAAAACTCTGTCTCCAAAAAAAAAAAAAAGTTCCTAAATATAGTATGGGGGAGTGTTTTGGTTTTGTTTTATTTTTCAAGACAGGGTCTAACTCTGTTGCCCAAGCTTAGTGTGCAGTGGCACAATAATGACTCACTACAGCCTCAAACTCCTGGGCTCAAGCAGTCCTCCCAACTCAGCCTCCCAAGTAACTGGGACTACAGGTGCACACCAGCATGCCTGGCTCATTGTTAAATTTTTCCTTTGTAGAGACAGGGTCTCACTATATTGACCAGGCTGGTTTTGAACTCCTGGCCTGAAGCAGTCCTCCCACCCCAGCCTCCAAAAGTGTTGGGATTATAGGTGTGAGCCACCACACCCAGCCAATGGTGTGGGTTGTTTGTTTGTTGAGACAAGGTCTTGCTGTGTCACTCAGGCTGGAGTGCAGTGGCATGATCATGGCTCACTGCAGCCTCAACTTCCTGGTCTCAGGTAGTTCTCCCTCCTCAGCCTCCCAAGTAGGTGGGACTACAGGCACACACCACCACACCCAGCTAATTTTTTGTATTTGAGACAGCATTTTACCATGTTGCCCAGGCTGGTCTTGAACTCCTGGACTCAAGCAATCTGCCAGCCTCAGTCTCCCACAAAGTTGGGGTTATGGGTGTGAGCCACTGTACCCTGCACTGATGGTGTATTTTTTAAATGAAATGGGCAAGCTGCCTATTTCTGTGTGCCTAGTACCCTGTGGCTCAAATGGAATATTATTATCTTTGATGAAACAGTGGCTCAATCTAATGGGATACTTTTAACATTAATGGAATTGTATTTTACCTTAATGCATGGAAACTTGAAACTGTGTTTCAAATGCCAAATTATCTGAAATGATTCTATCGATATAGTTCCTTTTATTAGCAAAAGTCTTGACTGACTTTGTACCTGTGCCAATAGTTTGAGAAATGATTGTTTTATTGAAAATAAATGAAAATTTATGCTTTTAAACAAGAGTAATAAAATGATTAAAAACCATGAAATTCCAGTTTATTGTCAACCTTCAATGTGATCAGAAATCATAGGTATTATTATAATAAAATCTGGGCCTCGATGCAATGTTTGAGAGGATTTCTTTGTTGACGTTGATTTTCTAAATAGATAACTAGATTATTAGGATCTCATTAATATGCTGATCTGCCAGTTAATTATATATTTTTTATTTTCAGAAAATGAACAAGTTTCAGCAGTCTAGCCTTTGGATGACCTATTTGAAAACCACTGAAAGTCGTGGAGGAATGGGCAAGAACCACCTCATGATTCTGCAGGCCATTGCTAACGAACAGCTCATTGCTACAACCAGTCCAGAGGTTTTATTCCCTCTACTCCGAGCAATGAAATAGACCTGAGTTATGCTTCCTTTCATTTAATTTCTGCAGATAAATAGTTTCCTGAGCAATGGATGCTATGCCTGGATACCAGTCTCCACTTTGCACGCCGGAACTGCCTTGGGACCACAGTTACAGAAAAAATTTAAACTCAGAGTGATCCTTGTGTATATTGCTATAGATTTTTCTTTAACAAGCTATTTTAAAGATAATGGCATTATTATTTCCAAGCCATAGCTTGGGCTGAAGGACAAATTGAAATTGTCTGCCAATACCAAGGATATTCTTGTATATTTGAAAAATAACTTATTATTTGAATTGTTGTGGTTTTGTTTCTATTTGAGAGCTCTTGTTAGCTGATATTCATGTTTGAGGTCATAAAATTGTCTCTGGTCTGACCAAACAGAAGTCATCTTTACAGAGGTGATATGCTTGATCTACACAGAGATGTGACTTGATCTGTAGCACCAATGCAATGTAGGTCTCAGTTTGAGAGAAATAGGAAGCCCTTTGCAGTTGAGGTGTTAGGAACCTGCTGGTCATGGTGTGGAAGGCCAAATGAAGCTGCCACAGGGTTTCTTGTCAGTCCTTTGGGAAATGGGAGGGAGTAGTTTGGGGAGGAGGGTGGGAACCCTAATTTCCACAGAATGAAATTTTGATGTTAAATGACATGTATACAAATTCTTTCTTAAGTGAAAGTTATGCTGCATCGAATTGTAACTGAAAGTATAGATCCAACAAATAGAGACTGGGTTCTAGAGAGTTCTGGTCTATAGAAACCCAAAACTAAAATCTCTCATAACTCAAGTATGGAATACTTTTTTAAAAGAAATTCTTATCATGGGTGTTGTAATAATGAAGACGAATTTGACTTTATGCAGTGTTCTGCAGCATGCCTCCCCCACATCTCATAGCACCAGGTTGTGTCTGACCTAACATACCCTGCAGCTCTCAGCTGGCTGCAGTAACATTTTGTGGGAGAAAGAGGAGCTGGAGTTACAGAAATGATTGTCTCTTGGTTCTCAGTTTTTAGCCCTTGAGAGGACATACTTTTCCAGCCTCATGGGTATGGCACTCTTAATTAAAATTTCAGTGACTGTTTACTGGATGAGGCAGATTTTTCACATTTTTGCAAATTAAATATATTTTATATATATTAAGTTTAATTTTTTCAATTTTTTTAATGTAAAAGCAAGTGAAATTTTAATAAACTTCTGTAATTACCAAAAAAAAAAAAAAAAAAAAAAAAAAGCCAAAGCCATTAACGTGCACTACCCAGATCAACTTGGAGTCAAAAGGGGTTTACTTCTGAATGGCTGTCCGTATGTGTCCACATAGGATTTAGTTGGTTTGTGGCCTCCTTTATAGAAATGTGTTGTCTTTCCCTAGCTGTCTCTGCTGTCTGTCTTCCTGCATATCCCCCTTCATTTTAAAATCATGAATCAGTTGTAAGTGGTAAATGGTAGTAGTTCCTCTTTCCCATCAACATGATTGTCTCTTTATTTTAGGAATAATAGCATGTCAAAAATTCCTGTGGTAAAGAAACATTAATCTGAAACTTAAGCCTTAGAAATTAATCGCAGGTATGATAGAATGAGGCTTGGTGGTTCCATAGCTTTCTTGGTCCTTTGAAATGGGAAATAACCTGAACCAAAAATCCTAGTTTGAAAGTTACGCTTCAGTGATTTGGCCTATAAACAGTGGTCCTATGATTATACATTTTTTCCTTCACTGATTTGCATAATTTTGTTTTCATGGCCACAGCAAAACAATGTGAAATATATTTTTGCTATACCCACTTTTTTAATCAAGTTCAGATGTCTACTCTCACCATTTTATATTCATTTCTCCAGAAAAATGTGCTGTTTTCATAATGTCTTTATTTAGCAGGTCTTTCAAACCAAATGGAAGCCTTACCTGTCTTTGTCCTTAATAGTGTAAATATCTTGCACAGTGTTGAGGCCTATGGTTTTGGACTTGCACCTTACAGCTGCCTTTGTTTTATCTATCTAGCTTTAACTGTGAGTGTTCAGATCAGCTGATCACATTGATCAGGAGCCAAAGCCAAATGCTTTTTAGTTTGTTATGTATGTATCCCTTAAAAAATCATGAGGTTTTGATTTTTATATTTTAACTAAGGGTACATTCCTGCCTTCTCTTAGTTTGTCATATGACTAGAACAAGAGAAGTCTTAACCTGCATTTACTCCAATTCCAGATCTCCATTTGTTTTTGTTTTATGAATTTATAATCTTAATGAAGAGACTAGTGCCCTCTCTTCCTGCCACAACTCTCAATCTGCCAAGACTGTTGAAGCAGTTAACGCTCAGTGCAAACTTTTGCCAAATAGTAAGTTTCAACAAAATATCTTTATAGTGAAAGATTTTGAGAATTAGTAAATCCAGTACATGATTCCATAAAAGCTTATTAAAGTTAATAATTCTAATTTACTCCAAATGATTACTTTCAATATGATCTTTGGGGAGAAAAAGCCTTTAGTGAATTTTCTTGAGGGTGATAAATCACATCATTGCGATCTATATCACCTCCTTGAGAATCTCTCCCAGGCTGAAAATGTGATGGTAATCATGGGTGTTTTTAAGAACAGATCTAATTTTTATCAAGTGTTCTTTCCTCTACAAAAAAGGAAGGAGGAGAAAAAGCTTCCTTAAAACTGATTATTTTGATTCAATTTTAAGTTTCTAAAAAAGGTGATATTAAAGTATATGTATTCCTTCAGCATTACCTTAAAGGCTAGAAAAATGGGATAAATCTTCAGAAAAGTGTCAAAAGTGTCACAGTACATGTTCAAATTTAAACTTGAATCCTGGTTCATCTTTGACTTTTGTTGTGCATTTTTAATGCTTCTTTATTTTTGATACACAGAATGCAGTTGAACTTGATCTTTTAAAATTGAGACATGTAAGCTAATCAGCAAAAGACAGAAACAAAACTGCACATCTGTAATAATCAGATAGCAATTCTACTGCACAATTCATTGATTGTAAGGTATCCTGTAACAAGCAATGTTTGTCTCCTATTTTTTGATACCTCTTAAACTTATGTCTTTTAGAAAGACAGTGCCTCTGTATGCTTTTTGTATTTTTACTGAGTGTAAATATTTGTTATATTTTTGGTTAAGAGAATGTAAAAATACCATTTATTATTATCATATCTACTAATACATTGGTGGAATCAATAAAGAATCTACATTAATCTTCTCTGTACTTAATTATAAATGTATGGAACTGATGAAATAATTACAAACTTAGTCATTCGAGAGTGCCAGTCTGGGACCTGTGTTGGTGTGAAGGCCTTATTTTTTAAGTATCCAGAAAAATTGGAGTGGTCCATTTCTTGTTGGTTATGTCAAATCTGTGAAACACCATAGCTATTGTTTAGGTTTAAAAAATTGTGTTTGATGGCAAACCAAGTTAACAGTGGCTTAAACTCAATTGGGGCTTGTCTTTTTGTCATTGTTGTCTGTTTCTTTTTCTTCTTACAGTAGAAAAGTCTACAGACAAAACTGTCCGGGGCTGATACTGTAACTCCTCCACGATGCTGTCAAGGATGGCAAAAGTAGGGGTGAAAAGGATAGGCTTAGGTAAGGAAAAGGTGCAAATATGTGTCTCTTTCTACGCAAAGAGAACAAAGCAGTAGTTTCCAGAAGCTCCACTTGCATGTTTGTACTTACATCCCATTAGTTAGACCTCTGTTGCATGACTGGTAGCTCCAAGGGTGCCTTGGAAATTATCTATTTTATCTGAGCAATTGATGTTCCTAACAAATTTAGGACTCTTCAGTGAAGAAGGAAAGAATAGATTTCAAATGGGCAGCCAGCTGGGTCTACGAAAGCATGCCTATTGCCTCCTCTTTTGGGCAGTATATGTAAATACAGCCACTTTTATGGGATTAGATCCCAGGACCCTGGCAAAGAAGAAGGAAATTCTACTTTAGCTCCTTTTTAAAAATCTCCTCACAGTTTTCCCTCGGTACCCAGAGAATGTTACTCCCATTATAGCTAAGACTTCTACCTTCTTCCAGTTCACCCCCTCTTCACACACCAGGTTTTCCCAGGCCATTCTGTCCCCCTGACCATCTCTCCACAGTCTCACTAGTTTCTTTATTTAGAAAATATATTTCTTCACCGGGCATGGTGGCTCACGCCTGTTATCCCAGCACTTTGGGAGGCCGAGGCAGGCGGATCACGAGGTCAGGAGTTCAGGACCAGCCTGGCCAACATGGTGAAACCCCGTTTCTACTAAAAATACAAAAACTAGCAGGGCATGGTGGCGGGGTCGTGTAATCCCAGCTACTTTGGAGGCTGAGGTAGGAGAATCTCTTGAACTCAGGAGGCGGAGGTTGCAGTGAGCCAAGACTGCACCATTGCACTCCAGCCTGGGCAGTGAGCAACACTGTCTCAAAAAAAAAAAGAAAGAAAAAATACACATATTTATATTTGTATCAGATGGCACTGGTGAAATGAAATTTTTTTTAAGTAGAAAATAAGTATAATAGATTGAAAAATGGCTACCCCAAAATATCAAGCCCTAATCCCTGGAGAACTTGTAAATATTACTTTATTTGGAAAAAGGGTCTCTGCAGATGTAATTAAGCATTTTAGAGATGAGATTATGAGTGGGGCCTGAATGCCATCACAAGTGCCCTTGTAAGAGAGAAACAAAGGAAGATACCAGAAGAAGGCAACATGAAGATGGCAGAGAGGGATGTAGCCACAAGTCAAGTAATGTTGACAGCTTCCAGGAGCTAGAAGAGACAAGGAAGGGATTCTCTCCTAGAGCCTCTAGAGGAAATGGTGCCTTGCCAACATCTTGATTTTGGATATCTGGCCTCCAAAATGGTAAGATGATGAATTTCTGTTGTCTTAAAGCCACCCGATTTGTTGTAATCTGTTACAGCAACTCTAGGAAACAAATGCAAGTTACCATATATGTCTGATGTCAGAAATCCAGTCCCTGCAGTTAAGGATGTGTTGGTCCAGAAATACACTTCCTTTAACTTCTTCCACCCCCAAGAAGCACTTGATAGACGAAGAGAAGAACTGGCTCTCCCAGAAGGTGCCTCTGGAGAAGCCTGGTCAGCCTATTATTTTTCTCATTTCAGACATTCTGGTAAGTATATACTGGTATCTTGTGGTTTAAATTTTAATAGTGACTAATAATGCTAGGCATCTTTTCAAATACTTATTGACCATTTGGACCATTTTGTGAAGTCTGTTGAGGTCTGTAATTGTTTACTATTTGTTGCTACAGTATTGAACTATTGATTTTTATAATGACCTTATATCTAGCTCTCTTGCTCAGTTCATTTATTAATGCTAACAATTTGTGGATTCTCTTGGAATTTTCTGCATACTCGTATCATCTGTTCCTAATAACTTATTTATTTCTAGTCATTTTGTATTTTCTTTTCTTGTCTTTTGTTGTTGTTGTTGTTGTTGTTGTTATTGAGACGGAGTCTTGCTCTTTTGCCCAGGCCGGACTGCGTGGTGCTATCTCGGCTCACTGCAAGCTCCGCCTCCCAGGTTCACGCCATTCTCCTGCCTCAGCCTCCCGAGTAGCTGGGACTACAGGCACCCACCACTGCGCCTGGCTAATTTTTCCTTTTTTTTTTTTTTTTTTTTTAGTAGAGACAGAGTTTCACCGTGTTAGCCAGGGTGGTCTCGATCTCCTGACCTCGTGATCCGCCCGCCTCGGCCTCCCAAAGTGCTGGTTTCTTTTCTTGTCTTACTGCACTGGCCAAAATGCCCAGTATAGTGTTGAATAGAAGTGGTCAGAGTGGGCCAGATCCAGTGGCTCACACCTGTAATCCCAGCACCTTGGGAGGCCGAGGTGGGAGGATTGCTTGAGCCCAGGAGTTCGAGACCATCCTGGACAACATGGTGAAACCCCATCTCTACAAAAAATTAGCTGGGTGTGCCAGTGCGCAGCTGTGGTCCCAGCTACTTGAAAGGCTTAGTTGGTAGAAGGATCACTTGAGCCTAGGAGGTGAGCTTTGATCACACTACTGCATTCCAGCCTGGGTGACAGCGTGAGACCCTGTCTCAAAAAGTGGTCAGAATGGAATTCCTTTCTTTGTTCCTGATCTCAGCGAGAACGCATTCGGATGTCACCGTTGAGCATAGTGATTGCTGTAGGATTTTGGTGGTATTTATGAGTTTAAGGAAGTTTTATTTATACCTTGCTAAGAAAGTATATGCTGTTGAATTATGTCAAATGCTTTTCTTGAATTTATTGAGATGATCAAATTATTTTTCTCTTACCTGTTAGTCTAGTGAATTAATAATATATTTCATAGTGTTAATTCCTCCGTGTCTACTCCTGCCCTCCTACCTCACCATTCGTTTTGTTAGAATAAACTTCCTACTTAGTCATGTTATTTCTGTGTATCTCTGGATTTATTTTGCAATATTTCTTTCTTTTTTTTTTTTTTTTTTTCATTTGAGACGGAGTCTCGCTCTGTTGCCCAGGCTGGAGTGCAGTGGTGTGATCTTGGCTCACTGCAAGCTCCGCCTCCTGGGTTCACACCATTCTCCTGCGTCAGCCTCCCGAGTAGCTGGGACTACAGGCTCCTGCCACCACGCCCAGCTAATTTTTTTGTGCTTTTAGTAGAGACAGGATTTCATCGCGTTCGCCCGGATGGTCTCGATCTCCTGACCTCGTGATCCGCCCGCCTCAGCCTCCTAAAGTGCTGAGATTACAGGAGTGAGCCACTGCGCCCGGCTGCAATATTTCATTTAGAATTTTAGCATCTGTATTCAAGAGAGAGGTGGTGTATAATTTTCCTTTCTTTTCATACCCTTGTCAGATTTTGGTGTTAATGTAAAAATGTCCTCGTGGAAAGAGCTGGAAGTTGTTTCCTCTTTGTCTATTCTTGGGAGAGTTTATGAAAGATTGAACTGTAGCCCTTTAGCCTCCCTGACTCTCGCCTCTGTCTCTTAAAATCTGGAAAAATTGGTGGACTCTGGCCTGGGTTTCCCCTCCTTTGCATTATGGCCTAGAAATGTTGTTCAGGAAATAAATTCTGGGGCAGCGGCAGGGCTTACCTCTTTTGTTTCATGTTCGGTCAGCAGTTACTGTTCTTCAGTGCCTGATGGCCCGTGTCTTAAGTGACATCGTTTTACGTACGTTGTTCAGTTTTTTAGTTGCTTCAAGCAGGAGGATAGAGTGACAGGTATTCCATCTTGACCAAAAGTAGAAGTCTATATATAAGATTTTAACACAGCTGTCTCAGGAAATGATAGAAGCGCACACACACACACACACACACACACACACCCCCACACACCCCTTCCCACCAAATCAGTAAGGAAATAGTGATTAGAACAACATAGTGAACAAACTTAATCTAATGGGCCTGTATAGAACACTGTATCAATAACTGCAAAATATATGTTATTTACAGATGAACATGGATCATTTATCAAAGATGAATAAATGTTAGGCCATAAAGAAACTTACTAATAAATTTCAGAGGGCTTACATCATGTAGAGAAGGCAGTCTGATTACAGAAGAACTAAATAAAAATTATGAAATTTGGAAGAAATGTAGCTCCAAATCCAGTGGAAAATGGAAAGTATTTTGAACCGAATTGAAATGAAAATAAGAATATCAGAACCTTTTGGATATGATTACCCAGGCGTGGTGGCGAGTGTCTGTAGTCCCAGCTACTCGGGAGGCTGAGGCACGAGAATTACTTTTTGAAAAAATAATTGGTAAACCCTTGGTGAAAATGATCAAGGGAAAAAATGGCAGAACTAACCAGTGTTGGAGATGGAAAAGAATTATTATTTGGTGGGCGGGGGTGGGGACAGGATCTTATTCTGTTGCCCAGGCTGGGGTGCAGTGGTACAGTCGTAGCTCATTGCAGCCTCAACCTCAAGTGATCTCCCACCTCAGTCTTCTGAGTAGCTGAGATTACAGGTGTGCCCGGCTACTTATTTATTTTTTTTTTTTTAGAGAGAAATGAGGTATCACTATATTCCCTGGGCTGGTCTTGAATTCCTGAGCTCAAGCAATCCTCCCACCTTGGCCTCCCCAAGTGCTAGCATTACAGGCATGAGCCACTGTACCCAACCAAATAATTATTTTATTTATATATATATATTTTTAATTTATATATTTTTTATTTATATATATGTATATATGTGTATATATAAATAAAATATATATTTTATTTATATATAAAATATATATTATATATACGTATATATACATGTATATATACGTATACATATATACGTGTATATATACATATGTACATATATGTGTGTGTGTGTGTGTGTGTATATATATATATATTTTTTTTTTTTTTTTTTTTTGAGAAGGAGTCTCACTCTCTCACCCAGGCTGGAGTGCAGTTGCGTGATCTTGGCTCACTGCAACCTCTGCCTCCCAGGTTCAAGCAATTCTCCTGCCTCAGCCTCCTGAGTAATTGGGACTACAGGCGCATGCTACCACACCCGGCTAATTTTTTGTATTTTTAGTAGAGACAGAGTTTCACCGTGTTAGCCAGGATGGTCTTGATCTCCTGACCTTGTGACCCACCCACCTCAGCCAGAATTACTATAATTACAAAGAAATTAGAGAGATATTAAGACACTTTGAGTAAGTAAAATGTACATGAAATATACAAATTCATAGAAAACACAGCTTAACAAAACTATAACAAGATGGAAAACTTCATAGTCCTCTATTAAAAAATTAAATCCTCTTTAAAAGCTTTTCCACAGAGAAAACTTCAGTCTTGGATGACTTTACTGGTAAGTTCTACCAAACACTTAGAGAAGAAATAACAAAGTTGTATAACAAAATTTCAGAAGTAATAAGGATTTCTTTTTTCTTTTCTTTTTTTTTTTTTTTTGAGACAGAGTCTCACTCTGTCACCCAAGCTGGAGTGCAGTGGCACTGTCTTGGCTCACTGCAACCTCCGCCTTCCAGGTTCAAGTGATTCTCCTGCCTCAGCCTCCCAAGCAGCTTGGGATTACAGGTGCGCACCACTGCGCCCGGCTGATTTTTGTATGTATTTTTTTTTGGAAGCGACAGGGTTTGACCGTGTTGGCCAGGCTGTTCTTGAACTCCTGACCTCAAGTGGTCTGCCCACTTCGGCCTCCCAAAGTGCTGGGATTACAGGCGCCTGGCCAGGATTCCTTAAATAAGGTAAAAGAAAATGTAACTCTAAAAATGAAGTGATTGATATATTTGACTATACTAGAATGCATTCACCAAAAAACACCATTTACAAAAACAAAAAGCCTGTAGAGTTGGAAAATATATTAATTCATATAACCTTCAAAGGACAGGTGTCCAGGTATGTAAAGTACTTCTGTATACCAAAGAAAAGGAACACCCAATAGAAAAATGGGCAAAAACCTTAAAGAAGCACTTCATAAAAGAAAAAATTATCTAATAAACATACAGAGAAGTGCTTTATCTCATTCTGTAAAACTCTGCATAGGTTCGGAATTGGCCATGGCGAAGTGTTAGCTGTGCTGCTGTCTAATGTGGAATGTAGTGGCAGATGAACCTGGGAAGAGGAGAAACAAGAAAAGGGCTGAAAGGGGGAAGAGAAGGTAGAAGAAAAAAAATACATTGGATACAGTGGAACCACCAGGTGGCGCCACGCTACAATATGACTCTTGGAAGTCTCCTTTTAAAGAGAGAGCAAGGTAATTTCTTAGTCGTCATTCCAGATGTTGCTGCAGCCAATAGTGAAATATTTGACAAAATTGAAGCGTTTCCAAACCAGGAAATGTCATAGAATTTTAGGTTCTAGTTGGATAATCTTTGGATAACAGTGAATGATAGTATGGTATTAGCAATACTCTAATATGTATATTGTTTGTAAATGTGGGCATACTCAGTAAGCATTGGATTTTTTCAGGGACCACAAGAGAAACCTACCAGAAAATACAAATGGTCCAATTCTGAATGGGAATGAAAAACATACCTGTACAAAATATGCACTAAAAAAAAAAAAAAAATCAGAAGTCTAACAATATATATTGAACAACTGTGTATTACAAAGACTCCCTGGCAAGTTCTCATCTGTTCTGACCAGTTGGTATTTTCAGCGTTCTTCTTTCACTTTGGCCATTTTGGTGGGTATGTAATGGTATTGTGGTTTTAGTTTGCATTTCCCTAGTTATTAGTGGGGTTGAGCACCTTTTTCATATTACTATAGGCCATTTCCTCTTTTATGAAATGCCTTTGTAAGTATTCTTTTCTAAATCGATTTCGAGGTGTTCTTTATATATTCTGGATCTGACTCCTTTGTCAGCTATACCTGTGGCAAATAGCTTGTCCCTCTCTGACTTGCTTTGTCATACACTTAATGGTGTCTCTTGAGAAGTTCTTAACTTTAAACTAGAGAAATGTATTATTCTTTTCCTTTATAGTTAGTGCTTTTTGTGTTGCAGGGTTTTTATGAAATCATTTTCTACTGCCTTTTTTTTTTTTTAAAATGGAGCCTTGCTCTGTAGCCTAGGCTAGAGTGCAGTGGCGCCATCTCAGCTCACTGCAGCCTCTGCCTCCTGGGTTCAAGTGATTCTCCTGCCTCAGCTTCCCGAGTAGCTGGATTTATAGATGTCCACCACCACTCCCGTCTAATTTTTGTATTTTTAGTAGAGACAGGGTTTCACCATGTTGGCCAGGCTAGTCTCAAACTCCTGACCTCAAGTAATCCACCCACCTCAGCCTCCCAAAGTGTTGGAATTACAGGCGTGAGCCACTGCACCCAGCCTGTGTGTTCTGTTTAAGAAGTCCTTACTCTAAGTTCATGATTATATTCTGTGTTACATTTTAAATGTTTTGCCTTTTAAATTTAGCTCTAAAACAGATCTGGAATAGATGTTTATGTGTAGTATGAGGTAGGAGTCAGGTTTCATTCCTCTACCTACAGATTGTTCCTGCACCATTTATTGAAAAGACATTTTGTCTAGTGCACTTCACTGCCATCTTTGCTGTAAATCAAGTGTCCATATATACTTGAGTGTCCAATATACTTGAGTTTATTTCTGGGGTCTGTATTCTGTTTCATTAGCCTGTTTATTTCTCCATTTTCCAATACCACACTCTTAATTACTCTAGTATTATACATATCAATATCTTAATGAGAAAGTTCTCTAACCCTGTTCTCCTTTTTTGATGTCTTGTATCATTGCATTTCCAAAAAATTTTAGAACCAGCTTACCAACTTACACACAAGTACACTTACACATATGCATACAATTGCAATTTTCATTGTGATTTTCTTGAATCTATATATCATTTTGAAGGAGAGTAACATCTTGAAATTTAGTCTTCTGATCTATGAATGTAGTATATTTCTCCACTTAGATTTTCTATTGCTCTGTTTTATTGTTTTGGTTTAAGAGTTTCATACTTTTTATGTAAGATTTATTTTTAAGCAGTATGTTTGATGCTATTATAAATAGTAGCTTCTAAATTTTCAGTTGTTAATTATTCTCTCTTTTAAGAGATGGTTTCTTGCTCTGTTGCCCAGGCTGGAGTGCAGTGGTGCAATCACAGCTGACTATAGCCTCGACCTCCTCCAAGGTAGAAGGGACTACAAGTGCACACCACATGGACCCAGCTAATTTTTTAATGTTTTTGTAGAGACGGGTCTACTATTTTGCCCAAGCTGGTCTTGAACTCCTAGGCTCAAGTGATTCTCCTGCCTTGGCTTTCCAAAGTGTTGGGATTACACTTACGAGCCACTGTGCCCAGACTTTGATTATTTTTTGTCAAATAGAAATAAAATTGATTTTTTAATGTTGTTCCAGTGTCCAACAGTCTTACCAAACTCACTGAATCCTAATAATAATAATAATCTCAGATTTTCTATATAGACATGTAATCTGCAGCTAAAGGCAGTTCTATTTCTTCCTTTCTAATTCTTATGCCTTTTATTTTTTCAGTTACCCAGAACTTCCAATATAATGAATAGAAGTGATGATAGAGAAAAACTGTCAACAATAAATACACTGTGTGCAGTAAGTTTTATGTATTAACTCTTTGTCAGATTAAGAAAGTTCCCTTGGATTTATAATTTGCTGGAACTTTTTAATTATTAATAAATGTCAGACTCTATCAAGTGCTTTTTCTGCATATATTGAAATAATTGTGGGTTCTTGCTCCTTTATTCTATTAACATGTCCCAATTACTATGGCTGTGTAACAAATCAACCCAAAATTTAGTGGCATGAAACAACCATTTATTATGCTTGTTTATTGTTCAGGAATTTGCACAGGGTTTAGAAAAGCTGGCTTTTCTGTGCTCCACAGTGATTAAGGCCTTAGCTGAAAGATTCAGGCTCAGGACAGGAATTATTTGAAAGCTCATAGCTGAGAGTTGATGCTGGCTGTTGTTTGAGGCCTCTATTCCTGACCACGTGAACCTCTCCATGTGATCTCTCCATATGGGCTGTTTTGGCCTGCCTCAGATCATGGAGGTTGAGTTTCAAGGGCAAGTATCGCAAAAGAGAGAGCCAGGCAAGCTGTATCACAGTGTGTCACCCAGGTTCAGTGACAGGGAAGCAGAGGAAATTGTTGATAAAAAGTAACAAGGTTCTAGAAGAGCATGTCAGAGAATATTGCTGTGGCTGTTTTTGAAAAATACAGTCTGCCACCCTGGTGTCCTAGTAGTCATGCCCTTTGCCATTTTCTACTGTATCATCCCCTTGGTTATGATTGAGACCTGTGAGTTGCTTCACAGCAATAGAAAATGGCAAAGGTGGTGGAATGTAGCTGCACGATTATGTTACACTGTATAAGACTCCATCTTGCTAGCAAACTAGCTCTAGGCTCTCCTTGGCTTAATGAAGTGCACATGTTGAGGAGGCACATGGGGACATGAACTGCAGGAGGCCTCTAGGAGCTAAGGGAGGACTGCAGCCAATAGTCAGCAAGAAGCCAGAGCCCTCAGCTCCCCAGCCACAGGAAATAGATTCTGTTAACCATTTGCGTGAGATCGAAAGTGGCTTCTTCCCTAGTTAAGCCTAGACAAAAACAGGCTACAGTTCAGTGATCTCTGAAGGTAGTACTGAAAAATTCAGTGTCCTGTTGGATAAGGTGCTCATCCTTTCTAAATTTCAGTTTCCTAATTTTTAATGACAATATTGTTATCTGTAGGGGTTCGAATAAAGTCCATTCCATTCTGATTGGGAGAGCACAGTGTATATTTTATACTGGAATACTTGAAATGCATTTTATATAACATTTAAAATACATATTTCAAAAATATTTCTTTAAATTATTAATATTAAAAGTAATATTATTTAAATTATTATCAAATAAAATCTGTCAACAACAGAAAACCCAATTTAAAATGGGCAGAAGGTCGAGCAATGCCTGTAATCCCAATACTTTGGGAGGCCAAGGCAGGAGGATATCTTGAGTTCAGGAGTTTGAGACTAGCCTGGGCAACATAGAGAGACCCCATCTCTACAAAACATTTTAAAAATTAGCCGGGCATGGAGGCGCTTGCCTGCAGTCTCAGCTACTTTGGAGGCCATTCAGGAGCGTCACTTGATCCTGGGAGGTTGAGGCTGCAGTGAGCCGTAATCACACCACTGCACTTCAGCCTGGGTGACAGAGGGAGGAGACTCTGCCAAAAAGGGGTTGGGGGCAGCAAAAATGGCCGAGCACTGTGGCTCACACTAGAATCCCAGCACTTTGGTAGGCTAAGGCAGGAAGATTACTTGAGCCCAAGAGTTCACGACCAGCCTGGGCAACATGGTGAGACCCTGTCTCCACAAAAAATTTAAAGATTAGCCAGGCGTGGTGGCAGATACCTGTAATCCCAGCTACTCAGGAGGCTGAGGTGGGAGGATCGCTTCAGCCCAAGAGGATGAGGCTGCAGTGAGCCCTGATTTTGCCACTGCACTCCAGCCTGGGTGACAGAATGATACCCTGTCTTTAAAAAAAAGGTAAAAGATTTGAATAGATATTTCTCCAAAGAAGATACAGTTGGCCAACAAGCACATGAAAAGTGGTTCAGTGTCACTAATCCACAAGTCAAAATCACAACAAAATACCACCTCACACCCATGAGGATGGTTACTGTCAAAAAAATTGAAAATAACAATTGTTAGAGAGCGTGTGGAGATATTAGAAGTCATGTACACTCTTGATGGGAATGTAAGTAATGCAACTGCTTTGGAAAATAATATGTAAGTTCCTCAAAATATTAAACATGGAATTACCATATGATCCAGCAGTTCCACTTCTGGGTACATATATATATGTGTGTGTGTGTATATATACATATATGTGTATATATATGTGTGTGTGTATATATACATATATGTGTATATATATATGTATATATGTGCAAAAGAATTGAGAGTAGGGTCTCAAAGAGATATTTGTACACCCTTGTTCATAGCAATATTATCAGCAATGGCTAAGGTGGAAGCAACCCAAGTGCCCATCAGTGGATGAATGGATAAAATGCTGGATGCATACAATGAATGAAACATTATTAACCTTGAAAAGGAAAGAAATTCTGACATGCTGCAAAGTGGATGAACCTTTTTACAATTGTTTTAATTTTTTTCTTTCTTTTTTTTTTTTTTTTTTTTTGAGACGGAGTTTCGCTCTTGTTGCCCAGGCTGGAGTGCAGTGGTGTGATCTTGGCTCACTGCAACCTCCGCCTCCTGGTTTCAAGTGATTCTCCTGAGCCTCCCGAGTAGCTGGGATTACAGGCATGCACCACCATGCTCGGCTGATTTTTGTATTTTTAGTAGAGACAGGGTTTCTCCATGTTGGCCAGGCTGGTCTTGAACTCCCAACCTCAGGTGATCCGCCCACCTCGGCCTCCCAAAGTGCTGGGATTACAGGCGTGAGCCACCATGCCCAGCCAATTGTTTTAATTTTTAATTTTTTTTTTTTTCGAGATGGAATCTCGTTCTGTCACCCAGACTGGAGTGCGGTGGCACGATCTCAGCTCATTGCAACCTCCACCTCCGACATTCAACTGATTCTTCTGCCTCAGCCTCCCTGAGTAGCTGGAATTACAGGCATGTGCCACCATGCCCGGCTAATTTTTGTATTTTTAGTAGAGACAGGGTTTCACCATGTTGGCCAGGCTGGTCTCGAGCTCCTGACCTCAGGTGATCTGCCCACCTGGGCCTCCCAAAGTGCTGGGATTACAGGTGTAAGCCACTGCACCCAGCCAATTTTTTTAATTTTTAACTTTTGTGGGTACATAGGTATATATATTTATGGGGTACATGAGATGTTTTGATACAGGCATGCAACATGAAATAATCAGAGGGAGAATGGGGCATCCATTCCCTCAAACGTTTATCTTTTATATTACAAGCAATCCAATTACACACTTTTATTTAAAAATGTATATTACTGACTGTAGTTACCCTATTGTGCTGTCAAATAGTAAGTCTTACTCATTCTAACTATGTTTTTGTACCTCTGGTAACCACCCTTCTACTCTCTATGTCCATGAATTCAATTGTTTTGATTTTTAGATCACATACGTGAGAACGTGTGATGTTTGTCTTTCTGTGCCTGGCTTATTTCACTTAACGTAATGATCTCCAGTTCCAACCATGTTGTTGCAAATGACACGCAGGATCACATTCTTTTTTATAGCTGAATAGTATTCCATTGTGTATATGCACCACTCAATTTTTTTTTTTTTTTTTGAGGCAGGGTCTCTGTCACCCAGGATGGAATGCAGTGGCGTGGTCTTGGCTCACTGCAACCTCCACCTCCTGGGCTCAAGTGATCCTCCCACCTCAGTCCCCCGAGTAGCTGGGACCACAGGCATGTGCCACTACGCCCAGCTAATTTTTGTATTTTTAGTAGAGAGAAGGTTTTTGTCATGTTGCCCAGGCTAGTCTCAAACTCCTGAGCTCAAGCTATCTGCCTGCCTCAGCCTCCCGAAGTGCTGGGATTACAGGCATGAGCCACCGCGCCTGGCCTGTACTACGTTTTCTTTATCCATTCATCTGTTGATGGACACTTAGGTTGCTTCCAAATCTTAGCTTTTATGAGCAGTGCTGTAACAAACATGGGAGTGCAGATATCTTTCCTTTGTTTTGGGTATATATACCCAGCAGTAGGATTGTTGGATCCTACTGTTGGATGGTAGCTCTATTTTTAGTTTTTTGAGGAACCTCCAATAGTTCTCCATAGTGGTTGCACTAATTTACATTCCCACCAACATTGTACAAGGGTTGCCTTTCCTCCACATCTTCGGCATGTGTTATTGCCTGTCTTTTGGATATAAGCCATTTTAACTGAGGGTGAGATGATTTCTCATTGTAGTTTTGATTTGTTGCCATTTGTATGTCTTCTTTTGAGAAATTTCTATTCAAACCATTTGCCCATTTTTTTTATTGTATTATTAGATTTTTTCCTATGGAGTTGTTTGAGCTTCTATATATTCTGGTTATTAATCCCTTGTCAGATGGGTAGTTTGCAAATATTTTCTCCGATTTTGTGGGTTGTGTCTTCACTTTGTTGATTGTTTCCTGATTGTTTCCTTTGCAGTGCAGAAGATTTTTTTTTTTTTTTTTTGAGATGGAGTCTCGCTCTGTTGCCCAGGCTGGAGTGCAGTGGCACGATCTTGGCTCACTGCAAGCTCCACCTCCCAGGTTCACGCCATTCTCCTGCATCAGCCTCCCAAGTAGCTGGGACTACAGGCGCCCGCCACCACGCCCGGATAATTTTTTGTATTTTTCAGTAGAGACGGGGTTTCGCCGTGTTAGCCAGGATGGTCTCAATCTCCTGACCTCGTGATCCACCCGCCTCGGCCTCCCAAAGTGCTGGGATTACAGGTGTGAGCCACCGTGCCCGGCCCAGAAGATTTTTAACTTGTTGTGATTCCATTTGTCCATTTTATTTTATTTTATTTTATTTTATTGAGACAGAATCTCACTCGATTGCCAGGCTGGAGTGCAGTGGCGCAATCTCGGCTCACTGCAAGCTCCACCTCCTGGGTTCAAGTGATTCTCCTGCCTCAGCCTCCAGAGTAGCTGGAACTACAGGTGTGCGCCACCATGCCCAGCTAATTTTTGTATTTTTATTAGAGACAAGGTTTCACCATGTTGGCTAGGATGGTTTTGATCTCTTGACCTTGTGATCCACCCACCTCAGCCTCCCAAAGTGTTGGGATTACAGGTGTGAGCCACCACACCCGGCCCCATTTGTCCATTTTTGCTTTGGTTGCCTGTGCTTGTAGGGTGTTGCTCATGAAATTTTTGCCTAGACCAATGTCCTGGAGACTTTCCTCAATGTTTTCTTGTAGTCGTTTCATAGTTTGAGGTCTTAGTTTTAAATCCTTAATCCATTTTGATTTGATTTTTTTATATGGTGAGAGGTGTCTAATTTCATTCTTCTGAATATGGAAATCCAGTTTTCCCAGCACCATTTATTGAAGAGACTGTCTTCAGTGTATGTTCTTGGCACCTTTGTTGAAAATGAATTCACTCTAGGTGCATGGACTTCTTTCTGTGTTCTCTATTCTGTTCCATTGGTCTTTGTCTGTTTTTATGCCAGAACCATGTTCTTTTGGTTACTATACCTCCATAGTATAATTTGAAGTCAGGTAATGTGATTCCTTCTGTTTTGTTCTTTTTGCTTAGGATAGCTTTGGCTGTGCTGAGTCTTTTGTGGTTCCATATAAATTTTAGGATTTTTTTTTTCTATTCCTGTGAAGAATGTCATTGGTATTTTAATAAAGACAAAATAGATGAACCTTGAGAACAAACATGCCAAGTAAAATAAGCCAGTCACTGAAAGACAAATATTGTATGATTCCACATATATATGGATACATGAGAACATATATATGAATTTATGAGGTACTTAGAGCAGTCAAATTCATAGATAAAGTAGAATGGTGGTTGCCAGGCGTAGGGAGAAATGGGGAGTTATTTAATTAGTATAGTTTTGCAAGATGAAAATGTTCAACAGCAATGCGAATGTGGTTGTACAACATGTGAAAGTACTTAACACTACTGATATCGTACTCTTAAAAATGGTTAAGACTTCTGGGCTTGATGGCTCACACTTGTAATCCTGGTACTTTGGAAGGCCAAGGTGGGTGAATCACTTGAGGCCGAGAGTTCAAGACCAGCCTGGGCAACATGGTGAAATCCTGTCTCTACTGAAAATACAAAACTTGGCTGGGCATGGTGGCATGCGCCTGTAGTCCCAGCTACTCAGGAGGCTGAGGTATGAGGATTACTTGAACGTGGGAGGCAGAGGTTGCAGTGAGCCGAGATCACACTACTGTGCTCTAGCCTGGAAGACAGAGGGAGAATCGGTCTCAAAAAAAAAAAAAAAAAAAAAAGACCAGGCATGGTGGCTTATGCCTATAATCCCAGCACTTTGGGAGGCTGAGGCAAGAGAATTGCTTGAGCCCAGGAGTTGAAGACCCGCCTGGCAACAGAGCAAGACTCCTGTCTATACAAATAAAAACTTTTAAAAATTAACTGAGCATGGTGATGGGCACCTGTAGTCCCAGCTACTTTGGTGGCTGAAGTGGGAGAATCGCTTGAGCCCTGGAGTTAGAGGCTGCAGTAAGCTATGATCCCACCACTGCATGCCAGCCAGGGCAACAGAGTCTCAAAAAGGAAAAACAATGGTTAACATGGTAAATTTTATGTTCTGTATATTTTACTGCAGTTAAAAAAATAAAGATCTCCTGGTTCTTTGGCTTTAGCTCAAAAAGGCTTTGGATCTCTGTAAAATTCATGTTAGTATGTAATTTGATTCACAATGATGCAGAATCAGTTAGACTTCTGTATGTTTTACTTTATCCCTTTTGATCATTGTAACACCTCTTCGTCTGTTTTATACATTGCTGCATGAGTTATTTTCTTTCTTCTCTATCAGTCTATCCACAAGATCTCTGAAGAGATCAGGTGTCCAAGCTTTGGCCCAGCAAACACATTCTAGAAACTTCTTGCCAGAGAAGCAGCCATTCTCAGCTCAGGTAAGGTTGTTCAAAGCCAACAGCAGGTGGGAAAATAATAGAAGGGAAACATTATGGAAATCAAGTGTACATTAACAATTGCCTTACAGTAGACTTAGACACACAGCTGAAAAATGAAAGTCAGACTCAATTGCCCGATGTACTTTTCTCTTTTCACATTTACATGTGTACTTGGGATAAACAATAATTGAGACCACCTGTGCCCAACAAGCTATGCAAGCAAAAATTGTTGCCTTTAGTGAGATCTTGTTAAAAAGCAGGTGTGTGAGAGCCTGACCATAATAAGAATTGGAGACCCTAAAAGAGACCATGTTAAAAGCTCAGATTTTTCAGCAACTACTCAAGACCTCAAGACTGGGCTGTTTTTGTTCCTCAGGCAGCAGGAATTCTGCATGGCTCTATAAACCATAACACACGGGGTCCTTGTTTGCTTGAGGGCACTAAGATGATGCCTGGTGTTTTATACAGAGCATACTTGCTGTGCATCGCATATAGCAGGGACTTAATAGTGGATGAGCAGATCATGAATGGCTTGAGAAAAGCCATTTGATAATTTCAACTGAAACCTCAGACACAAATCTTGATGTAGCATCGCATGTGGAAAACACCACGTGCCAAACCCTGTGACATGGACATTGGACTTTCCTAGCCTGCCAGGCGCTAAGGAAGGGGACAACCCATTGCAGCCAAGCCAGGAAGTCAATGAGAGGCAAACACAGCGTGGTCTAGGATTAAACAAACCTCTTAGTGATCTCCTTGACTCAGAATCCAGAATGCAGGGCAGTTCTTTGAGCTGCCTTACATTGGCACACTCGTCTTTCTGCTTGGCAGTTTGTGAACTGAGTAGAGAGTTTTCTCTCTTGTCTCCCAGTCACCTCTTGCAGCTCTCTGACATAATGAATAATCTGAAGGCAGGCAGGCACTTCAGTCTAGGTGAAGGCTGCTCTTGTGAAAGTTCCTCAGACCCTTGGTGTTTCATAAAATGGGGGATTTGTAAGGACTAGTGAAAGAGAAAATCAGCAACATAGGCTTCTGATGAAACAGGTGGTAAAAATGCTCACATAATTACCATCTCCATTTTCCTTCTTAAGAAAAAAACACAAAGTAGAACTTCCAGAATAGGTTCAATTATCGGTTTATTCAGTAGACTTTTTTTTTTTTTTTTTTTTTTTTTGAGACGGAGTCTCGCACTGTCACCCAGGCTGGAGTGCAGTGGCACAATCTTTGCTCACTGCAAACTCTGCCTCCCGGGTTCAAGCAATTCTCGCGCCTCAGCCGCCTGACCAGCTGGGACTACAGGCACCCGCCACCATGCCCAGCTAATTTTTGTATTTTTAGTAGAGATGAGGTTTCACCATGTTGGCCAGGATGGTCTTGATCTCCTGACCTCGTGATCCACCCGCCTCAGCCTCCCAAAGTGCTGGGATTACAGGTGTGAGCCACCACACCTGGCCATTAGACTTTTATTAGTTCCAGATTTCTATTTTACAGCCCCAGCCTAACAAGGGAGGAGAGAGGGGAGCTCAGCAAGTTCTGGCACAGGAGGAGCTGAGTAAACACAAGTCCTGTGATGGGCATGGGCTTTGCTTATGTGATCTAATTCTCACAACCATCCTAGAAAAGAGCTTTTACTCTCCCAGTTTCATAGATTATGAAACAGATGGTTGGAGATGATACATATCTTGCTCAAAGCCAAAGAGCTAATAACTGGGTATTCCCTGGAACACCCAAGGGTCAGGATGCAACACCTCCAGGGCACTTGAGCTCTCCTTCCTGCTCTCCACTTGTCATTTCAGCTGTCTGTTGGCCTTATCCTTCCCCATTACCAGCAGGTTTTCTTCACATGCTGGGCTATAGTTATGTGAAGTGTCTGGGGTCATACAGGAACTGACCCCGCTCTACAAGCTGGAAATTCCAGGGAAGGCATCACCCTAGCCTGCCCTCATGTACACACCTGTGGGGAGGAGAGAACTGGTTACTGTGACTGGCAGGCCCACCAGAACCCCACAGATTGGGGAAGCAATAGTTGCCCAAAGAAATGGATTTGGGGAATTGTTATAAGACAGGGAAACACAGGAACTCTTACAGGACAGAATGACGAACTGGGGTTAAGTCTGGTAAGTTACCTGCTGCCAGTGCTTATCTCTGTTGTCTCGAAGGGGATAGCCATTTACATAGGTCTCAGAGGCAGATGCAGAAAAGAGGAGTCTAAGCTACTCTGCTAGACTTACAGGGACCGTCTTCCTGGCTGTCACCTGGCTGGAGGGGAAAATGCCTGCAGCCTCAAATCTTTTGCTCATCAGGAGCCCAGACCCAACACTGTGTTCTGTGCCCTGGAAACTTAGGAAGATGTTGTATTATTTAAACCAAATAGTGTAGGCTGGACAGGGTTCAGAATGAAAGGCTTCAAACATTTTTTAATTTGAAAATAAGTACTAAAAATAGGCAGTTACCAAATGCCAGTAACAATCTAGCAGCAGTACCTACCCCAAGGTCCAGGCCACAGCAGACACCTTGTGGGCTTTGGGGAGGTCCAAGGCCAGAAAGCACATTCAGTGTCTGCTCCAAGTAGTAAGTGAGTCTACTCAGGCCCAGGCAAGACCACAACTCTACCTTCCCCGTCCTGTGCTTCCTGGAACAGAAAGAGCTCTTTGGCCTCATCTGGTCTATTTCTTTGATCCTCAAGGAAGCCATGAGCTCAAATAGAATTTAAATGCAAATTGTGTATTTTTGGTAATGATAGAAAAATAACTACTTTTAAAGCTTGTTAGTGCTTTAGCATGTTATAGCTCTAGGGTTTCAGAGAAATGAAGAACTTGACAAGCAGGAGTTCAAGCACAAGGTCAAGTTTCTCCTTACATTTTGCACTTGCACAATCTCAGTGCTGACTAGCAACTTTATCTCTAGTGTCCTAGGAGATTTTATGGATTACATATACGTGAGAGATCATTTGGCATTTGGGTTTATTCAATGTGTATAAATGCCTCAAACATGTTTCTCTCATGGGAGTTGCAACCCTCCATCACTGCAACCCTCCATCACTGCCCACTGGTTTTCACCTCCCTCTCTGGCTACAACCCACCACAACAGTACATGTGTTAGTCTTTCTTGGTTTGTTTTTTGGGCTTGGGAGTTTTTTGGCATTAAAATGTGGTAAAATGCACATAACAAAATGTACTTGTCTTAACCATTTTTAAGTATACAGTTCAGTAGCATTAAGGACATTCACGTTTTGCAGCCAATCTCCAAAACATTTTTACCTTGCAAAACTGAAACTCTATACCCATTAAACAACTCCACAATCCCCACTGCCCCTCTCCCTTGGCAACCATCATTCTACTTTCTGTGTCTGTGAATATGACTACTCTAAATACCTCATATAAGTGGAATCATACTTGTCTCTTTGTGGCTTATTTCACTGGAAATACTGTCCTCAAGGTTTATCCATGTTGTAGCATGTGTCAAAATTTCCTTTCTTTTTAAGGCTGAATATTTTATTGGATGTATGAACCACATTTTGTTTATCCATTCATCTGTCAAGGACACTTGGGTTGCTTCCACTTCTTAGTTATTGAGAATAATGCTGCTGTGAACATGGGTGTACAGATATCTCTTTGAGACCCTGTGCTCAATTGTTTTGGTTATATACCCAGAAGTGAGATTGCTGAATCATATGGTAGTACTATTTTTAATTCTTTGAGGAAACTCCTTATTGTTTTCCATAGCAGTTGCATTATTTTGGATTCCCACCAATAGTGCACAAGGGTTCCAATTTCTCCACACCTCAACACCACTTGTAATTTTGTTTTGTTTGCATAGTAACTATCCTCATTGGTGTAAGGTGGTATCTCATGATTTTGATTTGCATTTTCCTAATGATTAATGATGTTGAGCCTCTTTTCATGTGCTTATTTGCCAACTATATATCTTCAAAGAAATGTCTATTCAAGTCCTTTGCCCATTTTTAAATCAGATTGTTTTTTGTTGTTGACTTGTAGGAATTCTTTATGTATTCTGGATATTAACTCCTCATCAGACATATGATTTGCAAATATATTTTCACATTCCATAGGTTGCCTTTTCACTCTATTAATTGTGTTCTTTGATGCACATAAGTTTTAAATTTTGAGGTAGTCCAACTTGTGTATTTTTACTTTGGTTTCCAGTGTTTTCAGTATCATATCCAAGAAATCATTGCTAAATCCAATGTCAAGAAATTGTTCCCTCTATGTTGTCTTCTAGGAGTTCTATAGTTTTCAATCTAATGTTTAGGTCTTTAATCCATTTTAATTTTTACATATGGTATAAGGTAAAAATTAGACTTCATTCTTTTGCATGTGGATATCTAATCCCAGCACCATTTGTGGGGGTAAAGAAACAAAACTGTCCTTTCTCCATGGAGTGGTCTTTGCACTCTTGACAAACATCATTTGACCACACATGGGAGGATTTATATCTGGACTCTCTATTCTGCATATTAGTTTATATGTTTGTCTTTATACCAGTACCACACTGTTTTGATTACTGTAGATTTATAATAAGTTTTAAAATTACAAAGGATGAAACTTACAATCTTTTTTCTTCCAACATTCTTCTTTATCAAGATTATTTTCACTCTTGAGGGTCCCTTGAGATTCCATATGCATTTTAGGATGGGTTGGTTTTTTCCTGCAAAAAATGCCATTAAGATTTTTTAAATATTTTTTATTTTTGTTTGTAGAGATGGGATCTCGCTTTGTTGCTGAGGCTGGTCTCAAACTGCTGGCCTCATGCGATACTCCCACCTTGGCCTCCCCAAATTCTGAGATTACAGGCATGAGCTGCCACACCCAGCCACCATTAGGATTTTGATACCAATTGCATTAAGTCTGTAGATTCCTTTGTGTAGTATCAACAGTTTAACAACAGTAAGTCTTCCGATCCAAGAACACAGTATATGTTTTCATGTACTGATGTCATCTTTAGTTTCTTTCAGTAACATTCTGTTAGTTTTCAGTATACATGTCTTTTGCCTCCTTGGTTAAATGTACTCCTAGGTATTTTTTTTTTAATTTCTGATACTAATGCAAACAATTGTTTTCTTAATTTCCTTTTCAGGTTTTTTATTGTTATGACACAACTAATTTTTTGCCTGTTGATTTTTATACCTTACAACCTTGCTGAATTTGTTTATTAGTTCTAACAGGCTTTTGGTGTTGTCAGGACTAATGGAATAATTAGGATTTTTCTACATATAAGATTATGTTGCCTGTGAAGAGAGATCATTTTACAACTTCTTTTCTAGTCTGGATGCCTTTTATTTCTTTTTCTTGCCTAATTGCTCTGGCTAAGACTTCCAGTATTTTGTTCAGTAGAACTCATGAAAGTAGACAACCATGTCTTGTTCCTGATCATAGAGGAAAAGCTCACAGTCTTTCACCATTGAGTATGATGTCTGCTGTGGGCTTTTCATATATGGCATTTATTACATTGAGGTAATTTTCTTCTCCTAGTTCTTTGAATGTTTTTATTGTGAAAGGGTGTTGAACTTTGTCAGATTTTTTTTTTTTGCATCACGTGAAATGATTATGTGGGTTTTTCTTTCATTCTGCAAATGGTGGTATCTTTATATTGAATGATTTTCCTATATTGAACCATTCTTGTATTCCAGGAATAAATCCCACTTGGTCATGGTGTATAATCCTTCTAATGTGCTGTTGAAATCTATTTACTAGCATTCTGTTCAGGATTTTGCATTGCATTTTACTTGCTGCTTTCAAGATTTCTTCTTTGTCTTTGCTTTTTGATTATAATGTTTCTCAGTGTAGGTCTCCTACTTGTTAATTGAGCCTCTCATATTTATATTTCCATTTCATTCCTCAAAGCTGGGAAATTTACAGACATTATATTTTTCACATAAGGTCTTTTCCCCTTTCTCTCTTTCTTCTGTTTGAGACCCTTTTAATGTATATATTGGTTGGCTTGATAGTGTCCCTTAAGTCCCTTAGAAATTCTTCACTTTTCTTCATTCTTTTTGTACCTGATTCAGCACCTTCAAATGTCATGTCTTCAAGTTTGCTGATTCCTTCTGCTTCGAGTCTTCTAGAGAATTTTTCAATTCAACAATTGCATTTTTCAGCTCCAGAATCTGGCTTTTAAAAAAATTTCTCAGCCAGGCATGGTGGCTCACACCTGTAATCCCAGCACTTTGGGAGGCCGAGGTGGGGATCACGAGGTCAAGAGACCGAGACCATCCTGGCCAACATGGTAAAACCCCATCTCTACTAAAAATACAAAAAAAAAAAATTAGCTGGGCACGGTGGCACATACCTGTAGTCCCAGCTACTCAGGAGGCTGAGGCAGGAGAATTGCTTGAACCCAGGAGGCGGAGGTTGCAGTGAGCTGAGATCGCGCCAGTGCACTCCAGCCTGGGTGACAGAAACTCTGTCTCAAAAAAAAAAAAAAATTATCTGTTAATATTCTCATTTTGTTCATAAAATGTTTTCCTAATTTTATTAAGTTGTGTTCTATTTTAGCTTACTGAGCACATATTTAAGATACTTGTGGTGTTTTTGTTTTGTTTTGAGACAGAGTCTCATTCTGTCACCCAGGCCGGAGTGCAGTGGCGCAATCTTGGCTTACTGCAACCTCTGCCTCCCAGGTTCAAGCAATTCTTGTGTCTCAGCCTCCTGAGTAGCTGAGACTATAGTCACGTGCCACCATGCCCAACTAATTTTTGTATTTTTTAGTAGAGAGAGGGTTTCACCACATTGGCCAGGCTGCCTTGAACTCCTGGCCTCAAGTGATACACCAGCCTCAGCCTCCCGAAGTGCTGGGATTACAGGTGTGAGCCACCACACCCAGCCCGACAGTTGTTTACATACTTTGTCAAGTAAGTCAGAGGTCTGTGTTCTTTAGGACTGATTTCTGGAGATTTATTTTGTACCTTTGAATAGACTGTGTTTCATTGTTTCTGTGTACACCTTGTGATCTCTTTTTGAGATGTGGTTATTTGAAGAAACATCCACCTCTCCCAGTCTTTACCAGCTGGCTTTGTGCAGGGGAATATCTTCACTAATCAGCCTAGCTTAAAGGCTCAAGTCTTCTCAAGTCTCTTGTGGGGCTGTGTCTTCCCTGGGACCATGTGTGTGTGTTATTTTTGTATTACTTGTGTTTACTTGTATTGTACTTAGGTGTCACTTGCATTCCTCTTCCTGTCATCTATTGCCCCAAAGCATCCATGGATCTGGGAGCTGCCTCCTATTCTAGTTCTCCAGAGCACTCCCTCTCGGCTTTGCAGCCTCTAACCATGTGTCCAAAGTATGTCACTCTTCCTATCAGCACTCTGAGTCAGGAAAGACAGAAACTAGTCCCTTAAGCAGCCCTCAGACAAGCTAGAAAGTTACAAGCAAGCTCCACCTTTTTCCTTTAGTCCCAAGGGAGAAACTGGGACTGAGGCAGTTTCCTTTGACAATACCATGCTGCACCAGGGAAGCGGTGGAATAAAAGTGACCAAAATTTCATGAAATTTCCTATAACTTTGAGTATGACTTGTTCTTGTTTAGACATTCACTTGGTTGCCGCAGCTTCTTAGCTGGTTTCTAGAGTTTTTACAAGATATTTTGGTCTGAATATTGTCTATACAGTGCTTCCGTGGGGAAACGAGCCTGGAGCTTCCTAATCTGCCATCTTGCTGAACGTCACCCCCCTAATCTTTCTTGTTTAAAACATATTGTTATTTTGTTTTATATTACTGAATAAAATTAGTAGGATAAAGGGAGTGAAATCCAAATAGTATAGTATGGCATGAAATTAAAAGTCTCCTTATCCACTTCCCAAACCCCATTCCCACTGCCTAAGGATAACCACTTGTAGCCATTTGTCTTTTGAAGTCTTCTGAGGGTTACTTCCTTTAAATAACGTTAAGTATACCTTCATTTCTTGATTCATCAACTTTGAATTGTGCAAATGATTTTATGCACCAAAAGATGGGGCTTGTAACAGAATCCTTGTCCTCCTCCTTCCAGTTTTTGTTATATTTTTACATCTAAATATCTCATCTGTTAGAACTTCAAATGATAATTTTAAACATAACATGTATAGAGAGTTCATGAGTTCTGAATATGTATATAAAGGAGATTGACAGTTATATTCCCCTCCATTCCTTTAACCCTACACCATCTTCTGAATTTTGTTTTCTAAAATTTACATTTTGTTCTGTGGCTATAGTATTTTATGCTTTCACTTAAAAGGTGTTTAAATATATTTATAATGCACTGTACAAACGAGATATGTGATGAGCGCTAAATGAAATGCAATATTTGTCTCTAAAGTCATCCCTCTCAGATGACATTTCCTTTCTTAAATTTTACAGAACATATTTACTGAGTGCCTTCTGCATGGCCCATCCTGTTCTAGGCACTTGGAGTACACGCATTAATTGCTCAGAATCATGTTATATCTTTGGACCTGTTTTTGGTTTAGACAAACATATCTAGAATTGTCTTTCCTTTTTGTTTGTTGATGGTAAAATGTATGACACAGTTTGGATATTTGTCCCCACCCAAATCTCATGTTGAATTGTAATTCCCAATGATGGAGGTGGGGCTTGATGGGAGGTGTTTGGGTCATGGGGGCAGATCCCTCATGGCTTGGTGCTGTCTTTGCAATAATGAGTTCTTGTGAGATCCGGTCATTTAAAAGTGTGTGGCACCCGACCAGGTGCGGTGGTCATGCCTGTAATCCCTGCACTTTGGGAGGCCGAGGCAGGTGGATCACCTGAGGTCAGGAGTTGGAGACCAGCCTGGCCAACATGGTGAAACCCTGCCTCTACTAAAAATACAAAAGTTAGCCAGGTGTGGTGGCACGTGCCTATAGTTCCAGCTATTCAGGTGCTGAGGCAGGGGAATCGTTTGAACTCAAGAAGCAAAGGTTGCAGTGAGCTGAGATTGCACCACTGCACTACAGCCTGGGCAGCAGAGCAAGACTCCATCTCAAAAAAAAAAAACAAAAGTGTGTGGCACCTCCCCCACAACTCTCTCTCTTGCTCATGCTCTGGCCATGTGATGCCCCAGAAGCTGAGCAGGTGCTAGCACCATGCTTCCTATAAAGCCTGCAGAAGTGTGAGGCAATTAAACCTCTTTTCTTTATAAATCACCCAGCCTTGGGTATTTCTTTATAGCAATGCAAGAAGGCCTAACACAATGTGTTAACTATATTACTAACATCTCAGCTTCAATGTCACTGTCTCAGCACGGTGATATTTTAAACTACAATTCCTCTCCTACATCCCCAGTTATTTATCCAGAGCACTTACCATTTTCTAATCTGTTACATAATTCACTTATTTATTTGGCTTAATGTCTTTCTGCATCCCCCCACTAGAACAAAAACTCTTGGAGGCTTAAGAAATTTGTTCACTGCTGTATCCTCAGTGTCTAAACAGTACCTGGGCACATAATGCTCGATAAAAAATGTTTTGAATGCATGTTATCTTCCTGCTATTGAATGGTATCCATTTAATCATGCTTCTTGTAAACAGTTGTTCTAAAAATCTCTCATTGTTTGTTCTAATTTGGATAGAATGCCTTCTAGGTTGGCTTCAGACCTAGAAATCCTGAGATTTAATTTTATTATTGGATTTGTTCTCTATTCTTGCAGAGTGTTTTCAGGTTGGGTGTGTGGAAAGTAAAGCCATTCATTGCTAGTGTAATCATCTTTATTCTGCCATCTTACTTCATTGAGAGTATGGCTGTAGACAGAATTCTAGTTCAAAATAATGTCTTCTCCAAAGTCTGAGGGAAGTGCCCCCTTTTATTCCAGACCACAGTATTGCTGTTGAGAAATCTGGTAATCTTCAAAAGTTGAAGGGATAATCAGAGAAATAATATTTCCCAGAGCTGAATACGAGAGTCTTCAGAACAAAACGTCCTTGAGGGCTGTGAAGTGAGAAAGTATAAATGTAAAAACAAATTTTTTGAAATTTCAAGAGACTTTTTTTTTAAAATCTTTTTCCTCTGAAGAGCATTTTCCTTGCTTTTTGTAAAACTCCCATTAATCACAGATTGGACTGCCTGACCCTCTACTGTGTCCTTCACAGTAGAATGAATATTTCCTAGATTCTTTTGTTGTTGTTGTTGAGATGGAGTGTCACTGTGTCGCCCAGGCTGGAGTGTAGTGGCACGATCTTGGCTCACTGCAACCTACGCCTCCTGAGTTGAAGTGATTCTCCTGCCTCAGCCTCCTGAGTACCTGGGATTACAGATGTGCACCACCATGCCTGGCTAATTTTTGTATTTTTAGTAGAGATGGGGTTTCACCATGTTGGCCAGGCTGGTCTCGAACTCCTGACCTTGTGATTTGCCCACCTCGGCCTCCCAAAGTGCTGGGATGACAGGCGTGAACCACTGTGTCCGACCCTTAGATGCTTTTTTTAAAAGAGATAGGGTCTTGCTATGTTGCCCAGGATGGACCCAAGTCCTGGGCTCAAGTGATCCATCTGCCTCACCCTCCAAAGTAGCTGGGACTACAGACATGCGTCACCATGCCCAGCTGATACTTTTCTAAAATGTCTATCTGATCATACTAGTTTCCTATAGGAATATCAGATTGAAAAGAGGGAAGAAGGGACAAAGGACTGCTTGTTTCTGTTTCTGGTTTTAGGAGTAACAGATCCTTTTATGCTATTGGCTTAGATGGTCTGTGGCCTTAATTCCATTGTGCACAGATTGGATGTGGCTGCATTTAGAGAGGGACAGTCGAGTCCCTTATTAGGTACACTTACGCTGTACCTATCCAGAGAAAATCAGGTGAGCAAAACCTACATACACTTGTGAAAAATGATAATAGGACACAATGGACATTATGGACATTGGAAAGAGATTGAACTTAAAATTACCCCATTTGGAATCTGGGTGGTTTTGCCAAAAGACAGAAGCAGAGTGGTTTTTACTTCCTTTGCAGTATTTCTGAAAAGTAAAAACAGTTTTTTGCAGAAACCCGGAAACAGCAGCTGAAATGTTTTACATACTCCCTAAGGAAGCAGCGCCCAGCAGATGAAGCCCTGCGGGAGAGCACAGCAGCAGCGGAGTCTCTGGGGGAAGGCGTGGTGTCTAAGGCAAAGGACTCTGCCAGCTTACATATTTATTTGAAAGACACAGACATAAAAAGGATGAATATGTTTATATAACTTAAAGCAATGGTTAAGAAATAGGTAACTAGGTGAGGCTCTGAAGATTTTTAAAGAAGTGTGTTACTTGCTTGCTGCTCCTTTAAAGGAGAAAAACAAAACAAAAAACATACCCATAAGCCTAGGAATTCTATCTGGGCCCCCCAAGGCAGGTTCTCAGCTGCATTTAACTGTCTAAAGCTACTGAACTCATGAGTTCTAGTGAGTTGTAAAAGCTCTAATGAACTCCATAGCTTGGATTTACAAAATAGAAAATCTGGGGGTTAGAATGAAGCACCGGCTTTACTTTTCTGCAAAGATTACCTTCTAATGAGATGAAATTCAGCTTTCTTCAATACCAAGATCACCATTCTTTGAGAACTTCCTTATAAGGTCGCAGATCAAACACTTGATCTTACTCAGGGAGTAACTGTTTTCTTTAGTAAATACAAAGATTTTTTTTTCTTCTAGGCATCAAAGGCAAACCAGATACAACATTAAGATGATGGGCATTAAAAAGATGAGGTAGGGGTCAAAATGAGCCTAGAGGTTGCATATATCTACAATAAAGTTTTTTTTTTCCTTCCTGCATAGATGGAGCAGCTCATTGAAAAACACTTTTATTTTTTCAAAGATTCAGGGTCTTGCTCTGTCACCCAGGCTGAAGTGCAGAGGCACCATCGTAACTCAAGCTCACTGTAACCTTGAACTCCTGGGCTCAAGGAATCCTGGGACAAGGTATCAAAGGCAAACCCTCATAGTCTGAGAAACATTATGAAAACCAAAAGTTAAGGTGCTACAACATAAAAAGTCAGATGAAGATGAGTAATTTAATGGTTTCATTCTTACTGGACCATTCTAGATGGAGACAAGTAGAAGGTAAAGTTTCAATGACTTCTTTTAAGTTTGCGTATAGTGTACTTTAAGCAGAGGGCACAGAATTTCCTTCGTCTTTATCAATTTTGTAGATGTTTGCGTCTTCATAAATATTAGCAATTTCTAGACTGATACTCTATTTTATAGATATTTCTTTTTGTGGTTATGTGCCCCTCCAACATTTTATGCATATCCTTTAAAAACATAAGCTCACAATGTAATTGCTCTTGGTCTACCAACATCAGTTTCTTCAGATACTTTTTCATAGTTGGGATTGTCAGAATTTTATTTTGCAAAGAACTTCATTTTAAGCCAATTTCTTTTTAGAATCTTTGGATATGGGATAAGGACAAAAGTTACCAGAAGTTTTGAAATAGTCTTTCCTAATATTTGTCTTTTCTGTTTTTAGAATGTTTTGTGGCAATTCTCATAAAACGAAACCTAACTCACCTATTCTCAGTATTCGACCAGCAAAACACCTCACTTACCTGTGCACATGATCTAATGCAACAAAGAGTCCCTAACAGGTTACATCTGGTGAGTATGCAGACGTAGAGATCTTCTTTGTCTTAAAACAGGTTTTAGCTGTGGCACTGACATTTTGGACCAAATCAATCTTTGTTGTGGGGACTGTCCTGTACATCACAGGATATTTAGCAGCATCCCTACTTTCCATCCCCAGATCCTGTACCACCCCTTCCTCAAGCTGTGATAACCAAAACTGTCTCCTGACATTGCTCTAATGTCTCCATGGGGAGCAAAATCACTCCCTATGGGAACCAGTGTCATAAACCATTTTAGAGACAAACTATAAACTAACTCCCCAAACTGTGATGGTGGAAATAGTCTATAACTTCCTAATACAGCAGCTGATCACTACATGACACTGCTAAGCACCTGAAATGTGGCTAAGTATGAGGAGAATTCTTAATTTAATTTCATTTTAATTAAGTCCTACATATACTATAAGGACAAGATGCTTCATCATGGAAAGCTGTGTAGATATCTGATACCTCTGTTAAAAATCATGTGGTTGATAGGCAATAAAAACTTACAGAAAGGGTTTCACCATGTTGTCCAGGCTGGTCTCAAACTATCCACCCACCTCCATCTCCAAAAGAGCTGGGATTACAGGTGTGAGTCACTGCACCAGGCATAAATGTTTTATTAGTCCTATTTCTATCCATTTAATTTTCATTCTGACTAGGTATTTGTTAAATTAAAAGGTGAACTGTGAAGTTAAAGATTACAATGATAGAAATTTAAATTCTCTTTTAAATCAAAAAGTTTTAAGTTGTTTTTTGCATGATAGGAATCATGACTGAAAATATAAGAATGCAAAAAAGGTGCTCTAACTGAATTCTGGTAAATAATTCCTTCCTTGAAAGAAAAGAAAAACTAAACAAATTTAAAGGAAAGGCCAACCAGGATTGAAAGAAAACATTTATTGAATCAAAATCAATACTTTCTTTTTAATATCTACAAGCCAACACAGAACTCATTTTATTCAAGAATGAACACAATGTACAAAAAAAGTATGCTTATATTATAAAAATATGTCAATTTTATCTTCTGGGTGCTTAGCAGAAGTCATTTTAAACAAAATCAAGGCAAACTTGTTCTCTATAATGAGTCTGCTATAATTTAACAACAAAGTGAAAGCTAATGTACTTACGAAGTATTTTTAAAGGCCCACTGATAATGCTGCACTGGAAATGCTAAACCCAATGTTAACTAAAGTCAACATTTCCGCTCTACGCTTACTGGCACCACTTCATGCCTACATCATGGGAAAGTACCTCTTTTACAGAATGCAGATCACTGCTAACAATCCACATGACTAAGTCTTCAGTTTCCCTTGCTTAACATTTGTTAGCATATATTTCAGCAAAGATTAACAGTATAATGAATGTTGAGTAGTAAAATCCTATTTAATTAGCTTCAATTTAAAAATGAGATATGCTGCTATGGGGAACAAATGACCTCTTGAGATTTACAACCCCCTTTATAAAAGTGGGAAAGCTGCCTCCCTAAAAAAAATTATGTATGTCCAAGGTTAATACCGTATCTTTTTTTGTAGTTTTCTTATTTCTTGATTTTATTGGCACCTCCCAGGCACTTTGGCATGTGCTCCTGTATAAAGTGTAGTTACTGTGCCTGTAGAGTTAGTGGCAGCTGCAGAGTAGTTATAGGCTGACAAGTCCACTTTTGGCTTACCATGGAGATCTGCTCCAACACATGCTGGTCGTTGGAGCAGCAAAAAAAAAAAAAAAAAAAAACAAAAACAAAAAAGCGATTTGGAAAAAGAATAAAATCATGAGTCAGGGAAAAGGATCACGGCTTCCCGTACTGTTGTTCCAGGAGTTATATGACAAGTAGAAAAATTGTACTAATTTAAAGAGTCAGTCAAAATAGAAGTAGACTAAATAGCATGAGTGCTGATAATGCCAAGAAAATCCAATCTCTCTTCTAAAGAGCTTGCACACAGCAATGTCCCTGGCCAAGAAACTGACCGTGCCTGGCTGAGCAGAATGACAGCAGTACTCAGGCAAATTCCACAATGTAACATCCACTTGGTGAATCAGTGACAATGGATGAATTCAACTTTAGAAGTTATTAAACAAACTGCAAAATGTCTACTCCGAAGATGCAAATGTTTTTCCTTGGCAGATCCTCTCTGTGCTTGGGATTGACACAAAGGCTCAAAACTGCAAAATACAAAGATCAAGTAATCTGGTGCCCCGCTGTACTGGGTAAATTAAATTTTAAAAAGTGGAGGAGAAATGCTTTCACATTTTACCTACATAAACCTAATGTTTGTTCAGTTGCCTGTTTTGCAAGAATCTTGGACTAAGGTAAATGAAGGCAGAAGATAAAGTGATCCCTGTTCCTTTATTCAAAGTTTTTAATTAAGCCCCATTTGTTATATGAAATGTTAATCCTACCAAATGTAGTTAGATAGGCTTGAACTGGACATAGGATTTAAACAAACATTTTAATGAGAACACAAACCACTGACTCTGGCTTAACACCACACTCTAACAGAAAAGAAGAAACCTTTACAGAAATATTTGAAATATACAAAATTCGTGCAAGGACAAACATATTTTAGAACCTGAGCAAAGGCTTCGTACAGGTTGTTTTCACTGGCAATAATTCAGCCAGGTCGGTATGTATGTTGCTCTTGGCAACTGATGTGGCCCCTAAAATATGTAGAGCACAGAAAGGCCAGTGACTCTGGAGGTCTGCAGTTAGTTAGTAGTACAGGCCAGAAGTTCAAGAAACTGCTACTGGAAACAACTGGATACCATAACATTAAAAAGAAGTAAAAATAAAAGAATGAGTGCACAAAAAGAAACGAACAGCTAATTAATAAGATGAAGATGCTCAGGATTGGGCTGGAGGAGAGTATGACCACAACACTCAGATACATAACCACACCTGTAACCACACCTGTTTACAACCACAGGTCCTTGCTCTCAAAATAAATATACTGAACATTTACAACAGAATGAATGCCTTATGAATGCAAGCTTTTCTTTTATTGCAATTCTAATCAATCAAACAGACCAAAAGGTCATACTTCTAAAATAAGCTACAAGTAATCTTTTTCTATGAAAATGATGTGACTTGGTGCCACAGCTAAACTTTTATCTAATAGCAGCATCATCAGCCCATGGCAGCAAAGAAATGTTAATTTCTGGCATCCCATGGGCTCTTACCGAAGCAACAACTTCATAAAGCATGCAGATATCTATTCTGCTGAAGTTTCAAACAAACAAACAAATAAAAATGATCATTGTGCTTGTGGGTCTCATACCTTCCAAAATATACATAAATGATGGCAAATTAACAAATAATAGCAGGTCCTTGCTTTCCAATAAAATCGTATGGCAGGGGGTTGGCAGTGAAAAGAAAAATGTTTAAAATAGAAGGAAAAAAACTGCACTGCAAAATGGTGTTAGCATTCACAAAAAAGATCATGCGAAGATCAGATCCATACTGATTAAACATTGAAAATTCAGTGACAATCCAAAGAACTCTGTCCATGAGTCCAAAGGCATGCATGCCAGCTGAAGGAAATGCAGGATTCGTCTGACAGTATCTTCTTCAGAGCAGAACAGTAACATCTCACTGGAATAATCACGACAGGGTGGACAAGGTGCCATCACACTTCTTTTTTGTAATTCAAAATAAAAGCAATCACAGGACAAAAAAAAATTACAGAATAGTGGACAGAGAAAATATAGAAATTCACAATAACCCTATAAAACAAAAAAAACTTGAAATTATTTCTACATTTTCAGGGTTTATCCTTTTTCAAAGTAGTCTTTTTAATTAATTTGAAAAGTTTATAAACAATGAAGTCTTAACTGTAAAATTACTACCCAAGAGATTATCTTTAGTATCAGTACTTTTTTGAGACAGGGTCTTGCTCTGTCACCCAGGCTGGAGCGCAGTGGCGCATTCTCAGCTGACTGCAACCCCTGCCTCCCAGGTTCAAGCAATTCTCGTGCCTCAGCCTCCTGAGTAGCTGCGATTACAGGCATGCGCCACCATGCCCAGCTAATTTTTGTATTTTTAGTAGAGATGGGGTTTCACCATGTTGGCCAGGCTAGTCTCCAATTCCTGGCCTCAGGTGATCAGCCCACCTAGGCCTCCCAAAGTGCTGGGATTACAGGTGTGAGCCACCATGCTCGGCCTCAATACTCAAAATAATGATTTCACTCTTGTTTAAAGGACACATAAGAAGCATCTTGTCATCAGAATCCTCCCCAACCAGATGTTTTAAAGTATTTGAAGTTCTTAATAAGGAAAAGAACCTAAAACTTACATTCCAAGTGCAGAAACTACACTTAGCTGAGTAATTTTGCCTTTCCCAATAAGTTCACCATTAAAAAATTATATATATATACATATATTTACTATTATTGGCCTGGCCATGTCTGGCCGTCAGGTCCAGACCCCCAGCTCTGAGTACTCACTGGAGAAAGGACCAGGGCTATCCCGCCTTCGTATCCACGAGCTGCATCTGGACATTGGCAGGCATTCCACCTCCATAACCTCCCTTGGACTGCATTTGGTTCTGAATGGAGCTAACCTAAAACAAGACAAAAATACAACAAAACAAAATGGAAGTCAGGAAGTAGGTCCGGTACAACTAAGTAATTCTTTTCCCAGAATTTTATTTGGGCTGCTTTTTTCAGAAGGGTACTTTTATAGACAAAAAATTTTTTATAGACAATTTTCTAGTTATAAGGACAAACAGGGAGGCTAGCAACTGAAACATTTTTTGCAAAAACCCCTATTTTCTCTATTTCCAAATTACAAAAGTCAGTTTTGTAATTCACAAGGCACTTGGTAACATTTGAAAAATGGTCAAAAATATATAGATCAACTCCACTTTCTTTTTTTTAAGACAGTCTTGCTCTGTTGCCCAGGCTGGAGTGCACTGGCGTCATCTCAGCTCACTGCAACCTCCACCTCCCAGGTTCAAATGATTCTCCTGCCTCAGTCTCCCTAGTAGCTGGGATTACAGGCACACATCACCACACTCAGCTAATTTTTCTATTTTTAGGTTTCACCATGTTGGCCAGGCTGGTTTTGAACTCCTGACCTCAAGTGATCCGACTGCCTCGGCCTCCCAAAGTGCTGCGATTACAGGCATGAGCCACCGCACCCGGCTGATCAACTCCACTTTGTTTCTCAACCTCAAGTATCTTAATTTACAGATATCTCACATATATAATCACCTCAATTACTTAGTAAAGAATCAAAACCAAGAAAATAAGCATGAATAAAATTGGACCAACCAAAGATAAATCTTAAAAGTCTGTGTCAAAAAATGTACCATGTTAATATAGCCTGATAAAAAAGAATCAAAGAATCCAAAGACAGATATAGTCCCAGTTTATTTATTAATATTGTAACTGGGTAAACTATTTATCCTCTCTGAGTATCAGGCTTCTTATCTGTAAAAGGGTTAAGATGGTAATCTCTCCCGACCACATTGCAGGGCTATTTCCTGATAGAGTGCAAGATATATGAAAATTGGGATATTTTATTTTTGCTGAAACAAAGGCACATAAAGTCATTTGCAAACTGTGAAGTACTTTTAGAAATATCATTATTATTCCAGTCTTAGTTCATATAAATTAGAAGCAGTCTGGAAGCAGAGAATTGGAGAGTCAGGCTAGACTGCTAGAAGAATGAACACAAGCAATATGATTTTGGAGGTGATGGCCTAACTAGTGGAGAGAGAGCACTAGCAATGTGGTCGAGTATTTATTTCATGGAATCAGCTCAAAGGGCCCTGCACACTTCCACAATTTGGAGGGAACCGGGGCATCATCTATTTATCAGTCACCTGCTTATCAAATACTTACTGAGCACCTACTGTAACATAAGGCATGAAGGGTGAGTTGCTTTCCACTGGTGATTCTGAGTCAATATATTTAAAGTAAGACTTGTCTAACTCATTTTTTGAGTAAGTCAGGTTTCAATATATACTGTAATAGAACATAATGGCAAAACAGAAAATGCATAGCTTATTTAGATCAAGAGAGTCTAAATGAGAAAATGTGTTTTGCTCTTAAATGGGGACATTTTTACTAACCTGGAAATTTACTTACATGGAACATCTTATTCGTATGACATCACATTATAAGGTATTGCTATAATAGTCAGATTAATAAAATGACTACCTTCAGGTAAGAGTGTAAGAAGAAATCTATATATTTTTTTGTTTGTTTTTTAAACATAAACTTGCTCAGTTAATGCAGTGTGAAGAGGCTAGGGCCTGTCATATGATACCAGTTCAAATTCGTCATCTTCCCCTTTATGGTAACTAACATTAAGTTATGTAGCACAAACCTGATACCAAGTAATTTTCCACTTAACATGGCATGTTAGCTTTTATAGATATTTTAGGCCTGTCTTAAAAAACATCTTTATGACCAGGTACAGTGGCTCACAGCTGTAATCCCAACACTATGGGAGTTCGAAGTAGGCAGATAACTTGAGCCCAGGAGTTTGAGACCAGCCTGGAAAACATAGCGAAACCCCATCTCTACAAAAAAAAATACAAAAACTAGCTGGGCATGGTGGTGCAGGCCTGTAGTCCCAGCTACTGGGGGAGGCTGAGGCAGGATGATCGATTGAGTCTAGGCGGTCAAGGCTGCAGTGAGCACTCCAGCCTGGGCAACAGAATGAGACTCTGCATCAAAAAAGCCCAAAACCAACCAAACACAAAATCTTTGTTTTTACACTGTGCATTCAATAATGCCAAGCAGATTCTAAGAAAAAAAAAGTATTTTTTCTCCAAAAGTCAATTCTTCAATTTAAAAGATTTGGTTTATCTTAAGTAACCTTTATTAAGTAACTTTAATAAGTAATCTTTCAGTGTTGAGACAATGTATTATTGTGACTGTGAATATACAATATTTTAACGCAAGGTTGTATTACTGAACGGGTAACAGAAATCTTTTCTGGAAAGAGGGTAGTAGAAAAGAAAGTCTTTTACACTAAGTAAAGGTAGAAGAATAATATATTTAGAAGAAAAAAGAAATTACAAGTCATCTAACCATTCAATAATATAGTTTAGGCAAGCCTGTTTCATATGCGTCAAGCCACATTCCTAATACTAGCTGCTCAGTTCTTTTATTTGAATAAACAGCATGTCTATTTATGGTTTTTTCTTATTTATTATTGCATTGCATAGGAGAACATAATTTTTCTCACAGAGTCAGGCTCATCAAATCAGTACTATCAATGATACTTTCAAGAAAAGTTACTCAGCCAGGCGTGGTGGCTCATGGCTGTAATCCCAACACTTTGGGAGGCCGAGGTGGGTGGATCACCGGAGGTCCGGAGTTTGAGACCAGCCTGGCCAACATGGTGAAACCCCGCTCTACTAAAAATACAAAAGATTAGCCAGGCATGGTGGCAGGAGCCTGTAATCCCAGTTACTCAGGAGGCTGAGACAGGACTGCTTGAACCTAGGAGGCAGACGTTGCAGTGAGCTGAGATCGCACCACTGCACTCCAGCCTGGGTGACAGAGCGAGACTCTGTCTCAAAAAAAAAAGTTACTAATTGAACAACACCGTTCCTAGCAGCAAGAACACAGTGCTCTGTGACGGTGGGATGGATGCTGAATATTGCTTTAGAGATAGCAAACTCAAATACGAAATAACTATAGAACACATTTGGGAAGCACATTTAGCTCTAAAGGGCTGAAATAATACTTCATAAAAAGTCCACTTCAGTAGCAGAGAAGGCTGCCTGGAGACAGCAAGGTAGAAACTCTACCACAGCTAAAGTCCCATCTCGATCCTGCATCTAAGATTAAGAGGCAGGTGTGCAAGCCCTGCAAAGTACAGTCCTAAAGTTCTACCTAAACTATGAGAAGCAAAAAAATAGTATGCCAATGACAGGTTTTTCATTCAAGGAGGAATCTTAAAGGAAATTCCAAAATGTACATAAGATTTTAAATGCCACGAACTAAAATTTAATTCCTCCTATACGGTTGGATTTATTTTTTTGAGATGGGGTTTCACTCTGTCACCCAGGCTGGAGTTCAGAGGCATGATCTCAGCTCACTGCAACCTCCCCCCTCCCAGGTTCAAGCAGTCCTCCCCACTCAGCCTCCCAAACAGCTGGAACCACAGGTGCACATTACTTCACTCAGCTAATTTTTTTGTATTTTTGGTAGAGACAGGGTTTCACTACATTGCTCAGGCTGGTCTTGAACTCCTGAGCTCAGATGATCCACCTGCCTCAGCCTCCCAAAGTACTGGGATTACAGGCGTGAGCCACCGTGCCTGGCCTTATAGTTGGATTTCTTAAAAATCTGAGGTGGCAGAGACAACATCTGTTGATGAGGGAGAAATTAAAATTCATCATATATAACAAATTTGAAACTACCCATTCTCTTTATTATAGTAACCATATTAATAAAAGTAATAGGGCCTCATTTAGTCTTTTCACTCTATGTTGATGCAGGAAACAAAGCTACTGACTGTTTTGACAGCAACATGATACCTCTTGCATTTCCACAAAGCAGTCAAGTGAAACAAAGTACTTTTCCTACGGATTTAAAACAAACAAGCTGTTTCCTTTCCGGGAAGGTTCAAATGTCATTCCTTTGCTTACCTAGTAACTGCAGTGACAAACGTCGTTGCTGTATCCAGGATACCCATCTACCTATTTTTAAAGTCCCTGTTAAGTCTTTTGTTAATGCTGTCTAGTAAGTTGGTATACAGTGGATCATAATTTTATGTTTATAAAATCCTTTCTGGTTTTGAACACTTTAGGGATCATTTATACTTGTTTACTTTAGGCATGGGGAAAAGAGTCAGTCTGTTGAAACTCAGTGGCCTGCTTTAAGGCAAATGTGAGGAACAACTCTGATAAGAACCCGCATTTGGTGCTGCTTCTATTATAACGCATTCTGGTTTTCTCTTCAACAAAAATTAAGGACTAAAAGGTCAGCTGAGTAGATCTAAAGCCTATTCTGAAACTCACTGAAACCTCTATTAAAAGACAGCGAATAAATCTTATTTCTGGTTCTTCACATCCTACTGGCAAATGTGACAAATTTTTACTGCCTTGCCCTAAAGGGATATGTGAAAATTCTAATCCTATGCTTAGTGCATGAGAACTTAGAGTAAATAAATCACCAACATTCTAATATTACCAGGTAAAGATGAATAGTTTATAACAGGGGTCCCAAAACCAGAAGTGGCCTGTTAGGAACCGGGCTGCACAACAGGAGGTGAGCAGCTGCAAGTGAGCATCACCGCCTGAGCTCTGCCTCCTGTCACATCAGTGATGGCATGGGATTCTCATTGGAGCACAAACCCTATTGTGAACTGCACATGCAAGGATTTGGTTGTGGACTCCTTATGAGAATCTAATGCCTGATGAACTGAAGTAGAACAGTTTCATCCCAAAACCATATCCCCCATGGAAAAACTGTCTTCCACGAAACTGGTCCCTGGTGCCAAAAAGGTTGGAGACCACTGGTTTATAAAGTAAAGCAATAAAAATGTGTGCAAAAGGCAACTAACTGAACTTAAAAGAACAAAAAGAGATTATTATTAAAAAGGCTGATATCCAAGTCTCTTTGGTGGGAGCAAGAGAATCAATAGGATATTAACCTCCATTCTGAACTCAAATCCTTTCAAGTTTCAAAGTATTTATTCGGGACAAAGGCAGCTATGAAGAGTTGCGTACAAGAAACAGAAACAAATACATAATCCAGGAAATTCAAAGAGATTAATTTTTCATCAGTAGTTTGCTTCTCTCTTCTATGCTCATATTATGTATTTACATTCACTGTACACAAATTCATTTAGCATAATGCTATTAAAAATGCTTGTGCCTATCACACAGGTTTCATATGACTATGCCCCAATGCCCTACCTGCATGTCCCACCAACATACTTACTGAATTCATTCCACTGAACAGGTCTCCTGATCCAACATGAGCTGTATGCACAAAGTTTGTGGGCTCTCCAATCATACTTCTGTCAATCCGCCGTCGCCTTTTCTAAAATATGGGGAACAAATGTGTTGAGAAAGTGATCTTATGAGCAACTTATTCTGATGGATTTTTATACTATGACTGTTTAATAAATTTGCCAAGAACACAAGCATGCCTAGCTCTTAGACTGCCACAATTACTTCTTATGATGAAATCCCCAAGAGAAATATATGCACAAAAATGATTAGTAAAGCAAAATAACAGGTTATTATTTAGAGCTTAATAGATTATTTGGTCTAGCTTTGGTCATCCACATATTTGTATAATAACTGCTTAAGTTTTATTCTTTTTAAAAAACGAGACAAATGTAAAATTACCCTCAGTCACTATTATTGTTGGCAAAGAACACAGTGGTTTGAATACACTGTCTGATTTTAAACATTACTTTCTGGCTTTCATCATTAACAGATGTATTATATTTTGATGGTTATTATTCAGATTATACCCAATTACCTTTCTATGCTAAAATGAATCTGTCATTTCAGCTGGAGGGGGTGGAGGTGGGAGGGTGAGAGGGTGACAGATTTGGTCCTAGTCCATTCACTCTTCTCTGGTCTGTTCTAGCTGGGAACTAAACCTGTTGACTAACTAGGCTGGGTCTTACTGACTCTTCTTAATTTTTTTTTTTTTTTTTTTTGAGATGGAGTCTTGCTATGTTACCCAGGCTGGTCTTTTAACTGGGCTCAAGCAATCCTCGCATCTCAGCTCCCAAGTAGCTGGGATTACAGGCACACACCACTACGCCTGGCTGACTCTTCCTAATTTTTGAAAAGCACTTCTCATGGGGTGCTGAGCCCCATTTTCCAGTAACTTTAGCCACCAGCTGGTGTCCCTGTTCTGACCAATATGCTCATCTACCCCTTAGAGATATTTCCTGACTGTACTGCTGTGTTTCACTGATTAAGAGTTTTCCAGATATGAAGATTATCTTAGATCTGTCCTGTTTTCCATGACCCCTTAGATATGATAATGTTATTGGGAGAGACCACTGGACACGTTGGGTTAGTGTCCTACTATGGGGCTCTGCTTATCCCAGTTTACTGTCAATAGTATACTTCTCCTGAAATTGCAGCTTCCCTCAAAACCAAGCAGAGTTATAAACTTGCTGGATTAGCTGCCTTTGAACATGACACTTTTATGTCCTTATCTACTGAAACGCTGGCATGATCCTGATAAACCCTAAAATTTTATCAAGAGAGTCCCATATGACAGCTCCTCAGGGTGAAAACATGACTTTCTACAAAACCACAAAAGTGGCGAGCCCATGCATATATTTTAGAAGTCCATATACATTGTTTTACTGTCCTCTCGTTTATATTGTCATAGATAGAAACAACCACCACAAAAAACCCTGACGCTTTTCCTTTGAAATATTTATGTTATTCATCCTTAGAATTCAGCAATGACATTAGACCATCTCCAAGTTTGTTGGGTTTTCCTTCCAGTAATTCTGCGTGGCACACGGTTATCTGAACACAGGTTTTCTGTATCTTAGAAAAGTTTTATTCTATTAGTTCCTTGATAATTGCTCCATGTGTTCATTTTGCTATTTCTGGAGTTCCTGCCTATGTGGACATTTGAACATGTGTGTGTCTATAATCTTCCAAGTTTCTTATATTTTCATCCTTTATTTCTCTTTATAATTTCACTGCATTGAAAAGTAACTCTGCTTTATCCTCTTCAGAGGTCCACGCTAGATAGTAAATATTATAACCTTGCAGGCCAAATACAATCTCCACTGTAGCTTTGACTCAACTCTGCTATTGTAGCATGAAAGCAGCTGCAGAGCACATGAAATTAAATGAGTGTAGCTGTGTTATGGTAAAAATTTATTTACGAAAACAGGTGACAGGCTAGATTTAGCCTGTAAAAGTAGTAGTCTGCTGACCCCAGCTCTAGATTTTTTCAGTAGTAGCCACATAATTTCATTTTTTCCATTATGGTTATTTTTCAGAGGCTGTTATGACATGTCATTGCAACATTTTTTAATCTCTGAAAAAGTTGTATTATTATAGTTTTTCACTCTTTTCCCTAAAAACACTTAACTATATAAATTATAAGTCTATAACACTAGGGAACAAAGTACTCTCATTTCTTTATTTGAACAACTTTAGTTTTACTTCAAGCCTTTTTTTGAAAGTTGGTAAGAAACTGTCTGTCTTTTGGGGCCCTGTTCCACAGAATCATAAAACTTGCAGGTTAAAATGGTATCATAAAGTCAAAAGAGGCTTTTGTCTATGTGTTTTAATTTTTCTATTTCCTAGCACAATGCACTGGTTTCCTGCTATCTTTTTCTCGCATACTGCTCCCTCTGATGATCTTAGAGGTGCCTCATACAAAGACTCCCTGCCCCTAATGGCAGACTTGACACCCACAACCATCCTTTGATCTGGAGTGCTGCATGCCAGCAATGCACTGATCTTTTCCTCTGTTCCCCATCTTTTTCACAGACTCAGTTTGTCTATTTCCAACCACCCCATTCAACATACTTCTCTTCATACTATTTTTGTTTGGAATGATAAAGCATAATTCTATAAATTAGCCTTAAACAATGCTAACTTATCTTTTTTAGGAATAAAGTAGGGAAAAAAGATGTTAACAGTTTTGTGCCTTTTTCTCTTCTTAATAATATATTATTACATTTCCACTAAATTTCCTTATTAGGAAGCTATTTGTCTGGGCAGGTCCAGAAATGTAATCTTTACCATCACAGGATACGAATTTTCTCAGCATGTGGGCAGGACAAATTATTGGGATTTCTTCCCCAGTGAGCCACTTAACTGACAGGTAGGGAGGGAAGCTTCTAGGTTCTTGTCACAGTTCCACAGGACAGTGGCATCTGCAGGACACCAGACTCTTCCCCAGGCGTTTGCAGTAAACATGTCAAGATAACTGCTTCTGATATGCAGAGAGAGCCACTTGGCTCTCTCAAGCAGGGGAGGAGGTGGTACCAGAGAATACTTCCTGACCTACTTCCAGACCACTAGGAGGAGTCTTGATCAACCCTTGTCCTGTGAACCTGCAGAAGCAACTCCTAACAGTTCTCATTCTGCATCATTTCCTCCAGAAGGGTGTGTTTAGAGCTTGCCAAAAGGCTCCACTTGGTCTATACCTCCATATTAAGTGATTTATTCTGTTGAGTTACTGCAGGACTGTGTTGGGGGAGAACAGAAACCATAGTGTGCTCAGGCCACCACCCATCTCACCCAAAAAGAATGAATAGATATGCTTGTGAAAGAAGGGTATTAACACATACTCACAAACAATAATTCAGCAAACATGATTACTGAGAATATTCAAAAGCTGATAACAAAACTAGTTCCCAAGAAGCTACTCTGACACTGAAAAGGAAAGGATGGGAAGACTTCAGCTTACTTCTATCATACTGTGTTATTAGATAACTAATATATATGAATGTGAAAATAGTATTTTTCAGCTTGAACTATACTGAGCTGGGAGTCACACCTTAGTATTGGAAGGTTTCTTCATGGCATCTAATCTAACAGTTTGTGAGATATGAAAGAAGCTTTCAGTCCTTCGCTCCCCAAGGCTGAGGGAACTCAGCTGTCCAGAAACTGAAAGGAGCAACTGTGTTGTGCAAGCATAGTAAAGGTAAACACCTAAGATGAAAATAGTAAGATAAGCAAGAACCAGATCACATAGGGTTTGTAAAGGACTGAAGTGTGTGATCCTCCCAAGAACAATGGGAAATAATTGAAAGTGTTTTAAAGCAGAGGAATAACATGATTAAATAGCTTGAGAAGACTACTCCACAATAGCTATAGGTGGAAAACACGTTAGAAGAGGTCAAAATAAGTTATTAATGTTGGTGAAAAGGGATTATGTGGATTCAACTAATAACACAGATAGAAGTGGATAGATTCAAGAAGTAGTCAGTGGATAAAATCAACAGCATTTGGGCCGGATGTGGTGGCTCACGCCCGTAATCCCAGCACTTTGGGAGGCCGAGGCGGGTGGATCACCTGAGGTCAAGAGTTCGAGACCAGCCTGGCCAACACGGTGAAACCCCGTCTCTACCAAAAATACAAAAATTAGCCAGGCGTGGTAGCAGATGCCTTAATCCCAGCTACTTGGGAGGCAGAGACAGGAGAATCGTTTGAACCCAGGAGGCGGAGGTTGCAGTGAGCCGAGATCGAGCCATTGCACTCAAGCCTGGGGAACAAGAGCGAGACTTCTCTCAAAAAAACAAAAACAAAACAAAACAAAAAAACCAGCACTTGGTTGCAGGCTGGATTTGGTAACTGAGTGAGAGGGAGGAGTTAAGAAATATGCACAGACTTCAGATTTCAGCAGAGAGTGTGCAATTCACTGGGTTCTGAGAGAATCCAAACTGGAGATAAGAGACTGAGAATCACCAGCATTAACAAAGCCAAGTTAATGAGATTTCCTAGACAAACTAAATTTCTGTGGTTGGGCAGAGAAGAAGCCATCAAAGAAGGCCAAGAAGAAACAGCCTGAAAGTCAGTAGGAAAATCAGCAGTGTGTACAAGTGTCAAGAGGGAGCAGAGCTGAAAGGTGGTGAGAGGTCAATTAAAGACAAATACGTGCACTGGATTCAGCAATATCAAGTCAATGGGCACCTTAGTGAGTGCTATGTCAGTGGAGTAATAGGAGGAGAAGACACGCTGCAGGGGACTGAGGTGGGTCTAAGAAGTGGAAAATGGAGAAAGAGAACAGAGACAACTCTGGAGAAAAGTCTGGCCTTCTGGACAGGAAGAAGACAGGTCAGTGGCTGAAAGGAGAAAAGGAGATGAGAACAGATTGAATTTTTCCCCTGTAAGATGGCAGAGAATTCATTATGCTCAATTTCTAATGGGAAAGATCCAGTAAAAGAGGTGAAGAAAAAGAAGGAAAAAGAAAATGGACTGTCAACCTTACAAGGTTCCTGAGAAGGCAGGAAAGGTGGATCCAGACACAGGTGAAGTGTTCTTTACACTCTTTCCTACAACACTCTATCAAAAATCTGGATTTAAATATAAATAAATATTCTAAACTATAAAAATGCAATATTTTAAGGCACAATTTAAAGAATGGCACACTTGTTTGGGGTACTGTATAATAGTCACGGGTGGCTGGGCATGGTGACTCATGCCTATAATCCCAGCACTTCAGGAGGCTGAGGCAGGTGGATCACTTGAGGTCAGGAGTTCAAGACCAGCCTGGCCAACATGGCGAAACCCTGTCTCCACTAAAAATAAAAAAATTAGCCAGGCCATAAGAATGATCAAATGGACTTTGGGGACTTGGGGCTCTGGAAGAGTGGGAGGGGGGCAAGGGTTTTATAAAAGACTACAAATATGGTGCAGTGTACACTGCTCGGGTGATGAGTACACCAAAATCCACAAATCACCACTAAAGAACTTACTCATGTAACCAAACACTACCTGTAGCCCCAATAACTATGGAAAATTAAATATTTTCTTTAAGAAAAAAAAATTAGCTGGGCATGGTGGCAGGCACCTGTAATCCCAGCTACTCGAGAGGCTGAGGCAGAAGAATCACTTGAACCTGGGGTGGGGGGTTGGGGGGGAGAGGTTGCAGTGAGCCGAGATCACACCACTGCACTCCAGCCTGGGTGCCAGAGTAAGACTCTGTTTCAAAAGAAAAAAAAAGAATAGTCATGGGCAAACAAGGGGAATTCCAGAGTCAGACCTCCGCAAAGAAAAACAGGAAATGGTGCACTCTGCTCTGATACGTATTAACAGTTGTCGTTAGCAGAGTCACCGTGTTTCCTGGAAACAAATTCTTTATAGGAAACTTTGTTAAGACCGTCAACCATCTGAATAATCCTTGCATCCTTAAAATATTAACTTTTATTCTGCATAAGGTGAAGGACTAGAGACCCAAATGAATTGCTATGTTAGTGTGGAGGGCACATTAGGCAAAATGTCTCTTCCCATAACTTTTTACATAATTACATCATAATTATTAAAGATAATGAACTAAACAATTTGGAGTATATCCAAGGAGGCGAGAAGCAGGTTAATTTCAAAGGATTTGCTACTGTGAGAACCTTATTTGCATCCTTATCTAAACAAGTATGTATATAACCATACTATATCTACCTCCCTCACATTTCTGGCATATGGATCAACTGTAGCTTCTAGAATACAGTAATTACATCATCACTTAAAAGTTAAAACTTCCCCAAAGACTATTCTCTGGGCAGCTTAGTGTGCAAACACATGTCACTGAGAAGCAAATGAAGGCCAGGTCCCATCAGGTTAGCAGAAGGCCTACAGTAAGAGTAAAAGATGGTACAGCCTGAGGTAGTTCTAGAAGCAGATACAGAGTGAATAAAGAAAATGAAAATACTTGCCATCTGGGACAGTGAAAAAAGCTGGAACTTTCAGGGTATAAAATAGCAATCATTTATGCAAATGTGGCCAAAGTAAATGAAAGGTTGAAAGCTATGCTGACTCAACTTTATGACCTAGAGAAAGTCAGTTGAGTTGTGTAACTAAATCCCTAAATCTATGAATTAAATCTAACAAGCCCACTATTTCCAAATTGTGTCTTGGGGCATCCCAGCAAAACCCAGGGGTGCCAGGGTTTTCTATTTGAGGGAAACACAGTGAGGCTCAATGTGTGTTTGACACTGAGTGAACTACCAGCTTCAGATAATTTGTAACTTCAACATTAGAACATACATTCTTTTTAACAGCATATCTTTGTGAAGCTGAGTTTTCAGTGGTTACTGTGAAAAAAACCCAAGCACTATGCAAAAGTCAGTATGGAACTAGAAAAGAAGGTGGTGGTGTTCAGTCTGATTCCACAGTTTGAGAAGTTGTATAATCCCAACAGGCACAAACACACCATAAGTATGTAACTGGTTATTTAAGAATTAAATAAAAATATTTTTCAATTTATATCTTATTTTTTAAAGGCAAATAAGTTGTTGGGACATAAATCTTTACTAAGTTGTTTGTACCAAATTAGTTAATAAACAAGTCTGTACTGTATTTCTCTTGGCCTAGAGGCACCATGAAAAAAATTACAGAACCGTTAAGAGAAGTTTGGGAACCTCTGAAATAAGCTACATTAGTTTTTTGAAATATTGACAGTGTAATTAGGAACCAGGCATTTCTAAAACAAGTGGGTATTTTTTTCTATGATGCCAGTGACAGTGATTCCCTGGGTGCGTGAGCTGCTTCCAAGTTAATCAATCTAGTTCACAGTACGGAAAAAAAGGCTAACAAAAGTTGTAATAATATAAAAAATGGATTTGACATTTTTTGATGAAAATGATCTTCCTAGTGGATATTCATTGACACAAAAAATGAAAATACCTTTTATGGTAGTAATGTCAACAAACTATATGAAACACCCTTGCCCCAAGTCTCTCCCTACTCATTCTTTGAGACCCAGCTCAAACATAAACATTCCGAGTTGAGGCTGTTGGATATTTCCTGTTCTGAACATTCACAGCACATGGCTCATATTCAATTATAGTACTTAAAACATTGTATTGTAACTTACTTGCTTACAGTTTGATTTTCCTACACTACTAAGAGTTCTGTAACAGTAGCTGTGCCTGACACACAGTAGACAATAAATGACTGTTGAATGAATAAAAGGCTTTTTTAAAGAAACAATGTCAGCTCAGTTCTCTAAAAATTGTTTGTCTTATCTAATATTATCGCCAAATATTTCTCAAGAACCTATTATATTTGGAAGATGTAAACAATGTAATGCCAATTCTAATGAAGTTTACATTTCTGCATAAAAAATACTTATCTCCTGATTTAATTTTCTCTGTTTCATAGAAATGCTGTGTGCTCTAGAGAGGTTTTAACTGGTAACACTGTTTTAGTTTTTATATTGGGTAGAACCTGTAAAGCAGTGGTTCTCAAGCTATAGTGTACATCAGAATCCCTGGAAGGTTTGTTAAAATACAGGTTTCTGAGCTCTAGTCACAGAAGATTTTCAGATTGAGCAAGTTTGGAGTGGAGCTTCAATTTGCATATCTAACAAGATTCCAAGTGATATTGATGGCTTAATGGTTTAGAAAACACTGGCTCTAAAGATTAACAGCTGAATGACTATTATTAAAAAGTCAGGCCAGGCGGCCTGTAAGCCTAGCACTTTGGGAGGCTGAGGCGGGCGGACTGCCTGAGCTCAGGAGTTCAAGACCAGCCTGGGCAACATGGCGAAACACCATCTCTACAAAAATACAAAAAATTAGCCAGGTGTGGTGGCACACCCCTGTAGTCCCAACTACTCGAGAGGCTGAGACACAATAATCGTTTGAACCCAGGAGGCAGACGTTGCAGTGAGTCAAGATCACACCACTCCAGCCTGGGCAACAGAGAGAGACTCTGTCTCAAAAAAAAAAAAAAAAAAAAAAAATTACATAGTCAAATAATAATAGATGCTGGTGAGGCTGCAGAGAAAAGGGAACACTTATATACTGCTGATGGGAATGTAAATTAGTTTAGCCATTGTGGAAAGCAGTATGGCAATTTCTCAAAGAAGTGAAAAACAGAAGTATCGTTTGACCCAGGACCCCCTTACTGAGTATATACCCAAAGGAATATAAATCATTCTACCATAAAGACACATGTACACATATGTTCATCACAGCACTATTCACAATCGCAAAGTCATGGCATCAACCTAAATGCCCATCAGTGGTAGACTGGATAAAGAAAACGTGGTACATATACACCATGGAATACCACACAGCCATAAAAAAGAACTAGACCATGTCCTTTGGAGCAACATGGATGGAGCTGGAGGCCATCATCCTAAGCAGACTAACACAGGAACATAATACCACATGTTCTCACTTATAAGTGGGAGCTAAACATTGAGTACACATGGACACGAAGGCAACAACAGATACCAGGACCCATCTGAGAGTAGAGGGTGGGAGGAGGGAGAGGATCAAAAAACGACCTAATGGTTACTATGCCTATTACCTGGGTGATGAAATTATCTGTACAGCAGGTAATCTGTGACTCAGTTTACCTATATAATAAACCTACACATGTACCCCCTGAACCTCAAAGATAAATTAAAAAATAAAGATTAACAGCTGAATATTTAAAAAGTAAAAATGGGTAATAAAGAGTACTTATAAGATACCAGGCACAGTTCCAAGAACTTTAAAGCCATGAACTCATTTGCTAGTACCTTCTATAGCAGTATATGACATTTTACCTTCCCTTCAAATCTGGGATCCTCTGGCAAACTCTCACTTCTTGTCTCAGCCACTGCTCAGAAGTCCTCATTTGTTCACCTTTGTACTCTCTATTGAATAAAGGTTTTTTTTGTTTTTTTTTGAGACAAGAGTCTCATTCGTCACCCAGGTTGGAGTGCGGTGGTGCAATCTCAGCTCACTGCAACCTCCGCCTCCTGGGTTCAAGCGATTCTCGTGTCTCAGCCTCCCGAGTAGCTAGAATTACAGGCATGCACCACCACGCCCATCTAATTTTTTGTATTTTTAGTAAAGATGGGTTTCACCATGTTGGTCAGGCTGGTCTCGAACTCCTGACCTCAACTAATCCACCCACCTTGGCCTCCTAAAGTGCTGAGATTACAGGCATGAGCCACCATGCCTGGCCAAGATGGGAGTCTTAACAGTGTCCAGGTCCTGGATATTCATGTTCAAGAAGCTGAATTCAGCCTTCCCATGGGTGGTAATCTGAGTTGATAAAACTGCCTGTGGAAGTCTGGTTTCTAAGAATATAACAAAAAAATCTCTAATATGTTAAGGGACAAATGAAAGAGAAACAAGGTTTTAGATACTGCAGAGACTGGAAAAATATCTGCTCTTCAATAACTGAATAGCCTACTTTGGATTCCAAATTCTCATACTTAGGTCAAAACTTGAGAAAATACTAAACTTCTTCTATACATGAACTTGCACTGTATCTTCTACGGTGGGAAAAATAATTCTACTTGTCTGGCTTCTAGAGCTTAGCTCACTCACTGGAATGCCAGCAGTGGCCCTCAGGTGACAGAGCTTATATAAGGAGCTCTCTCTAGAGGAGATGAGAGTCACACCATAGATCACCACAGAGAAACCAAAACCAGCTAGTATTATGAGCAGAGAATTATCTTAAGTCAAAGTACAGAAAGGAAAGATATTTTGTGTTGGAAATATTCATAAATAAATAGGTGAGTTGCTGGTAATGCATTTACAATTCAATCTTAAGTGTGGTGCTGTCGGTATCTGTCCTTTAGGGTTTAGTAGGTAACTAACCTTTTCCTACTCAGTATGTATTTTGCAGCTTTTGACAGATGAGAAGTTTGCAGGAGACCCCCAAATTTGTTTTTAAAAGGAATCTCTAAGCAAATCTATAGTGACCTTTTCAAGGGCCAAATTGCTAAAAGCAAAATTGAAGGAACTAGTTGTTCTCATCTCTCAGTGAGAAACCTGAAGTGAAAACAGTTTTTTTCTCCTTCTATTTAAAATTAGTATCTGGTTTAAGTCACATATTCCAAGTATGAAAACTGAAGCACAAAATAGGTTAAAAAAAAAGGGGGGGGGGGGAGAAACTAATCTGAACTAGCTTTCAAGTATTAATGATATTGTTAATATCATTGGTGTTAAAAAACTTTTCACTAGAAATTTCTGTCACTATGGGTCCATCTGGGATTGTTTCTGTACACTGTATGTATACAGTGTACAATGTACCTAGGAAGACATTACTTGCCAAAGTCCCACAGCTAACTAAAATCACATCTGGGAGTCTTCCTTGTCCACTGTTGTTTCCTTCACATCACTGTGTGAACAACTGTGTTTCAAAGCAAGTCATATAATTCCCCCCAAACATTTACTATATAAAATTGAAATACAAAAATCAAGTGTTTATATTAACTCTATGTGAAGAGTGTTTACAATTGAGCCAAGTACTGTACTATAATTAATTTTTCTTACACCACACTTTGCACTGGAATTGCTTCTGGCTTGCTTAGCTTAAAAAAAAAATTCTGTCACAAATTTTACACACAATGTCTGCTTAACTTTTTTTTTTTTTTTTTTGGAGACAGTCTCACTCTGTTACCCAGGCTGGAGTGCAGTGGCACGATCTCGCCTCCCTGCAACCTCTGCCACCCGGGTTCAGGTGATTCTCCTGCCTCAGCCTCCCAAGTAGCTGGGATTACAGGCACCTGCGACTGCACCCAGCTGATTTTAGTAGAGATGGGGTTTCACCGTCTTGGCCAGGCTGGTCTTGAACTCACCTCGTGATCCACCTGCCTTGGCCTCCCAAAGTTGTTTGCTTACCTTTTAATGAAACTATCATTAATTGTTCTAATACCCTCCATAAGTATCTCGTGGTATAACCGATTAAATAGCTAAGTGACTTGTCCAGATAGTCTGAAATTTCACTCAGTAGTATGGGTTCTTTTTCATTCAACCAAGAGACTACTGTTTTTTGTTTTGTTTTGTTTTGTAGTTCAGGGAAATTTTCCCATAGTATTACTTTGATAATTTACTAGGGAAATTTTCCTGTAGTATTACTTTGATAATTTATTATCCTCCAATGCCTTTTGTCCTCTTTTTTGTAACTTTAGGCAGATTTTGTACTTCCTGGGTTGATCATCTAACTTTCTTAATTTTCCCTTCTACTTTACATTTCTTTATATTTTTGTTTTACTTGCTGGAAGAATGAACTACATCTTCCAGCCTTCTCATGGACTACTTTATTTCAGCTATCATATTATTTCCAAGCATCGTTTCTTGTTATCGATTTGTTCCTTCTCTCTCTCGCTTCCTTTGTAGGCATGTTGTTCTTGTTTAGTGAATCCAGTGTCTTATCATCTGAGGCCTATTCATGTTTTTTGTTTTGTTTTTTAGTTCTTTCCTATTGCCTGTATCATCTATTTCTTCCAAGTTCTTTTATTCAGTTCATTCCTTTTAGCTTTTCTGTTGTCTAATGAACACAGGCCATCCAAACGAGGCTTAGTGTGCATGGGTCATGTTCAACTGTAAATTCAATGAACAGTGATCAGATGGTGAGCTCACTTTTTGCTTGGGGAAACCACAATTGCAGGTTATCAGCAGATCCCTTCTGTGATGGCAGTAGGCTCTCTAGAAAAGGACCTGCTGAAGTCCAGACAGAAGAGTTCGAATCTAGCTGCAGGCATTCTAAGATGAAGGCAGGTAAAGAATGCTGGCTGGCTGGCTTGCTTATCAGTATCCCCCTCTGTACGCAGTTAGGCAGTGGCTCACTCAGCTAAATAGGTTCCCACTCTACCATCCCAACTATTTTTTTATTATATCTGATCCATGGTTCTCTCTCCTCTTCACTCTCTTTTTCTTTGTAGGTTTTATCTTTTTGTTATTTAAACTCCTTTAATGTCTTGTGAAGTAGGGTTTCAGGAAAGAAGAAAATATACATATAAACCCAGTCCAACATCCTCTCTTATGTTGAGATAACTATATCTCTCTTTGTGGTAACTAACATCAAATCAAATGAGAACAAAATATTGCTGGTAAGAGACCAGCTCTTTAAGATTTGATGGTCATGTTCATTTCAAAAAGAAATGTACTTGAAAATAACCAATGGGGATAAAAGCAAAATTTTAAAAGCCCATTACTTAAAATGAGAGCAAATTGCAATTTATCAACTCAACATCCATAATAAGAGCATTCACTTATGCCATGCACTCTAAGCACTTTACATAAATTATCTTAATATATTTTAATTCACTACCTATCTTGAATCCTATGAGACAGGTGTCATTATTCTCATTTGCAGAGATTCAATTAATCTGCCCAAGGTCAAACAGTAAATAAATAAGTACCACCTCTGGAATTCAAATCCAGATCTGTCTGACATTTTTTTTTTTTTTTTTTTTGAGATAGAGTCTCACTCTGTCACCCAGGCAGGAGTGCAGTGGCGTGATCTCGGCTCACTGCAACCTCCGCCTCCCAGGTTCAAGCAATTCTGCCTCAGCACCTCCAGAGTAGCTGGGACTACAGGTGCGTGCCACCACACCCAGCTAATTTTTTTTTATTTTTAGTAGAGACGGGGTTTCACTGTGTTAGCCAGGATGGTCTTTATCTCCTGACGTCGTGATCCACCGACCTCAGCCTCCCAAAGTGCTGGGATTACAGGCGTGAGCCACCACCGCACCCAGCCTTTCTGACCAACTCTAATAGAGAACCAGCCCTCACATGAAAAGGGGAAAAACTTGTTTGGTTTTTAAGAACCTTGGGGTTCTTAAAAATATGATCACTTCCTATAGCTAAGTACTCCTGAAAGCACATTTGCCTTAGGTTTCTTACAAATTTTATCTGTCATAAGGTAGGCCAAAAAAATGGCATTGAGTAATATCTTTTTTTGCTTAATGTAGAGGAGATTCTGTTTACTTATCCCAAATGATCCACAGACAGCTAACACTATCTCCAGTATCTTAATGACTTTTGAATATATGCATAAGTACATAACAGGTACATGCATAAGTATTTGTTCATGTTAAGATCCCAATGAAGACATCACCCAACTGTTACCCAGGTAGACACTGCAAGAACAAATAAAACCAAAACCAAAACAAAACAAACAGTGATAGGGAATAAGGGGGGGAAACGAAGAAATTAAAATGATAGACATGTTTCTCATTAAGTTAATATATATGAAAGCATTTGAACTAAGTCTGTAAAAATGGCAGATAATAATTAACACTTGGTAGCAAGAAACGCTTTCTGAAATACTGAAACACTGCCTGTTTCACTGTAACTTATCACCTAGTGCTGTATCTGCATAGTCTCACAATTCAACTTTATATCCAACATGGGTGTTCATTTCTATTTGGATAAAATTTACTGAAATATACTAGAAAGAAAACTGGTCTTAAAATGCAAAAGGCTCTGCCACTAATTCACTGATCTTAACTTAGTTTACTAATTAACTTCTTATTATAGTTTCCAAATCCGCATGCACGCATGCCCACATGCATTTGACTACGCTTGCCTATGATGTCTCTAAGATCTAAAATTTTAAGATTGGATGAAAATTATTTTCATTTCACAAAAGAAAACAAAATCACATATAAAACAAACAATATCCCATCTGCTAAAACAAGAATGTAAGCATAACACCTTTTCAAGAAACTATAAGAAAGTTCAATAGACAAAAGTAGATGGAACATAAATACCAGAAATATCTAAGAACCAGAAGAATTTTTACTATGTGCAAAGGTGATAAGAGATCAGACCAAACTTTAGGGTACCCCGAGAACTGAGAACTGACCTAGAATTTGTCTTGCATGAGAACTGCTAATAAAATGTATCTGTAATATTTCCTACTCAATATGAACAAGTTTGAGAGGATGAAAAACTGAATGGTTTATACCATCTGTTTACATCACAGATAAACAGATTCTTAAAAAGTGCTTCTAAAACTGTTCAATATATTATAAACATCATAAATACCAGCCCCAGATAGTTATTAAAATACCATTATATTATTAAATCCCAGATAATTACTTAAGTTCTAACTTCCCTTTAGTCACAGATACATATCAGCAAAAACATTTTATTTTTCTACAACAATGCACTACCTAGTCTCAACCTACTACTGATTTGAAAAATAATGCAATTTTGAGTTCCTTACCAGTATTCCTTTCTTTCCTATTTGTATACATCAAGGCCACGTGAGAATCAGAACCCAATCCTCACTAACTCTAGACGACAAAGGCTTAATCCTCTTCATTCTTGTTGTGTCTAGGCTTATAAACCCCAAAAGTCAGTTTAAAAAAAAAAATTCATGCTATTGGTGTTTTAGAAGCAACTCTTTAGCCATTTTAATAATTAGCCACCTCATGAAAAGATGGAGATTTGCACATCATTTACACAATAACAGAATTTGTAATTAAAGGCTATGTTTTCTAAATAAACATAATTTCACAGATATAGTCAGATGACTTTCAAACAACTAAAGAAATGTTTGACCAGGCTAAGTCGCTCATGCCTGTAATCCCAGCACTTTGGGAGGCTGAGGCAGGAAGATCACTTGTGGCCAGAAGCCTGAGACCAGCCTGGGCAACAAAGCAAGACCCTGTCTCTGCTGGGGAGAAAAAAAAAAAAAAAAGGTAAAATAAATGTTTCAGTATTCACACTGAATGAAAGAAATCTTCCAGTTAAGAGGAACACATAGTGACTCCACTTAACGTTGCCTATTAGATGAGGCAAGACGATATTTTCCAATGGGCATATAGAAAAAAAAAATTGATGCTCATTTGCCATATGTATTTTAAAAATTATTTAACCATAAGTTTCTTTTCTCTTTTGTTCATAAATTTTTTCGCTGAGTTTCTTTTCTTTTCCTTTACATGGTAATTATTTTTGTCATAACAACGATAATAAAATACTTTTTCTGAACTCCAGAGCTCCATGCTCTGACTACTATAATCAATGGTCTACAACATGGAATGTGCTCACCCAAAGGGGGCACATAAAATGATCTGTTGGAATGTGGGAGGAAAATACTAGACCTTCTCTTTATTTTTCATCTCTTTTAAAAAATTAAGCCCTCCTAGTAAGTCATATATAGGCTGACATGGATGTATGTTGGCTACTGACTACACTTGTTTCTGTAAGAGTTACTAGAAACAGAATAAACAGAAAGCACTGAATTAAATTAGTGCTTAACCATACTTGAAATTAAACATAAAAACAAAGATGTTGTCTTATAAAGTCACTTTAATCTGCTTCAGTTTATCTAAATGTGTCTTTTTCTGTACTCTGAAATAATTAGTCTTACACTGTAATAGAAATGGAATATGCTGATGACAAAGGGTGTGGAAGTGTGGAACTGGGGTTACTACTTCAATAAATCTCTAATTTGTGCATAATCCTGAAGCTCACAACCTATTAATAAGTCAGAGTTACTGTTCACTCTCATATTAAAATGCAAAACAATACAAGGCTAACCTTCAAAAAACTGTTACTACATTCTTCCCCCAATGATAAAAATTTTGAAGTCTGAAAATACCACGTGTTGAAGAGGATATGGCACAATGGAACACTCAAACAGCTGGTGGGAATGTAAGATGGTAACATCAAGTCTAAAAGAATTTGCTTTTGCTTGGTAAAGGTAACTTCCTCAGCTGTTAGACCCAGTAATGTCACTCCTAGGTATATACCCTAGAAAAACTTGGGCACATGTTACCAGGCTACACATACACAAATGCACAAAAGAGCATTGTGCATAATAGTCGCGTACTAGGTTTATCAAAAGAACTGTAATGGAAAAATCTATTATGGTACAGCCAAACAAGAAAACATTAAAGAAAAATGAACATAAAATTTAGCTATCTGCATCAATATGAATCAATCTTATAAATATACCATTGGATGAAAGAAGAAAACGCAAAAGATTACAACCAGTAATGACTCCATTTAAAGTTAAAACAGGCAAACTAAATTATACTGTTTAGGGATACATACATAGATGGTAAAATCGTAAAACACAACAAGGAAGTGATTACCATAAAAATCAGGACAGCAGTTCCTCCAGGTGTTGGAACAGGCATGTGTGTAATTGGAAAGGACACAAGGAGGCTTCTGGGGTGCTGGCAATGTCCTATTTCTTAACGAGTAATATGTGCTTCATAATATATTTGTTTCATAACTTTTATACTGTACATTTATATGTAAAATAAATCCTTTCAAATTATTAATTTTTGGTATTATAATGGTATTGTGGTTATGTTAAATAAGAGTCCTTATCTTTTAGGGATACTGAAATGTTTATGGACAAAATGATATAATGTCTCAGATTTGGCTTCAAAATAATACAGCAAAGGATAAAGTGGATGGAATGAGGTGAAGATTAGACAAGAATTAAAGTTGTTGAAGCTGAGAGATGGGTACACAGGGCTCATTATACTACTGTCTACTTCTGAATATGTTTAAAAATATAAGTTTTAAAAAGCTTTTATGGAAATAGCTTAAAAATAAAGATACACCAGTTTCACAAATGGGAATTATATAGATATTCAATACAGGTCTAATCCAAATCCCAACAGGCCTTATGGAAAACCTGACAAACTAATTTTAAAACTGATCTGTAATAGTCAAGGACTAAGACTGGCCAAAACACGACAAAAGGTGAACAAAGACAAAGGCATCTGCCCTCCCAGATATCAAAACAGTATTAATGCAAACTCTAGAAGACACTGTGTATCATCGTGTATTGGCACCAGGATGAACAAATGGTCAAACAGAATCTAGAGTCTGACTCATGCATGTAGGGAAGCCTGATAATGTACACTGCATACCAGTGGGGAGGGGAAAGACTTCTATTTTTTTTTTTTTTTTTTTTTTTTTTTTTTTGAGATGGAGTCTCACTCTGTTGCCCAGGCTGGAGTGCAGTGGCGCGATCTCGGCTCATTGCAAGCTCCGCCTCCCAGGTTCACGCCATTCTCCTGCCTCAGCCTCCTGAGTAGCTGGGACCACAGGCGTCCGCCACCACGCCCAGCTATTTTTTTGTATTTTTAGTAGAGACAGGGTTTTTCACCGTGTTAGCCAGGACAGTCTCGATCTCCTGACCTCATGATCTACCCTCCTCGGCCTCCCAAAGTGCTGGGATTACAGGTGTGAGCCACCGTGCCTGTCCAGGAAAGACTTCTTATGAAGTCGCTGTGGGACAGAGGGTTCCCCATATGGAAAATAAATATAATTATATCCCTTCTCCAAAAATCCACAAAATCAACTCCAGGCTTCTAAAAGGCAAAATTATTCCACTTTTATAGGGAAATTTGGGTGAATTATCCTTATGAATGAGAGGTAAGAAAAAATTCTTAAGCACAAAAATATAAGCCAAAAAAGGTACTTTGTTAAATCACACATAACCAACAAAGAATTTGTATTCAGAACGTAAGAGGGAAGTCTATGAATAAATAAGAAATTTAAAAAATGTACAAAAGACATTAACAGGCATGTCTTTCACACAAGAGGAAACCATACTGAGCAACAAGCACATGAAGAAGTGCTTCGCTTAACCTCACTAGCAATCGGAAAAGAACAATACCATGAAATCCCACCTTACCCATCAGACTGACAAAAATTAAAAAGTGAAAAAACAAGCAGTAATGAAGATGTTGTGAAAGTGAAACTATACCACATTAATGTGGGAGCAGTTATCCCTTTGCAAAATAATTTGGCACTATCTTGTGAAACTGATCATGCCCACACCCCACAATTCAGTATTTCCACTTTTAGATATATATGCTACAGAAACAAGTATACTCAAAGTCATGTATATACTGAGATATGTACAAGAATTTACAGCAGTTTGTAACAGAAAAAAAACTTAAAACTAGAAACTACTCAAATGTCCACCAACAGATCATCTGTATTGGGTAGGAGCTTATATCTGTTTGTTGTTGTGCATCATTACATGATATATATACACACACATATATATATCATTACATGATATATATATACACACATATGTATATGATATACACACACACACATATATATATTTGATTGTATATTTTGACCTGTTATATATATAAGCATATAAAATTATATATATATATATAAAATTTGTTTTTTGAAACAGGGTTTCACTCTGTTGCCCAGGCTGGAGTGCAGGGATGCGATCCTGGCTCACTACAGCTTCAACCTCCCAGCTCAAGCAATCCTCCTACCTCAGCCTCCCGAGTAGCTGGGACTACAGGCACACACTACCACACACAGCTAATTTTAAAAATTTTTTGTAGAGACAAAGTCCTACTATGTTACACCCCAGGCTGGTCTCGAACTCCTAGGCTCTAGCAATGCTCCCGCCTCAGCCTCCCAAAGTGTTGGGATTATAGGTGCAAGTCACTGCACCTGGCCTGTTTTATAATTTTTGTACCAAATATATTACAGTTTGAAAGAAGATTTAATTTTTCTTTTAAAGATTATTACTTTTGCTGATGTCACATTTTAAGTAACTAAAAATTGCAACAACCACATGGTTTACAAAGAAATGGCTTGCTTCATCTTGAGGTATGTAGTAAAAAAAACAAACAAACAAAAACCTCCAATCTGAATGGAATAAAGATCAACTCCATTCTGAACCAAAAAACATTAAAGCAAAATTTCTTCTCTGACATTTACAAACTTATAAAAGCATTATAATTTCAAAACATAAATAGCTTTTTACTGCCTTCTTATCCCTTTTCCCCATCTTGAACTCACGCCGAATGCTATGGACACTAGCTTACCAACAGTTCCTAATTGGTTAAGGGCACAGACAACAGTACTGGAACACCAGAACCTGTCTGTTTCACAGTTTTGAAAAGAGCCTTTCTAGTTTGTTTTCAAGTACATATAGACAAATTCAAACTATCTCCACAGTTATATTAAAGGAGCTGAAGAGGTACAATATACAGTGAATACCATCCACTACATTACAAAGTGACTATCTACAAGAAAATAGCAATAGTCAGTCCTAAGGCAGGGGAGGTAGTTCCAGTATACTAGTCTTTAGAATTTCTAGGTTTAGTAGTACAGTTAAAACATTTGAATCAGTCTTCTATGATGTTTTTCTAAAACGTAGGGTTTTCATTTCTCAACTGATAAGGCTAATATTCTTCTCTTTATTTTTTAGACAGAATCTCGCTCTGTCTCCAGGTTGGAGTGCAGTGGCGCAATCTCCGCTCACTGCAAGCTCCGCTTCCCAGGTTCACACCATTCTCCTGCCTCGGCCTCCCGAGTAGCTGGGACTACAGGCACCCGCCCGCCTTGGCCTCCCAAAGTGCTGGGGATACAGGTGTGAGCCACCACGCCAGGCCCTGATAAGGCTAATTTTCTTCTTTTATTAAGTAAATTCATTTAGTTTAAGCATTTTGAGATGACTATGGTTTTATAATGTGATGTGTGAAATTAAATCAGGAACATGCACATTTGTGTTTTCAGAAAAAGGAAAAAAATTGACACTTTTACTATACTCATACCTAATTTAGGGTATAAAATGTGGTTCCTGAAAATGGAAGTTCTATACAAATCTGTGCCATATGAGGTTATTATTGCATAGTAGCTATGGAGATCCATCATATTTGACCAATCACTTTTCTGTTTTACATAAATCCCCTCATGGAGTGCCCTCAGCTAGAGTTTCCTCTAGCCACCTTTCATGGGAATTGTTGGTTCATCCTCTGAGGCTGCAGTAGTTAACTTTGATGTTTTCTCTTTTTTTTTTTTTTTTTTGAGACAGAGTCTCACTCTGTGGCCCAGTCCAGGCTGGAGTGCAGTGGCACGATCTCGGCTCACTGCAACCCTCGCCTCCCAGTCTCAAAACAATTCTCCTGCCTCAGCCTCCCGAGTAGCTGGGATTACAGGCATGCGACACCACGCCCAGCTATTTTTTGTATTTTTAGTAGAGACAGGGTTTCACCATGTTGGCCAGGCTGGTCTCGAACTCCTGACCTCAGGTAATCAGCCCGCCTCGGCCTCCCAAAGTGCTGGGATTACAGGCATAAGCCACTGCACCTGGCCTAACTTTGATGTTTTCTAAAATGTCTAAGGTCTTATAGCAATCCTTAGCTGTCTAACTGATCTATCCCCACTCCGTTTCCTCAACCACTTCCCTTGAAGTAACCTTGAACCATCTAAACACTGAGCACACTGCACTTCCTGTTTCACTGTGGCAACTCCAGCACCATCACTTGCACATATCCTCATGCCCCCACCCCGACTATTATAGGTTAAAACTATACATCAGAACAACAACAAATGGCAGAAAGAAAAGCCACAAAGGGAATAAGCAACCTTATTGCAGAGCATATTCCATACTCAACTCCAGACAGCTGAGGAGGCTAAATGTGCATGAAGGAGTGAAGTGGCTCACTGGGCTACAGTGTACAGTATGGTTTGTCAGTGCTCTCTGTCTGAGCATACAGTAAGTCAAACCACTAGAAAAAATAGGTATGTTCTTCCACATACTTTGGCTTTTTGCTCTAAACCATTCAATGATTTCCTATTTCACAAAGAATAAAAATCAGTCTTTTCATGACCTGGAAGACCAAACATGAACTGGCCCTTGGTTACCTCTTAGACCTCATTCCCACCACTGGCCCCATGCCTCACAGCCACTCTGCCTTCTCTGATGTTCCACTCACACACCCAACCTTGCACTTACTACTCACTCTAAGTGCTTTGCCCCAAGTATTTGTGTACTTTACTCCCTTAAACTTGTGCCTATACAGCACTTAATCTGAGAGGCCTTCCCTGAACACACTATTTAAACTAATATCCCCATTTCTCCAACGTCATCCTCTTTTTTCTTGCTTTCTTTTTCCACGGTGCACTTATCACCACCTGATACCATACATACTTATTTGTACAGTAAATATGTCCTCCACTAAAGTGAGACAAGATGATGGCAGAGATGACATCTGTTGTATTCACTGTTATCTCACCACTACCTGGCTCATTGTAGAAATATCAGAGTGTTATCGTTACAAATGTACTGTAAGTGCGTACATGTCCAAAATAACACATTCCAAGGCCAGGTGTGGTGGCTCATGCCTGCAATTCCCAGCATTTTGGAAGGCTGAGGCAGGAGGATCATTTGAGGTCAGGAGTTCGACATCTGCCTGGCCAACAAGGTGAAACTCCATCTCTACTAAAATATAAAAATTAACCGGGTGTGGTGGCACATGCCTGTAGTCCCAGCTACTCGGGAGGCTGAGGCAGGAGAATTGTCTGAACCTAGGAGGCGGAGGTTGCAGTGAGCCAAGATCGCACCACTGCACTCCAGCTTGGGAGACACAGCGAGACTCCTTCTCACAAAAAAAAAAAAAAAGAGTAAGAGAAAAAAAAAAAGGCCGGGCGCAGTGGCTCACAGCTATAATCCCAGCACTTTGGGAGGTCGAGGAGGGTGGATCACTTGAGGTCAGGAGTTCGAGATCAGCCTGGCTAACATGGAGAAACCCCATCTCTACTAAAACTACAAAAATTAGCTGGGCATGGTGGAGGGTGCCTGTAATTCCAGCTACTCAGGACGCTGAGGCAGGAGAATTGCTTAAACCCGGGAGGCAGAGGTTGCAGTGAGCCAAGATCGCACCATTGCACTCCAGCCTAGGCGACAAGAGCAAAACTCCGGCTCAAAACAAACAAAAACAAAAACAAATTAACACATTCTAGATACAAGCAGCATTACAAAAAATCAGTGCTATGTGGGAAACCATTAGATGGGAAGGCAAATAATATGAATAGAAAAGTGGCTTTTTTTTTTTTCTGTAAATCAGGGTTCCTTGTTTTTTAAAGCTACCTTAGAAGCTGACCAGTATTCTGATGCTCAATAAGTTGGTGAAGAATTCACTACAGTTCTGTCAACAGCTAACAAATCTTTTTTTTTTTTTTAGATAGAGTCTTGCCCTGTCGCCAGGCTGGAGCACAGCGGCGCAATCTCAGCTCACTGCAACCTCCACCTTGCGGGTTCAAGCAGTTCTCCTGGCTCAGCCTCCGGAGTAGCTAGGACTTCAGGCACATAACATCACACCGGCTAATTTTTTTTTTTTTTTTTTTTAGTAGAGACAGGGTTTCACCATGTTGCTCAGGCTGGTCTCGAACTCCTGAGCTCAGGCAATCCACCTGCCTTGGCCTCTCAAAGTGCTAGGATTACAGGTGTTAGCCACTGCGCCCAGCCCTAACAAATCTTTTTAAAAAATTAAATTGCAGGGCAGCAACCATCCAATTAAAAATCTACAACCTTAGCTATATCTAGCAACAGCAACTACAGCATTACTAAGTTACTAAGTTTTGGAATACCACGGCTCAAAACATTGGGGCTCTATTATACCCTGCATTGTACTATATTAAAATGAAGGAGTAGGAGGAGAAAAATGATTATTCTACTATACTCAGAAAAATACATTCTATTTTCTTCCCAATATTGGGTTGTTCCTTTTTCACACATGGAATGTGCAAAAGCAGGGGGTGATAGGGAACAAGTGGGAGAGTCGGCATGCAGCACTTTATTTCAGTAAATATTTTAGAAAACTTTAGCAGATGACCAAGCAGCTTTAAGATACGGCAGTCTTGATATTGTTTAGAATACCAAGGATATGTCTTTGTATAATGTAAAGAAACAAAAATTATTAGTGATTCTTTACATCTGTTTCCTGATGCCAACAAGCAAGCTATTCCTCCATTATGGTGACCACAAAGCCCCATTAAGTTTTATGTAATTTTTCTCAGGAATCAAAAAGGTAAGAAATCAGATGTCCATGGAATTTTTATGGAATACTTCACATAAGTATGTATTCATTAAACAATAACAAACAACTAACATATTAAATGTTGTACTGATACGGGAGTGCTGGGAAGGGAAGAGTGTGGTCCCTTTAAATGATATGGGAGTGGGAACAGGGAATTGCTGGGTAGAGAAAGGCAGGTCCATGGCTAGGGCTCCACTAGAAGGCACTCCTGCTTTCGGGCCCAAATGTTGCATTTTCCAAGACCACCCTGGCCCGCCGTGCCCCCATCCTGGGCCTATAAAAACCCAAGACCCTAGCAGGCAGACACATAGGCAGCCAAACGTCGAGAGGAGCACATCAGCGGAAGAAGACACAAGCGGTTAGACGGTGAAAAGACGTCGAGGGAACACGCCAGCACAAGAGCACACCAACAGACACCAGCCTGCCAGCAGGCCATCAACTGGCTGGATGAGGCGGAGTTTGGCCGGGGCAGTTAAAGGAGAGCTGGGGCCACCTAGCAGCCCAACTCCAGGGGAAAACCATCTCCTTTCTGGCTCCCTCATCGACAGAGAGCTACTTCCACTCAATAAAACTTTGCACTCCTTCTCCAAGCCCACGTGTGATCCAATTCTTCTAGTACACCAAAGCAAGAACCCAGGATACAGAAAGCCTTCTGTCCCTGTGACAAGGTAGAGGGTCTAACTGAGCTGGTTAACACAAGGCAAACTAAAAAAGCACCCTGTAACACACGCCTTCTGGCACTTCAGCTATAAAGATTCATCCCTAGACATTGTCGTGGGGTCAGAACCCCACAGCTCCCTGTCTGTATGCTCCCCTAGAGGTTTGAGCAGCAGGGCACTGAAGAAGCGAGCCACACCCCCATCGCATGGCTTCTAGGGGGACAAGGGAACTTTTCCTGTTTCAGTATGAGAGAAACTCAAGTTGCAAATCCTCTGTGTAGCAGAAAATGTATTTCTGATGTCTCATAACTCCAGAGGCTTATGCTCCTGCCATTTAAATACCTAATCTGTGTCTTCCTATTTTAGCTATTGGTGAGTATACATTTATCATATATTGAAGAGAATTCACTTTATTATATACCCTTTATTATATATCACGTCACTGCACTCCAGCCTGGGCAACAGAATGAGACTCCATCTCAAAAAAATAAATTAATTAATTAAATAAAATAAATTCAATGCAATCCAAAAAAAAAAAAAAACTCTAAGATTTACATATGTATTATGAAATATCTCAAACAAGAAAAAAAAAAGAAAAATATAATAAGAAAACATGTAACCACAATCCAGTTTTTAAAAAAGACATCACCAATAGAGTTAGAAAAGAAGAGCTAAGAAAAAATTTCCCCTATGACACAGCAAAACATACTAAGTAAGTAGAGCAATTAAAACAATATGGTAGGGCACAGTGGCTCATGCCTGTAATCCCAGCACTTTGGGAGGCCGAGGCAGGTGAATCACTTGAGATTGGGAGTTACGTGTACAATTATATTTTTAAAATTTAATCCTTATTTTTCCTCTTACGTTGTTACAAATATAAATAAAATATCAATTCATTTGTTCAGCCAGCCAACAATCAATCATGTATACCTACACTCTCCAAGATATTATATTTGATCCTGAAGATACCAAGTTAACATGGTGAAGACCCATAAATAATTCAAAATGTTGTGGGAGAGACTGTAGAATAGTTATTTACTATGCAAAAGGTTCCATGCTATAATAGAAAAATGAACTAAAGAGCTGTGGGAATACAGATGAGTATTATCTCATTCAGGGGAAAGCTGGGGAAATTTTTATGTAACATTTTATTTAGGCACCTTAAAAAATGAAAAGGAGGCCAGGTGCAGTGGCTCACGCCTGTAATCCCAGCATTTTGGGAGGCAGAGGCAGGTGGATCACCTGAGGTCAGGAGTTCGAGACCAGCCTGACCAACATGGTGAAACCCTGTCTCTACTAAAAGTACAAAATTAGCCAGGCGTGGTGGCACATGCCTATAATCCCAGCTACTGAAGAGGCTGAGGCAGGAGAATCACTTGAACCCGGGAGGCGGAAGTTGCAGTGAGCCGAGATCACGCCATTGCACTCCAGCCTGGGCAATAAGAGTGAAACTCCGTCTTAATAAAAAACAGAATTTGGAGGCTGGAGGGCAGGATTTTGGGAGAGGTAACAATATGTGCATATATTAGAGGGCACAAAGACAAGGCATATACCAAGAAGTCAGTCAAGACCACTGACAAGCTATATGACTTTGGGCAAAAAACTGAACCTGTTTCAACTGAAAAATAAAGACAATGATATCTTCCTCAGCGGGTTGCTCTGAGGAAAATGAGATGGTAAGCTGAGAGGAATATGATGGCAATATGGCTGTCACATCTTCCACCCACTGACTTCCAAGGCTGATTTATCTGTTTTACCTCAGGTTACTATCTCCTTTTTCTCTCACTATTCCTCCAGAAGCTATCTGACAGAAGAACACCTCCTCTCAGTCATGTACGATGAATGGTCTAGGAGAGTTCTTGACATACAGTATTTACTTTAAAAACATTATTTCTTTTTAAACATATGTTCGGAGCTCCACTGAACTATTCTCTGTGGTATTCTCTACAACTGCTTTGCAATTACTGCTAGGATCCCAATCCTCAGTTTGAGAACCAGTGGAAAGTTTAATAAGCACCCCACCTGATGTGTCCACATACTTCATACTTACAGGCTGAGGCTGTTCTGCAATACAGCAGTTGAAACACAACCAGAATTCACTCATGCTTACAGTCCACAGTAAATGAGCACCAATGAAGGTTCCAAATCTCAGCTCGGGAAGTTCCAAAAATACGCTCCTCAATACGATGATGTCCAGTGATGCCAAGATGAAATTTTATTATTTCACCGTGTTTTTGTTCCTGGAAGTCAAGTATCTTACACAGTCAATTTAATAAAGAAAAATTTGGATTGTTTCCTTCCTTTGCTTCTGGTTCTACAAAGACTCCTTTCTGAACCACGACGAAGGTATAAAAATTGTTGTCTTGACCCAGGAATTATAACAGATAGTCTAGGGGAAAAAAAGAAAAAGTAAAAAAAAGTTAAACTTTACTTATCCTTGAAAGCTTTTATTTCTTAAAATAAATATTACCAAAAAAAGTAAACACTGAAAAAAAATCAAGATTTTAACAAACTGATATTGATTCAACAAATTATTTTTTGAGCAACTTTTTAAGTGTCAAGTTCTAGGTGTAGTAGTAAAAGTAGACAGAAATCTTTGCCTTCGTGGGGCATCCTATTTTATGATTATAAAAGTATGGATTATTTTAATGAGTTAATTTTTAAAAATCACTAATTAGAACATTATGACTGCCACATACAAGTTTCTAATTCCAAGAAGAACTAATGATCACCATTTTCATATAGGTTTCTTCAGTTGAGTCCTTTATTCTCACAGACAACTCAGACAGTAATTGACACAGCAATGAATTCTAAGGAGATAATCAAGCAGGTGCAGTTCATCAAAAACCATAAACAAACTTATTACCTTATCCACTGGAATTAGAGCTGTACCTGAAAAATGGGTAGAGGTTAAGTTGGCTTTCTTCTGTGAATCGAGCTATTAGATCCCTACCACTCCCACCACTCCTACCATCATTACTAGAACGCATGTTAGTCAAAATACTCTACATCCCACCGTGGCAAACCAAGCTGAGTCTATCAGAATCCTTGTCAGGCAATTTTCTGTCTGCAGTTGGACAAAGAGTTAAACCTATTTTTTCTTTCTGACTGCCAAGCTGTTGACTTTAAGGATGTCCTTAGTCAATAATATCCTATACCTCATGTGGAAGATGGTTTTGAGGTAATAATGCTGACAAGCAGCGGCAAAAGAGAAGTGGGAAGTCAAGATGACATGATCTCTGATTCTAGGCATCCCTAAGATCAGTTTCACCTGTGCACCAGACGTTTGGTTTTGTAAGGCAACATATCTCCCTCTTTAGCCTGAAGTTATGATGAAGTGGGTTTATATCACTTGCAGACTACTACAATAGTCAAGTTAAGATGTCCAATAGACAGTTTGATATATAGATCTGAAGCCAAGGAGAAGTTTTGCAATCATCAGATTATGACTAAAGCAATGAATGATCTCTAGGCAAAACGGTATCATGACAAGCAAAGTGTGCTCAACAGAGTCCTCTGAGTAAGAACAGCATTTAAATCATAGGTAGAAAAAGAGAAGTCTACTAAGGAGGTTTGGGTGTTACCAGAATTAGAAGAGGAAAATCCGTTAAATGTGGTGTCACTGGAGCCTGTTTCAAGGAGAAAGTGGGTGGCAGTATTAACTGCCACTGAGATAGGAAAGACTGAGGACTATTCCTTAGACTGTGCAGCAAACACAGTGTGGCGCTGGCAACAGCAGTTTCAGTAAAGTAGTGTGGGTAGAAATCAGATTACAGGAGGTTAAGTGAGTGAAAGGAAAGCAGCAGAGTCAACAAGTGTAGACAATGTTTGCAAGAAAAATGGATATAAAGTTTAAAAAGTAGAGTGGCAGAATGAAGAAAATGAGCCTTCCTTGAAATGAAAAGATCAAAGACTAAAGATGTATCAATTTGACTGTGTTCAAAGAGATGTTAACATTTTTGTCCCAAATGGCGAAATATAAATCACTTATTTGTAAATTCTGGAAAGAGACCTCACACATTTATAAGCTTTGCCAACTACAGATCAGTAACAACCACATTACAGGATCACAGAGTCCTGAACATTAAGTGAAATTAAATTCCTCCCTTTTGCTTTTTCCAAAGCCACGACTCTAAACCTGGAAAGACAGAAGTGACGGTAATTTTTGTAGCTGTACAGATGAAGATGTAATGTGAAGTTAAGGCACACATCCTCAGTGTCACAAATCTGGGTAGTATAACAAGGCATGAATTCAGGACCCTGATTCTATAGTCCAGAGGACAAGTCCTCTAACATACAGGAAAATAACATGTTAAGATTTAAGCATACATCCAAGGAATATCAAAAGAAAGAAAAGTTTACATTTTTGCCATTAATTAAAATTCAGAACCTGGAATGTTTATTTAAGCAGAGATGAACATTCCTTATCTTACCCAAACTCTAAATCAAGGAAGTGGCAGTCTTTGGCCAATGAATTGGGTAAATACTGTGAAGTTTTATAAGCTCAAAGAATAATATCACTTATTTCCTCCATCCAATCCTCTTAGCAGGAATATAAGAGAAAAGGCTTAAATATACAGTCTCATGAACATTATTTCAGTGCTGCTATTTAACAAGTTTAATTTCACCCTGGATCAAAAATCTTGCCCATTAAGAAGCCTTTGTGAAATTAAAAAAAAAATTTTTTTTCAGATAGGGTCTCACTGTGTTGCCCAGGCTGGAATGCAGTGGCATGATCACAGCTCACTGCAGCCTTGACTTTCTGAGCTCAGGTGATCCTCCTGCCTTAGCCTCCCAAGTAGCTGGGACTACAGATGTGTGCTGCCACACTTTGCTAATTTTTTATTTTGTGTAGAGACAGGGTCTCACTGTTTTGCCCAGGCTGATCTCAAACTGCTGCGCTCACACTTCAGCCTCCCAAAGTGCTGGGATTATAGACATGAGCCACCGCACCTGGCCTAAAGTACAATAACTTCTATTGCTACATATTTCCATTTAGATAATGGATTTGCTAAAACATATTTTCAAACCAAGAAGATGTTTGCAATTCCATGGATTTTTATTTAAGTAAATATATGGATCTTAAAATGTTTCAGACATGCTTTGGAATGTGATATCAATACATCTTCTATCTTCTTGCTTTTCTAAACAAATTTCCTTTTTTTAGAACGGTTTTCTAAAGTATATATATGTAAAACATATTTACATATAAACATCTTCAAGGAAGTATTGAATTCTTCACAAAAAACTTCAACACTGCCACTAATAACTATACTAATAGTTACTTTCACTTCTTGAGCTGAAAGCTGCTTAAAACATGACCATTTTAAAAACCTATACTTTTTGAAATCTTTAGATAACAGAAGGAGAGTCATTTTACAATAACATCAACATATAAACTTGGCTTTAAATACAGCTCAGCAAATTCCACACATAACTAAGGGGTCAGACTGGTCTACAGCACAAGAGAGTATTTTAACAACCTCATAGATTCATAAGACATAAGATTTTAGAAAGGGAAGGGACTTTTAAAGAGAACATCATGGAACTTGGTCATTAAATAGCTTATCCAAGGCCACTTAGCTAGTGAGCTTCCTTAAATTTGCTTACAAATGAGACTGACATGAGTAGAAAAGTGCAATCCACTATCAGTTCCCCTCCTCCTCCTCTTTGCCACCTAAATCAAATGCTACAGATACCAGCCTCCTACCTGCATGAAGTTTTGCTGCTGACAACTTAATGAAGTTAAACTCCAACATCCTACCCGCAATTTAATACAAATGCTTTTTAGGTCAACTTCCAAAGAAAAATAATAATGTTTTGATGTGAAAAACTAGACAGTGGGGCATGTCAGGTAACTAGCTTTTTTTTTTTTAATCTAAAATATTTTAACTCAGTTCAGGTATTAAGTATGCTCAGTTTGTGTGAAACTGAATAAAAAATTCAGAATTTGGACTTTGAAATAAAAGATCTGTGACAGTTATAGCACTAATTTTTTAGAAATGTTAGTTCAGGCAAGTGACAAGCTCTATCATTCTGTTCCCTCCCTCCCTCTCTTCTCTCTCTTCTCTTTCTCTCTCTCTTTTTTTCTTTTTTTTGAGACAGAGTTTCAGCTCTGTTGCCCAGGCTGCAGTGGAGTGGAGCAATCCTGGCTCACTGCAGCCTTGACCTCTCGGGTTCAAATGATCCTCCCACCTCAGCCTCCGAAGTAGCTGGGACTACAGGTACATGCCACCACATTTGGCTAACTTTTGAACTTTTTATAGAGACAGGGTCTCACTATGTTGCCCAGGCTTACCCTCAGTTTTCTTAGTTATAAAATGAAATACTGCATTGCCATTTCACAGGTCTGAAATGAGGATTAAATTAGCTAATATATATGAAAGTACAGTATATATTATAAAGAGCATACAGGTTGAATATCCCTTTTCCTAAATGTTTGGGACCAGAAGTAATGTAGATTTCAGATTTTCTTGTAGTTTGAAATACTTGCTTTATACTTATCCTACTGAACACCCTAAATCTGAAAAATTTGAAATCCAAAATGCTCCAGTGAACATTTCCTTGGACCATGTCAGCATTCAAAAAATTCTGGCTGGGCACAGTGGCTCACACCTGTAGTCCCAACATTTGGCGCAGCTGAAGCATGAGGATTGTGTGAAGCCAAGAGTTCGAGACTAGCCTAGGCAACATAGCAAGACCTCATCTCTACAAAACAATTTAATTTAATTTAAATTTAAAATTTTTTTTTACATTTTGGACTTTGGAGCATTTCAGATTTCAGATTTTTGGATTTGGATGCTCACCTTGTATTGATATAAGATGCTTTTTTGTTACGAGAATTAAAATGGCAAAATAGCACTATTCTGCTATAGTAAAAACAGGTAATTTGCTGCAAACTTTGAAGAAACAGCCTAAAATCTATCTAGAAAAAAAATGAAGAAAATGAAAAAAGGTGAATTATGGTTTTACACAAAACAAAATGAATGACAGCTTCAGGCAACACAGATGATTCTCACATGGCGAGATAAGAAACATGACACAATATACATGCAATGATTTCTGTGAATTTCAAAAACAATTTAAACTATTTTGTTTAGGGATGCATACATACGTATAAAATTAAAGCAAGGAAACTTATAATTAAAGTCAGGAGAATGGTTACCTCTAGGCCTGAGGGCAAGGATTACAAATAGGAAGAGGTGCTTATGGGCTCCTGGAATGCTGACAGTGTTCCACTTCTTGACCTGGGTGGTAGCTACACAGGTATTTGCTTTATAATTATTTGTTAAATAATACATGTATCCACTATGCTATTTTATTTTATTTTATTTTATTTTATTTTTGAGACAGGGTCTTGCTTTGCTGCCCAGGCTAGAGTGCACTGTCGCAATCTCAGCTCACCGCAACCTCTGCCTCCCAGACTCAAACCATCCTACCCTTAATCTTCCAAGTAGCTGGGACTACGGGTGTGTGCCATCATGTCCAGCTAATTTTTAAATTTTTTGTAGAGACAAGGTCTCACTATGTTGCCCAGGCTGGTCTCAAACTCCTGGGCTCAAGCAATCTGCCTGCCTCCTTCTCCCAAAATGCTGGGATTAGAGGCATGAGCCACAATGCCTGGCCACTATGCAATTTGTATGTATTTTTAAACGATAATTTTTTTTTTTTTTAGACAGAGTTTTGCTCTGTCACCGAGGCCAGAGTGCAGTGGCGCAATCCCAGCTCACTGCAACTTCAGCCTCCCAGGTTCAAACAATTCTCATGCCTCAGCCTCCTGAGTACATGCTGTGACTACAGGCGCCCACCACCACGCCCAGCTAATTTTTGTATTTTTTTAGTAGAGATGGGGTTTCACCATGTTGGCTAGGCTGGTCTCAAATGCCTGACCTCAAGTGATCCGCTGGCCTTGGCCTCCCTAAATGCTGGGATTACGGGCATGAGCCACCATGCCCAGCCTTAAATGACAAAAATTTAAATGAAATGTCAATTTAAAAAGTAGGCCGGGCATGATGGCTCAGACCTGTAATCCTAGCACTTTGGGAGGCTAAAGTGGGAGGATTACATGAGGCCAGGAGTTCAAGACCAGCATGGCCAATGCAGCAAAACCCCGTCCCTACTAAAAATACAAAAATTAGCTGGGCATGGTGGCATGCACCTGTAATCCCAGCTACTCAGGTGTCTGAGGCACAAGACTTGCTTGACCTAAGGAGGTGGAGGTTGCAGTGAGCTGGGATCATGCCACTGCACTCCAGCCCGGGTAACAGAACAAGACCATGTCTCCAAAAAAAAAAAAAATTATTAATAAATACTGGGCCAGGCTTGTTGATTCACGCCTGTAATCCCAGCATTCTGGGATGCTGAGGCACAAGGATTGCTTGAGACCAGGAGTTCAAGACCAACCTAGACAACATGACAGAATTCCGTAACTACAAAAACATTTTAAAAATTAGCTGGGTGTGGTGGCAAGCACTTGTGGTATCAGCTACTTGGAAGGCTGAGTTTGGAGGATCACTAGAGCCCAGGAAGTCGAGGCTGCAGTACACCAAGACGCGCCACTGCAGTAAAGCCTGGGCACCAGAGTGAGACCCTGTCTCAAAAAAAAACTAACAATGAGCAGTTGATGATAATGAATTGAGGAAGATCAGAAGTGGAAATGCAAAACACAGAATTAAGTACGAGTGAACACCCTTGCTAGAAACTTTGGAAGAACTGGTAAAATTACTGGGGAAGGGGGTCTGAAGTTCCATCAGATGCCAAAGAGGTTTCTGTCAGAAATGCAAACATTAATCAATGACCAAATATAAATTATCAATAAACCTTATTCATAGCTGTAGCAGCACTAAATCCGTCTCAAACTAGCTGAAACAGTTGATACTCACGTGTGGTACAAGACCCTTTTGAAAAAAATTAACTTATTTTAAGATGATCTTTCAAACTATGTATTTATCACACAGCTACTTCTCTGTGGTTAATCGAAGTCCAAACCATTGTTCTCTGAACTCAGTTATAAAAGACTGAGGTAGGGATGCACATATAATTATCAAAATATGAGGGTTAATTTTTTCCTTATTTTTAAAATGATTATAGATTAGACTTTCCTATAGTTTCATGTAAATATAATTATACAGCATGCACTCTTTTTCACATCTGGCTTCTTTCATTCAGCATGTTTTTAAGATTTATCTATGTTGTCTATATTAGTAAATTATTTTTTATTGCTAAGTAATTTCCATTATATGGATATTATATAATCTGTTTACCCACCCATCTTTTGATGGATATTAATGTTTTTCCAGCTTTTTGGCTATTAAAAATAAAGCTGTTATATACTAAGTATGATTTTAACTCTATTAAGAAACTACCCACCAGTTTTCTAAATCAGTTTTACCACTTTGCATTGAGAGTTCCAGTTATTTCTTATCCTACCAACTCTTTGTACTATCAATCTTTTTAATTCTAGTCATCCTAGTGGGTGTACAGTAGTATCTTGCTGTGGTTTAAATTTGCACTTTTCTGATAACTGGTGATATTAAGTATTTTCATGTGCTTCTTGGCCATTCATGTATTTTCTTTGGGTAAATATGTTCCAACCTTTTGCCCATTTTTAAATTCAGTCATCTTACTATGTTCTTCATATATTCTAGGTCAATCCTTTCTCCAATATATGCATAGTGAATATTTTGTCCTGGTCTTTGTCTACCGAACAACATCTTTCGAAGAGTTAAAGTTTTTAACTTTGATAATGTCTTATGCATAAGTTTTATCTCTTATGATTTGTGCTTTTTGGGTTCTAAAAATTCTTTCACATATCCCAAAGTTGCAAAGATAATCTGTTTCTTTTTCTAGACCTTTTAGCTTTTATTTTTATACCTATAATCTGTTTTTAATTAAATTTTATTTTTTGACAGTATAAAGGCCATTTTTTAAAAAAATACGGATATCCAGTTGTTCTAGCTCATTTGCTGAAGATATCCTTTTCTTATCAGATTAATTTAGCACCTTTATTGAAAATCAGGGCTGAGGCCGGGCACGGTGGCTCACGCCTGTAATCCCAACACTTTGGGAGGCCAAGGCGGGCGGATCACAAGGTCAGGAGATTGAGACCATCCTGGCTAACATGGTGAAACCCCGTCTCTGCTAAAAATACAAAAAATTTGCTGGGCGTGGTGGCGGGCGCCTGTAGTCCCAGCTACTCCAGAGGCTGAGGCAAGAGAATGGCGTGAACCCGGGAGGCAGAGCTTGCAGTGAGCCAAGATCATGCCACTGCACTCCAGCCTGGGCAACAGAGCGAGACTCCGTCTCAGGAAAAAAAAAAAAGAAAATCAGGGCTGAGCTTGGTGGTTCACGCCTATAATCTCAGCACTCTGGGAGACCAAGGAGGGTGGATTGCTGGAGCTCAGGAGTTCAAGACCAGCCTGGGCAACTGGGCAGCAAAGTCCTGTCTCTACAAAAACTACAAAAATTAGCTGGGCATGGTTGCACACACCTGTAGTCCCAGTTACTTGGAAGGAGGATGGATCACTTGAGCCTGGGAGGTTGAGGCTGCAGTGAGCCATGATTGTAACACTGTACTCCAGCTTGAGCGACAGAGTGAGACCCTCTCTAAAAATAAAATAAAATAAAATAAAATCACTGAGTAACATTCAGTCTACTTCTAAGCTGATTATTGTATTGCACTTGTCTATTTGTCAATCCAATGCCAGTACCATTATAATAAGACTTAGAAGCAAGGTAGTCATTTGTCTTCCAATTATACTCTTTTTCAAAATTGCTTTTAGTTTTCTAGGTCCTTTGCATTTTCATACATATTTTAGAATCAGCTTATTAATTTCTACCCCCAAAAAAGCCTCCTGTGATTCTGATTGGGACTGCATTTATTCTAAGAATTATATATTTATACGTAAGTCAAATTATATATATATGTATATACACACACACACACACACACAAAATAAATTTTGTTGTATCACTTTTAACTTTGTTTATACCGTTCATATCAGGGCGTTAAAGCCTTATGTAGTCAAATGTCAATTTTCATAACAGATTAGTGGTTTTATCTTACTTAAGAAACATTTCTTTATCTCAGGATTATGAATCAATCATCCCATTATAGTTCTGTTAATTTTACTTCTGTAATTCAATTTTGACATTAATATTTTGTAGGGTGTGGTTAGGTAATATTTCACAGTTTACTCAGGCTTTTTCTTTTTTTTGTATTTTTATAAATTTAATAATATATGAAAATCATTATGAATTATACCACAGAAACTGCCAAGTAATTTAATTGTATACATGAGCGAGTAGGAAGGCTATTTTAATCTTTTTTTTAAAATGTCTAAATTATATGTTTCTTGTTGAAATGTTTAAAATTACCAAATTATTGCTCATTTGCTACATAGAAGGAAATGTATCTTAGGTCAAGTTGATTTACCACAAGGCCCTTGTACACATTAAACAAATACATTTGATTTTTTTAAATATATCTACTTTAAACTCAATTACTCTGTAATCTATGATGTTGACATTAATCAGGATATTCTACAAATAATTTATGTTCTCCTTATTCTTGATTAGTTCTAAATCAAGTTTTTTGTTTTCACAAATTCTATTTATTATACAAGTTTCATTAAACATTTAGAAAAAAGCAAAAAGATTAAGAAAATCACCCATTAACCCTATCTTCCTAGAATTAATAATAGTATATTAAATTTTTTATTTGTCCTTTTGTGCACATACCTTAAAAATAACTGCATATGCATTTGAATTATTCCTAATTTTATCTCCTGCTCTTTCTATTTAACACTATGTACATTTTTCCCTTAGTCTTCATATTCATTATTTTAATACCTGCATAAAATTTCCATCATGTGACTTCATTACAATGGGTTGTTTCCAATGGATTTTGCCTACTTTGGATCATGCTCAAAACACATACTCATATACAGTTGACCCTTGAACAACATGGCAATTAGGGGCACCAATTCCCTGCACAGTCGAAAACCAATCTATAACTGTTGATTCTCGAAAAGTTTAAGTACTAACAGCATGCTGTTGACTGGAAATTTTTATTATTATTATTATACTTTAAGTACTAGTGTACATGAGCACAACGTGCAGGTTTCTTACATATATATACATGTGCCATGTTGGTGTGTTGCACTCGTTAACTCGTCATTTACATTAGGTATATCTCCTAATGCTATCCCTTCTCCCTCCCCCCACCCCACAACAGGCCCCAGTGTGTGATGTTCCCCTGTGTCCAAGTGTTCTCATTGTTCAATTCCCACCTATGAGTGAGAACATGCGGTGTCTGGTTTTCTGTCCTTGCGATAGTTTGTTCAGAATGATGGTTTCCAGCTTCATCCATGTCGCTACAAAGGATATGAACTCATCCTTTTTTATGGCTGCAAAGTTAGATTAGATCCCATTTGTCAATTTTGGCTTTTCTTGCCATTGCTTTTGGTGTTTTAGTCATGAAGTCCTTGCCCATGCCTATGTCCTGAATGGTATTACCTAGGTTTTCTTCTAGGGTTTTTATGGTTTTAGGTCTAACATTTAAGTCTTTAATCCATCTTGAATTAATTTTTGTATAGGGTGTAGGGAAGGGATCCAGTTTCAGCTTTCTACATGTGGCTAGCCAGTTTTCCCAGCACCATTTATGAAACAGGGAATCCATTCCCCATTTCTTGTTTTTGTCAGGTTTCTCAAAGATCAGATGGGTGTAGATGTGTGGTATTATTTCCGGGGGCTCTTCTATTCCATTGGTCTATATCTCTGTTTTGGTACCAGTACCATGCTGTTTTGGTTACTGTAGCCTTGTAGTATAGTTTGAAGTCAGGTAGTGTGATGCCTCCACCTTTGTTCTTTTGGCTTAGGATTGACTAGGCAATGCGGGCTCTTTTTTGGTTCCATATGAACTTTAAAGTAGTTTTTTCCAATTCTGTGGAGAAAGTCATTGGTAGCTTGATGGGGATGGCATTGAATCTATACATTACCTTGGGCAGTATGGCCATTTTCATGATATTGATTTTTCCTACCCATAAGCATGGAATGTTCTTCCATTTGTTTGTATCATCTTTTATTTCATTGAGCAATGGTTTGTAGTTCTCCTTGAAGAGGTCCTTCACATTCCTTGTAAGTTGGATTCCTAGGTATTTTATTCTCTTTGAAGCAATTGTGAATGGGAGTTCACTCATGATTTGGCTCTCTGTCTGTTATTGGTGTATAAGAATGCTTGTGATTTTTGCACATTGATTTTGTATCGTGAGACTTTGCTGAAGTTGCTTATCAGCTTAAGGAGATTTTGGGCTGAGATGATGGGGTTTTCTAGATATACAATCATGTCATCTGCAAACAGGGACAATTTGACTTCCTCTTTTCCTAATTGAATGCCCTTTATTCCCTTCTCCTGCCTGATTGCCCTTGCCAGAACTTCCAACAGTATGTTGAATAGGAGTGTTGAGAGAGGACATCCCTGTCTTGTGCCAGTTTTCAAAGGGAATGCTTCCAGTTTTTGCCCATTCAGTATGATACTGGCTGTGGGTGTGTCATAGATAACTCTTATTATTTTGAGATACGTCCCATCAATACCTAGTTTGTTAAGTTTTTAGCATGAAGGGTTGTTGAATTTTGTCAAAGGCCTTTTCTGCATCTATTGAGATAATCATGTTTTTGTCTTTGGTTCTGTTTATATGATGGATTACGTTTATTGATTTGCATATGTTGAACCAGCCTTGCATCCCAGGGATGAAGCCCACTTGATCATGGTACATAAGCTTTTTGAGGTGCTGCTGGATTTGGTTTGCCAGTATTTTATTGAGGATTTTTGCGTTGATGTTCATCAGGGATATTGGTCTAAAATTCTCTTTTTTTGTTGTGTCTCTGCCAGGCTTTGGTATCAGGATGATGTTGACCTCATAAAATGAATTGGGGAAGATTCCCTCCTTTTCTATTGATTGGAGTAGTTTCAGAAGGAATGGTACCAGCTCCTCTTTGTACCTCTGGTAGAATTCGGCTGTGAATCTATGTGGTCCTGGACTTTTTTTGGTTGGTAGGCTATTGATTATTGCCTCAATTTCAGAGCCTGTTATTGGTCTATTCAGGGATTCAACTTCTTCCTGGTTTAGTCTTGGGAGAGTGTATGTGTCAAGGAATTTATACATTTCTTCTAGATTTTCTAGTTTATTTGCGTAGAGGTGTTTATAGTATTTTCTGATGGTAGTCTGTATTTCTGTGGGATCGGTGGTGAGATCCCCTTTATCATTTTTTATTGCATCTATTTGATTCTTCTCTCTTTTCTTCTTTATTAGTCTTGCTAGCGGTCTATCAATTTTGTTGATCTTTTGAAAAACACCAACTCCTGGATTCATTGATTTTTTGAAGGGTTTTTTGTGTCTCTATCTCCTTCAGTTCTGCTCTGATCTTAGTTATTTCTTGCCTTCTTCTAGCTTTTGAATGTGTTTGCTCTTGCTTCTCTAGTTCTTTTAATTGTGATGTTAGGGTGTCAATTTTAGATCTTTCCTGCTTTCTCTTGTGGGCATTTAGTGCTATAAATTTCCCTCTACACACTGCTTTAAATGTGTCCTGGAGATTTGTTGTGTCTTTGTTCTCGCTGGTTTCAAAGAACATCTTTATTTCTGCCTTCATTTCATTATGTACCCAGTAGTCATTCAGGAACAGGTTGTTCAGTTTCCATGTAGTTGAGTGATTTTGAGTGAGTTTCTTAATCCTGAGTTCTAGTTTGATTGCACTGTGGTCTGAGAGACAGTTTGTTATAATTTCTGTTCTTTTACATTTGCTGAGGAGTGCTTTACTTCCAACTATGTGGTCAGTTTTGAAGTAAGAGTGATGTGGTGCTGAGAAGAATGTATATTCTGTTGATTTGGGGTGGAGAGTTCTGTAGATGTCTATTAGGTCGGCTTGGTGCAGAGCTGAGTTCAATTCCTGGATATCCTTGCCAACTTTCTGTCTCATTGATCTGTCTAATGTTGACAGTCGGGTGTTAAAGTCTGCCATTATTATTGTGTGGGAATCTAAGTCTCTTTGTAGGTCTCTAAGGACTTGCTTTATGAATCTGGGTACTCCTGTATTAGATGCACATATATTTAGGACAGTTAGCTCTTTTTGTTGAATTGATCCCTTTACCATTACGCAATGACCTTCTTTGTCTCTTTTGATCTTTGTTGGTTTAAAGTCTGTTTTATCAGAGACTAGGATTGCAACCCCTCCTTTTTTTTGTTTTCCATTTGCTTGGTAGATCTCCCTCCATCCCTTTATTTTGAGCCTATGTGTGTCTCTGCACTTGAGATGGGTCTCCTGAATACAGCACACTGACGGGTCTTGACTCATTATCCAATTTGCCAGTCTGTGTCTTTTAATTGGAACATTTAGCCCATTTACATTTAAGGTTAACATTTTTATGTGTGAATTCGATCCTGTCATTATGATGTTAGCTGGTTATTTTGCTCGTTAGTTGATGCAGTTTCTTCCTAGCCTTGATAGTCTTTATAATTTGGCATGTTTTTGCAGTGGCTGGTGGTACCAGTTGTTCCTTTCCATGTTGAGTGCTTCCTTCAGGAGCTCTTTTAAGGGAGGCCTGGTGGTGACAAAATCTCTTAGCATTTGCTTGTCTGTAAAGGATTTTATTTCTCCGTCACTTATGAAGCTTAGTTTGGCTGGATATGAAATTCTGGGTTGAAAATTCTTTTCTTTAAGAATGTTGAATATTGGCCCCCACTCTCTTCTGGCTTATAGAGTTTCTGCCGAGAGATCTGCTGTTAGTCTGATGGGCTTCCCTTTGTGGGTAACCCGACCTTTCTCTCTGGCTGCCCTTAACATTTTTTCCTTCATTTCAACCTTGGTGAATCTGACAATTATGTGTCTTGGAGATGCTCTTCTTGAGGAGTATCTTTGTGGCATTCTCTGTATTTCCTGAATTTGAATGTTGGCCTGTCTTGCTAGGTTGGGGAAGTTCTCCTGAATAATACCCTGCAGAGTGTTTTCCAGCTTGGTTCCATTCTCCCCGTCACTTTCAGGTACACCAATCAGATGTAGATTTGGTCTTTTCACATAGACCCATATTTCTTGGAGGCTTTGTTCATTTCTTTTCACCCTTTTTTCTCTAAACTTCTCACTTCATTTCATTCATTTGATCTTCAATCACTGATACCCTTTCTTCTACTTGATAAAATCAGCTACTGAAGCTTGTGCATGAGTCACGTAGTTCTCGTGCCATGGTTTTCAGCTCCATCAGGTCATGTAAGGACTTCTCTACACTGTTTATTCTAGTTAGCCATTCGTCTAATCTTTTTTCAAGGTTTTTAGCTTCTTTGCGATAGGTTTGAACATTCTCCTTTAGCTCGGAGAAGTTTGTTATTACCGATCATCTGAAGCCTTCTTCTCTCAACTTGCCAACGTCATTCTCCGTCCAGCTTTGTTCTGTTGCTGGCAAGGAGTTGCATTCCTTTGGAAGAGAAGAGGTGCTCTGATTTTTAGAATTTTCAGCTTTTCTGCTCTAGTTTCTCCCCATATTTGTGGTTTTATCTACCTTTGGTCTTTGATATGGTGACGTACAGATGGGGTTTTGGTGTGGATGTCCTTTCTGTTTGTTAGTTTTCCTTCTAACAGTCAGGACCCTCAGCTGCAGATCTGTTGGGAGTTTGCTGGAGGTCCACTCCAGATCATTTGCCTGGTTATCACCAGCAGAGGCTGCAGAACAGCAAATATTGCAGAATGGCAAATGTTGCTGTCTGATCCTTCTTCTGGAAGCTTTGTCTCAGAGGGGCACCTGGCTGTATGAGGTGTCAGTCAGCCCCTACTGGGATGTGTCTCCCAGTTAGGCTACTCGGGGGTCAGGGACCCACTTGAGGAGGCATTCTGTCCATTCTCAGATCTCAAACTCCATGCTGGGAGAACCACTACTCTCTTCAGAGCTGTCAGACAGGGACGTTTAAGTGTGCTGAAGTTTCTGCTGCCTTTTGTTCAGCTATGCCCTGCCCCCAGAGGTGGAGTCTACAGAGGCAGGCAGGCCTCCTTGAGCTGCGGTGGGCTCCACCCAGTTCAAGCTTCCTGGCCGCTTTGTTTACCTACTCAAGCCTCAACAATGGTGGATGCCACTCCCCCAGCCTTGCTGCCAGCTTGCAGTTCGATCTCAGACTGCTGCTCTAGCAGTGAGCGAGGCTCCGTGGGCATGGGACCCTCTTAGCCATGCGCAGGATATAATCTCCTGGTGTGCCTTTTGCTAAGGCTGTTGGAAAGCGCAGTATTAGGGTGGGAGTGTCCCAATTTTCCAGCTACCATCTGTCATGGCTTCTCTTTGCTAGGAAAGGGAATTCCCCAATCCCCAGCGCTTCCCAGGTGAGGCGATGCCCCGCCCTGCTCCGTGGGCTGCACCCACTGTCTGACAAGCCCCAGTGAGATGAACCCGGTACCTCAGTTGGAAATGCAGAAATCACCCTTCTTCTGCGTCGCTCATGCTGGGAGCTGCAGACTGGAGCTGTTCCTACTCAGCCATCTTGACATCAACCTACTCAGGCTTTTTCTAACATCTTCCTTTTCCTACTTAAATCTGAAGTATTTAACATAAAAAATGTATCCATTATTATGGTAGGGGACATAAGAGAGAATATTATATTGGCTCAAACATGAAAGAGTGTGCAATATAAAGAGGAAAGTAAAATACGTTGAAAACTACTCTTCCATTCTTTAATATCCACATTTCTTCTCCCACTTGTGTGAGAGTAACTGCCATGTTCATCTTTCCCTCTCTTTAATAATCTTCCTCTTTTTCCTCCCACTCTTCTTCTTTATTTCTCTCTCTGCCTCTTCCATCTCTCTCTCTCTTTTTTTTTTTTTTTTGAGACAGAGTTTAGCTCTTGTTGCCCAGGCTGGAATGCAATGGTGCAATCTCAGCTCACCACAACCTCCGCCTCCTGGGTTCCAGCGATTCTCCTGCCTCAGCCTTCCTGAGTACCTGGGATTATAGGCATGCACCACCACACCTTGCTAATTTTGTATTTTTAGTAGAGATGGGGTTTCTCCATGTTGGTCAGGCTGGTCTTGAACTCCTGACCTCAGGAGATCCGCCTGCCCTGGCCTCCCACAGTGCTGGAATTACAGGCATGAGCCACCGTGCCTGGGCCTTTTCCATCTCTTTATCCATATTCCCTAAACTCTTCCTTAGCTCCCTAGAGTTAGAAATAATGATGCTGTGACACAAACACAGCAGGTTTTCAGTGTATTATAGATGATGGACTGAAATGTGTATTTTCATTCTGACTTCTCTCGAGTCTACTAGACATTTATATCCACCTGCTAATAAGCATCTCTTGCAGTCTCCTGGCACCTCAAACCAATATACGCAAACTTGTATATACTGTCTTTTTCCTCCCATCTATTTCTATGTTACTCTTCTCGGTGGGTGGGACCATTATACACTGTTTATCAAGCAATGCATACTAAAATTCTGTCCTACTACGTACAGTTTTCTGAATAAAACCATCCTGTAAAATGCCTTCTTACATTTAAGCAAATCTTTACTGTTATTCAAAATAATATGAGCACATAGACTTTTTAAAAATCAGTGAATATACACATTGGAAAGCTGAAGTGGGTGGATCACCTGAGGTCAGGAGTTTAAGACCAGCCTGGCCAACACAATGAAACCCCGTTCCTACTAAAAATACAAACATTCGCCAGGTGTGGCGGCGCATGCCTGTAGTCCCAGCTACTTGGGAAGCTGAGGCACAAGAATCACTTGAACCCAGTAGGCGGAGGTTGCAGTGAGCCAAGATTGTGCCACTGCACTCCAACCTGAGTAATAGAGCGAGAATCTATCTCAAAAAAAAATAAAAAAGAATCAATGAATAATAAAAGACTATTAACCAGGTGCAGTGGCTCACACCTGCAATCCCAGCACTTTGGGAGGCTGAGGCGGGCAAATCACAAGGTCAGGAGTTCAAGACCAGCCTGGCCAATATGGTGAAATCCCATCTCTACTAAAAATACAAAAAGTTAGCTGGGCATAGTGGCGGGCGCCTGTATCCCAGCTACTCGGGAGGCAGAGGCAGGAGAATCACTTGAACCTGGGAGGCGGAGGTTGCAGTGGGCTGAGATCGGCGCCACTGCACTCCAGCCCAGTGACAAAGTGAGACCCTATCTTAAAAAAAAAAAAAAAAAAGACTATTAAAAATGGCAAATCTCTGACCTGTGCCTCTCCATCTCTTAGTGGGAACTGTTTTTAACTTACCAAGCTGCTTCTTCTGGTATTTACCTTTTTTTTTTTTTTTTTTTGAGAAGGAGTCTTACTCTGTCACCAGGCTGGAGTGCAGTGGCACAATCTCAACTCACTGCAACCTCCACCCCACCAGTTCAAGTGATTCTCCTGCCTCAGCCTCCCGAGTAGCTGGGATTACAGGCATGCACCACGACACCCAGCTAATTTTTGTATTTTTAGTAGAGATGGGGTATCACCATGTTGGCCAGGATGGTCTCGATCTCCTGACCTCCTGATCTGCCCACCTCAGCCTCCCAAAGGGCTGGGATTACAGGCATGAGCCACCGTGCCCAGCGTGGTATTAACTTTTATAATTGTAAGTAAGATGCCCATTGCTACTTCTCAAATTATCAGTTTTTAGACTACTTGGTATAATTAGCTATCTTTTTTTTTTTTTTTTTTGAGACAAGAGTCTTGCTCTGTTGCCCAGGCTGGAGTTCAGTGGAACAATCTCAGCTCACTGCAACCTCCACCTCCTGGGTTCAGGCGATTCTCCTACCTCAGCCGTCCTATCTTTTCTTAAATAATCTTTTGTTTTCTCTGAATAACTGCTAAGCTTTTTTAATTGCTTAGTTTTTTTATGTACCTATATCAGATCTGTAAAACACCTGTAATTTCCAAATACCTGAACATATTAATAGATGTACTGATTCAAATATTCTTTTGGTTTCTTGCTAGCCTCTTGCTTCAATCCTAACTGCTCTAAGTTGGTATGTTCTGTTTCTGTGAATCATGTCTTCCTCTTCTCATCCTTCTCACTTATGTTGTAAAATCATACACCTACTCCCCTGGCTTCCTAAGAAGTGGTACACAGAATGAAAATGTTTTAATTCCTTACATTTGATATTTGATTGATCGTTTAGTTGAATATAGAATACCAAGACAAAAATCTTTCCCTCAGGATTTTAAAGACACTATTTCAGTATCTGCTAACTTCCAGGGTTGTGAGAAGTCTGATGACATTCCAATTTTCCTTCCTTTGTGTGTGATGTATTTCCCTTCTAGAAGAGTTAAACATTTTTTTCCTTAACTCTTGGAATTCTCAAATGCCACAGAGATGTTACTTGGTTTGGTCCTTTTTCATCATTGTACTGGGGTCTGAATGAGCTCTTTGAAACTGGAAAATGTTGTCCAGGAAAATAATAGTACCTATACCATGGGACTATTGTGAAAATTAAACAAAACACTTAGTATACAGTAAGTACACAATGATGCTGATGATTAATATTTTTCCAAATTTGCCAATTGATTTGATTATTGCTTCTTGCCTCTCAATCCTTCCTTTGAAGTTCAACTTCCTTCTTCAGAAAGTACATACTCAGGCCAGGCATGGTGGTTCATGCCTGTAATCCCAGCACTTTGGGAGGCTGCGGCAGGCAGATCACTTGAGATCAGGAGTTCGAGACCAGCCTGGCCAACATGGTCAAACCCGACTCTACTAAAAAGACAAAAATTAACCAGACATGGTGGTACATGCCTGTAATTCCAGCTATTTGGGAGGCTGAGGCACAAGAATCGCTTGAACCTGGAGGCTGCAATGGGCTAAGATCATGCCACTGCACTCCAGCCTGGATGACAGAGTGACACTCTGTCTTGGAAAAAAAAAAAAGATACTCAAACAATTTTTCAGTAATATGTGCTCTTTAATGGTTAACTGAGAAGGTGGTAAGCTTCTCAATTGTTTGTCTAAGACTGCAGTTTTTAATTGTAATTTTGGAATAATTTCAAACTTACAGCCGAGTTACTAATACAGAACAGAAATCTCCCATGTATCCTTCACCCAGATACGCTGTTAAAAGAATATCTATACAGTAGTTCCCTCTTAACCATGAAAGATAATGCTCCAAGGCCCTCAGTGTATGCCTGAAACCATAAATATTACCAAACTCTACATAAATTATGTTTCTGCCTACACATTAACAGACGGGTAGCATATAGAGTAGATACGCTGCACAAAGGGATGATACATGTTCCAGATGAGACAGAGCATGACGGTTCAAAATTTCATCATGCTACTCAAAACGGCTGCAATTTAAGAGTTATGAATTATTTCTAAAAATTTCCATTTAATATTTTTGGACCACAGTTGGCCAAAAACTGAAACCAAAGAAAGCAAAACCACGAATAAAAAGGGACTACTGTATTTTTTCCTTTATTCTTGCACGACAGTTTAGCGAAGTATAGAATTCTTGGTTGACAGTGCTTTTCCTTCAGTTCTTTGCAGAAGACCTCTATTGTTGCTGATGAAAAGTAGACTATCAATCTAATTCTTGGTCATTTGAATACAAAATTCTTTTTTTGTGATAGGTGTTTTGAAGATTGTCTTCGTACTTGGCTCTGATTTCACAGAATCTCTAGTTTCAGATTCATTTTTATATATTTAGGACTTTTACCTGTTCCTATTCTGCTATTTAACCCACCTATTAATTTTCTCCACGACTCTTTTAGTTCAATGATCATAATTTTCTCTCTTTTTTTTTTTTTTTTTTTTGAGATGGGGTCTTGCTCTGTCATTCAGGCTGGAGTGCAGTGGTACAATCTTGGCTCACTGCAACCTCCACCTCCTGGGTTCAAGCAATTCTCCTGCCTCAGCCTCACAAGTAGCTGGGACTACAACAGGCGCCCACCACCACGCCCAGTTAATTTTTGTATTTTTAGTAGAGATGGGGTTCCACCATGTTGGCCAGGCTGGTCTCAAACTCCTGACCTGAGATGATCTGCCCGCCTTAGCCTCCCAAAGTCCTGGGATTACAGGTATGAGCAACCGCGCTTGGCCAAATGATAATTTTCATTTTAATAAGTTCTATTTGGCTCTTTTACAAATTGACCTACTATAGTGTCTTAGTCTTTTATTTAGACATTTTAAATAGATATTTTTTCTGATTATTCTGTTAAGTCAATTCATAATCTTCTAATTACCCTTTTTGTCTGACTCTCTCTCATGTTGGACTGTTTCCTTATCATTATCTTACCATAGAAACTGTTTTTCCTGTGCAAGTCCAGGTCTCTCTGTTTGAAAAAGCATTTTTTTTTTTTTTTTTTTTTTCAGACAGAGTCTCACTCTGTCACCAGGCTGGAGTGCAGTGGTGCGATCTCAGCTCGCTGCAACCTCCACCTCCTGGGTTCAGGCAATTCTCCTGCCTCAGTCTCCCGAGTAGCTGAGACCACAGACGTGCATCATTACGCCCAGCTAATTTACTTCTATTTTTAGTAGAGACGGGGTTTCACCATGTTGGCCAGTATGGTCTCGATCTTCTGACCTCATGATCCACCCGCCTCGGTCTCCCAAAGTGCTGGGTTTACAGGTGTGAGCCACCACGCCTGGCCTGAACAAGCATTCTTAAAGAGCAGTTCGCATTTGCTACTGCTTAGAAATTCACAAGGTCAGGCTCACAAGTTGCAGTGTACATTTTAATTTAATTCCTTGGCTTGAGATTCCTGTACCACATGGATATTATATGTTCATATTGCACACTGGTATGTAGGTACATATTTGGATCGGCAGTATGGTGTACTGGTTTAGAACTTAAGACTCTGAAACTACACAGCCTAAGTTTGAATTCTGGATCCCTCCATTCAGTATCTCTAGGATCTTGGGCAAGTTACTTAATCTTTGTATGTTCTAGTTTGCTGCTCTATAAAATGGAGCTTATAGTAGTATTTTCTCAAAGATTTACGTGAGGATTAAATGAGTAAACATATATTGCGTAGAAAATGAAGTCTCAACAACTCTACAAGTTCATTTGCCAACAGGATGGGGCTCTACCTCATTTCTATCACAGTTGCAGAGATTCTTTAATGAATACCTATCATGGTAGTAGACAGGCATTCTGCTCAAAACTCTGAACTGCCTACGAAACACTAGCCGCCTAGATTCCCATCTATCAGGCCATTATATTTCTAGTGAGGCTATATAAACAAAACAATACAAAACAAGAGTTGGGACTGCCATGTAGACTTGAGGAACTGATGGCATTCATCATGGCTATCACTCCAGCTATCACTGATGACATGCTACGAAGGGTTTGGGATGAATCAGACCACAGGATTGCCATGTGCTGGTGTTAACAAGAGGTGCCTACTGGCCAGTACAAAAATAACTGTGGTTGTCTTTTACAAACTGGTGGTGATTACTTGTTCATATATAACACAGTTACTAAATAATAACTTTTCAAAAAATGTTCATGAAGGGGGTGGAGCCAAGATGGCCAAATAGGAACAGCTCCAGTCTGCAGCTCCCAGCATGAGCGATGCAGAAGATGGGTGATTTCTGCATTTCCAACTGAGATACCGGGTTCATCTCACTGGGGAGTGCCGGACAGTGGGTGCAGCGCACCGTGCGTGAGCGGAAGCAGGGCAAGGCATCGCCTCACCCGGGAAGCGCAAGGGGTCAGGGAATTCCCTTTCCTAGTCAAAGAAAGGGGTGACAGACAGCACCTGGAAAATCGGGTAACTCCCACCCTAATGCTGTGCTTTTCCAACGGGCTTCACAAACGGCACACCAGATTATATCCCACACTTGGCTCAGAGGGTCCTACCCTCACGGAGCCTCGCTCATTGCTAGCACAGCAGTCTGAGATCAAACTGCAAAGCAGCAGCGAGGCTGGGGGAGGGGTGCCCGCCATTGCTCAGGCTTGAGTAGGTAAACAAAGCAGCCTGGAAGCTCGAACTGGGTGGAGCCCACCACAGCTCAAGAAGGCCTGCCTGCCTCTGTAGACTCCACCTCTGGGGGCAGGGCACAGACAAACAAAAGACAGCAATAACCTCTGCAGACTTAAATGTCTCTGTCTGACAGCTTTGAAGAGAGTAGTGGTTCTCCCAGCATGCAGCTTGAGATCTGAGAATGGGCAGACTGCCTCCTCAAGTAGGTCCCTGACCCACGAGCAGCCTAACTGGGAGGCACCCCCCAGTAGGGGCAGACTTGACACCTCACGTGGCCGGGTACTCCTCTGAGACAAAACTTCCAGACGAACGATCAGGCAGAAGCATTTGCGGTTCAATAATATCCGCTGTTCTGCAGCCACCGCTGGTGATACCCAGGCAAACAGGGTCTGGAGTGGACCTCCAGTAAACTCCAACAGACCCGCAGCTGAGGGTCCTGACTGTTAGAAGGAAAACTAACAAACAGAAAGGACATCCACACCAAAAACCCATCTGTACATCACCATCATCGAAGACCAAAAGTAGATAAAACCACAAAGATGCGGAAAAAACAGAGCAGAAAAACCGGAAACTCTAAAAATCAGACCGCCTCTCCTCCTCCAAAGGAATGCAGCTCCTCACCAGCAACGGAACAAAGCTGGATGGAGAATGACTGACGAGCTGACAGAGGAAGGCTTCAGAAGATCAAACTACTCCGAGCTAACGGAGGAAGTTCGAATGAATGGCAAGGAAGTTAAAAACTTTGAAAAAAATTAGACAAATGGATAACTACAATAATCAACTCAGAGAAGTCCTTAAAGGACCTGATGGAGCTGAAAACCACAGCACAAGGACTACGTGACGAATGCACAAGCCTCAATAACCGATGCGATCAACTGGAAGAAAGGGTATCAGTGATGGAAGATGAAATGAATGAAATGAAGCTTGAGGAGAAGTTTAGAGAAAAAAGAATAAAAAGAAATGAACAAAGCCCCCAAGAACTATGGGACTATGTGAAAAGACCAAATATACGTCTCAACGGTGTACCTGAAAGTGACGGGGAGAATGGAACCAAGTTGGAAAACCCTATGTAGGATATTATCCAGGAGAACTTCCCCAATCTAGCAAGGCAAGCCAACATTCAAATTCAGGAAATACAGAGAACACCACAAAGATACTCCACGAGAAGAGCAACTCTAAGACACATAATTGTCAGATTCATCAAAGTTGAAATGGGGAGAGCTCCCTCTCCCCTCTCCCCTCCCCCCTCCCCCCTCCCCCCTCTCCCCTCCCCCCTCCCCCCTCTCCCCTCTCCCCTCTTTCCACGGTCTCCCTCTGATGCCGAGCCGAAGCTGGACGGTACTGCTGCCATCTCAGCTCACTGCAACCTCCCTGCCCGATTCTCCTGCCTCAGCCTGCCGAGTGCCTGCGATTGCAGGCGTGCGCCGCCACGCCTGACTGGTTTTCGAATTTTTTTGGTGGAGACGGGGTTTCGATGTGTCAGCTGGGCTGGTCTCCAGCTCCTAACCGCGAGTGATCCGCCAGCCTCGGCCTCCCGAGGTGCCGGGATTGCAGACGGAGTCTCGTTAACTCAGTGCTCAATGGCGCCCAGGCTGGAGTGCAGTGGCGTGATCTCGGCTCGCTACAACCACCTCCCAGCCGCCTGCCTTGGCCTCCCTAAGTGCCGAGATTGCAGCCTCTGCCTGGCAGCCACCCCGTCTGGGAAGTGAGGAGCGTCTCCGCCTGACTGCCCATCGTCTGGGATGTGAGGAGCCCCTCTGCCTGGCTGCCCAGTCTGGAAAGTGAGGAGCGTCTCTGCCCGGCCGCCATCCCATCTAGGAAGTGAGGAGCGCCTCTTCCCGGCCGCCATCACATCTGGGAAGTGAGGAGCGTCTCTGCCCGGCAGCCCATCGTCTGAGATGTGGGGAGCACCTCTGCCCTGCCGCCCCGTCCGGGATGTGAGGAGTGTCTCTGCCCGGCCGCCCTGTCTGAGAAGTGAGGAGACCCTCTGCCTGGCAACCGCCCCGTCTGAGAAGTGAGGAGCCCCTCCGCCCGGCAGCCACCCCGTCTGAGAAGTGAGGAGCGTCCTCCCTCCTCGTCTGGGAGGGAGGTGGGGGGGTCAGCCCCCCGCCTGGCCAGCCGCCCCGTCCGGGAGGTGAGGGGCACCTCTGCCCGGCCGCCCCTACCGGGAAGTGAGGAGCCCCTCTGCCCGGCCAGCCGCCTCGTCCGGGAGGGAGGTGGGGGGGTCAGCCCCCCGCCTGGCCAGCCGCCCCGTCCGGGAGGCGAGGGGTGCCTCTGCCCGGCCGCCCCTACTGGGAAGTGAGGAGCCCCTCTGCCCGGCCAGCCGCCCCGTCCGGGAGGGAGGTGGGGGGGTCAGCCCCCCGCCCGGCCAGCCGCCCCATCCGGGAGGGAGGTGGGGGGGTCAGCCCCCCGCCCGGCCAGCCGCCCCGTCCGGGAGGGAGGTGGGGGGATCAGCCCCCCGCCTGGCCAGCCGTCCCGTCCGGGAGGGAGGTGGGGGGATCAGCCCCCTGCCCAGCCAGCCGCCCTGTCCAGGAGGTGGGGGGGCGCCTCTGCCCGGCCGCCCCTACTGGGAAGTGAGGAGCCCCTCTGCCCGGCCAGCCGCTCTGTCTGGGAGGGAGGTGGGGGGGTCAGCCCCCCGCCCGGCCAGCCGCCCCGTCCGGGAGGGAGGTGGGGGGGTTAGCCCCCCGCCTGGCCAGCCGCCCCATCCGGGAGGTGAGGGGCGCCTCTGCCCGGCCGCCCCTTCTGGGAAGTGAGGAGCCCCTCTGCCCGGCCAGCCGCCCCGTCTGGGAGGGAGGTGTGGGGGTCAGCCCCCCGCCCGGCCAGCCGCCCCGCCCGGGAGGGAGGTGGGGGGTCAGCCCCCCGCCCGGCCAGCCGCCCCATCCGGGAGGGAGGTGGGGGGGTCAGCCCCCCGCCCGGCCAGCCGCCCCGTCCGGGAGGGAGGTGGGGGGATCAGCCCCCCGCCCGGCCAGCCGCCCTGTCCGGGAGGTGAGGGGCGCCTCTGCCCGGCCGCCCCTACAGGGAAGTGAGGAGCCCCTCTGCCCGGCCAGCCGCCCCCTCCGGGAGGGAGGTGGGGGGGTCAGCCCCCCGCCGGGCCAGCCACCCCGTCGGGGAAGTGAGGGGCGCCTCTGCCCGGCCGCCCCTACTGGGAAGTGAGGAGCCCCTCTGCCCGGCCAGCCGCCCTGTCCGGGAGGGAGGTGGGGGGTCAGCCCCCCGCCCGGCCAGCCGCCCCGTCCGGGAGGGAGGTGGGGGGGGGTCAGCCCCCCGCCCGGCCAGCCGCCCCGTCCGGGAGGTGAGGGGCGCTTCTGCCCGGCCGCCCCTACTGGGAAGTGAGGAGCTCCTCTGCCCGGCCACCACCCCATCTGGGAGGTGTACTCAACAGCTCATTGAGAACGGGCCATGAAGACAATGGCGGTTTTGTGGAATAGAAAGGGGGGAAAGGTGGGGAAAAGATTGAGAAATCGGATGGTTGCTGTGTCTGTGTAGAAAGAGGTAGACATGGGAGACTTTTCATTTTGTTCTGTACTAAGAAAAATTCTTCTGCCTTGGGATCCTGTTGATCTGTGACCTTACCCCCAACCCTGTGCTCTCTGAAACATGTGCTGTATCCACTCAGGGTTGAATGGATTAAGGGCGGTGCAAGATGTGCTTTGTTAAACAGATGCTTGAAGGCAGCATGTTCGTTAAGAGTCATCACCACTCCTTAATCTCAAGTACCCAGGGACACAAACACTGCGGAAGGCCGCAGGGTCCTCTGCCTAGGAAAACCAGAGAACTTTGTTCACTTGTTTATCTGCTGACCTTCCCTCCACTATTGTCCTGTGACCCTGCCAAATCCCCCTCTGCGAGAAACACCCAAGAATGATCAATAAAAAAGAAAAAAAAAAAAAAAAAAAAAAAGTTGAAATGAAGGAAAAAATGTTAAGGGCAGCCAGAGAGAAAGGTCGGGTTACCCACAAAGGGAAGCCCATCAGACTAACAGCAGATCTCTCGGCAGAAACTCTATAAGCCAGAAGAGAGTGGGGGACAATATTCAACATTCTTAAAAAAAAGAATTTTCAACCCAGAATTGCATATCCAGCCAAACTAAGCTTCATAAGTGAAGGAGAAATAAAATCCTTTACAGACAAGCAAATGCTGAGAGATTTTGTCACCACCAGGCCTGCCCTAAAAGAGTTCCTGAAGGAAGCACTAAACATGGAAAGGAACAACTGGTACCAGCCACTGCAAAAACATGCCAAATTGTAAAGATCATCAAGGCTAGGAAGAAACTGCATCAACTAACGAGCAAAATAACCATCTAACATCATAATGACAGGATCAAATTCACACATAACAATACTAACCTTAAATGTAAATGGGCTAAATGCTCCAATTAAAAGGCACAGACTGGCAAATTGGATAATGAGTCAAGACCCGTCAGTGTGCTGTATTCAGGAGACCCATCTCATGTGCAGAGAAACACACAGGCTCAAAATAAAGGGATGGAGGAAGATCTACCAAGCAAATGGAAAACAAAAAAAGGCAGGGGTTGCAATCTTAGTCTCTGATAAAACAGACTTTAAACCAGCAAAGATCAAAAGAGACAAAGAAGGTCATTACATAATGGTAAAGGGATCAATTCAACAAGAAGAGCTAACTATCCTAAATACATGTGCACCCAATAAAGGAGCACCCAGATTCATAAAGCAAGTCCTTAAGTGTCCTACAAAGAGACTTAGATTCCCACACAATAATAACGGGAGACTTTAACATCCTACTGTCAACATTAGACAGATCAATGAGACAGAAAGTTAACAAGGATACCAGGAACTGAACTCAGCTCTGCACCAAGCGGACCTAATAGACATCTACAGAACTCTCCACCCCAAATCAACAGAATATATATTCTTCTCAGCACCACACCACACCTATTCCAAAATTGACCACATACTTGGAAGTAAAGCACTCCTCAGCAAATGTAAAAGAACAGAAATTATAACAAACTGTCTCTCAGACCACAGTGCAATCAAACTAGAACTCAGGATTAAGAAACTCACTCAAAATCACTCAACTACATGGAAACTGAACAACCTGTTCCTGAATGACTACTGGGTACATAATGAAATGAAGGCAGAAATAAAGGTGTTCTTTGAAACCAACAAGAACAAAGACACAACATACCAGAATCTCTGGGACACATTCAAAGCAGTGTGTAGAGGGAAATTTATAGCACTAAATGCCCACAAGAGAAAGCAGGAAAGATCTAAAATTGACACCCTAACATCACAATTAAAAGAACTAGAGAAGCAAGAGCAAACACATTCAAAAGCTAGAAGAAGGCAAGAAATAACTAAGATCAGAGCAGAACTGAAGGAAACAAAGACACAAAAAAGCCTTCAAAAAATCAATGAATCCAGGAGTTGGTGTTTTTGAAAAGATCAACAAAATTGATAGACCGCTAGCAAGACTAATAAAGAAGAAAAGAGAGAAGAATCAAATAGACACAATAAAAAATGATAAAGGGGATATCACCACCCATCGCACAGAAATACAAACTACCATCAGAGAATACGATAAACACCCCTACGCAAATAAACTAGAAAATCTAGAAGAAATGGATAAATTCCTTGACACATACACTCTCCCAAGACTAAACCAGGAAGAAGCTGAATCTCTGAATAGACCAATAACAGGATCTGAAATTGAGGCAACAATTAATAGCCTACCAACCAAAAAAAGTCCAAGACCACATAGATTCGCAGCCGAATTCTACCAGAGGTACAAGGAGGAACTGTTACCATTCCTTCAGAAACTATTCCAATCAATAGAAAAAGAGAGAATCCTCCCTAACTCATTTTAGGGAGGCCAGCATCATCCTGATACCAAAGCCTGGCAGAGACACAACAAAAAAAGAGAATTTTAGACCAATATCCTTGATGAACATTGATGCAAAAATCCTCAATAAAATACTGGCAAACCAAATCCAGCAACACATCAAAAAGCTTATCAACCATGATCAAGTGGGCTTCATCCCTGGGATGCAAGGCTGGTTCAACATATGCAAATCAATAAACGTAATCCAGCATACAAAAAGAACCAAAGACAAAAACCACATGATTATCTCAACAGATGCAGAAAAGGCCTTTGACAAAATTCAACAACCCTTCATGCTAAAAACTCTCAATAAATTAGGTGTTGAGGGGACATATCTCAAAATAATAAGAGCTATCTATGACAAACCCACAGCCAATATCATACTGAATGGGCAAAAACTGGAAGCATTCCCTTTGAAAACTGGCACAAGACAGGGATGCCCTCTCTCAACACTCCTATTCAACACAGTGTTGGAAGTTCTGGCAAGAGCAATCAGGCAGGAGAAGGGAATAAAGGGTATTCAATCAGGAAAAGAGGAAGTCAAATTGTCCCTGTTTGCAGATGACATGATTGTATATCTAGAAAACCCCATCATCTCAGCCCAAAATCTCAAGCTGATAAGCAACTTCAGCAAAGTCTCACGATACAAAATCAATGTGCAAAAATCACAAGCATTCTTATACATCAATAGCAGACAAACAGAGAGCCAAATCATGAGTGAACTCCCATTCACGATTGCTTCAAAGAGAATAAAATACCTAGGAATCCAACTTACAAGGGATGTGAAGGACCTCTTCAAGGAGAACTACAAACCATTGCTCAATGAAATAAAAGAGGATACAAACAAATGGAAGAACATTCCATGCTCATGGGTAGGAAAAATCAATATCATGAAAATGGCCATACTGCCCAAGGCCATCCCCATCAATCTACCAATGCCTTTCTTCACAGAATTGGAAAAAACTACTTTAAAGTTCATACGGAACCAAAAAAGAGCCTGCATCGCCAAGTCAATTCTAAGCCAAAAGAACAAAGTTGGAGGCATCATGCTACCTGACTTCAAACTATACTACAAGGCTACAGTAACCAAAACAGCATGGTACTGGTACCAAAATAGAGATATAAACCAATGGAACAGAGCAGAGCCCTCAGAAATAATGCCGCACATCTACAACTCTCTGATCTTTGACAAACCTGACAAAAAGAAGAAATGGGGAAAGGATTCCCTATTTAATAAATAGTGCTGGCAAAACTGGCTACCCATACGTAGAAAGCTGAAACTGAATCCTTTCCTTACACCTTATACAAAAATTAATTCAAGATCGATTAAAGACTTACAGGTTAGACCTAAAACCATAAAAACCCTAGAAGAAAACCTAGGCAATACCATTCAGGTATAGGCACGGGCAAGGACTTCATGTCTAAAACACCAAAAGCAATGGCAACAAAAGCCAAAATTGACAAATGGGATCTAATTAAACTAAAGAGCTACTGCACAGCAAAAGAAACCACCATCAGAGTGAAGAGGCAACCTACAGAATGGGAGAAAATTTTTGCAACCTACTCTTCTGACACAGGGCTAATATCCAGAATCTACAATGAAGTCAAACAAATTTACAAGAAAAAAACAAACAACCCCATCAAAAAGTGGGCAAAGGATATGAACAGACACTTCTCAAAAGAAGACATTTATGCAGCCAAAAAACACATGAAAAAATGCTCATCATCACTGGCCATCAGAGAAATGCAAATCAAAACCACAATGAGATACCATCTCACACCAGTTAGAATGGTGATCATTAAAAAGTCAGGAAACAACAGGTGCTGGAGAGGATGTGGAGAAATAGGAACACTTTTACACTGTTGGTGGGACTGTAAACTAGTTCAACCATCGTGGAAGTTGGTGTGGCAATTCCTCAGGGATCTAGAACTAGAAATACCATTTGACCCAGCCATCCCATGACTGGGTATATACCCAAAGGATTATAAATCATGCTGCTATAAAGGCACATGCACACGTATGTTTATTGTGGCACTATTCACAATAGCAAAGACTTGGAACCAACCCAAATGTCCAACAATGATAGACTGGATTAAGAAAATGTGGCACATATACACCATGGAATACTATGCAGCCATAAAAAAGGAGGAGTTCATGTCCTTTGTAGGGACATGGATGAAGCTGGAAACCATCATTCTCAGCAAACTATCACAAGGACAAAAAACCAAACACCGCATGTTCTCACTCATAGGTGGGAATTGAACAATGAGAACACATGGACACAGGAAGGGGAACATCACACACCGGGGACTGTTGTGGAGTGGGGGGAGTGGGGAGGGATAGCATTAGGAGATATACCTAATGCTAAATTATAAGTTAATGGGTGCAGCACACCAACACAGCACATGTATACATATGCAACAAACCTGCACGTTGTGCACATGTACCCTAAAACTTAAAAGTATAACAATAAAAAATAAATAAATAAATGTTCAAGGTTTTTGTATAACCCTGTACAGTCAGAATCGTGAACAATATTGGAGAAAAATGTTTTTAAATGTGGTATTTGAAATGATCTTTATTTTCATACTCAAAAAAGAGCCTGTAATAATAGAAAGCTTTGATAATGATGCTATGATGTGGAAGATTTCATAAACAGAAAATAATAACCAGTTGTCAAAGAATATGAACTATTTCTTCTTTCTGGTCCATAAACCTACACAAATCACAGTGGGTCAAATAAGAGATTCAGTATTCTTGGATTCTCTGTTCTTTTTGTATGTTCTACATTTTAAAAAATCACAGATAGAAAATTTCCCTAGATTATAAAGAAAAGTCCAACTAGATTATAAAGCCATGATGTGGGAAAAAAATTGAATGTTAATCATATATTTCACTATATACTTTGACAAATATAATCTCATTTAATTTTTGTAATCCTAAGTGGTATTATCCTTACTTTGGAAATGATGAACCCACAACTCAGACACAGTAATTTAAGACAGAGCATTTTCTCTCTATTCTTTTTTAAGAATATAGGGAAATGTTAGTTTAATCTATTTCAATGTTATTTTAAATTATAATTATGTTGATTCTTATAAGCATTATTGAGGTAGAATGTGAATTAACATTCTCTGTTGCATTTGACTTGGTAACTTGTCTCAGTATTTACAAATAAATACTTAATACATTAATTCCAACATAAAAATATATATAGTACGTAGAATTTCCGTGAATTTGACATTGGCAAAACCTATGTTCAAAATAGATTTCACAACTGATTAGATAAGTGACATTCAATAGCCTCTCTGAATCAAAGTTTTCATTTATGAGAATTATACCAACTTTCCAGGATTGTTCTAAAGCAGGATTTCTCAACCTCAGTGCTACTGACATTTTCATTTAGATAATTTTATTTTTTTTGAGAGAGGGTCTCGCTCTGTCACCCAGGCTGCAGGGCAATGGTGCAATCACGGCTCCCTGCAGCCTCGACCTCCTGGGCTCAAACAATTCTCTCGCCTCAGCCTCTAGAGTAGCTATGACTACAGGCATGCACCACCACGCCCAGCTACTTAAATTTTTTTTTTTTTTTTGTAGAGGCAGGGTCTATATGTTTCCCAGGCTAGTCTCGAACTCCTGGACTCAAGTGCTCCTCTTGCTTTGGCTTCCCAAAGTGCTGGGATTACTGGAATTACAGGAATGAGCCACTGCACCCAGCCCAGATAGTACTTTCTTGCAGGCACTGTCCTGTGCATTGTGGGATATTTAGCAGCATCCTTGGCCTCTATCCACTAGACACGAACAGTACCCCTTTCCACCTGCTGTGACAACCAAAAATGTCTCCAGACACTGCCAAATGCCCCTGGAGAGTGATTCCCCCAGTTGGGAACCACTGTCATGGGGAAAAATATTATTATAAAAGTGAACTGAAAAAGAAGTACATGATATCCCTCTACTACAGGGAATCCCCTTCAGACGGGAGGGATAAGGAAAAGATTCCCTAAGAAGCCAAGAACTAATGACATTCTCCTAAAAGCAACAATCAGGAACCAAAAAAAAAAAAACTCTAATAAACTTGTGTGGTATTAGTTATTCTTGGTTATTCCTCCAAATTCCTCTACATTAAATTCAGGTGACCTTAGTAAGACTTGTTTGACTACAGAACAAGGCTTGGATCTTAGAACGTCATAAAAAGCTTTATAGCTTCTGCTCAGATTCCAACTACCCTAAAACCGTCATGCTGGAAAGACCATGCGCAGACATAGGCCCAACTGAGCTTAGCCTTCCAGCCTTCCTAGCCAAATCACCGGACGTGTAAACAAAGCTGCTTAGAATCCTCCAGTCCTGCCCACCTATTAGCTGAATACCATTAGCTGATGGTGCTACATTTAAGAGAAGAATTGCCAAGACTTGCCCAAATTCCTGACCTTCAAGATTGAGAGATATAATAGAATAATTGTTGGTTAAGCCACTGAATTTTGAGGTAGTTTGTTATACAGTGATAGATAACTGGAGCTCTTCTTCTTCTTTTTTTTTTTTTTTTTTGAGATGGAGTTTCACTCTTGTTGCCCAGGCTGGAGGGCAATGGCACAATCTCAGCTCACTACAACCTCTGCCTCCCGAGTTCAAGCAATTCTCCTGCCTCAGCCTCCCAAGTAGCTGGGATTACAGGGGCCCACCACCATGCCCAGCTAATTTTTGTATTTTTAGTAGAGACGGGGTTTCACCATGTTGGCCAGGTTGGTCTTGAACTCCTGACCTCAGGGGATCCGCCCACCTAGGCCTCCCACAGTGCTAGGATTACAGGTGTGAGCTACCGCGCCCAGCCTGGAACTCTTAATTCTTATGATTATTTTCATATAGCTTGTGTATATTTTGTATGCCTATACTCTTCAATTAAAGATTTTTATGTGCTTCGAGGAAATCTTGTTTAACTATCTTTCTTGGATCAAATGAAGTCATCCAATTCTTACCAAGAGGAACAACTGTCATGGGCTTCTGGTCCCTTCCAACAAAATTAACCGTAGGGAAGAAAAAAACAGAAGTAAATATGGATTCCAAGAACAATAATGGCAGCAACAACAAAAGGGAACAAAAACTGCTGGTGATACCAAAAGCTGTACTTAACTTTTCTGAAAGGAAACCGGTAACCTGGAGCCAGAAGCAAAGGGAAGCAGAGGTAGGACTTAAAAGAGAGATATGCTAAAAGCTCTTTAAGATTTTGCCTTTCCCTCCCCCTTGATTGCCCCTTAGCCACAGAAATTGGCAGCAACAGCCTAGATGTCTTTGTCAGCAGTTTAAAATCAGGGTGGCACAGAAGCCTTAGAGAGGAAAGCTCAGGAAAACAGACACAGACTAATAAGCCATCCTCTTGGCATTCACTCTTCCCGCCCCTCTCTGTGCCCCCACCTTGTACAAGGGGCAGGGGAGCTACAGGGCCGGTAGTGAGTTATAATCTAAGGAGATAACCTCTTTCCAGTATCCAGTATTATTTATTTATATGAGTTTAAAAACAAATCCCAATCAGAATTTGCCTGATGCAGTAGCAGCCAACAGAACTTGACAGCACTTCAATGGTGCCAGGTGGCTATTTGACCTGGGTCCCAAGTCCTTCCTCTCCTTAAACTCATCTGGACATAAATTCCCTAACAGATATTATTAGACTAAGTGACTAATACCCCGCAAGGGACACAGACAAATAGACACATCTATAACATAAACTATTGTGAAAGAAGGATGACTCACTAAACAACTTATGCCATCTGAAGCAGTATTACTGGAATGAATGATCCAAGAATGTGTCCCTAAAAAGTCAATGGAAGATATAAGTATATGAAGCCAAAATAGGAAACCATGAAAAAGAATCAAGTAGAAATACTGAATATGTAAAACAGACAATATCCAGATAACACAGTTTCAGAAAGAGGGAGGGAAATGAAACATTTCTAGGGAAGAATAAACATTTCAAGAAATAATAACTTCCCAGAATTAAAGATAAAAGAAGTGAAGAATGTAAAGCCTCAAACAGCCAAATAACAGAAGAGCCCATTCCTAGAAAATTTAAGATTATCAAAGAAAAAAATCTCAAAGGCTGGAAAAAAAAGAACACAGTAATGCCAAAAGTAAAAGAATAAGATTAATATTAGATATCACGAAAAGTGACACTGGACACAGGATGGGGTAGTGTAAATCCACAATCCTTTATCCATAATCCTTGCAGCAGGGGTTTTTTCAGAATTCAGAATTGCTATGGTTTGAATGTATCCCCCAAAAAAACATGCATTGGAAACCAAATCCCCAAAAGATTAATGCTGTCATCATATTTAAGACTATGTGCCCCATTTCAATGGGTTCATTATAAAAAGGGGAGTTCTATCTTCTCACTCATGCTCTCTCTCTCCCTTCTGCCTTCTGCCACAGCAACATGTTGGCCCGTTGATCTTGGACTTCCCAGCCTCCCAAACCAAGAGCCAATACATTTCTGGTTCATTATAAATTACCCAGTCTGTGGTATCTTGTTATAGCAGCACCAAACAGACCAAAACAATGATTTTTCAGAGTATACAAAGATAATATGGTGTGTGTATGTATATCACATATTATGTAACATCCACAACAGCATCTAAGGCACTAACCCATAATTTAACTCATTAATATCTTGAAGCAAAATCTATAAACATTAACACTAAATGAGATGAATAAAATCCATAAGTAGCCTCATACCAGTTTGGTTTGTGTGTTGTAGTCAAATAAATTATGAAAAACCCTTTGATTATTTGGTTTTAGAATACCAGGAAAGGGACTCTTGACCTGTATTTTAAAAGTTTTGAATTAAAGTAACTTTAAACTTAGAATTTTACATCCAAAACATCATTCCAATATGATGTTAAGACAAAAATATTTTCAACATACAAAGCCTCAGAGGGTCACATAAAGCCCACTAACTGCACATTTGGAAGGATACTCAAAAGAAAAAGAAATATAGGAGGTACTCCAAGAGATAAAGAAAGTACTCCAAGAGATAAAGAAAGTAAAAGTAGTCAAATGCCTTAGTAGCCATAAAAAGTGATCTAAAATACCAGCAATATACTCACTGGGGATGGGGAGTCAGGAGACACATTAAAAGAACGTATGAGAATGCTAGAGTATCTGTCATATTTAGGGGAAGAAAAAGCCATTTTAAAAGTAAGAAATATACAGAAGTAAACTGAGGAATGGGTCTAAAGGGCAATCATTATAAGAACAAAAATAGAAAAAATTTCAACTTACCCAATGAAAAGCAGGAATGGAGTCAAAAGGGAAAGGGATGAAAATTAAACCCAATTAGAACAGTAATTACAATAATGTAAATGAGTTGAACTTGCCAATTTAAAGACAAATTAGTATAAAACATTTTTTATGCCAGGTTAAAAAATGACAGAGCAATATGAGTAATATTTAAGAAAGGATAAACCAAACAAATATGAACCACAACAAAGCTAACATAGCGATCTTAATAAAATTTAAGGCAGGCCAACCATGGTCTCATGCCTGTATTCCAGCACTTTGGGAGGCCAAGGCAGAATGATTGAGTCCAGGAGTTCAAGACCAGCCTAGCCAACATAGGCAGATTCTGTCTCCCTAAAAAAATAAACATAATAAATAAAAAATAAATATAACAAAATTTAAGGTAAAAAAATATCAAGAAGGACAAAGTGAGATATTACATATTTATAAAAATAGTAGAACAAAACCACATAATCATCATGAACACATCCACATCAAACAAAGTCTCAATATATGTCAGAAACAACTGTAGAAAATGGAGGGAGAAAAAGCTAAAATCAATTGCAGTTGGAAATATTAACACTCAACTGATCAAAAACAGTATAAGCAGATATATTGAAGATCCAAGCAATAAAATCAGAGAATACATATTATTTGCATAAGCACATAGCATATACACAGATAGGTCATATAATAGCCCAAAAAGCATGGCCCAAAACACAAGATCAATAACCATACACATTGCATTATCTTACAATAATGGGATAAAACTAGAAATTAATGACAAAAAGATGGTTTTAAAAATCTCATTTGGTCACGAGGTCAGGAGATCGAGACCATCCTGGCTAACACAGTGAAACCCCGTCTCTATTAAAAATACAAAAAATTAGCGGGCGCAGTGGCAGGTGCCCTTAGTCCCAGCTACTTGGGAGGCTGAGGCAGGAGAATGGTGTGAACCCGGGAGGCAGAGCTTGCAGTGAGCCGAGATTGCGCCACTGCACTCCAGCCTGGGGGACAGAGCGAGACTCCGTCTCACAAAAAAAAAAAAAAAATCTCGTTTGTAAACTAAATATATTACTAACTCAGATTAAAACGTAAAAACATTAAGAAAATTTTAAAATACTCAGACATTAACAGTAATGAAAATTCAAGACTACCCTCTAACTGGATCAATTTTGCTGACTTGGTCACTCCTGAACCAATTATTGTGACCAAAGTAATGGCATGAGCCAACAGGTTCCTTGAACCAAGACTAGGATTAGGCTGATTTGCTTAAACCAATGGGAATCTACAAACACAATAGAAGAAGCAGTGGGTAGTGAGAGGGAAATCTGATTATCATATTAGGAAGAGGAAAGAAGAGATATATGGAATAGTAGGGAGGCAACATTGCTGACAGAACTTTAATTCCAGTTCAGCCACCATTCTCTAAGGTTAATTACTGATCATATAACATGAGATGGGATCTCAGTTTCCTTGGGTAAAAAATGAACATGATATTTAAGAGTCCCTTTAGCTCTAGGAGTTTGCAACTACATCAGCTGTTTTGTTCAGGCTAAAATAGAGCCTGGCACATATTATACCATTTGCTATGAGTGTACAGAATGAATAGGAAGTTTACCACACTCAATTTTGAGAGATTCTTAGGACTACTACTTCAAAAAAAAAAACCACTTAATGGATCTCCAATAGATAAATGGGAAAAGGACGCAAATTTTAAAATCCACAAAGGGGAAGCTGGTAAGCTGCTTTTAAAATATTCCAAATATTCCAAGTTTCTAATTTAAAAAGTGAAAAATTAAAAAATTCAACTACCATTTCATATCTATTCAAATATTCAATGTTGATAAAGAAGCAGAGAAACTAGCAACTGCATACACACTATAGTAGCTGCGTAGATTGGTAGTGCTTTTAGAAAGTATTCAAATTTTTCACATTTAATGCATCATTATCACTTCTGGAAATCCAGAAGTAATCCTGACTAGTCCAAAAGAAAGCAGAATACCTATACACACAAAAATGTTTTCTTGCAATATTTCTTATTATAAGAGGGAAAACTCCAACACAACCTAAACACGTAACAACCAGGTAATAATTAAATTATGGTTAGATAATAGATTATGTAGCCATTGTCACAGTATTCAGAGAATATATTTAACAAATTTTATTATTTAAGGGCATCTAAAGAGTCCAGTAACTATGAGAAATTTACATTAAAACTGATATGAGCATTTGATTTTTAAAGTTTAAAACCTAAAACCTTGTTTCTAAACTTTATCTGACAAATTTCGTACCCCATGTTTTGAAAACGTCTGGACTTCACCAAGAGTGGGCCAAGAACAATTACATTTTGGATATAATTCACAGAAATATTAACTTCCAAGAGTATCTGGGGTATTTTTTTATACTAAAGGAGAAGATAATATAGCTACTCTTATTGAATGTGCAGCTTATGAGCTTTTGGACTTTTTAAAAAATACGTGTGGAAAAATGTCAGTATCTACCATGCCAAAGAAAGTATTGCTCTTATTTTTACTACATGCTTTATATTTTTATCTGTTTCATTAGCTCAGCCCCACATGAGACCAGTGCCTGCCCTGATTTCTGGAATGCTGCCCCAATTCTTTTCTCCTAGGCCTTGTTGCCAGGGTTGCAGCTGCACAACTAATTCTTATTAAAATGTAAGTCTTTGAAATGCAGGTCTATGGAAAGGGATATAAAGGATTTCATTATCTTTTCTCAAAACTCACAATGAGGATTAAACTCCCACCCTTCCCAAGCCATACCACTACTTGTGCCCTTCTCTACCAAGTCACACACCAAATATAATGAAGACAGCAGCTCAGCCTTAAATATCCAAATAAAAACAGCCATGAAGGAGAGAGCTGCACAGTAATGAACCTTCAGGTCTGGCAAAAGTTATTAAAAAATGACTTCTAATACTCATGATGTAGTCACAGGCTACAGCTGGATATTCATACAGTGATGTGATTTTAGGAATAATACTTCTAAAGAATAAATACTTGCAAGATAAAATAGGTACTCTGCAATAACAATTTCAGAATAATTTCAGAAACTTCAAGTCAGAAAAACAAGAACTGCAAGTAATTTACTCAAAATGTAAAATACTTTATAAGCTATTAATTTTGTTGTAGAACACTCACACCCCTAAAATTTTATTGAAAAAGCAGGAAAAATTTTAAAGACAATTTACATTCCTTTCCATTTTTTACTAGAATCTCATGTACTTTTGTCTCTGGATAAAATTCTTAACAACTGATCTTGCTCTTGAACAATTTATGATTAAATTCATCTTGTGAGAAAAGTTAACACACAACTGTCAAGACCATAAAGATAAAACTATTTTCAATTAAAAGTAAACAGATCAAATCCTCTCATGTAAAGTAAAATGACCAGAGTTTTTCATTAAAACACATTATTTTAGATGTTGGTACACTACTGGAATTCTAACATGCAGAACCTTAGAATTTTAACTGTGTTAGAGAAAAGAATTAAGGTTAGCAAAATTACCTAGGGTTAAGTACACATATCCTAGTCTGTTCCCTAGGTGACTCACATTTAAATACAAAAAAAAAAAAAAAAAAAACAGAGAGAGAGGTACAATCCCTTGAGGATCTTATTATAAAACATGCACTTCAAGTTACAGAAACAAAGCACATTCAGATACAATTCTAAAAAGTGGCTACTAGTTGTATTTTTTAGTAATAAAACTGAAATCATTAACTTAAATGTACTTCATAACTTCATAAGCTTTTTAAATACAGAAGAAATATATAATTAAAATACTTGTTAAAAATATAGATTGGGGGTCGGGCACAGTGGCTCATGCCTGTAATCCCAACACTTGAATGCCAAGGTGGAAGGATTGCTCGAGCCCAGGAGTTTGAGATGACACTGGGCAACATAGAGAGACACTGTCTCTATTAAAAAAAAAAAAAAAAAAGCCAGGTGTGGTGGCACATGCCTGTGGTCCCAGCTACCTGGAGGGCTAATGTGGAAGGACTGCTTCAGCCCAGAAGGTTGAGGGTGCAGTGAGTCACGATTGTCCATTATACTCGAGCCTGGGCAACAGAGTGAAAGCCTGTCTCAAAAGAAAGAAGAAAAAAAAATATTTGGGATCACCTCACACCCCTTAGGATGGCTACTATGAAAGAAAACAAAACAAAACAAAAACCACACACAGAAAATAAATGCTGACAAGGATGTGAAGAAATTGAAATCTTTGTGCACTGTTGGCGATACCGTAAAATGGTGCAACTGCTATAGAAAACACATTATGACAGGTCCCCAAAATATTAAAAACAGAAATACTATCTACTTCTGGGATATATTTGGAAAAATTGAAGGCAGAGCCCTGAAGACATATTTGCCCACCCACATTCATACTAGCCAAGAGGCAGCACAATAGCCAAGAGGTAGAAGCAACCCAAATGTCCACCAACAGAAGAACAGATAAACAAACATACAATGGAATATTATTGAGCCTTAAAAAGGAAGGGCAGTGGCACATGCCTGTACTTCCAGCTACTTACAAGACTGATGCCAGAGTACTACTCGAGCCCACGACTTCAAGGCCAGCCTGGGCAATAAAGCAAGATCTCATCTCTTTTAAAAATAAAAAATAAAAATAAAAAGGAAGGAAATCCTGTCATGCTATAAAATGGATGAGCCTTACAAACACTATACTAAGTGAAATAAGCCAGTCACAAAAACATAAATACTGTATGATTCCACTTACATGAGGAATCTAAAGTAGTCAAATTCATAGAATCATAAAGTATGTGGGTACTGGGGGATGGCAATAGGGAGAAATGAAAATTTGTTATCTAATGGGTACAGAGTTTCAGTTTTGCAAAGTGAAGAAGTTCTAGAGATTGGCTGCACAGCAATGTGAACATACTTAACACTACTCAACTGTACACTCAGAAATGGATAAGATGATAAATTTTATGTGTCTTTTACCACTACTATAAAAAAAATTTTTTTCTGCCAGGCATGGTGGCTCATGCCTGTAATCCCAGCACTTTGGGAGCCCGAGGCAGGTGAATCACGAGGTCAGGAGATCGAGACCATCCTGGCTAACACGGTGAAACCCCGTCTCTACTAAAAATACAAAAAATTAGCCAGGCGTGGTGGCGGGTGCCTGTAGTCCCAGCTACTTGGGAGGCTGAGGCAGGAGAATGGCATGAACCCGGGAGGTGCAGTGAGCCGACATCGCGTCACCGCACTCCAGCCTGGGCGACACAGCGAGACTCCGTCTCAAAACAAAAAACAAAACAAAAAAAACATTTTTAATGTAGATTGGGGGTGACCTCACCCTTGGAGATTCTAACAAATTGAAAAAGATGAAAATTAGGTGAATCCCTTTTTTCCTTTTACCCAGTATGACGCTTGATGATTTTGGGGGGGGAAGATAGAATTAAGTTTCCCACCATTATCCTACCCACCCAGTTGTCTTCCCTCAATACAGCCCCTAATATTAGCTTCTTGTGTAGCCTTTCACAGATACTTTATGAATATACCAGCATATATGTATATTCTTTTTTAAAATATTTTTATGTAGCATTATACATCACGGGCACCTTTTTCACTTAACACTTTATCTTAGAAATCAGGCAATATCAGTAACATTTTAAAGAGATAAGATCTATGTTACCCAGGCTGGATTTGAACTCCTGAGTTCAAACAATCCTTCCCTATCAGCCTCCCAAATAACTAGGACTATCAGCATGTGCCACTACACCCAGCTAATATCAGTAACTTTTAAAAAACTGCCTCTTTTAAGTTTTAAAGGCTGCATTTGTATCATACTGATACAGGTCATCTTTCACAGACAGAAGTTGAGTTGTTTCTAATACTTCACTATTACAGTACTGCAAAAACTAACCCTGTATATTCACACAAGTGAGAATATGATGAACTAAACCCAAAAGCTACAGAATTTAACCATAAGATAAATTCCAAGAAGTGAAACTGATGTATTAAAGAGCATGTACATTTAAATGTTCAGTAGGCATTTTAAATTTGGCAGATGTTTTCCAATCTCCTAAAGGAATGTGCCAACTTATACTCCCTCTAATAAGGCATTAGAATACCTACATTTCTTTCAAAACACGTTTTCTAAGAAGGCTTCCCTAACTCCAAGAATATAAAGAGGAAAAATTCATTTTCTTCCTCTGAAGATAAGGATCTGATTTTTTCTGATGGCTACCCAGCTATAATATTGCCAGAAAGAAAAAAAATAATTTTCTCCACTGATCTGATACGTGCTTTCATCATATTCTAAATTTCCATATGAATTTGGGACTCTTTTTATTCTGTACCACTGATCTATCTACGAGAATTATAATGTATTAATTACTGTAATTTTAGAATACATTTTTTTTTTTGAGACAGAGTCTCGCTCTGTCGCCCAGGCTGGAGTGCAGTGGCGCAATCTCAGCTCACTGCATCCTCCGCCTCCGGGTTCAAGTGATTCTCCTGCCTCAGCCTCCCAAGTAGCTGAGATTACAAGCATGCGCCACCATGCCTGGCTAATTTTTGTATTTTTAGCAGATATGGGGTTTCACCATGTTGACCAGGCTGGTCTCAAACTACTGACCTCAAATGATCCACCCTCCTCGGCCTCCCAAAGTGCTGGGATTACAGGCATAAGCCACTGCCACCCGGCCAGAATACATTTTTAATATCTAGAAGAACTAGTTCTTTTTTTTTTTTTTAATCTTACTTATTTTTTGAGACACAGTCTCGCTCTGTCACCCAGGCTGGAGTACAGTGGCACAATCTCAGCTCAATGCAACCTCCACCTCCCAGATTCAAGCTATTCTCCTGCCTCAGCCTCCTGAGTAGCTGGGATTACAGGCATACGCCACCACGCCTGACTTAATTTTTTTTTTCTATTTTTAGTAGAGACAGGGTTTCATTATGTTGGCCAGGCTGGTCTCAAACCCCTAACCTCAAGTGATCCACCTGCCTTGGCCTCCCAAAGTGTTCGGGTTACAGGTGTTAGCCACCATGCCCAGCCTAGTTCCTTTTTTAAATGTTCTTTTTTTTTTTTTTTTTTTTTTTTTTTTTTTTTTTTTTTTTTAAAGACAGAGTCTTGCTCTGTCGCCCAGGCTGCAGTGCAGTGGCGCGATCTCGGCTCACTGCAACTTCTGCCTCCCGGGTTCACGCCATTCTTCTGCCTTGGCCTCCCGAGTAGCTGGAACTACAGGCACCCGCCACCACACCCAGCTAATTTTTTGTATTTTTAGTAGAGACGGGGTTTCACTGCTTTAGCCACAATGGTCTCAATCTCCTGACCTCGTGATCCGCCTGCCTCGGCCTCCCAAAGTGCTGGGATTACAGGCGTGAGCCACCGCGCCTGGCCTAAATGTTCATTCTTTTAAAGAATTTTTCTGGATAATCTTCCTTATTTTTTTCCTTATAAATTTTAGATTCAACTAATCTTTAAAAATCCTTCTAAAAATTTTATCGGGATGTTACAGACTGGAAGAGAACAATATTTTTCAGATACTGAATTACGATGGTGAGTTTCTAAGTATTCTTTTGGGTCCTGGGTGATTCTGCTATAAGAGATCTACTTTTTGAGAAACAATACTGCATATCAAAGGAAAGAGTAGTGGTGCTTGCTAAGGGGCAAAGGAAGCCAGTATACAGAGTGCAAGCTCTGTCTATGGGGGTACAACAGCCTAACTATATTAGATATCAATATAAATTTATCCTTGTTGAGAAGACCAAGAAAATTTCTTCACAGAGGCAGAAACTATATTCCAAACTACTTTCTATGGCCCTAGGGTAAGAAAACAACTGCAGCTGAAGTAAGTAGTTTAGAATTCCATTCCATACAAGAACTCAAAATCAGTGGTGAACTACAGGCTTGGAAAACCAGAATGAAGTGAGGCACTGAGGGTCGGGGGGAAAGTCATATCGACCTTTCTCCTACCTTACACCCCCAACTCATCCCAGCACTTTGGGAGGCTAAAGGAGGTGGATCATTTGAGGTCTGGAGTTCGAAACCAGCCTGGTCAACATGGTGAAACCCCGTCTCTACTAAAAATACAAAAAAACTTGGCCAGGAGTGGTGGCGGGCACCTGTAATCCCAGCTACTCAGGAGGCTGAAGCAGGAGAATCGCTTGAACCCTGGAGGCGGAGGTTGCAATGAGCCGAGATTGCGCCACTGCACTCCAGCCTGCGCAACAGAGTGAGACTCTGTCTAAAAAAAAAAAAAGGAAAAAAAGAATGCATTATCTGCCAACCTGCACATCTGTGTCAGAGGCATCCTTACCTAACTCACAATTCAAGTTTTATTAAGTCCCTTGAGTTCTCATTATGCAGATGTATAATTGAGGGTTGAGAAGGATGTATCAGCTAGAAAGTTTTCACAAAAATGTAAGACAAAATCCAAAGCCAATTGGATTAAACATGAAATTTAGTGGCTCATGCAACTGTAAGTCTAGAGGTACAGCAGCTTCAGGGAAGGGTTGATCCAGCAACTCAAATGGAGTAACTAGGGCATGGCTTTTCTCTGCTCTACTCACTCAGTGTTGGCTTCTTAATCAACTAAATTTCCTTTCATGGTCAAAAGATAGCTGCCAGGAATTCAATAACTATGTTTTCAGGTTGAAATTCATAAAAATAAGTGCCTTCATCTCAGCATTCCTAGCAAATATCCTAAGATTCACTCTGCTTGATCTAGCTTAAGGTGCATGCCTGCCATGACTGTCTTAGGTAGGAAACACGTTCCATTCCTACAAAATATATATGAAATACAGCACATTAAAGTTGACCTTAATGATTTAAATTTCCTGTATTACTAAATAATGGTACTACTGCATTTAAATTGATGGGTAAAGTGCATCATACAACTTTCTCTATCTTCTTAAAAAGTTATTCTCCTGGTTGGGCATGGTGGCTCACACCTTCAGTTCCCGCACTTTGGGAGGCCAACGCAGGTAGACCTCTTGAGCCCAGGAGTTCAAGACCAGCCTGGACAACATGGTGAAACCCTGTCTCTACAAAAAATATAAATTGGCTGGGCATGGTGGTGCACACCTGTAGTCCCAGCTACTTGGGAGGCTGAGACAGGAGGATCGCTTGAGCCCAGGAGGCAGAGGTTCCTGGCATCTTGGGCTCAAACACACAGGCATAGGCAAAGAGCCAAGATCACACTCCAGCCTGGGAAACAGAGTGAGACCCTGTCTCAAAAAAAGAAGTAGGAAAAAAAGGTATTCTCCCAGATTTTCATCAGCATCCATCAAGAAAAAAAAAAAAAGTGAATTCTTCCCTGAATGTAAATCTCTTTTTGAAGGATTCAAAATATACTACCAGATTACCTGGTAAAATCATAACACAGGTTTTATCTTTTTCCTTTTACCATAACTGAAAGTAACACCACAGATTTTCAAGAAGAAAAAGAGGTTCTCATTCCATACTTTTTCAAGATTATAATAACAAGATTTAAAAGAAAAGATAGAAAGAAACATTTATATCTAGAGCCAGGTCAAAAAAAAAAAAAGATTTGTTTCACAGAGCTTTAAAACATAAGCAACTAGATCATCCATCCTATGGCCCAAGATCCCTCTTACTACATCACCGCCAAACTTCCCTCCACCTCCCCCAAAACACACAGTCCTAAGAACAGAGTGGGGATGCACACTTTAGGGAATCTTTCTGTGAATGTGCATTCCAAAGCCAAATACAAATTATTCCTGAATTATGCTTCTTACTATTGACGTCCCTCATTCCTATAATTATCACAGAAAATAGAAGGCAAACTATTCTGTTTTTATAATGAAGAAGAATGTGAAATTCCATTTATTAGATTGAAAGCCAATACTCAAACATAAAGGAGAGAACCTGGTTCTGACGGTAAAGTTGGACAAAAACAAAAGGCAACATTGTCTGGAGTAGAACTAACCACTTGAACACGTATTACATACTGGAAGTCTTAAAGAAAAAACAAACTTCACTCATAATCCTAGAGGGAAGCAGTGTGGTTAAAGAAAAGGATGTGAATTTAAAAAAAAAATCTCTGTAATTATTAGATTCTACGGATTGGTTTTTCAAATACTTATCAAGTAATTCAGTTAAGCAAACATGTATTGATGACATCATTAAGAAGTATTAGAGTCAGATACAATAGGAATATAAACATACCCCTTGACTTCATAAAGCTTGTAAGGGGCTACAAAGAACATGATCAAGTAGAAATGTGTGTGACACTAAAAAACATGGCTTTGAGTAATCAAAAAAGGAAGAAACCAAATAAATCTAGATAATTTCTATAGCAAATAACAGGAAATCTCAAGGCAAAACTGCTTAAACAATAAGAAAATTCAGATAGAGTGGCTATAGGCATGGTAAATGGAACTCTAGTTCTACTTTTCTCCAGTTCCCTTGGTTCTCCCTCCTTCACATAAGGCACCACCTTCAGGCTACTAAAAAGATGGCTCCAGCACTTCCACACATCACATCTACGTAATATCAGCTCCGCGGAGAAGAGGGACCATCTATTTTCTTCCTTTTCACAAAATCAAGAAAGATTTCCCCAAAAGCCTCTTGCAGATGTCCCTTTTGTCTCTCATTGGACAAAACTGTTTCTCATGTCCATTCCTAAAACAATCACTCCCAAAGAGAATGAGACCTACCACAACTAAGATTAGAATGGATGCTGGTAACTATCATGACCATCATTTCAGCGCTGGCTGAATATTTCAAATACAGTATTTCAGGCCTCGGACTGAAGAAGAAATAATAGAGAAAAATGCCTAAGCAAAGGAAAGGATGTGCCTAACTGGAAGAAGCAAGCCAAACTCTGAAATCAGACATTAAACATGATGTTAGGGATAAAGAATTCCCTTAAACTGCACTGCTGTCCTCCTCTGTAATATAAAAATTAATGTCAGCAAATTCTAAGAATGTAGAAGTAGTCATCCTCTTTTTATGGAAAGGGTTTAGGTTATTTAATTATCAGTGGGGATTATCAGACTTACCACTCCTCAGCAATGGAGTAACACATTCAGCTACTTCTGGGTTAAGAACATTCCATATTATGCATACAGATGACCGCAGATTCACTGTCAGTAGTTATTCCTTGCAGATTTCTTCTCATTTGGGTTCCAGGTTTCACTCAAAAATTCACACACTCAAATCTGGCCCTATCTGCAAATGAAAGCATGCAATTAGGAGGCAAAAAGCTACAGAGAGCAATTCCCCCTCCCCCATCTATAATTAACTGATCCATATAAAGACTGAACTCAAACACTAGGCTCACTAAGCACCATGTTTAACCTAAGCAACCTGCATTTCAACACCATAACGTGCTTATTATACACAGTTACCACACTTTTCCCACCATATAAATTTATTGTTGCTTCCACAGTATATCCACCCACCGGGCAGAATCCAGCAGACAGATACCTTTGGTGGACCCACACTAGGTTGGTCTGCATGGTTAAAGGATAACTGCCTACATTTATAAATCAGGACTTTACATGAAAATCCAGATTTTGGACCTCTCTTGAAAAATCAGAATATCTGGCAATACTGGCCCCACATTCCCATACGGAAACAATCTTCTGGAGCTGATTAGCAGCTAACTAACCCTGTGGATGGGACTTTGCAGTTCTCCACAGAAGTCGCCACTCTCCTTTATGTTACAACCTGGCTCACAATTACTTATCTGTACCCTGCAGACATCTGAGCTTGCAAACTCTGCTACGTATTTCTAATAGCTCCCAGGGAACATTTTAGTATTGTCACAGCCAAGCATGTTTCTCTGCCTTGAGGATATAATATAGCATAAGAGGATAACAAACATGGACTTAAGAGTCAGAAGCTGAAGTTCAAATTCTGCAAATGACTAGCTGTGTGACCTCAGGTCTGTTTTTAACCTAAGATATAGTTCATCTAAAAGCGTCCAAATAAACCTATAAGCCTTAACACAGTAGACAAAACACGCCTAAAATCTAACGTGTCCAACCTGAATTGACAATACTAGATCCACTGCTTCCTCAGTCTTCGTCATCTCAACAAATCACACCATAATCCATATATTCCGCTCGAGCCACAAACATAATGTCCCACATACTCTTCCTTGTCTCCCAAAGCCATCACCAAGGCAACTGGCTCTCCCTCCAAAACACATAACTTGAACAGATTCTTAGAATTCCAGTCATAAAAACAAACAGCAATTCATCCTTCATAATCAATTACTTTGCTGAAATTGCCTATAAATTTAACACCTTAAATAATGGTAGCTTGAAGTGTCAAGGTTCCATATTATGAAGAATACTGGTACTTCATTAAAGGAAAAATGAATTTCATTAAAGGAAAAATGAAAACCATTGGGGTTGCTGCATCTCACTCCTGGCAAGACATTGATATTACATTTTATAAACTTACACATTTCTTCAACTCTAAACTGACAGTGAACTAAGAGGCTATGCTAACTCTGATAAGGAAATTAGGAAAACCAAGACTACTATTAATAGAATAAATAAGTCTAGGAAGGTTGCAGGATCAATACTCAAAAATCAAGATTAATACTCAAAAATCAATTCTATTTCTATAGAACACTTGTACAAAGAATAATCAGAAGCCAGGCACGGTGGCTCATATGTATAATCCCAGCACTCTGGGAGGCCAGGGTGGGATGATTGCTTGAGGCCAGGATTTTAAGACCAGCCTGGGAAACATAGGGAGATCCTGTCTCAACAACAAAAAAAAAATGTTTTAAGTTAACCAGGCATGGTGGAGCATGCCTGTAGTCCTAGCTACTCAGGAGGCTGTGGTGGGAGGATTACTTGAGCCCAAGAGTTCGAGGTTACAGTGAGCTACGACTGTGCCACTGAACTCCAACCCTGGCAACAGAGCCAGATCCTGTCTCCAAAAAAAAAAAAAAAAAAGGACAATCATTTAAAAAATAATTTCATTTGTAGTGTAAAAATATGAATTATGAAGAAATTATCAAATTATGTGCAAAAACAAATAGAGAATAATATTATGTTCATAGATCAATGAAGTGAATGATGTTAACATGTCAATTCTCCCCAATTTGATCAATATAGTCAACACAATTCTAATAAGAATCCCAGCTGACCTTTTTGTAGAATAAACTGGCATGTTTACTCTAAAATCCTACAGTTTAGTCGGGCATGGTGGTGCACACCTGTAATCCCAGCTACTCGGAAGGCCGAGGCAGGAGGATCGCTTGAACCCAGGAGACAGAGATTGCAGTGAGCCAAGATCATGCCACTGCACTACGGCCAGGGTGACAGAGTGAGACTCTGCCTCAAAATAAATAAAATAAATTAATTAAATAAAATCATATGGAAATGGCAAAGAGCTAGATCAATCAAAACGGCTTTTAAAAAGGGCAAAAATTTTGGAAGCCTTATACAACCAGAATTCAAGGTTTATTATAAAGCTACAAAAACATTGTACTAGTAGGCAGAGAGACTTAACAGGTCAACAAAACAAAACTGAGAGTCCAGAAATACAACTACACACATGTGGTCAACTTATTTTCCATAAGGGTACAAAGGCAATCCAGCAGAGAAAGGATAGCTTTCCCAACAAATGAAGCTGGAACAACTGAATATTCATACCACATGCCAAAATTAACTCAAAATCAATCACAGACCTAAAGGTAAAACCATAAAACTTCCATAAAATCTTTGTGGCCTTATCTTGGGCAAAGATTAGTAAACTAAAACACAAAAGCACAATCCACTTAAAAAAGACAAAGTAATAATTTCATTCAAATACTAATTTCTGCTATTTGCAAGACACTGTTAACAGAATGAAAGATAAGCCTCAGAAATAAAAGGCATCCAAATAGAAAAGGAAGAAGAGAGGGGCCAGGCGCGGTGGCTCATGCCTGTAATCCCAGCACTTTGGGAGGCCGAGGCAGGCGGATCACAAGGTCAGGAGATGGAGACCATCCTGGCTAACATGGTAAAACCCCGCCTCCACTAAAAATACAAAAAATCAGCCGGGCGTGGTGGCAGGCACCTGTAGTCCCAGCTACAAGGGAGGCTGAGGCAGCAGAATGGTGTGAACCCGGGAGGCAGAGCTTTCAGTGAGCCAAGATCACACCACTGCACTACAGCCTGGGTGACAGAGCAAGACTCCGTCAAAAAAAAAAAAAAAAAAAAAAAAGAAAAGGGAGGAGGAGCCAAGATGGCCGAATAGGAACAGCTCCCATCTACAGATCCCAGCGTGAGCGACGCAGAAGACGGGTGATTTCTGCATTTCCACCTGAGGTACTGGGTTCATCTCACTAGGGAGTGCCAGACAGTGGGCGCAGGTCAGTGGGTGCGCACACCGTTTGCGAGCCAAAGCAGGGCGAGGCATTGCCTCACTCAGGAAGTGCAAGGGGTCAGGGAGTTCCCTTTCCTAGTCAAAGAAAGGGGTGACGGACAGCACCTGGAAAATCGGGTCACTCCCACCCGAATACTGCGCTTTTCCGAGGGGCTTAAAAAACGGCGCACCACGAGATTATATCCCGCACCTGGCTGGAAGGGTCCTACGCCCACGGAGTCTCGCTGATTGCTAGCACAGCAGACTGAGATCAAACTGCAAGGCAGCAGCCAGGCTGGGGGAGGGGCGCCCACCATTGCCCAGGCTTGCTTAGGTAAACAAAGCAGCCTGGAAGCTCAAACTGGGTGGAGCCCACCACAGCTCAAGGAGGCCTGCCTGCCTCTGTAGGCTCCACCTCTGGGGGCAGGGCACAGACAAACAAAAAGCAGTAACCTCTGCAGACTTAAATGTCCCTGTCTGACAGCTTTGAAGAGAGCACTGGTACTCCCAGCACGCAGCTGGAGACCTGAGAACGGGCAGACTGCCTCCTCAAGTGGGTCCCTGACCTCTCACCCCCGAGAAGCCTAACTGGGAGGCACCCCCCAGCAGGGGCACACTGACACCTCACACAGCAAGGTACTCCAACAGACCGGCAACTGAGGGTCCTCTCTGTTAGAAGGAAAACTAACAAACAAAAAGGACACCCACACCAAAAACCCATCTGTACATCACCATCATCAAAGAACAAAAGTAGATAAAACCACAAAGATGGGGAAAAAACAGAACAGAAAAACTGGAAACTCTAAAAAGCAGAGCGCCTCTCCTCCTTCAAAGGAACGCAGTTCCTCACCAGCAACAGAACAAAGCTGGACAGGGAATGACTTTGACGAGCTGAGTGAAGAAGGCTTCAGATGATCAAATTACTCTGAGCTACTGAAGGACATTCAAACCAAAGGCAAAGAAGTTGAAAACTTCGAAAAAAAATTTAGAAGAATGTATAACTAGAATAACCAATACAGAGAAGTGCTTAAAGGAGCTGATGGAGCTGAAAACCAAAGCTCGAGAACTACGTGAAGAATGCAGAAGCCTCAGGAGCCGATGTGATCAACTGGAAGAAAGGGTATCAGCGATGGAAGATGAGATGAATGAAATGAAGTGAGAAGGGAAGTTTAGAGAAAAAAGAATGAAAAGAAACGAGCAAAGCCTTCAAGAAATATGGGACTACGTGAAAAGACCAAATATACGTCTGATTGGTGTACCTGAAAGTGATGCGGAGAATGGAACCAAGTTGGAAAACACTCTGCAGGATATTATCCAGGAGAACTTCCCCAATCTAGCAAGGCAGGCCAATGTTCAGATTCAGGAAATACAGAGAACGCCACAAAGATACTCCTCGAGAAGAGCAACTCCAAGACACATAATTGTCAGATTCACCAAAGTTGAAATGAAGGAAAAAATATTAAGGGCAGCCAGAGAGAAAGGTCAGGTTACCCACAAAGGGAAGCCCATCAGACTAACAGCGGATCTCTCGGCAGAAACCCTACAAGCCAGAAGAGAGTGGGAGCCAATATTCAACATTCTTAAAGAAAAGAATTTTCAACCCAGAATTGCATATCCAGCCAAACTAAGCTTCATAAGTGAAGGAGAAATAAAATCCTTTACAGACAAGCAAATGCTGAGAGATTTTTGTCACCACCAGGCCTGCTCTAAAAGAGCTCCTGAAGGAAGCGCTAAACATGTAAAGGAACAACCGGTACCCGCCGCTGCAAAATCATGCCAAAATGTAAAGACCATCGAGACTAGGAAGAAACTGCATCAACTAACGAGCAAAATAACCAGCTAACATCATAATGACAGGATCAAATTCACACATAACAATATTAACTTTAAATGCAAATGGACTAAATGCTCCAATTAAAAGACAGACTGGCAAATTGGATAAAGAGTCAAGACCCATCAGTGTGCTGTATTCAGGAAACCCATCTCATGTGCAGAGACACACATACGCTCAAAATAAAAGGACGGAGGAAGATCTACCAAGCAAATGGAAAACAAAAAAAGGCAGGGGTTGCAATCCTAGTCTCTGATAAAACAGACTTTAAACCAACAAAAATCAAAAGAGACACGGCCATTACATAATGGTAAAGGGATCAATTCAACAAGAAGAGCTAACTATCCTAAATATATATGCACCCAATACAGGAGCACCCAGATTCATAAAGCAAGTCCTGAGTGACCTACAAAGAGACTTAGACTCCCACACATTAATAATGGGAGACATTAACACCCCACTGTCAACATTAGACAGATCAACGAGACAGAAAGTCAACAAGGATACCCAGGAATTGAACTCAGCTCTGCACCAAGCAGACCTAATAGACATCTACAGAACTCTCCACCCCAAATCAACAGAATATACATTTTTTTCAGCACCATACCACACCTATTCAAAATGGACCACATACTAGGAAGTAAAGCTCTCCTCAGCAAATGTAAAAGAACAGAAATTATAACAAACTATCTCTCAGACCACAGTGCAATCAAACTAGAACTCAGGATTAAGAATCTCACTCAAAACCGCTCAACTACATGGAAACTGAACAACCTGCTCCTGAATGACTACTGGGTACATAACGAAATGAAGGCAGAAATAAAGATGTTCTTTGAAACCAACGAGAACAAAGACACAACATACCAGAATCTCTGGGACACATTCAAAGCAGTGTGTAGAGGGAAATTTATAGCACTAAATGCCCACAAGAGAAAGCAGGAAAGATCCAAAATTGACACCCTAACATCACAATTAAAAGAACTAGACAAGCAAGAGCAAACACATTCAAAAGCTAGCAGAAGGCAAGAAATAACTAAAATCAGAGCAGAACTGAAGGAAATAGAGACACAAAAAACCCTTCAAAAAATTAATGAATCCAGGAGCTGGTTTTTTGAAAGGATCAACAAAATTGATAGACCGCTAGCAAGACTAATAAAGAAAAAAAGAGAGAAGAATCAAATAGACACAATAAAAAATGATAATGGGGATATCACCACCGATCCCACAGAAATACAAACTACCATCAGAGAATACTACAAACACCTCTATGCAAATAAACTAGAAAATTTAGAAGAAAGGGATAAATTCCTGGACACATACACTCTCCCAAGACTAAACCAGGAAGAAGTTGAATCTCTGAATAGACCAATAACAGGAGCTGAAATTGTGGCAATAATCAATAGCTTACCAACCAAAAAGAGTCCAGGACCAGATGGATTCACAGCCGAATTCTACCAGAGGTACAAGGAGGAACTGGTACCATTCCTTCTGAAACTATTCCAATCAACAGAAAAAGAGGGAATCCTCCCTAACTCATTTTATGAGGCCAGCATCATTCTGATACCAAAGCCGCGCAGAGACACAACCAAAAAAGAGAATTTTAGACCAATATCCTTGATGAACATTGATGCAAAAATCCTCAATAAAATACTGGCAAAACGAATCCAGCAGCACATCAAAAAGCTTATCCACCATGATCAAGTGGGCTTCATCCCTGGAATGCAAGGCTGGTTCAATATACGCAAATCAATAAATGTAATCCAGCATATAAACAGAGCCAAAGACAAAAACCACATGATTATCTCAATAGATGCAGAAAAGGCCTTTGACAAAATTCAACAACACTTCATGCTAAAAACTCTCAATAAATTAGGTATTGATGGGATGTACTTCAAAATAATAAGAGCTATCTATGACAAACCCACAGCCAATATCATACTGAATGGGCAAAAATTGGAAGCATTCCCTTTGAAAACTGGCACAAGACAGGGATGCCCTCTCTCACCACTCCTATTCAACATAGTGTTGGAAGTTCTGGCCAGGGCAATTAGGCAGGAGAAGGAAATAAAGGGTATTCAATTAGGAAAAGAGGAAGTCAAATTGTCCCTGTTTGCAGACGACATGATTGTATATCTAGAAAACCCCATTGTCTCAGCCCAAAATCTCCTTAAGCTGATAAGCAACTTCAGTAAAGTCTCAGGATACAAAATCAATGTACAGAATCACAAGCATTCTTATACACCAACAACAGACAAACAGAGAGCCAAATCATGAGTGAACTCCCATTCACAATTGCTTCAAAGAGAATAAAATACCTAGGAATCCAACTTACAAGGGATGTGAAGGACCTCTTCAAGGAGAACTACAAACCACTGCTCAAGGAAATAAAAGAGGATACAAACAAATGGAAGAACATTCCATGCTCATGGGTAGGAAGAATCAATATCATGAAAATGGCCATACTGCCCAAGGTAATTTACAGATTCAATGCCATCCCCATCAAGCTACCAATGCCTTTCTTCACAGAATTGGAAAAAACTACTTTAAAGTTCATATGGAACCAAAAAAGAGCCTGCATCACCAAGTCAATCCTAAGCCAAAAGAACAAAGCTGGAGGCATCACACTACCTGACTTCAAACTATACTACAAGGCTACAGTAACCAAAACAGCATGGTACTGGAACCAAAACAGAGATATAGATCAATGGAACACAACAGAGCCCTCAGAAATAACACTGCATATCTACAACTATCTGATCTTTGACAAACCTGAGAAAAACAAGCAATGGGGAAAGGATTCCCTATTTAATAAATGGTGCTGGGAAAACTGGCTAGCCTTATGTAGAAAGCTGAAACTGGATCCCTTCCTTACACCTTATACAAAAATCAATTCAAGATGGATTAAAGACTTAAACGTTTGACCTCTAATTAAACTAAAGAGCTTCTACACAGCAAAAGAAACTACCATCAGAGTGAACAGGCAACCTACAAAATGGGAGAAAATTTTCGCAACCTACTCATCTGACAAAGGGCTAATATCCAGAATCTACAGGGAACTCAAACAAATTTACAAGAAAAAAACAAACAACCCCATCAAAAAGTGGGCGAAGGATATGAGCAGACACTTTTCAAAAGAAGACATTTATGCAGCCAAAAAACACATGAAAAAATGCTCATCATCACTGGCCATCAGAGAAATGCAAATCAAAACCACAATGAGATACCATCTCACACCAGTTATAATGGTAATCATGAAAAAGTCAGGAAACAACAGGTGCTGGACAGGATGTGGAGAAATAGGAACACTTTTACACTGTTGGTGGGACTATAAACTAGTTCAACCATTGTGGAAGTCAGTGTGGCGATTTCTCAGGGATCTAGAACTAGAAATACCATTTGACCCAGCCGTCCCATTACTGGGTATATACCCAAAGGACTATTAAATCATGCTGCTATAAAGACACATGCACATGTATGTTTACTGCGGCATTATTCACAATAGCAAAGACTTGGAACCAACCCAAATGTCCAACAATGATAGACTGGATTAAGAAAATGTGGCACATATACACCATGGAATACTATGCAGCCATAAAAAATGATGAGTTCATGTCCATTGTAGGGACACGGATGAAATTGGAAATCATCATTCTCAGTAAACTATCGCAAGAACAAAAAACCAAACACTGCATATTCTCACTCATAGGTGGGAACTGAACAATGAGATCACATGGACACAGGAAGGGGAACATCACACTCTGGGGACTGTTGTGGGGTGGGGGGAGGGGGGAGGGATAGCACTGGAAGATATACCTAATGCTAGATGACGAGTTAGTGGGTGCAGCACACCAGCATGGCACATGTATACATATGTAACTAACCTGCACAATGTGCACATGTACCCTAAAACTTAAAGTATAATAATAAAAAAATTTTTAAAAAAAAGGAAGAAGAGAAATTGTATCTGTTTGCTGACGACATGATCTTATATGTAGAAAACCCTAAAGCCTCCATCAAAAAACTGTTAGAACTGATAAACGAAGTAAAGTTGCAGGGTACAAAATCAACAGACAAAAATCAGTAGCATTTCTTTACACTAACAACTAATAATCTGGAAAAAATATTAAGAAATCAATTCTATTCACAATAGCCTCCAAAAAGTATATATATTTAGGATTAAATTTAACCAAGGAGGTGAAAGATCTGTATGCTGAAAACTATAAAACACTGATGAAAGAAACTGTAGACAATACAAATAAATATAATGGTATCCCATGTTCAGGGATTGGAATCTTTAATGTTGTTAAAATGCCTACAATACCCAAAGCAATTTACAGATTCAATGCAATCTCTATCAAAATTCCAATGCTGTTTTTCACAGAAATAGAAAAAATAATCCTAAAATTCATATAAAACCACAAAAGACGTCAAACAGACAAAGCAATCTTGAGCAAAACAAAGCTGGAGGCATCACACTACCTAGCTTCAAAATCTACTACAAACTATAGTAATCAATACAGAACGTACTGGCATAAAAACAGAAACACTGACCAACAGAACAGGATAGAAAGCCAAGAAATAAACCTACAAATTATGGTCAACTGGCTTTCAACAAAGTTACCAAGAACACAAAACAGAGAAAGGACAGTCTCTTCAATACAGCAGTCTCCCCTTATCTGTGAGGGATACGTTCCAAGACCCCCTGCGGATAGGAACCCTAGATATACTATGTTTATTCAATCTGATAAACTAGACAGCTATTAAGTGACTAATGAGCAGGTAGCATATACAGCATGGATATGCTGGACAAAGGATGATTTCCCAGGCAGGACAAGGCAGGACGGCACAAGATTTCATCACACTACTCAGGATGACACATAATTTAAAACGTAAGAATTGTTTATTTTCTGGAATTTTCCATACACTATTTTCAGATCATGGTTGACCAAGATTAACTCAAACTGCAGAATGCAAAACCACAGATAAGGTGAAACTACTGTAAATGGTGCTAGGAAAACTGGATATCCACAAGGAAAAGAATAAAAGTGGACCATTATCTCACACCATATACAAAAATCAACTCAGAATGGATCAAAAACTTAAATGTAAGACCTGAAACTGTCAAACTACTAGAAGAAAACATAGGAAAATAGTTACATGACATTGGTCTGAGCAATTTTTAGTTTTTTTAGATATAACCCCAAATATACAGGCAACAAAGGCAAAAATAAAACAGGACTGCATCAACTAAAAAGCTTCTGCACAGCAAAGGAAACAATTAATGGATTGAAGAGACAATCCACAGATTGAGAGGAAATATTTAAAAACCATTTATCTGATAAAGGGCTAATATCCAAAATATATAAGGAACTCAAACTGAATAGCAAGAAAACAACTTAATCAAAAAACGTGCAAAGGACCCAACAGACATTTCTCAAAAGAAGACAATAAACAGATGAATCTCAGCAAATCACAAGCAGCCAAGCTTCAGCCAATCACAAGCTGCCAACTGATCAGACCATGTTCAAATAAGGCAAAGGAGGAACTGTTAACTAATCAATCTATACACGTACTTGCTTGTCTTTTCTGTCTATACTTACTGCCCAGGTTGCACAGCAGAGCTCTCTGAACCTTTTCTGGTTCTGAGTGCTGCCCAATTCATGTACCATATAATTCTTTGCTCAAATAAATTCTGCCACATTTACATTGTCTAAAGTTTTTCTTTTAACATAGAGACAAAAACTGGAAACAATTCATCAACTGGAGAATGGATAAACCTGTGGTATACACTACTCTCAATAAAAAAGAATGATTTTATACACCCATCAACATGGATTAATCTCAAAATAATTATGCTGAGTCAAAGAAGCCACACAAAGAGTATATACTGTATAATTTACACAAAATTCTAGAAAATAGAAACTAATCTCTAGTGGTGGAAAAGCAGATCAGCTAATCTCCTAGGAATGTGGGTGGGTGGGCAAAAGGAGGGCCTACAAAGGGCTGAGAAGAAACTTTTGGGGTATATTTCCAGTATCTTCAGTGTGGTTATGATTTCACAGGAATATACACATGCCAAAATTTATCAAGCTGAACACTTGAAATATATGCATTTAATTTTATGTTTAAATATTAATAACTGGTAGCAAGCCTGGTTAAAATGAAAAGCAAGATCCTTTTGATGCATTAAATTTGAAAATTATGGCCACAATCTTTCTCTTCAGAAAATAGCTCTTCCAAAAGTATAATATCTCAATGCTAAGGATCAGAAACACGATTACTAATCACAAAGAAAGCATATGCCAAAAACAGTACTCTAACTAACCTAGTATAATATAATTTGGCATGGGAAAAAGGAAATGTGGTGGATTTCAACATTGTTAATTCAATTATAGTCCAGAGTACCTCAGTCCTCCATTAAATTTGGTAGAAATTAGATTTAAAATACTGTCATTTCATTGTTGACCAAAAAGACATTTTACTATAATCATTCAATGAGTGTCATGTGGATACCGTTACTAAAATGGACTTCATATTCTGCTTAGAATTCATGAAAAAGTCATGAAAACAGATCCAATCTAACTGCTAAGCACTGGTATGCCTTGGTGCTTTTTGTATCATATTAAATGCCACCTCTATCCCTATCTACCTGTCATTTATACTGAAGAGACGGAGAAAAATGAATTATTTCCTTAGCTGAATTTAACCATTAAGTTTTATTTTAGGCCGGGTGCAGTGTCTCATGCCTGTAATGCCAGCACTTTGGGAGGCCAAGGCGGGAGGATTGTTTGGGCCCAGGAGTTCAAGACAAGCCTGGGCAATGTAGAGAGACCCCATTTCTACAAAAAATACAAAATTTAAAAATTAAAAATAATAATAAATTAGCCTGGCATGATGGTGCATGCCTGTGGTCCCAGCTACTTGGGAGGCTGAGGTGCAAGGATTGCTTGGGCCGGGAAGGTCAAGGTTGCAGTGAGCTGTGATCATGCCACTGCACTCCAGCCTGGGCAAGACAGCAAGACTGTCCCAAAAAAAAAAGAAAATTATTTTAGACAGAAGCCAAAGTGTACACTCCATCTCTATGCAGAGATTTCTAGTCTCCAAGATAATCAGTCTCAGTTCCATCATATTGCTATGAAGACAAGAATGCATTTTTAAAGAAATTAAGTTATCCATGCTGTGTCTAAATACCTTTAGGGCAGTCACAAAGAAAAATTATGCTAGTTTTGCATCATCCCAAATGGCACAACTCCAATGAATGAGTACAGGCTGTATGTTCTACCTATTAGTACATCTTTCTGTTGTCACTGCTGCCTAAAAGTGGAATGTCCTGCCTTAGGGTATCTGTTATCAGAGGTCAGGATGTTAGGATCATGATTCAAAAGTCCTACTGATAGATGATTTAGACAAACTTTATTTAAGATTCCTTCCAAACCTCAGATCTTCTTATAAGTTAAAAATAAAATCGATTTTTAAGTGCCCAATCCACTACAATTCAAAAGTCTTAAATTTCAGCTGATAAACTACAAGAAGCCAAAGGCATAGGTCTTCCAGTAACATTTTGAGTACTTTCCACTTTTCCTCAAGAAACAGTAGCTTAAATTATCAGGCCTTGACCCTATTAAATCACTCTGACATTGAATGAAAAATAAGTACTTAAATATATGTCCCATTTTTATGCATGATCATTTAATGTCAAATACCAATTCCTTTCTTCTTCTCAAAGAAATACAGATCTGTCAGGGACAAATATAGACCTGTAAGAAATCTAGTTCAATTTCCTCACTTTACAGGCCCAGAAAGGTAAAGAAACTTGACTTAAAATCACTTAATTAGTACAATGTCTATTAGCACTGCAATAAATCACTGTCATTTATTTCCTCTGTGAATACACTGTAAAGAAATGCATATAATCATTCACTTAAACAGTTTAAGTGAAAAGTCATCTGGGCAATAATGTAGCCAGTGGCGACACTAAGACTCAACACATTTTTGTTTGATTCTTGCTATTATTTGCTGGTGCTGTTAACATTCCAAGACCCTAAAAGTGTAAGATGTAGTTGAGTTACAAAAGTGGGTACAGGTGAGGGTAGCTGTAAATGAGGCAAAAACGTTAAAGGAGAAAGAAGCTATTTCTAATTGCTGGAATTTCAGAATCTGCTTGTCTTAAAAAAAAAAAAAGAGTCATGAGGCAACAAAAATGGACTACTCCTGGTAAGTCGTAATGATACAACCACTTTGTAAATAATTTCGCAACTTTCTTATAAAGGTATATATATACATTTACCATGCTCCCCAACAAACTCACTCCTAAGAGAAATGAAAACATGTCCAGACAAAGAATATGGCTGAAGGAGGCAGTATAGAATAGCAGTTAAGAAAAGAGGTGCTGGTTGGACACGGTGGCTCAGGCCTGTAATCCCAGAACTTCGGGAGGCTGAGGTGGGTGGATCACTTGAGGTCAGGAGTTCAAGACCAGCCTGGCCAACATGGTGAAACCCCCGTCTCTATTAAAAACACAAAAATTAGGCTGGGCACGGTGGCTCACACCTGTAATCCTGGCACTTTGGGAGGCCGAGGCAGGCGGATCACCCGAGGTCGGGAGTTCGTGACCAGCCTCACCAACATGGAGAAACCCTGTTTCTATTAAAAATACAAAAATAGCCAGGCGTGGTGGTGCATGCCTATAATCCCACCTACTGTGGAGGCTGAGGCAGGAGAATCTCTTGAACCCGGGAGGCGGAGGTTGCAGTGAGCTGACATCGCACCATTGCACTCCAGCCTGGGCAACAAAAGCAAAACTCCGTCTCAAAAAAAAAAAAACAACCAAAAATTAGCCAGGCAGTAGTGGCGCGTGCCTGTAATCCCAGCTACTCAGGAGGCTGAGGCAGGAGAATCACTTGAGCCGGGGAGGCAGAGGTTGCAGTGAGCCAAGATCTCGTCACTGCATTGCAGTCTGGGCAAGAGAGTAAGACCCTGTCTCAAAAACAAAATAAAATAAAATAAGATAAAAAAAGAAAAAGGAGGTGCTGCTATCAAACTGTCCTCAGGGTTTGAAATCTGGCTCTGCCACTTACTAAGTGTACTGATTTCAGACAGGTTATTCCCCTCTCTCCATGCCTCAAAAAATAGGGGTATCAGAAAGGGAAGGGGGCTTAATATTATGATGATACGTTATGCTAGCAATTAGCAAGTCAGAGTTGTTTTTTAGTCAGAGGACTTTTAACTTTTTTAATTTTTTTTTTTTTTTTGAGACGGAGTCTTGCTCTGTCTCCCAAACCAGAGTGCAGTGGCGTGATCTTGGCTCACTGCAACCTCCACCTCCCAGGTTCAAGTGATTCTCCTGCCTCAGCCTCCCGAGTAGCTGGAATTACAGGCACGCGCCACCACGCCTGGCTAATTTTTATATTTTTAGTAGAGACAGGGTATCACCATGTTCATCAGGCTGGTCTCGAACTCCTGACCTCGTGATCTGCCTGCCTCGGCCTCCCAAAGTGCTGGGATTACAGACATGAGCCACCGCACCCAGCCCTTTTAAAAATTTTTAATTGAAATATAATTCTACATATTTATGGGGTACATAGTGATGTTTCAGTAAATAAAATGTATAGTGGTCAGGGTAATTGGCATACCCACCATTCCAAACATTTATCATTTCTTTGTGTTGGGAACATTCAATAATTCTCCTTTTAGCTATTTGAAGCTATATGTTATTAACTATAGTCATCCTCCCGGGCCATAGAACACTAGAACGTATTCCTCCTATCTAGTTGTAATTTTGTGTCCTTTAACCCCATCTCTCCTCTCTCCTTCTTCCCCCTACCCTTGCCAGTCTCAGAGGACATTTTAAAACACATATACACACCCACAGCAACGGTAGTGTACAATACAGTATTTAAGAGTTTATGTGTATTTTGTGTATGGTCAAATAAATATAGTTTCCAATTCTGACTGCCACAGAGAATTGTTGGGAGGTTACCTCCCTGAGATTTGGTTTCACTAACTATAAAACGAAGACAATGCCACCTCAGAGAATTATTGTAAGAATGTAGTAAGATGTATAAAGTGTTTACTTATTACAATGCTTGACATATCATAGCTAAAAAACGGAAACTATTTTATTATGCAATATGTACATTATAACTAGAATGACCATTCATCCTTCTTTGTTTGTGATAGTCACAATTTATGCCAATTTTTAAACATAATTTTTTTTTTTTTTTGAGACGGAGTCTCGCTCTGTCGCCCAGGCTGGAGTGCAGTGGCGCGATCTCGGCTCACAGCAAGCTCCACCTCCCAGGTTCACGCCATTCTCCTGCCTCAGCCTCCCGAGGAGCTGGGACTACAGGCACCCGCCACCACGCCTGGCTAATTTTTTGTATTTTTAGTAGAGACAGGTTTCACTGTGTTAGCCAGGATGGTCTCAATCTCCTGACCTCATGATCCGCCCGCCTCGGCCTCCCAAAGTGCTGGGATTACAGGCGTGAGCCACCGCGCCAGGCCTACAACATAATTATTAATGGCCATTCTCTATCTTGATATGTTCCAGTTTCGATGATAAATTATATGGTCACCCTAATTTATAACTAAAATACTGTCAAGATTTTTCCTTTATTTAGTTCTTTGTTCTCTTATTCCCTTTTTAGTGACATTTTCTCTTTCTTATCCAACTCATTGTCCCCCTTTTCCAACCTCTCTCTTGCTCTCACTTGTTCTCACTCCCCTTATCCAGGTGCTTGGCAACCTCAATGCTGCAAGTCCAGGTTCTGTGGTCCTAAACTCCTCAGTAATGGCATGTTTTTCAAATCTTATTTTTCTCAAATTCCCATCCATCCTTTCACTGAATTCCAGAATAAAAGCTAGTGACCCTAAAAACACTACCACGATCACCAACAATGGGATTAATATTCTAGTTCTCTAAGGATAACAACACTTTAACAGGAAACTCCAAGAGAGACAACACCTTAAGCCAAAGTAGAGAAACTAACAGCATAAATGTCAGATACTGTGACAGGCTGGGTAGGATAGACCATTTGAGAACTTTACTCTTCGAATCAAATAATTTAGGTGGGTTTCTACTAAATACCTATATCAGAACAGCCCTGATTCCCTCCTTTTTGCTGGTTCTCAGATAATCCAGTCAAAATACCAAAGGCTCAAAAACTAACATTACATTAATAGTTCTTAAGGGTTTTGTCCTATGCCCTCATCTTTCACTCTACAAATGCTCCCCTAGGTTATTTCAATCACTCCCCTGAGTTCAATTAGCATCAATGCTGATCGCCAAATCTACATTTCCAGCCCACAGCTGTCTCCAGCCCAAAGCTCTCCAGCCTAGTTGTCTTTTAATTTAGCCTCACACCCAGCTGCATGTAGTGCAGCTCCACAGGATATGCTACCTCTGCTTCAAACTTTACTGAACCCTGCTTCTTAACTCTGCTTCTTTCTTACCATTACCCACCCCAATCCTATTCAATTTATTTTCATTAAATTCCCTCTCATCTACCCAGTTTACGAAGCCAGAAACAAGCATGTTATCCTCAACTTTTGCCTTTCCATCTCATCCCCCACAGCCAAACGACCATGTTCTATTTGTCCAATCTGTTTCTCCCCAACACTAAGTCACCAGTAGAGTTCTAGGAACCACCATCATCTCTCAACGAATACCATAATAGCTGCTAACTGACCCCTGGTAACCACTCTTAGTCCCTCCAATTTGTTCCCCATTTTGGCTAGAATGATACTTCTAAAATGAATGTCTGATCATGTTATTCCTGACGTAAAACCCCCTTTAATGATTATTATCCTCAGGAAAGTCTCCTCGTATGACTTCTCAGGGCCTTTACCATTTGGTCCCCACATTTCTCTTCAACCTCATTTACTACCTCTTCCATTTGATACCCCATGACTGTGCCATCCAACCATTCTCAATTTCTTTCTGTTGCCTACAGGACATCACACTTACTGTTCACTTCTTTCTGTCTGGCATACTCTTCAGAACTTGATATGGCTATCATCTCCTTCAGGAATCATTCCCCAATCCCCCAAGTCTATTCAGGCCCTCTTCCAATATACCTTGTACCTTCCTTTGAGGGCACTTATATTACAGAGGTTATTAATCCTGGCTGCACCTCCAAATAATGGGAGAAACTTAGTCCCAGAATTTCAGATTCAGAAATGTGGCAAAATGGCATTCAATTCTGGGTGTCAGGTTTAGCTTAGCAAAAAGCACAAGGGGAAGATATGACAGCCTTCAAAGATTTGTAGGTCTTAGCATAGCATGGGAAAGAGGAAGCCAACTTGTTATGGGGTACCAAAGATGCTGGTAACAAAGCCACTATGCAGAAGTTTCAGGAAGGCAATTTTTGGTTTAAAAAGAGAAAGAACTATCTACAAGTCTAACTGCCCCCCAAAAGATACTGGGATGCCTAGAAAGTGGTGAATTCATGGTCACTAGAGGTTAAGTATCAGGGACCCTAAAAGAATTCCTATATTTGTGACGTCATACTAAATAATATCCACAGTTCAAATCAATTCTAAGATTCTATGGTACCTAAATTCATAAAATATTTTAAAGATGCCGGGCGCGGTGGCTCATGCCTGTAATCCGAGCACATTGGGAGGCCAAGGCGGGTGGATCACCTGAGATCGGATCACCTGAGTTCGGGAGTTCAAGACCAGCCTCACCAACATGGAGAAACCCCATCTCCACTTAAAAAAAAAAAAAAATTAGCCAGGCATGGTGGTGCCTGCCTGTAATCCCAACTACTCAGGAGGCTGAGGCAGGAGAACCGCTTGAACCCAGGAGGCAGAGGTTGCGCTGAGCCGAGATTGTTCCATTGCACTCCAGCCTGGGCAACAAGAGTAAAACTCAAAAAAAAAAAAAAAAAAAAAATTTAAAGATGACTAGACAGCAGCTGAATGAAAGCACATTACTCTAACCCACTCTAACAGGAAGCATAACTTCCTAAAAAATTAGATTTAACTGCCTATTTTACAAATAACTCAGTGAAACTACTCATAAAAATAGCTAAATACATTACGTTTTCGTGTATTAACTTGTTAAAGAAAAAAATGAAAAACTGTCATTAAGATTGGAAATAGGGAGAGTCTCCTAGTTTTTATTTGACCCTGTGTGAAAAGCCAAAAGAAACCAAGATGCTGATTTGTCGATCTATTATTTCTCAAAGGGTAAAATGACATCAAAAAGGCTTTTTTAGGATGTGGTAAACTTTTATAATTTTTATAATTTTTTATTTTTATTTATTTATTTACTTACTTATTTATTTTTGAAATGGAGTCTTGCTCTGTCACCCAGGCTGGAGTGCAGTGGCACAATCTTGACTCACTGCAAGCTCCGCCTCCCGGGTTCACGCCATTCTCCTGCCTCAGCCTCCCAAGTAGCTGGGACTACAGGCACCCGCCACCACGCCCAGCTAGTTTTTTTGTATTTTTAGTAGAGACGAGGTTTCACTGTGTTAGCCAGGATGGTCTCTATCTCCTGACCTCGTGATCCACCCGCCTCGGCCTCCCAAAGTGCTGGGATTACAGGGGTGAGCCACCGCACCTGGCCAGGATGCAGTAACTTTTAAAAAGACTTTGTACACTAACAAATATTTGTTTTCTCATGTATACATGAGAAAGAGGGAAAGATGAGAAAGAGTTAAAGGTTTCTTAACGCCTTATGTAATTATAACATTTATGGGTACAAGAAAAACAATGGAGAAGAATGGAACTAAATAACAGCCTCATTCTCTCTGCTGTCATATTTTATTGTATCTTCAGGTCAAAGTGATCTGGAAAGAAGCCATTTTTGCACGAGAAAGAACAAAAATGCAAAAAAAAAGAGAATATAAAGTATTTAATCTGAAGTCATCCTTTTCCTATGACTTTTATAAAAAGCACAAAAAATGTCTAAATTAGTTACTGTCATCTTTAACTCACTACTATTTATATCTCCATACTTTTATTTTACAACTTAGAGAAAACATTCTACTTTCATCAAAATTTTAGTTTTAATAAATATGCTGCAATCTTAGGTTGGATTTATTAAGAGAGGTGGAGTGGTCTTTTCTCCCCACAAGGAAATCTTTTATAATAATCTTCAAAAAAAAAAAGAAAGAAAGAAAGAAAAAGAACTTGCAAAACATTATGTTTCCATACAACTTTACAAAACACATTTTCATATATGAAAGACTACTATAGAGAAGCAACATAATCAAACTGGAAAGCCTCTGTTATGGGTTGAATTTGCCCACTCCTCTCCCAAAAAGATATGTTGAAATCCTAACCCCCCCAGTACCTCTGAATGTGACCTTATGTTGCAGATGTTACTAGTTAAAATGAGATCATACTGGAGTAGAGTGGGCCCCTAATCCAATATGATTGTTGTCCTTTTAAGAAGCCAACAGTATGAAAACAGAGACACAGAAGGAGAAGGCCATGTGATGACAAAGGCAAGAGACTGGAGTTAAGCAGCTGCAAGCCAACGACTGCCAGCAAACCATCTGAAGCTAAGGTAAAGCAAGAAAGGTTTCCCCTCCAGGTTTCATGGGGAACTCAGCGCTGTTGACACCCTGATTTTGGACTTCTAACCTTCAGAACTGTGAGACAACACATTTCTGTTGTCTTAAGCCACCTAGTTTGTGACACCTTGTTGTGGCAAACCCAGGAAATGAATACAGCCTCCATTTGATGAGGAGAGCAAAAAAAGTCACACAAATCTAAGTGTTATAATCATGTTCACTATAATCCATTACCCAATCAAAACAGGATTTTGGCCTTGCTTCAGTGTGGTCACTGTCTACATGGTCTCCAGCTCATCAAAACGCAATCCACGTTTCTATTAAATATCCCATTTATTCAGTATCTAGGCTAGACAGTTATCTAGGCCACCAAGTTTAATAAAAGTGTGTCTGTTTTCCCATGTGTTACAGGACAGTCGTGTTTGTATTTTATATTGTACATATTTTGACCAGATAGTACATACCCATAGTAAAACTGGATAAAAAGAAATGTGTTGGCTGGGTGCGGTGGCTCACGTCTGTATTCCCAGCACTTTGGGAGGCTGAGGCAGGCAGATCATGAGGTCAGGAGGTCGAGACCACCCTGGCTAACACAGTGAAACCCCGTCTCTACTAAACAAAATACAAAAACTTAGCCGGGCACGGTGGCGGGCGCCTGTAGTCCCAGCTACTCGGGAGGCTGAGGCAGGAGAATGGCGTGAACCCGGGAGGTGGAGCTTGCAGTGAGCCGAGATCGTGCCACTGCACTCCAGCCTGGGCGACAGAGCAAGACTCTGTCTCAAAAAAAAAAAAAAAAAAAGTGTTTCACCCTCACTCTTCTGTCCACAAATCATCCTGTTCCCCGCTCCAGAGAGAAACATTATTACTAGTTTATTCTATGTTTTTCCAGTAAGATCCCATGCATTTATAAAAATACTATATATACTTATGTATGTGACGCATTTAAATGGTAGCATACTCTACACATTCTGAACCTTTTGTTAACCACTTCACATGTGTCTTGGAGACCATTCTGTATATGTAGAACTTGTTTTTCATTTGCAGTACAATATTCGATTATATGGATGCACCATAATATATTTAACCAATCCTCTACAGATAGACATTAAGGTCACTGCCAATACTTATCTTTATCACGATGATGCTGTAATAGCTATCTTTTTTTGTTGTTTTGGTTTTTTGTTTTGTTTTGGTTTTTTTTTTTTTCAAAGTCTCAATCTGTCGCCCAGGCTGGAGTGCAATGGCATCAACTCAGCTTACTGCAACCTTCACCTCCTGGGTTCAAGCGATTCTCATGCCTCAGTCTCCCAAGTAGCTAGGATTACAGGTGCCCACCTCCATGCCTATTTTCTTTTTTTGAGACTTAGTCTCACTCTGCCACCCAGAATGGAGTGCAGTGGCATGATCTCGGCTCACTGCAACCTCCGCCTCCCAGGTTCAAGCGATTGTCCTGCTTCAGCCTCCCGAGTAGCTGGGACTACAGGTGCATGCCATCACGCCTGGCTAATTTTTTGTATTTCTAGTATAGACAGGGTTTCACCATGTTAGCCAGGATGGTCTTGATCTCCTGACCTCATGACCCGCCCACCTCGGCTTCCCAAAGTGCTGGGACTACAAGCGTGAACCACTGCGCCCAGCCTAATTTTTCTATTTTTAGTAGAGATGGAGTTCTGCCATGTTGGCCAGGCTGGTCTCGAACTCCTGACCTCAAGTGATCTGCCCGCCTCAGCCTCCCAAAGGGCTGGAATTACAGGCGTGAGCCACCACGCCCGGCCATGTACTGGCTTTTTATTATCCTTTCACTGAACTCTTTCTTTGCCATCCTATTTATAACTGCAATCTCCTGTTCCCTACCCTAGTAGTCACCATCTCCCTCCCATGCTTTATTTTTCCTCATAGTACTTTTTTAAGTTATCTGGCATTCTATATATTTCACTCATTTGTTGCTTGTCTACATCAACTAGAATGTAGGGCTCCATAAACACAAGAACTTTTGTCTCTTTCATTCGAAACTAAATCCCTAGTATCTGAGTGTCTGGCAAATAGCTAGTGCACAGTATTTATTCAATAATTGAATGGTTTTATTTGATCCCAGAAAAGGGACAACATACCTTTCCTTCAAGGCAAAGTAAGTCACAGTTCCCAAACTGATGAGTAATTTGTCCTCTTTATCTTGTATTAATTTTCTGTATTATGTCAAATAAAATTATTATATTTTTGTGTGATCCAGATTTGGATCACAGAGTATATCAGATTGGATATACTCTGTGAAGCCAGGAATTCCCAATTTAATTCAGCCTATCCGCTTAAAGATAATGTTTTCTGGTCTTTCTCAATATTGTGCGTACTTTTCAAACAGTGTATACTTGACTCTGCATCCTTGTATGTAGTGGCCCTCCTGCATTGACAATATCATTAACACACAATTTCTTCTACCAGCTGTACATTTTCACCAGAAGAGTGGCTCAGTGTGACATTACTTCCAGTAAATACAGGGGGTCCTGAAATGCCAACTAGCTTATCTTAAGGCAGCCAATACATATCGAATTTGTCCCAGTTGCCTTTATAAGGAGTTAAGACACGCAGTAAGTTGCATCACTCTATGGCAGAGCGATCAGTCTGTATTTCAGTCAGGACCTGGCACACCAGGGCCTAAAAGTAAAATGACTGTTGACAAACTGTTCATTGGGAAGGGGAGAAGGTAATACTTTACAGAAAAATAAAGAACATAAGAAAAGTAAGTTCTTACTTGTCTTAGCCTGTTCAGGCTGCTATAACAAAATACCATAAACTAGGTAGCCTATACACAATGAAAATTTGTTTCTCATAGTTGTGGAAGCTGGGAAGTCCAAGATCAAGGCACTGGTGGATTCAGAGTCTGGTGAGGGCCCACTTTTTTTTTTTTTTTTTTTTTTTTTTTTTTGAGACGGAGTTTTGCTCTCGTCACCCAGGCTGGAGTGCAGTGGCCTGATCTCCACTCACTGCAACCTCCACCTCCCAGGTTCAAGCGATTCTCCTGCCTCAGCCTCCCCGGTAACTGGGATTACAGGCACCCGCCACCACGTCCAGCTAATTTTTGTATTTTTAGTAGAAACAGGGTTTCACCATGTTGGGCAGGCTAGTCCTGAACTCCTGACCTCAGGCGATCTGCCTGCCTTGGCCTCCCAAAGTGCTGGGATTACAGACGTGAGCCACCGCGCCCGGCTGAGGGCCCACTTTCTCTTAGACGGTACCTTCTCACTGTATCTTCACATGGTAGAAGGGTAGAGCTACCTCTCTGGGGTCTCTTTTACAAGGGCACTAATCCCATTCATGAGGGCCTAATCATCTCTCAAAGGCCTCACCTCCTATTACCATCACGTTGCGGGTTAGAATTTCAACATATGAATTTGAGGGGTGGGGAAGAGAGACGCAAATATTCAGATCAGAGCATTATTCATTTTCAGATTATTAAAATCTGACAAATATGCAAGTAGTATTATCAAAATATCTCTATCTGTTCATTCATTCAACATTCAAATGAACAACTATGTTCTTTTGCTGTATTATAGTTTGTTTCTGGTTTTTTTTTTTTTTTTTTTTTGAGACAGGGCTCGCACTGTCACCCAGGCTGAGTGGGTGCAATCTCAGCTCACTGCAGCCTCAATCTCCTGTGCTCAAGCGATCCTCCCACCTCAGGCTCCCAAGGAGCTGGGACTACAGGTGTATGCCACCATGCCAGGCTGATTTTTATTTTATTATTATTTTTATTTTTTTGGTAGAGATGGGGTTTTGCCATATTTCTCAGACTGGTCTTGAACTATCACTTGAGATCTGCCAACCTCAGCCTCCCAAAGTGCTGGGATTACAGGCACAAGCCACCACACCCAGCCCTAACTGTGTACTTTTAAATTACCAAGTTTTTTGTTTGTTTGTTTTTTGAGATGGAATCTCACTCTGTCACCCGGGCTGGAGTGCAGTCTCGGCTCACTGCAACCTCCGCTTCCTGGGTTGAAGCAATTCTCCTGCCTCAGCCTCCCAAGTGGCTGGGATTACAGGCATGCGCCACCATACCAGGCTAATTTTTTTATTTTTAGTAGAGATGGGTTTTCACCATGTTGGCCAGGCTAGTCTCGAACTCCTGACCTCAGGTGATCCACCCGCCTCAGCCTCCCAAAGTGCTGGGATTGGAGATGTGAGCCACTGTGTCCAGCTGGGAAGATATTATTATTATTATTTCTTTTTTTTTTTGGTGAGACAGAGTCTTACTCTGTCACCAGGCTGGAGTGCAGTGGTACAATCTCGGCTCACTGCAACCTCCACCTCCCAGGCTCAAGCGATTCTCCTGCCTCAGCCTCCCGAGTAGTTGAGACAACAGGCATGCGCCACCATGCCTAGCTAATTTTTTATTTAGTAGAGATGGGGTTTCACCATGTTAGCCAGGATGGTCTCAATCTCTTGACCTCGTGATCCATCCGCCTCTGCCTCCCAATGTGCTGGGATTACAGGCGTGAGCCACCACACCCAGCCAAAGATATTCATTTTTAAGATGCTTAATAATCAAGAGTTAATTCCAAGAGAACATAACAGACTGGTTTCCTAACTAATTTCTCCCCACTTCTACATATGTACAACCTTGTCTATTATGAAGTGCCAAATAACCCCTTAACTTACCAAAGAAATCATCAGAAAGGCTGATGAGTCCCGGGTGGTGTTTGTTATATCAGTATTTTTGAAGGGTTATTTGTATTTAAAGAGCAGAGGGAAAAGGTAATATAAAACTTGCAAGATTACTTAGATGTAAATGGCAGTCTTGATCTTACATGTATTTTGAAAACTATTTCTAAAGAAGAATTCATATTTTTAAAAAAGTTATGGCTATAAAACAATAATTTGGAGATTTACTTCTTTAATGAGAAAAAGGAGCATGCTGGACTCTATAATATTATATTTAGTCTTTTAATGTACCAAACTGAGTTCAAGGGAAGGAGGAAAAAAAAGAGTAACTAAACAAAATAAAGATCAAAGTGAAAACAAATCCTTCAAAAACGTAGTTTTCAATTCCGAGTGGATAGTAAAATAAACTGGTGAGCTTCTAAAGCAATATTAATGCCAAAGCCCCACATCAGACAAATTAATCAATTCCTAGGAGTGGTTCCCAGGAACCTGTGTTTTGTTAAGGGTACCTCCAGACTATTTTAGTGTACTGCCAGGGTAGGGAACCACCATTCTGAATAAGTCCTTTTTTTAAAAAAAATCATATACATAAATTCATGGACCATAATAATTCACCTTCATTATATAAACATTTTATAAGCGATTAAGATTTGACAATTTGACATGGCTAACCAAATAGCATTAAGAAATAATTTAAAAACAACAACTACAGACCACAGAACAATCTTACTTACAAATCAGGCACACTTATAAACATTTCTCTATAAGGCTTCTTGTGAAAGCCCAACCCATACCCAAGAGTTTTTATATTGACCGATGTTTTCTCCTAGTATTTTTAAGGTTTTCCTTTTTTATCTTGAACTCTGGGAAAAATCAAGAATTTATCTTGGTATGGAGTAAAAGACAAAGATACAGTTTTCTTTTTTTCTAATTTTTATATTTTGGCAATCACTTCCATGAGGTTCTAATTACTATGTTCGCTGGCCTGTAAAGTACTATAAAAACTACGCTGGTTTCATCATAAAAGTCAGTTATGGCCAGGCATGGTGGCTCATGCCTATAATCCTACCACTCTGGGAGGACGAGGTGGGCAGATCACTTGAGCCCAGGAGTTTGAGATCAGCCTGGGCAACATGGCCAAATCCCGTCTCTACTAAAAATACAAAAATTAACCAGCCAGCCTGGTGCCAGCCTGTAGTCTCTGCTATTCAGGAGTCTGAGATGGGAGGATCATTTGAGCCCTGGGAGGCGGAGGCTGCCATTGACCCCGCGCCACTGCACTCCAGCCTGGGCGACAGAGCCATACCCTGTCTCAAAAAAAAAAAAAAAAGAAAAAAAAAAAAAAAGAAAGAAAAAAGAAGAAGCCAGTTATACAGTTTCTCAAAACTTTCAAGGTAAAGTTAAAAAGTGAAATAATTTACTTCAAAAGATAAATACACGATACCAATTAAGGCAGAAGATAAGCTGTTCCCTTAACTCAAGAGTCCTCAACCCAGTATAAGGTTTGATACTTTCCAGGGGGTACACAGGTCTAGACAATTTTAAGGAAATCAATTTTCAGATCACCAACTGCCTTTTGTGCTCTTCTAAAATTGACGTATCCAAGCACGATTCCTTGTCTCTTCCATCTTTCCTTTCACAATAGCTCTTCTATGTTATAAAAGAAAGTCAAGGCCAGACACAGTAGCTCACACCTATAATCGCAGCACTTTGGGAGGTGGAGGCAGGAGGATCACTTTAGGCCAGGAGGTGAAGACCAGCCTGGGCAACATAGTGAGACCCTGTCTCTACAAAAGTAAAATAAAATAATTAGCCAAGAATGGTGGCACGCACCTGTGATCCTAGCTACTCAAAAGGCTGAGGCAAAAGGACTACTTGAGCCCAGGAGTTTGAGGTTGCAGTAGTGAGTTATGACTGTGCCACTCTACTACAGCTTAGGTGACAGAGCGAGTCCCCGTTTCTAAGAAGGAAAAAAAAAAAAGTCATTTCTCTTATTCATCTCAAGCTTTAACATGTTCCTTACCTCAAGAAATCTCCAATGCACCAAAAGGACAATTGGGAGAGACTGGGGAAAAGTCTCATGTGAGCAAAACAAGAAATATTGAAAGAAATGATGCCTTATGCTACAAACTCTTTTTTTTTTTTTTTTTTTGAGACAGAGTCTCGCTCTGTCACCCAGGCTGGAGTGCAATGGTGCGATCTCAGCTCACTGCAAGCTCTGCCTCCCAGGTTCATGCCATTCTCCTGCCTCAGCCTCCAGAGTAGCTGGGACTACAGGCGCGTGCCACCACGCCCAGCTAATTTTTTGTATTTTTTAGTAGAGACAGGGTTTCACCATGTTAGCCAGGATGGTCTCGATCTCCTGACCTCGTGATTCACCCGCCTCGGCCTCCCAAAGTGCTGGGATTACAGGCGTGAGCCACTGCGCCCGGCCTATGCTACAAACTCTTGACATGACTCCTTGCTTTATCAACCTGTCTTAGAAGTAGAAAGTGAAAGTCACTGAGTGCAGGTACCGATGTGTTTCTTAGAATTAAAAATAAAACCACTTCTGATGAGAAAACATACTCCATTTGGCTGGTTTGACTATGAGGACCAGCAATTAGATTTTATAGCAGTACTTCCCATTAAAGTGAATAACCAAAATCACTTTAAGGTCAAGATCTTAGTCAATACATCATGTAAAAACATATACAACAGACAATACACCAGAAACTAAATCTTTTGCAACCTTTTAAACTTATGACGAAAAACATTAATGTCAGCTCTAAAATGTATTAAGCAGTTTTTCCAAAAAAAATGTATAGAATACAGGAGCCAAAACATTTAACAATTACCCTAACTTGCTGACACAGAATACTATTAATAAATAATACTGATCAAAGAAAAGTAATCAACTTGAAAAGTGGTGGGGGTAGGAGGAACAAGAACAACCCTTAAATTTCAGTGCCAAAAAGTGTCTATACCAAAGCCTCATTCCTTGCTCCTCCAAAGTAGTCAATAGCATCTCTAAAGCAGTTAAGTTTCCAGGTCCTTGCCAAAGTAGTCAGTAGGTATCTCTAAAGCAGTTAAGTTTCCAGGTCAACCTAACTTTCTGTTGCAAGCAACAAATGGTACCAGAAGCTAAAAATCCCTAATTTGCTCTCAAATACTTAGTGAAGAATCTACCAGGCCCAGTGGCTAAAACCTATATTCCCAGCTATCTCAGATACTGAGGCAGAAGGATCATCTGAAGCCAGGGGTTTGGGGCTGTAGTGAGGTATGACTGCACCACTGCACTTCAGCCTGGACCATAGAGTGAGGCTCTCTCTAAAAAAAAAAGGAATCGAAATTACAGTATTTGGAAGTTATTTAGCATATGGCTTTTTAATGAGACACTCACCATACTGAAACTACTCAATAGGCTGATATTTCATGAAACTTGGGAGGTAGAAATATCTTCAGATAAAAAAATTACACTTAAGTATCTTCTAGCATTCTCAAAACTTTATTTTATGAGGAACTAAAAAGCGTAACATCTTGATTCCACATTATAAGAGGAAAAGTTGCATTTACTAGTTCACATACTATTTTTAAACATTACCACAATTTTTTTTTTTTTTTTTGAGGCAGGGTCTCCCTCTGTCACCCAGGCTGGAGTGCAGTGGGATGATCATGACTCACTGTAGCCTCAACCTCCGGGGCTTAAGCAATCCTTCTAAGTAGCTGGGACCACCATGCCAAGCTAATTTATTTATTTACTTTTTTGATAGAGATAGAGTCTCACTATTTTGCCCAGGCTGGTCTCAAACTCCTGGGCTCATGCGATCCACCTGCCTCCGTTTCTCAAAGTGCTGGGATTATGGGTGTGAGCCACCACGCCCGGCCACTTCTCCCATTTTTGACAAAATAATAAATGGAGGTAAAATAATAAAATAATAAAAGAAAAAAATTACATATTAATTCAATTCTATAAAAGCCCAACTATTAGGGAAAAAAGTATGGAGACTTTTACATCTATTGGCAATATTTTACCTATTCAATCCAAAAAGAAACACACTACAAAGAAAATTTCGGTAGGATATGGTGCTTCACACCTGTAATTCCAACACTTCGGGAGGCCGAAGAGGGCAGATCACTGGAACCTAGTAGTTCGAGACCAGCCTGGGCAACATGGCGGAGCCCCATCTCTACAAAAAAATGCAAAAAAAAAAAAAAAAAAGCTGGGCATGGTGACACACACCTATAGTCCCACCGACTTGGGAGGCTGAGGTGGGAGAATCACCTGACCGCAGGAAGTTGAGGCTGCAGTGAGACATGATCGTGCCACTGCACTCACCTGGGCATCAGAGTGAGATCCTGTCTCAAGAAAAAGAAAAAAAAAATTCTACAAACATCCATTTACTTCCAATGAAACACTACAACTGACACATTATGAAAATAGAACATCAATGGTTCAGATTAAAAGAAAAGAAAAATTTCTGAACAAATCAAATCCAAGTTGAATATTGTTAACCTTACCACCTTTAAAATACAGCTGACCCAAGGCCGGGCGAGGTGACTCACGCCTGTAATCCCAGCACTTTGGGAGGCCAAGGCGGATGGATTACCTGAGGTCAGGAGTTTGAGACCAGCTTGGCCAACATGGTGAAACCCAGTCTCTACTAAAAATACAAAAATTAGCTGGGCATGGTGGCGGGCCCCTATAATCCCAGCTACTTGGGAGACTGAGGCACGAGAATCGCTTGAACCCAGGAGGCGGAGGTTGCAGTCAGCCAAGATTGCGCCACTGCACTCCAGCCTGGGCGACAGAGCAAAACTCCATCTAAAAAAATAAAATAGAATAAAATAGTAAATAAAATACAGTTGACCCATGAACTACACAGGGATTATGGTCCCGGCAACCTGTCAGCCCCTCACTCCATCAAAAATCTGCACGTAACTTTTGACTCCCAAAAGTTAATAGCCTACTGTTGACCAGGAGCCTTACATTAACAGAAACAGTCCATTAACATGTATCTAGTATATGTATTATATATTGTATTATTACAATAAAGTAAGCTAGAGAAAAGAAAATGTTAAGAAAATCATAAAGAAGAGAAAATATAATTACTATTCATTAAGTGGAGTAGATCATCATAAAAGTCTTCATCCTTATCATCTTCAAGTTGAGTAGACTGAAGAGAAGGAGGAAAAGGAGGGGTTGGTCTCGCTGTCTCAGGGGTGGCAGAGGCTAAAGAAAGCCTACATGTAAGTGGAATTGCACGGTTCAAACCCATGTTGTTCAAGGGTCAACTGTACGCTGAGTATAAAGCCTTATTACCTAGTAAACAGAGGCTTCTGAAGGCTAGTCATGAAATAGTTGGCATTCATTCCCTCTCACCACTCCCTATACGTGCCTTCTTGTACATCAGGGGCAGGAATGCTTTATTTAAAAAAAAAAAAAAAAAAAACTGGCCAGGTGCATTTGCTCATGCCTATAATCCCAGCATTTTGAGAGGCCAAGGCAGGAGGATCACTTAAGCCCAGGAGTTCAACAGGAGTTCAAGACCAGACTGGGCAATACAGTGAGATCCCATCTCCACAAAAAACAATTTTTTTAATTAGCTGGGTGTGGTGATGAGCACCTATAGTCCCAGCTACTAAGGAGGACCTCTTGAGCCGGGGAGGACTGCTTGGGCCCAGGAGGATTGCTTGAGCCCAGGAGGTTGAGGCTGCAGTGAGCCAAGATCATGTCACTGCACTCCAGCATGGGTGACACAGTGAGACCCTGTCCCCCCAACCAAAAAAAAAAAAAAAAAAAAAAAGCTACATTTCCCAGACTTTCCTTTACAGTTAGTATTGGAAATGCAAACAAGGTTCTGCTAGTTAGACGGCCTCTTATGAGATTTGTAAAGCAGAAGTGATAATGGAAGCTATCTTTCTGTTGCTGATTTAAGTGGTGAGCAATGACACAAAGAAGGTTTAGAAACAATTGTGATAGCCTAACTCTACTCACCAGATATAAAGGCAACTAGAAGAAGCTGTGGTACCAGATTCAGTGTTCCTATGACTACTTACCAGTTTGTTTCCTGACCTCTCAGTCACAGCTATGGGCTTATGTTCTTGAATGTATTAATCTAGTGATAACTCTCTGATTCCAGCTCTTCCGGACCATGCAATGACTTTGTAAGTACCAAATTGCCTACCATAAAATATCTTTCTGCCTAAAAATCCTAGAATAGAGTTTGTTTCTTGCAAGGAGCTCTGAAAGAAACAATACTGTTCATTATGCTTAAAATATGCATTGCCTGTATTTTTCCTCTCCCTCATTTCAGAAGTCAAATACACAAGAATTATTCTACACTGCTATTATAAATTGAAATGTTTAGGTCCATGTGAAAAATTAAAAGTTCTCTTAGCCATAGTCAGAAATTATTTTATTTATAATATATGCTAATCATGAATCAATATAGAATATTAACACTCCTTACACTGAATGATCCTGCTTTTCTTGGCTGAATAAATTTATATCAGTAACATACAAAGATACAGCTACTGTTGGTTTTACGGTTTTGGGTTTTATTTTGGGGCGGAGGGAGCAACAGGGTCTCACTCTGTCACCCAGGCTGGAGCACAACCCGAGCTCACTACAGCCTCAACCTTCCAGGCTCCAGAGATCTTCCTGTCTCAGCCTCCTGAGTTGCTGGGACAAAGGTGTATACCACCTCACCAGGCAATTTTTTTTTTTTTTTCAGAGACAGGGTTTTTTTATGTTGTCCAAGCTGGTCTCAAACTCCAGGGCTCAAGCAATCCTCCCACCTTGTCCTCCCAAAGTGCTGGGATTACAGGCATGAGCCACTGTGCCTGGTCTGGGTTTTGTTTTTTTAGAGATAGGGTCTCATTATGTTGTCCAGGCTAGACTCAAGTCCTTTGGCTCAAGCAATCCTCTCACCTCAGCCTCCCATGTAGCTGGGACTAAAGCGCACACCACCATAGGCAACCTCTATTATCATTTAAAAAAACTATTCTTTTACTTTGATTATAAAAGAAATATATGATCATTGTAAAAAGTGTGGAAAATATAGAAACATTTTTAAATTGGGGGCTGGGCCCAGTAGCTCACATCTGTAATCACAGTGCTTTAGGAGGCTAAGGCACAGGATTGCTTGAGCCCAGGAGTTCACAACCAACCTGGGCAACAGAGCAAGACCCTATCTCTACCAAAAAAATTTTTTTAATTAGCTGGGCATGATGACATGTGCCTGTAGTCCTAACTACTCAGGAGGCTGAGGTGCGAGGCTTACTTGAGCCCTGGAGTTCGAGGTTACACCAAGTATGATCACACAACTGCACTCCATCCTGGGCAACAGAGGAGACTAAGAAAATTAAAAATAAAGAAATTAATAACCATCCCCCAAAACCAAGTACACTGAACAGTTGTACACGTACAATTTTGTATCCTACTTTAGCACTCTAACAATTGTTTTCCTTTGAAATCCTTTATAATGAATTACTAATAAAAGATATATGCAGATGTACCTAATTTAACGACTCTTTTTTGTTAAAAATTAAGGTAATTTTCAATTTTTTAAAATTATAACTAATGCTTCACTGAATACTTTTGGATAAAAAGCTTTCTGAAGGATAAATGTGTTATATCCATGCAATGGGACATTATTCAGCCATTAAAAGGAATGAAGTACTGATACATACCACAACATGGATAAACCTTGAACATATTATGCTAAGTGAAAGAAGCCAATTACAAAAGGCCACATATTTCCTACACGGCTGATAGAAATGTAAAACTATGCAGCCACTTTAGAAAACAGACTAGCAGTTCTGCAAAATATTAAACACAGAGTTACCATACAACCCAGCAACTCTACTCCTAGGTATATATACCCAAGATAAATTAAAACAAATCCATGCAAAAACTTGTACATGAATGTTCATATTTATAGCAGCATTATTCATAACTGAAATGTGCAAACAACCCAACGTCCATTCACTGATAAATGGACAAATAAAATACTGTATAAGCATTCAACAGAATAATATTCAGCCATAAAAGAGAATGATGGGCCTGGCGCAGTGGCTCACACCTGTAATCCCAGCACTTTGGCAGGCCGAGATGGGCGGATCACCTGAGGTCGGGAGTTCAAGACCAGCCTGAACAACATGGAGAAACCCCGTCTCCATTAAAAATACAAAATTAGCCAGGCATGGTGGCACAGGCCTGCAATCCCAGTTACTTGGGAGGCTGAGGCAGGAGAATCATTTGAACCCAGGAGGCAGAGGTTGCAGTGAGCCGAGATCACACCACTGCACTCCAGCCTGGGTAACAAGAGCGAAACTCCATCTCAAAAAAAAAAAAAAAGAGAATGATGTACTGATACTTGCTGTATGAATAAATCTTGAAACATTATGCTAAATGAAAAAAGCCAGACACAAAAGGTCACATATCGCATGATTCCACTTACATTAAATGTCCAAAGAGGCAAATCTAGAAAGAGAAAATATGTAAACGGCTATCAGAGGATGTGGGGAGGGAAGAACAGAAATGACTACTCATTTTGTTTTGGGGTGATGAAAATATAAAATTAGTAGCAACGGTTGTACAACACTGACTTATGTAAAAAAGGTGATTTTGGCCAGGCACAGTGGCTCATGCCTGTAATCCCAGCACTTTGGGAGGCCAAGGCAGGCAGATCACCTGAGGTCAGGAGTTCGAGACCAGCCTGAACAACATGGAGAAACCCCATCTCTACTAAAAATACAAAATTAGCCAGGCATGGTGGCACATGCCTGTAATCCCATCTACTCGGGAGGCTGAGGCAGGAGAATCGCTTGAACCTGGGAGGTGGAGGTTGCGGTGAGCCGAGACTGCACCACTGCACTCCAGCCTGGGCAACAAGAGTGAACCTCCATCTTAAAAAAAAAAAAAAAGGGCCAGGTGCAGTGGCTCACACTTGTAATCCCAGGACTTTGGGAGGCCAAGGCAGGCGCATCACGAGGTCAGGAGATCAAGACCATCCTGGCTAACATGGTGAAACCCCGTCTCTACTAAAAATACAAAAACATTAGCCAGGCATGGTGGCGGGCACCTGTAGTCCCAGCTACTCGGGAGGCTGAGGCAGGAGAATGGCATGAACCCGGGAGGCGGAGCTTGCAGTGAGCCGAGATCGCGCCACTGCACTCCAGCCTAGGTGACAGAGCAAGATTCCATCTCAATAATAATAATTTTAAAAAGGTGATTTTTTATGTGAATTATCTCAATTAGAGTGTCATTAAGGAAGGAAAATAACCTCCTCTCCCCCCAAAAAAGAAAAAAGGTGACTTCCTTAGAATAACCTCTCAGAAATGGAAATACACACAAATATGCCAAAGCGCTTTTGAAACAGGTTCCAGATTTATACTACCTCCAACAACATATTTAGTACCTGTGTCATCACTGTACTCAGGTCTGAACAAGCACCATTCCTTAAACCTTAAATCTGATAAGAGAAACTTGCTATTGTTTATTACTTTAAAAATGAACACTTTCTCCCCATATCTTAATCATAAACTTTTCAAATGGTCAGTTCTTAGCCTTTAAAAGTGACTTCTCTATGTATATAACACAAATGTTTCGATTTCTCAGGAAATGTAGAAATGGACTTTCTTACAATTTTGGTCAGCAATAATTAACTCATCCTAACTCTGTTCTATTTCAGCTTTTAACATTAAAACTTTCCTTTAAGTCACATATTTTTAAAACAGTCCGAAGAACTACTCTCCTCCTTAGACAGGGAAATTAAAATTTCTCTGAAAGATCACTACCTGGGTTACATGTTTCTAGTTTCCTGATGGCACTTAACTTTCAAGTGAAATGTCCAAGTGGCTCCCAAGACATTTTAAAACGATATGGCATTGTTGAAAGGAAATTAAACATTTATTAACATCTTATTCTACAAGCCAAATGCTTTATGTGCATTACTTCATTTAATCCTAACAAATGTATTACTCTCACTTAACTGAAAAGGAAAATGAAAATCACCAACGGTAAGAACTTGCCACACAGCAAATATGCAGCAAAGTTAGAGATCAAATCGAGGTGTGTCTAAATTTCAAAGTCCATATTCTTTCTGCCACTTTACAATGCTTTCCAAGCTAAATGACTATGGAAAATCAGGCAAGACTTTGAATACTTGTTCTGCCACTTACTGTGTGACTAATTTCTAAACTTCTTCAGAGTAGAGTTTACAAAAACAAGGTCACTGTTCACAAAATAAATCTTAAAAGAGGAGGCTAAAAATTCACTGTGAGATGAAACTTTCTTTAAATACTATTTTTTCAACAGCAAAATGTATGGAATAATTCTAAACACTTTTCTAGAATTTGTTTCAAGATTCACTTTACCTTCCAACAGAGGCACTTGCATATCCACTCACAAACATGTAATGTAGATAAAAAACACTTCTTTAGGGGCTGTCAAGTCTCTTCTGTAGACCACAAATGCATCATTTCTCAGTAGAAAAGGCCACATCAACTACATTGCTCTTTACTCTTCTTTACCACATGAGAAATGTTTTCAGCAACATATACACCATTCAGGAAGCACAAGGGGGTAAGAGAAAAAGCTACTGAAGAGAAAAAGACTGGAGGAGCTTGTGAGCAAGCAGTGATACAACACAGAAAGGACGAGGTTAAGAACAATAAAAATGAAGGCAAGACATCAGCGGTCTACTCTACCCCAGGTAATGGATATCACTGTGATCAAGGAAAAATCCTTAAAGGATCTTTGATTTGCTTTTACAATTGCTATTTAACGACCCAAACAACCACTTGACAAGTTTGGAACTGGTGATTTCCAAAGAATGCAATATACCAATATATATGAGCAATTCTTCCACAAGGATTTTTCACATTCATAAAACAAAAATCAAAGGAAACATTAACATAAGAATTCTTACATGCTAAAATTTTTCCAAGAACTATTTCACTCATTCTCACACATAAAAAGGGTAGCAATATCTAATAAAATTGTCATACTACAGATAGATGAAGGCCTTCAATAAAACACAGTTTTCTTCCAAAATTATTTTACTATTAAAGGATCAGTCGGACTTGGACAGACTAAAAAATATAAACTTATCTACAGGCTCATATTTTACCCTAGGGCTATTATTAAAATAATTCTGCTGTACATAGAATCCTGAACGGTTTTCATCAGCTAGTATAAAACAATCAGGCTATTGTGCAATGGTAAGAGGGCTCTTAAGAAAAAAATTACTGCTGAAAGTAATTCTTTTCTCCAGTTGACTTACCACATTCTACTCTCTATAAACACCATTGTTTTTAATCACAACTTTACTTACAGCTTTATCCTCGTCAAACAGAATTTTCACTTTCCAATATGACCCTTTCAAACTGAAGTAATAAAAAGTAATAATTTTATGATAATATTCGTTAAAGTGAAATGTTAGAGTCTATGTAAGATTTTGTGAAAAAACATATATTCATATTGAGGTATCTGGAAGGATGTTCATCAAAACATGACCACTGACTAGTTATTATATTTTAGGGAGGTAGGATTAAAACTTTTTCCTTAGCTTGTATATACTTTCTGATGTTCTACATTAAATACAGTTTGTGTGTGTGCATAAAAGAGAATAATTTCAGTTAAAGGGTAAGAAATGTAGACCCCATATTTTAATTCAGTAGCACCAGTTCAAATCCAGTTATTCAGAATTAACAAAGCAACTGTTGCTCAAAAAATGCCAATAATCTCCCGAGCCAACTAAGTTCAATTTTTCTTTGAGACAGGGTCTTGCTCTGTCATCCAGGCTGGAGTGCAGTGGTGTGAGCTCAGCTCACTGAAGCCTTGACATCCTAGGCTCAAGCAACCTCCCACCTCAGCCCCCAAGGAGCTGGGGTCATAAACACACTCATGCCCAGCTAATTTTTGTATTTTTTATAGAGATAGGGTTTCACCATGTTGCCTGGGCTGATCTCGAACTCCTGTACTCAAGCAATCGCCCACTTCAGCCTCCCAAAGTGCCGGGATTACAAGCGTGAGCCAACCACTGTGCCCAGTCTCAGAGTTCAATTTTTAAACAATAATTTTTCTCCAATCAGAAAATGCTGCCTGTAACTTTGTGTCTCTTTAAAGAACTGGGGGAGAAGGTAGAGGGAGAGTGTGGAAAATGGACTGGAATGTCCAGGTGACCACAGGAAAGATAACAGGAAAAAACTTGAGAAAACAAGACAACACCATTTCATTGATTTGTAAAAGAAATCACAGAGTAGAAGAAAGTAAATTATCAGAGAAAGTAAGCAAGCACTTAAAGGGTAATAAGTAAAAGCAGAAAAAAAAGTTAAAAAAAACTGAACTCAGGAATATTTATGTAAATTATTCTGAAAGGGGGGGGGGAGGGCTGAGAAAATGCTATATAACAAACTGAATCAGTTCTGCTTTCTTGACCAGAAAAGTAACGCCTTTCAATAAACTTATTTAGCATAAGCAGCAAAACCAAGAACACTCTGTCAGAGGATCTGAAGATCTTTTGTGCCTGCTTTGGAATGAACTATTAGATACACAGTTAAACAATATACAAACATATAAATAGCACATTTTATGCAATAAATGAATCTAGAAGTAATCATCAGATGTAAAGAGAACATAACTTTGAAAAAGAAGGTAAAAGCACTGATATAACTCCACTGACCGCCATAAAGAAATTTCTTTAAACCAAAATAAGTAATTCTACTAGACTAAACCATAAGAAATTGCCAATATTCACCAGGTGTGGTGGCTTACGCCTGTAATCCCAGAGCTTTGGGACATCGAGGCATGCGCATCACTTGAGGTTGGGAGTTCAAGACCAGTCTGGCCAACATGATGAAACCCTGTTTCTACTAAAAATACAAAAATTAGTCGGGCGTGGTGGTGCACACCTGTAGTCTCACCTACTCAGGAGGCTGAGGCAGGAGAATCACTTGAACCTAGGAGGCAGAGGTTGCAGTGAGCCAAGACCAAGCCACTGCACTCTAGGCTGGGCAACAAACAGACTCTATCTTTAAAAAAAAAAAAAAAAAAAAGAAGGGAGAGGAGAGGAGAGGGGAGAGGGGAGGGGGGAGGGGAGAGGGGAGAGGAGAGGGGAGGGGAGGGGAGGGGAGGGGAGGGGAGGGGGAGGGGAAGGGAGGGGAGGGGAGAGGAAAGGAAAGGAACTGCCAATATTCAAGCATTTTTTGGCTATAAAAACAACAATTTCATATGGTCCCACTCCCAGTGGTCTGCTGATAAATATTTGACCACCTCTTTGAGAAAAGGGGCCCTGATTTGTAGCTTCTGCAGTCTGCCATGCTGTAAATGTCCCACCATGGCCAGTTTCAAGCTACTAACATGATGTCACTGAACATGGAGCTGGAGAGAGAGGCACAATCAGCTAACCAGTTCCAGCACAACACTGGCTCCACTTAACTACTATGATCTAAGAATCATCACAACAGTTCCTAAATTTTCTCATCCTTTTCTAAAACAGGCTTTTATCGGAATAATCCAGTTTCTTTTCTAGGTTAGGAGAAATAGGCTTTTGACATTTTAAATTATTAATACACTAAAATCACTCACAAGGAAGAATAGGCCGGGCGCAGTGGCACACATCTGTAATCCCAGCACTTTGGGAGGCCCAGGCGGGATCTCCCAAATGTGGATCACATTCTCAACTAGCCTAGCCAACAAGGAGAAACCCCATCTCTACTAAAAATAAAAAATTGGCTAGCGTGGTGGCACACGCCTGGAATCCCAGCTACTTGGGTGGCTGAGGCACAAGAATTGATAGGACCAAAGGCTGCAGTGAGTCCGGATCGTGCCACTGAACTCCAGCCTGGGAGACAGAGCAAGACTCCATTTCAAAAAAAAAGTGGGGGGAATAGATGAAATTGGTACCTGGCTTTATCCTCTCAACACTTTTTTTTACTGAACACCTTTTGGTGCCAGTATTGTTTCGGGCATTGTAGACAGCAAGGAATAAGACAAAGGAGTCCCTACTGTCATAAAAATTAATTTTAAAAAACACATAATTTCAAGGACTCACAAACGGCATGAAGAAATTAAAACAGTGATGGGGAGGAGCTATTTTTAACTGAGTGGTGAGGAAGCAGGAGGTGATATTTAAGCTGAGATTGGAAAGGTAAAGGGCCAGGCTAAAAAACATCTGGGAAAACACCATTTCAAACAAAGGAAACAACCAGTGTAAAAGCTCTAAGCCAAGGCCAAGAATGGCATGTTTGAGAAACTGAACAGACTAACTTGGCCAGAGTGTAGTGAGCAAAGGTGAGATAATAGGCTGTTAGGGCCAAATTATGTACAGACTGTTGAGTTTGTATTTTCTGGGTGAGTACAGTTTATATCTTATTCTGAATGGGTTGAGAAACAACTTCACATAGTAGTTTGATAAATGTACTGAATGGAATAAATGAAGGCATAATGTCATGCATTATTTTAATGACCCCTTATGAGACTGGGGTCACACCTATTAATTGTATTCAGTTTTCTCAATATGACCACTTTGATTACTTAATAATCTAAACAGAACATTATGAAGTTAAAGTAGGATGGCAGGCATCAAACTATGAATACAGCTGAAATAAATTGAGTGGTAGGACTACACACCAGCTCAGAAATAAGGATCTCATTAATCCAAGACGGTTATGTGTGAAATGCTAACATACGAATTCAACTAGGTCAATGTCAAATTCTAATGAAAACTACCTAGTCTATAAAATAGATTATTTCAAAATTGTAAAGAAACATTTCTAGTGTGTCATCCAACATGATGATTTTATTTGGTATGTAAACAGGCTTTTTAAAAATTATAATGGTCGCCAAGTGCGGTGGCTCACGCCTGTAATCCCAGCAGTTTGGGAGGCTGAGGTGGGCAGATCATCTGAGGTCAGGAGTTCAAGACCAGCCTGGCCAACATGGTGAAACCCCACCTCTACTAAAAATGCAAAAAAAATTTAAAAATTAGCTGGGCATGATGGTGCACGCCTGTAATCCCAGCTACTAGGGAGGCTGAAGCAGGAGAATTGCTTGAAGCCAGGAGGCAGAGGTTGCAGTGAACCAAAATTGCACCACTACATTCCCGCCTGGGTGACAGAGCAAGTCTCCATCTCAAAAAAAAAAAAAAAAAAATTATAATGGTCATGTTTATATGAGTCTAAATTGTATCTGCATATTACAAAAACTGTAAAGATATATATACACAACCACACACACATTGTGGCGACATAAAAGTCCCACAATACAAGTCAATAAAGACATAAATTATTGCATATTATACAAAAATGGGAAAATGTTTACACTGGTTTATAGAGAATAATTTATACTTGCACACAAACATTATCTCTTTAATTCACCAACTTCTAAGCCACCTATTTTAACAACTTATCTAAAAGATTTTTTTTTTTTTTTGAAACAGGGTCTCATTCTGTCACCCAGGGTAGACTGCAGTGGTGAGATCTCGGCTCACTGCAGCCTCAACCTTCTAGGCTCAAGCAATCCGCCCACCTCAGCCTCCTGAGTAGGAGGGACTATGGGTGTACAGGCCTGGCTAATTTTTCTATTTTTTTTTTTTTTTGTAGATGGGGTTTCGCCTCGTTGCCCAGACTGGTCTCGAACTCCTGAGCTCAAGCAATCCACTCACCTCAGCCTCCCAAAGTGCTGGGACTACAGACTTAGCCTATCGCACCTGGCCAAGATTTTTTTTTTAATCAACCAACAGCAAATGAGATCTACAGCTCAGGAAAAAAAAAAAAAATCTTGTCTTGACATAATGAAATACCAGAACTTCACAAGTCATTAATTTCTTTTGCACTTTCATTTCCCAACTATCAGTAAAATTGCAGTTTTAGTATGTACAAGCATTTTTAGGAACACAAATATGTATATGCATTTAATAAATACTACTCAATAGAGTTGTGTACATTATTGTAGCTGCTAGTTTACCATGGAAATATAATAAATATACACTTTTTTTTTTTTGAAAGGAGAGTAACTAGGCAGTACAGTACTAAGAGGACAGGCATACTAATAAATTTTTGTAGACTAAAAAAAATCCCTCCCTAAAACTGTGAGACTTCTATTTGAGCTTTCAAAAAAAAATGCACAGGATACCATCGAGCTATCTCAGTAACAGTAACTGCCTTTCTTTAACAAAAGAAGTTTAGCAAAAACTAGCAAGAAAAAAAGAGAAAAGAAAAGAAAAATAATGAAGTTTTGGCACCCAATTTCATTTGAGCCTACATCCCTGATAAAAAGAAAGTTATAAGGCCAGGTGCAGTGGCTCACACCTGTAATCCCAGCACTTTGGAAGGCCCAGGTGGGTGGATCACTTGAGGTCAGGAGTTTGAGACCAGCCTGGCCAATATGGTGAAACCTCGTCCCTACTAAAAACAAAATTAGCTTGGCCTGGTGGTGGACTCCTGTAATCCCAGCTACTTGGGAGGCTGAGGCACAAGAATTGCTTGAATCCGGGAGACGGAGTTTGCAGCGAGCTGAGATCACACCACCGCACTCTAGCCTGGGCTAAAGAGCGAGACTCAGTCTCAAAAGAAAAAAAAAGATTACAATATAGTCCAAATTGAAGGGTCTAAGTCCCATGTAAATCACCAACACTCAGAATTGAAGAAACATCACTTTAAAAAAAAATAGGGCAAGCCCAAAATAGGTTTTTTTAAGGTGCTGTCACCCTACTACCAAATCAGGTTTTCCTTTTCTTTATTCCATCAGTTTATCTCTTCTTTCCTTTCCTACCTCCTCTGTCCCTTACCATTTTACTGTGTATTTTCACTTTACATACACAAAAATTGATTTGAAACTTACTTCATACTCTTGCATCTAAATTTGTTTCTACTTAATTCTTACAGGACTACATGGTTTTAGGTGAAATTCAAATACTTTTAGTTATAGAAACATTCATATAAGCTGTAACCAAAGACATGAGTGACAAGATTAACAGTCATTCATTCAGGAAATGTTGAGTCCCCATTATGTGCTCTCCACTGTTCTGAATACTGGGGATTCTGCAGTGAATAAAACAAAGCTCTATTCCTACGAGCACTAAAGCAACACTATGCTTGGCAAGTTCAAGACCTCAGGGAGGTCTATATGTGGCCAGAGTGGAAGAAGCCAAGGAGAAACTGGTAAGACATGAAATCAGACAAGCAGGACGGACAGACGATGAAGGGTCAAGACTTCTTGAATACTTAGGCATTAAGTATTCTGGTTTTTATAAACGATATGGAAAGCCACTAAGGGTTTGAACACAGGAGTAAAATAATCAGACTTTCATTTTCAAAAGATTGCCCTTGTTGCTGGTTTGAGAACAGAAAACAGCAGAAGCAGCATGTAGAGACTACTAAAATAATACATGCAAGAGACGATGGTTGCTTACAGAGGTGGCAGCAGATGAAGAGAGCAAATTGTGGTTACATTTATTCTTATGGCAGTTTTTAAGATAGATAAGGGACATGTTTTCATGCTAATTATTTGAATCACATGTGGGAGTATGAGAAAGAAGAGAGTCAAGAATGTCTACTAGGTTTTTGGCCAAAGAAACTGAAAGATGGAGTTGACATTTAATAGGATGAGGAAGACTGGAATGGGGACAATTACTGGGGTGGAGGGGTGATGGAGAAGAGGGAGGACAAGGAGTTCAGTTGTGACGTTAAATCTGGGATGCCTATTAGAAATCTACTTAAAAATGCTGAGTACGCAAATGGATACAGAAGTCTGGAGGTAGGAAACAGATCCAGACTAAAGATAACATTTTTAGTTTGAAATATATAATTCTAGGCTGGGCGCAGTAGCTCACGCCTGTAGTCCCAGCACTTTGGGGGGCCCAGGCAGGCAGATCACTTGAGCCCAAGACCAGCCTGGGCAACATGATGAAAACCCATCTCTATAAAAATACAAAAAACTAGCCGGATGTGGTGGCACATACCTGTGGTCCCAGCTACTTGGAAGGCTAAGGTAGGAGGATCACCTGAGCCCGGGAGGTCAAGGCCACAGTGAGCTAAGATCACGCCACTGTACTCCAGCCTGGAGGATGAGCAAGGCCCTGCCTCAAGAAAAAAAAACTTTTTTTTTTTTTTTTTTGAGACGGAGTCTCTGTCGCCAGGCTGGAGTGCAGTGGTGTGATCTCGGCTCACTGCAAGCTCCGCCTCCTGGGTTCACACCATTCTCCTGCCTCAGCCTCCCTAGTAGCTGGGACTACAAGCACCCGCCGCCACGCCTGGCTAATTTTTTTTTTTGTATTTTTAGTAGAGACGGGGTTTCACCATGTTAGCCAGGATGGTCTCGATCTCCTGACCTCGTGATCTGCCTGCCTCAGCCTCCCAAAGTGCTGGGATTACAGGCATGAGCCACCGCGCCTGGCCAAGAAAAAGTTTTTTAATTAAAAAAAAAATAAGGCTGGGCGCAGTGGCTCACGCCTATAATCCCAGCACTTTGGGAGGCCAAGCTGGGCAGATCACTTGAAGTCAAGAGTTTGAGACCAGCCTGGCCATCATGGTGAAACTCAATCTCTACTAAAAATACAAAAATAAGCCGGGCGTGGTGATGGGCGCCTGTAGTCCCAGGTACTCGGGAGGCTGAGACAGGAGAATCACTTGAACCCAGGAGGCGGAGGTTGCAGTGAGCCAAGATCACGCCACTGCACTCCAGCCTGGGCAACAGAGCAAGACTCTGTCTCAAAAAAAAAATGATAAAAAAATGTAAAATATATATATATGTATATAATTCTAGCTAGACAGAATGAGATCACAGGGGACTAAAACTAAATATAAATATAGAAGAGGTCTAAACATATGTCCCTGAAACACTGCCTCATTTTTTAGAAGTTGGGGCAATGAAAAGGAACCAACAAAAGAAACTGAAAACAGGCAGTAATATGCCAGAAACAAAGGGAAGATTTCAAACATGATGTTATCAACCACATCAAATGCTGCTATTGCTTCTACATCCACTGAGATTAGGCTTGAGAACTAGGGAATTTACCACCAACAAAGTCACTCAATAATCTCAAAAAGAGCTGTTACGGTAGAATGAAAGAGAAAAAAAGCAAATTGTAGTGGATCCAAACAAGACAGGGAGCGCTGATGACAACAAATATTTACCTTTTTGGAGAGGAGTAACTAAAGGAAGATGTGGCATTTGGAAAGGTGTTTTTTAAAGATGGGAGATATTTCAATACACCTATATGCTGATAGGGATAATCCAGAAGAAATGGGGAAATGATGCAGCTCATTAGAATGCAGGAGAATGAGATGAATACTGAAGCAATGCAATGTCCTTAAAAGGAGAAAGGAGCACGAGTGGAGACCATGATGACAGAATAGTAGGAAAGGCAAAGTATGGGTAAAGATACAAGGAGACGTATAAAAGTTTTCTTCTGATTGCTTTCATTTTTAACATACAGGAAACAAGGTCATGAGCTGAAAATGAAGAGGAAAAAAGGGATGCTAGAGGTTTGACGAGAGGTGTTAAAAGTAATCTGTGGTGATTAAATCAGGAAACGTACTAGGATTACAGAAGGATTAGGCCAGGTGCAGTGGCTCACGCTTGTAATCTCAGTATTTTGGGAGGCTAAGGCAGGTGGATCACTTGAGGTCAGGAGTGAGAGTTCGAGACCAGCCTGTCCAACGTGGTGAAACCCTGTCTCTATTAAAAAAAAATACAAAAATCAGCCGGGCATGGTGATGGGTGCCTGTAATTCCAGCTACTTGGGAGGCTGAGGCAGGAGAATCACTTGAACCTGGGAGGCAGAAGTTGCAGTGAGCCAAGATCGCGCCACTGCACTCTAGCCTGAGTGACACAGTGAGACTCCATCTCAAAAAACGAAAACAAAACAAAACAAAACAAAAACAACCAGCAACACAAAGGGCCCTCCTTAGGTCAGTGGTCATGAATTTAAAGGGAGAGCCAGGTCAGCTTGGGTGTGTTTTCCTCAAAGCATGCTCAACTTCCCAGATGTATGCTCGAACAGATGGAGAACTGGACACAAAGGGTGTGGGGGTAAGGGTTTGGCCAGGTGAATTACAACAGAAGAATGCCGCAAGGGAGTTGAATGTGTATGAAAAGGCAAAATTATAATAGTGGACCACAAATTTAAGGCAGGGTAAATACTCCAGTGAGGACATGGAAGGAGGTGGTCTTGGGACAGCAAAGAGGTGATAGCAGCAATGGATTACAGATCGCAGACATACAGAAGTACTGTTGAAGAAACGTTTACAGCCATCCCTCGGTATCCATGGGTGATTGGTTCCAGGAACCCTGCCCCACCCTGGCCCAAATCCCCGGATGCTGAAGTCCCTTACATACATAAAATGGCACAGTATTTGCATATAACCTAGGCACATCCACCTGTATACTTTAAATCATCTCTAGACTATGTATACCTAATAAAATATAAATGCCATGTATAATTGTTATACTGTAGCTTTTTACCCTTTTGTTCTGTTTTTTCTTTTTAAATACTTTTTATCCTTGGCTGGCTAAATCCTCAGATGTGAAATCTGATGATTCGGAGGGTCTACTGCATTTTATGGAAGGAGTTGGAAAGACAGGATGCTGAGACCCCAGTGGAATTAATGAAATTGTGTCTATGAAATATCCTCAATAAAGCATGGGCAGTTCTGGTTAAAATGTTATAGAACTACCTTAAAGACTAAAGAAAAATCTCACCCTGGGCAAAGTGAACCTGCAAGATAAAGGAAACTGGAAGGCTAAATTGGAGCTGGAGAACTGTATCACAGGAATTATAGCTGGAGCTTCCTAGACATAGAATCCTCAACCACTTCCAGCACTCCTGAAGAAAGAGTCAGCTTTGCACAACCTGGCCAACTCAGAAGGCAAAAATGCCAGATCACAATCAGATAAGCCACAATAAAACTATACCTTCCCCCACCTTCCCCCCTATATCTTTTCTCTGTAATCCTAAGCTGCATCCTGAAGTGGTAGGAATACCATACTGAAGAAGACCTGGCAAAGTAAAAAGAGAAGCCAACTAAGTACGACTCTTCCTCCAAAACAAGCTTCTAGGTTCAAAGCAGTTTTGAGCCAAAGAAAAGTTCTGAAATCTACAAGAGTTTGAACACTACTATACTGTACCTTTTAATGACTAAAATAAAACTATTATTGACAAGTGACCAGAAGACTTTTTGTTACCTAAAAGTGACTTAAAAAGCTATCTGATCACGCTAAAAGCTCATCTAGAAGCAGAGAAAGACTTAGTCTACAGGGAGAGTTTTGAAGGCACAGTGAAAGTTGTATTTTGCTTAAACCTTACCAAGTTCCACCCATTAAACCTTTCAGTTCCACAGATACCCATAAATTCCCTCTATATATACGGTGTAAAACATACACAACGTTGAATGTACTCAAAATTCATTTTTGCTTTACTAAACAAAAAGTGAAAGTTTTATTAAGTCAAATAAAACAAAAGTAATTTTATGTTGTTGTTTTTATTTTTTTATTTTTATTTTTTTCTTTGAGACGGAGTCTCACTCTTTCGCCCAGGCTGGAGTGCAATGGCGTGATCTCAGCTCACTGCAAGCTCTGCCTCCCGGGTTCATGCCATTCTCCTGCCTCAGCCTCCCTAGTATCTGGGACTACAGGTGCCTGCCACCACGCCCGGATAATTTTTTGTATCTTTTAGTAGAGATGGGGTTTCACCGTGTTAGCCAGGATGGTCTTGATCTCCTGACCTCATGATCTGCCCGCCTCAGCCTCCCAAAGTGCTGGGATTACAGGCATGAGCCACCACGCCCGGCCAGTTGTTTTTTTTTGTTTGTTTGTTTTGTTTTTTTTGAGATACTCTTGCTCCATCGCCCAGGCTGGAGTAGAGTGGTGCCATCCCAGCTCACTGCAACCTCTGCCTCCTGGGTTCAAGTAATTCTCCTGCCTCAGACTCCCGAGTGGCTGGGATTACAGGCCTGAGCCACCGCGCCCGGCTAACTCTTGTATTTTTAGTAGAGATGGGGTTTCACCATGTTGGCCAGGTTGGTCTCAAATTCCCGAACTCAGATGATCCACCCACCTCGGCCTCCCAAAGTGCTAGGATTACAGGCATGAGCCAGGGCACCCTGCCTGTTTTGTTTTTTTTTTGAGATGGAGTCTCGCTCTGTTGCCCAGGCAGGAGTGCAGTGGCGCGATCTCGGCTCACTGCAGCCTCTGTCTCCCGGGTTCACATGATTCTCCTGCCTCAGCCTCCCAAGTAGCTGGGATTACAGGCATGTGCCACCATGCTTGGCTAATTTTTGTATTTTTAGTAAAGACAAGGTTTCATAGGCCAGGCTGGTCTTGAACTCCTGACCTTAGGTGATCCACCCACCTCAGCCACCCAAAGTGCTGGGATTACAGGAATGAGCCACCACGCCTGGCCAATAATTTTATGTTTTAGTACAAGATAAAAAAATTCGATCATACAGATTAAATATGAAATCACAGCATGAGTTTCTAAGTGGGTAAGCAAGAAAACAGATATATCAGGGCTCATAATTTAGTTATTTCAAAGGTACCTAGATTTAATATGAAATTAACCTAATACTTTCTAGGAAAAAGATTATGTTTTACCATAATCTATTTGACTAAAATACATTAACAGGTATTTTACAGTGTCAGGATTAAGACAACTTATTACCAAGTCTTCTTGGCATTTCAATTCAGGAACTCCCTTTGGATGAGGGCCCAAAGTAGTCTCAGCTAAATCCTGCACTACTCATTATTTGTTAGTATTATAGAAAGATTCAAGTATACTTAAGCTTTGAACCAAGGTAGCAGGATGCATAAAACTAATAATTTAAAAGCTAAATTCCTAGCCTGGCACGGTGGCTCACGCTTGTAATACCAGCACTCTGAAAGGCCAAGGTGGGCGGATCACGAGGTCAAGCGATCGAGACCATCCTGGCCAACAAGGTGAAACCCCGGCTCTACTAAAAATACAAAAATTAGCCAGGCATGGTGGCACACGCCTGTAGTCCCTGCTACTCGAGAGGCTGAGGGAGGATAGTTGCTTGAACTCAGTAGGCAGAGGTTGCAGTAAGCCGAGATGGGACCATTGCACTCCAGCCTGGCGACAGACTCTGTCTCAAAAAAAAAAAAAAAGCAATCCGGGTGTGGTGGCTCATGCTTCTAATCTCAGCACTTTGGGAGGCTAAGGCAGGCAGATCACCTGTAAGTCGGGAGTTCGAGACCAGCCTCACCAACATGGAGAAACCCCGTCTCTACTAAAAATACAAAATTAGCCGAGCATGGTGGCGCATGCCGTAATCCCAGCTACTCAGGAGGCTGAGGCAGGAGAATCGTTTGAACCGGGGAGGTGGAGGTTGCAGTGAGCCAAGATTGTACCATTTCACTCCACCCTGGGCAACAAGAGTGAAACTCCCGTCTCAGAAAAAAAAAAAGAAAAGTTAAATTCCAAGTTTTCCCAGGTAGTATGAAAAAAATCAGAAAAAAATATCCTCACCTAACTAGCAAGTAAATATTAAGAATAAGCTTGACCGGGCACGGTGGCTCATGCCTGTAATCCTAGCACTTTGGGAGGCCAAGGTGGGTGGATCACCTGAGGTCAAGAGTTTGAGATCAGCCTGATGACCATGGAGAAACCCTGTCTTTACTAAAAATATAGAAATTAGTCATGCATGGTGGCAGACACCTGTAATCCCAGCTACTCGGGAGGCTGAGGCAGGAGAATCACTTGAACCCAGGAGACAGAGGTTGCAGTGAGCCGAGATTGCGCCATTGCACTCCAGCCTGGGGGACAAAGCAAGACTCCATCTCAAAAAAAAAAAAAAAAAAAAAAAAAAGCATGTACATGTACTTCTCTCAAGTTCCTCTCAAGAAGACACAGGAAAACTATAATGTCCCCCTCTGAGACTGACTAAAACATTACTAACATTAAATATTCAATAAAATGTTAAAATATTTTTCATGAAAATTGAGAATAAGAATACAGCAGATCAAAACCAACACACATTTTTAATTTTGACAAAAATCTTATAAAACCTTAACAAACTATCCCAGACTCATTTTAAAGCAGATGAGGAACCTAAATAAACCCTTTCATAATTTTAAAAAAGACAACTGGGACTTTAAAACATAACAGCAACCTATCCCAGAAAATAATGTGAGAAATTAGTTATGAAGTATTTAAATAAACTTTTTAATATTAAAACTCTCATGATCTACACAGGCAAATATGAGCACAGCTGCAATATGCCATGTTAGTATCATTATTAATCACTTTATTAATCACATCTGAGGAAAAAGAAATGCTTTCTAAATCATTCTAAAAGGTCTTACAAAAAAATGAACTACCCTCTCCCCAACAGACACACATACCCTGATGAAGAAAACACCAACATTTCAAATATTCCAGCAATTATAACACAAGATAATCCTGAAATTTATTTAGCCTCAAAACATTATGAACTACTCCAAGGAAGGAACAATACTTTGAAAACACTAGTATTTTTAAGGTACAAAAAAAAAAATTATGGCCGGGCGTGGTGGCTCACGCCTGTAATCCCAGCACTTTGGGAGGCCAAGGAGGGCAGATCACGAGGTCAAGAGACCGAGACCATCATGGATGGCCAACATGGTGAAACCCTGTCTCTACTAAAAATACAAAAATTAGCCGGGTGTGGTGGCACACACCTGTAGTCCCAGCTACTTGGGAGGCTGAGGCAGGAGAATTGCTTGAACCAGGGAGGTGGAGGTTGCAGTGAGCCGAGATCGCGCCACTGCACTCCAGCCTGGCAACAGAGCAAGACTCCGTTTCAAAAAAAAAAAAAAAATTATGAGTTCTGATTTCTTGGAAAAATATATTTTAACGCAGCTGCTGATTGTCAAGAATTCTGATGATGTGCTTATCCGAAAAAAAAAAAAAAAAGCCAAACACTTTCACTTAACACAGCACACCTTATTTACTTGTTCTTTATCATCACTATTACCATTTACAAGTAGGTTTGTCATCAACACCAGACTATCAGTGGTACATTGTCAGGTAACTTCTTCCGAGAAATACACATTTCTCGGAATAGAAGTAAATAGGGCATTTACTTCTATTTGAATGTAAACATTATCTTTAACAATGTATTAAGTATTATAAGCATTAACAGTCAAAACAGCCCACTTAAATACAAAAAAGCTAACTATAAAAAAATTAATCCTCTATCACTAAAATTTGAAGAATTACTTTCCTTATTTTTTCTAGAAACAACAATAAAAAGCTAACAGCACACTTTGGGAGGCCGAGGTGGGCAGATCACTTGAGACCAGGAGTTCGAGACCAGCCTGGCCAACACAGAGAAACCCCGTCTCTTTTTGAAAATACAAAAAATAGGGCATAGTGGCGCATGTCTGTAATCCCAGCTACATGGGAGGCTGAGGCATGAGAATAGCTCGAGCCCCAAAGGCGGAGGTTGCAGTAAGCCGAGATCACACCGCTGCACTCTAGCCTGGGTGACAGAGCGAGACTTCGTCTCGAAAAGAAAAAAAAAGAAAAAAAAAAAGCTAATAGCCGGTAAGTCCAAAATCTGAAACTTCTATTTGAATGTCAACATTATCTTTAACAATGTATTATTATAAGCATTAACAGTCAAAACAGCCCACTTAAATACAAAAAAGCTAACTATAAAAAAATTAATATCTACATTATTTCATAATAATCAAGACAGACTTTGGATCACATTAGTCTGGATTCCTGAAATAAATAAAATATTACTGCTTTTTAAACATATATAAATAGATTAAAATAGGCAACGCAACCTTATGTTCAGAATAAATGCAAAACTACAAATCTCATCCTTTTAAATTAGTAGTTTTATCACAGTTGCAATACTAAAAGATAAGTCCACATATGGAACCACAAATTATTACTAATAATCCTTCCCTTTTTAGCACTATCAAGTTTATATGCATTTATTTGTAAGTGGTGAACACAAGGACAAAATAAAATTCCTGAAATGAAGCTTTATTTTAAAACATTTCTTATAGAAAAGGAATCTACTGTTTATCTTTGGAGATTTTTAAAAACAGAAAATGCTATTACAAAGATTATTTACAGAAAACAGGAACAGAAGTACATTACCCTTCAATAAATACACTGTACTAAAAAGTCTCCTAATAGGGACCAGGGAGATAATAAAAACACTAGCTTATTAAATGTCTTCCTCCCTTCATTTTAAAATGTAGACAGATTCTATTAAACTGACAATATAAAAGCTTAACCCAATAATTTTAGCTGTACAAAGTTACTTATTAACCTTTAAAGGCTGTTATGAATTTACACTTCCTGCAGTTCACCTGCCATCTTTCCCAACTGAAATAGCCACTAGGGGTTTAAGACAGTCACCACTTGCGACATCAATAATAAGGAAATAACTTTGCATTCAAGTTTAAGAAAAGGATAATTGCGGATTTTGCCTGTGCCCATAAACAGGTGCTTAATGAATATCTGTTGAGTAAATGGTGACATTTTATTATATTAGTGCAACATTAGTTTTTTCCCCCCTAAATTTAGAGTTCTCCCTTGCTCAAAAAGCAAGCAAGACCATACCACAGTCCCTTCTCAAAAACACATAAACTCCTTTATTCATAATGAAACAGAAAGCTGGGTTTCAAAATACAATCCCACTCCCTCTTTATCTTCTCCATTATTTTTAAAGATTAGAAATAAGGCCTGTTTTTAAGAAACAGAAAATGTATACCAACTTCTCTCAAACCAAAAGACAAAATCCAAATTTGATATATATTTTCTATGTTCATAATATTGAGAGTAAGAACGGACTGTTCATCAACAGTATGTTATGTGGGACAAAAACTAAAAAACGTATATCAAAAATACATATTGTTTGCCGACATTCTTTCCTTAATCATAATCAAGGAGTATGTGCCTAAATTTTACTAGATGTGAGATAAGCTTTGTCTGATATTTCAAGATTCATTCATTCAACAAATACTTTACTGAGCACGTACTATAAGCCAGGCCCTTCAACGAAACATTTAGATTTTGTAAACTGCACATCACCCCCCAAAATTCCCCTAAAAAAGCTTATCATTTAAAATAATTGCAAGCTAAAGACGAATCCGCAATGTTGTTTCTTACACATAGTGAAGTCAGCGGATCGGGGCGCTTTTTCAGCTGTTAATGCGGCATCAAGGAGCCGCTACCTACCACACCCGTTGCCTAAAATCGCAACTTAAAGCTGCAAGCACTGGGTAAAACAACCTGTAAGAGTAGCTCAGCTCCCGCGACGAGGTAGCCAAGGGCTTTCAAGCCCGGGGCCCGGGGCGAACCGCGGCAGGACCCGCGGACTGAACGCGTCGGGCGCCTCAGGCGAAGAGTCGGGGCTCCGGAGCCAGGTGTCTTTGCTCCCCGAAACCCTCACCTAGAGACCCCGGGCCCTCCCCGCCCGCCCCTCGCACCACCCTCCCGACTTCCAGACCTGAAAAGTTGGGGGGAGGGGGGTCTGCCTTTCATTTTACATCAGGCGGTCAGTTGGCTGCCTCAGCTGTCCGCCTGCCGTGAATTCTGAACTGAGCGTGTAACCATTCCTCAGAGGAAATAGAAGAAAAACCAAAGGCAGGGTCCTAGGGCATGAGGACCTCGCCCAAACCTGAAATGGAAGACGCAGGCTCAGCCCACAGCCCGCAGCGCGCGGCTGGCAAGGCCGGGCCGCGCTCACCCCAGAGCCCTCAGGGACGAGGGTTCGGGGCTTCGGGACCCCGCCCAAGGGACCGAGAGAGCGAGGCGTGGCGGCCGACGCGCGACTGGGGCTGGCATTGCACTCACCGTCGCCTTTGTCTCGGCCGCCCGCTCCGGCCGCAGCCCCTCTCAGCGCCGGCTCCGCGGCTCCTGCCGCCCCAACGCCTGCAGCTGCGCTCCCCAGCGCGCTCGCAGCTTCCTGGCTCCCCCTCCCCGCCCAGGCTCGCGCGCGGGTTGGGCGGAGCGAGAGGCGGCGCGCGCCCTTAGAGCGGCTGGAGGGGCGGGCGCCGTTGCGCAGCTGCAGCGACCGCAGTGCTGGCCCCGCCCCCCGCCAGGCCCCGCCCCCGCCGTACCTCCGGCTTGGGCGAATCGGCTGGCAGGCGATGGGACCCCCGGGATTCGAGCCGCGCGGGTTAGGAATTGGCCTCTGTAGCTAACGGACGCCTGAGATCCGGGACTGCAGCACTCGCGGGAAAGGACGCTCCGAAAGATGGCGACCAAACCTGGGCGGGAGCGTGGGGGAGCCCCTTCCCACCCCGGCCCGGGCCGCGGACATCCGTGCGGAGGAGCGACGTCTGCGCACGTTGTGGGGCGGTGGACGCGCACAGGCGAGGGTGGGTGGGTGGGTGCTGAGCGGTTGTGGGATGAGGGGTCTCTCAGTAGCGGTTGAGAGCCCATCCTCTGACCACTGCTTTTTCATGTAAAAGTCAGAATCGTTCAATCAGTCATTAACTGGTTTAAGGCTGGTTAAACCACCTGGTTTGAAATGCGTGAAAATTACACATGTACTAGACTTCTGTGATTCCTTTGGGTGTGTATTTTACATATCTCAGAAATCAGAAACATGAGTGCCCTATCTAGCAGCCAGCAGTCCACCAAAATGCCTACAAAACTTTATCGTAAGTTCAAAAGGATAGCGTAATGCGACTGAAGTAAGCTCTCGAACCTGTAAGTAACGTATGGTTTTCCCCATTCTAGGTTGATGGCGAGGATTTCTAGTTACTCAGGCCAAAAACTTTATATCATCCATAACTCCTCTCATACTCTCATTTTCACTTTCAATCTGTCAAGAAAGCTTGTTGGTTGTACCTTCAAAATAGAACAGAGTGGGCAACATAGCGAGACCCTGTCTCTACAAAAAAAAAAAAAAAAAAAATTACCCTGGTGAGTTGGCGTGTACCTATAGTTCCAGGTACTCTGGAGGCTGAGGCCAGGAGTTACGTTACAGTGAGCCATCATCAGGCCACTGCACTCCAGCTTGGGCTGGACAGAGTGACACGTGTTCCAAAAAAAAAAAAAAATTCTCCATCTTTCCTACCTTACTATTTTTCCTTTCTTCCCATGACACTTCCCACCTTGTAACAATCTTTATAATTCAGAGTCAGCCCTCCGCATCCATGGGTTCTGCGTTTCTGGATTCAACCAACCACAGATGGAAAATATTTGGGAAAAAAACACAACAATTTAAAAATACAAATAAAAACCAATACAATATAACAGCTATTTACATAGCACTTACATTGTATTATAAGTAATCTATAGATAATTTATACAGGAGGATATATGTGGGTTATGTGCAAATACTATATCATTTTATATTAGAGACCTGAGAGGATTTTGGTACTGGTCGGGGTCCTAGAGCCAATCCCCCTCGGATACTGAGGTATGCCTGTATTTATCTGATATGTTTAGCTTTTAGTGTCTGCCTTCCCTAGTAGAAGCTGGGATTTTTGTCTGTTTTGTTCAACTGATGTATCCCAAGTGCCTAGAATAAATGAAAAATTTAAAAATTCCCTGAGATTAAAAAAAACTAAAGCAACAAAAAATGACCAATTTTTTTTATTTTAAATTTTCTCTTGGTTTCTGTTTCAGTTAACCATAAGATCTTTATCTACATCATACCATAAGCATTTTGATTTTCCAGTTACTCTGAGTACAGTGATGACCATTTACTTGACTTTAATGCAGTTTTTTGACCAATGATACGCTACAATCCTATTTCACTGTATGAGAATAACATGATAGAGTAGAGGAAGGTTACATAAAGACTATTAATTCTAAAAATTTCCTAGAACAAAAAAAAAAAAAAACCAGAAAATTCCCGAACTTGATATATGTGCTTGTAAGCCTCCCTTTGAATTACAAATGTAGTAACCTTGTGTGAATGCCTTAAGTAGTAAATTTTCTATCATTTACCTATAAAGGGTAGTATTCATTATGTAAACATTTATTTTCAGATTTTTCATATTTTGTAACAAAACATTACGTGATTGAATACCATGATCTAATTTCAGTTGCTATAGCTATTCATGCACTCTTCTCATCAGTTAAAAAAAAAAAAAAAAGTCAATTAAGGACACAATGCCATTCAGTTGAATGACACTTTTTTTTTTTTTGAGACAGGGTCTCACTTTGTCACCCAGGCTGGAGTGCAGTGGCCTAATCTGTGCTATCTCGGCTCTCTGCAACCTCTGTCTTCCGGGCTCAAGTGATCCTCCCACCTCAGCCTCCCAAGGAGCTAGGACTACAAACGCACACTACTACACCTGGCTAATTTTTGTGTTTTTGGTAGACAGGGTCTCACTATGTTGCCCAGGCTGGTCTGAAACTCCCAGGCTCACACAATCCGCCCTCCTCGCCTCACAAAGTGCTGGGATTACAGGTGTAAGCCACGGCGTCTGGTCTGGATGATACTTTTTGTAGAGTATGTGTGCATAATTATTTGCTCAATGTTATATTCATAGCAGTCTCTTTACACATTTAATTTATCCTTTATGATTTAAAACAATTTAAAGCTACAGATTACATGTTACAATTTGATTTTTTATAAAATTAAATAGACTTTTGTTTATAAAAAAATTGACAATGTGTTTCATCAATGTTAATCTGTAGTTTGTAATTACAATAATACCAAATAAAATTTTTCTAGAGTCATTATGATGTATCTGTGCACTGTCCTTAAAATTGTTACCAAGTAAAATCTTATTCCAAAAGAAGGACAAGGGTAAAAAATAGACACTCTTCATAATTTATTCACATAATATACAGTGAAAATACCGATAAAAGTAAATGCAACTATTATAGTCCAGAAGAAACTGTTTTGCATTCCTATTAGTCCATAACAAGTGGAAACATTACACCAAAAACAACAGGAAGGAACACGTTGTTCTAACCAACTGCTAAATAGCCTTGAGCTCATATAACAGCCACATTGGCCTGATTCTGCAATCTTTTACTTAAATAAATTTTCCTTAAAATTTTTAAAGCAAATGGATTTTCCCTAAAAGTATACTATTAATTTTTGGTTTTGTTTTGTTTTTGAGATGGAGTCTTGCTCTTGTTTTCCAGGCTGGAGTGCAATAGCACTATCTTGGCTCACTGCAACCTCTGCCTCCCGGGTTCAAATGATTCTCCTGCCTCAGCTTCCCCAGTAGGTGGGATTACAGGCACCTGCCACCATGCCCGGCTAATTTTTCTATTTTTAGTTGACACAGGGTTTTGCCATGTTGGCCAGGCTGGTCTCGAACTCCTGACCTCAGGGGATCCGCCTGCCTCGGCCTCCCAAAGTACTGAGATTACAGGTGTGAGCCACTGCACTCGGCCTATTATTATTATTTTTTTTTTTTGAGAGAGCGTCTCGCTCTGTCACACAGGCTGGAGTGCAGTGGTGCAATCTTGGCTCACTGCAATCTTCCTCTCCTGAGTTCAAGTGATTCTCCTCCTTCAGCCTCCTGAGTAGCTGGGATTACAGGCGCCCACCACCACGCCTGGCTAATTTTTGTATTTTTAGTAGAGACAGGGTTTCACCATGTCGGCCAGGCTGGTCTTGAACTCCTGACCTCAGGTGATCCGCCCGCCCCAGCCTCCCAAAGCGCTGGGATTACAGGCGGGAGCCACCGTGCCCGGCCACTATTAATGTTTTTTAAATCCTCTTTTCCAAAATTTTATAGCAGTTCTTTCTAACATTTAGGAGACATAGTGTACGGAGTCAGAGTCTGGAGTTCAAATCCAAATTCTGCTGCATAATTAGTTAGGTGACTCTAAACAAAGTTTTTTCTAAACCTATCTTTTCTTCTAGTTTAATAAGACCAATAATATTACCTACCTGTGAGGTCTGTTGTGAGAAATATATAAGAGAACTCAAGTAAAATCGTTAGCCTTAGGCCTGGCACAGGCTGTGCTGGTAAAAGCTAGTTATTATCATTACACAAGCATATAATTAAGCTCATTGTTCTACATTTGTAATACTGAGAAAATGGCTCATAAAAGGCCCCAAATGGGATGGTATGAGTTCTACATCAATATAGTATAATGTTTAAATAAATGAACAGTTTTAAAGGGGCACTAACATTTCTTCTGCCACCACAACGTGCCAGACCCAATTCCAGGCAACAAAGGAAGCTAAGAGAAATAAGGCTCAAACTTAACACAGCTTTACAGTTGAATGACAAGAGACATACATTTAATAGATAACTACATTCAAAGTAGTATGACCATATTTCCTGATTTATCAGGAATCTCTTGTCCTGGCTTAATAGTTATTTGTGTCTTCTTTCATTCTCAGTTGTGTCTAGGTCTGCTGATAAATTAGATGATCATTCCTAACTAGACGTATGTACTAACTGCTTGGGATACAAGAGAAGAAACCACCAGTTCTGTGTAAAGCTATAGAGACTTAAATTGCTTCTTTATAGGAACATCTGAATGAGTCAAGTGAATCAAAAGAAAGAGGAAAGGCAGAGGGAAGATTTAATTGTTATTTTTCTGAGTCAGAACTACAAAGCTTTCTATACTTGTGCTGTGAACATTAACTAATAGCAAACTTAGTAAATCCACTTGACCAATGTTATATAAATTACTTTTGGAATTTAGTATTTTTTTCCTAAAGATATAACAGGCATACTCCAAGAAACAAATTATTCAACATGTATTTGTTTATGTATACAACATACAGTATATCTATTGAGTGTATATTATGTATACATGGTCTGTTTTTAGTGTGATAGAAGATACCAAAAAAATTATAAGGCACAGGCAAGCATCATAAAATCTAATGGCAAACCCCAGATATCTTAGCTAATTAATAAGGTAATGAGACATATGGCACATGAATTGTGATTTGGGAAGATTGAGAAAAATCAGGAATCGTGGAATTTATTGAGAAAGGAGAAAATAACCAACTGTCAGAATAACCATGGACAGTGGCCCTTTCTGTGACTGAAGCAGCCAAAGATAGGAAGGCAAGCTAAGTCAAACTTTGCTTTACACTCTTACCTGTGGCTGACCCTTGCTGCTCATCAAACCACAAATATTCATTGAATGCCTGCTGTTTGCCAGGTAGCATACCGAGTGCTGTGGAAAAAATCAGTATAAAGCATGGTCTTTGTCTTTAATGAAATGTCACACATCAACATTTGAATAAATAGACACGGTAGCTTTATGAATGTGGTTGAGGGGATCACTGAGGTCTGAATTAGTTAGAAAAGTTTTTTCAAAGGGAAAGGAATTCGAGGTGGGTCTCTGTGAAGAAGGTAGTCAGATCAGTGTTTCCCAAACTATGTATTGCACACCTCTCGTGGTGTGGGAGATGATTTTAGGTGATACACTTCACTGGGGATGGGAAGTGGAAGGATGGAGAGAGGTAAATTAGGGTACATGCAGCTTGTCTAGCTTCAATACATAGCCTGTGGTCCAATTGCATTGCAGCCCCTCACCTCAAAAAAAAAGTTAGGAATTGTAACAAAATGCCTCTGGGGACAACAAGAGAAGAGGAAGGGAGGCTTTGGGGTCACTCTGCTATGTCAAGTTACAGACTAAGTAACTAAGAACTCCTTTTTCTTTTTTTTAAACAGCTAACATCTATATATGGCAAGTAATACCAATTTTACATATATGGTAGTAATACAAGTTTCCTTTATATGTTTGTTAAAGTTAAAAATATGAGTCAGCTAAAAGAGACTTAACAAATAAACAATAATGGTGATAAAGCTTGTGGTAGATTTCACACAGAAAAAAAAAACAAAGAGAAAGGGGATGTGGCACTAATTTAGGAAGCACAAAGCTTAGTGAGCAAAAGTTCAGAAACTGACATCTTAAAGGTGTGTTCCCAGGGAAAGCAAGAACCACAATGGATCTTGAGTTGAGTATTGGCAGGCTGGCATACAAGAGTGGGGAAAGATGAAGTCCAAAAGGCAGATAACAAGAGGGAGTGGAGTCTGCTGGCAATTAAGACTCAGCACCAGGGCTGCAGAGGAGAGGATACTTCTCCCCGTATCTTGAGGAAGCCCCTTAGCCCAGAAGAACCAGCAGAACTAGCACCAGTGTGTGTTAGGAAGCCATTCAGCAAGCACCAGGGGGTCTCCCATCTCTTTGGTTCACCAGGAATCCAGGAAGAGGAGAAATGGAATATCTTGTTAGATGGTCTCAAAGCACCGAGAGATTTGGTGCCCTTAAATTTAGCAGGTGGGGCCGAGCGCCGTGGCTCACCCCTGTAATCCTAGAACACTGGGAGACCAAGGCAGGTGGATTGCCTGAGCTCAGGACTTTGAAACCAGCCTGGACAACATGGTGAAACCTCATCTCTACTAAAATACAAAAAACTAGCCAGGCATGGTGGTGCGCACCTGTAGTCCCGGCTACTTGGGAAGCTGAGGCAGGAGAATAGTTTGAACCTGGGAGGCAGAGGTTGCAGTGAGCCAAGATCGTGCCACTGCACTCCAGCCTGGGTGACAGAGCAAGACTCGGTCTCAAAAAAAAAAAAAAAAAAAATTAGCAAGTGGAACAGAAATCTTGCCACTTCCTCCTAGCACAGAGATATACATGTTGCTTTCATAAAGAAAGTTCATCATGAGGCCAGGCACGGTGGCTCATACCTCTAATCCCAGCATTTTGGGAGGCCGAGGCAGGCGGATCACTTGAGATCAGGAGTTTGAGACTGGCCTGGCCAACATGGTGAAAACACTTCTCTACTAAAATAATAATAATTTTTTTAAAAAAGAAAGTTCATGGTGAGTAAAAATTGGAAGTGAAGTTGGACGATGGCAAACCAGGATTCTTCACACCCATCTACACTCCTCCCCCAGCAAGTGTTACTGCCTCATAGTGATTCAGCTCTTGCTTTTGACCCCACCACTAGCTGGGCTGGGTAGCTGGGAGTGTTCTGATGCTATGTTCCCTGCCACTGTCACTGTGTTGGTGTACATGCCCTACATAATCCCCAGGACTGTGATGGACAGATTGCTAAAAATGCACCACCCCTTTACCCCAGTACTCTGGGTCCTAATCTCCAGAACCTATGAATAGGATGAGATAGCATTCCTATGATTATGTTAGGTTGTGTGTCATAGTTGACCTTAACATAAGGAGATTATCTGAGTGGGCCTGGTCTAATTACATGAGCCTTTGAAAGTGAAGAGTTTTCTCTGGCTGATGGCAGAAAGAGAAGTCAGAAAGATTCAAAGAATGAAAAGAACGTGATGCTTGTTGCTGACTTGAAGATGGGGGTGGGGGCACATAGCAAAGAATGCAAGTAGGCTCTAGGAGCAGAAAGTGGCCCTTGGCTGACAGCTAGTAAGGAAACAGAACCTCAGTCCTATACCCTCAAGGAACTGAATTCTACCAACAACAGAAAGAGCTTGGGAGCAGATTCTCCCCCAGGCCTCCAGAAGAGAACTCAGACTTGCAAACACCTTGATTTCAGCCTGATACCGTGAGCAGAGAACCTGGCCATGCTGTGCTGAACTTCTGACCAACAGAGAGTATGAACTAATAAACGGATGTTGTTTCAGCCCACTAAGTTTATATTAATTTGTCACACAGCAATAGAAAACACAGCCACTGTCACAGACCCAACTCTTCTCTAGACTAGCTTTGAGGTGACCCTCTAGCCTCAAGAGTGTATCTGAGTTTCCACTCCATTGTCAAGCCATAAAGACAAAGGCGTCAATTCTCAGGCATTAGCAAACAAGCCTGGGATTTTTGTTTATGATTATACAGGGGAGGGAACCATGGGCAAAGACTGGAATTCCTGATAATTTGGCAAATGGGGACTTACTGTGTTATTTCCACTTGGGCAAAAAAGCAAATGTGACATTATTTTGAAGTAACAAGCTGGTAGTCCTCTCATTTGTGGGTGGTAATAGAATTTCTGGTAGCATATGGTGCCATTCTCTGAAGACGAAAGACAGTGGAAAGACAAAGTCCCTTAGTAAAAAGAGAATGGTCTCTAGTGTCAGGCGGATATGGGTTTGTTTTGCAGATTATCTGATCTTGGGCTTTTGGGCAATTTTCTTAACATATTTGAGTCCCAGTCTACTCATCATAAAATATAATAAGGCCTGCGTAATTACCTAATAAGATTTGGCAAGAATTAAATTTAATAATTCATATAAAATCTCAATGCCTGCAGCATAGTAGACTATCAATAAGTTGCCTCCATTATTATAGTGGAATTTTTTTCACAACTTCCTTGCAATCTTTTTTTTTCTGAGACGGAGTCTTGCTCTGTCACCCAGGCTGGAGTGCAGTGGCATGATCTAGGCTCACTGCAGCCTCTGCCTCCTGGGTTCAAGCAATTCTCTTGCCTCAGCCTCCGGAGTAGCTGGGATTACAGGCACATGCCACCACACCCTGCTAATTTTTGTATTCTTAGTAGAGATGGGGTTTCATCATGTTGGCCAGGCTGCTCTTGAACTCTTAACCTCGTGATCTGGCCTGGGCCTCCCAAAGTGCTGGGATTACAGGCATGAGCCACTGCGCCTGGCTCTCTCGCAATCTTTTTATAGTAAAAGTAACTAAATTATGGCATACAATAGACCAATGCTGTCCTACAGAAATATAACTCAAGCCACATACGTAATTTTAAATTTTCAAGTCACTACATTAAAAAAATGTAATTTAAATAATATAATTTATTTAAAATATTGTCATTTCAACATGCAATTAATATAAAATGTATTAATGATATATTTTACATTTTTTAAACTAAGACTTCAAATTCAGAATTTTTTATACTTACAGCACATCTCAATTCAGAATAGCCATGTTTCAGGTGCTCAGTAGCAATGTGTAGCTAGTGACTATGGTACCCGACAGCTTAGTACTAGACTTTAAATAAGTATTTCAGGCCGGGCGCGGTGGCTCACGCCTGTAATCCCAGCACTTTGGGAGGCCGAGGCGGGCGGATCACGAGGTCAGGAGATCGAGACCATCCTGGCTAATACGACAAAACCCCGTCTCTACTAAAAATACAAAAAATTAGCCGGGCGTGGTAGTGGGCGCCTGTAGTCCCAGCTACTCGGGAGGCTGAGGCAGGAGAATGGCGTGAACCCGGGAGGCGGAGCTTGCAGTGAGCCGAGATCGCGCCACTGCACTCCAGCCTGGGCGACAGAGCGAGACTCCGTCTCAAAAAAAAAAATAAATAAGTATTTCAGCAAATTCTCCTTTACTCTTTGTCAATTCTAAAATAAACATAAATAAATGATAAGTGATAATTATAAATATATGAGCACACACATACACATATTTCCCATTCTGGCACACAGCAAACTTAGAAGATTTTTCTTTTTACCCATCAGTTCTTAGTTATAATGAGTCACACTTCAATCAGAGGATCAGGGTGTAAGTGGTACACAGATTTCTAATTTCATTTCCAAAACATATGACAAATCGAAGCTACATAGTTAAAGTAATACTTGGCAACTATGATAACTAGGTTAAAACAAAAATCTATCTTGCACTGTAGAAAGCATGTTGGCTTCATTGCTTTTTAAAGTAACTTCAGTAGATGATTATATATTCATGTCATTTGCTTTTCCTTTAAAAACATTGGACTAGACTTTTGGTTCTACATAAGCTTGTTTTTCTTTCTAAGTTAACCTACCCATTATGCAAGAATGAAGACTAAAGCAAATCAGAAATGGTGGGTAATAGGAGCAATGCACAGCAGCCACCTAAAGACTTACTATTTCTTTTCTTTTCTTTTCTTTTCTTTCTTTTTTTTTTCTGTCTCTCTTTTTTTTTTTTTTTTGAGATGGAGTCTCACTCTGTTGCCTAGGCTGGAGTGCAGTGGCGCCATCTCAGCTCACTGCAACCTCCGCCTCCTGGGGTCAAGCAGTTCTCCTGCCTCAGCCTCCGGAGTGGCTGGGATTACAGGCGCCGGCTACCAGGGCCAGCTAATTTTTTTATTTTTAGTAGAGATGGAGTTTCGCCATGTTGGCCAGGCTGGTCTTGAACTCCTGACCTCAAGTAATCCACCCACGTCAGGCTCCAAAAGTGCTGGGATTACAAGAGTGAGCCACCATGCCCAACCAAGACTTATTATTTCTATACACATGTGAAAAAAATCTGTGTTGTGCCCCAGGGCCTGCTGGGGGGGTGCGGGGCTGGGGAAGGGATAGCATTAGGAGAAATACCTAATGTAAATGACGAGTTGATGGGTGCAGCAAACCAACGTGGCACATGTATACCTATGTAACAAACCCGCATGTTGTGCACATGTACCCTAGAACTTAAAGTATAATAAAAAGAAAAAAAAATCTGTGGTGTTTCCACTGGACAGAAAGCCCTGTGCAATCTTCAGAGATGATTCAGACAGTGGTGTTTCTCCTAAAGTGGACTCAGAAAATATAGGACACATCCGAACATGCATAATGCAAGGTGGAACACTGAAAGTGACTATGAGAGATTCCCAAAAAAACCTAACGCAAGTATTTGTCAAAAGACAATCCTTCATAGTGAGGAAGAAAAGTTTCCTAGAAAAGTATCCTTTGTAAGAAGTTCTTTTTTTTATTTTTTTTTTATTTTTAGACAGAGTTCCGCTCTTGTTGCCCAGGCTGGAGTGCAATGGTGCAATCTCAGCTCACTACAACCTCCGCCTCCTGGGTTCAAGCGATTCTCCTGCCTCAGCCTCTTGAGTAGCTGGGATTACAGGCATGTGCCACCATGCCCAGCTAATTTTTGTATTTTTAATAGAGATGGGGTTTCGCCAAGTTGGTCAGGCTGGTCTCAAACTCCTGACCTCAGGTGATCAACCCGCCTCGGCCTCCCAAAGTGCTGGGATTACAGGCATGAGTCACTGTGCCAGGCCTGTAAGAAGTTCTAAAGAATGGTCTTTAAGGGAGAGTTAATAGGATCAATTCAATGCAACAGATTTTTGCTGTCCACCTATTGAGTGGCTATAGTAGGTAGTAGGGATTTCGTGATAGAAATCTCTATCCTTAAGCTGTTGGGATGGTGATGAAGAATGGTGGAAGACAATCCAGCAATTCAGCACTGTTATGTATTCCAACAGCTCTTTTCACCTCATACTACCTCTGACATCCCTTCGCCACTGAGGTATTCCCAAGCTCATCTCCCGTACACCCAAACAGCTTTTTGCTGCTTCTCTTTTTTTTTAGGATATGGCTCTTTATCTTGACCTTGCTCTCAGACCAGCCTTACCATGAGATGAGTGTTTCATTCTCTGACAGAGGTCCTGCAGCCACATGCAGACTCTGCCCATCTTCTGCTCTGGCTCTATCTCTAGTCAGGAAACTGCTGAATCAAGAAACTGCCACCACAGCTTCCGGCTCCAGCATTACCCTTGTGCGAAGAGGAAGTTGCACAGTTTAGAAGTATTATCACAGAGATAGATCTAGTGGAGGAAATTTGACTTAACCTGTGTGGGTCCAGAAAGGATTCCTAAAAGAGCAGATGCTTGAGAGGAATTACCCAAGAATGGAGGGAAAGTTGAAATTCTCTGTGCGTAGAAGAATAACATGTATAAAATCAGGAAGATATGAGAGGCTGATGCCTTTAGGGAACTAGAGAATGGGTTCAGGGCTAGAGGAAGGGTGCATGTGGGCCCAGATGATGCTGGACCTGCAGAAAGAGGCACTAGATCATGATAAGGAGTTTTTTGTTGTTGTTGTTTTTGAGACGAAGTCTCGCTCTGTCACCCAGGCTGGAGTGCAGTGACGTGATCTCAGCTCACTGCAACCTCCACCTCCCTGGTTCAAGCAATTCCCCTGCTCAGCCTCCCGAGTAGCTGGGATTATAGGCACACGCCACCACGCCCGGCTAATTTTTTTTGTATTTTTAGTAGAGACGGGGTTTCACCATGTCGGCCAGCCTGGTCTTGAACTCCTGACCTCAGGCAATCCACCCGCCTCGGCCTCCCAAAGTGCTGGGATTACAGGCGTGAGCCACCGCAACTGGCCGATAAGGAGTTTGACTTTATTTAGAATATGATAATGAGCCAGGCAGGAGGACAAAATGTACTAATGATGTTGCTTTAAGAGTAAAGTTCAAATATATGAACATATGCTTAATGTATCATACAAAACCTTTGAACTTTAAAATAGTCTTGCTTTAATTACTTTAATTAATTATCCTTGATAAGCTTCTTGTAACCTTCATTCATAAAGGATAGTATGTGAGAACTTGAAATTATAGTACCCACATGATTCCTTCCTTCCTTCTTTCCTTCCTTCCTTCCTTCCTTCCTTCCTTCCTTCCACTCATTCTCTTTTTCTCTCTTTCTCTCTTTTTTTCTTCTTACTTTTTTGAGACAGGGTCTTGCTCTGTTGCCCAGGCTGTAGTGAAGTGGCACAATCATGGCTCACTTCAGCCTTGACCTCCTAGGCTCAAGCGATCCTCCTGCCAACTCAGCCTCCCAAGTAGCTAGGATCAGAGGCGTGTGCCACCATGCTCAGTTAATTTTTATTTTTTTGTAGAGACAAGGTCTCACTATGTGTCTAGGCTGGTCCCGAATTCCTGGGCTCAAGTGATCCACCCTCTTCGGAATCCCAAAATGCCGCAATTACAGGCACAAGCCATCATACCCAGCCCCTGGTTTATTTTTTATTAATTGGAACAGTTTTATACTAGCTGGAGTTATCTCCTTAGAAGAGTAATTGCACACATATGGGATTCAACCTGGGCAATGTTATTTCCATGTGGCAGTCTGCTATTCATGTACTGTCTCCCAGACAATTTTTTTTCTTTTTTTAGTTTTGCTTTCTCTCACAATATAAAATTGCATATTCTATCTTACTAAAAAGCATGTTAAATGCAAAGATAAAAATATAAGAACCTGTTAGAAGAGGCTGATGACTTAAAAGAGAAAGGAAATTAACTTACTTGATGTTAACATTTTGGCTGTTTGACAAGCTGATATCAGGGAATTTTCTAAATGGGGAAAAGATGAAAGTTTTCTTGAAAATGATTACCTTTAGTAAAAAGAATTATCTCCACAGTGATTTCTTGGTGTAGAAGAGAAAGAACTCAAAGAGGATTATTATGCCCTTCTACTCCAGTCAAGACCTGCCCAACATATTCTTTTGCGCACTACAAAAGCATTTCAGTTCTACTTTCATATTCTGTTAACAGATAAATTGTAATTGAATAAAACAGATACACAAAATGTTAAGTCATTTATTTGTTATTGCTTATCATTTCTTAGCTTTGTTTTTATATAGTTTTATTGTATCTATATATTCTTTTAAAATACATTTAAAAAATTTTAAATTAATGAAATTTTTAAAAGCAGTTTTAGGTTGACAGAGTGGAAAGTACAGAGAGTTCTCATATAACCCTACTTCCCTCTCTGTCCCTCCCTCCAATTCCCCCTTTTGTTGACATGCTGGATTCATGTGGTATATTTGTTGTAATTGCTGAGCCAATATTACCATAGTATTTTTTAAGAGACCCTGGGATCTTGCTCTGTTTACCAGGCTGGTCTCTAACTCCTGAGCTCAAGCAATCCTCCTACCTCAACCTCCCAAAGTGCTGAGATTACAGATAGAGCCACCACGCCTGGCCCAAGCTATAGTTTTGTTAACTAAAGTTCATAGTTTTTACATGAGGGTTCACTCTTTTTATTATATGTTTTGTGGGTTTTGACAAATGTATAATGACATAGTATCATCCAGAATGGTTTCACAGCCCTAAAAATCTCCTATGCTCCACCTATTCATTTCTTTTTCACCTTCCCACCTCCCCCTACCCTGGCTCCACAGTCCCTGGCAAGCATTGATCTTTTTACTGTCTCCATAGTTTTGCCTTTTCCAGAATGTCATATATTTGGAATAACAATATGATTTTCAGATTTACTTATTTCACTTAGCAATATGTATTTAAGTTTCCTCCATGTATTTCTGTGGCTTGATAGCTCATTCTGAAATTGTTGTTTCCTCTATGTAATAGTGTAGAACCTATTCTTTTCAACTAACATGTGTCAATATAAGTTCACATTGTTGCTGTCACTGTAAATTACTTATTTTGATTGTTGTATAATATTTTCTGTTGAAATGTACCACAGATTATTTATCCACTCTCCTGTAGATGGGCATGCATCTGGGTTGTTTCCAAGTTTTTGCTTTTGTAAAAAGTGGAGCTATGATTGTCCTTTTACCTGGTGCCTGTTGTATATGTGCAAGAGTTTCTCTTGATGTATACCTAACAGTAGAATTGTTGACTCATAGGGTATATGAATATTCAATTTGGAGTGATAATGACACAATTTGCCAATTTGCATTTTCTGTTTTTGTTGTTGTTTAGTACCCATTATGCCCCAGAACCAACTTTCATTTTCATAAGCAATGGATCCACAGCCTTCCCAACACTTAGCACAGACTCCTTAAGTTGTTGCCTTTTGAATAAACGTAAAATGATATCTCCCTATGCTCTTTTTTTTTTAGAGACAGCATCTCACTCTGTTGCCCAGACTGGAGTGCAGTGGTACAATCATAGCTCACTGCAACCTCGAACTCCTGGATTCAAGTGATCCTCCCGCCTCAGCCTCCTGAGTACCTAGGACTACAGGCATGCACCACCACACCCAGCTAATCTCTGCAGTCCTTATTTGCATTTTTGTGATCAATAAAGCTGTTGAACAAAAGTTCTCAATTTTAATATTGTCTAGGAGATGTTAATTACAAAGAGTTTTTAACTTTTGTTTTTGACAGTAAAGTCATCAAATCAAATGGAGGAGATTTTGTATATAGTGCCAGGTAGGAATCCAGTTTCTTCCTGCTATATTTATTAAACAGATCCTCCTTTCCTCACTTTTCTGACATGGCATCTTTGTCATATATCAAACATTTATGTGTGGGTCGGTTTCTAAGATATCCATTCTGTTTCATTGGTTAATTTATTTTTTGCTGCACCAATCCCACACCATCTTATTAATTTTAGTTTCATAATAAATATTAATAGTTACTGGGACAAATCCTCTCTCCCTGATACTTCTTTAGAAATAACCTGGCCGGTCGTGGTGGCTCACGCCTGTAATCCCAGCGCTTTGGAAGGCTGAGGTGGGCAGATTGCCTGAGGTCAGGAGTTCGTGATCAGCCTAGTTAACATGGTGAAACCCAATCTCTACTAAAAATACAAAAAATAGCCAGGCATGGTGGTGTATGCCTGTAGTCCCAGCTACTCGGGAGGCTGAGGCAGGAGAATCACTTGAACCCAGGAGGCAGAGGTTGCAGTGAGCCGAGACTGCACCACTGCACTCCAGCCTGGGCAACAGAGCAAGAGTCTGTATCAAAAAAAAAAAAAAAAAAAAAGACGTAACCTGGCTATTCATGGACACTTATTAATCTTCAATATATATATTTTAGAGTAATCTTATCAAGTTCCATTAAAGCTCTTGTAGGAATTTTAATTGGAATTACATTGGATATTTTGATAAATTTGGGGACAATTGATACATTCATAATAATAAGTCTTCCTACACATTAACACAGGTACAGCTCTCCATTTATTCAGAACTTTTTCGTGTTTCTTAACAACGTTTTATAATAATTTTCCCTAAAGAGGTCTTGGCTAACTTCTGTTAGATTTATTCCTAGATAGTTGATATTCTCTGATATTACTGTAAACAGTTTATTCTCTTTATGTTTTCTAGTTGTTTGTTGCTAATATGTAGTAATGCAATTGACTTTTGTTTCACATCAGATATCTTGTTAATTTGAAGATTATTTGGGGTTTTCTAGGTAAAGAATCATATCAACCACAAATACAGTTTTATTTCCTCCTTGCCAATCCTTATGCCTCTGCACTTGTTAGGACCACCAATGAAGATTAAACAGAAAAAATGACAGGGGAATCTTCATCTCATTCCTGTTTTAAAAGGGAATGCTTCTGCCGGGCATGGTGGCTCATGCCTATGATCCCAGCACTTTGGGAGGCCAGATGGGCGGCTCACAAGGTCAGGAGTCCGAGACCAGCCTGACCAACACAGTGAAACCCCGTCTCTACTAAAAATACAAAAATTAGCCAAGCATGGTGGCGTGCGCCTGCAGTCCCAGCTACTCAGGAGGTTGAGGCAGGAGAATCGCTTGAACCTGGGAGGCAGAGGTTGTAGTGAGCCGGGATCGCGCCACTGTACTCCAACCTGGGCAACAGAGTGAGACTCCATCTCAAAAAATAATAATAAAAAAAATAAAAAAAAGGAATGCTTTTAATATTTTCCCATTTAGAATGATGTTTCTTTAGATTTTCTAGTATAGATACTCTTAATCAAGTTAAGGAAGTTTCCATCTATTTCTAATGTACTAAAATTTTTTAATTATTTAAAAAATTGTAAATAATTTTTAAAATTATGAATAGCTATCAAATTTTGTAAAATACTTGTTTTATGGCTGGGCATGGTGGCTCATGGCTGTAATCCCCAGACTTTGGGAGGCCAAGGCAGGAAGATCACTTGGAGCCTGGATTTCAAGACCAGGCTGGGAAAACAAAGAAAGGACCTGTCTCTACAAAAAGAAAATTAAAAATTAGCTGGGCTTGTTGTGCTTATAATCCCAGCTACTTATGAGGCTGAGGCGAGAGTATCACTTGAGCCCAGGAGTTCCAGGTTACAATGAGCTATGATCCCGCCACTGCACTCCAGCCTGAGTGAGAGTGAAACTCTATCTATACAAATAAATAAATAAATAATTGTTTTACATTTTTTTTTTCCGAGACGGAGTCTTGCTGCGTCGTCAAGGGTGGAGTGCGGTGGTGCATTCTCAGCTCACTGCAACTTCCACCTCCCGGGTTCAAGTGATTCTCTTGCCTCAGCCTCCCAAGTAGCTGGGATCACAGGCGCCCACCACCATGCCCAGCTAAGTTTTTTGTATTTTTAGTAGAGACAGGGTTTCCCCATGATGGCCAAACTGGTCTTGAACTCCTGACCTCGTGGTCCACTCGCCTCGGCCTCCCAAAGTGCTAAGATTGCAGGCATGAGCCACCTCGCCCGGCTGTTTTACATTTTTAATATGATCATACAACATATCTATTTTAATCTGTTGATGTGACAAATTATATACATACATTTTCTAATATTAAACTATTGGTTGTAGGATATTACCTTTTTAAAATACATTGTTGGATTTGATTTGCTAATATTTTGTTTGGTGTTTTTGCAAAAATACTAAATACTATTTGTCTCAATAAAAGGTACTACTAAAAACCTAGCAAGAGACATAGAACAAAAGATTGAGGAAAATCTACAAAATGAAATGGAATTAAAGCAAGTATTTAAGAGGATTGGTGCACTGGGCATGGGGGCGCACACTTGTAATCCCAGCACTTTGGGAGACTGAGGCAGGCAGACCACCTGAGGTTGGGAGTTTGAGACCAGCCTGGCCAACATGGAGAAACCCTATTTCTACTAAAAATGCAAAAATTAGCCAGGCATGGTGGCACATGCCTGTAGTCCCAGCTACTCAGGAGGCTGAGGTAGGAGAATCTCTTGAACCCCAGAGGCAGAGGTTGTGGTGAGCTGAGATCACGCCATTGCACTCCAAACTCTGTCTCAAAAAAAAAAAAAAAAAAAGGATTTGAGTGAAAAATATAGGTATGGAAGATAAGAAAAAAGATCCAACATATGCATAATTGGTGTCCTCACAAACATGGACCCTCACCCACCCTGAAAAAGAACCATCATACGTATTTAAAGACGTAAATCAAGAAAAATTATTTATCCAGATAAAAGGTAACCTAACTCTATTATGGACCAACCTACATGAAACATATCCTAGCAAAAAAGTTATTGAATGTCAAAAACCAAAAAAACCTGGCAAAAATTTAAGTCACAAAAATTGTGTCTGTGATTTCTTCTTTTTATTTTATTTTATTTTTTTGGGACAGAGCTTCACTCTTGTCACCCAGGCTGGAGTGCAATGGTGATCTTGGCTCACTGCAACCTCTGCCTTCTGGATTCAAACAATTCTCCTGCCTCAGCCTCCTGAGTAGGTGGGATTACAGGTGCCCACCACCACTCCCAGCTAATTTTTATATTTTTAGTAGAGAAGGGGTATCACCATGTTGGCCAGGCTGGTCTTGAACTCCTGACCTCAGGTAATCTGCCTGCTGCAGCCTCCCAAAGTGCTGGGATTGCAGGCGTGAGCCACCACACCTGGCCTGACTTTTTTATAGCCCTGACTAGAAGTCAATAAAATAATATCCTCAAGGAACCCAAAGTCCTCAGGGAAAGAAAGCATGACTCAACAATTTTATGTCCAGTTAAATTGTTTTTCAGGTATAAAAGTAATAGAAGTACAATTCTCAATATGAAAGAATTCAGGCAATATAACCCCTGTGAGTTCTTCTTGAACAAACTACTTGAGGATTTACTTTCAGCCAAGTGAGAGATGGAGAAACTGCAGCAAAAGGACAAAATGTGAAGTATTGAATTCATTTAGCTGTCATAGACTGTAAAATAGACTATATAGACTAAAACAATAGACTAAAATAAAAGTCAAGTTTATGGTTAAAGATAAAACATAAATGTCATAAATTCTGATGTTCAAGGAATGTTACTTTTAATAAAAGAAACAGGAAGAAAAAAGAAGGTAAAGGCTCAAGTAACTTCAAGTAATATGATTAAGAAAATTCATCTGACACTGGGATTGTTAAAGAAGCTCTCCAGGTGATTCTAATATGCAGGAGAATTTAGGCACCATTACATTATGAGAATAACATTAATTACTCACCTGTTTAAGTCCCAGTGAACCATGGTAAGCCACCAAACACTGTTAACTTCTATCAGCCTTCAGAACCCTTTAACTAGACCAGGGGACAGCAGTGTGTAACAACTGGTATGTTAAACATTATGTGAGAAGACTAAGTATTTTTTTTTCTTCTTCTTGGTATGACACATTGTTTCAATGTACAATCTTGGTAAGAACAGGCTGTTCTTGACTATGAATCTGGTCAATTGTTATAGCAATCACCAACAAGGGTTACATTGAATAAACCCAATCAGTATGTCAGTACCCAGAACAGTATCAATTATGGTGACTGACAAAAGAACAGTAGGCACAGCAGAGACTAAAAATAAATAAATTAGAAAGCGAACACACCAAAACCCGAAAATAACCACTTGTAAGAGCTGGTATCTAGAAAATTCAAGAATGTTTGCTGCCTCCTCCTTGGGAGAAGTTGGGGACCAGCTCCCAGACATTATCTTTGTCTTTTCTTTCCTGTTTTCGTAATTATTTTCTGATTCCATTCTGGGTTTTCCCACCAGTCTATTGGTTGGTTTGTGGATTTGCTCCCATAAGGCCAGCTGCAATTCTGAGCAGCCACTGGTAACCACTATCTTAGCTTTGCCATTACATTTTCTTTGTATATTTCAGGAACAGCTCCTGCTGTCCCTTATCATGATTCCCCCCAGTAATTTTCCCCCAGTAATTCTGAGTCCCCCAACTTCAGCCATAAAAAATACACATTTTCAAGTTTGTTTGTTTTTGCAGTGAATCCACCCCCCTTCAGAGTGATCTGCATATTTTTAATTTTTGAGGGCTGGTGGGCCTTGTTGCTGTGACCTAACCCAACAGGTCTTGGAGCATATTACTCAGCAGCCCCTCTTTTTTTATTTTGAGATAGGGTCTCACTCTGTTGCCCAGGCTGCAGTACTGTGGCATGATCTCAGCTCACTGCAACTTCTGCCTCCCGGGTTCAAGCGATTCTCTTGCCTCAACCTCCCGAGTAGCTGGGAGTACAGGCATGTGCCACCATGCCCAGCTAATTTTTCTATTTTTCGTAGAGACAGGGTTTCACCCTGTTGGCTAGGCTGGTCTTGAACTCCTGGCCTCAAGTGATCCACCTACCTTGGCTTCCCAAAGCGCTGGGATTACAGGTGTGAGCCACTGTGCCCGGCCTCAAGATGTTTTTTGTGTGCTTAAAATTGAACATGTTTTCTGCAGTTGAAGTTACAGTGTTCCCCATATGTCCATTAAGTCAAGTTTGCTAACCATATTGTTCAAATCTTCTTTATCTTTTCTGGTATTTTGGGTCTTCTTATTCTATCAGTATTGAAAAAAGTAGATTCATATCACCCCCTATGATTATAATTTTGTCTAATCATATTTGTAGTTACATTTATTTTTGCTTTTTAGATGTTGGGGCCACTTTATGAAGTCCATACAAATTTAGAATTATTCTGTCTTTCTGGTGAATTGGACCTGGGTATTTTATCATTGTGGAATGGTTTTCTATCTCTAGTACTACTTTTTGTTTTAAAGCCTGAAATTATTAAAGCTACATCAGCTTTCTTATGATTAGTATTTGCATGGTCAAAGTTTTTCCATTCTTTTGCTTTCAACTTCAGGATCTTCACTGAAAAAAGTGAGAGTTTACTGAATTCTAATTTGACAGCCATTCTATTGTCTTCTGGGTTCCATTGCTGTTGTTGGGATCTAACTATGGCTCCCTTAAAGGTATAAACTGCAGATATGAGCCTGGGCAGCAGGAATTTCAGCTCAGACAATTCATCCGCTTTCTCACAGACTGAGATTATGAGTCTGCTGGGCTAAATCAGAAGTTAATTTACAAGCAACTTTAAATTTGTATTGAAAACAGAACTTCTCTATTTTCACCAATAATCATTGTTTTAGGAATGACCAAATTCTGAGACCAGGATTGGCTACATAATTTGTAGGGCCCTGTGCAAAATGAAAAATGCAGGGCTGCTTGTTTAAAAATTATTTTACTTTATTTTATTTTTTTTGAGACGGAGTCTCGCTCTGTCACCCAGGCTGGAGTGCAGTGGCGCAATCTCGGCTCACAGCAACCTCCACCTTCCGGGTTCATGCCTTTCTCCTGCCTTAGCCTCCCGAGTAGCTGGGACTACAGGCGCCCGCCACCACGCCCGGCTAATTTTTTGTATTTTTAGTAGAGATGGGGTTTCACAGTGTTAGCCAGGATGGTCTTGATCTCCTGACCTCGTGATCCACCCACCTTGGCCTCCCAAAGTGCTGGGATTACAGGCGTGAGCCACCGCGCCCGGCCAAAAATTATTAAGAATATCAACTTGGCAATAGCAAAACATTAAGCCTAGTGCAGGGTCCTTCTGATCATGGAGCCCTGTGCAACTGCACATATTGCATACCCGCGAGGCTGCCTATGTGAGAGGGACTATGCTTGCTGAACTCATCTGCACAAATGGACTTATTTGTTCCATTAGGACTGCAGTGAAATTCAAAAGGAAAGAAAAATACAAAAAATGAGTCATAAGATTACTCAAAGATTTCATTTTAGAGGTCCACTGTCCCTAAAAGGACTAAGGATGCGTAAGTGCTTATTGCTCCAGGAAGTTCTCGACAGTTCTGGGATCCTTTACTAGTAATTTGCATGATTGTAAGAACTAGGCTTAGATAATTTCCTAACCAAAAATCAGTGCCCTGTGCCCTTTGTTCACAATGTTGACATGACCAGTATGACTGATACACCACCTCCCTTGAACCTTCTGGGAGGCTTTTCTCGGTGTATAGTTCAGGCACCATTACTTACCCTAGAAAAATGAAGACTACTGCAACTAGAAAGAATCTTGGAGTGTTGGCCAGCATCCAGTAAGAGGTTCTTAGACCAACATAGCCACCTAACCTTTGAATCCTGGCTGCCTGAAATTTTTGGTTACGTTAAAAAATGATCAAACAAGAGCATACATATTAAGTAGCTCCTGTCGTATAGGTGGTGGCTGCCAGAACTTGTGGACAGATGTGATAGAAATGAATTTTTTAATTATATAATTTTGAACTATTTAATTCAGCTAAAATGACACCAGACCCATTTGATGAATAAAAAGATTGCATGAAAAAAAGGAGTCATAAAATTTTAAGAAGAAATGGATAACCTTCTTGCAAACATGAAAACTTTTTCTAGAGAGAATATATAAACAAATGACTTCTTATGATTCTCAGCTGTTGACTTCAGAAGGCCACTTATTCTGATTATAATAAGCAAGCAGAATGTCAGAGATGAAAGGACTCGCTTTCGTTCAATTTACTACAAACGTCACCACTTGTAAGAAGGTAGTACTGAAGCAGAAGGAAAAAAGAATCCAGAATTCAGTTCTGTTTTCTGAACATTTTCTCATGTTTTGGTTTGGTAAAGGACAACTACTACCCGTCCTTTAGATTTCGCTGTGGAAATAATAACTTAGATGAAACAAATGCATACCGGCAAGTAAATAATAGTTGTGTGATGTATGCCTGGAAGAGTATCAAGCCAAAATAAAATTCAGATATCTGATAAGATACCAGGCTTTCATTAGGTGGGGCAAATGAATAGCAATACTATTATTCATTCATTCAACAAATGCTTATTGAATTTTTACCATTTGTCAAGTGGCAAGATAGTGAAAAATAAAAGATTTTTATATATACAATCTTGCATATATGTAATCTATTATATAGAAGATTGCATAATATATATAGTACCAGAGATTAATAGAAAGAGGAAAAAGGCAGGCAAAAGGACTAGGAAGTGGAGAGGGGTTAAAATTTTAAATAAGGTGGTGGTCAAGGTAGACTTTACTGAGAAGATGACATTTGAAGAAACGCTTGAAGAAGATGCAGGAATTATGAGAGTTTGAGTGTTTGTGAATATGAAGAGATTGAAGATAAAAGAGAAGAAATCAATAATGGAAGAAAGTCTGGGAGGTGAGAAGGGGGTGAATCAAGGAGTGTAGGCAAAGGGGGTGTGCTCAATAAAGGGGAAAGACAATTCACTTTCTGAGATCAGAGAAAATGACCTAAACATGAATTAAGAGTAAAAGGGCAATTGTAACTTGTTGACTTTTATACAAAGTTAAGGTCATATTAGCAACCTTAAATCCTGTGGGATGTGATGAAGTCTAAAGAAATAGTGATGATAATTAATAGAAAAAAGAAAGGTAAAAATATATAACTTTGAGGCCTGAGGTATAGCATAAGGAAAAACAAGCTTACTTTAGAATAATGCCCGGATAGGTTCAGTGTTTAATAAATTATTATGACAGCTTATGAAGAAAGCACCAAGCAAAATAAGGCCATGACTTTATAACCATGAAAAAAACATAAAACTGCCGGGCGTGGTGGCTCACGCCTGTAATCCCAGCACTTTGGGAGGCCAAGGTCAGGAGATTGAGACCATCCTGACTAACACGGTGAAACCCCGTCTCTACTAAAAATACAAAAAACTAGCTGGGCGTGGTGGTGGACGCCTGTAGTCCCAGCTACTCAGGAGGCTGAGGCAGGAGAATGGCGTGAACCCAGGAGGCGGAGCTTGCAGTGAGCCGAGATGGCGCCACTGCACTCCAGCCTGGGCGACAGAGCAAGACTCCGTCTCAAAAAACAAAAACAAAACCCATAAAACCATCTGAAGGAAATTCAGGAAACTAAAGTTATCCACCATACACCAGAAATGTATCATCGATAAACACTGGTCCCCAGCAATGAAACCAAAAATGAATTAGATTATGGCATATATTTTTCATTTTCTGACAAAAGAGTGTTTCCAAAATCACTGATATGAGCACACTGTTTTCCAGAACTAAGCTTTGGGACAAATTCACCATAAGCCCTTTTATGTTTAAAAGCAATTGGGAATATAACAGATATTTTTACCATGATTTTATTAAAACTGGGGAATTGCTACTCAAAACTTTATAAACCAGAGGCTGCAACATCAAATCATGGTGAACAAAGGTGTAGGTCACTTATTCTGTGATGATCTCACAATGCAAGGATGTTTACTCTTGGAGAAACTTGCTTAATATACCCCGACGCGTTTGTGTTTTGTTTGTTTGTTTGTTTAACAAAGAAACTTGCTTAAGTTCTGAATAAAATCTGCCTGAAGCTCAAAGCAGAAGGCTAAGAGTTATGTTTGGTTTCACCTTAATACTATAAATGCACTTTTCTGATATCTTTTATAAGGTTCTAAAACAAATGGACAGTAGATATTAAATGTAGTTTGACAGGTAGCCAAACAAAAATAAACATACAGAGAAATGTTAGGAGAGAAACCCAATACTGCTATATTTATGAATGAATGACTAGAATGGAAGTGTAGTTTAGATTCTGAGCTAAGACAAAACATAACAAAAATTCATGAATTTTTAAATTTAGAAAACTGTTGCATAAAACATGGAGAAATAGTTAAAGTCTGTAACTGAGCCTATAAGAAAGACAGAAAATTCCCTGGTGCCAGAAATTGCTGATAACTGATTTCTAGAGTGGAAAGTGTATTAACTGATAGTAAGATAGATTACTGGATACAAATGTTCACCCCAATAGCCAGAGGGTGGGGTTTAACAATCAAAGGAGAACATAAAATATAGTCTTGACCCTTCTAAAGCAGGGATATAAAGCTGATACTTCCTTAAGAAAGCAATGATCTAATGAAGGAGTTCCCCTCTAGGAGAGAGGAATAGAAAAACTGTCAAATAAGAGTCAAGGAAGCTCGCTCTAAGCTGGACTCTGTTTGGGATAGAGATCCCCTTCCCCAAATGAGAAACCAGACTTAAAGTTAAGCTTCTTCCAGATGAGGAATCTGAATTTATTCTATCCCTATGGTGAGGGAAGTCCAAGCTGAGACATTAATATTAAAACTGATGCAGGACCCCAGTGAAAAATACCTAGGGTGCCTGGCAGAAGCAAACACAAAACTGCTCTATAAGGTTGTTCTTTCAACAATGGTCCATGAATTTTACACTGAAGCTAGGTTCACAATAAAAAATGGCAAAGTCAATCAAAATACACAATAAAAAAACAACAAAACATATAAAATTAGATTACAGTCCCTCCAAACACAATAAACAGGAGGATAAGCCACCTTAAGGCCTTGAGTTATAGAAAAATATTTCTTTTTTTCTTTTTTGATACAAGGTCTTGCTCTGTTGCCCAGGCTGGAGTGCAGTGGTGTGATCATGGCTCCCTGCAGCCTCGACATCCTGGGCTCAAGTGATACTCCCTTCTTAGCCTCCTGAGTAGCTGGAATTACATGCATAAGCTGCCACGCCCAGTCAGAAAATGTTTCTGAAAAATAATTATCTTTCAAGTTATTAAAAATATTTTAAAAAGTTTTTGAAAAAATAATAATGTTTTATATATATATATATATATCTTTCTTTCTTTCTTATTTTTATTTTATTTTTTTTTGAGACAGAGTCTGTCTCTGTCACCCAGGCTGGAGTGCAGTGGTGCAATCTTGGCTCACTTCAACCTCCGTCTGTCTCCTGGGTCGAAGCGGTTCTCCTGCCTCAGCCTCCTGAGTAGCTGGGATTACAGGCGAGCGCCACCATGCCCAGCTAATTTTTGTATTTTAAGTAGAGACGGGGTTTCACCATGTTGGTCAGGCTGGTCTCAAACTCCTGACCTCGTGATCCACCCGCCTCGGCCTCCCAAAGTGCTGGGATTACAGCCGTGCCCGGTGTAATAATAATTTTTAAAGATAAAAAGATTAAAGAAAAGACAAGAATCAAAATTATAGGATAATGCATATGAAAGACAACAGACAATTTTGATTTTGAAAAACAAAATTTCTAGAAATTAAAAACTGTTATTTGAATTGAAAAATTCAATGAGCTACTTATTAGAGTAGATTATACACACCTGAAGAAAAAAAATAGTAAAATGGAAGCTAGAGAAAAAAAATATTTTTTAAGGTTTTCTTTTCTTTTCTTTATTATTATTATTTTTTTACTTTAAGTTCCGGGATACATGTGCAGATTGTGCAGGTTTGTTATATAGGTATATATGTACCATGGGCTTTGCTGCACCCAACAACCCATCACTTTTTTTTTTTTTTTAGACGAGTCTGGCTTTGTCGCTCAGGCTGGAGTGCAGTGGCACGATCTTGGCTCACTGTAAGCTCCGCCTCCCGGGTTCACACCATTCTCCTGCCTCAGCCTCCTGAGTAGCTGGAACTACAGGCGCCCGCCACCACACCCGGCTAATTTTTTGTTTTCGTAGTTTTAGTAGAGACGGGTTTTCACCGTGTTAGCCGGGATGGTCTCGATCTCCTGACCTCGCGATCCATCCGCCTCGGTCTCCCAAAGTGCTGGGATTACAGGCGTGAGCCACGGTGCCCCGCCCCCGTCATCTAGGTTTTAAGCCCCACATGCATTAGGTATTCGTCCTAGTGCTCTCCCTCCCCTTGCCCTCACCCCCGAGAAAATTATTTAGAATGCATCATGCAGTGGGAAAAGGATGAAAAATACTATTGAGAGGTTCTGAAACATGAAGAATAAACTGATAGGCCCAATATATGTCTGATAGTGGGTTCACAAAGAGTAGTAAGAATGCAAGACAGCCTATATATAAAACATAATGGCTGATAATTTTCCAAAGATTATGAAAGAAGTAAATTCCCAAATAGAGGAACACACTGAGAATAGAAAAGAATAAATACAAGTAAAATAAGGCAATGTGCAATGGCTCACACCTGTAATTCCAGTGCTTTGGGAGGCCAAGGCAGGAGGATCATCACTTGAGGCTAGGAGTTTGGAAGAAGCCTGGGCAATATAGCGAGACTCTGTGTCTACAAAAAAGAAAAATATTAGCTGGGCCATGGTGGTGAGCGCCTACAATCCTACATAGTCCTAGCTATTCAGGAGGCTGAGCAGGAGGATTGCCTGAGCCCAGGAATTTGAGGCTGCAGTAAGCTATGCTCGTGCCACTGCACTCCAGCCTGGTGACAGTGTGAAACCCTGTCTCAAAGATAAATAAAAATAAAATGAAAGCAAAAAAAATGTGATGTATGTATGTCCAAACACATCACAGTGATACTACAAAATTCCTAAAAAAGAAAGAAACTCTTAAGGAAACCTTGAGAAAATATGGACGTTGCAAAATACCTCAGATATAAAGAAAAATCAGAAAGGCAACCCAGAAGAACAATTTCACTGACAACAGATACATCAGTAGCAACTACAGAAATCAGAAAACAAAGAATAATTATTTCAAGGTGCCGAAGGGGGAAAACAAACATCAGCATAGAATTCTGTATCAAGTGAATCTATCATTCAAGAGTGAAAGAGAAGTAAAAAGATTTCAGACAAGCTGATTGAGGCAGTCTGCGTCTTAGACTTTTTCAGAAAGAACTTTCTTAATAGAAAGAGAAATGAATTAAGGAAGAGTGGGATGCAAAAACCAATGATGATCAAAGGATTTTTAAATATTGACTTAATTAAACAACAATAAAATGACTAAATTTGGTTTAAAATGAGGTGATCCCTGCTGTCTCCCACAAACAATTTTATTTTTTGAGAACTAGATGAGCTTATTTTAAAGTTTATGTGGAAAAATAAGCCAGAATAGTTGGGAAAAAATATGAAATAGAGGAGTAATGAATGGGAACTCTGTCTATAAGCTATTAAAACATTTTATAAAGATAATTAGGGTAATGTGGTTTGGGCAGGTAGAAAAACAGACAAATAAGTGAAATAATAGAAAGTACAGAAATTGTAGTAACATATATTGAAATTTAGTTTATAGTAAAGGTCAGACTTAAGTCTTGTGGAAAAGACAGATTAAGCAATTAGTACATTAGAACAACTGGTAGCTATTAGGGAAAGAAGTAAATTTAATCGGCTGAGTGTGATGGTTCATGCCTATAATCTCAGCATGAGAGGCCGAGGTGGGCAGATCACTTGAAGTCAGGAGTTCAAGACCAGCCTGGGCAACATGGTGAAACCCCATCTCTACTAAAAATACAAACTTAGCTGGCCTTGGTGGTGCACTCCTGTAGTCCCGGCTACTCGGGAGGCTGAGGCATGAGAATCAACTTGAACCTAGGAAGCGGAGACTGCAGTGAGCCAAGATCATGCCACTGCACTCCAGCCTGGGCGACAGAGCAAGACTCCGTCTCAAAAAAAAAAAATAATAATAAGTAAACTTAACCTCTATCTACCTCAAACCCCAAACTAAAATAAAACCTAAGTGGATCGAAGATTTAAATATAAAAAATTAAACTATGAAAATACTTCAAGAAAATATGGAAGAATATTTATTAAAAATCGTGAAGTGATGAAGGCCCTTCTAAATCTGACAAAAAATGCAGAAACTATAAAAGAAGCTATTGCTAAACTTATTACACATCAAATTATGCAAAAATTCCTGCAGGGAAAAAAGCCAAACAGACCCATAAGCAAAGTTAAAAGACAAATGACAATCTGAGAAAAAATACTTGCAATTAATATGATAAACACAAGAAAAAAAGCTAACAATTCTATAAAGGAAAGGACATACGATGTGAAGTGACAGTTCACAAAGAAGGAAATAACAATGGTTCTTAATATATGAACACATATAAAAAACGGTTTTTAACTTAAGTCATAATAAGTGTGATGGTTAGTTATATGTGTTAACATGACTGGCCTAAGGGACGCCAGATAGCTGGTAAAATTATTTCTGGATGGGGCCGGGTGCAGTGGCTCACACCTGTAATCCCAGCACTTTGGGACGCTGAGGCAGGCGGATCCACCAGGTCAGGAGTTCGAGAGCAGCCCGGCCAACATAGTGAAACCCCATTTCTACTAAATATACAAAAATTAGCCGGGTGTGGTGGCACGTGCCTGTAGTCCCAGCTACTCGGGAGGTTGAGGCAGGAGAATTGCTTGAACTCGGGAGGTGGAGATTGCAGTGAGCCGAGACCATGCCATTGCACTCCAGCCTGAGTGACACAGTGAGACTCTGTCTAAAAAAAACAAAAACAAACAAACAAAAATAGGCCAGGCACAGTGGCTCACACCTGTAATCCCAGCACTTTTGGAGGCTGAGGTGGGTGGATCACGAGGTCAAGAGATCGAGACCATCCTGGCCAACATGGTGAAACCCCGTCTCTACTAAAAATACAAAAATTAGCTGGGTGTGGTGGTGTACACCTGTAGTCTCAGCTACTCAGGAGGCTGAGGCAGGAGAATCACTTGAACCCAGGAGGCAGAGGTTGCAGTGAGCCGAGATCATGCCACTGCACTCCAGCCTGGCTACAGAGCGAGACTCTATCTCAAAAAAAAAAAAAAAAAAAAAAAGTCTGGATGTGTCTGTGAGAGTATTTCCGGAAGAGATTAGCATTTGAATCAGTAAACTGAGCATTTGAATCAGTAAACTGAGTGAAGACTATTTGCCCTCACTGGCCAGGCACGGTGGCTCACGCCTGTAATCCCAGCACTTTGGGAGGCTGAGGCGGGCAAAGCACGAGGTCAGGAGTTTGAGAACAGCGTGGCCAACAAGGTGAAACCGCTTCTCTACTAAAACTACAAAAAATTTAGCCAGGTGTGGTGGCGGGTGCCTGTAATCCCAGCTGCTCAGGAGGCTGAGGCAGGAGAATCACTTGAACCTGGGTGGCAGAGGTTGCAGTGAGTCAAGATCGTGCCACTGCACTATAGCCGGGTGACAGAGTGAGACTGTCTCAAAAAAAAAAAAAAAAATTTGCCCTCACCAAGCATGCAATCTGCTGAGGGGCCCATTGGAACAAAAAGGTAGAGAAAAGACAAATTATTTCTTCTAAACTAGAATATCCATCTTCTGCTGCCCTTGGACATTGGACCACCAGCTTTTCTGGTTCTTTAGCTTCCAGAAGGCAAGAACTTTTTGGCCTCCATAATTATTGCATGAGCCAATTCCCATAACAAATCTTCTCTTTATCTATCTATCTATCTATTTTTCTTTTTTTGTCTTTTTTTTTTTGAGACAGAGTCTCACTCTGTCACCCAGGCTGGAGTGCAGTGGCACGATCTTGGCACACTGCAACCTCTGCCGCCCAGGTTCAAGCAATTCTCCTGCCTCAGCCTCCCGAGTAGCTGGGATTACAGGCGCCCGCCATTGCACCCAGCTAATTTTTGTATTTTTAATACAGACGGGGTTTCACCATCTTGGCCAGGCTGATCTTGAACTCCTGACCTTGTGATCCACCTGCCTGGGCCTCCCAAAGTGCTGGGATTACAGGAGTGAGCCACTGCGCCCGGCCTATCTATCTATCTAGGTATTTATCTATCTATCTATCTCCTATTGATTCTGTTTATCCAGAAAACCCTAATAAGATGAGAGAAATCCAACTTAAAACTTCAATAAGATGAATTCTTTACCTATCTGATTTGCAAACAACAAATGTTTCTAATCATTGGCAAGGATATAGAGAAATCTTTTTTAAAACAATTATTTGTAAAAATTTATTCAGTGAGTTTGTAAGGTGACTAGATAGGGAAATGCTAGTTGCTGCATCAAATAAACATCGTCATTTCACTTACTTAATACAACAGAATTTTTTTTTCTTGCACATATAATAATCTAGTGCCGGATTTCCTAGTGGTAAGAGCAGGTGAGGAAAGAGGAAAAGGTAGGGATGGAGGTCTGATCCATGAAGTCATTTAGGGACCTATAGGTTGATGGTGACTTTGTCCTCTTCAACATGCGGCTTTCAAGGTTGCCCTGAGTATCAACATCCACCAATAAAAGCAGAAAAAGTATGGAGAGGGGTACATGGGAAGTTTTAATGAGGCAGACTATAAGACGATAATGAAAGAAATTTGGAGAATTGATTGAAATTAAAACATACATGCCCTTTGATGCAGGCCCTTTAAGGAATTTATACTACAAATATACATATAGTGTGCAGAATGAGGCCTATACAAATATATTCACTAAAATATTGTTTTTAGGCTGGCATGGCAGCTTACACCTGTAATCCCAGCACTTTGGGAGGCCAGGGGCAGGGAGGATCACCTGAAGTCAGTTCGAGACCAGCTTGGCCAACATGGTGAAACCCCATCTCTACTAAAAATACAAAAATTAGCTGGGTGTGGTGGCACATGCCTATAATCCCAGCTGCTTGGGAGACTGAGGCAGGAGAATCACTTGAACCCAGGAGGCGGAGGTTGCGGTGAGCCAAGATCACATCACTGCACTCCTGCCTGGGTGACAGTGAGACTCTGTTCCAAAACAAAAAAATTGTTTTTAGTAGCAAAGACATTAAACAACATAAATATCCGTAGTAGGTGACTGATTAAATATATTATGCTACATGCATACAATGGCCATTTTAAGAATTTTAAAACTATTGTATTATCATAAATATTTATATAAATTATAAAGAATTATAGTTATATATGTACTGATAGGAAATAATCTCCAAGAAATATTTTTAGATGGAAAAACAACATGTAGAACAGTGTGGGTCTTATGCTATCCCTTATACGAGAAAGGAAAAAATATATACAGACCCGTATGTGTTTGTATATGCACACATTACCTTTGGTGGGATATTCAAGGAGCTGGTACTAATGGTTTCCTCTGAGAAGGTGATCTTGGAAGCAAGGGACAGAGATGGGAAGAAGCCTTTCCACTGTACACCTTTTTGTAGCTTTCAAAAAATTTTTTTCTTTTTTTTTTTTACTGTGTGCAGCCTAGTCAAAACATAAAATAATTAAAAATAAATTAAAATATCAGAGAACAATAATATGGAAGATGATGGGAATTAGGCAGAAAAAGCATGATGAGGATTAGTCAAAAAGAGGGTAAACACATTTTAAACTTGAGCTATTTTAAAGACGGGATAATATTTCTTTTTTTTTTTTTTTTTTTGAGACCGAGTCTTGCTTTTGTTTCCCAGGCTGGAGTGCAGTGGCATGATCTCGGCTCACTGCAACCTCCGCCTCCTTTGTTTAAGCAATTCTCCTGCCTCAGCCTCCCAAGTACCTGGGATTACAGGCGCCCGCCAACACACCTGGCTAATGTTTGGTATTTTTAGTAGAGACGGGGTTTCATCATGTTGGTCAGGCTGGTCTCAAATCCCTGATCTTAGGTAATCCACCCGCCTCAGCCTCCCAAAGTGCTAGGATTACAGGCGTGAGCCACTGTGCCCAGGATAACATTTTAAGGTAACCACTAAAAGAATAGGTATAGGCAGGGTGTGGTGGTTCAAACCTGTAATCCTAGCACTTTGGAGAGGCCGACATGGGCAGATCACTTGAGCTCAGGAGTTCAAGACCAGCCTGGGCAACATGGAGAAACCCCGTCTCCACAAAAAACACAAAAATTAGCAGGACACAGTGGTGAACGCCTGTAGTCCCAGCTACTAGGGAGGCTGAGGTGGAAGGATCACCTGAGTTCCGGAAGTCAAGGCTGCAGTAAGCCGAGATCAAGCCACTGCCCTCAAGCCTGGGCTACTGGAGTAAGACCCTGTCTCAAAAGAAAAAAAAATAGGTAACAAATGTATAGTAATTCTAGGGTGGGCATGGTGGCTCACGCCTGCAATCCCAGCACTTTGGGAGGCCAAGGCGGGTGGATCACTTGAAGTCAGGAGTTTGAGACCAGCCTGGCCAACGTGGTGAAACCCTGTCTCTACTAAAAATACAAGTTAGCCAGGGGTCATGGTGCGCACCTGTAATCCCAGCTGCTTGGGAGGCTGAGGCAGGAGAATCGCTTGAACCTGGGAGGTGGAGGTTGCAGTGAGTGGAGATCGTGCCACCACACTCCAGCCTGGGCGACAGAGTGAGACTCCATTTCCAAAAAAAAGAAAAAAGAAAAAAAAAGTATAACAATTCTAAAATAGAGAAAGGGTAAAGAAAAGTTAATGATTTCAACAGAAGGCAAAAAGGAAGAAACAAAAAGCAAAGGTAAGACTGGTAGTAATAAATTAAAATACATCAGAAATCACAATTAATGTGAACTGATTAAACTCACAAGTAAAAGACAAGATAATTTCAGATAGGCCTCTTTAGATTAACCAGCCAGCCAAACACCAGAGATATGAGAAAGGTCGTGTTAGATTAGACCATTCAGTCCCAACCAAACTGGCCCAGACCGAAAGAAACCATTCAGCCAACTCACAGAATCATAACAAACAATACATGTTTTTTTTGTTGCTTTTGCATGATTTGTTATGCAACAAAAATGATCTGATAGAGTTGGGATATTAAAATTTATTTTAAAATACTTCTAATAGTTTTATGCCACTAAATTTGAAAATCTTAAAAAAGGATAATGTTCTAGAAAAATATTAATTCCAGAAACAGATTCAAAAAGAAAAATATGAATGAAAATACAAGCATTAATCTAAAACAAGTCCTCATTTAAAGTACTAGGTTTAGTGTTTTATAGGAGATTTTTAAAAAGCCAAACTTCAAATAACAATTAATATTCCAGAGAATTAAAAAGGAGGGAGAAGACACAAACTGGTATAACTGGTATAACTTTGATACAAAATTACACAAAGACAGCAAGGAGAAAGAAAAACTAAAGGTCAATACTGCTGATAAACATTTACGTAAAATCCCTAAACAAAATGTTAGGAAATAAAATCAAGCATGTAAATACACATATAAAAACACATACATACGTGTGTGTGTGTGTATGTTTATAGATGTATCATGATCAAGTAGGCTTTATAGCAGAAATGCAAAACAGGTTTAACAATGAGAAAATCTGTAATATAATTCATTATTCTCGTTAAGAGATTTAAAAAGCAAAGCTATATTAACGTCTCAATAGGTGCAGAAAACGTAAACAAACGATAAACCCCTTGGAAGACTACGAATAGACAGAAACTCCTTAATGTGAAGGAGAATACTGTGAAATTTATTTGACTTTTAGTTTTCGGTTTCTTTCCTGCATTTGCATTTTCTCTTCTCTCTCACTGGAGGGCTGGAAGGCTGACAACTACATTTCCCATGTTCCCTTGCTGTGGTTTGGTTCAGTTCTGTCAGTAGGAGACAATGGTAGGGATTTAAAAGGTGGCAAAGGGAGAGAATCCATTTGTTTTCTTCTGCAGCAGCCTCTAGCAGCAGAAATAGCTGTGCTGCAGCTGCTCAGAAGCACAGACTTCCTGGGCTTGGAGTGACACCATTTTTCACTTTTTTGCCCCTTCGCCTTTTCAATAATTTTGTAATTAATTCCCCGAGCTAACTTTCCTGTTTGAAATACTTAAGTGGTTTACATTTTCAAAAATTGGTTAATAATTGAAATAGGTATCCAGTAAACTGCAACAAACATCATTATGAGTGGTGAAACAGTAGAAAAATTTCCTTTGAAGACAAGTACAGGACAAAGATGCCTGCCCTTAATGCTTTCCAGTGAACATTGTACTGGAAGCCTTAGATTCAGCAATAGGACAAGCCCAAAGGAAATTACGTGAAATTAAAAGGAGGCGACAGAATTGTCATTAGAACAAGTAGGATGCTCAGCAACCTTCTAGTGCTTCTGGGTACTAGATCATTAAATAAAATCAATACCATGCTTATAAATGATATTGGAAAGGTTTTATTTCTTAAATGAAAAGAAAGGATATTCAAAGAAAACATGGTAAAATGATAGTGTTAAATCTTGGCTCTGTGTACATAGATAGATACCTGTTACAGTTTTCTTTCTTCTTTTTTTTGAGACAAGGTCTTGCTCTCTCACCCAGGCTGGAGTGCAGTGGCGTAATCTTGACTCACTGCAACCTCTATCTGCCAGGCTCAAGTGATCTTCCCACCTCAGCTCCCTGAGTAGCTGGGACTACAGGCTCGTGCCACCATGCCTGGCTAATTTTTGTATTCTTAATAGAGATGGGGTTTCCCCATGTTGCCTAGGCTGGTCTCAAACTCCTGGGCTCAGGAGATCCACCCACCTTGGCCTCCCAAAGTGCTGGGATTATAGGCATGAACCACTATGCCCGGCCTTTCTCTCTTCTTTATTTAAAAACAAACAAACAACCTACTTTAGGTCAGAGCTCCAAGTTTTCTTAAATTGCTAAAAAAACAATTACTGAGTAAATTAGCCAGGTGCAGTGGCACCTGCCCATAGTCTCAGCTACTTGGGAGGCTGAGGCGGGAGAATTGCTTGAGCCCAAGAGCTCAAGACCATCTCAGGCAACACAGTGAGACTCCCTTCTCAATTAAAATAATAATAATAATAATAACAAAAATAAAATTACATAGTAAATTAAATTACAGGCTACAGGAAGAAATTGTATAGGGTTAATTAATGTTCAGTTTATATTAAATAAAAGAAAAATAGGCTGGGTGCAGCGGCTCATGCCTGTAATCCTAGAACTTTGGGAGGCCGGGGTGGGAGGATCACTTAAGTCCATGAGTTTGAGATCAGTCTGGACAACATAGCAAGAACCCGGTCTCTAAAAACACACATACACACACACACACACACACCCCATAAGGTAATTATAAGTCTATGTAGTTTTTTAAATTTCTAGGAATAAGAGCCTGGTTCTCTCCATGAGAATGAGTTGATTTTGCTCCACATAGTAGCATTCTGGGACTTCAGAAACTTCAGGATATACTTCTGAAAGAACCTCAGGATTGTATTAGTCTGCTCCAGCTGCCACAACAAAATACCACACACTGGATGGCTTAAACAGCAGAAATTAATTTTCTCAGAGTTCTAGAAGCTAGAAGTCCAAGATCAAGATTCTAGCCAATTTGGTTTCTGGTGAGAGCTGTCTTCCTGGCTTGCAGACAGCTGCCTTCCTGCTGTGTCCTCACATGGCCTTCCTTGGTGCATGTGCTCAAGGGAGCGAGTTAGCAAACTCTCTGTTGTTTCTTCTTATAAACCCATCCTTATGGTCACATAACCTCAATCACTTCCTCAGCGGCCCCTTACCAAATAGAGCCACACTGGGAATTAGGGCCTCAACGTGTGAATTTGAGGGGGACACAAACATTCTGTCCATGATGAGGATATACACCCTAAAAGACGGTAAGGAGCTAAAGCTGCTGGTATTTGCACTATAGGAAAAAATAATGTAATTTTAATTACTTTTAGAGTCATGTGTCTTTTATTGCAGGGAACAGAGCCTTGAGTAACTCACATAAAGGATATAAATCTCACAGAAGTCAAAGACTGAAGCCAGAATTCCAATGGACTTCATGGGAAATTGAAAGCCATCAGGACCAGAGTTGCTCTGTGTTTACTCTTCATTTTCTCTCTCTCTCTGTCTCTCTTTCTTTCTTGAGACAAGGTCTTGCTCTGTTGTTCAGGCTGGAGTGCAGTGGCACAATCACAGCTCACTGTAGCCTCAACTTCCTGGGCTCAAGCTATCCTCCTACCACAGCCTCCTGAGTAGCTGGGACTACAGGTACCTACCACCACACCTGGATAATTTTTTTTTTTTTAAACAGGGTCTTGCTCTGTCTCCCAGGCTGGAGTGCAGTGGTGCAATCTCAGCTCACTGCAACCTCCACCTCCCAGGTTCAAGCGATTCTCATGTCTCAGCCTCTCAAGTAGCTGGGATTACAGGTGCACACCACCATGCCTGGCTATTTTTTGTATTTTTAGTAGAGATGGAGTTTCGCCAAGGTCTCTACTAACCATGGACAGGGTCACACTGGTCTCTAACTCCTAATCTCAAGTGATCTGCCTGCCTTGGCCTCCCAAAGTGCTGGGATTACAGGCATGAGCCACTACGCCCAGCCTCCGGATGATTTTTGTATTTTTTTGTAGAGACAGGATTTTGCCATGTTGCCCAGGCAGGTCTCGAACTCCTGCACTCAAGAGATCTGCCCACCTTGGCCTCCCAAAGTGCTCAGATTACAGGCGTGAGCCACTGCACCCGGCTAAATTTCCTTTTTTAAACTTCTTTATATCACCTCCAATTCTAGAATTCTGGAAGTTATTGAACTATTCCATATTTGAAAGCCACTGGATTTCAATAATGCAAATAAACAGAACTTTTCATTTTTATACTTGGTAAGAAATGTTGCCAAAGGATGATTAAATGTGTCAAAAATAAAATAAAATTCTATAAATTAATGTTCAATTTTAGTTTTATAAAACAAATCCACTCAATCTGACATTGAATCATGATCTACCAAATACAGAATTTATTTATTTATTAGTTTGTATTTTAGTAGAGATGGGGTTTCACCATGTTGGCCAGGGTGGTCTAGAACTCCTGACCTCAAGTGATCCACCTGCCTGAGTCTCCCAAAGTGCTGAGATTACAGGCGTGAGCCACTGTACCTCGCCAACCAAATACATAATTTAAATTTAACAGATGTAAAGTCTTTCTTCCTTATAAGACTGCATCTTGTAATTATTATATTATTATTTTAGAGACAGGGTTTTACTCTGTCTCCCAGGCTGCTGGAGTGCATTGGCATAATCATAGCTCACTGTAAACTTGAACTCCTGGGTTCAAGCGACCCTCCCACTTTGGCCTCCCAAAGTGCTAAGATTACAGGCGTGAGTCATCACCCAGCTTTGTAATTTCTTTTAAAATGTAATGAATATTAATGATGTGATGGTGTTCCCTCTGGACTGGCCAGCTGCTGAACTGACCAGGTCATTGGTCTTCTTTATTTTATATTTATGCCTAACTATATGTAGCTAGAATCATATTAGTAACTCAGATAAGCTCTAAAATAGTCTTACTTAGTAATTGTATGAGTTAGGGTCTGATCAGGGAAGCAAACCAGTGAGAGCATTTATTTGGTAAGTAGAGGCAGTTGTGGTAGCTTTCATTTGGCCTTTCTACTATAATAACCTTCACTCCAAGAGTAAGGAAACCAATGCAGGGGTACTGGTAGCAGCTGAGTAAGTCTATTCCAACTAAACATGCCAGAATTGGATAAATAACCACAGGGTGAGTTCAACAACCTACTGAACTTGCTGTGAAGCCAATCACAGCCAAAACTTCAATAATCACCTGATCTTCATTCATAAGCCCCTACTCTGGCTGGTGGACCATAGCAGTGCTTTGGTCCTCTAGGAATTAGTGCCAGTTTAAAGCCAGTGTTCTGTAATCTCTACAAAGTTTGGCTATTCCACTTTCCCCAATGCATATCACCCTGGTAAATGAATGACTGCAGGCCCCTTTAGGGAAGGTGAGGAGGGAGATTTATGACATAAACTTTTGGCTATGTATCAGGATTATTCCTTCAGGAACTTGGCCTCCTCTTTATTCAAGGGTCTCTAAATTTGTGAATTGGTTCAAGTGTAGGAATTTGTTAAGGGGCCAAGACTATTGTGTAATTAAAGGCAGACTTCTGCTTATCAAACCTAGAGCTTTCCTGCTTATTCAAATCATACTACATACAAATGATACTAAATTGCTATACTAAAGTGAGACTTCAGTAGACTGTCCACCTAATTCAGACTTGAGACAACCATGAGCAATTAGCTAACACCAAAGATCTCTGCAAGACAATCGTTTCTGGTTACTACTTCGCTTCGCCACCAATTGTGTCAACCATACCCATCCTGTCTTTGGCAATTAAACAGGGCCAGTTGATCCTTGCTACCCCAGGACCAATTATCCTTCGGTTCCAGGTTTCAGTGAACAGCCATGGAAATGGTTAAAGCCACTTTCAGTTTCTTGAGCTAACACATCAAATCAAGAATCTCTGCTTCATGTACCCATATCAATAAATTTGGCCTGATCCTATTTTAAATTCCTTCCACCCTGATCCAACACTCTTGGGATGCCAAACATGCTCCACACATTTTTATCAATCACAATTGGTAAGATCTTACCTTTTTTTTTGGTGTATTTAGTTCCTTCTCATAGGTCACACTTGGTAACTGACCTCCTGAGGCCTGCTGTGATTTAAATCTGGTTGTAGGTCTAGAAACAATGAGAGATAGTAGGGATAGGTCCTGAGGAGGATTTGTCTCTTACAAAGTCACTCTTCCAGGTTCTTCATGCAAGGGGAGACTGACTTTCTCAGGCAGGGAAGTAGGGCAAGCAAAGGAGCCTTGGCGGAACATAGAGGTCAATGACCAAGCTTCATTCAAATCTTTCTATAGACTCCTCATACCAATTTCCAAAGTCCCACTTCTTCCCAATCAATGTTGTACTTGAACAAAAGTGGTCCTGTGGGGTTGTAAATTCAAATTGCCTTGTAATTCAATCACCCACAGGATTAGCCTCTGTGTTTGTTTTTCAGAAATCTTGACCTTGCTACTGTATGAGACAGTTTCTTTTAGGACAGTCATAAACAAGTATGTAGTTCTGAATGTCCCTATAACTCCCTGGCTTGTAGGTATGCATAAAATCACCTTAATATTTAGGCCTGAAATCCCGTTAGTTTGAAAGCTCTCACACAAATAACTGTACAACTCTAGACTTCTTTCAAGGTTCTCTCCTATGGACACCTCTCCAGGGTTTTTAGAGGTTGTTACATAGTGCCATGAATCAAGATAAGCCACTGTGTGTAATGTTCCTTTGCTTTGCTCTGGGCTTCCCCTGGCTCTGGGCCACCACTTCGATTTCAACCAGGCTGCTGCTCTCCTCTGAGCTTGGCTCAGGGCTCCACCTAAGCCACTGTTCACACGGCGGCCACTGCTTACCCTCTCTGCCTGCCATGCCCACCATAGCTGCTTCATGTGGACCCCCCATTCCCTGTCCTCCAGTCTGCTGCTTCTGCCTCTAGGTCCCCTGCTGGGCACCCCCACATGGGCTGCTGCTGGCCCGATGCCTTCACTCTACCCAGATGCTGCTTCTGCTTGTCCTGCTGCCTTGTCCTACTCCCTTGCGTGACCTTCCGCTTTGGCTCCTGCATCTGCTGCGGTCACCCTTTTCGCTGTGGCCATTCAGCACGCTTCACTCTTAAAAGAGGCAATGTTGAGCCTCTTGTAAGAATTTTGACTTTCGTTCTGAGTAAAATGGGAAGTTATTGCAGGACTTTGAACAGATGAATGATAGCAGCTGTCTTACATTTATAAAGCTCACTCTGGCTGCTGTTTTGAGAATGGACTATGGAGTTTAAATTAGAGGAAGAGAGATAGGGAGGAGGTTATTGGGTTAGGCCAGGTGAGAAAGGATGGTGGTTCAGAACAGGGCAGTAACCAAGGAAGTGGTGGGTGGTCAGATACTGCATGTATTTGAAGGTAGAACCCAACAGGAACTCTTGACAGACTGGATGTGAGATGTGGCAGAGAGAGAAGATTCATAGCTAACTCTAAGACTTTTGACCTGAGCAGATGAAAGGATGCAGTTACCATGAAGGCTGCAGATGAGGTAGGTTAGAAAAGTAAGATCTGGAATTCTCTATGAGATCTATTCAGTTTGAGATACCCAGTAGATATTCGAGTGGAGATGTTGACTAGATAGTTAGATATGTGAGTCAGGAGTTCAAGAGAGAGGCTTGAGTTGGAGAAATACATTTATGAGTTGTCAGATTAGAGGTGGCATTTATGGCCCAGGAAACAGATGAGATTTTTAAGAAAGTGAGTGTGGAGAGAGAAGAAAAACAGGCTCAGGACAGAGCCTGGGCATTCCAACACTGAGAGGTTAGACAGTAAAGGCCAAATCAGCCAGATACTGAGAAGAAACAGAAGAAAACCAAGAGGGTATGCTGTCCTGGCAACCAAGTGTAGAAGGTGAAATCAGGAGGAGGGAATGATCAGTGTCATAAAATGCTGCTGGTCAGGTAAGATGAGGACTCAGGATTGACCCTTGGAATGATCAACATGGAGGACACTTGCTGGCTTTGATAATAGTTTTGGTGGAGTCATGTGGGCGAAAGCCTTATTGGGGCCAGTTCAAGACAGAGTGGTAAAGGAAAAGTTGAGGACAGAATTTACAGATGGCTATTAAGAAGTTTAGCTATTAAAAAATTGGGCAGTAGATAGAGGGGAAAGTAGTCAAAAAGGGTTTTTTGTTCATTTTATTAAAGATGCTACAAATAATGGCATTGTAGTAGGCTGATGGAAATGATTTAGTGAAGGGTAAAAAATTGGGCTAGGGAGCAGGAACTATTGGAGCAATGTCCTTTACTGGGTGAGAGGAATTAGGATCTAGTAAATAAACAGAACTGAAATAGGCTTTAAAACAGAACAGAAATAGTTCATATATGGTAACAAGTAATTTGGGTGGAGTTTTTATTTTATGTAGAAAATCTCATTTTTTGATCTGAGTTGTGATATTGATCACAAGAAAGCAACAGTGTTTGTCGAATCAATGATGACAGCTTCAAACTTGGCAGCTGTGCCCCCCCAGACATCTTCCCAGTACTCATCCTGCAGAAACATGCCTTATCCCAAAAGCAAAGGTCAAGGGCCAGACGACTGAAAACACGCTCCAGGTATTTTTAGGGGAAAGCCAGAGAAGGGGCATTCCTGATGGTCTGAAGATGCTCCATATTAGATTAAAATGTCTGGTGGGACTAGAGGAAAGAAAGAAACAATTATGTTTTATAGTCACTTGAGTTCCATATAGGATTGGAAAGGAAATGAAAAAAGGGGAGAAAACAATTTTCTATTTTTAAGTAAATGGATAGGATGATGATGAGTCAAATTAGCTAAGAAACAGTGCTTGGAAGTAGGGGAGAAAGTAATCTGCTATTTTAAGAAAATGGATGGGGTGCCAATGATTTAATTACATTAGCTAAGAAGCCAGTCAGCATTTATTATACCTTTCAGGGTGAGAGGGCTGGAGACTTGAATCTAGGACAAAGCTGAAAGCTTGGCAGCAGGAGCAGAGTCAGAAGCAAAGCCTGGAGTAAGTGGCAGGATTAAGGTAGCAAATGATATTGTCATTGTATCTGTCTTTCTATGGGAATCACTGGGAATGGTATTGAGAAGCGAAGGGTGCCATGCCCTCCACTCACATCCCTCTTCTGTGTCCACACCAATGCATATCTCACTGTTAAAGAAGACGCTGAGATAAAACAACTGCATAAGGAGCAGATAGTGTGCCATCTGAGGCCAAAACAAGATTGCAGGGAACTCAGCTGACAACATACTTGCAGCAGAAATACAAAAGCAAGTGCAGCAGCATGGGAGAGTCTCCACCTCCATTCATTTTATGTTTGTTTAAAATTTCATTTAGTAAAGTCTTAGTTTCTTTGGTTCAATGTCATTATCAAATAATGCAAAGAATAGCTAACATGTTCAGTGCTTATAATGTGCCAGGTACTGTTCTAAGTAGTTCAAATATATTAATTAATTTCAGGTAGGGACTATTATTCATTCTCCCTTTATAGATGAGGAAACTGAAGGACAGAGGAAGCTGGGGGTCAGCCCAGGCAGTCTTGTAGCAAAAGCCTATGCTTTTAACCAGTATATAAAAATCTATCTCAGGACTTAGAGACTTTTGGATGGCCAAGAACTCCTTACTGACTTCCTGCGTGCTTGTGAAAAATCCATCTCATCTTTGCATTATGAGATTCCATCCCAAATTAGTAAAATTTGAGTGAAAATTTCTTGTCATCACAGATATATTAAAGTAGAAACACTTAGCTACTCTTTCTTATGAATTCAAACAATTTCTGAAACACCCATGTGAGCATTATGTAATGATGAGTCAGAGCTGTCTGAAAGGTTTGGGAGTGATTTCTTATTCACATTGCTAATTGTTTAATTATGCTAAAATTATATTGACTAAATATTCTTCATATATTATTTAAATGATTTCTGACTTCAGGTATACATATGAATCAATGGTAACTTGCTATATTCTTCTCAATACCAACATTTAACAATTAACAAAATATTAAATTTGTGCAATTCACCTATGGAAAAGAGCTAATGGGAAGTGGGAAAAGGGAGAGGAAAAACTGCTGTAAATGAAGGTGAAAAAATGAGAAAGAAGAATTCAATTTTGTAAGTAAGTGTTAGAAATCGTTTGTTGAGGAGAAAAAAAATGAAACAAATAAGTCAGATACTCTGTTAGGCATGAAGCTTCTCCATCCTGAAATAGAAGTAGTGTGAAAAAGCTTAACTTTTTGGAAAAAAAAGAATGGTTATTCTAGAGCCACTTATTTTGTTTTGTTTTTTTTCACTGATAATGTGCTCACACAAGAGAATATTACATTGTGAATTCTGAGGGTGGGGTCACATTTCTCACTTTTTTTTTGGTATTTTGTATAGTAGCTAATGCTGTGCTGCTTTGCATACAGGAGAGTGTTGATGAACTTTGATTTGACTGGAAGACAGAATAGATGAGCAGAACATTTAAAGCAGGGGTGTCCAATCTTTTGGCTTCCCTGGGCCACATTGGAAGAGTAAGAATTGTCTTGAGCCACACGTAAAATACGCTAACACTAATGATAGCTGATGAGCTAAAAAAAACAAAAAAAATCGCAAAAAAATCTCATAATGTTTTATGAAAGTTTACGAATTTGTGTTGGGCGGTATTCAAAGTCATCCTGTGCTGCATGTGGCCGTGGGCTGCAGGTTGGACAAGTTTGATTTAAAGTCTCTGGTGAGGCTGGGCGTCTGTAATCTTAGCACTCTGGCAGGCCAAGGCGGGTGGCTCACATGAGGTCAGGAGTTTGAGACCAGCCTGGTCAACATGGTGAAACCCCATCTCTATTAATAATACAAAATATTAGCCGAGTGTGGTGGTGGGTGCCTGTAGTCCCAGCTACTTGAGAGGCTGAGGCAGGATAATCGCTTGAACCCAGGAGGTGGAGGCTTCAGTGAGCCAAGATCGCGCCACCGCACTTTAGCCTAGGCGGCAGGGTGAAACTCCATCTCAAAAAAAAAAAAAAAAAAAAAGTTTCTGGTGAGGCACTCCTATAGACATTTTGGTTTGGCAGACACACAGATGAGTATGTAGGACTTGGAAATGTGGTCAAATGTGCACAGACACACGCACATTCTACTGAACTGTGCTCTAGTAATCAGGCCATAGCATCATAGCATACTTGTCAGGAAAATAATACCTGGTGAATGGCTCATCCTGAGTACAATTCCAGTAACAGTTCTGCCTTGATTTATTTTGTGATCGCAAACAATGTACTATCTTCTGTCATTCTAGCTTGTTTTCTACATCTATAATGGAATATTCTATCAAGGTACCCTAAAGTCACTTAGCTAACTATGATGCTGCAGATGAAAATAAGTGTTATATGCTGCTTGCTTAGAAATATTTTCTGGCCAGGAGCGCCGGCTCATGCCTGTAATCCTAGCACTTTGGGAAGCTGAGGTGGGCGGATCATGAGGTCAGGAGATGGAGACCATCCTGGCTAACACGGTGAAACCCCTTCTCTACTAAAAACACAAAAAATTAGCCAGGCCTGGTGGCAGACGCCTGTAGTCCCAGCTACTCTGGAGGCTGAGGCAGGAGAATCGCTTGAACCGGGAGACGGAGGTTGCAGTGAGCCGAGATGGTGCCACGGCACTCTAGCCTGGGTGACAGAGCCTCCATCTCAAAAACAAACAAACAAACAAAAATCTGAGATAAAGGTCAAAAGTATTTTTAAAACAGGGTTATTCTTAAAACAATGGCATAATTAAATGTAAGCATATGACCACAGCATTATGCGCTGACAACCTACATGTATAAAAATTCAGTGTTTCTCAGTAATCCCTGATCAAACATATTGGCATGAAATATAGAGGAATTAGAGTGATTACAAGCAGAAGTAATCAAAATCTTATTCCAAAAGATATCTATATTACAGTTGCTGTGGCAACCCACAACTTTTTTTGTTTGTTTGTTTGAGACAGGTTCTTGCTCTGTTGCCCAGGCTGGAGTGCAGTGGTGCAATCATGGCTCACTGCAACTTCTGCCCCCTGGGCTCAAGTGATTCTCCCATCTTAGCCTCCTAACTAGCCAGGACCACAGGTACATTCCACCACACCCAGCTAATTTTTAAATTTGTAGTAAAGATGGGGTTTTGCCATGTTTCTCAGGCTGGTCTTGAACTCCTGAGCTCGAGCAATTTGGCTGCCTCTTCCTCCCAAAGCGTTGGGATTATAGGAGTGGGCCACCATGCCTCGCCTCTTTTTCTGCATTGTGTATCAAAGCCACAACATGATGTTTTTGTAAGTGATGTTATAGCAGCCCAAGTTCTGAGTACAATAGTTAATGACTCATCTCATTGAATTGTGTTTTTCAATCTTACTTGTTCACTATCATAGAGGGAAGTATTAAAGCCTTACAGTTCCTAGAAAAAATGGCCAGACTTTATTTTGAGTTTAAAGGGTCAGAATTTTATTATTCTGAAAAGGATATTGAGGTACATTGAGAATAAGCAACAAATGTGGGCTTATATATAAGCTGTCATGACTTAAATGGTTATTGATGATTTTTAAATCTTTAAATATTACAGGATTGTAGGCTTATCACTTACTTGTGCAATCTATACCATTATCAATAACAAAAATGCTTTTCCCCAACTATGTAATATGTTGAAGTCACTATGTCAAGATCACAAGGTATAACAACCTAACATAAATTACATTTTATTTTAAAATAAAAATTTTCTCATAGCATAACATTTTTAGTACAACATTTTCTTATAACAAATAAAAGCAGACAAATCACAAGTGTATGAGCTCAGTGAATGCTCACAATTGCATAACCTCCACTTAGATCAAAATATAGACTATTGCTAGCACCCTAGTAATTCCTTGTTCTTTTTCGTAATCATTATCTGTCTTTTTTCAAATTTATCCACTATCTTGGCTTCTAAGACATAGATTGGCTTTAGCCTTTTAAAATATAAACATTTTAATTAAAGTGTAACAAATATACAAAAAGCACACAAATCATAAGCACACAACCAACAAATTTTCATAAACTGAACATCTATATCTAACCAGCACCCAGATGAAAAACCAGAACATTATCAGCATCCCAGAAGGGGATCCCCCTCCTGTCCCCATCAGGTGATTTCCTCCCCCACAACAAGGATAACCGCTATCTTGATTTATAACATTATGTATCAATTTTACCTGTTTTCAAACTTTCATTCTCATTGCTGTATAGTATCTCATGGTATGAATATATCATTTACTCTTTCTACTGTATTAGTCATGTGAGTTGTTTCGTTTGGGCTAATACAAATAGTAACGTTGTGAACATTTTTGTGCATGTCTTTCAGTGGACATCATTCCATACCTCAGAGTGCAAGTGCTGAGTCATAGGATATGTATATGTCCAGCTTTAGTATATACTACCAAGCATAGTTCCAAAGTTGTACCAATTTGTATTCCTATCAGCAGCATGTGAAAATTCCAAGTGCTCCATATCCTTGCCAACCCTTGGTATTATTTGTTATTTTAGTCATTTTGGGGGGCATGTAGTGATATTGCATTGTAGTTTTATTTTCCATTCTCATGATGATTAATATCATTGAACACCTTCTCATGGGTTTATTGGCCAATTAGATATCCCCTTCTGTGAGGTGTCTACTCAAGTCTTATGCTCATTTTTCTTTTTCTTTCCTTCTTCTTCCTCTTTTTTTTTTTTTTTTTTTTTTTTTTGAGACAGGGTCTTCCTTTCACCCAGCCTGGAGTGCAGTGGCATGATTCATGTCTCATTGCAGCCTTGACCTCCCCAACTCAAGTGATCCTCCTACCTCAGCCTCCCAAGTAGCTGGGACTACAGGCATGCACCACCCTGCCTTGGCTAATTTTTGCAATTTTTGTAGGGACAGGGTTTCGCCATGTTGCCCAGGCTGGTCTCCAACTCCTCAGCTTAAGCAATCCACCCGCCTCGGCCTCTCAAAGTGCTGAGATTACAGGTGTAAGCCACTGTGCCCAGCTTCATTTTTCTAATGTATGTCTTTGTATGTTATTTGTTGGAAGTATTTATACATTCTGGACACAAATCAAATATATGTATCACAAATATCTTTTTCCATTCTAGAGCTTGCCTATTCATTTTCTTATTGGTGTCTTTGGCAAACAGAGGTTATTAAGTTTAATGTAGTTCAACTGATCAATTTTTTCCCTTATAGTTAATGCTTTTTTGTGTCATAGATGGGAACTCTTTGCCTACCCCAAAGTCATGAAGATATTTTCCCATGTTTTCCTTTAAAAGTTTTATTGTTTTCTCTTTTATGTTTAGATCTACATACCATTCAAAATGGATTTTTGTGAGACATGGTCCAATATTTTTTCCCATGTTGATGTCCTATTCACTCAGTACTGCTTGTTGAAAAGACATCTTTTCTAAATCATGCTTTTGAGACAAGCCTATATGAGAGGCACTTTCAGAAAACATAAGCCTTTAAAAGCAGAATTATGTATAATTATGTGCCAAATTTGGAATGCTCTAAATTGCCAATACAGATAGCATAGGAAAATTAATTTCTTTGTTTCTAGACCAGGGATCAGCAGACTTTTTATGTAAAGAGATAGATAGTAAATAATTTAGGCTTTGTGGGCCATATAGTCTCTGTCACAACTACTCAACTGTGTTGCTGTAGCAAGAAAGTAGCCAAAGAAAGTAGCCATAGACAATACGAAAATAATGGGCATACTTATATTCCAATCAAACTTTATTTACAAAAACAGGTGGAAGACTAGATTTGGTCAAAGTCCTGCTGTAGTCTGCCACCAAAATTATCAAATAATTATGCATTTGTCTATTTCCTTGCATCAGTGAAAATCTGGTACAAGAATAGATCTCAGGCAGCTCCCTGGCCTGATCCTGCTTGATGATTATTCAATGGAATTGATATTGATTCACCCAGTCTAAGCTACCTTGGCTCTTTTTTAAGTATCTATGGTAAGACTGAGTGAATCAATATCAACTTCTTCAGTGAAGCCTTCCTCAGGTAGTCGTGTGGTGAGAGTCTTCAGGATGGTTTGGAAGGATTAATGTAGTATAAACTTCCCTTTATGGATGGAAGGGAATAGATTTCTTGAAGGAGTTGACTGGACAATCCCCCACACCCAGGTCATTTTATTGGCAGCTTGACATCTTTGTGGGGACCTGAAGGTTAGGGATGTTTGCACCCAGGATTGGAAAAACTGTGACATCCATTGCTCTGTGTGTAGATGAGCCGTGTCCTCTAGCTAAATTAAAGGAAACTGTATCCCTGTATCCTCACCCTGTGTCAATGGCCTCTTTCTGTCAATCTTTTCACAAACCCTTATGACAGCTACACTTTTAGTTATAGACAATAATGTATTTTTTTTTTTTTTTGAGATAGGTTCTCATTCTGTTGTCCAGGCTAGAGTTCAGTGGTGTGACCACAGCTCGTTGCAGCCTGGACCTCCTGGGCTCAGGCAATCCTTCCATCTCAGCCTCCCAAGTATCTGGGACTACAGGCACACACCACCATGCCCGGCTAATATTTTTTGTATTTTGTTTTGTAGAGACAGGTCTCTCTATACTGCCCAGGCTGGTCTCAAACTCCTGAGCTTAAGTGGTCCACTCACCTCGGCCTCCCAAAGTGCTGGGATTACAGGCGTGAGCTACTGTGCTGGGCCTAGACTATCACTTTTATTTTAAGGGAATGTCAGAAATTGGCCTAAGCCATAAACCAATCAGGAGTCAGGAAAAACTACCAAGTGGTTTAAACACTGAGCATTTTCCTCCTCTGAAAATGTTCTTTGTGTACTTCTTGATCTGTTATTACCAGGTGAACACTATCAGTTTTGTTACGGGTCTAAACAGAAAAGCGAATTTATAAATGAATTTTGCTGAGAGTTTTCTACTTCAGCTTCCCTCATTTATTGTCACATTTCCAATAGCAATTTATATATCTTAATTAACCATCATAATTTTTAAAAGACAGTTTAAAGCATCACTTCAAGAGCAGTGAGAAAGTAATTAAATCTTATTACTTAAGTAGTTAATTCTTTAATAAATTAGAGGATTGTATAGATAACACAGTGAACATCTTGGTTGCCAAACATTCCTCTAAATCTTTTCTGGAAACTTCTCCACTGAGTTCCTTTTCTAGATACAGGTTTTTGAATGAGAGGTCGTTCTCTTGATTTAAACAAGGCCAATGAACTCTGTTCTCAGACAACACAGAATTCAGATAAAGAGATTTTAGCTTGAGTGTGGCTGCTCTACTGAGCAGAGGAGTTGAAAACTCAGGAGCGACTGTCAGTAGCTGTTTTCATCATGTAAACTAAAAAACAGACTAAGGTGGACTGCAGCAATAGTGAAGAATGACAAAAGAGCAGAGTTAGGGGGTGAAGGGCATCCCTAGACTGCTCATAGCATTCCAGATGGTTCTGTCAGCCCAGCTCCAACACGTAGGTCTACAAGACACAGATTTATTCTTTAAACCAATTCCTCCATTCTTTTCTCTCTCTCTTTTCTTTTTAAGGCTAGCTAAAACGAGTATCTGTTACTTGCAATTAAAATAATTCTAACTAATGCATCATCTAGTCCAGACTTCTCATTTTACAGGAAAAGAAACAGAAGCCCAGGAATGATCAATGCTTTGTTCAGAGACCTATTTTCAGCGACACAGCTGTGACTAGAATTCAGTCTCCTTCTCCCTCTTTGGTGGACTTTTCTCCGGGTGATGCTAGACTGACATTTATTTAATGAACTCACCTTGAATCTCAGCTTGGAATTAGTTCTTTTTGAATGGATTTGTCATTTTTCTTTTGGTTTGAGTAGGTAACAGACTGTCCCTGAGGTCCTTACTGACCAGAAGAGAAACACTCAGCTTTACAGTTTTGCTTCTCTTGCTTCAGCAATTTGAGCTAATTATGGAAAAGCCTTATTTGGTATAGTGAATTCTGTGCACTATCCAGATGTCCCCTTCAGAAACAGGCGTTTATTTCCCTAGCTCCTGAGAGTGTTGGCTGCAGAAGCTGACAGCTATGGCTCTTTCTAAGAGTTGCCCCACTGATGGGAATGGTCTCACCAAGGTTACGTCTCTTCCCTGGGGCAGGCCTGCCCTCAATGCCAGGGAACAAAAGCCTGGTCCCCTTGCCTCAAATCAGAACAATTCTGAAGACTATTTCAGCTCCAGGCCCCCACTGCAGCTGCATTGAAATTCAACTACTCCCTCCAATCTTGCTTCCCTCCCTTCCTGAGAGGACTCCCTAATTTAAAGCTCCTGTGTATAAATCTCTACATCAGTCTGTTTCTCTGGGAATCCTATCTAAAACAGTAGACTTTTTACTGTTCCATTGCCAGAGTAAAAGATAAGAGGGAAAAAAAAAGGCTACATAGAGCAGTTTGTGGCAGGAAGCCTAACATCCCTCAAAGTACTCCTCCCTCACAAACAAAATCCTGTGTTTCTCTTTCCAATTTATATATTTTTAATTTTTTTTCTTCTGGAGATATGGTCTCACTGTGTTGCCCAGGCTGGAATGCAGTGACTATTCTCAGATGTGATCACAGCTCACTGTGGACTTGAACTCCCTGGGCTCAAGGAATCAGCCTCCTGAGTAGCTAGGACTACAGGCACATGTCACCACACTCATCTCCAATTGACATTTTTTAAAATGGTGTTAGGTGTGACTTATTTCATACCTGGTTATTTCTTTAAGACACTAAAAATACATCATACTGTGTTTTTATTATATTTTACAAAGCTTGTTCTAATACATTATTTTTATATTTTTAAAACACTGTATTTAGTTGCTAATTAGCACTAGTTTCATTGCAATTGCCTACTTCCTTGCTGGTCTTCCACCCTAGACTGTCTTGTCTTTGAATCACTAGCACCTATCTTTGAGACTGACCTTGGGCAAGTACTCAGTTAATCTTGGTTGAATAAATGGAGAGATTGCATTCAGTCGAAATTGGGGAAAAGATTATAGCAGAAAAAAAAGCCCTAAAGGCCCAAATCAGGTTTCATTGAGTAAGATTTCTTATCCTCAGAAGACTAGAGATATTAACAATGAATTGCCAGAAAGACATATTAGAAACTTGCTTTCTTCAAAAAGAATCAGTATCCAGGCTGGGTGCAGTGGTTCATGCCTGTAATCCCAGAACTTTACGAGGCTGAAGTGGGAGAATCACTTGAGGTCAGGAGTTCAAGACCAGACTAGGCAACATAGTGAGACCCTGTCTCTACAAAACTAAAAGAAAAATTACCCAGGTGTGGTGGTGTGCACCTGTAGTCCCAGCTACTTGGGAGGCTGAGGCAGGAGGATCACTTGAGCCCAGGAGGTTAAGGCCGCAGTGAGCCACGACTGTGCCACTGCACTCCACCCTGAGTGACAGAGCAATGCCCTGTCTCAAAATAATAATAACAATAATAAAGAAAATAAAAAGAAAAAAATAATTGGTATCTGGAATTCTGAGTTTGGCAACATGTAGACTAAGTTAATAGAACCCTACCCACAACAAAATTATGTATGAGATTTAATTTTAATTTCCTCCAATATTTTATTTTGAAAAACTTCAAAGCTAGAGTAAAGTTAAAAGTTGGAGAACAAAAAAGAGCTTTCCCCCCTTTTCCCTCTCTCTCTTTCTTTGAGTATCTTTATGAACTAATGGATTATTATTATTATGTTTATATTTTTTTGAGATGGGAGTTTCGCTCTTGTTGCCCAGGCTGGAGTGCAATGGCACGATCTCGGCTCACTGCAACCTCTGCCTCCTGGGTTCAAGTGATTCTCCTGCCTCAGCCTCCCGAGTAGTAGCTGGGATTACAGGCATGTACCACCATGCCTGGCTAATTTTGCACTTTTAGTAGAGACGGGGTTTCACCATATTGGTCAGGCTGGTCTTGAACTCCTGACCTCAGATGATCCACCCACCTTGGCCTTCCAAAGTGCTGGGATTATAGGTGTGAGCCACCACGCCCAGCCGGATTAGTATTTTTTTTTATACAATGTGCTGGTCTATCATGGTCATTATTATTTTTGATGCATAAATTGTCCCATGTTTGATCAGCAAGTCTTCCTTCAATCTGACCTCCGTGTCCTTTTAATATGACCCCACTAATCTTTTGTTATTTCTTTGTATTCTGGCACGTACTACATGGCTGAACTCACAAGAAAGGAAATCCCCATATGCCAGAAAGAAAAGAGATCTGAAAGCCAAAGTGGTGTGTAACTGTACACTGACACTGATGTAGTCCTGGAGGTAATTAGGGAACTTAGAAATAAACCCTAACAGCTACACATATCCGTAAGTGGTGAGTGTAGCAGAGAGTAGAACTAAGTTTTTGGCTTGGTGTAAAGCTAGGACCTGTAAGTGCCATGAAAGGGGAATGAGAAACTCTACCCATAAGCCTAAGGACAGCAAGGTTCCAGGGACTTTGGGTAGGGGAAAAAAATCACTGGTGAGAGATAAAAATTGCCACACCATGGCGAGCACAGTAGCTCACGCCTGTAATCCCAGCACTTTGGGAGGCCAAGGCGGGTGGATCACCTGAGGTCAGGAGTTCGAGACCAGCCTGACCAATACAGTAAAACCCCGTCTCTGCTAAAAATACAAAAATTAGCTGGGCGTGGTGGCAGGCTCCTGTAGTCCCAGCTACTCAGGAGGCTGAGACAGGAGAATCGCTTGAACCCAAGAGGCAGAGGTTGCAGTGAGCCAAGATCACGCCACTGCACTCCAGCCTGTGTGACAGAGTGACACTCCGTCTCAAAACAAAAAAAAAAACACAGAAAAAACCCTGCCACACATGTGGTGATTTAAATTATTTAAATTTAATTAAATAAATTTATTTTACTTTACTTTTTATTTATTTTTTTGAGATAGGGTCTCACTCTGTCACCCAGGCTGAAGTCCAGTGGGGCCATCATGGCTCACTGCAGCCTCCACCTCCCTGGGCTCAAATGATCCTCCCACCTCAGCCCCCCGGTAGCGGGGATTACAGTCACGTGCCACCGAGCCCGGCTCATTTTTAAATTTTTTTTGTAGACATGGGGTTTTGCCATGTTGCCCAGGCTGGTCTTGAAATCCTGGGCTCAAGCAATCCTCCTGCCTCGTCCTCCAAAAGTTCTGGGATTACAGGCATGAGCCACTGCACCAGGCAATTTAATTTTAAATGATTTGTGTGGTATGGAAATCTCCAAGATACCCTCAGGGTGCCTAGCAAAGGCATGCACAAAATCTATTTGGAGGGACGTTCCCACAATCCACAACTCAATGTATCTTCATAGAATTAACAATTGCCATTCAAGATGTACCCACAATAAAAAATGACAGGACACATGAGGAAAGAATGTGAGGTGAACAAAGAGGAGTATTGACCATGTAGTACTTGATAGGTTAGGACATTCTGAAAGAAAGCATAAAATTAGAATCTTTAAATGGTGAAATAAATGAGGAACCAAAATTAAACAAATCACTGCGAAAAAGGAACAATGAATTTTCCTAACAACTTATTTCTAATAATGTAGCAATTAAAAAATAAAATTAAATGAGATTTATGAAATTAAATGAGAAATACATGGGGTGGATAAACAGCTGATTAGACACAACTGAGGAGAGTAGTGAATTACAGCAGGTACCAAATTTGTGAAATTAAGTAAATTAACCAGAATGAAGCACAATGAGAGGTGCCTAGCAAGAATTCTTGTATGAAAGAATAGAGATGGCAGGGCGCGGTGGCTCACATCTGTAATCCCAGCACTTTGGGAGGCCGAGGAGGGCGGATCACTTGAGATCAGGAATTCAAGATGGCCTAGCCTACATGGCAAAACCTCATCTCTACTAAAAATACACAAATTAGCTGGGCGTGATGGTGCACACCTGTAGTCCCAGCTACTCAGGAGGCTGAGGCAGGAGAATCACTTGAACTGGGAGGCAGAGGTTGCAGTGAGCTGAGATCCCACCTCTGCACTCCAGCCTGGGCAAGAGAGTGAGAATCCATCTCACAAAAAAAAAAAAAAAAAAAAAAAAAAAAAAAAAAAAAAAGACTAGAGAGTTTTTGTGAGGTAGTATTTGAAAATGGATGAGAAATTTCTAGAATTGATGCACAACATAAATCCTCAGTAAGATGAAGTAGACCAAGTGTTGAGTGGGATAAATAAAAATAAAACCTCTACCTAGAATACCAAAGAAAAGACAAAAATCTTACAAGCAATCATAAAGTAAAGGTGGATTAGCCGAAAGGATTTGCAAAGAGATAATAGACTTTTCAGCAGCAAAATGAGAGGGTAAAAGATAATGCAATATTATCTGTGAAGTGTTAAAGGAAAATAAAGCCTATGTGGAATTCTATACCAAACTATTATTCAGGAGTAAGGGTGAAGATAAATATTTTTAGGGACAGTTTCACTGAAAGAACTATTAAGAATGTACTTCAAGAAGGAGGAAATTGAATTCAAAAAGGAAGAAGGATTCAAGAAGCAGTGGTGAACAAAGAAAATGTTGAATGTGTAATTATATTTTAGTAAGCATTTAGTGTAAAGTGAAAAGTTAATGACTAATAGAAGGAAGTGGTTAAAAGCAAGGTGGAACTAAATTTAAGGAGATTGACAAATATGTTAAAATAAATTGCCTCCAGCACCTCTGTATCAGTCTGTTCGCGTTGCTATAAGGGAATACCGGAGGCTGGGTAATTCATAAAGAAAAGAGGTTTAATTGGCTCACCATTCTGCAGGCTGTACAAGCATGACACCAGCATCTGCTCCACTTCTGATGAGGCCTCATGAAAGAAGATGAAGAGGGAGCCGGCTTATCACAGGGCAAGAGCAGGAGCAACAGAGATGGGGAGACGTGCCAAGCTGTTTTAAACAATTAGGTCTCTCATGAACTACCAGAGCGAGAACACACTCATCACCAGGGTGATGGTGCTAAGCCATGCATGAGGGATCCATGCCTGTGATCCAAACACCTCCTACCAGTCCCCACCTCCAACAATGGGATTACATTTCAACATGAGATTTGAGGGTAGCAAATATCCAAACTATAACATCCTCTCCAAATTTCCTCACGCTCATTTTTAATTCCTCTCACCCACCTGTCCCCCTGCCCTCATCTCTTGGAAACCACTGTTCTGCTTTCTGTCACTGTTGAGACAGGTAGGCGGGTTGGTTCCGTTTTACTGTGGTCTGGAGAAAAAGAACAAAAGCCCCTTGCTTAAGTGCTAGCTTACCTCTCAGCCAATTAGTAACAAAACGCCTAAGAAACTATTAAAAACAACTTCCTTCCTCAGGGAGCTAGGGACTTCCCCAGGGCTCTGCATGTGCAGTTAGACATCATCTCCAACCTACAGTTACCCCTTCCTCATTTCAGTGCTAACAATCACACCCAGGGCATGAAGATTTAAAATGCTAATGCTACATAGGATGTATGAAGAAGCATGTAGAGCCACTGTGCAAGTGCTAGAAAAAACCCTCCCATACATGCCCTGACCCAACCCTTCCCTAGAGAGGGATCATTAAAACTGATCCACACGCTACCCTCAGGAGGCAGCCCATTCCTTTTGCTTTCATGGTGCTGGCTTCTTGTGCACAAGCTGAATAAAGTTTCCTTTGCTGCCATGTTTGGTGATCTCTCTTGATTTCTATACTGGGGGATTGCAAGAATCCAGGGCACCTGCCAGTAACACTATGAATTAGTTTGTAGTTTCTAAAATTTCATATAAATGGGAGTCATACAATATACATACACCTTTCTTTTTTGGTCTGGTTTCTTTCACTCAGGATAAATATCTTGAGATTCATCCATGACATTGCATGTAGCTACTGCCGTTTCTTTTTATTCCTCAGAAGTATTCCATGGTTTGGATTTGTATGGATATATCACAATTTATCCCTTCATCTGTTGATGATATTTGGGTTGTTTCCAGTTTCTGGCCATTTCAAATAAAGCTACTATAAATAAATCTTTGTATAGAAAATTATTTCATTTTTCTTAGGTAAATACTAGGAGTAGAAAATTTGGATTATATGTGAGGTATGTGTTTAACTTTTTAAGAAACTGAACAGCCGGGCACGGTGACTTACGCCTGTAATCCCAGCACTTTAGGAGGCCAAGGTGGGCAGATCATGAGGTCAGGAGTTCGAGACCAGCCTGGCCAACATGGCGAAACTCTGTCTCTACTAAAAATACAAAAAATAAAAATAAAAATAAAAATTAGCCTGGTGTGGTGGCATGCACCTGTAATCCCAGCTACTCAAGAGGCTGAGGCAGGAGAATTGCTTAAACCCGGGAGGTGGAGGTTGCAGTGACCTGAGATTGTGCCACTGCACTTCAGCCTGGGTGACAAAGCAAGACTCTGTCTCAGAAGAAAAAAAAAAAAAAGGAAAGAAGGTGAACAGTTTTCCAAAGTTGTTCTGCTATTTTACATTCCCATCATCAATTTATGAAAATTCCAGGCCGGGCGTGGTGGCTCATGCGTGTAATTTGAGCACTTTGGGAGGCCGAGGCAGATGGATCACTTGAGGTCAGGAGTTTGAGATGAGTCTGGACAATATGGTGAAACCCATCTTTACTAAAAATACAAAAATTAGCCAGATGTGGTGACATATGCCTGTAATCCCAGCTACTAAGGAGGCTGAGGCATAAGACTTGCCAACATTTGGTATGGTCAGCCATTCTAATATTGGCCATTCTAATAGGTATATAGTAGTATTTCATTGTAATTTTTAATTTCCAGTGACTAATGATGTTGAACAACTTTTCATATGCTTATTTTCCACTTAAGTATCTTTTTGGAGGAAGTGTCTGTTCAAATATTTATCTATTTTTAAAATTGGGTTGTTTTCTTATTATTGAAAGTTCTTTATATATTGTGGGTAAAAGTTATCAGATACACAATTTATAAATATTTTCTCAAAGTCTGTGGCTTGTGTTTTCATTCTCTTAATAGTTACTTTTACAGAGCAAAAGATTTTTATGAAGTTCAGTTTTTTAAAAATATATTATGCTTTTAGCATTGTATCTAAAAAATCTTTTCCTAAAAAAGGTCACAAAGATTTTTCTCGTTTACTTCAAGCAGTTTTGTAGTTTTAGATGTGAAAGGAAAATATCTTAGGCCCCCAAAATCACTAAGCTAAAGCGAAAATTCAAGCTGGGAACTGCTTAGAGCAAACCTGCCTCCCATCCTATTCAAAGTCATCCCTCTGCTCACTCAGATAAATGCATATCTGATTGCCTCTTTTGGAAAGGCTAATCAGAAACTCAAAAGAATGCTGCCTTTGTCTCTCATGGATTGATGTCTCATGTCTCCCTAAAATGTATAAAACCAAGTTTTGTCCTGACTACCTTGGGCACATAGCATCAGGACTTCCTGAGGCTGTGTCATGAGCATGCATCCTCAACCTTGGCAAAATAAACTTTTTAAATTAACTGAGACCTGTCTCAAATTTTGGGGGTTCACATAGGTTTTACATTTAGTTCTAAATATTGATTTTTATTTAATTTTGGGGTATGGTATGAGGTATGGATCAAAGTTTTTTTGGATATGGAGACCTAATTTTAATCTTTGTTATGACTGATTTAGCTATTTATGGACTTTTATTATTCCTCATACATTTTTTAGTTTTACTAGTTCCTTAAATCTTACTGGAATTTTAATTGCAATTACAGTCAATGTAGAGATTAATTTGGGGGAAAATCAACATGAGCCTTCAGAGTCTCTCCAGTTGTTTCACTGAAACTGTCTTGCCAAAGTCATCAGTTACCTCCATGTTGCTAAATCCAACAGGCAAGTTTTAATCTAAATCTTACTTGGCCTCTCAGTAGCATTTGGCAAAGGGTATCATTTCCTCTTCAATGAAACTTGGTTTCCAGGACTCTATACCAGAGATTAGCCAACTTTTTCTGTAAAGGGCCAGATAGCAACTCTAAACTTTGAGGACCTTATAATCTCTTTTGCAATTACTCAACTCTGCCTGTACTGACTACAGTGTGAAAACAGCCATAGACAATATGTAAACAAATAAAAGGCAGCAAGTCAGATTTGGTCTCTGTGAGCTATAGTTTGCCAACTTTTGCTCTATATTCTCCTCGTTTTAATCCTATCTTTCATTCATCCTTACCTTACCTTTTCTGTCTCTTGTGTTTTTTGCTCCTTGTTCCCTTAATCTGTTAACATCAGAGCACCCCAGGACCTACTTTTTGACCTTTCTTCTCATCTATAATAGATTGTTGATGATATCACCCAATGTCATGATTTTAAGTATTTTATCTATGCTAATAAATCTGAAATTTATATCTCCAGCTCAGATCACGTACTGAACTCCAGATGTTATATCCAATGTCCTTTTAACATCTCCACTTCGATATCTAATAAACATCTCAATCAAGACATGTCCAGAACTCCTCTGTCTTAACAAACCTACTCTGTTTTCAACATAGTTATTAGTCAAGGTCTCCAGAGAAAGAGAATCAATAGGATATATGTATATTTATACCTATGTATTGACTGATAGAGGAAATCCATTAAAGCTATTGGCTCACACAGTTACAGAAGCTAAGAAGTTTAACAGTCTTCCATGTGCAAGTTGAAGAACCAGGAAAACTGGTGGCGTAATTTAGCTTGAGTCCAAAGGCCTGAGAACTGGGAGCTGACAGTGTAAGTCCTGGTCTTAGCCTGAAAGCCTGAGAACCAGGAGCAGTGATATCAGTAGATAGATGTCTTAGTTCAAGCAGAGAGAGCAAATTTGACCATCCTCATCCGTTTGATTCTAGTCTGGACTTCAAAAACTTGGATGATGCCCACCCACATTGGTGAGAGTGACATTCTTTACTGAGACTACCAAGTGAAATGCTAATCTCTTCTAGAAACACCCTCACAGACACCACAGAAATAATATTTACCAGCTATATGGGCATCCCTTAGCCCAGTCAAGTTTATCATAAACTAAAAGACAAGCCACATATTGGAAAAAGATAATTAACAAAGGACTAGTATCCAGAATATATAAAGGATTGGTTAGAAAAAGCCAGACAACCCAACAGAGAAAAGAAGACAAAAGATAGAGACACACATTCATAATGGGAAGCCATAATGGCCAATAAACATATGACAAGATGATCTGCCTCCCCAGTAATTAAGAAATGCAAATTAAAACAATATACCATTTTATATCCATTAGTTTGACAATGAGAAAAATCATACATAACAGTGAGGATGTGGGGAAATGGGACCTTTCACACACTGTCGATTGGAATGTAAACTGGTACAACTATTTTAAAGAGCAATTTAGAAATTTCTGGAAAAGCTGAATATGCACATACGCTAGGACTCAACAGTTCTGTTCCTTGGTGTATGTCCAGGTAAACTTTTTCATGGGTGTAAAAATCTATGTGCCAGAGTTTTTTGCAAATTGGTTTGCAACATAAAAAAACTGGAGACAATACGATCACTCATCAACGGAGACATGAATAAACAAACTTGTTTATTCTTACAAATGGAATAAAACATAAAAGACCTGAATTCATGCCAAATTATGGCTAAATCACCAAAACCTAATGTATGATGAAAAGTTGCAGAATACATGGAGCATAACGCCATTCGTTTACATTTTAAAATCACAAAACAACTGTTTTTTGAATACATACACATTTGGTAAAAGTATAAACACAAGTATGGGAATGATATCCACAAACTATAAAACAGTAATTATCCTGGAGAGAGAGGAGAAAGAGAAGGGTGGGGTTTAGCTTTATAAGATTTTATGAGTTAGACCTTTAAACAAATATGGCAAAATGTAACAACTATCAAACGTGGGAATTAGGTTCACATTTTCTAATATTTAAAATATTTTATAGTTAATTTTATATTAAAAATCACTAGTAGCTTATTGTCTTTTAACACTTACATGTTGATATACTCACTGTAAACAATATTTAAACGTGCAGGAGTAAATAGAATAAAAGTTCTCACTTACTGCTTCCTTCCCTAAATCTCTTTTCCTTCCCGATTAAGATTTATCATGTATCGTTTCTACCCATTTGTACATATATATGCAAATATGTACACAAAAATAGTTTTCTTGTATATAAGTGAATTTCTAGCAACACCTGCTTACACACACACACACACACACACAATGAGTATCCGTTTTCTGAAATGCTTGGGATCAGAAGTGTTTCAGATTTCATTTTTTTTTTGTATTTTGGATTATTTGCATTATATACTTACTGGTTGAGCATTCCAAATCTGAAAATCTGAAATCTTCCAGTGGCCATTTCCTTTGAGCATCAGTCATGTTGGTGGGTCAGAAAGTTTTGGACTTTGGAGCATTTGAATTTCTGGATTAGGGATACCCAAACTGTGTGTGTGTGTGTGTGTGTGTGTGTGTGTGTATATCCTCATCCTTTTCAACTCTTGGAAAATATTCCAGAGTATAAATAAGCCACCTTTTCTTTCATTGTACCCTAACTTTGGAAACTTAGTCTGTTTTAAATTGTTTAAAATTATAATGTTACAGCAATTTCTGTACATATATCTGAGTACACATTTATTAGTATTCTTTGAGTTTCTGAGAAATAGACTGAATATATTTAAAATTTTGATGATGTCAATTTTCCTTTCAAAAAGGCCCTATAGTCAGGTGTGGTGGCTCAAGTCTCTACTCTCAGCTATTAATGATGTTGCGAGGATTGCTTGAGTCCAGAAGTTTGAGTCCAGCCTAGACAACACGGAGAGATCTTGTCTCTAAAAAAAAAACCAAAGAAACAAAAGGCCCTATAATTTTTATTCCTTTAAAAATGATATGACAGTGGCTATTTCCTTACAGTCTTACAACCTTTAAAAATATTGGATATGATTGTCTAACTTGTGACAACTTGATGAACAAACATGTTTCATTTTAATTTACATTTCTCTCATCACTAGAGAGACTTAGTATTTCTTCTTTTGTGAATTTCTTATTTGTATCATTTGCCCATCTTTCCATTGAGTTATGTTTTGCTAACTGATTCACAGGATCAATTAACTATTTCAATCATGACATAGGTGGCAAATAACTTTCTCTAAACTTTATTTATAGTAGCTTTCACAGAATACAGAAGTTTTATATTTTTATGTGGATATATTTGTCAACTTGTTGGGATTTCGATAAATGTTTTTTCTTTTTTTTTTAACAGAAGTAGTTTTATTACACATATTTAAAATTCAAGCATAAAATCCTTTCCACAGTCATAAGCATCTTTTCAACACTTGACTGTTTCCTGTGAAATGTATTTACCCTCATAATAGTTCTAGTAAACAGACCCTGTGATTTGGGTGGCTTGAGCCCATCCTGGCTCTTCAGCCAATGTTTTTTCTTTTTTAGAGATGGAGTTTCGCTCTTGTTGCCCAGGCTGGAGTGCAATGGTGCGATCTCGGCTCACTGCAACCTCCGCCTACTGGGTTCAAGCGATTCTCATGCCTCAGCCTCCCAAGTAACTGGGATTACAGGCATGCACCACCACGCCTGGCTAATTTTGTATTTTTAGTAGAGACAGGGTTTCTCCATGTTGGTCAGGCTGGTCTCGAACTCCCAACTGCAGGTGATCCACCCCCCTCGGCCTCCCAAAGTACTGGAATTACAGGCGTGGGCCACTGCGCCTGGCCTCAATAGATTTTTGAAAAACTGTCATCTCCAGAATTTTCAATTGTTCTATCTAGGAACATAGTATATCTCTCCTTTTTAAGTGTTATAGCTTATATTAAAAGTCTATTCCCAGACTTTAAAAAGTCTATTTTATAGTTTTGTTTGCAATTATAAATAGGATCTGTTTTCCATTTCTGATTGGTGACAACTGATATATAGTAAAACTATATTAATTTTGCATGTATCCACTTTGGCTTCAGAAAACTCACCTTCAGAACTGGAATCTTCATTTCTTTGTTGACCTATGGCTTTGTGTTTATGGTTAAATTATGTGCTTTGTCAATAGGTATAGAAATTCCACATATTCTTATTCTAGTGTGCTTTTTGGTATTGTACTGTGCTGTGAGATGCATCTACAGGAAAATAAGAACTAACTTAAACACAGTTTGACTAAAATCTTAATTTTAATGTTCTGAATTAGATGTTGTACAAACTACCTGCCATATTCCCCCAGCTTCGAATCTACATATGCTTCTCAAATCTGACTCTCCTGCTATATACCATTTCTAACTTCCGCTAAAAGATTGTGTTAGAAAGTCCTGCTGGGCCTCTGAGCCTGGATATTTGCAATTAGAATTCATATACCCCACTTTCACTAGATCTCAATAGTCAAAGCAAAATTATATTTGGGCAACCCCTTGTGTGAATACAGAAAACTTAAAAAAAAAACCAAATAAAAAACATTTAATTAAAGCTGGTTATGGTGGTATGCACCTGTAGTCCTAGCTACTTAGGAGGCTGAGGCAGGATGATTGCTTGAGGTCAGAAATTCTAGGCTGCAGTGTGCTATGACTGTGCCTATGAATAGCTACTGCACTCCAGCCTGGGCAACATGGTGAGATACCCATGTGTAAAAAAGTTTTCTTTTTTTCTTTTTTTGAGATGGAGTCTTGTTTTCTCAGGCTGGAGTGCAGTGGCACAATCTTAGCTCACCACAACCTCTGCTTCCCTGGCTCAAGTAATTCTCCTGCCTCAGCCTCCTGACTAGCTGGGATTACAGGTGTGTGTCACTATGTCCTGCTAATTTTGCATTTTTAATAGAGATGGGGTTTCTCCACGTTGGTTGGGCTGGTCTCGAACTTCCGACCTCAGGTGATCCACCTGCCTCAGCCTGCCAAAGTGCTGGTATTACAGGCGTGAGCCACCACACCCAGCCATGAATTACTTTATCTAATTAAACTATTAAATAACCAGTTAAAATCCATTTGAAATATAAATATATGATTATAAGAATAGGCAGGGTGTGGTGGCTTACACCTGTAATCCCAGCACTTTGGGAGGCTGAGGTGGGAGGATCAACTGAGCTCAGGAATTTGAGACCAGCCTGGCCAACATAATGAGACCTTGTCCTTACTAAAAATAAAAAAAATAGCTAGGTGTGGTGGCGCATACCTCTAGTCTCAGCTATTTGGGAGGCTTAGTTGGGAGAACTGCTGAGCCCCAGGGGTCAAGGCTTTAGTGGACCATGACCATGCCACTGCACTCCAACCCGGGTGACACAGCAAAACTCAATCTCAAAAAATAAATAAATAAATTAGCATATGCTATATAAGAATAGAGTGCCACATCTTTCAGAATTTTGTGACAGTCAAGCCTGTTGTTGACATGTTTATATACTTCACAGGAACTTTATTTATTTATTTATTTTTGAGACGGAGTTTCACTCTTGTTGCCTAGGCTGGAGTGCAATGGTGCGATCTCGGCTCACCGCAACCTCCGTCTCCTGGGTTCAAGCAATTCTCCTGCCTCAGTCTCCCAAGTAGCTGGGATTACAGGCATGTGCCACCACACCTGGCTAATTCTGTATTTTTTTTAGTAGAGACGGGGTTTCCCTATGTTGGTCAGGCTGGTCTAGAACTCCTGACCTCAGGTGATCTGCCTGCCTTGGCCTCCCAAAGTGCTGGGATTACAGGCGTGAGCCACTGCGCCCAGCCAGGAACTTTCAGGAACTTTATTGTGTAGTCTTATGGCATGAAAGTACAATATCATATCTACCTATCTATATCAATATATCTTTTTTTTTTTTTCTTTTTGAGACAGAGTCTCACTCTGTCCCCCAGGCTGGAGTGCAGTGGCACAATCTCAGTTCACTGCAACCTCCACCTCCCGGGTTCAAGCGATTTTCCTGCCTCAGCCTGCTGAGTAGCTGGGACTACAGGCGCCTGCCACCATACCTGGCTAATTTTTGTGTTTTTAGTAGAGATGGGGTTTCACCACATTGGCCAGGCTGGTCTCGAACTCCTGACCTTGTGATCTGCCCGCCTCAGCCTCCCAAAGTGCGGGATTACAGGTGTGAGCCACAGCGCCCGGGCCTATATCAATATATCTTAAAATTTCTAAGCCACTATCTTTAATAAACATGTGAATTATTAATCTCATCTGCTACTAATAATGACTATAAGAAAGAAATCTGGAGTTATTTAAATTAATATGAATGAAAAATGGAACAGGGAATTCAGGTTAAAGAAAAAAGCTCAGTGATAAAATATTCAATAACACTAAAATATAGAATATATATTAAATTTAAATAACGTCAGCCAACTTTCCTCAAAATATGTCATATAGACACTAAAATAACTGTAAGTCAGCACATTTATATAGTGATTATATACTGTGATGACATTCAGCATTCTCTTAAAAGGGCAAATTTCAAATTTGAAACGACTTTCATTTTTCTCTAGGTATAATTTCTAGATACATAACAATGCTTGCATTGAGAATCTTGCAAAAATTAAAAACCTTGTATCATCATCAAATGAGAGAATTTATCAGTGAATGGGAGAAAACATACTATTCACTGAGAAAATAGAATGGCAAAGATACACAGATAAAAGAGAAACAAGAAGAATATTAAACAGGATTTTACAGTTCCTAGTGTTAGATGGTAGAATGCCAGGACCTTTTGTGATACTGCCCATCTTGTCAAGGACAGGACATGTGGAAGAAGAGAAGCCATTTAAGTTTCATTAATCAAAACGAAGAGAATGTAGCCACCTATTACATTTCACACTAAAGTCTAACTTTGTCTAAATACAGCTAATTCTACTAAGGCCATATTAAATAGTTTGATCAAGGGCCACTATTTCCTCTTTAAACTAGGATTTCTTCATTCCATAGTGACCCTAGGTGACTATAATATTTTATTCATCTATTTTCAGAAAACTGATAAAAAGTGTCTTCATAAGAACACAGAGATACTCTCTATCTCTAAAAAGAAACTGTACAATTATATATTAGCTACAGAAATAATCCCAGTGCTTTAGAAAACAAAGGCCACTTTCTGAAGAGAGCTGGCATACACTGTGATTTTTTTGACCAATTTAATATTTTTCAGGACTAAATATCATTTTAATCTAACAATTTAAATGTAATAATTGCATTTCACATGGCAGGAAAACTCACCAATTTGTAAAAGCACCACATTCTCAAATAGCTATGGTAAGATCAAATACTCATCAAGGTCAAAGATTGAATATATCTCCCTAAGCATTTACTTTGCTTTATGAAATTTGATTTTCAATGAAAATGAAATGTTTTCTTATCTAATTTCCTTCAGAAATACTTATTTATGTTCTTTAGTTCTCAGTAATGACCTTTTAACATGAAATTTAAATATGAAGCTATTCTGTAACTCATTCATTTTCAATATGCCAGTTCAGGGAAAATGTCTGCATTTCCAGGACTTTTGCCAGAGTTGTAGATTTTAAAGTTAAAAAGTACAAAGACTTGTTGTATTCTAGAAAACTCATTGTTTCTGAGTTGGTGCATCACAATATGGCACATTTTCTACAAGAAGGTCTTTCCTAGGGACCAGTTCTGAAAGAAAAAAAAAAAAGAGAATAATTAACATCACTAAAATTAGAATTAAATGCAAGGACACTCATTTCCCCCTAAAATTTAAAATAGTAAAATATCTACTTTTAAGATAAATCTTCCAGGGATATTTTATTTCAGTTGATATCTAAGGTGGCATCCTTGACTCTAATTAGAATTAATAGCATTCTCATTTCAGATTATATAAAAACATATATGATCCACTTAACCCTTTATCATTAAATATAGCAAATCAAATAACTGAAGAGAATTCAGCTAAAACTTCTATTATTGGTCATTTAATTACCAATTACTGATAATGAAAACAACTGGAAATTTTGCCTATACTATCTACTATATGAAAAGCAAGACTGGTCTCCTAATTTAAAGATTCTAAATTTTAAATAACAATCGTTCTTAAAAGAGGGTGTTTTGTGTGGTCATATCAACTGGAGAATGCTACTGGAATTTAGTGGGCAGGAGCCAGGGATGTTAAACCTTCTGTAATGTGTGGGACAGTCTGGCATAGTGAAGAACTGTCCTGTCAAAAATGCCAATAGTGCCCACATTGAGAAATATCATAAAACAACAACAAAAACCTGTTGAGTCCTAGGTAAGACATCTTGCTGGAGTTAAGATAAAGCTCTTAAGATACAAATTTTTGGCCGGGCGTGGTGACTCACGGCTGTAATCCTAGAACTTTGGGAGGCTAAGGAGGGATGATCATTTGAGGTCTGGAGTTGGAAACTAGCCTGACTAACATGGTGAAACCCCATCTCTACTGAAAAAAAAAAAAATCAGCTGGGTGTGATGGTGCATGCCTGTAATCCCAGCTACTCAGGAGAATGAGGCACAAGAATCGCTTGAACATGGGAGGCGGAGGTTGCAGTGAGTGAGCCGAGATGGTGCCGCTGCACTCCAGCCTGGGGGACACAGTGACAGTCCACCTCAAAAAAAAAAAAAAGTTCCAAATTTTTGAGGAGATACATTGATTTCTTCTTCTTTTCTCCAGAAGAGCTGAACCTAGATGAGCTATCAATCAAAAAATGCTTGCACGACCTTCTATAAAATAACCTGCCTATACTTTTCAAAACATCATGGACATGAAAGACAAAGAAAGACTGAAGGACTGCTCTAGATTAAGGATACCTAAGGAGACATGATGACTACATGCAATGTGTGATCCCCAAAAGGATACTGGTCCACAGGGACTTTTTTTTCTTTTTGCCATAAAATACATTATTAGGACAAATGGAAAGATTTAAATGATAGCATTGCATCAATATTAATACCCTGGTTTTGGTCATTATATTGCAGTTACATTAGAGAATGTCCTTGTATATTTAGGAAATACACACTGAAGTATCTTAAAAAAATATACTCTAAGGTATTTCTCCAGAAGATCTAGACCCAAATGGGCTGTCATAATTCTAAAAATGTTCATTTGGGGTAAATGGCATTATGTCTGCAACTTACTCTCAGAAAGTTCAGGAAAAAAAAATGAGGGAAACACAATAAGGCAAATATGGTAAAATGTTAGCATTTGTAGAATCTGGGTAAAGGAAATTCTCATACCCTTCAACTTTTGCACTTTTTTTGTAAATCTGAATTATTTCAAAATAAAAAGGTTTTAAAAATATATATATTTACACACACACACACACACACACACACACACACAGTGGCCAGGTGCAGCGGCTCATGCCTGTAATTCTGGCACTTTGGGAAGCTGAGGTGGGAAGATTGCTTGAGGCCAGGAGTTTGAGACCAGCTTGGGAAACACAGCGAGACTCTGTCTCTACAAAAAATTGTTTAAAAATTAGCTAGGCATGGTGGTGCACACCTGTATTCCTAGCTACTCAAGAGGCTGAGGCAGGAGGATTGCTTGAGCCCAGGAGTTTGAGGTTACAGTGAGCAATAATTATGCTACTGCACTCCAGCCTGGGAGACAGACTCTCTCTCTCAAAAAAAAAAAAAAAAAAAAAAGACAGAAAACAACACTAAAACAAATTCAACCCAAAAGGCAAACTGAATATTTCACTTAATTAAGAAAGAACTGGTCTGACTAAAAATAGTGCTCTTATTAGCCAGATGATAAATTTGGCTTACTGAAATGAAAACCAGTTAAATAAGTATTATTTAACCATTGTTTATATCTCACTTGCTTTTACCAAACCTATGGAGATTTCATCAGAGAATAAATTGTAGTGTGCGTTTTAACTTGTTAACAATGGCAATAATTTGTTTCACTTATCAAACCTATATGTGCCTATTTCATGCTAGACATTACATCAAGAAATTAAGATATGAAGGTGAATATATAATAGTCTCTTCAGCTTCCAGAAACTCACAATCTAATGGAAAAGATAGCTAGACAAACAACAAATTATAGTATAATGTCATGTGTTACAAAAGTGGAACAAGACTTTTATGGGAGAATGGAAAAATAAATGGTTAAATATACCCATATCACTTTAGAGTATGTTCAGTTCTGAATAACCAAAGTCCAAAAGCTGGTTTAAATAAGTAAGAGATTTAATTTTTCTCACATTATCAAGAAATACAGATTAAAGGACAGGCATGGTGGCTCATGCTTGTAATCACAGCACTTTGGGAGGCCGAGGTGGGCGGATCACAAAGTCAGGAGTTCGAGACCAGCCTGGCCAAGACAGTGAAACCCCGTCTCTACTAAAAATACAAAAATTAGCTGGGCATGGTGGCAGGTACCAGCTACTAGGGAGGCCGAGGCAGGAGAATCGCTTGAACCCAAAGGCAGAGGTTGCAGTGAGCCGAGATCGTGCCACTGTACTTCAGCCTGGGCGACAGAGCTAGACTCCGACTCGGAAAAAAAAAAAAGAAATACAGATTAAGGCAGTTCTGGGCTACTGCTTGTCCTTAGTAATACTAAGGACCCAGGCTCTTTCTCTCTTCCTGTTCTGCTACCTTCCATGAGTGGTTTTGTCTTCACTGCTGCTGTCATATCACATCTGCACTCCAGATGGGAAGAAGAGAGAAAAGGGCAAAAGGAGAGTGCCGGCTCAGCCTGTTCCTTTTAAACAGGAAAACAATGACTTTCTTGGAAGTAACACCGAATAGACACGGTTTATATAGACCAGAAAGGTGTCACATGGTCTGGAAAATAACTTTTTTTTTGCTTGGTACATTGCACCCTGAACACAATTTTTCAGTTAGTAAAAAAGAACAGGAGAAGCCAAGCACGGTGGTTCACACCTATACTCCTAGTACTTTAGGAGGCCGAGGCGGTTGGATTGCCTGGGCGGTAGTCCCAGCTATTCAGGAGGTGTGAGGCATGAGAATCGCTTGAACCCGGGAGGCTGAGGGTGCAGTGAGCCAAGATCGTGCCACTGCACTCCAGCCTGAGCGACAGAAGGACACTCTATCTCCAAAAAAAAAAAAAAAGAACAGGAGAATAGATACTGGAGAGGCAACAAGCACCACCCCTTTGGCTATGCAAAATGCATATACATCCTTCTTTCCATCTGTAGCATACATCCACTCACTACCTGTCCCCTCAGGTCTCATCCAGACTGAAATCAAGGATGTTTGGTTACAGTGCTAGTGTTTCCATTAGGTCCTGCTGAGCCTCATTGTTCTAAGGTGGAGATACTGGGGAAGATGCCCTTCTTTGGGGCTTTAAAAGCTTTCATAGTCTACTTCCTGGTGATAGGAGTTTAGGGGCCCAGGGGTGGCCTTAAGAGGTGAAAAGAGCTAGCCAGGCCTGGAGTTTCTTGGCAATACAATTCACTCGAAAACTTTATAAGCTTCAAATTGGTTTCCAGTCATTTCCATGCACAAGTAGCCACAGAAAAATAAGGATGAAGACTGTCATCCTTTGGTAGCAGCCTCTACGTTCTGCCCATCTCCCTAACCCTTACCTTAGGGGCCACTTCTTAAAGCAATGAAGAATAGTAAGTTCCAGTCAGTAAATGAATCATATATCTAATCTTTGTCTGGAAGAATAAGAAAGTCTTGAGGCATCGATCTTATTTCATGTTACAGCTCAGAATTTCCCTGCTTGTATTGGCTTTAGTTTTAGTGGATAAGAACAATTAGCATTTTTAACTCTCCAAGGCTCTAAATTATGGGACTCTTAATCAATTAGACTCTAGGCTGTAGACAGAATTGTGCCTTTTAGCAAAGTAATACTTTTTTCTATCTCTGCTTTGTGGGCTAGCTTAATCTGCATTCAACCTCTTTTTCAATTTTATTTATTATTATTATTTTTTTTTGAGACAGAACCTTGCTCTGTCTGTCGCCCAGGCTGGAGTGCAGTGGCTGTGATCTCGGCTCACTGCAGCCTCCGCCTCCCATGTTCAAGCGATTCTCCTGCCTCAGCCTCCCGAGTAGCTGGGATTACAGGCGCCCACCACCATGCCCGGCTAATTTTTATATTTTTCAGTAGAGACGGGGTTTCACCATGTTGGCCAGGGGGCTGGTCTCAAACTCCTGACCTCAGGTGATCTGCCCACCTCAGCCTCCCAAAGTGCTGGGATAACAGGTGTGAGCCACCGCTCCCGGCCAATTTTATTTTGCCTAACTCATATCACCAGGAAGTGGACTATAAAAGCTTTAACTGTTGGTCTTTGTTACTAGTCACAGAAGCAGCCTCTGGCTGCTTAGAAGCTGGAAAGGCATTAAACAGGTTGTTTCAAATTGTCCAGAACCAGGCAGGCTTGAGACTGAGCTTCCAGAAACAATGACCAAAGCCACACCACAGAAATAGGCTAATGATAAAAACTGCTGCTCTCTCGTGGGGTACCAGAAAAAAATGCCGCCATTTTTACCCTCAGGGAACACAAGATGCTACACTTCGGATGTTGCCAGAAACTCAACCTTACTATGTCTGCTCTTGCCACCATACCAATGCTACTTCTCTTCTCCATGAGGAACTTGACCCTGAAACCACTGATGCTACTCCTGCCAGCAAAACAGATTCTGTGCTGAATACAAGTGAGTGTGCTTCACCTAATCAAACGCCTGTGCCTGAGCTACAAAGGAAACTGAGGAACTTAAATTTTCTAGGTTCTGTCTTAGGGATTTAGAACTCAGGCAGATGGAAAGTCTTGAAACAAAGCAGGGTTATTTGAAGAGTAGTAAATTACCAGAAAACCTGTCAAATATCCACTATTCTACTTCTTTACCCAATTCACCTTATTGGATAATCTTTGGCATCAAAAGATATTTTACAACTGAATTCTTCTGTATTCATTAACTGTTAACACTTTAATTAGGTCAAATGCACCCCAAGTATATTTATATGCTATATACTGTTTTTATTATAATTTTGTCTTATTGATTATAAAATCCCTGACTTTGCTTTCCACATTAGATAGTGAGTACTATAACAGCCTTAGTTTGTTGATGTTGCCAGATCTTTAAAAAGGAACTGCATTGAGATCATGGTTTATTTCCTGTACTTCAGGCCCCAGAAACGCCTTATCTACTCTGGTCATATTAGATATATCAATAAAAAGCAATTTCTTTTTTTTTTGAGACGGAGTTTTGCTCTTGTTGCCCAGGCTGGAGTGCAATGGCGCAATCTCGGCTCACGGCAACCTCCGCCTCCTGGGTTCAAGCGATTCTCCTGCCTCAGCCTCCTGAGTAGCTGGGACTACAGGCATGTGCCACCATGCCCGGCTAATTTTGAATTTTTAGTAGAGATGAGGTTTCTCCATGTTGATCAGGCTGGTCTTGAACTTCTGACCTCAGTTGATCCACCTGCCTCAGCCTCCCACCAAGTGCTGGGATTATAGGCGTGACCCACCGCACCCGGCCAAAAAGCAATTCCTTGAAATAAAGTCTTTATCTCAATTTTGGACCAAAGTACAAATTTAGGTAAAGATTTTAAAATAAATTATTATGGATAGCATAGTTTATAATAGTGTGACAATCACAGAGATATTTGGAATCCAAATAATTTAAAGGACATCAAAATATTTCACACTGAAGTTCCAGAAATACTTCTAAATATTTCAAGCACATTATGTATATTATATAAATGATGACTTCAAATTAGGGAAACTGTAACACAAAAGTGTTTTCTTCCCAGAACTCGTCCCTAACTCATCAAGTTTGGATCTGTAGCTCTGCTTATGTGCCTCAGCAATCTCTGCCTCCTATCCTGGCATTCCAAGAACTGTAGCTGTACATTTAATTGCCTGTCTTTTACACAGCACTCTAAGTTCCACCGGATAGGAACCAGATCTGTCTTGCCCATTGTTCTATCCCTGGCGTCTAGCATAACAGCGATTCAATGTTTGTTGAGTCACATTAACATGTCTTAGAACACAAACCATAAGATAGTTTTAGACAATGACAAATCTAAATAAACCAAAAGGCAGAAGTTTAAAATACATCTAAAGAACAGCTTCTTGGAGCTTTTTGTTTTTTTAACTGTATCATTCGTTTAGAAGTACATCCCTATTTTTTCTTACATATATGCCAGAGAGGAAGTTAAAAAATATGGATCCTATTAAAAAACTAAGTACCATAAAAAATAATGACCCGAAGTCCTGGGTTTTCTTGGGACCATCTTTATCATAAATTTGTACGAATGAAAATATATATGTTTGTCAAAGGCCAACACTGAAACCAGGCGACTAATATCCACATTAGAAAGAGGGTTTTGACAAATGTTAATAATCAAACAGAAAGCAAGTATAGAATAATGAATAACCTGAGTATTTTTCTAACTCATAGTTAAAGGCTATGCTAGACCAATGATGAATGATATGAATAAAAAATTATGATTTGTACAAATTCAGGCACCTGAGATAATACAAAAAATTGAGTAGAAAATATTTGGAAAGAAAAATAGTTTCCAAAATATTTTTTAAAGATTTTAAAAATAAGGAATTATTTCAAATGATAAAATTATGCTTGTAATAAAGAACCTTGAATTCACCGGCAAGGATAAAGGAAGTAAATGTTTTCCTTTTATTATTTTTAATTGATACATACTAAATATGCATATTTAAGGGGTACAGTGATAGTTCAATGCATGTATATGTGTGATGATCAAATCAGGGTAATTAGCATATCTATGACCTTATTGATCATTTCTTTGTGTTAGGAATATTCAAAATTTGCTCTTCTAGCTATTTGAAAACATACAATAAATTGTTAATTATAGTTACCCTACAGTGCTATAGAACACTAGAACTTATTCCTCCTAGCTAATTGTAATTTTGGACCCATTAACCAACCTCTAGCTATCCCCCTCTGACCCTTCCTGGCCTCTAGTAACCACTATCTGCACTCTGTTTCTATAAGTTGAACTTTTTTAGGTTCCACATGAGTGAGAACATGCAATATTTGTCGTTCTGTGCCTGGCTTATTTCACTTAACATAATGTCTTCCAGGTTCATGTATGTTGTCACAAATGACAAGGTTTCCTTGTTTTTATGGCTGAATAATATTGCATTGTGTGTGTGTGTGTGTGTGTGTATATATATATATACATCACATTTTTTTAAATCAACTGTCGATGGATTCTTAGGTTGATTCCGTATCTTGGTTATTGTGAATAGTGCCAAGATAAACATGAGAATGCAGCTATTTCTTGGATACAGTGATTTCCTTTCCTTTGGATACATACCCAGCAGAGGAATTACTAGATCATGCAATAGTTCTATGTTTAGTTTTTGAGGAACCTCTATACTGTTTTCTATAATGGCTATCCTAATTTACATTCCTACCAACAGTGTATAAGAGTTCTCCTTTCTCCACATCCTTGTCAGCATTTGTTATTTTTTGTCTTTTTGACAATAGTCATTCTATCTGGGGTGAGATGATATTTCATTGTGGTTTTAATTTTCATTTCCCTGATAAGTGATGTTGCGTATTTTTTCATATACTTGTTGGCCATTTGTGTGTCTCCTTTTGAGAGATGTCTGGAAGTGATTTTTAAAAAAAATTAAAAATGAGAAATTATTTAAGATAAAGAGTTCCTGCTGGGATTCAAAATTTAATTTCCACTGTAGATATTATTTGAATGGAAGAAAAAGAGAGATGGATTTAGAATTCACGCATACAAGGTGATTACTCTTCCAAATGAAGTTTCGTTTTATTACTTTCAATTTCTATTATTTTTCATTTTGAGACATTATATGATATTTTTTAGAAACACATAATCACAACTTTCCATTTTCTAAACAAGAAGCAGAATTTTTATTCTTGTCATTTCTACGTGACAGTATAGACACTGCTAAAATATTTGAAGGAATTTTGCTTAAAGTAACTTTTAGAAAGAGAGATTAAGGAATCAAATTTCTTACATTTTGGACCTATACATATATATACACACACACAGAAAGAATGAGGCTGTTATTAAGGCAATATGTATTAATACTCATAAAAGAGTCAAAATATTTAATTCTGTGGGAAAATTAAAGTATACATAAAACCAAAGGATAAAAAGAAATCTAAATAATATTCAATACTGTTATATCTAAAACAAGGCATTTGAAATATAGATACTAAATTTAGTTATTTAAAATAACCTAAAACTTTATTCATATGATAAAAATAATATATATCTGTGATTACCTGTATAAAATGTTGGCTATACTACACAGAAACTCTAAAGATCATTATTAAGATAAAAGCTGATAACTACACATCTTAAATTTAGGATTAACTATGTTTTCTGCCCTTATAAACATAACTTAGATCAGCCAGGTGCAGTGGCTCACACCTGTAAACCCAGCATTTTGGGAGGCTGAGGCAGGTGGATCACCTGAGGTCAGGAGTTCCAGACCAGCCTGGCCAACATGGTGAAACCTTGTCTCTACTAAAAATACAAAAATTAGCTGGGCGTGGTGGCAAGCTCCTGTAATCCCAGCTACTTGAGTGGCTGAGGCAGGAGAATCACTTGAACCTGGGAGGTGGAGGCTGCAGTGAGCGGAAATCATGCCACTGTACACCAGCCTGGGTGACAAGAGCGAAAATCTGTTTCAAGGAAAAAAAAAAAAAAAAGGGCACGGTGGCTCACGCCTGTAATCCCAGCACTTTGGGAGGCCAAGGCAGGCGGATCACGAGGTCAAGAGTTTGAAACCAGCCTGACCAACATGGTGAAACTCCGTCTCTACTAAAAATACAAAAATTAGCCGGGTGTGGTGGTACACGCTTGTAATATCAGCTACTCAGGAAGCTGAGGCAGGAGAATTGCTTGAACCCAGGAGGCAGAGGTTGCAGTGAGACGAGATCACACCACTGCACTCCAGCATAGGAGACAGAGCAAGACTCCATCTAAACAAAACAAAACAAAACGAAAAAACCATAACTCAGATCTAATAATTTCTTTTTTTTTCTTTTCTTTTCTTTTTTTGTGAGACAGGGTCTGGCTCTGTCACCCAGGCTGAAGTGCAGTGGTGCGATCTCGGGTCATTGCAATATCCGCCTCTCAGGCTCAAGTGATCCTCCCACCTCAGCCTCCCTAGTAGCTGGGGCCATGGGTGCACATTACCATGCCTGGTGAATTTTTCGTATTTCTGGTAGAGACAGGGTTTTACTATGTTGCCCTGGCTAGTCTCAAACTCCTGAGCTCAGGTGATTTACCCACCTCAGCCTCCCAAAGTGCTGGGATTACAGGTGTGAACCACAGTGCCCAGCCCAAGATCTAATAATTTCTGATAAGTCCCCATTAATTAAAAGTAACTTTAAAAGCCCTTTGGACTTATACTACCAGGTAGGAAGATCTATTATAAGGCTGTAATAATCAAGACATGAAGGTATATGATGCAGGACAGAAAAACAGATTGAAGAGATTATAAAGTCCAGAAACAGATGCACACATATATAGTTCTTAGATTTTATGACAAAGGTGATCCTGTAGAGTAGCAGGGGGAAGAGTGGTCTTTTCAATAAGTGTTGCTGGATCAACTGGATAGTCACATGTAAAAAAATAAATCTTGACCCCCCCCATCTCATACCATATACAAACCAACTCTAGTTGATATAAACAACCAAATGGAAAAGATCAAACAATATAGCTTTTTTTTTTTTTTTTTTTTTTTTTTTTTTGAGACGGCGTCTTGCTCTGTTGCCCAGGCTGCAGGGCAGTGGCTCGATCTTGACTCACTGCAGGCTCCGCCTCCCGGGTTCATGCCATTCTCCTGCCTCAGCCTCCAGAATAGCTGGGACCATAGGTGCCCACCACCACGCCTGGCTAATTTTTTGTATTTTTAGTAGAGATGGGATTTCACTGTGTTAGCCAGGATGGTCTCGATCTCCTGACCTCGTGATCCGCCCGCCTCGGCCTCCCAAAGTGCTGGGATTACAGGCGTTGAGCCACCACGCCTGGCCTTTTTTTTTGTTTTTGAGATGGAGTCTCACTCTGTTGCCCAGGCTGGAGTGTGGTGGCATGATCTTGGCTCACTGCAGCCTCCGCCTCCCACATTCAAGTGATTCTCCTCCCTTAGCTTCCTGAGTAGCTGGAATTACAGGCATGCGCCACCATGCCTGGCTAGTTTTTGTATTTTTAGTGAAAATGGGGTTTCACCATGTTGCCCAGGCTCGTCTTGAACTCCTGACCTCAAGTGATCCACCCGCCTCGGCCTCCCAAAGTGGTGCAGGGATTACAGGTGTGAGCCACTGCACCCAGCCTACAATAAAGCTTTTGGAAGAAAGCACAGGAGAATCTCTTCACGATCTTGCTTGAGCTAGGCAAAGATTTCTTTAATAGAATTAAAAAGCACTAATTATTAAAAAATCCATAAATATGACTACATTAAGAACTTCTTACAGAAAGATAACATTACCAAAGTGAAAAGGAAAGCCACAAAGTAGAAGATTCTTGTAATACATATACCCACCAAATTTCTATATTCAGAACATACAAAGAAATCCTTTAAATCAACAATAAAAAGGCAGACAACCCCTTAGAAAAATGGACAAAAGACTCAAACAGGCACTTCATAAAAAAGAATATCCAAATGTCCACTAAACAACTGAAAAGGTCCTCATAGTTCATTAGTTACCAGAGAAATATAAATTAAAATCACAATGTGATACCACCACATATCCATCAGAAAGGCCAATTTTTTTTTTTTTACATGTGGCTTGTTTTACATGTTGGTTACATGGGTATTTCATTTTATGAAAATTCACTGAGCTATACAATTACAAATTGAGTACTTTTTTGTTTGTATGTTATACTTCCATAGTCTGCTTAAAAAACAAAGCCTTTCAATATATATATATTTTTGAGGCAGGGTCTTACTCTGTCGCCCAGGCTGGAGTACAGCGGCATACTCACGGCTCATTAAGGCCTCAACCTCCTGGGCTGAAGTGATCCTCCCACCTCAGCCTCCCTACTAGCTGGAATTACAGGTGTGCACCACCGCATCCTGATAACTTTTGTATTTTTTGTAGAGGCGGGGTTTTGTCATGTTGCCCAGGCTGGTCTTGAACTCCTGGGCTCAATCTAGACTCCTGCCTTGGCCTCCCAAAGTGCTGGGATTACAGGAATGAGCCACTGCACCTGGCCAACAATTTTGAATGTCATCTTTTTGTTGTTACTGTCCCCAAAGATACTTTAGAGAATAAAAACAAAATATTATGTGAAATGAGATTTTGCTGAAGCACCATCTGGAGTCTCGAGATATCATGGAGGATCCTCAACTATATTTCCATTTCCTATAATCCTAAATCTTCTAAATTAAAATAACTAATTATAGGCCAGGTGCAATGGCTCATGCATGTAATACCAGCACTTTGGGGGGCTGAAGCAGGTGGATCACCTGAGGTCAGGAGTTTGAGACCAGCCTGGCCAACAAAGTAAAACCCTGTTTCTACTAAAAATACAAAAATTAGCTGGGCATGGGTGGTGTGTGCCTGTAGTCCTAGCTAGTTGGGAGGCTGAGGCATGAGAAATGCTTGAACCCAGGAGGTGGAGGTTGCAGCGAGCCAAGATCGCACTACTGCACTCCAGCCTGGGCAACAGAGTGAGACTCCATCTCAAAAAACCCCCCCAAAAAAAAACAAAAAAAAACAAAAAACAAAACTCATTATAAAGTAAAAGGTAAAGAAATAGTCTAGGTAAGTGATAAATGATGCCAGAAAAATTAAGAACTGTAAATAAATATGATAAAAATATATAGTTGTACTGTCTTCGTAATTAGAGTGTTGAAATATAAGAAGATAAAAATAAAAAATAAAAATTAAAAGGAAACAAATGTGGCAAAACAAAGTTTCATAATTCAGTCTTATAGACTACAACCTTATAAAATATATATGCTATATACCACATTGTCTGGCAAAATCAAGCTGTTTTATCACTCAGCATTACATGTGCTATAATTATTCAATATTTTAAAACACATTGCAGTTAGAAACCATTTTTCTTTAATTTTACTTACTCAGTGTATTGTGGTCTGTGTGAATACCTTGTATAACAGATGTTCTGAGTAATAATTCAACATCAGAACCTATTTTCATTAGCTGTTAAGAAAACCAAACAAATAGAGTAAGTCCTTTAGGTGTTTCATATGAATGTACTGTTTTTGAAAACGATAGTTTTACTATAATTTCTTTTCAAGTAATACAGTAGTTTCTCCTTATCTGCAGTTTCAGTTACCCGTGGTCAACTGTGGTCTGAAAATATTAAATAGAAAATTCCCAAAATAAATAATGTATAAGTTTTTAATCACATGTCACTCTGAGTAGCATGATGAAATCTCATGCCATCTGCTCCAGCCTGTCTGGGATGTGAATCATTTGTTTGTCCAGCATATCCATATTGTATACACTGTCCACCTGTGGTCACTTAGTAGCCATCTTGGTTATCAAGATTGACTGTTGCCACACTGCAGTGCTTATATTCAAGTAACTCTTATTTTACTTAATAATGGCTCCAAAGCATAAGAGTACTGTGTCTAATTTATAAATTAAACTTTATCATAGGAAAGTATATATAATAAAAACATAGTATATAGGATTTGGTACTATCAGAGATTTGAGGCATCCACTGAGGATCTTAAAATGTATTCCCCAATGATAAAGGGGGACTACGGTACTGCTTTTAACTTTTTATAACCATTCCAACTAGTATAGAAAGCTCAGATATGCATATAGTTTTAACTTTTATCTATCAATTCTATATTTTCTTCCAAAACAGATTTAGAGTATTTTTTGTTACAATGTGTATTTTTAAGTGTGTTTAAAATGCACATTTTTGGGAGGGCAGTTGAATCTTTCTTTTATAGAGTTAGATGTTCAGAACACTTGAACTCCAACTTTGGCTGTGTCATTAAGTGTATGGCCTTGGGTTAATCACCTACTCTCTTTGAGTTTCAGACCTCATCAAATAATACGTACTTGAGAGACCCTGAGACCCTTTCAGGGATCTGTGAGGTCAAAATTACTTTCAAAACACTACAGCCTTCTGCATGGTTTGAGTTGTCAGCAGTAGAGCTTTCTCCATCAAAATACCATTTTTTACCTTTACAGAACCACTGACAAATTAAGATTATTTAGACTTAGCTATTTGGCAGATATTTTCTTATTTTCTTAGAAAAGTAGAGTGTGTCACTTCAAAGAAAACAACTGACAGTATTTGCTGACAATGACAAAACTGAAGCTTTCAAGCAAATATCAGAATTCTGGAGAACTTGTATCTGCCAGGGTAAGCTTGATAGCTTCACAATACTTAAATATTTTTTTCTTGCTTTGTTTTTGAGACAAGGTCTTGCTTTGTCACCCAGGCTGGAGTGCAGTGGTGTAATCATAACTCACTGCAGCCTTGAACTCCTGGGCTCAAGTGACCCTCCCACTTCAGCCTCCAAAAGTGTTGGGATTACAGGTGTGAGCCACCATGCCCAGCCTTAAAGATTTTTCTGATGAGATGGATATTAGTATTGATAGATATAATTTTAAAATATGTAATGAACTATGTCAATATCTGGAAGATCTGTAGTATTTAATGAACCTGCATTTTCTAAATCATCACTGCATGATGTTACAAAATCATGCATGGGTAAAAAATCCATTCACAGGGAAATATCAATTAAAGTTCACTGGTCTACCTAAACGAAGCTTTGAGGGCATGGGAGAGAATATCCCAAGAAGAGGCAACAGCATAAAAACCCTAAGTGAGGAAACTTTTTGGTAAATTCAAGGACCCTCAAAGAAGGGGCTGAGATTGGAAGAGTGAGGGGGATGTGGTTCAAGTTGAGGTGGAAAGGTAACAAAGGTCAGATGACAGTCTTGTAGGTCATGTTAGGCACTTTAGATTTTTCTTGAATGAGATGAAGAGTCATGGGGTTGTGAGTAGTAGAGTGCTGAGATATGCCTTTTTTTTTTCTTTTTTAAAGGTTTATTCTATTTTTAAAAGTACTGAGAATAGGCTGTAGGGAGTGCGGCTGGAAGCAGGAGGCCCATTAAGAGGCTGTTATAACAAGAGAGATGATGGTGGCTTGGACTCGGAGATAATGACAGGGAGGATAAGAAGTAGTTGAGTTCTGTATATATTAATATTTTGAGACTTAAGTCAACAGGATTTGCTATCAGATTGGATATAAGTGTGAGAGAAGAATAGCAGTTAAGTAAGCACCAAGGTTTTTGGTCTGAGCATCAAAAGGAGGGAGCTGGAATTAACTGCCATGGAGAGAGCTGTGGGAGAGCAAAGCCTCATCTCCTGACACCTGGGAAGGGGCTTAGCAGGGCAGAGAAGGAGAAAATAATGGGTCTCCTCAGCCATTGGAGGTACATAAACTGAGTCAAGTCCTAGATATAAGGCTGGAAACAAGGCTAGTTGAGGAATAAGGGATTAGGCGGGTCCAGAGGAGATGAGGAGGAGGTGGTCTGCATGAATCCTGGAACCCGCCCCCCCCCAAAAAAAATTCCATTTGTCTGACAGATAACAGAGTTGCACATTGGAACTAACCTTTAACTGGGTGACACAGTGAGACTCCGTCTCAAAAAAAAGAAATTACCTCATGTCAAGGTGTAGTATTAAAAAATATTCACAATTATGTGGCTTATGCCTGTAATCTCAGAACTTTGGGAGGCTAAGGCAGGAGGGTCGCTTGAAGCCAGGAGTTTGAAACCAGCCTGGGCAACAAAGCAAGACCTCCTCTCTACCCAAAAAAATAAAGAAAAGAAAAAATCACAATTATCTAATTGTTCTACTCTTTTCCAACTACAAATCTGTGTGAGGCTGAATTTTCTTCATATACTTCAACCTAAAAAACATATTGCAGGGGGCTGGGCACAGTGGCTCACGCCTGTAATCCCAGCACTTTGGGAGGCTGAGGTGGGTGGATCACCTGAGGTCAGGAGTTCAAGACTAGCCTGGCCAACATGGTGAAACCCGTCTACTAAAAATACAAAAATTAGCTGGGTGTGGTAGCATGCACCTGTAATCCCAGCTACTCAGGAGGATGAGGCATGAGAATTACTTGAACCCAGAGGTGGAGGTTGCAGTGACCTGGGATCATGCCACTGCACTCCAGCCTGGGCAACAAGAGCGAAACTCCATCTCAAAACAAAAACAAAAACAAAACAAAAACAAAAAAACCAATACCACTCTTCTCATTAAATTTTTAAAAATAGTTATTTTTCATAAATATCATGTTACTTTTTAACATTTAATAAAATTGTTATTTTAAAATGAATTATCAATATATATTTTTAAAAATTCTCAGTTTACATTTCTAATATGGTAAATAATGATATAAACAAAGCTTTTTGGGGTCCTCAATTTGTAAGAGTGTAAAGGTTCTTTGAGATGACCACGTTTGAGAACTGCTGGTCTAGAGAGGATGCCTGAGATTCCTTTTAGTGCCAAGACTCTATCAACCCTCTAATAACAAAGCAATTATTTAAAAATTACTAAAATCTTAATATTTTTCAGTTGCAGAAAGTACAAAATATACATTTGTATATAACAAATATGGAATTTCTAGATTGCTTAATGTTAAATTAATGCTCTGTAAGTAAAATGAATTTGGGAGATTGTAGTTCATTTTCCCAGTTTACTTGATATAAACAGAACTCAATTTAAAAGTCTTTAATCATAATTTCAAAATTAAAAAATTATCATATTGTTATGAATTAGTCTACTGAATAGCAAACAGTACAAATTTCCTCATATACCTTTTAACTTCCCTTCAAGTCATGAGTTGATTATACTGTCATTTTAATTTCTGCCATGAATAAAAATTACATATTCCCTATTTGCCCTATCATGTTTCAGCAAAATCTTTCCCTTTTTGTTTATTTTATAGAGAGGGAATACTTAGGCTATCTCATTTTGTCTCATGAGCTCCATTATTACAGGTATTTACTATTTCAAAAATAGCATTTTCTCCACTAAATATAAATGCATTTTTTATCAGTTTTTTTTTTAAACATCTGGAAATTCTATGAACATAGAAGAATTTCTCTAGTTTGTACCTTCCTTTAAAAAGGATTCTTTTTAAAGGAATCAATTCTTGGAACCATATCAATTCTTAGAACCAAATCAATTCTTGGAACCATAAATATCTTGCAAATTATTTTCCATTTTTTTGTTTTGTTTTCTTCCTAAGGGTCCTTTCCTTACCTTTATATAGTTAGACATAGGAAGCTGAGGACAGAGATAATATGTATATGCCAGAATACATAATATATAGGAAAAGAAAAATTGTGCATTTTTTTCAATAAACTTCTACTAGGAGTATTAGGGAGCTGAGAAAGTAGTGTCTGTATAGTGTCTTCAACTAGAGCAAGTGACCAAAATGCAAATACAGAAAGCAAAGCAAGAATAGTTCATACTGCGGCTGTTTGTCATTGCCAAGATGGGATTAAAAATAAATATCTAACCGCTTAGTTCAGTTAAGAGTAGAAGTTTCCTCTGTAGTTCTGAGTTACTACAACACTCATTCTCTTTAGTTCCAGTCACTTGCTTTAAGTGAAGATAGAATTTCTGTAGGTTTCTGGGTTTGTTCAGCTGTTCTGGCCTTGATCATGGCTATTTCCATGTTCTGTTGATGGGGTACCTTGCTGTATTTTGGTGTTGGCAGATGAGCCTGAGGAGGTGAGCCATACCAAATAAGTGAAGGTTATCTACAGTTGTGATGGCCTTAACTATCAAGTAATGGTTTTTATTTTACATAACCCCTCTATCTTCATCATTTCCTCTTTGACAAGATAATTGTATAAGTTTTACTATAATTGAAAAAATTACTGTACCTCTTCTATTTTCTTAGAAGAAGTTTCACTTTTATTATTTTTGAATTCTTCATTTATCTTTATTCTGGCTGCTACAAAGAGAAAAATACATATAGTTATTCGCTTTTGTAATCTATAATTCCTATCTCAATAATTGACACGTTATTCACTATGAATGGCTACTTCTCTACTATAGAAATTGCCCTCATGAAAAACAAAGTATAAGAATAAGAAATTTATTAATGAAGTCTCTTGGAGAGCTTTTGACAGGGTGACAAGTTTGTAGGTAAACCTACTATAAACCTTTGGCACTCTAATATTTTTTCTTCCACTGATTTTTACTCTCAAATTCATTTGTATACCTATAGCTACTGAATTATAATAAATCTAATTTAATGTTTTATTTTTACAAATCTAAGGATTTCTATTAAAATGCTTTTTTAAGATGGTAAAATTCAATACATACAAGTATGTTAAACTACATACACACATACACAGAGATTGGCAGCAAACAGGATATATGTGTACATATATGTAAAATTTTAAGTGTCTTGGCTGACATATAAAGTGAGTGACAAATAAAACTTTTGTTTACATATACCACTGAGAATTTGATATCATTATAGCAGCATACTTTGGTAGAATCTCACTGGTCTTATTGTGCTGCTGTGAGCGTTTAATGGAACAATCCGTATAAAGTGCTTAGCAAATATGCAACAAATTGTTAGCTGTTCTTATAACTATTCCACTTAAAAAATTTAAAGCAACAAAAATATTCCATGTTGATAATTACCATAAAAACTTCTATGTTGTGTGTGTGTATATATACATATATATGTTTTATATATATAGGTTTTATATATATATATATATATATTTTTTTTTTTTTTTTTTCAGATGGAGTCTTGCTTTGTCGCCCAAGCTGGAGTGCAGTGGCGTGATCTCGGCTCACTGCAACCTCCGCCTCTGGGTTCAAGCAATTCTCCTGCCTCAAGGGATTACAGGTGTGTGCCACCATGCCCGGCTAATTTTTGTATTTTTAGTAGAGGTGGGGTTTCACCATGCTGGCCAGGCTGGTCTCTAACTCCTGACCTCAAGTAATTCACCTGCCTCTGCCTCCCAAAGTGCTGGGATTACAGGAGTCAGCCACTGAGCCCGCCTATGTTGCATATATTTCATTACGTAAGGTGGTTTAGAGTTTGGACTTTTGAATCAGACTGCTTAGACTAAATCCCAGGTCCACCTTTTACTCAGTATGATGTGGGACAGATATTTTCACATTTTGTCAATTTTCTCATTTGTAAAAATAGGAATTATAATAGTAACTATCTTACAGAAATGTTACAAGAATTAAATCAGGAATTCATGTAAAGTACATATAATACAATACATATATCTTATTTGTTCAGAAATTATTTTTGATGAGTTACAAAAACTTAAATCCCTGGAAACAGTGGGGACACTTTACGTAGGTGCACTCTTAAGGAGGTTCAGAAATGTATGAGGAGTGGAACTGAACATGAATAACACAGAACCTAAATTTCAGAGCCTGTGACTTCCAGATAAGATAGAAACTACTTAAAACAGGGAGATACTGAATTTGGAATCATTTGGGATGGATTCTCTTTCACAGCTGCTCTTTTAGACTGACATAAGACATTAACAACATGGTAATATCTGGTCCTAGAGAGTGTGAAAATTTGATTATGTAACAGAAAGTTCAATGGCTTGAATATAAGGCAAGCAATGATAAACACTGAAATTCTGGTCCCTCGCCTTTTTTTTTGACCAACTCTTTATGAAGACTTGATCTTTAAAAATTTTTCTTTAAGTAGATATTTCTCAAATAAGTGTAATATAAGCTAATCTTTATAAAAGATATCAGAGAGAGGTAGTGAAGGTCATTCCCTAAAATGGGTCTTGACCACACAGGGTTTCTCAGACAGATTAGTAGTCATCTAAAAAGTAGACTGGCTCCAAAGGGGTAAAGAACATACTTACCTTCTAATGCTCTGGCATCATTTTTAAAAACTTGTTGTCTGGTCCTGTGCAGTGTTTTAAAGAGCTGTAAAACCTGTTAAGAAAATCAGAATTCAAGGTTGGGCACAGTGGCTCATGCCTGTAATCCCAGCACTTTGGGAAGTTGAGGTAGCAGGATCGCTTTAGCCCAGGAGTTCGAGACCCTGGGCGATATGGTGAGACCCCCATCTCTACAAAAAAAAATTTTTTTTTGACATGCAGTCTCACTCTGTCGCCCAGGCTGGAGTGCAGTGGCGTGATCTTGGCTCACCACAACCTCCGCCTCCTGGGTTCAAGCAATTCTCCTGCCTCAGCCTCCCGAGTAGCTGGGATTACAGGCACCTGCCACCAAGCCTGGCTAATTTTTGTATTTTTAGTAGAGACAAGGTTTCACCATGTTGTCCAGGCTGGTCTTGAGCTCCTGACCTCAGGTGATCCACCCGCCTTGGCCTCCCAAAGTTCTAGGATTACATGAGTGAGCCACCGCACCCGGCCAAAATATTTTTTTAAAATTAGTCAGGCCATGGTGGTGTGCACCTGTGGTCCTAGCTATGTGGGCGGCTGAAGTGGGAGGATTGCTTGAGTCCAGGAAGTTGAGGCTACAATGAGCTCTGACTGCGCTACTACACTCCAGCCTGGGTGACAGAGCAAGACCCGGTCTCAAAAAAAAAAAAAAAAGAAAAAAAAAAAAAGAAAAGAAAAAGAAAATCAGAATTCAGACCTCAAAAGGAAAACATTTCACATTTCACACAAATCATATTACAAGGATTAAACAGTATTCCTTTTGTGTTTGTTTCATAGACTATTTTTAAAAATAGTTGGTGAAAACCAGGACTTGCCAAAATAACTTTCCTTTGATTATTTGTCTCTACATTAAAAACATTTTTAGCCTTATTTACAAAAATAATACAAAGTTATTTGAAATAAATAAAACAATATAAGGATGGTTAAAAAGTTAATAATCCTCATGCTAAAAACCAGTCTGCTACTTTACCAGTCTGGTATGTATCTGTTCTCATTTTTCTTAACCTATTGAAGTTTTAATCTGCTCAATATCATACACACACATATACAAAATTATGAATTTATTGCATCTTAAAAGAGGCCACAGAAGGAAGATGTTTTTAAAAATTTAGACAAATTTAATTGCTATTCCCTTTTTTTTTTTTTTTTTGAGACGGAGTCTCACCTTGTCACCCAGGCTGGAGTGCAATGACACAATCTCGGCTCACTGCAACCTCCACCTCCCAAGTTCAAGCGATTCTCCTGCCTCAGCCTCCCAAGTAGCTGAGATTACAGGCGTGTGCCACCACGCCCAGCTAATTTTTTGTTATCTTTAGTGGACACGGGGTTTCACCATGTTGGCTGGGCTGGTTTTGAACTCCTGACCTCGTGGTCCGCTGACTTGGCCTCCCAAAGTGCTGGGATTACAGGTGTGAGCCACTACGTCTGGCCCTTTTAATTGCTATTTCATAAAAAATAAGTGAAATGTTGAGACTTATGAATATTCTGAGTCTGTATTGAAAAAAATAAAAAGAGAGAAAAGAGCCTGGCATTTTGGTAAAAGACAGATTGTGAAGAGGCTTTAGTGATACGCTGAGGTCACTTCTCAAGTCCAAAAAGGTACTCAATATTGTTCTCTCAATATTGCTCTTCCTCCACTCTTCTCTATTTTACTTATTGGAGGCCACCAAGTTTCTGAAGCCAGAAATCTGTAGGTCATCCTTTTATTCTACCTTACTCTTGTTGTGGAAACTTTAGAAATGTCTCTGTAATCTTTCTTTTATCCTCTCTCAACAAAATCACTTATGTTCAGGCACTCCCCATCTCTTAGACTACTTACAAAGGTTTGTCACTTTGCCACCACACCCTCCTGTCCTCCAGTCTGTTGTACAAATAATGTCTAACATTTACTAAGCATACTGTGTGCTAGACACCATTTTAAGTGTTTTACATATATTAGAAAACCTATAACATCAAAGGCAGACATGAAAACAGAAATAAGAAACAGAGCAAAAAAACTCAAAAATAAAAACCAAGCTGCCATAAAAAACTTCCTCAGAAACATGTTATCGCAGAGATGGAATAACATCAATGAAAAGCTACGGTAAATTTAAAAAGGAACATTCCAAAAACTCCCAAAAGCTCTTGGCTATCAAACAGGTGAAAGTAAGGATTAAGTTGAGAAAAATTGCCCAGAATGTAGAATAAAAGTTCAGAAACAGAAATTGAGGAGAGGAAAGATAAGAAAATTAAGGGAGAAGCCCCAACAGCTAGATTAGCAGAAGGGCCAACAAGAGAGAAAAGAGAAAAGGGACGGAAGAAATTTTAAATTTTTCACTTAATATTTGGGTAAAAGGGAAGAAAAAAAAAATTCACCAAGTAAGGCACACGAATTACAAGATAGAAAGGGTTCCACCAAGTGCCCAACATAAAACTCGTAACACAGCACAGCATGATGTTAAGTTCAGTGCAATGCTGATAATGAGAACAATTTCAGAGAATCAACATTTCACATGTAAAGGATGGAAAAAATCAGAATGGTACCTGACTTCTAAATAGCACCACTGTAAGAAGACAATGGAATAACATATTCAAGTTTTGAAAAAATGTCTGCTTTAGAACACCATAGATACTCAAACTATCACTCAAAGACAAGGGCAAATACATATTTTCAGAAATGCAAAGTCTCTTATCTGTCATACCCACTTTATTGGAAAGCTACAGAAGAATATGCTCCACAAAAATAAGGAAATGAACCACAAAAGGAAAAGACATGGGAACTCAGGAGACAGGTAGTCTAACATGGGAGAGGCAAAGACCATGGGGAAGAACAAATGCTAGTCAACATTTGTGCAGCCAGACTAGAAAGCAACTAGGCAGGACTATAGCAAAAGACTGAATTGCTCCAGGAAAGGTATTGCTAGGATAAATGAAACTGATAGACTGGTTTTGCCTAGAATTTGGGAATAGATATCTAGGATATCTATTAAAGGATATTTTTAAAAAGTAATAATTTTTAAAAGGCAGTTATTAATTTAAAGATGAAGAAATGGGAAAAAGACAATCATATAATGTACTTAAAGGGCTCAGCTGTGGGTAATTTTTATAGCAATAATAACATCAAAGATGTTAAAGTACTAGGTGCTAGCAGAACTGTGAGGGCAGCTGTTTGCTTTATAGGACACAAATGAGAAAATGTGGTGTATATATACATCATAGAATACTAAAAAAGAATGAAATCATGTCCTTTGCAGCAGCTGCTGGAGACCATTATCCTAAATGAAATAACTCAGAAACAGAAAATCAAATACTGCATATTCTGACTTATAAGTAGGTGTTAAGCAAAGGGTACACCTTTGTGGATAGAACGCCAAAAGGGAGACGCCAAAAGGGAGGAGGATAGGAAGGGGTTGAGGGTGGAAAAATTACCTATTGGGTACAATATTCATTATTTGGGTGATGGGTTCACTAGAAGCCCAAACCTCACCATTATGTAATTTACCCATGTAATAAACCTGCATATGTACTCTCTGAATCTAAAATAAAATTAAGAAAAATAAAAAGTCAAAGGATTTGAATAGATATTTCTTCCAAAAAAAAAAAAACCCATAAATGGCCAATAAGCCATAAAAAGATGTTCAATGTCATGTGCCATCTGGAAACACAAATCTAAACCTCAATGAGATACCATTTCGTCCCAGTAGAATGGCTACTGTAAAAAAGACAGTCAATAAAAAGAGTTGACAAAGACATGGAAAAACAGGAACTCTTATACATTGTTTGGCATTTAAAATGGTACAGTTGCTTTGGGAAACAGTTTGGCAGTTGCTAAAAAAATTTAAACCTATAGTTATCTTATGACCCAGAAATTCTACTACTAGGTATATACTCAAGACAAATGAAAACATGTTCACACAAAAACATGTATGCTAATGTTCATGGTAGTATTATTCATAATAGTGAAAAAGTAGAAATAACCTAAATGTCCATGAACTCATGAACGGGGAAGTAAAATGTGAAATATCCTTATTAATAAGAGCTTAATTAGCTCTTAATAAGCTAACGCAGGCTGATGCAGTGGCTCACGCCTGTAATCTCAGCCCTTTGGGAAGCTGAGGTGGGTGGATCGCTTGAGCACAGGAGTTCAAGACCAGCCTGGCCAACATGGTGAAACCCTGTCTCTACTAAAAAATACAAAAAATTAGCTGGTGTGGTGGTGGGCACCTGTAATCCCAGCTACTTGGGAGGTTGAGGCAGGAGAATTGCTTGAACCTGGGAGGTGGAGGTTGCAGTGAGCCGAGATGGTGCCACTGCACTCCAGCCTGGGTGACAGCGAGATTCCATCTCAAACAAAACAAAACAAAACAAAACAAAACCAGCCTGGGCAACATGGCCAAATCCTGTATCTACAAAAAATAAAAAAATTAGCCAGGCGTGGTGGAGGGTGCTTGTAGTCCTAGCTACTCGGGAGGCTGAGGTGGGAGGATCTCTTGAGCTTGGGAGGCAGAGGTTGCGGCGAGCCAAGATGACACCACTGCACTGCAGGCTGGGTGACAGAGTGAGACCCTGTCTCAAAACAAAACAAACCAAACAAACAAACACACCCAAAAAAGGCCGAGCGTGGTTGCTCATGTTGCTCATGCCTGTAATCCTAGCACTTTGGGAGGTCAAGGCAGGCAGATCACCTGAGGTCGGGAGTTTGAGACCAGCCTGACCAACATGGAGAAACCCCATCTCTACTAAAAATACAAAATTAGCCGGGCATGGTGGCGCATGCCTGCAATCCCAGCTACTCGGGAGGCTGAGGCAGGGGAATCGCTTGAACCTGGGAGGCGGGGGTTGTGGTGAGCCGAGATTGCGCCACTGCACTCTGCCCTGGCCAACAATAGCGAAACTCCATCACCAAAAAAAAAAAAAAAAAAAGAGATTGAAGCTGGTGACTTTGAGTTGAAGCCAATGATAATTTGTCATTCCAAAATCCTAGGACCCTTAAGAATTATGCTAAGTCTACTCTACCTGTGCTCTACAAATCAACAAAGTGCATCTGTTTAAAGCATGGTTCGCGGATATTTTAAGCCCACTGTTGAGATCTGCTCAGGAAAAAAAAAGATTCCTTTCAAAATATTACTGCTCACTGACAACACACCTCATCACCCAAGAGCTCTGATGGAGATGTAAAAGGAAATTAATATTGTTTTCATGACTGCCAATACAACATCCATTTTGCAGCCCCACAGGTCAAGGTCAAGTAGTAATTTTGGCTTTTAAGTCCTTTTTTTTTGAGACAGGGCCTTGTTCTGTCACCCAGGCTCGAGTGCAGTGGTACGATCATGGCTTACTGAAGTCTCGATCTTCTGGGCTCAAGCGATCCTCCCACCTCAGCCTCCAAAGTTGCTGGGAGCACAGGCGCATGCCACACATTGAGCTAATTTTTGTACTTTTTGTAGAGACAGGTTTTGCCATGTTGCCCAGGCTGGTCTTGAACTTCTGACTCAAGCAATCTGCCCACCTCAGCCTCCCATAGTGCTGGGATTAGAGGTGTGAGCCAGACTTCTAAGTCTTATTTAAAAGACTCATAAGGCTATAGCTGCCATAGACAGTGATTCCTCTGATGAATTTAGGCAAAGTAAATTGAAAACCTCCTGGGAAGGATTCACCATTCCAGATGCCATTCAGAGAATTCAAGAGAGGAGGTCAAAATAGCAACAATAACAGGCATTTGGAAGAAACTTATTTGAACACTCATGGATGACTTTGAGGGGTTCAAGACTTCAGTGGAGGAATTAACTGCAGATACGTGGAAAGTGCAAGTGAAACTAGGATAAGAAGTGGAGCCTTAAGGTGTGACTGAATTGCTGCAATCTCGATAAAACTTAAATGCATGAGGAGTTGCTTCTTATGGATGAGCAAAGAAAGTGGATTCTTGAGTTTATGAAGATCATCACTCACATCACTTCACTCCTGGTGAAGATGCTGTAAACATTGTTGAAATAACAACAAAGGATTTAGAATATTATATGAACTCAATTGATAAAGTAGCGGCTGGGGTTGAGAGGATTTAATCCAATTTGAAAGACGCTCTACTGTGGGTAAAATGCTATCAAATAGCATCACATGCTACAGATAAATCTTTTGTGTGTGAAAGAGTCAATCAATGTGGTCAACTTTACTGTAGTCCTATTTTAAGAAATTGTCACAGTCATCTTAACCTTGAGCAACCACCAATCTGATCAATTAGCAGCCATCAACATCGAGGCAAGATCTTTCATCAGCAAAAAGATTACAACTTTCTGAAAGCTCAAATAATTGTTAGCATTTTATAGCAAAAAAGTATTTTTTTATTTAAGGTATGTACTTCCTTATTTTTTATTTTTTGAGATGGAGTTTTGCTCTTGTTGCCGAGGCTGGAGTGCAATGGTGCGATCTCGGCTCACTGCAGCCTCTGCCTCCTGGGTTCAAGGGATTCTGCTGCCTCAGCCTCCTGAGTAGCGTAGCTGGGATTACAGACACGTGCCACCACGCCTAGCTAATTTTTGTATTTTTAGTAGAGACGGGGTTTCACCGCGTTGGCCAGATGGGTCTTGAACTCTTGACCTTGTGATCCGCCCACCTGGGCCTCCCAAAGTGCTGGGATTACAGGCGTGAGCCACCTTTCCCAGCCAACGTATGTACTTTCTAAAGACATAATGCTACTGCACACTTAATAGACTACATTATAGTGTAAAGATAACTTTTATATGCACTGGGACCAAAAAACTTGTATTACTCGCTTTACTGCAATATACACTTCGTCGCCGTGGGCTTGAACCAAACCTGCAGCATCACCTAGGTATGCCTGTATCTAAAAATGTGGAAGTGGCTTTGGAATTGAGTAATGTGTAGAGGCTGGAATAATTCTGAGGTGCTTGATAGTAAAAGCCTGGATTGCCTTGGTAAAAATACGGGCTTTGCAAGCATCGTAGAATCCCAGGGATTTTAATATTGCAAGAGCAGAGAAGACATGTTGCATGGGATTAAAAAAGTGAGAAGTAAGTAAACATAATGGTTTTACATGCTATTTAAAGTACAACATTAGTACAACAAATTAGCATCCCTAATTTAAGAGGACTAGTGTAAGAAAATGTTATCATTATTGCCATAGCACTATTGGAGTTAACATTACCTTGGAGCAGATAAACTTTTATTAAAATGCAGAAAGTCAGGTCACAGACTGTATTCTCTTCCTCATTTACTTATACTGATTGGACAATTCAGGCAGTGCAGATGAAAAGTGGATTCTTTACAGTCAGATGAGTTTGAATCTGAGATTGTCACTTAATGTAAGCTTGGACAAGTAACAGCCTTTTTGCCTCAATTTTCTTGAATAATGGATTAATTTTAAGGGTTATAATTTCTGTGCTAGGTTTCACTTTCCTATTTTTTTTTGGACGTAGGATCTTGTTGTCACCCTTGTTGGACTGGTCACCTTTGTATCTTCCCACATGTAGCATAAGTGCCTTCTATACATTGTAGGCTCTACCAAAAGTGTTTTTGGAATGAATCCTACTTAATTCCATTTGTATCCAAGTTTTCCAACCAAATCCCCACTTCAAGGACTTTCCATGTGCTAGTTGCCTTTTCTAGAATGCTTTTTTCTCTTCTCTAGCTAATTTCTAATCAAACGTCAGGTCTGAACTTCCTTGAGAGATTATTTATTTATTTACTTATTTTTTGAGATGAAGTCTTGCTCTGTCACCCAGGCTAGAGTGTAGTGGCGCAGTCTCGGCTCACTGCAACCTCCACCTCCCAGGTTCGAGAAACTCTTGTGCCTCAGCCTCCCGAGTAGCGGGATTACAGGCACCCGCCCCTATGCCCAGCTAATTTTTGTATCTTTAGTAGAGATAGGGTTTCACCATGTTGCCCAGGCTGGTCTCGAACTCTCGACCTCATGTGATCCTCTCGCCTTGGTCTCCCAAAGTGCTGGGATTACAGGTGTGAGCCTCTGCACCCATCCCCTTGAGAGATCGTATGTGAAATCCTAGTTATATGCTCACAAAACACTGCAGTTTCAAATCAAAGCATTTATTACAACTGTAATTAAATAACTGTTTAAGGTCTCCCCACCTGCTAGATTTCTTTATGAAGGCAAGGATGTTCAGCTTATTGTTGCATCCACTATGCTTAGACAATATAGGCTAAATGTTGGTTGTTGGCTATAATAAAAGCTATTATGGACATTCAAAGATTTTTGAATGAATAACCCTGAGCAATTCTGTTTCTATTGGTGCTGTGACATTATGTACAAAAGTACATGAAGGCTGCTTGGTGGTTCCCTATTATTGACTAGACATAAACACTGCTTTTCTTCACCATATTATAGCAGGCCATTTCCCCATGTTTATGTTTCAGCCAGTGACAGCTACAGATCCCAACTGGCCATGCTGATGTTAAACGTTAAAGGATGGCTGCCAATGAGAATTGCGCGCCGGGCAGGAACGTGCATCATGCTTGGGCGTGAGAAATGAATCTGAGACCAGGTAGGTACTCAGAGAGATGATCCGAGCACAGCCATCACATCCCAAGCTCATTCAGTGAGCTCAGGTCTCACCAGTCCCTGCTGTCTTGCTATGTTACTTTTGACAAGTAACTTTGCTGGGGTTCGGTTTCCTTGGCTGCTAGACTTCTGTGCACCTTCTGTTTATCTGAATAAACTTTCACCTCATTGAACTGCTGTTGCTCAGGTCAGCCTTTGGCGTCTCCTATACTTCCCAGGGATATGAAATGGGTCCCTCAGACAAATACTCGGTCTGAAGATGAAACGAGGGCAGAACTCAAGTCGCAGATTTGTATCATGGATAAACACTGAGTACCAAGTTAGTACCAAGAAGGAGGAACCACACTGGTGCCTCCCGCTCTCCTCCGCACCTGCACAAACCCTCAACTGCCCCTCGGAGTTGGTCATCTGGCTTCTCTGGGGTAACAGCCACATCCTCCATAAAGGGTCAGGAGCCCCAGCCTCCAGAGACTCCAGACAGTTTTCTCAAGGACGCGAACATGCCCTCCCCGACGGCATCGTACCCACCCCTTCCCGGGCCCTGTCACCTTGACTGCCCGTCCCATGGCTCTCCTCACCGCGGCCGCTACCTCCAGAGTAGTCGAGTAGCCCCGCCTCTCAGCAACCAATCAAAGACTGAACTGTTTCCAGCTCCCTGTAGTCGCGTTACTAATGCGCCACAACGAATCACTAGGCAGCATCTCCCTTTTAGCCCCGCCCTCCTCCAAAGGACGGAGGAGGCGTATGCTAAACGGATGGGAACTGGTAAAATCGCGAGGAGCCGCAGAGCCCAATTACTGGCCAGAAGAGAACGGAAATCACCTGGACGCCATGTTAGTTAGGGGCACAGTCACTTCCGGCGCAGGGATCCTCTGCTAGGCGGACTAGGTTTGTATTTAGTGGATGGCGTCGGCACCCGCGTTTTGTTACCTCCTGTTTAGGGTATAGGATCGTCTGTAAAAGAACCTTTATTTTAACGTTTCCCAGTTGCGACTATCTCTTTGGAAATGTGCATAAATAAAAGCCAAGTCCTAACAACTGCAGCGGGCATTGATTGGAACACTGACTCCTAAAAATTTTATGCCTATATTCTCTCATTTATTTCCTCAGAAGGTGAGGTTAAATTACTCGCTGAAGTTCGCACATTTAATAAATGGAGATCTGGGATGCAAATCCGCTATGCCTGACCGTAAAGCCTAGTTTTACCCTTTACATTTTGCCTATTCAGCTCTCTCTACTCCTTGGTTTTGCTGATAAAGAGGTCAGAAATGGGTAATTAATCAGCAGCATCATAATTAGAAACAATCATAAGTATTTAAGTGCGTTTCAACTTAAGACCTTGCAAGCATCAAGAAAAAACTCTGTAGTCACGTTACTAACGCGCCACAACCTTTTCCTATTGTTCCTATTGCATAATTGTTCTCCTTCCCTACCCGTATAGCCTTTCAGGTTAACTTTTAGGTAAAATTGACTTCTTATTAAAAATGAAAGATCTGGACCAATGGATTTCCAAGGCCCTTTTCTTTCTCTGTGATCTATGTTATTCTAAGGAATTATTGCAGGTCATTCTGAGAATAACAAGATAATCGATTTTTTTAAATTAAGATGCATTCGATTTGCAGAACATTTAACGTAATGAAGCGATTAAACCAAGTATACTGGATATTGTCTTTTATCTGAGAAACAATAAACTAGATGATCTTGGACCTTGCATTGTGCTTTCTGAATGCTGACAGTGATTTAAAAGATACCCCGTCCCCGCTCCCCCATTTTCAGTGTAGACTCATAGTGCAGCTTCCTGAAAATTCATAACTTATTGTGATGATTTCTTGCTAGCTACTGTCCTGCATTCAGTTAACCAAAGTCCCTCATCTGCTGATATTTTAAAACAGTTCTATAATGACAGAATCAGTTCAGTTCTGTGGCTCCTCTTTTCTTAAATAAATATGCATGTCTCCTTTAACTGTTCCACATATGAGGTGGGCTCTTCACTATTCTAGTTGTTCTGGGAACATGGCCTGGTTTGTCTTGTCACCCCAAAATAATCAAAAGGCTAAGGATCCAGTTAAAAAGGTTTATTCAACTGTAAATTGTGAGGGCAGTCATATGGGAACATGTAGACACCAAAGAATGCTGATCAGTGCTTCCAGCGTAAGGAAAATTGAAGATGGTTTATATAAGACAAAATGGAGATGCCGAACAGAATTACAACATTTTCCAAACAATGGATAACATCCAGATTTAAGATCTGATTCGCTAGTATTGATTACACTCTAAGGTGGTTGCTTAATATTCTATCGTAAAAAAGTAACAATCACAAGGGTCTACAGCTCTAATATTATGTAGTCCAGGTTTGAAACGAAGAATAGGGAGTCTGATTAATGTATAACATCTCAACACAAAGATCGGGAAGCAACAATAGTCATGCACCAGAGAAGAAAAACAGCTGTGTTACATGACTCAGTTTTCAAGGCTTAACTTTGCCCCCTTGGCTTAATAAATTTGGAAGGTTCTGAAACTTCATTGTCTTTTTAAAGTTTGCATCTCAAAGTATAAGTCGCAGAACTGAACAGGAAATTCCAGCATGTTCATCATGTAAGTTCACAGAGCTATGTAGTAGGCAGAATAATGGCCTCCAGAAGATGACTGTGTTCAGATTCCGGAACCTCTGACTATGTTATTTATGACAAGAGGCTTTGAAGATGTCATTAAATTAAGTATTTTGAGATGGGAAGATTATCCTGGATTGTGTGCTGGACTCAGTGTAATCACAAGGATCCTTATAAGTGAAAGAAGGAAGCAGAGTCAGGGAGAAGTTTGAAGATGTTCTGCTGCTGGCTTTGAAGATGGAGGAAGGGGCCACAAACCAAGCAAGCCTCCTCTAGAAATTGGAAACGGTGAGGAAATGATTTCTTCTCTAGAGCATCCAGAAGGAATGCACCCTTGCCAACACTTGATTTTAGCTCAGTGAAACTCAATTTGGACTTCTGACTTACAAAATGCTACCTGTTTTTGGCTCCTTCCATTTTCTTTTCCTTTTTTTTTTTTTTTTTTGAGAAGGAGTCTCCTACTGTTGCCCAGGCTGGAGTGCAGTGGCATGATCTCAGCTCACTGCAAGCTCCGCCTCCCTGATCTCAGCTCACGCAAGCTCCGCCTTCCGTGTTCACGCCGTTCTCCTGCTCAGCCTCCTGATTATCTGGGACTACAGGCGCCTGCCACCACGCCCAGCGAATTTTTTATATTTTTAGTAAAGACGGGGTTTGACCGTGTTAGCCAGAATGGTCTCAATCTCCTGACCTCGTGATCCGCCTGCCTTGGCCTCCCAAAGTGCTGGGATTACAGGCGTGAGCCACCGCACCTGGCCCAACTCCTTCCATTTTCAAAGCTAATAATGGAGCTTTTTTTTTTTTTCGAGACAGAGTCTTACCCTGTTGCCAAGGCTGCAATGGCACGATCTCGGCTCACTGCAACCTCCGCCTCACAGGTTCAAACGATTCTCCTGCCTCAGCCTCCCGAGTAGCTGGGATTACAGGCGCCTGCCACCATGCCCAGCTATTTTTGGTATTTTTAGTAGAGACAGGATTTCACCATGTTGGCCAGGCTGGTCTCAAACGCCTGACCTCATGATCGCCCACCTCGGCCTCCCAAAGTGCTGGGATTACAGTCGTGAGTCACCACACCCGGCCGAGCATTTTCAAATCTCAGACTCTCACCTCTGCCTCTGTGGTCACATCTTCTCTTACTCTCACTCTTCTGTGTCTCTCTTTCACTTACAAGGGCTGTTGTGATTACTTTGGGCCCACCTAGATAATGCAGGAACCTCCCTATTTCAAGATCCTTAACTTAATCACATCTACAAAATCCCACTTAACCATGTAAAGTAACATATTCACAGGCTGCAGGGATTAGGACATGGGCATCTTCTGCCTAGCACACTGAGTTTGTGTGATGCCAGTCAATAAGGTTGAAATGGAAAGAAATGAGGTAGAAGCAGCAGCAATGGGCCTGATCACACAGGGCCCTATAAGCCAAGGTAAGGATGTTGGATTTTATTCTGTGATGTTATACACTAGCATATTACCAGCAGGAGAGTGACATTATGATTTATATTTTATAAAGATCATTTTGGGTGCTGTGTGGCAAATTAACTACAATGGAAGCAGATAGGTTATCCAACTAGGAGCCTTTCAAAGTACTCCAGGAAAGAGATGTTAGTAGCTTGGATTAGAGTAGTGGAGATAGAGGAGATAAGTGATTAGATCCTTGGTGATGTGTGTTGAAAGTACAGAGATAAGGTTTAAGGATGATTTCAAGGCTTTTTGGCTGGAGTGACTGGGTGAATGGTGGTACAGCAGATACAGAATCCTGCAAAAGGAGGTTTTGGTTTGTTTGTTGTGGAGGGAGTCAAAATAAAATTGCAGTGCCTGGTAGCCATCTAAGCCGAGGTGGTCAATAGGCTGTAATGTATATCACAGACCAGTCTGGAATTAAGGGAAGAGGTAGGTCAAGAGACAAATACTTGAGAGTCACTACTCTATAGATGGTAAAGCCTTCAGATGGAATGAAAGCTGACCATGTTATTTATTATCCAAACCAGCACACATTTTTTTATTTTGACAATTTCAAACACATAAAAGTTGCAAGAATAATACATAGAATTTGCATATGCCTTTCAGTCAGATTCTCCAAATGTTAACATTTTATTGTAATTGCTTTATCCTTTTCTATTTCTCTACTTACCTATAGACAGACACTTTTTCTCTGAACTATTTGAAAGTAAGTTGCAGACATGATACCCATAGCCTTAAATACTTCAGTGGGTTTTTCCTACAAAGACATTCCCTTGTATCAGTAGTTCTTAAAGTATGCTTCCCGGGCCAGCAGCAACTGTATCACCTGGAAAGTTAGAAACCTAACTTGTAGGGCCCCACCCCAGATCAACTGATTTTGACAATTTTTCTGTGGTTATGAAAGGAAATTAACATGACTTCAAAACTATTATCTAATTTATAGGCATTATTTAGATTTTACGAATTGTCCCAGTAATGTCTTTGATAGCAAAAGTACCAAATGGACACTTTTGAGATTAAAGGCAACCACATTCAATAATTTTGCCAAGACAAGAGTAGTAATGTAATCATAAAAGGCAGCTGAGCTCACATCTGTAATCCCAGCACTTTGGGAGGCTGAGGCGGGTGGAACACCTGAGGTCAGAAGTTTGAGAACAGCCTGGCCAGCATGGGGAAACCCTGTCTCTACTAAAAATACAAAAATTAGCCAGGTGTGGTGGTGCGTGCCTGTAGTCCTAGCTACTTGGGAGGCTGAGGCATGAGAATCGCTTGAACTCGGGAGGCAGAGGTTGCAATGAGCCGAGATTGTGCCACTGCAGTCCAGCCTGGGCGACAGAGCAAGAATCTATCTAAAAAAAAAAAAGGCATTGAGGAGGTATACTTTTTCTTAATACGTACACTTAGAGGTCTAGTATGATAACTGTAATTGTCTATAGGATTTTATAAATGGATGTCCTTAGTGACCTTGACAAGAGGGAAATGGACTCAAAAATGAAAGATAAGAAAGCAGACATGGTATGTAGAAAACTTCTTTATAAAACGAGCAAAGATACGGAGGGGGATGTGGGATTAAGGAAGGTTTTTTTTTTTAAAGTGGGTCATTTTATTAATACATTATGTTGATTGCTGCTGGGAAAAATTCTTTGCAGAGCAGTCTAGGGAGGTTTACAAACTACTGATGCCTGGAGCTCATCTCCAAAGATTCTTATTTAATGGATCTGGGGTGCAGCCAGGTTCACGGGGATTTTTAAAAGCTCCCCAAGTGATCTTAATGTGTAGTCAAGATTGAGAACCACTGGTAGAGAGAGAAAAAAACTCTGTTGAAGAGAAGACTTAAAATCTGCTGCAGCAGCAAGACCTTAAATAATCTAAGTGCTAAGTTGCAGCCAGCACCACTTAAATGATCAAATCTTGTCAGTTACAGTATCCAACTTTCCCTACAAGCATCCATAGGCAGACGAAGGGTTTATACCAGTAACTGCATTCCCCAGGAGACAAGAAAGGAGGATAGAAAAACGACTTAGGAATCTCCTTGGAGCTCAAGACCAGGAACTTCCCCAAGCCGGAGGTCCCTACGGCGCTCTGGCGCGCTGACCGCACTCGCAGCCCAGGTCGCCAGTGCGCACGCGCAAGATTAGGTGGGGCGCTAGAGCCGGGGCACCTGCGCAGGCTTGGCTGCGCCCTCTCGCGCCGCACGTTCTGCGGGTTCCTCCCTTCTTCCGAGCCTCTCCTCTGGCCGCCGCGCGGGAGAGAGGCCGAGATGGCAGATGAGATTGCCAAGGCTCAGGTCGCTCGGCCTGGTGGCGACACGATCTTCGGGAAGATCATCCGCAAGGAAATACCAGCCAAAATCATTTTTGAGGATGACCGGGTAGGTACTGGGCACCACCTCTCGCCTGCTGAGGGGGGTATCGTCCGCGGATCCTCGGGTTTCTCGCGGAGGGAGAGGAGGGGTCGCGAGTGTAGCGGCGACGGGAGGGGACCTGGCCGCCCTGGTCCAGCGGGCCCCCAGCCAGCGGACAGGGCCCCCAGCCAGCGGACAGGGCCCGGGCACTCCGAGGCGGCCTGCCGGCGAGTGCCGGCGCTCCGGTTACTCGTTATCTGCCCCGGGCGCGGGCCAGGCCGCCGGGCGCCCTGAGTGCCGCACCGCGGGGCCTGGGCGCATGTCGGGGCGCACTGGGGCCCCCGCGTGGAAGCCCGCCGGCTCCCCGGCTGCCTCGGACCTTGCCTGTATCAGGAATCTCGAAATCTCGCCAGCGCTCTGCCTGACAGAGAGAAACCCGATCGCGCCCTGACTCAGGCCCAATCTCCGCGATCTCCCGCGCACAGCCGGCCTGCCAGGGCCGGGCGTTCTTGGGCGCTGCTCAGCAAGGCATTGTGCTCGAGGGCCCCAGGGAGGCTGGGAGGTGCGCGGGCCGTCTGGGCCTGCCCGCTTCCTCCGCGGGGTGCGGCTTGCCACCCTCACCCCTACCCCTATCCCTATCTCTACCCCAAGGCCTACCCTGGGCTAGCGAGGCGATCTCCTGAGATAAGAAGTGGGCCCGCGTCTGGGATTTGCTTTCCGTTGACCTCTCCCGCTGAACATTTTGGACTTACAAACAGCTGAATGATTCTTTTTGTATTCAACAGGAAGTAATTTTATGCCAAGAGACTAAGACTAGTTTTTGTTGACTTTTTGTAGGTGAAATCCCAGTTGATGTGACTTTGAGATATCTTGTGTAAATTATTTAGTGGCCAGTTGTATTTTTGGGATTGGATCTCAGATAAAGCTGGGCAGATTGGCTGATTTAGATAGAACAAATTTTGTAAACAGTTTTGTTAAATTTAGGAAATATAAAATCTAAGAAAAACATTTATTCTACTAATGTCGTTTAGTTAGATTCAAAACGTTATCAAAAATTTAATTAGGTTCCTCTAGGTGAATTAAAAAAAATACTTTGTCTCTACTCAGGGGAAATTCTTTGGTTTTAGAAAAAATATTTCTTTTTAAAGTTTGCAGTTGCCTTTGAGAAATGGTTCTTGAAAAATTTACATTTGAACCACCGAAGTCCAACTGTAGAACAGCAGGAAGCATTCTAAATGAATCAGCATTTTGTAGGGAGTACCCAGTAGAATTACTTCTGAGACAAATAAGTGTGGATGGGTTTTATTAAAACAGCTTTCACTTCAGCAGTGAGCAAGAGATTCGAAAATATTCATGTCATATGTGTATTTACAGACACTGTTTTAAATAATTAGTCTAAATGCTAAAGAATATCATATATATACTCTTCAGCTTTACACAAAAGGATAGGTATATTTCTTAAATAGTTGAGTAAAGTGAGAATACATATTAATCAAATATCAGACAAATATGTAGTTACAAAACTGATTGCTATCATAAAAAAAAACCAGGAAATTGCACAACTAGGACTCTGACCTGGGAGTAATGGGACGGGGAGGGCAATCAGAGGTTTTTTTCTGTTTTTTCTTTTTTCTCCCAGAAATCATGTATGTGCTGGGAATGGAATGGCGGAATGACTAGCAGTTTAAATTAGACGGAAGTTGGGGTTTGGAGGGGGAGAGGATCATTGAAAAAGCTCTGAGGGCAGAGAGCTCAGAAGGCCAGTTCCATGTGAAGACCTGCAGGAGATCTGGAGAGGCAGACAAGGATTAGCATGGCCAATTTTTATGCGTTCATTGGCTCCCAGTTTAAATGTCACTGCCTCAGAGTTGTTATCCTTAAACACTTAATCTAAATCAGGCTTTTCCTGTAATGATCATTCATATTTTTCCTTTGTAACATGTATGATCTTTGGTGATTATACTTTTAAAGTTGGTCTTCCCATAAGACTTCTGTGGAGTCCGGATGCAGTAGCTCACGCCTGTAATCCCAGCACTTTGGGAGGCCGAGGCAGGTGGATCACCTGAGGTTAGGAGTTCGAGACCAGCCTGGACAACATGGTGAAACCCCGTCTCTACAAAAACACAAAAATTAGCTGGGCATGATGGCACGTGCCTGTAATCCCAGCTACTTGGGAGGCTGAGGCAAGAGAATCACTTGAACCCAGGAGGCGGAGGTTGCAGTGAGCTGAGATCGTGCCATTGCACTACAGCCTGGGTGACAGAGTGAGATTCCATCTCAAAAAAAAAAAAAAAGACTTCCATGGAAAGGACCATGGCACCATTCGTAATGTGTACACTTCTGTTTTCTTAGCATCTAGTGCCCTCCATGTAGTTACTGCTCAGTAAATACTTGTTGAAATAAGTTTTATCCTACCAATATACTAAAAGTTTGATTTATTTATTTCTTTCTCTTTTCCCTAGTGCCTTGCTTTCCATGACATTTCCCCTCAAGCACCAACACATTTTCTGGTGATACCCAAGAAACATATATCCCAGATTTCTGTGGCAGAAGATGATGATGAAAGTGTAAGTACATTTCTAACATGATTTATTTTCTTGCTTTTTAAATTGTGAGATTAATTTTGTCCTTAAAAGTGCTGTCACATTTTCATCTTCCTAAGGTCATTACTAAGGAAAAACCAGAAAAACCATTAGGACTTCAATTGCCCAGCTGTTTTCCAAATTTACTGCATCATTTTGTATCCCACCAGCAATGAATGAGTGTTCCAGCTTCTCCGTATCCTTATCAACACTTGCTATTACCTTTTTTTTTTTTTTTGAGACAGAGTCTTGCTCTGTCGCCCAGGCTGCAGTGCAGTGGCACTCGGCTCACTGCAAGCTCCACCTCCCTGGTTCACACCATTCTCCTGCCTCAGCCTCCCGAGTAGCTGGGACTACAGGCGCCCGCCACCATGGCTGGCTAATTTTTTGTATTTTTAGTAGAGACGGCTTTCACTGTGTTAGTCAGGATGGTCTTGATCTCCTGACCTCGTGATCCGCCCTCCTCGGCCTCCCAAAGTGCTGGGATTACAGGCGTGAGCCACCGTTCCTGGCCTATTATATTCTTAAAGTAAGCTAGAGAAAAGGTTATTAAGAAAATCATAGGGAAGAGAAAATATATTTACTATTCATTAAGTCGAGTGAATCATAAAGGTCTTCATCCCTGTCATCTTCATGTTGAGTAGGCTGAGGAAATCGAGGGGTTGGTCTAGCTGTCGCTGTCTCAGGGGTGGCAGAGGCAGAAGAAAATTTGCATATGAGTAGACCTGCACGGCTCAAACCCATGTTGTGCAAGGGTCAGTTGTATTTACTTGGGGATACCTTTTTAAAGTGAGACATTATTTCTGAAACTTAGAAACTTCAGGGCATTAATTTTTAATTCAATATATTTGTACAAATCACAGAGTTCAAAGATTAGAGCGAGTACTTAATGGTAAAATACTGTCTTATATGCAATAACATTAAACCCTCAGAATACATTTTTTTCTTTTTTTTTTTTTTTGAGACGGAGTTTCGTTCTTGTTGCCCAGGCTGGAGTGCAATGGCACGATCTCGGCTCACTGCAACCTCTGCCTCCCGGGTACAAGCGATTCCCCTGCCCTCCTGAGTAGCTGGGGAATCCAAACGATTCCCCTTCCTCCTGAGTAGCCGGGATTACAGGCATGCCGTCACGCCTGGCTTATTTGTATTTTTAGTAGAGATGGGGTTTCTCCATGTTGGTCAGGTTAGTCTCGAACTCCCAACCTCAGGTGATCCGCCTGCCTCAGCCTTCCAAAGTGCTGGGATTACAGATGTCAGCCACCACGCCCAGCCCCAGAATACAAATTTTTAACATTTAGTATAATTAGACAGTCATGGCATTTTAAGGTCAGAGCTTCTTACTCAAATGCAGCTCTTTTCTGTAAGGACAATAAAATGTTAATTTTTACTCAGTTAACATTCTAAATTAGTGTTTTAAGGTCATCTCTTTTACTTAGAAGACAGTTGTTTGCCAGGAAACGTTTACTGAACCAGCTTTAAAACCGTGCTAATTCATAATTAAATGTTGTGACCAATATAGGTATCTGCTGTACAAAATTTTATATAGATGCTCATCAACTTAAGATGGGGTTACATGCTGATAAACCCATCATAAGTTGAAAATATTGTATGTCTGTTGAAAATGCGTGTAATACAGCTAACTTACTGAACATTATAGCCTAGCCTAGTCTAACTTAAGCTTGCTCGGAACACTTAACATTAACCTACAGTTGGGCAAAATCATCTAATACAGAGCCTATTCTGTAACAGAGTGTTGAATATCTCATGTAAGAGTATTTTACTGCATATCACCAGTCTGGAAAAGGATCAGAATTCGAAGTATGGTTTCTCCTGAATGCATATCGCTTCCACACCATTGTAAAGTTGAAAAATCATAATTTCCCCAACTTACAATTTTTGTCCATTGTCCATCTGTACAGTGGACCTTACTGCATGAGTAAGGTAAGCAGAGTCCACTGTCCTGGGGCTTACTAAGGTAATGGGAATAGAAATGTAAGACTCTCTCCCTTCCCTCTTTTCTTGCCAAAGGAATTAAAGGAGTTCCCTTTCCTGAGAGCTTTTTAGAATGTTGAAGTTAACCCTCCCAACTTTTTTCTCTCATAATGGGAAAGCATAAGCAGTGAAATGGGAGTTAACGTTCTTTTCTCTTGCCAACCTTCTCCCCTTTAACTTTTATTAGGGAAGAAAGCTGGCAACATACAAATAGACTCCATGTGTAAATAGAGACAAATTGACTGTAGATAGAACCAAAAAACAAACAGGATGACACAGAGCGAGACTAGGTATTTGCCACAGGATCCTGCAAGTCCCCAGACAATGCAATAGATCTGGTAGTGTTCAAAGGAAAATCCATAATGGTCATAAGGAAGTCATAAAGAAAGCAAGATGTCTTGCTTTATTAAGAAAACTTAAACACCACTTGGAATATAATTAAAATTTTTTTTTGGTTGGGCATAGTGCCTTGTGCCTGTAATCCCAGCACTTTGGAAATTAAGGTGGGCAGATTGCCTGAGCGCAGGAGTTCGAGACCAGCCTGGGCAACATTGGAGAAGCCCCATCTCAACAAAAAAATACAAAAATTAGCCGGGTGTGGTGGCATGTGCCTGTAGTCCCAGCTCCTTGGGTGGGTGAGGCAGGAGGATCACTTCAACCTGGGAGGTCGAGGCTGCAGTGAGCTGAGATCGTGCCACTGCACTCCAGCCTGAGTGACAGAGCAAGACCCCATCTCTTAAAAAAAAAAAAGTTTAATTGAACAGCAGATTTTATTTCTAATTTGTTTCTTGAAATTAGTAATGATAAATACCTAATCTTAGTGAGTCTCCAGTTGTAGATTATGCTCTGTTGGGATTAAGAGTTTCCAAATATTTGCTCAAAGGGGTGTGTTTCAATGAGAGTTTTAAGATTTGATATTTCAGCTTGACAGTTTGTTATTTAATGGCAAGAAGTAGTAAATTGCCTGTGCCTAAGAAACTTTTTTTCCTTTTCCAGCTTCTTGGACACTTAATGATTGTTGGCAAGAAATGTGCTGCTGATCTGGGCCTGAATAAGGGTTATCGAATGGTGGTGAATGAAGGTTCAGATGGTGGACAGTCTGTCTATCACGTTCATCTCCATGTTCTTGGAGGTCGGCAAATGCATTGGCCTCCTGGTTAAGCACGTTTTGGGGATAATTTTCTCTTCTTTAGACAATGATTAAGTTAGGCAATTTCCAGTATGTTAAGTAACACACTTATTTTTGCCTGTGTATGGAGAGATTCAAGAAATAATTTTAAAACCGCATACATAATAAAAGACATTGTTGCATGGCTTATAGTCTCTCTGAGTGTTGCATTTGATTTGTTATTTTAAAAATATATTTGTTGGAATATGTGAAGGTGGGTTTATAATTTTGGATGTTTCTTGCTTTTTCTTCCCAAGGAGGACTCAACATATGAACATTGCATTGTTTTAATGGTGTTACTAGTCTTTGAAGACAAATAATGAGAGTTTATACATTTAGCTTTAACTTCGAAATATCTTTCCAGGCTAAAATAGGTCCAACTTAGATTTTTAAGCTAATTCTCACATTTTCTAAGAACATAGAAAATTGACCATTTTGGGTTTAGAAACAGTGCTTTATGTTCAGCCCACATTGCCCCTGGACTCTGGGCGTAATTTGGAAGGGATGAAAGTAGGTTTGTCACACAATCTTTGATGACCATGTGAAGCCATACATTGGTATTTCCTTGCTGTTTAAACTCCATCTGAATATTATAAAGACTTGAAAACATTTTACCTAGAATTCATTTTTCCAGTTGAAACCCCACTGTTCTAAATGTGTATGCACACATTAATAAACGTATTTAAGTTGTGCACGAATCTGGCTACGTCATATAGAGTAGGAAAGGGAACTTGTCAGGGTCTGGGTTTTCATGTAGACCGACAACCAACCTTTTGTTTTTAGTCTCACCATGTACCCTGGCCTTTCTAAGGTTCTGTTTTTTTTAATTTTTTTTTTTGAGACAGTGTCTCGCTGTTTTGCCCAGGCTGCAGTGCAGTGGTGTGATCTCAGCTCAATGCAACCTCCACCTCCCGGGTTCAAGTGATTCTGCCTCACCCAGCCTCCCGAGTAGCTGGGATTACTGGCGTGTGCCACCATGCCCGGCTAATTTTTGTATTTTTGGTAGAGATGGGGTTTCACTATGTTGGCTAGGCTGGTCTCGAACTCCTGAGCTCAGGTGATCCGCCTGCCTTGGCCTCCCAAAGTGCTGAGATTAACAGGTGTGAGCCACCACTCCCGGCCTCTAAGGTTCTATTTAATACAAGGTTAATAGCTTTGCTTCTTTGCTTTCCTTTGTGTAGGCACTTTCCAGCTTCCAAAATTTAATAATTTTTTTTTGTTTCTTCTCTCATTCTCTTCATACTTACAGGTTTTTTCCTTTTTTTTTTTTTTTTTTGTGAGACAGTCATCCTGTCATCCAAGCTGGAGTACAGTGGCACGATCTTGGCTCACTGCAATTTCTGCCTCCCAGGTTCAAGCAATTCTCCTGCCTCGGCCTCCCAAGTAGCTGGGACTACAGGCGCACACCACCATGCCTAGCTAATTTCTGTATTTTTAGTAGAGATGGGGTTTCACCATGTTGGCCAGGCTGGTCTCGAACTCCTGACCTCAGGTGATCACCCACCTTGGCCTCCCAAAGTTCTGGGATTACAGGTGTGATTACAGGTGTGAGCCACTGTGCCCATCCTTCCATTTTTAATCTCTAAAAAGATTGTTGTAGGGTTTTGACACATTTAATTGAGTTGTTTTTCTTAAAATTTTATTTCCTGTTAGTGATTTTTTAAAATAGTTTTTTTTTTTTTTTTGGAGGTGGGGAGAGGAGGGAAATTGGCTCTTTATGTGCAACACATAATTTTTTCCCAATTTGTCATTTGTCTCCTTACTTTGTTTATGGTGTTTAAAATGTTTATATGGTTAATACATCCATCTTAAATTTATTTCATAAGCCTTTCCCACCCTAAGAGGATTTTAAAATATTATTATTTTTTTTCCTAGTACGTTTTTTTGAGACTGAGTCTCGCTCTTGTTGCCCAGGCTGGAGTGCAATGGTGCAGTCTCAACTCACTGTGACCTCTGCCTCCCAGGTTCAAGCAATTCTCCTGCCTCAGCCTCCTGAGTAGCTGGGATTACAGGCATGTGCCACCATTTTGTATTTTTAGTAGAGACGGGGTTTCTCCTTGTTCGTCAGGCTGGTTTCGAACTCCTGACCTCAGGTGATCCACCCGCCTCGGCCTCCCAAAATGTTGGGATTACAGGCGTGAGCCACTGCGCCCGGCCTTTCCTAGTACTTTTATGACTTTTTATTTTATGTTGAGGGAAGGTGTAGGGAGGAGTTTTGGAGGGATTTGTGCCACAGTAAAGAATGAAATAATGAGATGCATTTGTATTATGTATAAGAGGGTTGGCTGGGCTTTTATCATGCATATTGTCTTTCCCACTGATTTAGTTAAGCTGGTGTTAATAAATCAGATAGACAACCACCAAGTTGTCTTGCTGGTTCTGTCTGTGACCTCTCTGCCCAAAACTGTCTTGTGGCATATATTCACCAAACCTCATGTGGTAGCCAGTCTCCAGGATAGCCCACAAGGATCTTCACTTCTGGTATTTGCACCCTTGTGTTTCTCATCGAATCTGAACTGGTCCGTAATAAACAGTATGGTACAAATGATAGTGTGATTTCCGAGGCTGCATCACAAAAGGCATTATGACTTACACTGTAGTCTCTTGGATTGCTCACTGCTATTGACTGAATATTTATGTTTCCCAAAATTCATATGTTGAAATTCTAACCTCCAATGTGATGGTATTAGGAGGTGGGGTCTTTGTTAGGTGATTAAATGATGAGGCCAGAGCTTTTGTAAGTGGGATGAGTGCCCTTATGAAAGAGACTTTGGAGAGCTCCTGCCCCTTTCACCATGTGGGAACCCAATGAGAATAAAGTCCTTACAAACCAGGAAGTGGGCTCACCAGATACTGAATCTGCCAGTGCCTTGATCTTAGACTTCCCATCCTCTAGAACTGTGAGAAATAAATTGCTGTTGTTTATGAGCCACCCAAGTCTATAGTATTCTTTTTTCCCCCCCCGAAACAGGGTTTTTCTTACTCTGTCACCCAGGCTGGAGTGCAGTGCCACGATCATGGCTCCCTGCAGCCTCGACCTCCCTGGGCTCAGGTGATCCTCCCACCTCTCTTCCTGAGTACCTGGAACTACAGGTTCATACCATCACACTGGGTAATTTTTGTGTTTTTTGTAGAGATGGGTTTTCACCATGTTGCCCAGGCTGCTATGGTATTCTTTTCTAGCAGCCAGAACAGACTAAGTTACTTGGGAAAGCCAGCTGCTATGGCCAGGGACCCTCAAGCAGCCCACCGGAAAGGCGTTATGTTGAGAGGAACTCAGGCCTGCCAACAGCCAGCAATATGTCAGCTATGCAAATAAACCATCTTGGAAGCAGACCCTCCCCAGCCCCAGTTGAGCCTTCAAGATGACTGCAGTCCTGATTAGCATCTGACTGCAACCTCATGAGAAAGACCCCACAGTACAAACACCTGTCGAATCTCCCAAATTCCTGATCCACAGAAATGGAGTGATAATAAAGTCACCAAGTTTTGGGGTAATTTGTAACAGCAATGCTAACCAAAATACCCTGTTGTCTTAATTTTTTTTTTTTTCTTTTTCAGCATACAGCTAGACTGCATTTCCCTGCATCCTTTCAGCTGTGTGGGGCCATATACCTATTGTCTGGTTAATGAAATGTGTGAGGAACTGATGTATGTCATTTCCAAGACCCTGAAATATCTCCCATGCACTCTTCTTTGCTTTTTCTTTTCTTTAGTTGACAAGATGCAGAAAGGATTCAACAGAGGAGATTGAGATGTTTGATGGAATGAGCTTGAGTCTCCAAATGACTGCATGGGGGAGCATTTGCCACACTCCTGACCCACACTGAATTTTATTTGTTAAGCCACTGAGATTTCAGGGTTTGGATAATAATGCTTAGGAGTATTTATTATAATTAATACAAGACCTATGATTCAGGAGTGATGAAACTTTTTTATATGAGGTGGCTTGGGATTTTAACAATCATAGCAGCCTATTTGATTGTTCTGCTCTTAGAAATAGCTCAGAGGTTGAGATTGCCTGGGTAAAGAGGGGTTAGAACTTGGAGATAACAATTGGGCTTTTAAGTAGAGTGTAAGCCAGTTCCTGTGGGGACCATAGCACCACTTTTTTTTTTTTTTTTTTTTGAGCCAGAGTCTCACTCTGCTGCCCAGGCTGGAGTGCAGTGATGTGATTTTGGCTCACTGCAACCTCTGCCTCCCAGGTTCAGGTGATTCTTGTGGCTCAGCTTCCCAAGTAGCTGAGGTTACAGGCATGCACCACCACTCCCAGCTAATTTTTTTTTTTTTTTTCATTTTTAGTAGAGACAGGGTTTCACCATGTTGGCCAGGCTAGTCTCAAACTCCTGACCTCAGGTGATCTGCTCACCTCGGCCTCCCAAAGTGCTGGGATTACAGATGTGGGCCATGCACCCAGCCAATACCACATCTTGATTGAACTGATCTGAGGAGGCTATGTGAGAATTGACTCTTATCTTTAATATTAAATGTTATATTTTAGAACTGAAGTGATAAGTTCAGGTCATTTGAGGAACTTAGTTTATCATTGAAATAATTTCCTTGAGTAAGCCACTGAGAAAATCAGAGTGATCTTTAATCTTTATTTTAAAATATGTGTATTCTTGCCAGGTGTGGGCTCACGCCTGTAACCTCAACAGTTTGGGAGACCAAGGTGGGAGGATCACTTGAGCCCAGGAGTTCAAGAGCAGCCTGGGCAACATGACTAAACCTCGTCTCTACAAAAAATAGAAAAAAAAAATTAGCTGGTATGGTGGTGTGCACCTGTAGTTCCAGCTGCTTGGGAGGCTGAGGTGCTGGGAGACTGAGGTGGGAGGATTGCTTTAGCCTGGGAGGCAGAGGTTGCACTGAGCCAAGATCATGCCACTGCACTCCAACCTGCGTGGTAGAGCGAGACCCTGTCTACCAAAAAAAAAAAAAAAAGCGTATTTTTCATTTATGTAGGTTAGAATTAGCCTACATGATAACAAAAACAAAAACAAAAAACAGATTTAGATGGGATAATAAGGCTTATTTTCTTCTTTCAAGTTATAGAACCCCCTAAGGTGGCAATCCAGGGCTCTTTTGTCACCTTCGTGTATCAGCAAGAATTCAGGCTCCTATCTTTCTTCTCTACCATCCTTTATATCCTCAAGGTCACTTCATGATGCATGGATTGATGCAGCTCCAGCTCTCAGATTCCCCCATCAAAAAGAAAGAGAGGGAAGCAAAATAGCAAAAAGTCATGTCAGCATTATGGCCCTTTTAAAAAGAGCTTTTACGGAGGTCCTTCAAGACCTTCTGCTTATGTATTATTGGTCATCCCAAGATATAAGACAGGTTGGGTATCTTGCTGCCCAGAATTAAACTAGAAAGGAATAAATCTAGAGTCGATACTGACAGGTAGGTCACAGTATATCCCCCATCACTGATAGCCAGTGTTCGTGACTGTGGAAAAGCAGCCAGGCATTCTTAGACCTTGCCAAGGTGCTGAAAGGACTGATTAGGTAGTTGCAATTTGGCTATATTTACTCGTTTCTCCAACACTGAGTCAAGACCAGGAGGCATTTTGTTGACCATCCCCTATTTCTGTGAATAGTGGGTGCAACTGTAATTCCAAGCAAAGCTCCTTCTTTGCTGCACTCATTTCTAGTGCTTTATCATACTGATTACTTTTTTTTTCTATTTACATTATGGCTTGCAAAATAATAAGTAAATTTTCAAAAGCCTTCCTCACTCTTTTTCATTTTTTTTTGAGACACAGTCTCACTCTGTTACCCAGGCTGGAGTGCAATGGCACAATGACCTTTCACTGCAGCCTTGACCTCCCGGGCTCAAGTAATCCTCCTACCTCAGCCTCCTGAGTAGCTTCACCTGGCTGTTTTTCTATTTTTTATGGAGATGGGATTTTGCTTTGTTGCTCAGGCTGGTCTCCAACTACCGGACTCAAGTGATCCTCCCCTCTCAGCCTTCTAAAGTCCTGGGATTACAGGCGTGAACCACTATGCCTGGTCAAAAGCTCTTTTCTTACGGCACAGATTTTAGTTAAAGAGAACAAAAGTTGGTTAAGTCCTTCTCTTTCAAATATGTATTGCAAATATGTCAACAACTTATTCAAAGTCTGCATATCAGCCTTTTCATTCAACCGTAAAGCAAACTGAGAGCACTGGCTGATGATAGTAGCTGCTCCTTGAATTGCTTCCTATGATATACAGGATCATTTAATAAAGAGATTTCTGCCTATATCAGCTTATTAAGTTTTCTCCCTATGTTTATTATAATTATGTTCTATCAGCTTCTCAGAAAGAGTGTGACTTGTACATGCATTTGCTTATTTAGAGTAAAATTTGATGTTTCTATAGCTGGTTTTGCCCCTTTATTTCATACCAAAGGTTATTTTGCACTTGTCTTAAAAAATATGCAGTTGGTTTAACACGGATTTATTGTGCTTTGAAAATGACTTGAAAGCTTGAGTGGTTTCATGTTACTTTTTTAAAAGTCAGGACTTTTGAAGCATTAGTTATTAATATAATAAAATCTACCCATAAAAAGTGTACAGCTTGATGAATTTGACCACAATCAAGATAGAAGATGTTTTAATCATTCCAAAAAGACTTGTTAGGAGACCATTTTATAACCCACATTATAGATGATGGCTTGGTCCAGTAGGTAGCGTTAGAGCTGATGAGTAGTGATCCTATTCAGCGTGTATTTTGAAAATAGAGCCAGCACAATTTGCCAGTGGACAAAATATGGGAGCGAGAGAGAGAAGTCACTATTTATTATTCCTCAAGATTCTATAGACCAACTGGGTGGTTTCTGTGCTGTTTTGCCTGATCTTATTCATGCCGCTGTGTTCTGTTGAGGGTTAGAAAGTCCAAGATGACCCCACTCAGATGTATCATGGTTGGTACTTGTAGTCAGCTGGGGTCTCTGGAGTCCTCTCTCTAGGGCCCCTCAGTCTCTTGTTTCCTTACATTGAGGTCACACAGTAATAAACAATCCCAAACTTAGTTTAAATTAATTACAATTTATTATTCCTTATGATTTTGTGGGTCATTTGGGCAGTTCTACTTATTTCACCTGGGCTCACTCATGCAGCTACATTCAGCTAGGGGGTTGCAGGGGGACGGATTTAGCTGGGACAGTTGGCATGGTTTAGTTACACACCACAGGTTCTTTGGCTCCCCATGTAATGGAAATTAACAGGGGGACAAGCAGATTTCCCAGACAAGCCTTTTTTTTCTGGGCTTGTGCTTGAAAACAAGGGAAAGGCTGGGCGCGGTAGCTCACGCCTGTAATTCCAGCACTTTGGGAGGCCGAGGTGGGTGGATCACCTGAGGTCGGGAGTTCAAGACCAGCCTGACCAAAATGGAGAAACCCCCTGCTAAAAATACAAAATTAGCCTGGTGTGGTGGCGCATGCCTGTAATCCCAGCTTCCCAGTTACTCAGGAGGCTGAGGCAGGAGAATTGCTTGAACCCAGAAGGTGGAGGTTGCGGTGAGCTGAGATTGCACCATTGCACTCCAGCCTGGGCAACAAGAGCGAAACTCCATCTCAAAAAAAAAAAAAAAAAAAAAAAAAAAAAAAAGAAAGAAAACAAGGGAAACAACAGAGGCGCAAGGATCCTCCAGCTGACTCTGAAAAAAGCCTGTAGGGAATTTTTTTTTATCAGGCAAAGTGTGGGAATTGACATCAGGGGTAGGGTATGAAGGCTGGGCTGGGCAGAACACGTAGGGGCAGGGTATACAGGTTCCCATATCTGGTTGCAATGCTTATATTGAGTAATGGGCCACCTGGTGGTCTGGCCAGCAGCAACGAGGCTGTACATCAATTATTGTTCAGCATTCCTTTCCCAGGTGAGACACTCTGCAACCTTTGTTCGATTTTAGATCTAAACCAGTTTCTGGAATTCTTTAAGTAAAAGGCATGGTTAAACATTAGGAGTGCACAAAAGAACAATATAGACTGGCTATTTTCTGTATACGACTATTAGCGAAAATAGTGTCAGTGAAGTAGCGGTGTGGATTTTGTGATCAGTGGGAATTATGAAAGGATGCTCTTGGGGTGAGCTAAAGCCAAACCCTGTCCCTATTCTGTCTCAGTTTCCATGTTGTCTTTCACCTTAAGCTTCTACACAGATTACTATTCTCAGAGCAGCAATCCAAGAGGTCAAAGAAATACTGGAATATCTCGAGGCCTAGGCTTCAGAACTTGCATAATATCACTTCCACCACATTCTGTTGGTCACAGCAAGTTAAAAGGCCAGCCTAGGTTGAAAGGTTTTGAGAAATAGACCTCATGTTTGCACGTGAGAAGGAGAAATGTCACATTGCAAAGGGGCATGCATACTAGGATGGGAGGAAGATAGAGCCATTAAAGAGTCTACCCTACCACCATTATGCTGTTGACTCAGCTACTTTCTCTCCTGCCATTAAGACTAATTGTTTCCGTGTCTTTGTGTGACTTGAGTTCATACTTTCTAAGAGAGGACAGGGGCTCCTGAGGCATAAACCTCAGGGGCCAGATCACCTCATAAGCTATAGATAGCCTGCAAATGACTGATCAGTGTTCACTGTGGTGAGGCAATCTGGTATGGTGGCCAGTGTGTACAGACCTCTTAAAGGCTTATATAAAGGGACCAAGCGCGGTGGCTTATGCCTGTAATCCCAGCACTTTGGGAGGGCCGAGGCGGGCGGATCACCTGAGGTCAGGAGTTTAAGACCAGCCTGGCAAACATTGTGAAACCCTGTCTCTACAAAAACAAAACAAAACAAAACAAAAAAAGTTAGCCAGGCATGACGGTGGGTGCCTGTAATCCCAGCTACTTTGGAGGCTGACGCAGGAGAATCGCTTGAACCCAGGAGGCAGAGGTTGCAGTGAGCCAAGATTGTGTCATTGCACTTCAGCCTGGGCGACAGAGGGAGGCTCTGTCTCAAAAAAAAAAAAAAAAAAAAAAAAGAAAAAAGAAAAAAAAACTTACAGAAAGGGACAGGGCGTGTGGCAAGTCCTCTGAAGCTTTCCTGAAAGGGTCCAATAGGCATCTTGCTTGACCAGTACAGTACAACTGAAAATTGGTATAGTGGTTACAAATATCAGCCTGCCATTCAAATGTGTAATAAATATATCTCTTTTTGTTTTTCTGTAACAACTTTTCTGTTTTGAGTCTCTGATCCATTATGGTGAAAGGTACTTACTTTTAGTCAATTTGGAGTTTTTCCCCTCCCATCCCTGGGGTGGTACTTAATTTCTGGAGGGTGTTATGCAGTGCCATGGGATCCGGAGGGGCCATCTAGTCCTCTTTGTCATTGGTCCCTACAGTTTACCTGAGACTTTTGTTACCTTATTTAATCCTTTTTCATTGATCCCTGTAGGTTGACGTTTTGTAATAGTGATGACCATGATTATGATAGTAATTATGAAAGTATTATGATAACATTAATAAGTGTTGCTATTTGTTTAATGCTCACTATGAGACAGGCACTGTGTTATATGTATTAAAAATAGTATTGCTGGCCGGGCACGGTGGCTCACGCCTGTAATCCCAGCACTCTGGGAGGCCGACGTGGGCAGATCACGAGGTCAGGAGATCGAGACCATCCTGGCCAACATGGTGAAACCCTGTCTCTACTAAAAATACAAAAACTAGCTGAGTGTGGAGACGCGTGCCTATAATCCCAGCTACTTGGGAGGCTGAGGCAGGAGAATCTCTTGAACCCGGGAGGCAGAGGTTGCAGCGAGCCGAGATGGCACCACTGGACTCCAGCCTGGTGACAGAACTAGAGCTCATCTCAAAAAAAAAAAAAATATTGCTAAAAACAACTCTGTGTACATGTTATATCCTGCGGCATTTGCACAGAGCATATGTGTAATGGACATTTGTAATTATCAACATCCAGCTTTTGAACTCCCTTCCTATTTGAGGGATTCATTGCCTCCGAAAGGAGAAGCTGAAATGAACAGACACCTAGTATTCTAGCTCCTCTGCCAGCTAGGATGTAGGCCCTTGACCTAGGCTCTGCCAATCAGATGCACTCATCTGGGATTTTGAATTTGAAACTAATGACACAAAGAAACAAGGACAATGGAGATTTCTTTCTGGTGTCAGTGGCAGCAGCATCAAGTTGGCAAGCACAACAGTGTCTGTGTTGCCAACCCTTGGATCCAATGTTGAATACCAGGGATGACAACAGTGCAAACTGCAGTTCCTGTGTTCAGTGGCAGTGGTAGCAGCATACCAGTAGACTGGCTCTCTGATTCTATGTTTTGGTTTTTGTTTGTTTGTTTGTTTTGAGACAGAGTTTCACTGTTGTTGCCCACGCTGGAGTGCAATGGTGCGATATTGGCTCACTGCAACCTCCGCCTCCCAGGTTCAAGTGATTCTCTTGCCTCAACCTCCTGAGTAGCTGGGATTACAGGCATGTGCCACCATGCCCAGCTAATTTTGTATTTTTAGTAGAGATGGGGTTTCTCCATGTTGGTCAGGCTGGTCTCGAACTCCTGATCTCAGGTGATCCACCCGCCTCGGCCTCCCAAAATGCTGGAATTACAGGTGTGAGCAACCATGCCTGGCCCCTGGTTCTATTTTTGTTTGTGAAGTTATCTGCATAGCTTCTCTTTATTCCTGCCTGTTTTCCCAGTTTATCTGTGAGCCATTCATTAGTTTCAAGAAATTAGCTGATGGAGAAATTCTTAGCAGGAGTGATTGCAGGCAATAGGGAAAGGGTAGGTGGAGAGCTTGGGGTTGGTTAATTGGCCTGGTTTGGGATGGAGGCAAGGAGAGCCCAGCTAACATTAAGGGATTGGATTTTCACAGCCCTTGGCAAATAGTAACAAAATACGTTTTTGTTTTGTTTTGTTTTTTTGTTTTTTTGTGTGTTTTTTTTGCGACAAGGTCTCCCTCTGTCACCCAGGCTGGAGTGCAGTGGGGATTATAGCTCACTGCAGCCTTGAACTCCCAGGCTCAAGTGACCTTTCCAACTCAGCCTCCCAAGTAGTTGGGATGATAGGCCCATGCCATCACACTTGGCTCAAAATAGCTAATTAAATCATTTATTTGATCACCTGCAGTGACATGCCAATTGAAGGCAAGGCTTTGGGTTTCCAAATCCTATTGCCATAGGATCATATAAAGGGTAGGCATGGAATTTGAGGGTTGTGCAGGTGTTGTGACTGCTTCTAATATTGCTGAACATCTTAAAAAGTAATAACAAGGCTGGGTGCCGTGTCTCACACCTGTAATCCCAGCACTTTGGGAGGCCGAGGTGGGTGGATCACTTGAGGTCAGGAGTTCGAGACAGCCTGGCCAATATAGTGAAACCCAGTTTCTACTAAAAATACAAAAATTAGCTGGGTGTGATAGTGAGTGCCTGTAGTCCCAGCTACTTGGGAGGCTGAGGCACGAGAATCACTTGAACCTGGGCGGCAGAGGTTGCAGTCAGCTGAGTTGGGGCCATTGTACTATAGCCTGGGGGAGAAAAAAAAAAGGCAAGATTTCTAAATTATTAGCTCAAGTTATCAGAGAAACCCAGGGAACTTCTGTGGCTGTGCTACAAAGATCTGTAAGAGATTTTGCAAGACATAGGCTCTTGCAGCTGAAGAACTGAAGCAACTGTAGGCCAGACACAGTGTTTGATCCTCAGGGTTGCCAAATTTTATTGGTTTAATTCATGGACTTATATATAGTCTCTTATGAGGAAGCCAGGATGTTGATCAAGAAAGAGCAGTATCTAAATATTTAGAATGAGCTAAGTTGGAGAATTTGGCTGACTCAGACTACCTCAAATTCCCAACCTACTGAGCCTCCCTTTTCAGCTGAAGTGTCCTTTTCTCTTGTGTGGAAGCTATTTTTGTTTGCTTGAAGATCCTTTCTTAATTACTTCTCTTATATACTACAGCTATGCCTGTGCCTCTCTCTTTAAATGGAAAGGGAACTCTCTCATACCTGATTAACTTCCTTCTATGCACCTCTTGCATTTATTTCTCTCCCTCTTTCTTTATAATTGTATATTAGAAGATCCGAAGGGATCCTAAATGGTACATTGGGACTATCCTTAGAACTTTAAAAAGAAAAATTGCCAGGCAAAACTAGCACCTTCTCTTATTATTATTATTATTATTTTTGAGACAGAGGCTCACTCTATCGCCCAGGCTGGAGTGCAGTGGCATGACCTTGGCTCATTGCAGCCTCCACCTCCCAGGTTCAAGTGATTCTTGTGCCTCAGCCTCCTGAGTAGCTGGGATTACAGGTGTGTGCCACCAAGCCTGGCTAATTTTTGTATTTTTAGTAGAGACAGGGTTTCACCATGTTGGCCAGGCTGGTCTCGAACTCCTGACCTCAAGTGATCTGCTTGCCTCAGCCTCCCAAAGTGCTTGGACTACAGGCATGAGCCTTCTATTATGGATAGGGATGAAGAAAGACTGGAAATATCCAGGAGTTAATAATCTAAAAGTAAATAAGATAGAAAAGCAGACCCTAAAATCAAACACGAAGAGAATCAAATGAAGTAAACAGTGGATAAATATTAAAAACATAAACACACGGAAAATATAATCCAAGTTTCTTTTGAACACAGCACACTGACCCTGTATCCTTACTAGGACAAATTCTAAGGACAAGGAACAAATGCAAAGAAATTTTGAATTTTATCTCATAAACTTGTTGTTGTTGTAATGGTGAAATTATTTTTTGGCTGTATAGTATGAGTAAAGATATTGGTTTGAATGGGAATCAAGGTTTTCATTATGGAAGAAGGGAGATAAACACGTGGGATGGAAAAGTTGATAAAGAACCCCTGTAAAGTTCAGAAGTATGTCTATGCTGATGACTTTTTTTGAAAAAAGAAAATCTAGCTCTCTTTACTGTCAAGGCCTAGTCACAATAAATGCTACATAACACTCAGCTCTTGGTTTTTAAATACCATTCTCTACTAGAAGGCATCAGGTTTCTGTGAAAGAAATGGCTGATTGCAGGTGTGGGGCAGGGAAAGTTCAAGGTGAGTATGGATTGTCTTGCTGTGGTTGTAGCCTGGGAAGTGGAAGTGCTTAAAGATTGAGAGGTTATGTCAAAAAGACATAGGAGTTAGGTTGAAGGGGTTCCCTTTGGCCAAATTCGGGACAACATGAGCATAATAATGATTAATAATGGCCTGGGCACAGTGGCTTTTAATCCCAGCACTTTGGGAAGCTGAAGTGGGTGGATTGCTTGACCTCAGGAGTTTGACACCAGCCTGGGTAACATGATAAAACCCTGTCTCTACTAAAAATACAAAAATTAGCCAGGCGTGCTGGCATACGCCTGTAATCCCAGCTACTTGGGGGGCTGAGGCCGGAGGATGGCTTGAGCCCAAGAGGCGGAGGTTGTAGTGAGCCAAAATCGGACCACTGCACTCTAGACTGGGTGACAGAGTGAGACCCTGTCTCAAAAAGAGAAAGAAATTAATAATGGTCATAATACACAAAGACATAAATCTGTAAATCTATATTGATATGAAAGAGAGAAATGCTTTTTTTAAAAAATAAAGTTCCAACTAGTAAACATAGAAGAAATGATCAAATGAAAAAAAATAACTATTTTTCTTTTCTTGTTTTTAAAATTATACTTTAAGTTCAAGGGTACATGTGCACAATGTGCAGGTTTGTTACATAGGTATACATGTGCCATGTTGGTTTGCTGCACCCATCAACTCATCATTTGCATTAGGTATTTCTCCTAATGCTATCCCTCCCCCAGACCCCCCTCCGACAGGCCCCGGTGTGTGATGTTCCCTGCCCTCTGTCCATCATTGTTCAGTTCCCACCTATGAGTGAGACCATGTGGTGTTTGGTTTTCTGTCCTTGTGATAGTTTGCTGAGGATGATGGTTTCCTGCTTCATCCATGTCCCTGCAAAAGACATGAACCCATTCTTTTTTTATGGCTGCATAGTATTCCATGGTGTATATGTGCTGCGTTTTCTTAATCCAGTCTATCATTGATGGACATTTGGGTTGGTTCCAAGTCTTTGCTATTGTGAATAGTGCCACAATAAACATACGTGTGCATGTGTCTTTATATTAGCATGATTTATAATCCTTTGGGCATATACCCAGTAATGGGATCACTTGGTCAAATGGTATTTCTAGTTCTAGATCCTTGAGGAATCGCCACACTGTCTTCCACAATGGTTGAACTAATTTACACTCCCACCAACACTGTAAAAGCATTCCTATTTCTCCACATCCTCTACAGCATCTGTTGTTTCCCGACTTTTTATTGATCACCATTCTAACTGGAGTGAGATGATATCTCATTGTGGTTTTGATTTGCAAAAAATAACTATTTTTCAACTCACAACATAAAAATTGATTCAGGCAAGGACTATCAATGCATGCTAATACCATTGGGTGAAAAATTTGGGGGACATGGTCTCAAAGTATCACTTCCAAGTAATTTATTAATTGCAAAGGGGAAAGATATACTTCATTTATGATGAAGAGGTCTGATAGCACATTAAATATGTTAACAAAAACAGCATCACCAATGGTGATACAATAAAATACACAACATCATCTAGGTATTATTCTTGCCAGGAATGTTTAATCTGAATCTAGTAATGGGGAAACAGTCAGATAATAATAAACCCTCAAATCCAGAATGTGGGGCATTTTATAAGAACATTGGGCTGAACTGTTAAAACAAAAAGTCAATATCACGAGAAATATCAGTATCACCACCAATACCAACCTCATAAACAACAAACACTACCACCAAAAGGTATGAGAACTGTTCTAGATTAAAAGAGGCAAAAGAGACTTAATGTAATGCAATGTACTAATAATGATCAAATCTTGGATTAAAAAACAGCTATACAAGCTAATAAAAGACATTTCTGGGACAGTTAGGGATATTTGAATATAAATTGTGTATTAGATGACATTATTTATTTGTTAATTTTCCTGGGTAGATAATTGGTTGTGGTTTTATAGGAGAATGTCTTTATTCTTAGGGGATGCATGACTAAGTATTTAGGGATAAAATGAAGTTTAGAGATTTCTGCAACTTACCCATAGAGAGTCACTCCCCATTTCCTCTCAAACCCACCTATCCCCAGCCCTAGGCAATCACTAATCTGCTTTCTGTTTAAAAAAAATTTTTTTAAAATTATACTTCAAGTTCCGGGATACATGTGCAGAACGTGCAGTTTTGTTACATAGGTATATATGTGCCATGGTGATTTCTGCATCCATCAACCCACCATCTACATTAGGTATTTCTCCTAATGCCATCCCTCCCCTTGCCCTCAACCCAGTGTGTGATGTTCCCCTCCCTGTGCCCATATGTTCTCATTGTTCAACTCCCACTTATCAGTGAGAACATGTGGTGTTTGGTTTTCTGTTCCTGTGTTAGTTTGCTGAGAATGATGGTTCTGTTTTAATGGATTTGCCTATCCTGAATATTTTATATAAATGAAATAATGCAGGATATATGGTCTTTTGTGACTGGCTTCTTTCATTCAGCATCCATGATGTGATATCAGTAACTTCATTCTTTTTTCTTGCTAAATAATATTCTGTTGTTTAGATATGCCACATTTTGTTTATCTATTCATCAGTTGAGGGACTTTTGGGTTGTTTCACATTCAGCTATTAGGTATGATGCTATGAACATTCGTGGGCAATTTTTTGTGTGGATATATGTTTTCATTTCTCTTAGTTGCATGCCTAGGAGTGGACTTGCTTTTATGGTTACTCAATTGGTCATATGGTTACTCTGCATTTAACGTTTTGAGGAACTGCTAAACCTTCCCAAAGTGGCTGAGCCACTTTACAATCTCACCAGCTTTTGGTATCATATCTAAGAAACCATTGCTTAATCACAGAGTTTAAGATCACAGAGTTTTATACCTATATTTTCTTCAAAACCTTTTATAATCTTAAGTCTTAAATGTACATCTTTGATCCATTATGAGTTAAGTCTTTGTATGTTGCTTGAGGTTCGACTTCATTGTTTTGCATGTGGCTGTCCAGTTGTTTCAGTATCATTTGAAAAGACTATTTTTTCCCTATTGTCTTGGCACCCTTGTCAAAATCAACTGACTTTATAAATGCGAGGCTTTAATTGTGGAATCTCCTTTCTATCTTGTTGACCTGTGTGTTTATACTTATGTCCATACCACAATGTCTTAATTCCTGTAGTCTTAAGTTTTGAAACTGAGAAGTGTGAGTCCTCCAACGTTGTTCCTTTTAAAGATTACTTGCATTTCTATACGAATTTTAAAAAATAACCTTTAAAGATTACTTGCATTTCTATATGAATTTTAAAAAATAAACTTTAAAGATTACTTGACTTGCATTTCTATATGAATTTTTAAAAAATAACCTTTATTTTTTAGAGCAGTTTTAGATTCACAGCAAAATTGACTGGAAAGTACAGACAGTTCCTACATACCTCTCCTGGACTTTATGTACATCCTCCACCACTATCAACATTCTGCACGAAATTGGTACTTTCTTATAATCCATGAAGCTACATTGACACATCATTACCACCCAAAGTCCATAGTTTAATGTTACAGTTTACTGTTGGTGTTGTATGGGTTTTGACAAAATATAATGACATGTTATAGTATCATACAGAACAGTTTCACTGTCCTAAAAATCGTCTAGGCTCTACTTTTTCATTCCTTCCTCCCCACTAACTCTTGGCAACCACTCATCTTTTTACTGTCTCCATACATAGTTTTGCCTTTTCCAGAATGTCAAGTAACTGGAGTTAAAAATGATATACCCTTTTCAGTTGGCTTCTTTCACTTAGCAATATGCATTTAAAGTTCTTCCAGGTCTTTTTGTGTTTTGATGCTCATTTCTTTTTAGCACTGAATAGTATTCCATTGTCTGGATGTATCACATTTTATTTATTCATTCACCTCCTGAAGGACATCTTGGTTTGCTTCCAGATTTTGGCAATTATGAATAAAGCTGCTATAAAAATCTATGTGCAGGTTTTTCTGTGGACATAAGTTTTCAACTGATTTAAGTAAGCACCTAGGAGCATGATTGCTGCATTGTTTTTTGTAAAAGTAGGTTTAGTTTTGTAAGAAACTGCCAAGTTGTCCTTCAAAGGGGCTGTACCATTTTGTATTCTCAGCAGCAATGAATGAGAGTTCCTGAAGCTCCTCATCCTCACCAGCATTTGGTGGTGTCAGTGTTTTGATTTTTGGCCATTCTCATAGTTAGTGGCTTTTTTTTTTTTTTTTTTTTGAGACAGAGTGTCCCTCTGTCACCCAGGCTGGAATGCAGTGGCACAATCTCGGCTCACTGCAACCTCCACCTCCCAGGTTCAAGCATTTCTCCTGCCTCAGCCTCCTGAGTAGCTGGAGTTACAGGCGCCTGCCACCACGCTCAGTTAATTTTTGTATTTTTAGTAGAGACAGTGTTTCACCATGTTGGCCAGGCTGGTCTTGAACTCCTGACCTCAGGTGATCCGCCTGCCTCGGCCTCCCAAAGTGCTGGGATTACAGGCATGAGCCACTGCGCCTGGCCCTTTTGCCCATTTTCTTTTCTTTTTCTTTTTTTTTTTTTGAGATGGAATCTCGCTCTGTCGCCGAGGCTGGAGTGCAGTGACATGATCTCAGCTTACTGCAAACTACGCCTCCTGGGTTCAAGCGATTCTCCTGCCTCAGCCTCCTGAGTAGCTGGGATTACAGGCACGCACCAGTACACCTGGCTAATTTTTTGTATTTTTAGTAGAGACAGTGTTTCACCATGTTGGCCAGGCTGGTCTTGAACTCTTGACCTCGGGTGATCTGCCCGTCTTGGCCTCGCAATGTGCTGGGATTACAGGTGGGAGCCACTGCACCCGGCCCTTTGGCCCCATTTTTAATTGGGTTGTTTGTTTTCTTGTTGAGTTTTAAGAGTTCTTTGTATATTCTGGATAACAATCCCTTGTCAGATATGTCTTTTGCAAATATTTTTCTCAGTCTGTGGTTTGTCATTTTATTCTCTTCACAGTGTCTTTCACAGAGTAGAAATTTTTAATTTTAATGAAGTCCAGCTTATCAATTATTTCTTTCAAGGATTGTGCCTTTGATGTTGTAGCTAAAATGTCATTATCAAACCCAAAGTCATCTAGATTTTCTCTTGTGTTATATTCCAGAAGTTATATAGTTTTGTGTTTTACATTTTCGTCTGTAATCCAATTTGAGTTATTTTTTGTGAGTGATGAAAGGTCTGAGTGTAAACTCTTTTTTTGTTTTTTTTTGCATCTGGATGTCCAGTTGTTACAGCACCATTTGTTGAAAATAATTTCTTTTCTCTGTTGTATTGCCTTTACTTCTTTGTCAAAGATCAGTTGAAGAGGTAGAAGAGGTGAGCAAAGAAAAAAAATACCAGCTGACTATATTTATGTGAATCTTTTTCTGGGCTCTCCACTCCATTCCATGGATCTGTCTATTCTTTCTCCAATAGCACACTATCTTGACTAACGTAGCTTTATAGTAAATCCTGAATGAAGTTGGATACTGTTAGCCTGCTGACTTTTCTTCTTCAATATCATGTTGGCTATTGTGGGTCTTTCTTGTCTCCATATAAACATCAGAATCAGTTTGTTGATAACCACAAAATAACTTGCTTGGATTTTGATTGACTTCGAATCTATAGATTGTAATTCCTCAATTCTAAACTTTCTAAGCAACTGCCAAAGGTCAGTTAGTCCCCACTTATTTCTCATCCCCTCACAAGCAAGAACTTCAGTGCTAACCTGATTTTAATCATGAGGGCACCTGGGCCACAGGTAAAGTCTTAACAACTGGCTGCTACGTAGGAGGAAGATCAGACTTGTAGTGTCTACTGATTTCTGCGGTATACATACTCCCACTGAGGCTGATTTCAAGCTGCCAACTGAAAGCGAAGTTGAGAGGAGATGTACAGTAGCACACCATTACACAGTATATCCACCATGCAAACACAATAGATAGAAATAACATCAAGAACGTAGATAATAGCAAAGTTGTAGTAAAATAATTAGAAAGTGATTATGTTTGAGTATTTATCACTTTAAAGAACTTTTACTTTGGAACTAATTATACACTCATAAGAAGTTACAGCACAGCACAGGGAGATTCTGTGCACTGTCAACCTAAATAACAAACAGAAAGATGCTCTCTGAAAGAAATTTATTTGGGAATAGAGCATTAAAATGGTCATGCACATGCCATAGTAAACTACTTGCATATTTTGGGGGGGCAGTAAAGGAAGACAAAGGTTTTTAAAGGAAAAAATGAGGAGGATTTCATAATTGTTTTGAAATAATTATCCTTGATTAAAAAGATAAATACCAAGGGTGACACTAGTTTGAGGTTGGACAGGCAGTTGCTGGGCAGGATATTATTGCAGAATATTTTTTTTATGTAAGGTTGTGATGGCCTTTGTGCAAGGTTGTGTTTTTTGTCGTAGATTTGTTATCAAGCATACAAGCACGAGAACATCTCTTCATGGCCTTCCTTGGTTCTATTGGTCGGGGTTTTCTTAACATTAGTGATCCTGTTTTGATTCTGACAACGTTCGTAGTACCCACTCTCCAGGTTCCCACAATGGTAAGTACCCATTCTCCAGCTTTCCACAATGGTAATTTTTTTTTCTTTTTTGAGACAGGGTCTGAATATGCTTTGTCATCCAGGCTGGGGTGCAGTGGTGTCATCATGCATGGCTCATTGCAACCTCCACCTCTGGGGGTCAAGCAATCCTGCTGCCTCATCCTCCTAAGTAGCTAGAACTACAGGTGTGCTCCACCATGCCCAGCTAATTTCTTGTATTTTTTGTTGAGATGGGGTTTTGCCAAGTTGCCCAGGCTGGTCTCAAACTCCTGGACTCAAGTGATCTGCCCGCCTCAGCTCAAAGGTGTGAGCTACCGCACGCAGCCAGTAATATCTTACTTAATTATATATTACCAAAACAAGGAAATTAGATTTTATTTCCTTTTTATTTTTTAATTTTAAGAAAACTTTAAATTGTTGTAACATACACACAGTATAAAATTTATCATCTTAACCATTTATTAGTATACAATTCTATAGTTCTATAGTTTTAAGTATATTCACATTGCTGTGAAACAGAGCTCCAGAACTTTTTCATCTTGCAAAACTGAAACTCTGTACCCATTAAACACTACCTGCCATCCAGTCTACAGCTCCCAGTGTGACCGACGCAGAAGATGGGAGATTTCTGCACTTCCAACTGAGGTACTGGGTTCATCTCACTGGGGAGTGTCGGAAAGTGGGTGCAGGACAGTGGGTGCAGCGCACCAAGCATGAGCCGAAGCAGGGCGAGGCATCGCCTCACCCAGGAAGCACAAGGGGTCAGGGAATTCCCTTTCCCAGTCAAAGAAAGGGATGACAGATGGCACCTGGAAAATCAGGTCACTCCCACCCTAATACTGTGCTTTTGCAATGGTCTTAGCAAATGGCACACCAGGAGATTATATCCCACACATGGCTAGGAGGGTCCTACGCCCACGGAGCCTTGCTCATTGCTAGCACAGCAGTCTGAGATCAAACTGCAAGGCGGCAGCCAGGCTGGGGGAGGGGCGCCTGCTATTGCCGAGTCTTGAGTAGGTAAACAAAGCGGCCCAGAAGCTTGAACTGGGTGGAGCCCACCGCAGCTCAAGGAGGCCTGCCTGCCTCTGTAGACTCCACCTCTGGGGGCAGGGCACAGACAAACAAAAAGACAGCAGTAACCTCTGCAGACTTAAATGTCCCTGTCTGACAGCCTTGAAGAGAGTAGTGGTTCTCCAAGCACACAGCTGGACATCTGAGAATGGACAGACTGCCTCCTCAAGTGGGTCCCTGACCCCCGAGTAGCCTAACTGGGAGGCACCCCCCCAGTAGGGGCAGACTGACACCTCACACGGCCGGTACTCCTCTGAGACAAAACTTCCAGAGGAACGATCAGGCAGCAACATCTGCTGTTCACCAATATCTGCTGTTCTGGAGCCTCCGCTGCTGATACCCAGGCAAACAGGGTCTGGAGTGGACCTCCAGCAAACTCCAACAGACCTGCAGCTGAGGGTCCTGACTGTTAGAAGGAAAACGAACAAACAGAAAGGACATGCACACCAAAAACCCATCTGTACGTCACCATCATCAAAGACCAAAGGTAGATAAAACCACAAAGATGGGGAAAAAACAGAGCAGAAAAACAGGAAACTCTAAAAATCAGAGCACCTCTCCTCCTCCAAAGGAATGCAGCTCCTGACCAGCAACGGAACAAAGCTGGATGGAGAATGATTTTGATGAGATGAGAGAAGAAGGCTTCAGACGATCAAACTACACTGAGCCAACGGAGGAAGTTCAAACCCATGGCAAAGAAGTTAAACATCTAGAAAAAAAATTAGACGAATGGCTAACTAGAATAACCAATGCAGAGAAGTCCTTAAAGGACCTGATGGAGCTGAAAACCAAGGCATAAGAACTACGTGATGAATGCACAAGCCTCAGTCGCCAACTCGATCAACTGGAAGAAAGGGTATCAGTGATGGAAGATGAAATGAATGAAATGAAGTGAGAAGAGAAGTTTAGAGAAAAAAAGAAACAAAAAAAGCCTCCAAGAAATATGGGACTATGTGAAAAGACCAAATCTACATCTTTGGTGTACCTGAAAGTGACGGGGAGAATGGAAGCAAGTTGGAAAACACTCTGCAGGCTATTATCCAGGAGAACTTCCCCAATCTAGCAAGGCAGGCCAACATTCAAATTCAGAAAATGCAGAGAATGCCACAAAAATACTCCTTGAGAAGAGCAACTCCAAGACACATAATTGTCAGATTCACCAAAGTTGAAATGAAGGAAAAATTGTTAAGGGCAGCCAGAGAGAAAGGTCGGGTTACCCACAAAGGGAAGCCCATCAGACTAACAGCTGATCTCTCGGCAGAAACTCTACAAGCCAGAAGAGAGTGGGGGCCAATATTCAACATTCTTAAAGAAAAGAATTTTCAACCCAGAATTTCATATCCAGCCAAACTAAGCTTCATAAGTGAAGGAGAAATAAAATACTTTACACACAAGCAAATGCTGAGAGATTTTGTCACCACCAGGCCTGCCCTAAAGGAGCTCCTGAAGGAAGCACTAAACATGGAAAGGAACAACCTGTAACAGCCACTGCAAAAACATGCCAAATTGTAAAGACCATCGAGGCTAGGAAGAAACTGCATCAACTAACGAGCAAAATAACCAGCTAACATCATAATGACAGGATCAAATTCACACATAAAAATATTAACCTTAAATGTAAATGGGCTAAATGTTCCAATTAAAAGACACAGACTGGCAAATTGGATAAAGAGTCAAGACCCATCAGTGTGCTGTATTCAGGAAACGCATCTCACATGCAGAGACACACATAGGCTCAAAATAAAGGGATGAAGGAAGATCTACCAAGCAAATGGAAAATAAAAAAAGGCAGGGATTGCAATCCTAGTCTCTGATAAAACAGACTTTAAACCAACAAAGATCAAAAGAGACAAAGAAGGCCATTACATAATGGTAAAGGGATCAATTCAACAAGAAGAGCTAACTATCCTAAATATATATGCACCCAATACAGGAGCACTCAGATTCATAAAGCAAGCCCTTAGAGACCTAGAAAGAGACTTAGACTCCCACACAATAATAATGGGAGACTGTCAACATTAGACAGATCAACAAGACAGAAAGTTAACAAGGATATCCAGGAATTGAACTCAGCGCTGCACCAGGTGGACCTAATAGATATCTACAGAACTCTCCATCCCAAATCAACAGAATATACATTCTTCTCAGCACCACATCTCACTTTTTCCAAAATTGACCACTTAGTTGGTAGTAAAGCACTCCTAAGCAAATGTAAAAGAACAGAAATTATAACAAACTGTCTCTCAGACCACAGTGCAATCAAACTAGAACTCAGGATTAAGAAACTCACTCAAAACCGCTCAACTACATGGAAACTGAACAACCTGCTCCTGAATGACTACTGGGTACATAACGAGAGGAAGGCAGAAATAAAGATGTTCTTTGAAACCAATGAGAACAAACACAACATACCAGAATCTCTGGGACACATTCAAAGCAGTGTGTAGAGGGAAATTTATAGCACTAAATGCCCACAACAGAAAGCAGGAAAGATCTAAAATTGACACCCTAACATCACAATTAAAATAACTAGAGAAGCAAGAGCAAACACATTCAAAAGCGAGCAGAAGGCAAGAAATAACTAAGATCAGAGCAGAACTGAAGGAAATAGAGACACAAAAAACCCTTCAAAAAATCAATGAATCCAGGAGCTGGTTTTTTGAAAAGATTAACAAAATTGATAGACCGCTAGCAAGACTAATAAAGAAGAAAGGAGAGAAGAATCAAATAGACACAATAAAAAATGATAAAGGGGATACCACCACCAATCCCATAGAAATACAAACTACCATCAGAGAATACTATAAACACCTCTACTCAAATACACTAGAAAATCAAGAAGAAATGGATAAATTCCTCAACACATACACCCTCCCAAGACTAAATCAGGAAGAAGTTGAATTTCTGAATAGACCAACAACAGGCTCTGAAATTGAGGCAATAATTAATAGCTTACCAACCAAAAAAAGTCCAGGACCAGGTGGATTCACAGCCAAATTCTACCAGAGGTACAAGGAGGAGCTGGTACCATTCCTTCTGAAACTATTCCAGTCAATAGAAAAAGAGGGAATCCTCCCTAACTCATTTTATGAGGCCAGCATCATCCTGATACCAAAGCCTGGCAGAGACACAACAACAAAAAAGAGAATTTTAGACCAATATCCCTGATGAACATCGATGCAAAAATCCTCAGTAAAATACTGGCAAACCAAATCCAGCAGCACATCAGGAAGCTTATCCACCATGATCAAGTGGGCTTCATGCCTGCGATGCAAGGCTGGTTCAACATAAGAAAATCAATAAACGTAATCCAGCATATAAACAGAACCAATGACAAAAACCATATGATTATCTCAATAGATGCAGAAAAGGCCTTTGAGAAAATTCAACAACGCTTCATGCTAAAAACTCTCAATAAATTAGGTATTGATGGGACGTATCTCAAAATAATAAGAGCAATCTATGACAAACCCATAGCCAATATCATACTGAATGGGCAAAAACTGGAAGCATTCCCTTTGAAAACTGGCACAAGACAGGGATGCCCTCTCTCACCACTCCTATTTAACATAGTGTTGGAAGTTCTGGCCAGAGCAATCAGGCAGGAGAAGGAAATAAAGGGTATTCAATTAGGAAAAGAGGAAGTCAAATTGTCCCTGTTTGCAGATGACATGATTGTATATCTAGAAAATCCCATCCTCTCAGCCCAAAATCTCCTTAAGCTGATAGGCAATTTCAGCAAAGTCTCAGGATACAAAATCAATGTGCAAAAATCACAAGCATTCCTATACACCAAGAACAGACAAACAGAGAGCCAAATCATGAGTGAACTCCCATTCACAATTGCTTCAAAGAGAATAAAATACCTAGGAATCCAACTTACAAGGGACGTGAAGGACCTCTTCAAGGAGAACTACAAACCACTGCTCGAAGAAATAAAAGAGGATACAAACAAATGGAAGAACATTCCATGCTCATGGATAGGAGGAATCAATATCGTGAAAATAGCCATACTGCCCAAGGTAATGTATAGATTCAATGCCATCCCCATCAAGCTACCAATGACTTTCTTCACAGAACTGGAAAAAACTACTTTAAAGTTCATATGGAACCAAAAAAGAGCCTGCATTGCCAAGTCAATCCTAAGCCAAAAGAACAAAACTGGAGGCATCATGCTACCTGACTTCAAACTATACTACAAGGCTACAGTAAACAAAACAGCATGGTACTGGTACCAAATAGAGATATAGACCAATAGAACAGAGCAGAGCCCTCAGAAATAATACCACACATCTATAACCATCTGATCTTCGACAAACCTGACAAAAACAAGAAATGGGGAAATGATTCCCTATTTAATAAATGGTGCTGGGAAAACTGGCTAGCCATATGTGGAAAGCTGAAACTGGATCCCTTCCTTACATCTTATACAAAAATTAATTCAAGATGGATTAAAGACTTAAATGTTAGACCTAAAAACGTAAAAACCCTAGAAGAAAACCTAGGCAATACCATTCAGGACATAGGCATGGCCAAGGACTTCATGTCTAAAACACCAAAAGCAATGGCAACAAAAGCCAAAATTGACAAATGGGATCTAATTAAACTAAAGAGCTTCTGCACAGTAAAAGAAACCACCATCAGAGTGAACAGACAACCTACAGAATGGGAGAAAATTTTTGCAATCTACTCATCTGACAAAGGGCTAATATCCAGAATCTACAATGAACTCAAACAAATCTACAAGAAAAAAACAAACAACCCCATCAAAAAGTGGGCAAAGGATATGAACAGACACTTCTCAAAAGAAGACATTTATGCAGCCAAAAGACACATGAAAAAATGCTCAGCATCACTGGCCAACAGAGAAATGCAAATCAAAACCACAATGAGATACCATCTCACACCATTTAGAATGGCGATCATTAAAAAGTCAGGAAACAACAGGTGCTGGAGAGGATGTGGAGAAATAGGAACACTTTTACACTGTTGGTGGGACTGTAAACTAGTTCAACCATTGTGGAAGTCAGTGTGGCGATTCCTCAGGGATCTTGAACTAGAAATACCATTTGACCCAGCAATCCCATGATTGGGTATATACCCAAAGGATTATAAATCATGCTGTTATAAAGACACATGCACATGTATGTTTATTGCAGCACTATTCAGAATAGCAAAGACTTGGAACCAAGCCAAATGTCCAACAATGATAGACTGGATTAAGAAAATGTGGCACGTATGACACATGGAATACTATGCAGCCATAAAAAATGATGAGTTCATGTCTTTTGTAGGGACATGGATGAAGCTGGAAACCATCATTCTCAGGACACTATCACAAGGACCAAAAACCAAACACTGCATGTTCTCACTCATAGGTGGGAATTGAACAATGAGAACACATGGACACAGGAAGGGGAACATCACACACTGGGGCCTGTTGTGTGGTGTGGGGAGGGGGGAGGGATAGCATTAGGAGATATGCCTAATGTTAAATGACGAGTTAATGCGTGCAGCACACCAACATGGCACATGTATACATATGTAACAAACCTGCACATTGTGCACATGTACCCTAAAACTTAAAGTATAATAAAAAAATCAAAAACAAAACCAAAAACAAACACTAACTGCCTATTTTTCTCCTTCCCCTACCCCGTAGCAACTATTCTCTACTTTCTGCCTCTATGAATTTGACTACTCTAGGTATCTCATATAAGTGGAATCATACAGTATTTGTATTTTTGTGACTGTCTTATTTCACTTTGCGTAATGTTCTCAAGGTTCATCCATGTTAGAGAATGTATCAGAATTTCCTTAATTTTTCGATTAAATAATATTGCATTGTATGTATATACCACATTTTGCTTATCCATTCACCTGTCCACCGACACTTGATTGCTTCCACCTTTTGGCTATTGTGAATAATGGTGCTAGAAACACAAATACCATTGTATTTAATATGACATTTAATAATAACTTTTTTTTTTTTGAGACAGCTTCTCTCTCTGTTGCCCACGCTGGAGTGCAGTGGCGTGACTTCAGCTCCCTGCAACCTCTGCCTCCCAGGTTCAAGTGATTCTCCTGCCTCAGCCTCCTGAGTAGCTGGGATTACAGGTGTGTGCCACCATGCCTGCCTAATTTCTGATTTCTAGTAGAGATGAGATTTCACCGTGTTGGCCAGGTTGGTCTCAAACTCTTGACCTCAAGTCATCTGCCTGCCTCGGCCTCCCAAAGTGCTGGGATTACAGGTGTGAGCCACTGCACCTGGCCAATAATAACTATATAATTTAATTTTTAATAATGCCTGTCTTAACAAGTAGCTTGCAAAATTCCTGAAAATTTAACAATTGGCTACTGAGGGTCACTATACCAGCTCCAGCACACCAGTGGATCTGAGTCACTTCAGGCATGAGAATAGGCACTATTTGTTTCAAGATAGCCAGGAAGGAGAAGCCAAAACAGAGCTCCAACGTTTCCCCTCCTCTTCTGTGCTTTCTTGCTGGACTGCCCTTTGTCCCAGGCCAAAGCCACCATACCCTGCACATATCATTTCAAAGCATTTCCCTCATCAGGAATTTCTCAGTCTTCCTTCTCAACATTTTTGGGGCTGATCTTGTGGGAGGGGAATAAGAATAGAATGCCTGTCCCCTTTTATGGGAGTATAATCTTCTAATGCTCTGCTCCATGCTTGCTGGTGCCCTTATCATGGAGGAGAGGGTGTCTGTGCCTTGAGAGAGAATCTTTCTTCTTATCTCAAGGGGATTTGTAGGGCATAGTTGTCTTTTCACTTGTTCACAGTAATTTTGCTCTTCTAAATTGTCAGTCTCTGGCTGAAGGGACTCATCCTGGGAGGTTTTGTGGACTGCATTCGTTTCTCTGAATGACTAATGAGGGAAGAGAATTGCTGCTTCAAATTGGGAACTGCAAATTGGGAGAATTAGTTAGGAATTCATAAAGATATGGCTCAAGTAGAGCAAAGAAGGCCTTACTTTATTCACAGCTTGTACGAGCATTAATTTTCCAGAAAACTTTTGATGTGTATGCTTTTCTTAAGTGCAGCATACAGTTAGAAGCTATAGTAGGCTACTTACATGACACAATTATACATTTGGTGACTGCTATTCATAAATATCAGTCATGCACTTTGGGGACTCATTAAATTTGATTTAGGTGACACATTAAAGAAACTCATGGATTTGATAGGATGTTGGAATTAATCTCTGTTTTTCTGCAGAGAGGAAGTCAATAAATGTAGCATTTTATAAGGCATTAGTGAGAAATTAAATAGAGGGAAACCTCAGGAAGGCAGGTGTGCAGGACTAGCTGGCAAGTCTGCAGGACCCAGAAGGATGTACCAGGAGATATGCAGAATGGCCACCTAATATTCTAAGGCTCACTGGAGACTGCACACGTAGCCAGCTGGACATGTTCACTTTTTCCTTTTCTCTTTAGGGGATATATGACAACGTTGGCGCAAGAGAGCTTCTTTCTCTCCCTGAATATTGCTTATGACTCAGTACTTTTGCCAGTCATTTTAGTAAGCTTTACAAGTGTGTTCCCGTGCATCTTTTGCTGATTATACAGCATGTACCACCCAGCACATTTTTTTTTTTTTCTTTCAGACAGAGTCTCTCTCATCCAGGCTGGAGTGCAGTGGCCTGATCACAGCTCAAAACAGCCTCAGCCTTCTGGGCTCTAGTGAAACTTCCTACCTCAGCCTCCCAGGTAGCTGGGAATACAAGCACGTGCCAGCATGCCCAGCTAATTTTTTGGTGTTTTTAGTAGAGATGGGGTTTCACCATGTTGCCCAGGCTGGTTTTGAACTCCTGGGCTCAAGCAATTCAACCACCTTGGCCTCCCAAAGTATCGAGATTACAGACATTAGCCACGCCCAGCCTAGCATGTTTAAAAAAATGTACTTTTGGGCCGGGCGTGGTGGCTCACGCCTGTAATCCCAGCACTTTGGGAGGACGAGGCGGGCGGATCACGAGGTCAGGAGATCGAGACCATCCTGGCTAACACGGTGAAACCCCTTCTCTACTAAAAATACAAAAAATTAGCCGGGCGAGGTGGTGGGCGCCTCTAGTCCCAGCTATGTGGGAGGCTGAGGCAGGAGAATGGCGTGAACCCCAGGGGGCGGAGCCTGCAATGAGCCGGGATCATGCCACTGCACTCCAGCCTGGGCGACAGCGAGACTCTGTCTCAAAAAAAAAAAAGTACTTTTGAATAGCATTATATATATATATATATATGTGTGTGTGTGTGTGTATATATGTGTATATATATGTATATATACATATACACTTTTTCTTCAATCTCTCTTTTAACTTTTAAGTTCAGGGGTACATGTGCAGTTTTGTTACATAGGTAAACTTGTGTCAGGGGGGTTTGTTGTACAGATTATTTCATCACCCATGTATTAAGCCTAGTACCCATTTGCTATTTTTCCTGATTCTCTCTCTCCTCCCACCCTTCAATTAAGCCCCAATGTGTGTTGTTCCCATTTATGTGTCCATGTGTTCTCATCATTTAGCTCCCACTTATAAGTGAGAACATGCAGTATTTGGTTTTCTGTTCCTGTGTTTGTTTTCTCGGGATAATGCCCTTCAGCTCCATCCATGTCCCTGTAAGGGACATGATCTTGTTCTTTTTTATGGCTGCATAGTATTTATGGTGTATATATACCATATTTTCTTTATTTAGTCTATCATTGATGGGCATTTAGGTTGATTCTGTGTCTTTGCGATCATGAACAGTGCTACAATGAACATATGCATGCATGTGTTTTTACAATAGAATGATTTATATTCCTTTAGGTATATGCCCATAATGGGATTACTGGGTCGAATGGAATTTTTGTCTTTAGATCTTTGAGAAATCGCCACAGTGTCTTCCACAATAGTTGAAATAATTTACACTCCCATCAACAGTGTATAATGTTCCTTTCTCTCCACAGCCTTGACATAATCTTTTTTTTTTTTTGACTTTTTAATAGTAGCCATTGTGACTGGTATGAGATGGTATCTTATTGTGGTTTTGACTTGCCTTACTTTAATGATCAGTGATGTTGAGCTTTTTGTCATATGATTGTTAGCTGCTTGAATGTCTTCTTTTGAAAAGTGTGCTCATGTCCTTTGCCCACTTTTTAATGAGGTTTTTAATTTTTCCTTGTAAATTTAAGTTCCTTATAGACACTGGATATTAGACCTTTGTTGAATGCATAGTTTGGAAAAATTTTCTCCCATTCTGTAGGTTGTCTGTTTACTCTGTTGATAGTTTCCTTTGCTGTGTGGAAATTCTTTAGTTTATTTATTTATTTTTATTATACTTTAAGTTCTAGGGTACATGTGCACAATGTGCAGGTTTGTTGCATATGTATACATGTGCCATGTTGGTGTGCTGCACCCGTTAACTCGTCATTTACATTAGGTATTTCTCCTAATGCTATCCCTCCCCACTACCCCCACCCCATGACAGGCCCTGGTGTGTGATGTTCCCCACTCTGTGTCCAAGTGTTCTCATTGTTCCACTCCCACCTATGACTGAGAACTTGCGGTGTTTGGTTTTCTGTCCTTGCTATAGTTTGCTCAGAATGATGGTTTCCAGCTTGATCCATGTCCCTACAAAGGACATGAACTCATCATTTTTTATGGCTGCATAGTATTCCTGGTGTATATGTGCCACATTTTCTTAATCCAGTCTATCATTGATGGACATTTGGGTTGGTTTCAAGTCTTTCCTATTGTGAATAGTGCAGTAATAAACATATATGTGCATGTGTCTTTATGGTAGCATGATTTATAATCCTTTGGGTACATACCCAGTAATGGGATCACTGGGTCAAATGGTATTTCTAGTTCTAGATCCTTGAGCAATTGCCACACTGTCTTCCACAATGGTTGAACTAGGTTTTTTTGTTTAAGTTCCTTGTAGATTCTGGATATTAGCTCTTTGTCAGATGGATAGATTGCAAAAATTTTCTCCCATTCTGTAGGTTGCCTGTTCACTCTGATGGTGGTTTCTTTTGCTGTGCAGAAGCTCTTTAGTTTAATTAGATCCCATTTATCAATTTTGGCTTTTGTTGCCATTGCTTTTGGTGTTTTAGTCATGAAGTCCTTGCCCATGCCTATGTCCTGAATGGTATTGCCTAGGTTTTCTTCTAGGGTTTTTATGGTTTTAGGTCTAACATTTAAGTCTTTAATCCATCTTGAGTTAATTTTTGTATAAGGTGTAAGGAAGGAATCCAGTTTCAGCTTTCTACATATGGCTAGTCAGTTTTCCTGGTACCATTTATTAAATAGGGACTCCTTTCCCCATTTCTTGTTTTTGTCAGGTTTGTCAAAGATCAGATGGTTGAAGATGTGTGGTATTATTTCTGAGGGCTCTGTTCTGTTCTATTGGTAGAACAGTACCATGCTGTTTTGGTTACTGTAGCCTTGTAGTATAGTTTGAAGTCAGATAGCATGATGCCTCCAGCTTTTTTTTTTTTTAAAGAGTGAGCAGCAGCAAAATTTATTGCAAAGAATGAAAGAACAAAGCTTCCACAGTGTGGAAGAGGACCTGAGTGGGTTGCCCGCTTTGTTCTTTTTGCTTAGGATTGTCTTGGCAATGCGGGGTCTTTTTTGGTTCCATATGAATTTTGAAGTAGTTTTTTCCAATTCTGTGAAGAAAGTCATTGGTAGCTTGATGGGGATGGCATTGAATCTATACATTACCTTGGGCAGTATGGCCATTTTCATGATATTGATTCTTCCTATCCATGAGAATGGAATGTTCTTCCATTTGTTTGTGTCCTCTTTTATTTCGTTGAGCAGTGGTTTGTAGTTCTCCTTGAAGAGGTCCTTCACATCCCTTGTAAGTTGGATTCCTAGGTATTTTATTCTCTTTGAAGCAATTGTGAATGGGACTTTCAGGCATTTCTATACACCCTCTGAAATCTAGGTGGTGGTTACCAAACCTCAATTGTTGCCTTCTGTGTACCCGCAGGCTCAATGCCACATGCAAGCTGCGAAGGTTTGGGGTTTGCACCTCTGAAGCCACAGCCCAAGCTCTGTGTTGGCCCCTTTCAGCCACGGCTGGAGTGGCTGGGACACAGGGCACCAAGTCCCTATACTGCACTCAGCAGAGGGACCCTAGTCCTGGCCCACAGAAACCATTTTTAACTCCTAGGCCTCCAGGCCTGTGACGGGAAGGGCTGCTGTGAAGACTTATGACATGCCCTGGAGATTTTTTCCCCATTGTCTTGGGGATGAACATTTGTCTTCTTGCTACTTATGCCAATTTCTGCAGCCAGCTTTAATTTCTCCTCAGAAAATGGGATTTTCTTATCTATCACATTATCAGGCTACAAATTTTCTGAACTTTTATGCTCCGCTTCCCTTATAAAACTGAATGCCTTTAACAGCACCCAAGTCACTTGAATGCTTTGCTGCTTAGAAATTTCTTCTGTCAGATACCCTAAATCATTTCCCTCAAGTTGCAAGTCCCACAAATCTCTAGGGCAGGAGAAAAATGCCACCAGTCTCTTTCCTAAAACGTAACAAGAGTCGCCTTTGCTCCAGTTCACAAAAATTTCCTCATTTCCATCTGAGACCATCTTAGCCTGGACTTCATTGTCCATATCATTGTTGGCATTTTGGGCAAAGCCATTTGGGCAAAGGTATTAAAGGAACACACCTCAAAATTATAAGAGCCATATACAACAAACCCACAGTCAACATCATACTGAATGGGCAAAAGCTGGAAGCATTCGCCTTGAAAGCTGGCAAAAGGCAAGGCTGCCCTCTCTCACCACTCCTATTCAACACAGTATTGGGAGTCTCTAGGAAGTTCCAAACTTTGCCACATTTTTCTGTCTTCTTCTGAGCCCTCCAAGCTGTTCCAACCTCTGCCTGTTACTCAGTTCCAAAGTTGCTTCCACAGTTTCAGGTCTCTTTTCAGCAATGCTCCACCATAGTGGTAACAATTTACTGTATTATTTCATTTTCACACTGCTAATAAAGACATACCCAAGACTGGGCAATTGACATAAGAAAGATGTTTAATGGACTTATAGTTCTACATGGCTGGGGAGGCCTCACAATCATGGCAGAAGGTGAAAGCCATGTCTCACATGGTGGCAGCCAAGAGAAGAGATGGAAACTCCCATTTATAAAACCATCAGCTCTCATGAGACTTATTCACTATCACGAGAACAGCATGGGAAAGATCTGCCCTCATGATTCAATTACCTCCGACTGGGTCCCTTCCACACACGTGGGAATTGTGGGAGTTACAATTCAAGATAAGATTTAGGTGGGGACACAGCCAAACTACATCAAGGTGTAAGGAAATGGTTCAGTTTCTATCTTCTGTATATGGATAGCCAGTTATCCCAGCACCATTTATTGAATAGGGAATCCTTTCCTAATTGCTTGTTTTTGTCAACTTTGTTGAAGATCTAATAGTTGTAGGTGGGTGGTCTTATTTCTGGGTTCTTTGTTCTGTTCCATTGGTCCATATGTCCGTTTTTGTACCAGTACCATGCTGTTTTGGTTACTATAGTATGTAATATAGTTTAAAGTTGGGTAGCATGATGCCTCCAGCTTTGTTCTTTTTGCTTAGGATTGCCTTGGCTATTTGGACCCTTTTTTAGTTCCATATGAATTTTGAAATGGTTTTTCTTTGAAGAATATCAGTGGTAGTTTAATAGGAATAGCATTGAATCTATAAGTTGCTTTAGTTAATATGGCTATTTTAACAATATTGATTCTTCCTATCCATGAGCATGACATTTTTTCCATTTGTTTGTGTCATCACTGATTTCTTTGAGCAGTGGTTTGTAGTTCTGCTTGTAGAGATCTTTCACTTCCCTAGTTAGCTGTATTCCTAGGTATTTTATTCTTTTTGTAGCAATTGTGAATGGGAGTTCATTCATGGTTTGGCTCTTGGTTTGACTGTTGTTTGTATATAGGAATGCTAGTGATTTTTGCACATTGATTTTTGCATCCTGAGACTTTGCTGAAGTTGTTTATCAGCTTGAGGAGGTTTTGGGCTGAGACTATGGGGTTTTCTAGATATACGATCATGTCATCTGCAAACAAGGATAGCTTGACTTCCTCTCTTCTTATTTGGATGGCTTTATTTCTTTCTCTTGCCTGATTGCCCCGGCCAGGACTTCCAATACTATGTTGAATAGGAGTGGTGAGAGAGGGCATCCTTGCCTTGTGCCAGCTTCAATGTGAATGCTTCCAGCTTTTGCCCACTCAGTATGATGTTGGCTGTGGGTTTGTTGTATATGGCTCTTATTATTTTGAGGTGTGTTCCTTTAATACCTAGTTTATTGAGAATTGTTTTTAACATGAAGGGATGTTGACTTTTATAAAAAGCCTTTTCTGCATCCATTGAGATAATTGTGGTTTTTGTCTTTACTTCTGTTTATGTGATGAATCACATTTATTGTTGAACCAGCCTTGCATCCCAGGGATACAGCCTACTTGACTGTGGTGGATAAGCTTTTTGATGAGCCTAGTATATTTGACCATTTATTCAAAATAGATTTATTTTGATATTCTCACCACTTATTCTACCAATGTGTTATATCACCTTAGGGAATAGACAATGCTTCCTGTGGCTGGATGCAGTGGCTCATGCTTGTAATCCAAGCACTTTGGGAGGCCTAGGCAGGTGGATCATTTGAGGTCAGGAGTTCAAAACCAGCCTGGCCAATAGGGCGAAACCCCGTTTCTAGTAAAAATACAAAAATTAGCTGGGTGTGGTGGTGGGTGCCTGTAATCCCTGCTACTCGGGAGGCTGAGGTAGGAGAATCGCTTGAGCCTGGGAGGTGGAGGTTGCAGTGAGCAGAGATTGCACCACTGCACTCCAGCCTGGGAGACAGAGTGAGACTCTAGGCCAAAAAAAACAAAAAAACAAAACAAAAAAAACATTGCTTCCTGTCTAATAAGCAGGTTTTGGGCAGAAAGTCCTACATGTAAGAATATTATGATCATTCTTCAGGGGATGTCACTTCCAAGATGGCTGAATAGGAATAGCTCTAGACTACAGCTCCCAGTGAGATTGATGCAGAAGACAGGTGATTTCTGCATTTCCAACTGAGGTACCTATCGGGGGAATCTGCCCCCAATATTTCAACATAGGTTCTTTCTATTTTCCATAAGTGTTAGCCGGCTGAGAAATAAAGAGAAAGAGTACAAAGAGAGGAATTTTACAGCTGGGCCTTCTGGGGTGACATCACATATCAGTAGGACCGTGTTGCCCACCAGAGACTTAAAGCCAGCAAGTTTTATTAAGGATTTCAAAAGGAGAGGGGATGAAAGAACAGGAAGTAGGTCACAAGATCACATGCTTCAAAGGGCAAAAAGGAGAACAAATATCATATTCTTCTGAGCAAACAGGATGAGGGCAAATTCAGAACTACTGATAAGGGTCTATGTTCAGCTGTGCATGTATTGTCTTGATAAACATCTTAAACAATAGAGGACAGGGTTCAAGAGCAGAGAACTGGTCTGACCTCAAATTTACCAGGGTGGGTTTTTTTCCCCACCCTAATAAGCCTGAGGGTACTGCAGGAGACCAGGGTGTATTTCAGTCCTTATCTCAATCGCATAAGACAGACACTCCCAGAGTGGCTGTTTATAGACCTTCCCCCAGGAATGCATTCGTTTCCCAGGGTATTAATTATTAATATTCCTGTCTAGGAAAAGAATTTAGTGATATCTTCCCTACTTGCACATCCATTTATAGGTTCTCTGCAAGAGAAAAATATGGCTCTATTCTGCCCGACACCGCAGGCAGTCAGACCTTATGGTTGTCTTTCCTTGTTCCCTAAAATCGCTGTTATTTTGTTCTTTTTCAAGGTACACTGATTTCATATTGTTCAAACACACATGTTTTACAATCAGTTTGTACACTTAACACAATAGTGGTCCTGAGATGACATACATTCTCAGCTTACGAAGATAATGGGATTAAAAGATTAAAGTAAAGACAGGCATAAGAAATTATAAAAGTATTATTTGGGAATTGATAAATATCCATGTTAAAATGAAATCTTCACAATTTATGTTCAGATATTGAAGTAAAGACAGACAAAATAAATTATAAAAGTATTACTTGGGAACTGATATATGTCCATATTAAAATGAAATCTTCACAATTTATGTTCCTCTGCCGTGGCTCCAGCCGGTCCCTCCATTCGGGGCCCCTGACTTCCCGCAACAGGTACCTGGTTCATCTCACTGGGACTGGTTGGACAGTGAGTGCAGCCCATGGAGGGTGAGCCAAAGCAGGGTGGGGCATTGCCTCACCTGGGAAGCGCAAGTGGTCTGGGGATTTCCCTTTACTAGCCAAGGGAAGCCATGAGTGACGGTACCTGGAGGAACGGTACACTCCTGCCCAAATACTGCAATTTTTCCATGGTCTTCACAACCAGCAGACCAGGAGATTCCCTCCCGTGCCTGGCTTGGCAGGTCCCACGCCCAAGGAGCCTTGCTCGCTGCTAGCACAGCAGTCTGAGATTGTCCTGGGAAGCTGGAACTTGGCAGGGGGAGGGGCGTCTGCCATTGCTGAGGCTTGAGTAGGCGGTTCTATGCTCACAGTATAAACAAAGCAGCAGGGAAGCTTAAACTGGGCGGAGCCCACTGCAGCTCAGCAAGGCCTACAGCCTCTCTAGATTTCACCTCTGGGAGCAGGACGTATCTGAACAAAAGGCAGCAGACAGTTTCTGCAGACTTAAACATCCCTGTCTGACAGCTATGAAGAGGACCAGCATGGTGTTCGAGCTCTGATAATGGAAAGACTGCCTCCTCAAGTGGGTCCCTGACCCCAGTGTAGCCTGACTGGGAGACACCTCCCAGTAGGGGCCGACAGACACCTCACAGAGATGGGTGCCCCTCTGGGATGAAGCTTCTAGAGGAAGGATCAGGCAGCAATATTTGCTGTTCTGCAGCCTCTGCTGGTGATACCCAGGCAAACAGGGTCTTGAGTGGACCTCCAGCAAACTCCAACAGACCTGCAGGTGAGGGGCCTCTCTGCTAGAAGGAAAACTAACACACAGAAAAGAATAGCATCAACATCAACAAAAAGGACATCCGCACCAAAACCCCATCCGTTGGTCACCAACATCAAAGACCAAAGGTAGATAAAACCACAAACATGGGGAGAAACCAGGGCAGAAAGGCTGAAAATTCCAAAAACCAAAATGCCTCTTCTCCTCCAAAGGAACACAACTCCTCACCAGCAAGGGAAGAAAACTGGATGGAGAATGAGTTTGATGAGTTGACAGAAGTAGGCTTCAGAAGGTTGGTAATAACAAAGTTCTCCGAGCTGAAGGAGGATGTTTGAACCCATTGCAAGGAAGCTAAAAACCTTGAAAAAAGGTTAGACGAACGGCTAACTAAAATAATCAGTGTAGAGAAGACCTTAAATGACCTGATGGAGCTGAAAACCACAGTATGAGAACTTCGTGAAGCATACATAAGCATCAATAGCCGAATCGATCAAACAGGAGAAAGAATATCAGTGACTGAAGATCAAAGTAATGAAACAAAGCAAGAAGACAAGATTAGAGAAAAAAGAGTGAAAAGAAACAAACAAAGCCTCCAAGAAATATGGGACTACGTGAAAAGACCAAATCTACCTTTGATTGGTGTACCTGAAACTGATGGGGAGAATGGAACCAAGTAAGAAAACACTCTTCAGGATATTATCTTGGAGAAATTCCCCAACCCAGCAAGGCAGGCCAACATTATAATTCAGGAAATACAGAGAACACCACAAAGTTACTCTTCAAGAAGAGCCCCCAGGACACATAATTGTCAAATTCACCAAGGTTGAAATGAAGGAAAAAATGTTAAGAGCAGCCAGAGAGAAAGGTTGGCTTACCCACAAAGGATAGCCCATCAGACTTAACAGCAGATCTCTCTGCAGAAACCCTACAAGTCAGAAGAGAGTGGGGGCCAATATTCCAACATTCTTAAAGAAAAGATTTTCTTTTCTTTCTTTCTTTCTTTTTTTTTTTTTTTTTTTTGAGATGGAGTCTTGCTCTGTTGCCCAGGCTGGAGTGCAGTGGTATGGTCTCGGCTCACTGCAAGCTCCACCTCCAGGGTTCACGCCATTCTCAGCCTCACACAAGTAGCTGGGACTACAGGTGCCTGCCACCACATCCGGCTAATTTTTTTTTTTTTTGTATTTTTAGTAGAGACGGGGTTTCACTGTGTAAGCCAGGATGGTCTCAATCTCCTGACCTTGTGATCCGCCTGCCTCGGCCTCCCAAAGTGCTGGAATTACAGGCGTGAGCCATTGTGCCTGGTCAAGAAAAGAATTTTCAACGCAGAATTTCATATCCAGCCAAACTAAGCTTCATAAGTGAAGGAGAAATAAAATACTTTACAGACAAGCAAATGCTGAGAGATTTTGTCACCACCAGGCCTGCCTTTAGAAGAGTTCCTGAAGGAAGCAGTAAACATGGAAAGGAACAACCGGTACCAGCCACTGCAAAAACATGCCAAATTGTCAAGACCATCGACGCTATGAAGAAACTGCATCAATTAATGGGCAAAATAACCAGCTAGCATCATAATGACAGGATCAAATTCACACATAAAAATATTAACCTTAAATGTAAATGGGCTAAATGTTCCAATTAAAAGATACAGACTGGCAAACTGGATAAAGAGTCAAGACCCATCAGTGTGCTGTATTCAGGAGACCCATCTCACATGCAAAGACCCACATAGGCTCAAAATAAAGGGATGGAGGAATATTTACCAAGCAAATGGAAAGCAAAAAAAAGCAGGGGTTGCAATCCTAGTCTCTGATAAAACAGACTTTAAACCAACAAAGATCAAAAGAGACAAAGAAGGCCATTACATAATGGTAAAGGGATCAATTCAACAAGAAGAGCTAACTATCCTAAATATATATGCACCCAATACAGGAGCACCCAGATTCATAAAGCAAGCCCTTAGAGACTAAAGAGACTTAGACTCCCACACAATAATAATGGGAGACTTTAACATCCCATTGTCAATATTAGATCAAGGAGACAGAAAATTAACAAGGGTATTCAGGACTTGAACTCAGCTATGGAGCAAGTGGACCTAATAGACATCTATAGAACTCTCCACCCTAAATCAACAGAATATACATTCTTCTCAGCACCACATCACACTTATTCTAAAATTGACCACATAACTGGAAGTAAAACACTCCTCAGCAAATGTAAAAGAACAGAAATCACAACAAACTGTCTCTCAGACTACAGTGCAATCAAATTAGAATGCAGGATTAAGAAACTCACTCAAAACTGCACAACTACATGGAAACTGAACAACCTGCTCCCGAATGACTACTGGGTACATAACGAGAGGAAGGCAGAAATAAAGATGTTCTTTGAAAATGATGAGAAAAAAGACACAACATACCAGAATCTCTGGGACACATTCAAAGCAGTGTGTAGAGGGAAATTTATAGCACTAAATGCCCACAAGAGAAAGCAGGAAAGACCTGAAATCAATACCTTAACATCGCAATTAAAAGAACTAGAGAAGCAAGAACAAACAAATTAAAAAGCGAGCAGAAGGCAAGAAATAACTAAGATCAGAGCAGAACTGAAGGAGATAGAGACTCAAAAAACCCTTCAAAAAATCAATGAATCCAGGATCTGGTTTTCTGAAAAGATCAACAAAATTGATAGACTGCTAGCAAGACTAATAAAGAAGAAAAGAGAGAGAAGAATCAAATAGACGCAATAAAAAATGATAAAGGGGATATCACCACCGATCCCACAGAAATACAAACTACTATCAGAGAATACTATTAACACCTCTATGCAAATAAACTAGGATATCTAGAAGAAATGGATAAATTCTTGGACACATACACCCTCCCAAGACTATACCAGGAAGAAGTTGAATCTCTGAATAGACCAATAACAGGTTCTGAAATTGAGGCAATAATTGATAGCCCACCACCCAAAACAAGTCCAGGACCAGATGAATTCACAGCTGAATTCTACCAGAGCTACAAAGAGGAGCTGGTACCATTCCTTCTGAAACTCTTCCAATCAATACAAAAAGAGGGAATCCTCCCTAACTCATTTTACGAGGTAAGCATCATCCTGATACCAAAGCCTGGAAGAGACACAACGAAAAAAGAGAATTTTAGACCAATATGCCCGATGAACAGTGATGTGAAAATCCTCAATAATATACCGGCAATCCAAATCCAGCAGCACATCAAAAAGCTTATCCACCATGATGAAGTCGGCTTCATCCCTGTGATGCAAGTCTGATTCAACATATGCAAATTAATAAACGTAATCCATCACATAAACAGAACTAAGGACAAAAACCACTTGATTATCTCAATAGATGCAGAAAAGGCCTTTGACAAAATTCAACAGCCCTTCATGCTAAAAACTCTCAGTAAACTAGGTATTGATGGAATGTATCTCAAAATAATAAGAGGTATTTATGACAAACCCATAGCCAATATCATACAGAATGGGCAAAAACTGGAAGCATTCCCTTTGCAAACTGGCACAAGACAAGGATGCCCTCTCTCACCACTCCTATTCAACATAGGATTGGAAGTTCTGGCCAGGGCAATCAGGCAAGAGAAAGAAAAAAAGAGTATTCAATTAGGAAAAGAGGAAGTCAAATTGTCCCTGTTTGCAGGTGACATGATTGTATATTTAGAAAACCCGATTGCCTCAGCCCCAAATGTCCTTAAGCTGATAAGCAACTTCTGCAAAGTCTTAGGATAATCCGCAAAGTCTCAAAATCAATCTGCAAAAATCACAAGCATTCCTATACATCAAGATCTGACAGAGAGCAAAATCATGAGTGAACTCCCATTCACAATTACTACAAAGAGAATAAAATACCCAGGAATCCAACTTACAAGGGATGTGAAGGACCTCTTCAAGGATAACTACAAACCACTGCTCAATGAAATAAAAGAGGACACAAACAAATGGAAGAACATTCCATGCTCATGGATAGGAGGAATCAATAATGTGAAAATGGCCATATTGCCCAAGGTAATGTATAGATTCAATGTTATCCCCATCAAGCTACCACTGACTTTCTTCACAGAATTGGAAAAAAACAACTTTAACTTTCATATGGAACCAACAAAGACCCCGCATAGCCAAGATAATCCTTAGCAAAAAGAACAAAGTTGGAGGCATCATGCTACCTGACTTCCAACTATTCTACAAGGCTACAGTAACGAAAAGAGCATGGTACTGGTACGAAAACAGATATACAGACCAATGGAACAGAACAGAGGCCTCAGAAATAAAACCACACATCTACAACCATCTGATCTTTGACAAACCTGACAAAAACGAGCAATGGGGAAAGGAGTCCCTATTTAATAAATGGTACCAGGAAAACTGGGTAGCCATACGTAGAAAGCTATAACTGGATCCCTTCCTTACACCTTATACAACAATTAACTCAAGATGGATTAAAGACTTAAATGTAAGACCTAAAAACCATAAAAACCCTAGAAGAAAACCTAGGCAATACCATTCAGGACACAGGCATGGGCAAAGACTTCATGACTAAAATACCAAGAGCAATGGCAACAAAAGCCAAAATAGGCAAATGGGATCTAATTAAACTAAAGAGCTTCTGCACAGCAAAATAAACATCATCAGTGTGAACAGGCAACCTACAGAATGGGAGAAAATTTTTGCAATCTACCCATCTGACAAGGGGCTAATATCCAGAATCTACAAAGAACTTAAACAAATTTACAAGAAAAAAACAACCCCATCAAAAAGTGGGCAAAGGATATGAACAGACACTTCTCAAAAGAAGACATTTTTGCAGCCAACAGACATATGAAAAACTGCTCATCATCACTAGTCATCAGAGAAATGCAAATCAAAACCACAATTAAGTTCCATCTCATGACAGTTAGAATGGTGTGGAAACAACAGATGCTGGAGAGGATGTGGAGAAATAGGAACTGTTTTACACTGTTGGGAGTGTAAATTAGTTCAACCATTGTGGAAGACAGTGTGGCAATTCCTCAAGGATCTAAAACTAGAAATACCATTTTACCCATTACGAGGTATATACCCAAGGGATTATAAATCATGCCGCCATAAAGACACATGCACACATATGTTTATTATGGCACTATTCACAATAGTAAAGACTTGGAACCAACCCAAATGTCCATCAATAATAGACTAGATAAAGAAAATGTGGCACATATACACCATCGAATACTATGCAGCCCTAAAAAAGGATGAGTTCATGTCCTTTGCAGGGACATGGATGAAGCTGGAAACCATCATTCTCAGCAAAATATCACAGGGACAGAATACCAAACACTGCATGTTCTCACTCACAAGTGGGAGTTGAACAATAACAAATGTACAGAGGGCGGGGAACATCACACACCAGGGCCTGTTGGGGGGTGGGGGGCTGGGGGAGGGATAACATTAGGAGAAATACCTAATGTAAATGACGAGTTGATGGGTGCAGCAAACCAACATGGCACATGTATATCTATGTAACAAACCTGCACGTTGTGCACATGTACCCTAGAACTTAAAGTATATATATAAAAAAGAATATTGCTTATTATGTAAAAGTATATTGTGTGTATCTCCCCCTCCCCACCACCTCTTGCATTGTTTGCAAGGGAGTCTAGCTTTCAGAAATACTCGCTCACTAAATCAAAAGAACAAACTATTTATAGCTTACAAAAATGGCAATCCACAATTCTAGTTAGACGACATTTGAGTCAGTTTTGATTTAGAAAAAATATAAGATGTGCCTCGGTTTTGTTAAAGGAAGCTAGAATGTTCTAGCATTCATGGCTTTTCTTGGAATGCAAGGCTTTTAGGAACGTTAGTCTCTTTTTACATTGTGTATGCAAACTTGCTTAGCTGAATGCTGTAGAGTTAGGCTAAGGGTAGGATCATTTTTTGTGACATCGGGTGAATAAAATTTATTATTTTAAAGTTAGGAGGAAAGTGTTGATTGTAACTACTCTATAAGTGTCTTATAAAAAGACATGCACACCCTTCACTACTTATGAGAATCTTATTGCCTGTGGTAGAACTTGGAATGTTAGGTAGTCTCTGGCTCAGAAGAGAAGGGGGAGCTGTTGGGAAAACCAGAAAAAGAGAGAGGGAGCTCAACTTCATCCATACATACCCTTTTACACCATTACACTTTTCTCCAAAAAAATTGCACCATTCTTCCTTAGTTGTCCATGTCATCTTTTCTTTTTAACTGCATTAATTTCTACAGATGAATATTTATTTGGGTGAAGAAGTATTATCATTAAAAATATGAAAAATCTGGAGAGTTAAAAGACAGTCATTTCCAGACAGGGTGAGTGAGTCCTTTTGCTTATTCTTCCTGAGTCACATGGAACACTGCTCTCAGGATAATCTATTCAGCTACATCGTATTTACTTATTTAGATTATATAAAAAATTTGTGAGTTAATGTACATTATAAAAAGTCAATTTGGGTATATATGAGTAAAAATGTAATCCAGTTATGTATCTTCTTAATTTCTTTCCCTTCCATAGATCTAAGCACACACATGTTTTTCACTTAATACTGTGTTTTGAAGATACTGATTAGTTAGAATTTAAATAAATTGTTGCATGAGGCCGGGCATGGTGGCTCATGCCTGTAATCCCAGCACTTTCGGAGGCCAAGGTGAACAGATCACCTGAGGTCAGGAGTTCGAGACCAGCCTTGCCAACATGGCAAAACCCCATTTCTACTAAAAATACAAAAAATTAATCAGGAGTGGTTGCACGCACCTGTAATCCCAGCTACTTGGGAGGCTGAGGGAGGAGAATTACTTGAACCCGGGAGGTGGAGGTTGCAGTGAGCCGAGATCGTGCCACTGCACTCTAGCCTGGGCAACAGAGCGAGACTCTGTCTCAAAAAAAAAATTGTTGCATGATACCACATTAGGTGGAAATAAAAAATTATAAACAAAAGTTCAGCTTTGGTTAAAATGAGAGTAAAGAGAACCATAGTTTTCAAGTCTCAATGGCATATAATAAGAAATCTTGAAGAAAATAAAAGGATGAAGCTGTTTATCAAGTTAATTTCCAAAAGGAAGGAAATGAAGGAAGATAAAGTATGCTTATATTTGGTGACCCTAAGAACATAATGGACAAGATTTGCATCCAAAAATTCTTTAAGGTTAGTAGTTTAATTTAGTTTTTTCATTTTTCATTTTTTGAGATGGGACCTCACCCTGTTGCCCAAACTGCAGTGCAGGGTACAATCACCACTCACCGCAGCTTTAACCTCTTAGACTCAAACGATTTTCCTGCCTCAGCCTCCTTAGTAGCTAGGACCAGACATGTGCACCACCATGCCTGGCTAATTTTTTAAAACTATTATTTTAAAAAGTAGACCTTGTAGAGATGAGGTCTCACTATGTTGCCCTAGCTGGTCTCAAATTCCCCGGCTCAAGTGATCCTCCCACTTAGTACTCCTAAAGTGCTGAGATTACAGGCATGAGCCACCACACCTGGCCTGTTTCTTTGAAATTTCAATGTGTGATAGCAGCTATTAAAGGTTATAACCTATAAACTTAAGTAAATATAGAGTAGACTTTTTGTAGGAAATTGTAATTTGCTCCATGGAATTGTATTTGTTCAGGAGATTAAAAATTTTCACTAACTGTGATAATTTACCCATTAATATGATCTCACTCATCTTATAAATAATACATTGATATATACATTATGTAAATTATCTTCCCAGGCAATGGAAAATATCTAGACTCAGAATTGCAGATAGCCTTTTCTTCTTGCCAGTTGAACCAAGTTTAAAAATTTTGTGTCTCTAAAATATTTATTTTATTTTTTAATTTTAAAATTATTTTTAAAAAATAATTTCAACTTTTAGATTTAGGAGGTACACATGCAGGTTTGTTACATATATTTATTTTTCAAAACAAGACACAAAATTTCATTCTTTAACAATAGCATGAAAGTACCATAATCTATTTAATCACTCTCCTACTGATGAGCCTTTGGGTTGATTTCTATATTTAACTATTACAACATCCTGCAACTAACATCTTTATACACATTTTTGTCATTATGTGTAGATATGTGCAAATAGGAGAGCTATCTAGAATTGTAATTTCTATATCAAAGCATATGTATATTTTACCTTTTCAAAGAGAAACTGCCCTCTTGAAAGGCTGTGTATTTCCCTGGGTATATGAGAAATCAGTTGTCCAGTACCATTACCAATAATGCATTTTAAAAAATTATAGCTTTCTTGAAATATAATTCACATACCATAAAATCCACCTGCTTAAAGTATACAATTCATTGGTCTTTAGTATGTTCACAGAGATGTGCCATCATTGCCACACTCGAATTTTAGAATACTTTCTTTACTCCAAAAAGAAACCATGTACCCCTTAGCAGTCACTCTACTTTTTCCCAACTGCTGGTCTCCTAGCACTAAGCAATACTAATCTACTTTCTGTCTCTACAGGGTTGCCTACTTTGGACATTTCACATAAGCAGAATCATACAGCATATGGTCTTTTGTTTCCAGCTTCTTTCACTTAGCATACATTTTCAAGGTTCATCCATGTTGTAGCTTATATCAGTACTTCATTCCTTTTTAGGACTGAATAATATTCCATTGAAAGGATATATCACATTTTGTTTATCTAGTCATCAGTTAATGGACATCTGGGTTGTTCCCACATTTTGGCTGCTATGAAAATGCTGCTATGAATATTTGTGGATAAGTTTTTTTGTGGACATATGTTTCTATTTCTCTAGGAGTGGAATTGTAGTACATACTAACTCTATATAAACTTTTTGAGAAACTGTCAAATTTTCCATAGTGGCTATACCATTTTACATTCTCATCAGCAAGATATGAGGGTTTCAATTTCTCTGTATCCTCACGAACACTTGTTATTGTCTGTCTTCTCAGTTCCAGCCATTCTAGTGGGTGTGAGGTGGTATCTCATTGTGATTTTTCTTTCTTTTTTTTTTTTGAGATGGAGTCTCACTCTGTCACCTAGGCTGGAGTGCAGTAGCAGTGATCTTGCTAACTGCAACCTCCGCCCCCCAGGCTCAGGTGATCCTCCCACCTCAGCCTCTCAAGTAGCTGGGACCACAGGTGTGCACCACCATGCCTGGCTTTTTTGTTTTGTTTTGTTTTTGCATATTTAGTAGAGACAGGGCCTCACCATATTGCCCAGGCTGGTCTCGAACTCCTGGGCTCAAGAGATCAGCCTGCTGCAGCCTCCTAAAGTGCTGGGATTACAGGTGTGAGCCACCGTGCCTGGCCAAGGGCTTCCTATTGACCAATTTGTATTCCATTTTCCCCAGGTTGAACAGATTTTCATATATTAGCTATTAACAGTGCTTCTAATGTGTGTTGCCTGGTTCTGTATTTTGCCAAGTTTTGTTTGATCCTTTCTTTTTAAAAAATCTAGCTAACATTTGATTAAAACATTCTGTTCTGGCTTCCTTCCTTGCTCATATACCTTAGTAAGGATCTGGAAGGCTAGGTTCAGATTTTTCAGACTCATAGGGGATTTCTGTCAGAATGTGGATCTGCAGGGAGGGCTGGCTCCCAATGCAGCTCTAAGTCCACGGGCCACCCCCTTTTTCCTTCTGTTCCAGTGGCAGCTCTGCCCAGTACCTCATAGCGAGGGGGCTCGTGCACAGCGTGCGGACACTGCAACTCTCTTGACCATGCTTCTTCCATCTCTCTACCAGACACCTCCCCGCTTAGGCACCCTGCACGCTAGGCAGCGCAGGTACCTGTAGAAGGGGCCGACTCTGGGTGGGCGTGTCCCACGTCCCTGTGATTTCCTAGCTCCAGGCACAGGCAGAGGGGTGAGCAGGAGCAGGTTCAGAGCAGGACCTCAAGGTGTGGGGCCCGGGGGAGGCGCCTATCTTGCAGAGGTCTAATGATTAAACATTTTATGACAACAACAAGCTTTACTAAAAGTAAAGGCTATTACTATTAGCTTTTAAATGCGAAAACCCAGCGGGGCGCGGTGGTCAGGCCTGTAATCTTAGTACTTTGGGAAGCCGAGGTGGGTGGATCGCTTGAGGCCAAGGGGTTGGAGACCAGCCTGGGCAACATAATGAGAACCCATCTCCACAAAAAAATAAAAAATTAGCCAGACGCGGTGGCTCCCGTAATCCCAGCACTCTGGGAGGCTGAGGCGTGTGGGTCATTTGAGGTCAGGAGTTCGAGAGCAACCTGACAAATATGGCGAAATCTCGTCTCTGCTAAAAATACAAAAATTAGCTGGGCGTGGTGGCAGGTGCCTGCAATCTCTACTCGGGAGGCTGAGGCCAGAGGATTGCTTGAGCACAGGTGGTTGAGGCTGCAGTGGGTCGAGATCCTGCCACTGCACTCCAGCATGGGCAACAGAATAAGACCCATTATGGGAAAGAAAAAAAAAAAAGCTTTTGCAAATTTATTTATTATTGCTGGGTGTGGTGGCTCATGCCTGTAATCCCAGCACTTTGGGATGCCGAGGCGGGCGGATCACCTGAGGTTGGGAGTTTGAGACCAACCTCGCCAACATGGAGAAATCCTGTCTGTACTAAAAATACAAAATTAGTCGGGCATGGTGGCACATGCCTGTAATCTCAGCTACTAGCGAGGCTGAGGCAGGAGAACCGCTTGAAGCTGGGAGGTGGAGGTTGCGGTGAGCCCAGATCGTGCCATTGCACTCCAGCCTGGCAACAACAGCAAAACTCTGTCTCAAAAAAAAAAAAAATTATTTATTATTTTGTGAGCCATAATGTAAATAGAAAAAAAATAAGTAAATGAATGGGAAAACCCATCACAATTTCCATTCATTTGACGTCCCAATCAACTTTTTGTAACCCACTTATAAGTTTGAAACTGTGTTCTATCAAGTCGGTGTTAACTTGATCCTAGTCCTTTTATTTGTTCATTCCTGGTAGTAGTTGTAAACTGCCATGAGCACAGTCAGTCTGGGGGTAGGAATTTTATTTTTGAAAATATAAAGTATCTTGATTTCCAGGAGCTTACTGAAGAAATAAAAATTTAGTCTGGAGTTTTCAAAACGTTTTCACAAGATTGAAGGTTACAAATCTAAATGATGGTTGGTGTTATAGCTCTACAGTGACCAAAGAAACAAAACCAAACAAAAACAAAAACACTAGACAAAACAAAAACCAAAGCAAAAAAAAAAAAAAAAACTAAACAAAACAAAATCCAAAAACAAATAAATAAGCAAACAAATAAGAACCAGGCAGAAAGTAGATGCCTTGTGAAGACCAAGCCATAGGAACTCCTTGGGAACTCTCATATGGATGTCTAGATTTTAGAAACAGGATTTAATTATATTTGATCATGGGGGAAAATATATAAACTTCGGGAAAGTAGAATCATTTCAAGTTCATTGTGGGCCTTCAGATAAGACTTTAATGCTAATCAACTTCTTTTAAAGTGAGCCTGCTTAATATATAATGGAATAAATAATTGTCATGCTTTTTTTTCATAATTTTGTCAGCTTCTTTTTCTTTCAATATTAAAAACAGTAGGAAGAAAACATGTAATTGTCAGATGCAGTTGCAATACTTTCTGTTTATTCAGTTTTGATAGACATTTCTTAATCAAGGTTAGTCTGGTAAATGGTTTCTCTTCAGGGCTGTGAACCAAACATCTTTGTGTAAGTGAAATAAATGCTGCACTAGGAGGTAGGATACTTGGACTTGGATTCTGACTCTCACTTGAGAAGTGGTCTCGGGCTTATGTATTTACCTAAAGGTCTTTGAGGTGTCCTGTATACCATGAGGTTTCCTGTCTCCCTTAGAGTGTTGTGTATGAAGATTAAAAGAATTAATATTTGCCTGGTGCCTGACATATAGCAATCACTCAATCAATGTTAATTATTACTGTTATCCCTGTGTTTCACTTTTAAACTTGTAACCATGTTTTATACACCACCGAGTGACATTTCACATGGAAGAAATAGAAAATAAGTATATAGATACATTAAATTCAACTTTAAAAGTAGATGAATTTAAAACTGACATTTGCAAATCACGTTCCAAGTCATTTATATCTTATCGTTTTGCATCTAGTGACACTATACTCAGAAAATATAAATATTTGGCATGGATTTCTTATTAGAAGAGAAGCCTCTGGATTTTATTTGTACTTAGCCTCTTTCTCTAACTAATGGTATCTGTATTAGTTGATTCTGAATTCTGTGCATCTTCTCATGCACTTCTCAGTATTCCCACAGAGAGGCAGAGCAACACTATTTATTAAATTAACACTAATCTTGCAGATTCTTCACTGGATTCTGCAGTCTAATATGAAACGCTTTGTTTGAAGTTGTGCTTGTTAAATTTACAAGTCTTTCCTGAAAAGCTTCCATGCCCTCTGACCACTTTGTGTGTGCATGTGTGTATATGTGTGTGTGTTCAACATAATCAGAAGGACAATTGAATGTTTACTCTGAATGTTTATATAACTGCCTTTCATTTTGTCTGATGGATTCCTCTGAGGAAGGTGAGAGAATCCTAGCCTTGTGCTTGGGACAACTGCTGGTTTTGCTGTTGTGACTCAGAAGTATCCCTCTGGGAAACCAGGAACTTGATGCTGATGCTGGTCTTTTCACTACTTAAATGTAGAAGTGAAATTACAAAGAGATGTATACAAGGTTTACACATGTCCCTTACACAGGGATCAAGACATCTTGTTGAAACTACCCCTACAGTCTGACTTCTAGACTAATCTATAGGTAGGTCTCTGGGAGGACACTGGTAAACTAAAAAAATGCAAAAATGTGTATAATAAATGAGGATACGTGGGCAAAATGCCCAAATGACTAGTTTTAAGCTTACTCACTTACTATTTGCTTTATTTGAAAGATAACATTTATGGCCAGGTGTGGTGGCTCATGCCTGTAATCCCAGCACTTTGGGAGGCAGAGGTGGGCAAATCACGAGGTTAGGAGATCGAGACCATCCTAGCCAACATGGTGAAACCCCGTCTCTACTAAAAATACAAAAATTAGCCAGGTGTGGTGGTGCGCGCCTGTAGTCCCAGCTACTTGGGAGGCTTAGGCAGGAGAATTGCTTGAACCCGGGTGGCGGAGGTTGCAGTGAGCCAAGAGTGTGCCACTGCACTCCAGCCTGGGCGACAGAGCGAGACTCCATCTCATAAAAAAAAAAAAGAAAGATAGCATTTACCTTGCTACCTTATTCCATAAAGCCTAGGACCTTCACTGACACCATTATTTTTCTATCACTTGATTAATATCAAAAAAAGCTTTGTAGCTCTTAATTTGAGCAAGATATAGTTTTTGTTTTTTTGTTTTTTGAGGGAAGGCATTTGTATGTTTAAAGTCTTGCTTGGCAGGCCAGGCATGGGGGCTCACACCTGTAATCCCATCACTTTGGGAGACCGAGGCAGGCAGATCACTTTTGCCTGGCCAACATGGTGAAATGCTATCTCTATTAAAAATACAAAAGTTAGGTTGGCGTGGTCGCGCACCTGTAATCCCAGCTACTGGGGAGGCTGAGGCATGAGAATCGTTTGAACTTGAGAGGTGGAGGTTACAATGAGCCAAGACGGTGCCACTGCATTTCAGCCTGGGTGACTGAGTGAGACTCTGTCTAAAAATAAAAATAAAATAAAATAAAATTCTTGCTTGGCAGACCTGTGTACAAATCAAAAAGTGCTTGTTAAATATCATTGTATTGGGCTAGGTGTGGTGGCTCATGCCTGTAATCCTGGTGCTTTTGGGGGCTGAGGTGGGATGATTGCTTGAGAGCAGGAGTTTGAGATCAGCCTGGGCAATATGGAAAGACCCCTGTCCCTACAAAAAATAAAAAATAAAATAGTCTGGCATGGTGGCATGTGCCTGTAGTCTCAGCTATTCAGGAGGCTGAGGTGGGAGGACTGCTTGAGCCCAGGAGTTTGAGGCTTCAGTAAAACCATGTACTGAACATTCTGCTAACCTGGAAGATTTCAAACAAGCAAGGAATATAGACTTCACAAATGTGCAGTTTGGGGCCAGGAGCTAAGATATACTGGATGTTGAACAACTATTAGCATCCTAAATTTTTATCATGCAGTGAGGTTTTTCCAGTTCTAAAATTTTGTTTCTATAATTTTGAGGATAAAGAAAAGAATATATAAGCAGACGTTAAATTTTATGGCACAAATCTAAGTACTGCTTGGGAAGATTAACAATGATGATAATGATTAAAAGTTGATATTTTGGTTTCAAAATTTTTGCTAATGATTAATCAGGGCACAAAAGGAAGAATTTTCATCTTTTTCCTTCCATTTTGAGAAATACACAACCCAACCTTTTCCAGCTTCTTTGGGCTTTCTACTATTTCCCAACAGTACTTACTTAGGATAAAAACTGAGCATTGTAAACTGTTCTCAATAACTATTTTAGTTATGTTAATTATCTTAAAAGCTAGCTTTCATCTGAATTCAATCAACAAGTATTTTGGGAACCACTTACTATGTGCATGCCATGGGGAATGCAAAGACAAATAAGAAGAAGTCCTTATTGTTTTACATTACACAGATCGACTTTATTATATTTATTGTGTTCTTTGATGAAAAATACTAGTTGTGGAGTATGCTCAGCCTACTCTTCTCTCTCTTGGGATAACAAAAACATAGGGCATGATTTTCTTGTGTGTCCACATAAAAGAGACAATATCTGTGACTTCTCAGAAGCCAGAAGCTGTTGTAGGACCATAGTTTCAATATTGGCAGAAACTTCCTCTATACAAATGACTTCCAAATCCACATCCTTAGCTTTGAACACTTCTGAATTCTAGTCATTAATCTCCAACCACTTGGTGGAAATGCACTTGGATCATCTGTTCACCTCAGCTGAACTTGACCATAAACTGTCATCATTACACCCCTACTCACAAAAAGACTTTTTTTTTTTAAATGGTGAGTACTATCATCGCTGTGTTCACCAAGGGTTGAAACTGATGTTACTGTAGATTCCTCTCTCTTCCTTTTACATCATGATCAGTCTGTCAGTTCATACTTCATAACATCTCCCATATTAGACTCTTCCTCTTGACTTCTGAAGTCATCACTCTAAGTTTAAACCCTTATCATCTGTCACTTAGCTTCTCACCCCTAGACTCTCTGTCTTCTAATCTAGCCAGGCATTATTTCCATATTAGTCTTTGAAAGGTGCTACTTAGATCTCTAAAGGCATTTCCAGTTCAAAGATATTATTACGTTTAATATTGTGCAATTCCAATTGATTTTTTTGTTTAAAAGATTTTAACTGACAAAAAATTGTATATATTTATCATGCACAACATGTTGTTTTGAAATATGTATAATTTGTGGAATGACTGAATTGAGCTAATTAACATATGCATTACCTCACATACTTATCACCTTTTTTTTTTGTGGTGAGAACAGTTAAAATCTGTTTTAGCAATTTCCAAGACTACAATACATTGTTATTAACTACAGTCACCAAGTTGTACAATAGATTTCGTGAACTTATTCTTCCCATCTAATTGAAATTTTGTATCCTTTGACTAACATCTCCCCACTCCCCTCCTCCCTGCAGCCCCTGGTACACCATCCCACACTGCTTCTATGAGTTCAACTTTTTTAGATTTTACATATAAGTGAGTTCATGCAGTATTTGTTTTTCTGTGCCTGGCTTATTTCACTTAGCATATTGTCCTCCAGGTTCATCCATGTTGTTATAAGTGACACGATTTTCTTCTTTTGTAAGGCTGAATAGTATTCAATTGTGTATATATATAGCACATTTTAAAAAATCCATTCATCTGGTAATGGACACAGATTGATTCCATATTTTGGCTGCTGTAAATAATGCTGCAATAAATATGGGAGTACATATATCTGTTCCACATACTGATTTCATTTCTTTGGATATATAGCCAGAAATGGGATTGCTTAATCATGTGGTTAGTTCTATTTTTTATTTTTAATATTTTTGAGAACCTTAGTTCTAATATGTTATAATTCTGTTATTCTTCTACTCAAGAACATTAGAACTTCTCTGTTATTTAGAAGATTAAGCCCAAATTGGCATTCAAGGATTTCCACAGTCTGGTTCTAGCACACATTTCCAATGCTGTCTTCCATTACACCCTTATCAGGACCCTCTGCAGCAGGTTTAGCAGTGCATTCATGCCTTAGTACACTTCCATACTTTATTTATCTGTTTTGTTTTTTCTCTGTATCCATGCATTTATCACCTGTCCAAGCTAAGCCCTGGTATCTTTTTTTTTTCTTCAATAAAATCTTCCTTGTCTACTCCATTTGTAGCGATCTCTCTATTGGCTGCACCAACAGCAATGTCTATGCTTCTCTATGGCCTTGCTGCATGTGTGATGTTTATAATTCTCCTATTTAAATGGAGGCTGCCCATTATTTTCTATATCCCTAACCTCATGCAGATAAAGCAGCTCTCAGTAAGTGCCTGCTGACTAGCCAACTGAATTAATGATTTAGTAAATGGAGAATGAATGAAGAGTTGGGACAAGCTGACTTTTGACCACTGAAAACTTTAGGAATGGCATTATGTTCTTCCCAAATGCTTACACTGGACTGTAATCAAGTCAGGAAGAAGAGATCATCTGTCCCTCTGGAAGAAATTCGAGGCTGGGAAAGTTAGTCAGGAAATTTCTGTTGGAGTGCCCAAAGGGTATATGTAGTCCTACATCCTTATGAATCTCAAGTCTCTGAATATGTTGTGAAGATTGTAGACATTTGCAGAGAGATAAAAAGATTTCAGGATTTGCTTTCATTGTCTGGAATAAATGGAAAACCAAAGGTTTCCAATTTTCTTTCCAGACTTTTGGGAAATGCCTCTGCCTTGAAGGCACTAAGCATTCCTCTGCACTGGGTCAAGAGGCTTTGAAAAATATTCACTGACCTGTATTGGATGGTTATCATTAGAACTGTCAGCTGCAGTATGGGATGCCACATTCTTAGAGGTATTCAAAGGCTTGGCATAATTAGGATTACCTTGGGGTTCGGAGCTAAGAGTTTATCTGCCCAGATTGGCACACAAACAAGTCAACAGAATACTTAAAGGGTCTGTTAAATAACTTTCTATACGTAATGGAACTGAGAGGAAAACTGATTTATTCTGTATCCTTTTTTTTTTTTTAAGACGGAGTTTCACTCTTTTTGCCCAGGCAGGAGTGCAGTGGTGCAATCTCAGCTCACTGCAACTTCTGCCTCCTGGGTTCAAGTGATTCTCTGCCTCAGCCTCCCAAGTAGCTGGGATTACAGGCACCTGCCACCATGCCTGGCTAATTTTGTATTTTTAGTAGAGATGGTGTTTCACCATGTTGGCCAGGCTGATCTCGAACTCCTGACCTCAGGTGATCTACCCGCCTTGGCCTCCCAAAGTGCTGGGAATATAGGCATGAGCCACCACACCCGGCCAACTCTGTATCCTCTTTATTGACAATATGTACCATGTAGGCTTGTACATTTGTATGGAGTAAGCATGATGAAATATTAAGAAGTTATTCATTTTATTTTAAGATTGTTTTATTGTGATGTGGTTAAAAAGTGAAATGGAGAATTTGTCTGAAGACCTTCATTCTACTACTAATCAGTTAGTTGTGTACATGGTTAAGATATTTCCCCTTGGCCAAATTTTCATCACCATCCACTGCTTAGGATCTATGTGATTGTTGGCCAAACAAGTTGACTCTGTAGAAGCTCTAATTACACAACTTTCTATAATTGGTTTCCTATACTACAGTAGAAAGAAGACTTCCTTTTCCCCTTTGCATGCTTTTTTTTTTTTTGTGAGTCAGAGGAATGATAAAAGCCTTTTCCTGACAATGTGATTGTGGTTTAGTGTGAGGCTGGGCTTTCACAATAACCAAAGAATACATACACTATTTCTGTGTTCTCAGGTAGGTATTCTGAGCCTGAGAATATTCCTCTGTTCTTTTTCTTAGGAGGTTCACTGAAGATCAATGTTTCTGAGACTTGCTTCTATTTCTTCTTTAATGCTCAAGCAGAAGTCTTAGGTTTACTCAGTCTTTCCCTCAAAAAACACCCCCTGTAGAACTGTATTACATTTTCTAGTCTTTGAGAATTTCCAGGGCACTATGACTTCTAATGAATCTTTGTTAGTTTTAAACAGATGACTACTTAATATCAGTACCACAATGGTGACAGAGGCACCTCGTTAAGAAATTAGTAACATCAATAAATGATTGATTAAAGATGAAGGTGGGTTACTAAAGATGACCCTTTTGACTAGAAATCACTCATTCCTTTAACAAATGGTTTCTGAATACCTACTTTATGCACTATGCTAGTAACTGGGGATGCACTGGTGAACAAGTTAGGAAGATTCCTTAGATTTGTGGATCTTATGTTTTTTTTGTTTTTTGTTTTTTTTTTTTTGAGATGGAGTTTTACTCTTGTTGCCCAGGCTGGAGTGCAATGGCACGATCTCGGCTCACTGCAACCTCTGCCTCCCAGGTTCAAGCGATTCTCCGGCCTCAGCCTCCTGAGTAGCTGGGATTACAAGTGTTCACCACTACGCCCAGATAATTTTTTATTTTTAGTAGAGACAGGGTTTTGCCATGTTGGTCAGGCTGGTCTTGAATTCCTGACCTCAGGTGATCTGCCCACCTCGGCCTCCCAAAGTGCTGGGATTACAGGCGTGAGCCACTACACCTGGCTGGATCTTATGTTCTAATAGGCAAGACAAACAATAGACAAGTAGAAAAGTGAATAAATAACATAATTGCACATTCCACTGTGTTATTAGTGAAATAACCAAGCATTGCAATTGGGCGATCATGGAAGTCTTTTCTGAGGAGGTGACATATTTATGCAGAAACTTGATGGCCATAGGAAAGCTAGATGCATGAAAAGTTAAGGAAGAGCTTCCCAAGAAGATGCATCAGTAAGTATAAAGGCTTAATTTAAGGGTGGAAATGTTGGCATTTTCTAGAAACTGACAGATGAATATGACTAGAGCATAGCGAGCAAGGGGAAAAGTGAAACTACGTGAGGTGGAGTGATGCGTGGGATCCAAATTATTTAGAAAGAATCTTGAAGGGCAAGATACGAAAATTGTTCATTATGGAATTCTAAGTGGAATGAGACAGGCTGAAGGGCAGTCCATTTTAATCAGGGTAGTAAATTTTATTTTGAAGAATCATTCTGATTGCTGTAAAGAGGTGGGGGTGGAAGAAGGTTAAAAGCAAGGAGGCCAACTAGGATATATATATAAATTATATATATATATATGATACATATCTGATATATATATATCATATATATATATATACCAATGTCTTCAGTTTTCTCCTAGAGATTCATCTTGTGGATCAGCCTAGGAGGCTGATCTGTAGTATGATTAATTAAACAGGGTTCCTAGGCTCTCTGGCTTCCAGTAGGGTGTGACCAACACCCATCTGGGGATGGGAGAAAAAGTTTGAGGTTAGGCTGATATTCTCCTGGCTTCTTCACTACAAGGGCTGTTTCCTTCAATTAAGATCCTTGCATCTCTCAAGCTGGCCTTCTCTATTGAACTCTTTCTCCTTTTGGGTTCTAGTACCCTTCTTCCCTCATCTCTTCTGACCAGGTTTGATAACAGCTCTGCTGCTAGGGTTCCTTCAAGCCCTATTTCCCTACACCTGTATGTTTGTTTGAAGATAAACCTTGAAGTTCTAGATCATCCATGTTGGACATATTCTTTCAGCTGAATCACACCCCAGGATTCCTTCTTTCATTTTGTACAGAGCAGAACACCATGCACTAGTTACTAATGCCAGGGAGGACACCAACTACATGGAGGATAGCAAAGATCATCACCGTGTCAACCACCAGGAAGAGAAGTCCAACTTGGCCTTGGAGTCACCAAGGAAAACAACACAGTCAAGCACTGGATGGGACAGTGCTTTTACTCACACAGAGAAGACATTGAGCAAGATCAGCTCCAATAGTATATGTTGCTTCCCATGGCTAACAGGTCCCCTGGCAGCTGACAGAGGGCAGTTGCCCTACATACAGCTCTCTTGTGTCACAGTAGAATGACCCCTTTTTCGCCCCTGTGGACTCTGAAACACTGAAAGATGGGGGTATGCTTGAGAGCCATTGACACACATGCTTAAGCAGAGCCAAGGAGCATACACTGAGCTTGAAACAGAGGGGTGGGAAACAGGCTCACTGAAACCTCTGCCTCCCGGGTTCAAGTGATTCTCATGCCTCAGCCTCTTGAGTAGCTGAGATTACAGGGACCCACCACCATGCCAGCTAATTTTTGTATTTTCAGTAGAGACAGGGATGCAGTCCAGTACATTTCAGCCTTATTTTACCCAGCCCCTATTCAAGATGGAGTTGCTCTGGTTTACACACCTCTGACAATTCTAGTGAAAGGGAAAACAAAAAAATCATCAAAGCAAAACTGAAATTCAGAAAAAGTACTAGTATAGATTGCAGTTATTTGTGAGAAAAAAAGAAAGGAATAGCTAAAAAGGTTAAAAAAAGGCTTAGGGAGATCTGAGACTATTTAAAAACATCTTCTTGCAATCTCAGGATATATATTCACACACACACACACACGCACACAATGAAAGTCGTTAGAATCAAAATGAAGTCACTTATGCCAAACCCTAACAAAATGAAGTCAGAAGGCCATAAAGGAGGGGCTGTCACACACACATTCCTATGATGAAAACTATTAGAAAGACTCTCTGAAAATCACAACCTTGAACAAAGGCCACTGCAACTTTATACAACGACTACTTCTGGAAGTGCATCTGCCCAACAACTGTCTAGTCAGCCTTGAACTGATGCCACCCTTGTTATTGATCCCTGTAGCCAAAGATAATTATTTCAAAATAATGTACGTAACCTTCCTCATTTTGCCTTTGAAAACCGTTGCCGTCCTTTGCCTCCTTAGAGGTCTGTGCTCCCTCCATGGTTCACCATGGCATGTGTCTTCCTGGATTGCAATTTGTCATTTATTCCTGAATAAGCTAATTTTAGAGCCACTCTCTCTGTTGTTTTATTAGGTTGATAACATATATATACATGTATATCATGAATGAAAAGGATACAGATATTTTACAAAAGCCCCAAACTAACCAAAAGAAAACTCTAAACTGTAACACATGATGTGTCTAATAGACCCTTTACTGAAAAAGTGTCTCCCAAGAAAATTTGAATATTAATCAACTGAGGGGAACTGTACAGCTTACAAAGTAAGGCAACCAGTGTTGGCCCAAGAAACAGTATGGGGTGAGATTTGCAAGAGGTGCCCAAGGTTCTGAAAGGCATCACAGGGAGAAAGGCTTGTTAATTGTCCTGATAGAAAAGGTGGGCTTACATGAGAAAAGGAAAGAATTACTGAACAATTTGTAGGCAAAGCAATTTTTTTCTTTTTGAGATGGAGTCTTGCATTGTCGCTCATGCTGGAGCGTGGTGGCGCATTCTCAGCTCACTGCAACCTCTGCCTCCCGGGTTCAAGCAATTCTCCTGCCTCAGCCTCCTGAGTAGCTGGGATTACAGGCACCCGCCACCATGCCTGGCTAATTTTTTGTATTTTTAGTAGAGACGGGGTTTCACTATGTTGGCCAGGCTGGTCTGGAATGCCTGACCTTGTGATCCACCGGCCTCGGCCTCCCAAAGTGCTGGGATTATAGGAGGGAGCTACTGTGCCCGGCCGAGCAAAGCAATTTTACCGTCAATCTAGAAGGTGTTTGCCCTGTGAAATTGCCATTGGGTGTGGAATTGGGCTCTGCGTAGGTCTAGGAACCCATTTTGCAAAAATATACTTTAACACTTAAACTACTCTATGAGAAAATGTACTTCCAGTTATTCATGTAGGCAAAGGAAGAAGAGCAGTAGGGTTGATGATCCTAATCAATGACCTAATATTTGAATTACTTTAGATCACTGCTTCTGAACAGAGGGTGATTTTGCTCTTTGGAGGATTTATAGTAATGTCTGAATGCGTTTTTGGTTATCACAACTTGAGGAGGTTTTATTGGCATCTAGTGGGTGGGAGCCAAGGATGCTGCTAAACATCCCACCATGCACAGGACAGCCCCCACAATGTAGCATTATCTGGCCCCAAATGTTAATAGTGCCAAGGTTGAGAAATCCTGCTTTTGGATAACCTATTTGAGAAACTGATTATTATTTTATTTTCCTGACAGTTTACAGCTTAGGCTAATTGCATTAAAACCCAACTACTTGTGTTTGGGAAAGAAATGACTTATATATTTCATGTTGTCCCTCAAATCTGTGGGACAGCAAGTTATCCCATAATAGGATTTTACTGTATAAAGCTTTATTACAATCCAGAAAGACTAACCAATTGACACCATGTGTGTGAGCTTTTCTTTTTGGGTGGGGAGGTGGAATAGGGCAGAAATCTTGTATGCAGAAGCAATTTGGGGTTTCCTAATTTGTTTTGGGTAAGTCACAACTTGGGTGATAAACCTACTGATAATTTTGGTTTGATTGTCTTAACATTTCCTTGGATTTATGAGAGACTGGGATAAAATTAGTTTGAAATAAATAAAATGTGTTCATTAAATTACAGGAACTTTGGTTTTTGTTTTTCTAAAAAGGATATAATTTTTTACTAGGATATAATTTTTTTCTGGAGTATATACTTAACTCCACTTCTTTGATGGGTAATTTTCACCTCAAAAACATCAAAGAGTTTTCCCACCCCATCTAAAACTAGAAAATTTGTAACCTATGTTTTCGGAGATTTCAGGGGCAAAGTACAATGAGCAATTGCTCCAGCTGAAGGAGCAATGTGGAAATGGATTGATCACAGTTTGAAAAATCAAGCTAGACTGACACAACCTCTAGCCAAGAAATACATTTGACTCAAGTATTCCATTGGTATTATGAGCTTTTGAAAAATGAAGAGTCTTCCTGGCTGCAGAGTAAATATACTAATTCTCCACTTCCATTTCTGGAGGCTTCTCAGAAATGTAAATGCACAGAGAAAACATAATAAATGTGCTCCCTTGGTGAGACTGAAGGAAAAGTTCAGCAGTAAATAACTTACCGAGTTCATTGTAAATTCTTAAAATCTCCTTTCCATCATCATATTCTTTGAAATGCAAACTCAAAGCAAAAAAAAAAAAAAAAAAAAGCTCGTCTCAGGCTTGTCTTTTATGACAGCAGTGTGGGAGGATTAATAAATGTTATGAGATTTTCTGAAGAATAAAGGCACTTTTCAGAGTGAATAAAAGTAGTTTTAATAGATACAAATACCATTTTCCTCAACATCAGTTTTGAATTTTCCCTAAGGTGAGTAGACAGATAAGGGAGACAGCCAGGGTAACTGGTTGGTTGTTTTACTGTGGATACCCCAACATGGATGGCAGTCCAAGGGTTCAGTTTTCAGTGTTGTCTGTCACTGCACCTTCTCTGTTGTTATGCTCCCTACATATTTGTAATATTTTCTTCCTTCTAACCAAGTTGATGCCAGACACACGAAGCTGGGAGAGCTTGCTCCAAATTACCACACATATTCTACGTATAGATTTTTGAGGTGTATAGCGATAAGTTTTCTAAACCTCTTATCTACATCATATTTATCTCTCCCTCCCCGCCATCCCTGGGATACTTGCATCAACATTCCCATCTATGCTCAGGTTCTGTTGTCAGAATAAAGCCTACTAGTTGAGTCTATGTGATTTAAGTCTGTGGTCTCAGATAAAGAACTCCTGGGCTCCTTTTCTCCTCCTCCTCCCTCTCCCTCTCCTTCTCTTCCTCCTTGTATCTTCTTGATGATTTGGTGTCATTAAACCCACCTGAGATTCTTCCTGGCTACACAGGACTTTCACTTGCTTATTTTGGGGTATGGCTGCAGCTGATAGGTAACTGTGTCTTCTTCCTCCTTTAGTATATTTACTACCATGTACCATTCAAACTTTTCCATATACCTTCCCAAGACATTTTCAAATATGTGTTTCATTTACTTGGGGATTATTCTAAATTACGTAGAGCCCAATGAGAAGGTCTGCTAGAGCATGACTGAGTTTGATCCTGGGTCTGAAAGCGTCAGTTAGCTAAAACCTCCCTGTAGTTCCAAGACACACTATATTATTGCTTACCTGCTTCTTCTTTAATCTTTCTAGAATTTGATACTTTTGGATTCAATAATCTTATTCCAACTCAGGAGAGAGTTGAATTGGATGAAGTTAGAGAAGGAGTAACTGTGAGTATTAGTTCTTGCTATAGGTAAAGCAATAGAACAGCAAACAGCAAGATGGATAGAACTTAGTCAACTTAAAATGTATTTTTTGAGATATATGCTATTGAAATATAATTCACACACCATAAAATTTACCCTTTTAAAGTATACAACCCAGTGGGTTTTTTGTGTGTGTTTTTTTTAGGATTTTCACAAGGTTGTGCCATTCTTACCACTATGTAATTTTAGAACATTTTCATAATCCTAGGCTTATTTTTGACCTGAAAAAGTACTTTTGCCTTGTAATGGCTTAAGAGGGAGAAAGATGATGTGGTAGGAAGAATAATGGCCCCTCAAATATGTCTACATGCTAATTTCCGGAACCTGTGACCATGTTAAATTACATGGAAAAGGATATTATAGTTGTAGATGAAATTACAGTTGCTAATAATGGGGAGATTATTCTGGATATCTGGGTGGGCCCAATGTAATCACAAGGGTCCTTGAAAATAGAAGAGAGAGTTCAAGGAGTCTGTCAGAGTCAGAGAAGGAGATGTGATGATGAAAGCAGTGGTCAAAGTGTTGTGATCATTTATTCAAAGATGCAGAAAAGGCTGCAAGCCAAAGAATCCAGATGACATCTGGAAGTGGGAAAAGGCAAGGAAACAGATTCTCCATAGAGGCTCTGGGAGGAATGCAGCCTTGATGACACGTTGATTATAGACCAGTGAGACCCACTTTGATCTTCTGTAACATAGTACATTTGTGTTGTTTTAAGCCACTAACTTTGTGGTAACTTGTTACAGTAGCCATAGGAAACTTACACAGATTGAGAAAGATGGTAGGCGGGAGAGTGACAGAAGCAGGAAAGGAGAGAGAGAGGGAGGATCAACCATTAAGTACTATTTGTGTGTCTAGCCCCATTTGATGATGTCTCAGACTAAGAGCTGGCTTTGTCATTTCACTTGATCCTGTTGGTCTTTAAAAGAGTGGTTGACAGTAGAGGCTCTTTCCTTAAATGCTTGTAGATCATTTGATATGTTTCTTTTGGTTAGAGCGCAGGAATTCCACTAATATTGATGTGAATGGACTAGAACTTTGACTGGTCTTGATAATTTACTGGGTTTCTCAAGAAACTGTTGGGAAGTGGAACTTGTTAATCAGGGTGAACAAAGAGCTGTACACCTCCATTCCCACCTACTGACTCCACTTCAGGTGAAGCTAATTGCACAAGAGAAACCCCTTGATATCAAGAAGGAGTCAGGTATTAACTTGATTATAGTGCTATGACTCAGTTTTGCTTATGAAAGGTTTAAAACATCAAAGTCTGACAAAGTTTAAAAGTAGAAAGAACATGAATGGTAATGTAGTGTGCTTTTCATTTCTTTTTAAGAAAAATTTTAAAAGGTTCCGTAAAATCTGTTGTTAGCTTTTTTTTCCTAAAAGCAAAATGGAAATGAATATTAAAATTAAGTTTTCATTTTTGCTTTCTAAAATAAAAATATATTAAGGGCTGGGCACAGTGGCTCACAATTGTAATCCCAGCACTTTCAGAGGCTGAGGTGGGACGATCGGCTGAGCCCAGGAGTTCAAGACCAGCCTGGGAGACATGGTGAGACTTTGTCTCTAAAGAAATTTGAAAAATTAGCCAAGTGTAGTGGTGTGTGCCTGTAGTCCCAGCTACTTGGGAGGCTGAGGTGGGAGGATCACCAGGAGGTTGAGGCTGCAGTGAGCTGCTTTCACACCACTGCACTCTAGCCTGGGCAACAGAGTGAGACCCTGTCTCAAAAAAAAAATTAAAACAAAATAAAAATAAAAAGAACAGGCAACCTACAGAATGGGAGAAAAATTTTGCAATCTATCCCTCTGATAAAGGGATAATATCCAGATTCTACAAGGAACTTAAACAAATTTACAAGAGAAAAATAACCCCATCAAAAAGTGGGCAAAGGATATGAACAGATACTTCTCAAAAGAAGACATTTATGCGGCCAATAAACATGAAAAAAAGCTCATCATCACTGGTCATTAGAGAAATGCAAATAAAAAACACAATGAGATGCCATCTCATGCCAGTCAGAATGGTGGTTATTAAAAAGTCAGGAAATCACAGATGCTGGCAAGGCTGTGGAGAAATAGGAATGTGTTTACAGTGTTGGTGGGAGTGTAAATTAGTTCAACCATTGTGGAAGACAGTGTGGTGATTCCTCAAGGATCTAGAACCAGAAATACCATTTGACCCGGCAATCCCATTACCGGGTATATACCTAAAGGAGTATAAATCATTCTACTATAAATACACATGCACACGTATGTTTACTGCAACAGTATTTACAATAGCAAAGACTTGGAACCAACTCAAATGCCCATCAATGATAGACTGGATAAAGAAAATGTGGCACATATATACCACGGAATATTATGCAGCCCTAAAAAAGGTTGAGTTCATGTCCTTTGCAGGGACATGGATGAAGCTGGAAGCCATCATTCTCACCAAACTAACACAGGAACAGAAAACCAAACACTGCATGTTCTCACTCATAAGTGGGAGTTGAACAATGAGAACACATGGACACAGGGAGGGGAACATCACACACCGGGGCCTGTCGGGGGTGGGGGGCAAGGGGAGGGAGAGCATTAGGACAAATACTTAACGCATGCAGGGCTTAAAACTTACATGATGGGTTGATAGGTGCAGCCAACCACCATGGCACATGTATACCTATGTAAAAAACCTGCAGATTCTGCACATGTCCCCCAGAACATAAAAGTAAAATTAAAAAAGAATTTTGGCAACAACTGGAAATGTAACAGAAAATACATGAAATCTGAGGGTTCTGGGAAGATGGCTGAGTAGGATGCACCAGGAATCTGTCTCTCTACCTAACAACAATTGTACTGGCAGAATCATCTGATGCAACTATTTCGGAAGTCTGAAGTCTATTGAAGGCTCGCAACTTTCTGGGGAAGGCTTAAATAGTAAATCGTAGTTAATTTGTGTCAATTTTGGCTTAGTAAGGTTGCAACTACTCATTCTCTACCCCTCAGCTACATGGCAGGCAGGCATGCATGTGTTTCTGAAGCAACCTGCAAACAACTTGCAAGAGCCAGAGTGGGCAAAAAGGACCCCGTGCTCCACATGTTGGGGATCTGTGCTCTGATTGCTGATTGCTGCTTCTGATCAGAGAGGTGCAGATAAAGAGGCAGGCAGTCATTGTGGCTGCATTCCTCTCACCCCACATTGTTGCAAGCCTCTCCCTCTTTTGCTGAAGTAACTTCCAGGGAATTTAAAGGGCTGGTACCTTTTCCCTGCTTATTTTTTTTCTTTGTTCGGGAGCTACACATTAAAGACTAGGACATTAAAAAGCAATTGCATATACAGAGAGAATTAGAAAGTGACTGCACGTGCCCAGAGAAAGGTGCAGGCTCAGAAAAGAATTGAGAAGACCTTAAGTTTGCACCTCAGTGAAGTTTATACCTCACAAGTTTAATCCTTGGCACAGAGATAGCCTACAACAATAATAAAAACAACAAAAGGCACCAAGCCCTGGGGAAAGGATACAGTATAATTTCCAGAATTACCACAATATTAGATTCAAATGTCCAGTTTTCAACCAAAAAGTCACATGGCGTACAAAGAAACAGGAAAATATGGCTCACTCAAAGGAAAGAAAAAAATAAACAGAAACTGACCAATAAAAGACTTGATGGCAAATCTACTAGAGAAATACTTTAAAATATTTGTCTTAAAGAATGCTCAAAGAATTAAGGAATATGTGGAGAAAGTCAGGAAAATGATGTATGAACAAAATAGAAATATAAATAAAGAGAAAATGTCTAAAAAGAAACCAAAAGAAATTCTGGTGATGAAAATTACAGTAACTAAAATGAAAAATTTACTAGAGAACCACACTAAGACACATGATATTCAAACTTAAAAGCCAAGGACATGGGCAATTATAAAAGGTAGTATTATTGTAACAACAGTTTGTTACTCCACTTTGTGTTTTCTACATGATATAAGAGACTAATCCATTAAAAAAAGTTTAAGGCTGGGCACTGTGGCTCATGCCTGAACCCCAGCATTTTGGGTGGCCAAGGTGGGAGGATTGCTTAAGCCCAGGAGTTTGAGACAAGCCTAGATAACATAGGGAGACCCCATCTTTACAAATGAAAAAAAATTAGCCAGATATGGTGGCATGTGCCTGTGGTCCCAGCTACTTGGGAGGCTGAGGCCACAGATTAAGCAAATTGGAACTCAGGTGCACTGCTGGTTGAAATATAAATTGATACAGCCACTGTAGAGACAGCTTGGTGGTTTCTCAAGAAATTAAAACTAAAATGACTACATGATCCAGCAATTTCACTTCTGGGTGTATACTCAAAAGAACTGAAAGTACGGCCTCAAACAGATAATTTGTACACTCACTTCATAACAAACGTTCAGCTAAAAGACGGAAGCAACTTAAGTATCCATCAGTGGATGAACAGAGAAGCAAAATGTGGTATATACATGGAATATTATTCAGCCTGAAAAAGGAAGGAAATTCTGACATTTGCTACAACATGGAGGAACTTTGAGGACATATTAAGTGAAATAAATCAGTCACAAATGGAAAAATGCTGTATCATTCCACTTACATGATGAACTTAAGGTAGTCAAAATCAGAGACAGAGAAAGTAGAAGGATGATTTCCAGGAGCTGGGGCAGAAGAGGAATGGGAGTTATTGTTAATGAGTATGGGGTTTTAGTTTTACAAGACAAGGAGAGTTATGAAGATGGATGATGGTGATGGTTGCACATTATGAATGTATTTAAATTATGGAACTGTGAACTTAAAAATGGTTAAGATGGTCAATTATGTGTTACATTACATTTTTAAAATTTTATTATTATTATACTTTCAGTTTTAGGGTACATGTGCACAACGTGCAGGTTTTTTACATATGTATACATGTGCCATGTCGGTGTGCTGCACCCATTAACTCGTCATTTAGCATTAGGTATATCTCCTAATGCTATCCCCCCCCTCCCCCCACCCCACAACAGTCCCCGGGGTGTGATGTTCCCCTTCCTGTGTCCATGTGTTCTCATTGTTCGATTCCCACCTATGAATGAGAACATGCAGTGTTTGGTTTTTGTCCTTGGGATAGTTTGCTGAGAATGATGGTTTCCAGCTTCACCCATGTCCCTACAAAGGACATGAAATCATCATTTTTTATGGCTGCATAGTATTCCATGGTGTATATGTGCCACATTTTCTTAATCCAGTCTATTGTTATTGGACATCTGGGTTGGTTCCAAGTCTTTGCTATTGTGAATAGTGCCTCAATAAACATACATGTGCATGTGTCCTTATAACAGCATGATTTATAATCCTTTGGGTATATACCCAGTAACGGGATGGCTGGGTCAAATGGTATTTCTAGTTCAAGATCCCTGAGGAATCGCCACACTGACTTCCACAATGGTTGAACTAGTTTACAGTCCCACCAACAGTGTAAAAGTGTTCCTATTTCTCCACATCCTCTCCAACACCTGTTGTTTCCTGACTTTTTAATGATCACCATTCTAACTGGTGTGAGATGGTATCTCATTGTGGTTTTGATTTGCATTTCTCTGATGGCCAGTGATGATGAGCATTTTTTCATGTGTCTTTTGGCTGCATAAATGTCTTCTTTTGAGAAGTGTCTGTTCATATCCTTCGCCCACTTTTTGATGGGGTTGTTTGTTTTTTTCTTGTAAATTTGTTTGAGTTCATTGTAGATTCTGGATATTAGCCCTTTGTCAGATGAGTAGGTTGCAAAAATTTTCTCCCATTCTGTAGATTGCCTGTTCACTCTGATGGTGGTTTCTTTTGCTGTGCAGAAGCTCTTTAGTTTAATTAGATCCCATTTGTCAATTTTGGCTTTTGTTGCCATTGCTTTTGGTGTTTTAGACATGAAGTCCTTGCCCGTGCCTATGTCCTGAATGGTACTGCCTAGGTTTTCTTCTAGGGTTTTTATGGTTTTAGGTCTAACATGTAAGTCTTTAATCCATCTTGAATTAATTTTTGTATAAGGTGTAAGGAAGGGATCCAATTTCAACTTTCTACATATGGCCAGCCAGTTTTCCCAGTACCATTTATTAAATAGGGAATCCTTTCCCCATTGCTTGTTTTTCTCAGGTTTGTCAAAGATCAGATAGTTGTAGATGTGTGGCATTACTTCTGAGGGCTCTGTTCTGTTCATTTGTCTATATGTCTGTTTTGGTACCAGTACCATGCTGTCTTGGTTACTGTAGCCTTGTAGTATAGTTTGAAGTCAGGTAGCGTGATGCCTCCAGCTTTGTTCGTTTGGCTTAGGATTGACTTGGCAATGTGGGCTCTTTTTTGATTCCATATGAACTTTAAAGTAGTTTTTTCCAATTCTGTGAAGAAAGTCATTGGTAGCTTGATGGGGATGGCATTGAATCTATAAATTACCTTGGGCAGTATGGCTATTTTCACGATATTGATTCTTCCTACCCATGAGCATGGAATGTTCTTCCATTTGTTTGTGTCCTCTTTCATTTCATTGAGCAGTGGTTTGTAGTTCTCCTTGAAGAGGTCCTTCAAGTCCCTTGTAAGTTGGATTCCTAGGTATTTTATTCTCTTTGAAGCAATTGTGAATGGGAGTTCACTCATGATTTGGCTCTCTGTTTGTCTGTTCTTGGTGTATAGGAATGCTCGTGATTTTTGCACATTGATTTTGTATCCTGAGACTTTGCTGAAGTTGCTTATCAGCTTAAGGAGATTTTGGGCTGAGATGATGGAGTTTTCTAGATATACAATCATATCACCTGCAAACAGGGACAATTTGACTTCCTCTTTTCCTAATTGAATGCCCTTTATTTCCTTCTCCTGCCTGATTGCCCTGGCCAGAACTTCCAACACTATGTTGAATAGGAGTGGTGAGAGAGGGCATCCCTGTCTTGTGCCAGTTTTCAAAGGGAATGCTTCCAGTTTTTGTCCATTCAGTATGATATTGGCTGTGGGTTTGTCATAGATAGCTCTTATTATTTTGAGATATGTCCCATCAATACCTAATTTATTGAGAGTTTTTAGCATGAAGCATTGTTGAATTTTGTCAAAGGCCTTTTCTGCATCTATTCAGATAGTCATGTAGTTTTTGTCTTTGGTTCTGTTTATATGCTGGATTACGTTTACTGATTTGTGTATGTTGAGCCAGCCTTGCAACCCAGGGATGAAGCCCACTTGATCATGGTGGATAAGCTTTTTGATGTGGTGCTGGATTCGGTTTGCCAGTATTTTATTGAGGATTTTTGCATCAATGTTCATCAAGGATATTGGTCTAAAATTCACTTTTTTTGTTGTTGTATCTCTGCCAGGGTTTGATATCAGGATGATGCTGGCCTCATAAAATGAGTTAGGGAGGATTCCCTCTTTTTGTATTGATTGGAATAGTTTCAGAAGGAATGGTACCAGCTCCTCCTTGTACCTCTGGTAGAATTCGGCTGTGAATCCATCTGGACCTGGACTTTTTTTGGTTGGTAAGCTATTAATTATTGCCTCAATTTCAGAGCCTGTTATTGGTCTATTCGGAGATTCAACTTCTTCCTGGTTTAATCTTGGGAGGGTGTATGTGTCAAGGAATTTATCCACTTCTAGATTTTCTATTTTATTTGCATAGAGGTGTTTATAGTATTCTCTAATGGTAGTTTGTATTTCTGTGGGATCGGTGGTGGTATCCCCTTTATCATTTTTTATTGCGTCTATTTGATTCCTCTTTCTTTTCTTCTTTATTAGTCTTGCTAGCAGTCTATCAATTTTGTTGATCTTTTCAAAAAACCAGCTCCTGGATTCATTGATTTTTTGAAGGGTTTTTTGTGTCTCTATTTCCTTCAGTTCTGCTCTAATCTTAGTTATTTCTTGCCTTCTTCTAGCTTTTGAATGTGTTTGCTCTTGCTTCTCTAGTTCTTTTAATTGTGATGTTAGGGTGTCAATTTTAGATCTTTCCTGCTTTCTGTTGTGGGCATTTAGTGCCATAAATTTCCCTCTACACACTGCTTTGAATGTGTCCCAGAGATTCTGGTATGTTGTGTCTTTGTTCTCATTGGTTTCAAAGAACATCTTTATTTCTGCCTTCATTTCATTATGTACCCAGTAGTCATTCAGGAGCAGGTTGTTCAGTTTCCATGTAGTTGAGCAGTTTTGAGTGAGTTTCTTAATCCTGAGTTCTAGTTTGATTGCACTGTGGTCTGAGAGACAGTTTGTTATAATTTCTGTTCTTTTACATTTGCTGAGGAGTGCTTTACTTCCAACTATGTGGTCAATTTTGGAATAGGTGTGGTGTGGTGCTGAAAAGAATGTATATTCTGTTGATTTGGTGTGGAGAGTTCTGTAGATGTCTATTAGGTCCGCTTGGTGCAGAGCTGAGTTCAATTCCTGGGTATCCTTGTTGACTCTCTGTCTTGTTGATCTGCCTAATGTTGACAGTGGGGTGTTAAATTCTCCCATTATTATTGTGTGGGAGTCTAAGTCTCTTTGTAGGTCTCTAAGGACTTGCTTTATGAATCTGGGTGCTCCTGTATTGGGTGCATGTATATTTAGGTTAGCTCTTCTTGTTGAATTGATCCTTTACCATTATGTAATGGCCTTCTTTGTCTCTTTTGATCTTTGTTGGTTTAAAGTCTGTTTTATCAGAGACTAGGATTGCAACCCCTGCCTTTTTTCTTTTCCATTTGCTTGGTAGATCTTCGTCCATCCCTTTATTTTGAGCCTATGTGTGTCTCTGCACATGAGATGGGTTTCCTGAATACAGCACACTGATGGGTCTTGACTCTTTATCCAATTTGCCAGTCTGTGTCTTTTAATTGGAGCATTTAGTCCATTTACATTTAAAGTTAATATTGTTATGTGTGAATTTGATCCTGTCATTATGATGTTAGCTGGTTATTTTGCTCATTAGTTGATGCAGTTTCTTCCTAGCTTCGATGGTCTTTACAATTTGGCATGTTTTTGCAGTGGCTGGTACCGTTTGTTCCTTTCCATGTTTAGTGCTTCCTTCAGGAGCTCTTTTAGGGCAGGCCTGGTGGTGACAAAATCTCTCAGCATTTGCTTGTCTGTAAAGGATTTTATTTCTCCTTCACTTATGAAGCTTAGTTTGGCTGGATATGAAATTCTGGGTTGAAAATTATTTTCTTTAAGAATGTTGAATATTGGCCCTCACTCTCTTCTGGCTTGTAGAGTTTCTGCTGAGAAATCAGCTGTTAGTCTGATGGGCTTCCCTTTGTGGGTAACCCAACCTTTCTCTCTGGCTGCCCTTAACATTTTTTCCTTCATTTCAACTTTGGTGAATCTGACAATTATGTGTCTTGGAGTTGCTCTTCTCGAGGAGTATCTTTTTGGCGTTATCTGTATTTCCTGAATTTGAATGTTGGCCTGCCTTGCTAGATTGGGCAAGTTCTCCTGGATAATATCCTACAGAGTGTTTTCCAACTTGGTTCCATTCTCCCCGTCACTTTCAGGTACACAAATCAGATGTAGATTTGGTCTTTTCACATAGTCCCATATTTCTTGGAGGCTTTGTTTGTTTCTTTTCATTATTTTTTCTCTAAACTTCCCTTCTTGCTTCATTTCATTCATTTCATCTTCCATCGCTGATACCCTTTCTTCCAGTTGATCTCATTGGCTACTGAGGCTTGTGCATTCATCACATAGTTCTCGTGCTGTGGTTTTCAGCTCCATCAGGTCCTTTAAGGACTTCTATGCATTGGTTATTCTAGTTAGCCATTCGTCTAATTTTTTTCCAGGTTTTTAACTTCTTTGCCATTGGTTCGAACTTCCTTCTTTAGCTCAGAGTAGTTTGATCTTCTGAAGCCTTCTTCTCTCAACTCGTCCAAGTCATTTTCCATCCAACTTTGTTCCTTTGCTGGTGAGGAGCTGCATTCCTTTGGAGGAGGAGAAGCACTCTGATTTTTAGAGTTTCCAGTTTTTCTGCTCTGTTTTTTCCCCATCTTTGTGGTTTTATCTACCTTTGGTCTTTGGTGATGGTGACGTACAGATGGGTTTTTGGTGTGCATGTCCTTTCTGTTTGTTAGTTTTCCTTCTAACAGTCAGGACCCTCAGTTGCAGGTCTGTTGGAGTTTGCTGGAGGTACACTCCAGACTCTGTTTGCCTGGGTATCAGCAGTGGTGGCTGCAGAACAGCAGATATTGGTGAACCGCAAATGATGCTGCCTGATCATTCCTCTGGAAGTTTTGTCTCAGAGGAGCACCTGGCTGTGTGAGGTGTCATTCTGCCCCTACTTGGGGGGTGCCTATCAGTTAGGCTACTCGGGGTTCAGGGACCCACTTGAGGAGGCAGTCTGCCTGCTCTCAGATCTCTAGCTGTGTGCTGGGAGAACCACTACTCTCTTCAGAGCTGTCAGACAGGGACATTTAAGTCTGCAGAGGTTACTGCTGCCTTTTGTTTGTCTGTGCCCTGCCCCCAGAGGTGGAGCCTACAGAGGCAGGCAGGCCTCCTTGAGCTGTGGTGGGCTCCACCTAGTTTGAGCTTCCAGGCTGCTTTGTTTACATACTCAAGCCTTGGCAATGGTGGGCGCCCCTCCTGCAGCCTGGCTGCCGCTTTGCAGTTTGATCTCAGACTGCTGTGCTAGCAATGAGTGAGGCTCCGTGGGCGTAGGACCCTCTAAGCCATGTGCAGGATATAATCTCCTGGTGTGCCGTTTGTGAAGCCTGTTGGTAAAGCGCAGTATTAGGGTGGGAGTGACCTGATTTTCCAGGTGCTGTTTGTCATCCCTTTCTTTGACTAGGAAAGGGAATTCCCTGACCCCTAGCACTTCCCGGGTGAGGCGATGGCTCACCCTGCTTTGGCTCACGCACGGTGTGCTGCACCCATTGTCCTGCATCCACTGTCCAACACTCCCCAGTGAGATCAACCTGGTTCCTCAGTTGGAAATGCAGAAATCACCCGTCTTCTGTGTCACTCACACTGGGAGCTGTAGACTGGAGTTGTTCCTATTCGGCCTTCTTGGCTCCACCCCTGTTACATTACATTTTATCATGATTAAAGATTTAAAGAAAAATTAAACAATGGAATTACCATATGATACAGCAATTTCATTTCTGAGTATATACCCAAAAGAATTTAAAGCAGGGTCTCAAACTTATATTTGTATACTCGTGTTCATAGCAGTGTTATTCACAAAAGCCAAAAGGCAAAAGCAATCTGACTGTCCATCAATATAAAGACTCTCTAAGCAAATATGTCAAAAAAAGAACAAAACAAAAAAACCCCAAGATAAATGGGCAACAAAATGTGATATTACATACAATGAAATATTATTCAGCCTTAAAAAGGACAGAAATTCTGACACATGCTACAACGTGGATGAATCTTGAAGATATTATGAGGATTGAAATAATCTAGTCACAAAGGACAAATATTATATCATTCTACTCTCATGAGGTAATCAAATTAGAGCAGTCCAATTCATAGAGACAGAGGCAGAAGGAGGGTTTTCAGAGAATGAGGATGGGAAAGAGACTAGTGAGTTATTTTTTTAATGGGTACACAGTTTCAGATTGGGAAGATAAAAAAGTTCTGCAGATGGGTAATGATGGTGGCACAACTATGTGAATTTACTTACTGCCACTGAACTTTACACTTACAAAGGATTAAAATGTTAAAATTTGTCATGCATATTTTACCACAGTCAAAAATTAATCATATTCTTATGTGCTAGCAATAAAGATATTTAACATAATCATCTGGTGGATCTTCCAATTACCTTCATTATATCCACTCCAGCATGCCCACTTCCCTGAGTTACAAAGGTGTCAAGAACACACAATGGGGAAAAACACACGATGTGAAAGGACAGTCTCTTCATTAAATGGTGTTGGGAAAACTACATGTCCACATGTAGAAGAATGATATTGGACCAGTATCTCACACTATATAAAAAATAAACTCAAAATGAATTAAAGGGTTAAAAGCTAAGACCTGAAACAATGATACTAGAAGAAAACATAGGGGAAAAACTCCATGACATTGATCTGGGTAATGATTTTTCGGGTATTACTGCATAAACATAAGCAACCAAAGCAAAAACAGACAAATGGGATTATGTCAAGCTAAAAAGCTTCTGCACAGTAAAGAATCAGCAGAGAGAATGGGAGAAAATATTTGTAAATGATAAATCTGCCAAGGAGTTAATATTCAAAATATATAAAAATCTCAAACTCTATAGCAAGAAAACAGGTAAGTTGATTTAAAAATGGGCAAAAGACCTGAAAAGACATTTCTCAAAAGAAGATACACAAATGGCCAACAGGTACATGAAAAAATGCTCAACATAACTAATCATCAGGGAAATGCAAGTTGAAGCCACAATGAGATATCACCTAATTCCTGTTAGAATGGCTATGATAAAAAAGACAAAAGATAACAAGTTTTGGCAAGGACGTGGAGAAAATGGAACCCCTCCACACTGTTGGTAGGAACGTAAAAAGGTGCAGCAGCTATGGAAAACAATATGGCGATTCCTCAAAATATTAAAAATAAAATTATGATAAGATCCAGAAATCTTGCTACTGGGGAGCAATGTCTATCTATCTAAAGGACATGAAATAAAGAGCTCCTGATTCTATAATGATGGCATAGAAGCAAGCTGGATTCACTGCCCCTGAGAAAACCAAAACAAATATACATAGCTGAGTGTATCACCAGCAATAGCCCAGAATTTAATATGAGGAAACAGTTCCTGGGGCCACCGAGAGGTAAAAAAACTGAGCAGATGGTAAGAGAATTGGAGTTCCGTATCTGCAGTGCCTGTCTCCCCAATCTACCTGGCACCAGCACTCGGAAAAATTTTTCCTGACTCGTGGTTTCTACATTGGACAAAGTAAGATCGAGATGAACAATGAGCTCCCTCACCACCTGGGTTCCTTGGCAGGAGATCTTCTCCTGTCTCAATCCATGGGAATCACTGGGAGTGCCTGAAGGGAGAAATATCCCTGAGGACAGCCAGAGACAAAGTAGGGAGTGGGGCTACCAACCCCAGCTGTAAAAACTCTGCTCTGTAACTTGGCCAAAGGAGATGACAAATCAGAGTGACTGTTAGCAGCAACATGTTGTAGGAGGTTCATTTCACAGGTTGCCTGGGCAGAGACCCTTAGCCAGCCTTCCTACACTACTGGGATAACCAATTTGCAATCTCCCCCATTTTGGATGGGCAGCATTCTGATTGTATACTAGAACTGAGGCAAACTTGGGTTTAATGTGCTATCTAGTGCTGAAAAAGAGGCAGCGACCTAGCAGAAATAAATAAATAAATAAATAATAAAATAAAACAAATCACAAGGTAAAATATAAAGACTCTAAGCAAATATGTTAAAACAAACAAACAAAACAAAAAATCCCCAATATACCCCAACATGAGCCATATAGAGAAGACTGGAATAAATAACTAATCCTTCAATGCAAATACATAGATGTATATCCACAAGAAACAGCAGCAAATAGGGAACCATGTCTTCCTCAAACAGACAAAGCAAGGTACCCACGACTGAATCTAAAGAGATGGCAATATTTGAACTCTATGACTAAGAATTCAAATAGTTTTAAGGAAACTCAGTGATCTCCAGGATAACACAGAAAAACAATTCAGAATTTTATTGGAGAAATTTAACAAAGGGGTTGAAATAATTTAAAAAACTAATGGAATGGATCAAATAGAAGAAAGAATAAGTGAACTATTTGAAAATGCAGTCAGAGGAGAAAATAGAATGAAAAGGAATGAAGATTGCCTGCGAGATATAGAAATTCACCTCAAAAGAGCAAATCTAAGAATTATTGTTACTCAAGAAGGAGTTGAGCAAGAGCAAGGGGTAGAAAGCTTATTCAAAGAAATGACTAAGGCAATAAAGTCAGTACGTTGAAGAGTATCTACACTTCCATGTTTATGGCCGCACTATTCACAATAGCCAAGGTAGAGAATCAACTTTTGTTCATCAACAGATAAATGGAGAAAGAAAATGTGGTATATACATACTCTGAAATACTATTCCACTATAAAAAGAAGAAAATTCTGTCATTTGTGACAACATGTATGAACCCACAGAACATTACACGAAGTGAAATAAGCCAGACATAGAAAGACAAATACCACATGATCTCACTCATATGTAGAATCTAAAAAAGTTGGACTCATAGTACTAGAGAGCAGAATGGTGGTTACCCAAGGCTGTCGTGCTTAAGTGGAGTGGAGGATGGGGAGATGTTAAAGGATATATTAATATAATTAGATAGAAGGAATACATTCAAGAGATCTGTTGTACAGCATAGTGACTATAGTTAATGAACATATACTGCATTCTCGAAAAATGCAAAAATATTGGATGTTAAGCATTCTCATCATGAAAATGATAACTATGTGAAGTAATGCAGTTGTTAATTAGTTAGATTTAACTATTCCACAATGTATATATACTCTAAAACATTATATTGCACACGATAAATACATTTCTAAAAAAGTGGGAAGGGCAAATTTCAGAAAGGTGTAGGGCTGCTAAAACTTGTCAAAGAAAGAAGAAAGAGGATTATTTCAGTTTCCTGGTACCATTAAATGCAGCTGAGACTGATGCCCAGGATCCTATTTTAGTAGTTTTTGCTTCCTCTAGGCACAGAACTTTAGCTTCTTCTTATCTCTCCTATGAGACCAGGTAAAGTTTCTGGTAGTTTACAGAGAATGGTTATTTTTTCATAAGAAGAACAAAATCTGACTGTATTGTGCCAGGCTTACACATGCTTTGGTTGAGATATATTAGGACAATCAAATATGCACAGTTAGTCCCTCCTACACTTAACAGGGCCACTATCCTTCCTTCTAGGTGGCTTTGCTTCTTCCTAGCCTGATAGTGTCCCCAGAACATATCCACTAAAATATGAGGTTTTGTAGAGAGAAAGTGAGAAAAAGAAACCTGGTGACTGAGAGCTACTACTGCTCATGGTTAAACCCTGGCCTATACCTCTTGACTTTTCCTCTCCACCCTTTCTCTTTACCATGTCCTAGACAATGTCCAAATATATTTCTCTTGTAATGTGAGTAAATTCCAAAGGCTCCATGTTGCCCAGTCTCAGCATGCTGCCACATTCAAAGAAAGAGTTGTTCAGGCTGGGCATAGTGGCTCATGCCTGTAATTTCAGCACTTCGGGAGGCTGAGGTGGGAGGATCACTTGAACCCAGGAGTTTGAGATCAGCCTCGGCAACTTGGTGGGACCCCCATCTCTACAAAAAATAAAAAAAATTAGCTAGGTGTGGTGACACATGCCTGTGGTCCCAGCTACTTGGCAGGCTGTGGTGGAAGGGTCACTTGAGCCTGGGAGATTGAGGCTACTGTGAGCCATAATTGCCCCACTGCACTCCAGCTTGGGTGACAGAGTCAGATTCTATCTAAAAGAAAAAAAAAAAAGGGAAGAAAGAAAGAAAGAAAGAAAGAGTTCATCAGTCAAAAGTATGTAATTAAAATTAATTCAAACCTTTACTTATGCCTCTCGAAGATAATTAATGGAGATCCAATTCAAAATTCACAGGACCACTTTCAAAGCTAGTTATTTTCCCATTCTTCTCACCCTCCAGTTCTCTCACAGCCCCCCTGCTTCCATGGATTTTGAATCCCTGTCAGATTCCTTAGTTTCCTGTGCTCACTGATGACTTATTTCTGCACAATAGGGTTGAGTGGTGGTGGGGGAAGAGACATACCAAAGTTCCTTAGTGGGCTGGGATAGGAAAGTCTGTTGGTTTTGATTATAATGTCCTTGAACTTTTAACACTTTATTGAAATTAATTACTTACATGTTTTTCTCTAACACTTAGATCAGCAGCCTCCCACAGAAGTATCCTAGTCCACTAATGTGTGGGAATCAGGCTGGACTTACACTATTGTTCAGGGAATTATGTATAACTTTAATGGTATGCCAAAGCCTGAAATGAGTGACCATAAAAATCTGGATGAATTAAAGCAGTAAAATTTTACACAGTAAAATCTGAAAGGGTACAGACAGCCACCACATGCATTCCTATTCCTTAGCTCTAGAAAGAATGAATATATGCACTTTCATCATGTAGACTCGGATTTATTTATGCCTTAAACTACCGTAATTATAATATAGGTCTTAATCACAGATCAGTTTCTTTCAGCTTGAAGTTATTAACTCAAATTTTATGACCCACATATTCCTAAAAGGAATGAATTGAGGCAGAGGAATGAAGAAGAAAGAAGGCAAAGGCCAATTCTTAACTCAGCTGATGGATACAACTTTTGGGAACTTTTCATTTTTTTTTTCCCCAGGAAGGATAATGAGTCTCACATCATCAGTTCAGATCTCATGATGCAGGATTTGCTTGAAACCCAGCATGATATTTGCTGCTAGAGATTTCATATGACTCTGTATTGATTCTGTACTAAAAGGATATAGAAAACTTGTTTTAGACAAATAGTGAATGTGTGCTGGATGATTTCTCTCTCTTTCTCTCTTTTTTTTTTTTTAACTTTGCTTTGTCATATGTTATTGCCAAACTCCTTGTGCTTATGTGCTCATGTGGCTATGTTCTCCTGGGTAGCATTCCATCTGTTTGATTTACGAAATCTGTGATGCTGTCCCTTTGGCTTGGGAAAAGTAGATGTGGTTTGGGTGCTACAATATGAAAATTCAGTTTCTGCTAATGTACGTATCAAATCAGTAAATCACCAGATAAGTCAGTGGCAGAGAATTAAAAGTCACGCTCTTGGACAACAGTACAGACTTTTGCAAATAAACATTTTTTTAAATCAATTTTCCCCTCTTATAATATCAGTCCTTTTTTGGAGTGGCGTTAACAGGAAAAAATTTGCCTTAATCATCCTTTCATGTGACATTTTAGTGAATACCTTTTGTTGGATTATTTAAATAGAGAATTACAAACTCTTTTACATTATAAAGACTTGTAAAGGAGTTGTAATCTTTGAAAAATAGCATAGGGATATTCAAACCCATCTTGCCAACTGGTCTGAATTATTGCAACTCCACATAGCAACTATTCATCTTTTTCTTATTTTTGATTGCATTGGATTTATCATAAATTTAATATGTTTATATTTAGTATGTTTCTCTTTTTGTTCCAAAAACAAAAAAGATATTATTTTTATGCATTAATTTTGGAATTTTATATATTTTTAATGTTAGACCTTTTTTTCAGGTGAATACCAACAGATATTATTTAAACCAGGTAGGAAATCAACTGATGGAGAAGTGATTTACTTTAATTGTTTATTACAGGTCTGCTCCTGTAGACAATCTGTAGTTGGGTCTTTTCCCATCCACTTTGCCAGTCTCTCTTTCAAGTAGTATATTTAGACCACTCAAATGTGAAATGATTTTTTATATAGTTGGATTAATCTCTGACCACATTTTAACTGTTCTCTATTTCCTTGTTCTTTGTTTCTTTATTTTCCCCTTTCACTCTTTTTCTACCTTCTCTGGTTTTAATTGAACATTTTATATGATTTTATTTTCTCTCTTGTTTCAGCATATCAATTATACTTCTTTAATACTTTTTTTAGCGGTTGCCCTACAGTTTGCAGTGTATGTTTACAACTAATCCAATTCCAATTTCGAATAATACTGTACTGCTCCATGAATAGTGCAAGTACTTTATGATAGAGTATACCAATTCCTCTCTACTGTCCTTTATAATTTTTTTGCTGCTATTCATTTCACTTATCTGTAAGCTATAGTCATTGAATGCATTGTTGCTGCTATTATTTTGAATAAACGGTTAACTGTTAGATCAACTAAGAATAAGAAAAACAGGCTGGGTGCAGTGGCTCATGCCTGTACTCCCAGTGCTTTGGGAGGCTGCAGTGGGAGGATCACTTGAGGCCAGGAGTTCAAGACCAGTCTAGACAATAAAATGAGACCCCATGTTTACAAAAAATTAAAAACAATTAGCCAGGCATGGTGGTGCTCACTTGTAGTCCCAGCTACTTGGGAGCTGAAGTGGGAGGCTTGCTTGAGAGCCCAGGAGTTGGAGGCTGCAGTGAGCTATGATTGAGCCACTGAAGTCCAGCCTGGGTGACAGAGCAAGACAGAGTTAGGCTGTATTTATTGTTTGCTGTGGCTATAGTGTCAGGGGCTACAATTTCCTCTGGTGTCCCTGTTTTTGTGTTCCCTCTTGTCTTTGGGTTTTCCTAGAGACTCTTTTTACAGAAGCTGAGGCATGCAGTGTTTTTTAGTGGTAATCCTCTGTTTTATAGAGGAGCCCTATTAATGTGGTGGTAAGGTTGTGAGGGGAAGGCATTCTATAGGCCTGTGATTAGGCCTCAGTCTTTTAACGAACCTGAGTTGGTTCATTAAACCAACTCACATGAAAGGCTGGAGAGGGCTGGATGTTATTTCCCTTCTCCCAGGTTGGCTAGGCTCTGGTAAAACCCCAGTCAGGCTCTGGTAAATTTTCTTTGAGGGTAGACCTTGTTAAGGAGAACAGAGAGCTCTGGGCATATTTAAAAATGGATACTTTTCCCCTTCTCATGTGTTGGGCTCTCCCTAAGCCTGGGTTCCCTTGGAGTTTTAACTCTCAAGCTAGTCTACAGTTGAGTCTCGAGCAATTTGTCAGTTTTAGTTTAAAGTGTTCCTGGTGATATTGGCTCCAGCTGCAGGCTTTTGCTCCTGCTAAGCTGTGATTCTCTGTATATGCCTGTCTGTCTCTCCTCTTTTCCAAGCAGCAGTTTGACCTGTTTGCTCAATTCTCGGATCAAAGAAGAGTTGTTAGTTTTCAGTTTGTTCAGCTTTTTTCTTGTTATGAGAACTGAATTGATAAGTTCAAAGCTCTTTACATGTCAGACTGGAATTTGTAAGTCAACAGGCCTGCTTTAAAGGAAAAGAAAATAAAATCCTTAACATAAAAGCAGTAGTCTATGGACAATTCAGAATAAGAATTATCATTTGACTGCTAGTCTAGTGTTTAATCACTTGCCTGTTAATATTAGTAACATCCAGAGTATCCACATTATGGTTGTGTATGCTATTAGGACATAAATATGAAGAGTAAACCAGGCTTTGAGACTATAATTGATGCCTTCAAGTCCCAGAATTGGATAGGTGTTCATTTCCCTCAGACTCTTTGTATATGCTATTTCCTCTCCCTGGGATACCATTCCCCCATTAAATGAGACTCTGGCAGGGGATGGGGGCAGGCAGGAATCTGTATTCTCCAATAAGTTCCCTAAGTGATTCTGATAATAAACAGGGTTCTGGAACTATTGGATGACACATGGTTTTCTTTTATTACCCCTGACCCCCAACACAGGGTTTTTGGGTCCTTAGCCCCTTCTCTACAATTCCTTTATCTTATTACTTATCATATTGCACCATGGTGACATCTAATGACCTATGCCTTTGAATTCTGTGAGGGCAGGGCCTCTATCGTAACCCGTTATTTGTTTTAATGCACAGTAAAGTGATTATGTCCTGGTTTGATCAGAATAGTCCTAGTTTATGCCAGTGTTCCCAGCATAAACTCCCTTTACTCCCACAGCCCCCTGGTTGTGATGATAAATTATGATTACCCTGGTTATGAGAATCTTTTGTAAATCCTTCATAAGAGCTTAAAGATTTTTAGTCACTCATGAAATAATTCTACTGTTTTCCCTGAAGCAGGTATAATTAACAGACTGTGACTGTTGTTTATTATTTTTAATTTGCCTATTATTGTAACTTATTAAACCAAGGTTTGTGTGTCCCTTTCCCAGAAGATAAACAACACTAAAATGGAGAAATATAAATCTTGCTGAATCCTAGCATTTTTTTTTTTTTGTATGTTGTACTGGCTTGACTTTGATCTATTGAAAAATAAGAAAATAAAAGAGCCCTATCCATTAGTGCCTCAAATTAGGTAATAAATTTGTGATAGGATATAACCATTAAACTTTTACTAAATGTTGTAATAGGATTAGAACATAGACTCATCATGTCTGCCCAAGGAGACATAACATTAACCTAACCTAACCTAACAAAAATTAACATTGCCAAAATGCCTTGTGTCCCTGAAGCCCTTTACCTGGTTGTGACCACATGGCTTGACTAAGATTTTAAGCAAATCTCTCTCATTGTTTTTATAACCAGTTGAGCTCTTCTAGGTTGGGGACCCAGAGAACTCTGGCAGTAAGCAATCCTACCTATAGCAGAGAGCAAGCAAACATTTGAGTATTTTTTTGGCATTGTGTCGGAGAGGATATAAAGGGATGGTATACCTGTTTCTGGCTCTTAGAGTCTGAAGTGTCCATCTAATTGTGACTAAAGACGAAAGTGATTTCTAACATTGGCAGATTATAAAACAAATGATATATAGTAGAAAATGTAATACAGAGTTATCAAATGAATGAATGAAGAGTCACCACCAATGTATGACTTTATATATTCTGTCTGGGTAAAAAAATAAAAGTGTAAAGTATAAAAACAGCAGCAACAAAAAACCACCCCTCTCTCGCATTTTTGTCCTGAAAGCCTTAGTACATTCATGGGTATAGAATAAAAGAATGGAAAGAAATTTGGTAATTTTGATATTCAGTCAACCTAATTATGGTGAACAGATGTTCTAAAACCTATTTATAGGTTTAAGCAAAATTAACATGATATTCTATGAGAGCATTTTATTTCATAGAATGATTATGCTTGATGAAAAAGGGTTGTCTTTTTTTCTTCTTAGCTTTCACACTAAATAGAAACTGAAAGTGATAATAGAAGTTGAAAAAAATTAAACAAAGGATCTCATATTTAGTGTTAAGAAAATCAAAATTATTGAAAAGTTGGTTACAAACCAAGCCTCATTATCTATTTTCATTTTCAAGGTGCGGTCAGTTGCCCTACAGAGATAATATGTTACTTGGCATGCTAGTGATATGTATAAATTAATATAGCTTCCCAACGTGCTCAACTTCTTCAATATATTACCTTGAAACATCTGGATAGAAACTTGGTCTTTTAATCTACATGACAATAAGTACTAAATTTGTAGGTTGAGGAAAAAAACCTAGATGTGTAGGTTTATTTGGTTTCTGTTACTAAATTTTGGTATGATTTGGCAAGACACTTAACTTTTTTGAGCTTCAATTGCTGAGCCTATAAATGTAAGGGGTTGGTATAGGTGATGTTTGACATTGTAAAAAATTCAAACTAGCAGATAGGAAGACAGCTGTAGGACTAAATTGGCTGATTATACTAGCATGGACTCACTACAATCACATAGAAATGTTTGAAAAACTACAACAAAAAATTAAAATAAATCCATAGCAAAGCTAAAAACAAATAAATATAATTCCCAAGGAAATGAATAGGGAAAAGATAGTTGGAATGAAAAGTGCAGGAGCTGTCTCTCTGGCTACCCATGTGGTTGGAGGACCCAAATACAGGCTTTGGAAATGAGAGGCTACAATTTTATCACACCCTCCTGGACAGAAGATGTGTTGTTAGAACCTCACAAAGCTGGGGCCTAACCCTTAGATCTCTCCATAAAACAAGGACTTAGAAATATCAGTCTCTCTTGGAAAAGGGAGAAGAAAAGCTGCCCAGTATTTCAATAAAGCTGCAAGAAAGCTTTTATCTGGTTCGGGATCTGTATAGAAAAAAGACTCCTGTGATAATTCTGAGCCTTATTTCTATACTATGCCCAGGTTTAGTCAGAATTTATAGTTTTTATGTGGTGTGGGAGACCTGAGCCAACAAATTAATATAAAAACAATCCTAGATTAGTGAACTCTCTGGAGCATCTGGAAGAAATGGTTGTAAAACACTTTTGAGGAAATATTTTTACGAAAGATACATAAAGCTTTTATTTTAAAAAGTTTATAGTTGAGTTCTCAGTCAAAAATTACAAACCACATGAGATAGTTTGGATATTTGTCCCCTTCAAATCTCATGTTGAAATGTGATCCCCAACATTGGAAGTGGGGCCTAATGGGAGGTGTTTGATTTATGGGGGTGGATCCTTCATGAATGGCTTGGTGCCCTCCCCATGGTAATGAGTGAGTTCTCACTCTATTAGTTTATGTGAGAGCTTGTTGTTTAAAAGAGCCTGGCACCTCCTCCTCTCTCTCTTGCTCCCTCTTCCACCATGTGATATGCCAGCTCCTTTTTCCTTCTGCCATGGCTAAAAATTTCCTGAGACCTCACCAGAAGCCGAGCAGATGCAGGTGCCATGCTTATTGTATGGCCTGAAGAACTGTGCACCAAATAAACCTCTTTCTTTATAAATTGCCCCGTCTCAGGTATTCCTTTACAGCGATGCAATTGGACTAACATACCACATGAAATAAATAAGCATGTTTTATATGATTATTGGTATACAAATAAATTGAAGCAAAGGGTAAGAAAATAAATATTGTGAAAAATAGAAAATAAATATTGTGAAAAATAACTAGATAGATCTTTTTTGGGGGAAATGGGAATAGGGTCTCATTCTGTTACCCAAGGCTGAAGTGCAGTGGTGTGATCACAGCTTACAGCACCCTCAATCTCAAAAGGCTCCGGTGATCCTCATGCCTCAGCCCCTTGAGTAGCTAGGACTACAGGTGCACACCACCACACCCAGCTAATTTTTGTATTTTTAGTAGAGACGGGATTTCGCCATGTTGGCCAGGCTGGTCTTGAACTCCTGGACTCAAGCAATCCACCCACCTTGGCCTCCCAAAATTCTGGGATTACAGGCGTGAGCCACCATGCCTTGCCTTAGCTAGATCTTCTAGAAATAAAAATATATAGTCATAGAAATTAAAAATGCAATAATTTGGATTAAAGAGCAGATTAGATGTAGCATCAGAGATAGCTAAGGAAACTAAATAGAATATAGCATTTAGGGTTGAAGGGGAAAAAAAAAGAATGAGAAATGTGAGCGTAGAGTGAGAAGATCCAGAAAGAGGTGATAGAAAGAATAAGGAAGAAGCATTATTCAAAGTAATAATGACTGACAATTTCTCAAAATTGATGAAAGATATGAAACTTATCTTGAATAAACACAACTAATTCTGTGTAAAATAAAAAATAAACTCATGCTTTGATGTATCAGAGAAACTGCAGAACACCAATGACAAAATGAAAAATCTTAAAAGCAATGAAAGAGAAACGACACATTATTTATAAAGTAATGGAAATTTGACAGCCTATCAATACTCAGCAACAGTAGAGGCTAGACAGCAATGAAATAATATCTTCAAAAGACTGAAGGGAGATAACTGTTAACCTATCTAAAATATCATCTAAGAATAAAGTGAAAATAAAGCTATTTTTAGATGAAATCTGAAAGGCTTTACTGCTCACTGACTCTAACAAAAAATAATACATTCACTGACCCTAACAAAAAATAACTGTTAAGTGGGGCACTGAGTACAGAAGGAAGGAGTGGGATGTAAAATGCAAAGTAAATATTAAGTGGAGTCACTTAAAATTGTTGATATTTGGCTAATTTTGAAATATAAAAATAGCAATTAGGCCAGGCGCAGTGGCTTATGCCTGTAATCCCAGCACTTTGGGAGGCCGAGGAGGATGGATCACTTGAGGTCAGGAGTTCGAGACCAGTTTGGTCAGCATGGTGAGACCCTGTCTCTACTAAAAATACAAAAATTAGCCAGGTGTGGTGGGGGCTTCCTGTAGTCCCAGCTACTTGGGAGGCTGAGGCAGGAGAATCACTTGACCCTGGTGGCAGAGGTTGCAATGAGCCAAGATTGCACCACTGCACTCCAGCCTGGGCAACAGAGCAAGACTCCATCTCAAAAAAAAATTAATATGGTCTAACCTAGTACTAATAAGTATTGACTCTAAATAACAATAATAATGATTAATTTTGGAGGATTTAAAAATAAAATGGAACTAAAATACAAATTGTCTATAACAATTACATGCAAGAGGAGAGGTCTCTTGATTTCTTAGGTCTTTATAGTTTTTGATAGATGGTATGCTTTGTTAAATGAAGTATGTAAGTAAACTTTAGGAATATCAGCAACTAAATAGAAAGAGTATATGCAATTTTTAAAGCAGAAAAGTGTAAAAATGGCAAGGAGAGAGACAAAGGAAAAAACCCTCTATTAAAGTGATAGAAGGCAGAAAGAAGAAAAAGGAGCAAAGACAACAATGCTAGATACAAACCAGAAAAATATTGATAGGAATATTCTAATATAGTGATATTCACAGATTGGATTTATCAGTTAAAGAACAGAAACTGAGACTGATTTATACGATATCTAGCTATATGCCATTTATAAGAGGCACAACTGTAATGACACAGAAAGTTTGAGAGTGAAGAAATGAAAAAAGGCATACTTGGAAAAAACAAACTACGACTAACGTGGTAGAGCAATATTAATTTCACACCAAACAGACTTTCAGGCAAAATCTGTATCAGAGATTGTGGAGATAGAATTAATTTACAGCTGGAAAGGAAAACCATCATGTTTATCTCTGGGGATGATTGGCTGTCTGGTTTTTGACTTTTGGTCAAGATAAGGGCAGCGGAATTTGTGATGTGTCGTTTAAGGTCCAAAACTCCTATAGCGACTCTCAAGGTCAGTTTCTTTACCAATGAATTCCAGCTGGCTTAACTGGTGTGACAAGCTGGTTTGATTGTGGCCAGAAGGACTTAAAGCCCCCCTACTGAAAACTTCTCTTTGAGTTCTTCTGAAACTAAAATTCCTTGCACACATCTTGGTGGTTAAAGTTGGGCCCTGAGGAGCTTGCCTGCAATCACTTTCTCTTGCTACACTGTGTTCTTTGTCTTTAAAAGCCCTACAGGCATATATAGATGCTCCTCAATTTATGATAGGGTTATGTCCCAATAAACCTATTTTAAGTTGAAAATATTCTATGTTGAAAATGCATTTACTATACCTAACCTACCAAACATCATAGCTTAGTCTAGCCTACCTTAAATGTACTCAGAACACTTACTAATGCCTACAGTTGGGCAAAATAATCTAATATGAAGCCTATTTTATAAGAAAGGGTTAAAAATCTCATGTAACATTAAACACTGTATTGAAAGTAAGAAACAGAATACTGTATTGAAAGAAAGAAACTTACTAACACCTACAGTTGGGCAAAATAATCTAATATGAAGCCTTTTTGTAAGAAAGTGTTAAAAATCTCATGTAACTTATTAAATACTGTATTTAAAGTAAGAAACAGTATGGGTACTCAAAGTACAGTTTCTACTGAATGTGTATCACTTTCACACCATCCATAAAGTAAAAAAAAAATATTAAGTTGAACCATTGTAAGTCAGGAGCCATCTGTATTCTGGGAAGTCTGGTGAGTCCTTTCAAATATTCAAACTGGAACAAACTTTACAGAGGTAAAAAGGGTCAAAATATAATGAAAAAAGAATATTTTACCTGGATGATGTAGCAATTACACAACCTATATGTGCCTAGAAATATAATCTTAACATACATAAGGCAGGCCAGGCGCGGTGGCTCACGCCTGTAATCCCAGCACTTTGGGAGGCCGAGGCGGGCAGATCACGAGGCTGGGAGATCGAGACCATCCTGGCTAACACGGTGAAACGCCATCTCTACTAAAAATACAAAAAAAAAAATTAGCTGGGCGTAGTGGCGGGCGCCTGTAGTCCCAGCTACTCGGGAGGCTGAGGCAGGAGAACGGCATGAACCCGGGAGGCGGAGCTTGCAGTGAGCTGAGATTGCGCCACTGCACTCCAGCCTGGGCAACAAAGTGAGATTCTGTCTCAAAAAAAAAAAAAAAAAAATACATAAGGCAAAAATATAGAAGAATTACTCAGAGGACAAATCTATAATCACTCCCCCTAGAAACTGTTAAATCAAGTACATTAAAATTAGTTAACATAGTTACATGGCGGAGTTGCATACATGTTTGCCAATAATCTGTTCTCTCTCTCTCTTTCTTTCGCGTCTCACTCTGCTGCCCAGGCTGGAGTGTAGTGGAGTGATCTCGGCTCACTGCAACCTCCACTTCCTGGATTCAAGTGATTCTCTTGCCTTAACCTCCCCAAGTAGCTGGGATTACAGGTGCACGCCACCACACCTGACCAATTTTTGTATTTTTAGTAGAGACGGGGTTTCACCATGTTGGCCAGGCTGGTCTCCACCTATTGACCTCAGGTGATCCACCAGCCTTGGCCTCCCAAAGTCCTGAAATTACAGGCGTAAGTAGTGTAGGGTTGTGGCTGGGAAAATTATGTAGTTTTTCTGCTCCTATGTTCACTTCTTGTGACGGTCTCTGCTTCCACAGCCAAGGCATGGGAAGATGGGGGAAAAAAAAAAAGCAACATATATTTCCCCCATGCTTTTGGGACCCAAGTCCTGGCCAGAGAGAAGAGCTCTCTTCCCTTAGAGGTTCAGGTGCTTGCACAGCTGCCACTGCCTCTATGTCTGTTGCTCCAGGGGATTGCCTGGGGGCAGCAATAAGAGAGAACAGAAAAGAACACCCCAAGGGATTTTCTTCACTCTGATCCTTAAAGGCTCCCTTTTCTGCTTTTTGGACCAGAATGAGAGGACTTCTCTTGCAGCTCTATTTGCACCTACTGTGGAGTTCTGGGTTTTGGGATGCTTTTGAATCTAAGGCCAGAAAATAGCGGGAGAGGAGGACAAAACTCACCAGTGGATTGATCTTACATTGAGTTCTGTTTTGTCTCTCAAACCAGTCTGCTATTATTTACTTTTTAGAGTCCCTAGATAACTGCTCCCTGCCTTCTGTGCAGGGTTTTTAGTTGCTTCATTGAATGAGGCAGGGTGCATCTTACTTCATCTTAACTGCAACTACCCACTGGAATCATTATCTTTTAATTGAAAATCAGTGGTTTTACATTTTGTTCTTCCAGAGTGCATTTAACATGAGCCCAAGGCATCTCTTCTTTCCTTAGCTTTTTCAATCTTCCATCAGGAATAAACATGAGATGATTTTTAAAAATTTACTAACTACACATATTCTTTTTCTTGTATATGGGCACAAGATACTAGAAGGAGAGGAAATCACTACCTCAGTGAACATGCATGTACTTCAAGACCTATTTGGAGTTTTTAAGAAAAGATTTCTTCACTCATTGCACCTAGGCTTTCAAATGGAAAAGAATAGCCTGAAATGCATTAGGGCAGCAAGTTTCTCATGTGAAACTTCATTTCCTGGCAGCCTCTTTCTGAAGAGACCAAGCAACATCCTGTGTTGCTCTGAAAGCATGGGGCAGCCACCCTAGGCTGTCAACCCAGCCAGGCTCCACTTCAAAGACTGACTACAGTGCTAGTTCAGCACTTAGCAATTAACCTTGCACAGACGACATGGCTGACCTTTATTTTGAAAGTGTTTTTACAGTTTCAGAATGTATCTAGAGAAAGAGCTTATAATATATTCTTCAGTTAAAAGCAACAAAGAGAAAACTTGCTTCTCATTTCCAACAGGGAATGACTCTTGTGTATAAAAAATTCAAAATTCAGTAAACAACTATAAGGCATTTTTCATATGTACACAACCACAATAAAAACACTGTCTTGAATTTGGCACAGCATAATTTCTTGAGAACAAAGAGTCATTATTATCACCATCACCACTACCACCACAACAAGGCAGGGGGCCAAGGAAGGGGAAGACAGAGAAAGCGAGACAGAGAGAGAGAGAGAGAATGTAATTTAGTTGATTGGGCCTTTTATGGTTTGAGAAATGATCATTAATTGCAGTTTGTTCTTAAAACAGTAGATGGCTCCTTAGACCTGAAATAGTTGAGAATATATATATATATATATATATTTTTTTTTTTTTGAGATGGAGTCTTGCTCAGTTGCCCAGGCTGGAGTGCAGTGGTGCGATCTCGGCTCACTGCAAGCTCTGCCTCCTGGGTTCACGCCATTCTCCTGTCTCAGCCTCCCGAGTCACACCCGCCACCACTCCTGGCTAATTTTTTTTGTATTTTTAGTAGAGACGGGATTTCACCATGTTAGCCAGGATAGTCTCGATCTCCTGACCTCATGATCCACCCGCCTCGGCCTCCCAAAGTGCTGGGATTACAGATGTGAGCCACCGTGCCCGGCCGAGAATGATATTTTTGTAAGGACAGTGTAGAAATATAATTCAAATAGGGAAATCTGGTGCTGCGTCCTTTTATTAGAAAGGGAATCTGTTGTACATTATGAGGTCAGGCAGTCAGAAATGTATTATCGGAACTTCCCAGAATTGGTGTTGTTGAGGGTGATTCAATGATAAAGAGTCATAAAATCCAATTTTGTTACCCTTTTGCCGTGGGATCTAGCATAACATTGTTGGTATTCTTGCCGTGGTTGCAATTGTCTCTAGGGTCAGGAGATGCTTCAGTAAGCGCAAAACTCACTAGCCGTAACAGATGAAATAGGAAGAATTGCCACTAAATGAGCTCTTTTGAAAGAGTTGGAGTTATTTTCTGTTTTGGGAATGAGAAAGAAGAGTATAGAATTTGGCAATATTAGCAAGATGAAACTTCCTCATGACACCATAAATTTATTCTAAATAAAAATGGAGAGATTGAACAGAGATCTTTGGTTTTAATGCAAATGCCAGAGAATTACTTTGCAACAGAAGCTTGGGAAGCACTAGTTTGTAACCTTTTTGATGCGGGAATCAATATACTTGGAGGTGAAAGATTCATGCACACTTAGAAATAAGCAGCTGGGCCTCTGGAAGAACAGGAATGGGAAGTTGGGTCTACAGTCAAAGCAGTAGGAGTGTCCTGCCCTTAATTTGACTCATTTAGCCTTTGCCCATCTGCTTCTCTCTATTTTGATAACAAATATCTCCTTGATCCTCTGCTCTAATTTTTTAAATCTTCCTCCTAACTTCTGCTTACTCATAGTTTTGTTTCCCTCGTAATTTCTGTTTGAACATGGTCTGTCGTGGTTTTCTTGCTCAATTTCTGCATTAGATCATCTCACTTCTGCTTCATTTTGTTGACCTCACCTTTCTTTTGTTATTTCCTTGGTTAAAATTCCTGAGGAAGAGAAATTGATGAGCTGATCTCAATTCTTGTCCCAGGACTCCTAGGACACATTGTATTTTGTTGGCAATTTTTGGTTTAACATTCTTTTGGGTCAGGTGTCCTCCCATATATCTGGCAAGGCTGGTAAGGATATAAAGCATGTTTGCATAAGTCCAGCTTCTTCTGCATGGTGAGGGACAGGGTAGAGGACCTAGAACCAGAAATTGGTTTATTTAGAACTATGGTGACCACATGTCCGAGTTTTTCTGGAAGATTCACAATTTCAATATGCTGTCTTGCATCCAGTGTAGTTTAGTATTTGTCTCAGGCTTTTCATTTTTTAATAAAATTTAAAAAATTAATACTTGTGGTGGTGGACATGGATATACATTGCCCAAATCTACCTTTCAGGAAGGATTTGCTTTCTAGCTGGTGGAGTGCAGTCAACAGAAACCTCCAGCTGTCAGCTTCTTTGGGATTTGCTTGAGCTGCAGTGAACTGCATTGTCGAAGGTCATATCTTTTCCAAGCCAGCCTGTGTCTGGTGACTGACTGAGGTGGGGGAATAAATTCCTGGCCATTTCACCCTAATGGGGGAGGTCCCTGTATTAGTTTGTTTTCATACTGCTGTAAAGAAATACCAGAAACCAGTTTACTTATAAGAAAAGGGGTTTAATTGACTCACAGCTTCACAGACTATAAAGGAAGCATGGCTTGGGAAGCCCTGGGAAACTCACAATCACGGCTGGTGTTGAGTCCCTGTAGCTTTTCCAGGTGCACAGAGAAAGCTTCTCATGGATCTACAATTCTGGGGTCTGGAGGACGGTGACCCTCTTCTTGCAGTTCCACTAGGCAGTGCTCCAGTGGGGACTCTGAGTGGGGGCTCCAACCACACATTTCCCCTGCACATTGCCCTAGTAGAGGTTCTCCATGAGAGCTTTGCTCCTGCAGCAGACTTCTGCCTGGACATGCATTTCCACACATCCTCTGAAATCTAGGTGGAGGCTCACAAACCTCAACTCTTGCCCTCTGCACACCTGCAGGTTTAACACCATGTGGAAGCAGCCAAAGCTGATAGTTTGCATCCTCTGGAACAGTGGCCTGAGACATATTTGGGACCCTTTTAGCCATAGCTGGAGCTGGAGCAACTGGGATGCAGGGAGCAGTGTCCTGAGGTTAGGACCCTAACTCAGGGCAGCAGGGCCCTGGACTCAGTCCACAAAACCATTCTTCCCTCCTAGGCCTCTGGGCCTGTCATGGTAGGGGCTGCCATGAAGGTCTCTGAAATACCTTTGAGGCATTTTCCCCAGTGTCTTGGCTATTAACATTCAGCTCCTCTTTATGCAAATTTTTGCAGCTGGCTTGAATTTTTCTCCAGAAGATGGGTTTTTCTTTTCTACCACATGGTCAGGCTGCAAATTTTCTAAACTTTTATGCTATGTTTTTCTTTTAAATATTAGTTCTAGTTTCAGATCATCTCTTTGCTCATGCATATGACCAAATGCAGTTAGAAGCAGCCAGGCTACTTCCTGAATGCTTTGCTGCTTAGAAATTTCTTTTGCCAGATACCTTCAATCATCACTCTCAAGTTCAATATTCCATGGATCCCTAGGGTGGGGTACAATGCTGCCGGTCTCTTTGCTAATGCATAACAAAAGTGACTTTTGCTCCAGTTCCCAATAAGTTCCTCATCTTCATCTGAGACCCCCTCAGCCTGGACTTCATTGTCCATATCACTATCAGCACTTTTGGTCACAACAATTTAGCAAGTCTCTAGGAAGTTCCAAACTTTCCCTCATCTTCCTTTCTTCTTCTGAGCTCTCCAAACTGTTCCAACCTCTGCCCATTACCCAGTTCCAAAGCTGCTTCCACATTTTGAGTTATCTTTATAGCAATGCCTCACTCCCAGTAACAATTTTCTGTATTAGTCTGTTCTCACACTGCTATAAAGAAATGGCTGAAACTGAGTAATTAAGAGAAAAGGTTTAATTGACCACAGCTCTGCAAGCTGTACAGGAAGCATGCCTGGGGAGGCCTCAGGAAACTCACAATCATGACAGAAGGGGAAGGGGAAGCAGGCATGTCTTACATGGCTGGAGAAGAAGGAAGAGAGAGAAGCAGGGGTACTTTGCACTTTTAAACAAGCAGATCTTGTGATAACTCACTCAACACCACAAGAACAGCAAGGGGAAAATCTGCCTCTGTGATCTCCCACCAGGCCCCTCCAACACTGGGGATTACAATTTGACATGAGATTTGGGCAGGGACACAAATCCGAACCATATCAGTGCTGCATTCTGACTGGTAATATTTGCTCCAGAGATCTTTACCATGTTGACCAAGCCTTTGTCAGGCCTGCATCACAGTTCAACTTCTGCCTCATTTGCTCTCTCAACCCTTCCTTCACAGGTATTGATCCCTCCTAAACATCTTATACCCCAAACTCTATCTCAGCATCTACTTCTAGAAAACCTAACTTGTGGTGGTTGCTAGCAAGAGTTGTCTGAAAAACCAGATGGGGTTTTGAAACTGGATGACTCACTGCCTGTCTGGTAAAGAGGACCCCATATTGGTGGTGAGTGGAGCACAGACAGCCCATGGTACTTGCTACAACTCATCAGTGGTGAATTGGGAAGGTTTGTCAGAAGGGAATGCACTTGCAGATGCACTGTATCAAGTATTTAAGAGTTTTGGATAAATTTTGCAGATATAAGGAAAAATTGATTGCTTGCTTATTGCTAAGAACCACAGATGCTCTTCAGGAAGAAAAGGAACCACTGAGTGTAAGTAATACACACTTGAAAGCCAGGTGTGAAAGACAGGGTGCCTCTTCAGGTGCGGACAAAAAGCTCTCATCTCCTACAAAGGCAAAGCAAACAAAGCTGAGGGCCAAGCTGGGACTTAGTAATAGTCTGATTGCTGGACTTCAAAGAAGATTAAATGCCCCATCAAGGCAGGTATGTTATGCCAAGGTCAGGCCTCTTTTTTGGAAGACCTCAGAACCTGACCTGTAGGATGGAGATATTTGCGTGACTGTTCTCAAAGATTTCGACTCCCCAGACACTTTTGAACCTTTTGAATCTACAGAAGAGGTCCACCCATTTCTAGTAAAAGCTAACACCCCCCTGTGTTAGAAAACAATGTGAAGTCTTCTCCTTTGAAAGACAAAGAAGATCTGCCCCTGTCAGGATCTGCCCCTACCTTCCTTTCTAGCCACTGAATCTTTAACTCAACTCTCAGTACACCTCAGCTAGGGATGTGCTGGGACTGATAAAGGAGGAAATGGACATATCTCAAAGGAGCTGCAAGACCTAGGTAACGTACCAGGAAGAACTGGGGAACATATATAGGCCTGGATTTGACAGGTGCTTGATCAAGGGAACAGAACATAAAATTGGATAAGAAAGAGTTTATTGATTTGGAAGTACTCTCCCAAGATCAAAGTTTGCTTTCCTTGCAAAGTCCTCAGAGATGGTGAAAACTTGCCATTAGGATACATGGAAAAAGCGATGGCCCATGCTGAACAAAGATGAAATGCCATGACTTCTGTGGCAGATGACAGAGGAAGGGATTAGGAGACTCAGGGAAGTGGGCATGCTAGAGTGGGGATACTGGAAGACTCAGCAGATGATTATGTTTCATATCTTTGTTGTAGCACCCAAGAATATGACTGATTTAAAAAATTGTGATAAAATATCATAAGTTTACCATTTTAATCATTTGTAAGTGTACAGTTCAGTGGCAGTAAGGACATTCACATTGTTGTGCAACCATCACCACCATCCATCTCCAGAACTTTTTAAAAAGCTTCCTAAACTGGAACTTTGTATCCATTAAACAATAATTCACCATTCTCTTTTTCACCCCTAGCCCCTGAAAATCATCCTTCTACCTCTGTCCCTATGAATTTGACTGCTCTAATTTGATTACCTCATAAGAGTGGAATAATATATTTGTCCTTTTGTCACTGGATTCTTTCACTCAGCATAACATCTTCAAGATTCATTCATATTGTAGCACATGTCAAAATTTCCTGCCTTTTTAAGACCGAATAATATTTCATTCCATGTACACACCACAGTTTGTTGCCCACGGATCTATCAATGGACACTTGAATTGCTTCCACCTTTTGGCTTTTGTGAATAAGGCTGCTACATACTCGGAAATGGAATGGCTAGATCATATGGTAATTTTAATTTTTTTTCAATTGTGGTAAAATATATATAATACCTAATTTATTATCTTAACCACTTTTAAATGTATAGTTCAGTGATATTAAATACATTCGTAATGTTGTTCAACCATCACCACCATCCATCTTCATAACTCTTTTCATCTCCTAAAACTGAACTCTATACCCATTAACAATAACTTCCCATTCCTTCAGCCTAGTTCTTGGCAACCACCCTTCTACTTTCTGTCTCTAAGATTTTGGCTACTCTAAGTACGTCATGCAGTATTTGTCTTTTTGTGACTGGTTTATTGCACTCAACGTAATGTCCTCAAGGTTCATCCATGTTATAGCATGTGTCAAAATTTCCTTCCTTTTTAAGGCTCAATAATAACCCATTATATGTACACACACCACAGTTTTCTTATCCATTCATCCACTGATAGACATTTGGGTTGCTTCTACATTTAGGCTATTGTGAATAATGTTGCTGTGAATATGAGTATGCAAATAGCTGTTTGAGGCCCTGCTTTTAATTCTTTGAAAATTGATAGATCATATGGTAGTTCTATTTTTAATTGCTTGTGGAACCACCATACTTTTTTCCTACAGTGGCTGTACCATTTTGCATTCCCAGTAACAGTGTATAAGTGTTCTAATTTCTCCATATTCTTGCCAATACGTGCTATTTTCTGTTATTTTATTTTATTTTTTTTGAGACAGAGTCTTGCTCTGTCACCCAGGCTGGAGTGCAGTGGCATGATCTTGGCTCACTGCAGCCTCCACCTCCCAGGTTCAAGCGATTCTCCTGCCTCAGCCTTCCAGTAGCTGAGATTGCAGTCACGGGCCACCACGTGCAGCTAAATTTTTTTTTATATTTTTGGAAGAAAGACAGGGTTTCACCATGTTGGCCAGGCTAGTCTGGAACTGCTGACCTTAAGTGATCCGCCTGCTTCGGCCTCCCAAAATGCTGGGATTACAGGTGTGAGCCCTGGTGCCTGGCATCTTTTCTGTGTTTTGATAGTAGTTATCCTAATGGGTATAAGGTGGTATCTCATAATAGTTTTGATTTGCATTTCTCTGATGATTAGTGATGTTGAACTTCTTTTCATGTGCTTTTTGGCCATTTGTATATGGAGAAATATCTACTCAAGCCCTTTGCTTATTTTACATCCTTTGCCTATTTGCAAATGTTTTTGGGTTTTTGTTGTTGAGTTGTAGGAGTTCTCCATATATTACAGATATTAATTATCTTATCAGATATGTGATTTGCAAATATATTCTTCCATTATGTGGGTTGCCCTTTCTACTCTGCTGATACTATCGTTTGATGCATATAATGTAAACATTCTCATGAAATCCAACTTATCTATTTTTCATTTGTTGCCTGTGCCAGTGATCCAGCATTTTGAGAAGCTGAGGTGGGAGGACAGCTGAAGTCTGGGAGTTTGAGACCAGCCTGGGCAACATAGTGAGACCTTGTCTCTACAAAAAAATAAACAAAATTAACTGGGCATGGTGACGCATCCTGTAGTCCCAGCTACTCAGGAAACTGAGGTGGAAGGATCACTTGAGCCCAGGAGTTTGAGACCGGCCTGGGTGACATAGTGAGCCCCTGTTTCTTAAAAAAAATTGGTGTGTTTTTTGGGGTAAAGAGGATCCAAGGCTTCCTACTCCACCATGTTGTGACATAACTCCCTAGAATTTGGCCATTTCATCTAGGTTATCTAATTTGTTGGTGTATAATTGTTCATACTGCTTTCTTATAATCCTTTTTATTTCCCTTTAAACCATTAAAACAATTTTTATCTTTAAATTTTATTCTTACTATATATATTTAAGGTATAGAACATGATGTTCTGATATACGTATACATAGTTAAGTGTCACGCCAATTGACCTACTCATCATCTCATACAGTTACATTTTTGTGTGTGTATGTGTGGTAAGATCACCTAAAATCTACTCTCTTAGTAAATTTCAGTATACAATTCATTATTATTAACTATGGACCTCATGCTGTAAATTAGACCTCTAGAATTATCCTACATAATTGCAATTTTGCACCATCTGACCAATCTGTCCTCAATTTTCCTTCCCTCCCCACCTGCTTCTGGTAGCCACCATTATACTCTCTGTTTCTATGTGTTTGACTTCTTTATAGATGCTACATATAAAAGAGACCATATAATACTTTTCACTCTGTGTATGGTAGAATCTCCTTTTTAAAGACTGAATAATAGTCATATATATGAACATACAATGTAAGAATATTTATATATATGTATTTATATCTCACAATTTCTTTATCCAGTTATCTGTTGATGGACACCTAGGTTTTTCCCATATCTTGGTGATTGTGAACAATGCTGCAATGAATGTGGGAGCACAGATATCTCTGTGAAGTGCTGATTTCATTTCCTTTGGTTATATACCCAGAAGAGGGATTGCTGGGTCATATGGTAGTTCTATTTTTAGTCTTTGAGGAACCTTTATTCTGTTGCCTAGACTGGAGTGCAGTGGCACAATCTTGGCTCACTGCAACCTCCGCCCCCCAGGTTCAAGCAATTCTCCTGCCTCAGCCTCCTGAGTAACTGGGATTACAGGCATGCGCCATTACACCTGGCTAATTTTTGTATTTTTATTAGAGATGGGGTTTCACTATGTTGGCCAGGCTGGTCTCAAATCCCTGAACTCAAGTGCTCTGCCCGCCTCGGCCTTATTTTTTATAGAGGCTTTACTAATTTACATTTCCAACAACAGTGTACAGGGGTTCACTTTAAAAAAATATCCTCGCCAACACTTACTGTCTCTTGTCTTTTTGATAACATCCATCTTAACAGGTATGAGGTCATATCTGGTGGTTTTGATTTGCATTCCCCTGATGATTAGTGACATTGAGCACCTTTGCACATTTTCATATGCTTATTGGCCATTTTTATGTCTTCTTTGGAGATATGTCTATTCAGGTCTTTTCCCCATATTTTGATTGAATTATAATTTTCTTTTTTGCTATTGAGTTTTTTGAGTTCCTTATATATTTTGGATGTTAACTTCTTACCAGGTATATGGTTTGCAAATATTTTCTTCCAATTCATAGGCTACCTTTTTATTTTACTGGTTCTTTTCCTTTACTATGGAGAGTTTTTAGTTTGATGTGGACCCCATTTGTTCAATTTTGGTTTTGTTGCCTCTGCTTTTGGTTGTCCTATCCAAAAAATATATTGCCAAGACCAAGGCCCAGGAGATTCTTCCCTCTGTTTTCTTGTAGGAGTTTTATAGTTTCAGGTTATGCATCTATCTCTTTAACAAATTTTAAGTTTTTTTGTATATAGTGAAAGATAATGGCCCATTTTTATTATTTTACATGTGGATATCCAGTTTCCCAACAGCAATTATTGAGGAGGCTGTCCTTTCTCCATTTTATCTTCTTGGTGCCCTTGTCAAAAAATAGTTTGCTATGCAGCCTCCAACTCCTGTGACCCCAGATAATTCTTTTGCCTTTTTCTGCCATTTGAGGACACAGAAAAAGGATGGTTTTCTATTATCCAGGAAGCAAGCCCTCACTAGACTCAAATATGCCAGCTCCTTTATCTTGGACTCCTCAGTCTCCAGAACTGTGAGAAATAAATATTTGCTGTATAAACCACTCAATATGGTGCGGTTTTTGTTATAGCAGCTGAATGGACTAAGACAAAGAGTAATATTAAGAAGTAGGGTGCTGCTGTAATAAATACCTAAAAATGTGGAGGAGGCTTTGGAATTGGGTAACAGTAGAGGGTGGAAGAGTTTTTAAGGAGCATTTTAGCAATATGGATGTTAAGGGTGATTCTAGTTAGAGTGCAGAAAGAAAAGAGAAGAGCTGGAAGGAAAGCCTCAATCTTCTTACAGAATACTGTCAGAGCACTGGGCACTGATTACCAAAGCCAAGGAAGGACTCCAATTACATGGAGGATGGCAAAAGTCATCAAAATGCCAGCCACCAGGAATAGAAGTCCCAACACTTCTGCCCACTGCAACTTGGTATCAGAGTCACCAAGGAAAACACAACACAATAAATTACTGGGTGGAACAATACTTCACTCACACAGAGAAAAGACAGAGGAAGATCAGCTCTCATAGTATGCACTGGTCTGTCATGGCTAGTGGGTCACCCCAGTAGCTGACACAGGGCAATTGGCCTACGTATACCTTTCTTGTGCTACAGTAGAAGGACCCCTCTCCTCCCCGTGCTGTCTGAAATACTGAAAGCTGTAGGCATGCTTTAGGGCCATTGATGTATGTACTTCAGCAAAACAAAGGAGTGTACATTGAGCTTGAAACAGGGAAAGATATTCCCACACAAGGCAATATGCCTATCACAGAATGAATGGACCCTTTATCTCTTGATAAGGAAATATTCCAGGCCCAAGGCCCATTATTTTGCAGATGAGTGAGGGGTCAAAAAAGTCTACATGCATAAATTGTCCTTCCCAACAAATACCTAAGTATGATAAACTGAATGTTGGTAGAAACATGGATGGTAAAGGCCATTCAGATTAGGTCTTGATGGAAATAAGGAACATGTCATTGGAAACTGGAGGAAAAGTAATACTTGATATAATGTGACAAAGAATTTGGCAGAATTATGTTTGTCTCTTGGTGTTTTGTGGAAGGTAGAACTTGTGAGCAATAAAATTGGATATTTAGCTCAAGATATTTCTAAGCAAAGGGTTAAAGGTGGGGCTTGGCTTTTCATGACTACTTTTGTAAAATTCAAGAAGAAATAAATGACTTAAAGACAGAATTTTTAAGCAAAAAGAAAGTAGAACTCAAAGACTTGGAAAATCCTCCACCTAATCATATTGCAAAAAATTAGAACACTAACAGAGTGTCCAAGTGACTGTTTGATAAGGAAATTATTATAAATAAGCCATCTCAACACAAGTCAGATGCTATTCTTTAAGACAATGGAAAAATGACCCTGCAGGTGATTCAGAGATCATCAAGGCTGCCATTCCCATCATAGGCCATAGTGCACAGGCCCAGTGGCATGGTTGCTTCAACCTAGGTTTCAAAGGATGAGGCTGCCTGGAGCCACGGGTGTGGGACCCCAGACCAGGAGAGCTGTGGGGCTCTGGCAGATAACTGTGTTGGGGATGGGGCTCAGGCAGAGAGCCACTGCAGGGCCCTCCTTTCAAGTAGTGAGGGTGAGGTTGCCACTCCAATGGACCTGGAAGGCAGAGCATCTATTGCAAGAGGATTATTCTTCAGTCTTTAAGTTTACTATGAGAAGCAAGGAGGTGGCCATCTATTAAACAGGAAGTGGGCCCTTACCAGACACTGAGTATACTGATGTCTTGATATTGAACTCCCCAGCCTACAGGCGTATTTGTTGTGTAGGATACACAGCCTATGGTATTTTTGATACAGCTACATAAATGGACTAAGACAGACCCATTGGTTGTTTAACAATGTGTTAATTTCCACATATATATGATTTTTTAAGTTTTTTTTCCTGCCGTGGATTTTGTTTCATTTCATTATGATCAGAAGAGATATGTTGTATGATTTCCATCTTTTAAAATATTTTAAGATTTGTTTTGTGGTCTAACATGGTCTATACTGGAGAGTGTTCCATGTGCTCTTGATAAAATGCATATTCTGCTGTTGGATGGAATTATATATATATATATCTGGTAGGTCCAATTAGTCTATAGTGTTCAAATTTAAGTCCTCTGTTTCCTTACTGATCTTCTTTCTTGTTATTCTATCCACTATTAAAAGTAAGGAATTGAAGTCTCCTCCTATTATTTTAGAGCTTTTTCTCCCTTCAATTTTTTCCATTCTTCACATATTTATGGGGTCTGATGTTTGGTGCCTATATGGTTATACTGTCATGTGCTGCATAACAATGTTTTGGTCAACAGTCTACTGCATCTATGACGGTGGCCCCATAAGGTTATAATACAGCATTTTTTACTTGACCTTTTCTATGTTTAGATACACGAATACTTACCATTGTGTTACAATTGCCTGCAGTATTGAGTACAATAATATGCTGTATATATTGGCAGCCTAGGAGCAATGGGCCATACCATATAGCTTAGGTATGTAGTAGGCTATACTTTCTAGGTTTGTGTAAGTACAGTTACACTTTGAATGCCGTTCACAGGATGAAATCCTCTAATGATGCATTTCTTAGGATGTATCCCCTTTGTTAAGTGACACGTGACTGTAATTGTTATATCTTCTTGGTGAATTGACCAATTTATCATCACATAATTTTCTTCTTTACCTTTGTAACAGTTTTCAACTTAAAGTTTATTTTGTTTGAGATTAATATAGCCACACCAGATCTCTTTCCGTTACTAATCATATGGAATATCTTTTCCCATTCTTTTACTTTCAAGCCATGTATGTACTTAGATTTAAAATGAGTGTCTTATAGAAACCATCTAGATGGACCCTGTTTTGTTTTTTGTTTTTTGTTTTTTAATTTAAAATTCATTCTGCCAGTCTACGTCTTTTGATTGGGGAGTTTAGTTCATTTATATTTAAAGTAATTACTGATAGAGAATGACTTTACTATTGCTATTTTGTTATTTGTTTTCTGTATATCTTGTAGCTTTTTTGCTTCTCATTTCCCCTAGTACTGCTTTCTTTTGAGTTTACTTGATGTTTTACAGTGACATGTTAGATTTCATTCTCATTTCCTTTTTTGTAAATTCTACAGATTTTTTCATGGTTTTCATAAGGATTACACATATTATTCTAAAGTTATAACAGTCAATATCAAACTGATACCAACTTAATTTCAACCACATGAAGAAAATCTACTGTTTTATAGCCCTCCCAGTTTTTTTTTTTTTTTTTTTTTTTTGAGATGGAGTCTCACTCTGTTGCCCAGGCTGGAGTGCAGTGGCGCGATCTCAGCTCACTGCAAGCTCTGCCTCCCAGGTTCATGCCATTCTCCTGCCTCAGCCTCCTGAGTAGCTGGGACTACAGGTGTCTGCCACCATGCCCGGCTAATTTTTTTTTTTTTTTTGTATTTTTAGTAGAGACGGGGTTTCACCATGTTAGCCAGGATGGTCTCGAACTCCATGATATAGTTTGACTCTGTGTCCCCACCCAGAATTGTACTAATCCCTAGGTGGATTGTAATAATCCCTATGTGGCATGGAAGGGACTCAGTGGGAGGTAATGTAATCATGAGGGCAGGGTTTCTTGTGCTGTTCTCATGAGAGTGAATAAGTCTCATGAGATCTGATGGTTTTATAAAGGGGAGTTCCCCTGAACATGTTCTCTTGCCTGCTGCCATGTAAGACATGACTTTGCTCCCATTTGCCTTTCAATGTGATTGTGAGGCTTCCAAAGCCATGTGGAACTGTGAGTTAATTAAACCTCTTTCCTTTATAAGTTACCCAGTCTTGGGTAATTTTTATTAGCAGCATGAGAACAGACTAATACATTGCATTTTTATATGTTGAATACCCATTAACATAGATCTATAATTTTTAATGTTTTTGTCATTGAAATGCTGTAGGAGAATAGGAAGTAGAATTACAAACCAAAATTACAATAATATTGGTTTGTATATTTTTTCATGTACTTACCTTTAACAGAGAACTTCATAGTTCCATATGGCTTTAAGTTACTGTTTAGTGTTCTTTCATTTTAACTTAAAAGACTTTCTTTAGCATTACTTATAGGACAGGTCTAGTGGTAATGAATTTTCTGAGTTTTTGTTTAACTGGGAAAGTCTTAATTTTTCCCTCATTCATGAAGGAGTGCTTTGCCAGATATAGTATTCTACATTGACAGCATTTTTTTTCTTTCAGCACGTTGATTATATCATCCCACTGCTTTCAGGCCTGTAAGATTTCTACTGAGAAACCTGATGATAATCTCATTGTGGATACTTTGTATGTGACAGATTGCTTTTCTCTTGCTGCTTTAAAGATTTTCCTCTTTGTCTTTGGTTTTCAACAGTTTGATTATAAAGTATCTGAGCATGAGTCTCTTTGGATTTATTCTACATGAACTTTGTTGAGCTACTTGGATTTGTAGATTCATGTATTTTCTCCAATTTGTAAAGGTTTTGGCCATTATTTCTTTAATCTCATTGCTCCTTTCTCTCTTTCCTCTCTCTTTAGGACTCCCATAATGCATATTTTTGTATGCTTGATTTTTACTCCATTGGTCCCTTAGGTGCTGTTCAATTTTATTTATTTTTCTTTCTATTCCTCAGACTGGATCATCTCAACTAATCTATTCCTGAATTCACAGATTCTTTCTCTTGCCTGATAAAATCTGCTGCTGAGCCTGTCTAGTAAAATTTTCATTTTATTTATTGCACTTTTCAATTACAGAATATTTAATTGGTTCTTTTTAAAACATAATTTTCATCTATTTATTTATATACTCTTTTGTTTTGGACATCATTCTGTGCTTCCTTTATTTCTAGACATGGGAGTCCTTTAGCTCTTTGAATATATTTAAAATAGTCAATTTTAAGGTCTTTCTCTAGCAAGTTCTATGTCTGGGCTTCCTTGGGGACAATTTCTATGAGTTATTTTCATTCTGTATATGGGTTATTCTCTTGCTGAGAAGTGGACATTTTGAATCCTATAATGCAGTATCTCTGCATATCTGATTGTCTTTTTTCCTTATGATTTGTTGTTGTTGAAAGATTGTTTTTGTTTGTTTAGTGAATTTTCCAAACTAATTTTTTAAAGTGTATATTCTTTGTTGTGGGTGGTCACTGAGTCTTTGTTCTGTTAACTTAGTGGTGAGTGAATGATTTGAGAGTGATTACCTTAAATTTCTAGAACAAAAAAACCTAGTCTTTCCAGAGTTGTTTCATATATGCTTTGGGACAAATCTATAGCACTCTGCCAGGCAGTTGACACTTCTGTTTTGAAGTCAGGATAGGTAAAAGGCTTGGACCTTCTTAGGTCTTTCTTGAGCATATGTACAATCCTTGACATATGTGTGACCTTCTAGATTTCCAGGAATATGTCAAAGCTTTCCAAAGCCCTTATTCCCCAAAGCATCACATTCTCAAGCCTTTTACTTCAAGCTTTTTGATTAGTCTATTGCTTGCCCTGACTGTTTATCATTGCCTCAGGCAGCAGTGACTAAAACATTTGCTTTGTTCAGATGCTTCTCAATTTATGATGGGTTTATGCTCTGACAAACCCACTGTAAGTTGAAAATATCATAAGTCAAAAAATGTATTTAATACACCTAACCTACTGAATGTCATAGCTTAGCCTAGGCTACTTTAAATATGTTTAGAACACTTATATTAGCTTGTGGTCGGGCAAAATCATCTAACACAAAGCCTACTTTGTAATACAGTGTGAATATCTCATGTAATTTATTGAATATTGTACTGAAAGTGAAAAAAAAGAATGGTTGTATAGGAGATCAAAGTAGAGTTTCTACTGAATGTGTATTGCTTTTGCACCATCATGAAGGAAAAAAAATTCTATTGAACCATCTTAAGTTAGATACTGTCTGTAAATGTTTTCAACCAATGCCCTCTATAGTGTGTTTAGCATTGGATGAGTTCCAAATCAGTGAGGTAAATTCAAACCCACTGAGCTAGTTTTCCAGGCAACCACCAGATAGACTAAAATGTACAATTCTTTGTAAATTAATGAGATCTTCTATGTTTTCTCTGGTGGTAGAAATGTGTGTGGTTATTTTCAAGACAGCAAGGGAGGGTATTACAGTAAGGTGAAACATCACAACGCTTATTATTCATATTGAGATTCAGTCTTTTTTTCCTGAATGAGCACTTCTCAGGTTGCTGCAAGCTTTTGGTTAGTTTTCATAGCTCTGGTTTTTTTCCCCCATTTGTTCCCATTGTTTTTTTTTAATTAATTAATTTATTATTATTATACTTTAAGTTTTAGGGTACATGTGCACAATGTGCAGGTTATATGAAAGAGGATATTTCAGAGTTCCTTACTTGCCATTTTTGCTGACATCCAGGAGCTTTTATTTTTAATTCAGCAAATTATTATTTTGTGCACTATTCAAATTAAATTGAGAAAGCCTATAATTGTAATATCTACATTTGGTAAAATGTTCAACGTAATCATAATTAGGATCTTATTAGATGAGTTTCGGCATGTAAAAATATTTTTTAAAGAAAATTATCCTGAATGATACAAAGAGGACAAGACTTATAAAAATATTTGCCTGAAACATTTACACATTTCAAAAGGAAAAATTTAGAATTGACAATATCTTTCTTTTTGAAAAACTTTGTCTGAGTTTACTGGGTAAATCAGCACCTGTAGAGAGCATATTTTCTCAGTTAAAGATTTGATCTAAAGAGAGGAATAAATTAAAACCATTAAAAGATTTAAAGACAGGGTCTTGCTCTGTTGTGTAGGCTGGGGTGCAGTGGTGCAATCACAGTTCTCAGCAGCTTCAAGCTCCTGGGCTCAAGCGATCTTTCCACCTCAGCTTCTGGAATAGCTAGAACTACAGGCGCATGCCACCACATTTGGCTAATTATTATTATTATTATTATTTTGTAGAAACAGGATCTTGCTATGTTGCCTAGGCTGGTCTTGAACTCCTGGCCTCAAGTGATCCTCCTGCCCTCAGTCTCCCAAAGCACTGGGATTAGATGCATGAGCCACAGTGTCTGGCCATGAGTTAATTAAAGGTGTCAGAAATTTCAAATCTCTTAACTGCATAATTCAACTTTATAAAAATTGCAGGTAATTTTTTTTGTCATTTGCCTGTTTTTTTTAAAATTATCATTATACTTTAAGTTCTAGGGTACATGTGCACAACGTGCAGGTTTGTTACATATGTATACATGTGCCATGTTGGTGTGCTGTACCCATTAACTCATCATTTACATTAAGTATATCTCCTAATGCTATCCCTCCCTCCTGTCCCCACCCCACAACAAACCCTGGTGCGTGATGTTCCCCTTCCTGTGTCCAAGTGTTCTCATTGTTCACTTCCCACCTATGAGTGAGAACATGAGGTGTTTGGTTTTCTGTCCTTGAGATAGTTTGCTGAAAATGATGGTTTCCAGCTTCATCCATGTCCCTACAAAGGACATGAACTCATCCTTTTTTATGGCTGCATAGTATTCCATGGTGTATATGTGCCACATTTTCTTAATCCAGTCTATCATTGTTGGACATTTGGGTTGGTTCCAAGTCTATGCTATTGTGAATAGTGCCGCAATAAACATATGCGCGCATGTGTCTTTATAGCAGCATGTTTTATAATCCTTTGCATATATACCCAGTAATGGGATGGCTGGGTCAAATGGTATTTCTAGTTCTAGATCCTTGAGGAATTGCCACACTGACTTCCACAATAGTTGAACTAGTTTACAGTCCCACCAACAGTTGAAAAGCATTCCTATTTCTCCACATCCTCTCCAGCACCTGTTGTTTCTTGACTTTTTAATGATCGCCATTCTAACTGGTGTGAGATGGTATCTCATTGTGGTTTTGATTTGCATTTCTCTGATGGCCAGTGATTATGAGCATTTTTTCATGTGTCTTTTGGCTGCATAAATGTCTTCTTTTGAGAAGTGTCTGTTCATATCCTTCACTCACTTTTTCATGGGGTTGTTTGATTTTTTTCTTTTAAATTTGTTTAAGTTCTTTGCAGATTCTGGATACTAGCCCTTTGTCAGATGGGTCAATTGCAAAGATTTTCTCCCATTCTGTAGGTTGCCTGTTCACTCTGATGGCGGTTTCTTTTGCCGTGCAGAAGCTCTTTAGTTTAATTAGATCCCATTTGTCAATTTTCACTTTTGTTGCCATTGCTTTTGGTGTTTTAGACATGAAGTCCTTGCCCATGCCCATGTCCTGAATGGTATTGCCTAGGTGTTCTTCTAGGGTTTTTGTGGCTTTAGGTCTAACATGTAAGTCTTTAATCTATCTTGAATTAATTTTTGTATAAGGTGTAAGGAAGTGATCCAGTTTCAGCTTTCTACATATGGCTAACCTGTTTTCCCAGCACCATTTATTAAATAGGGAATCCTTTCCCCATTTCTTGTTTTTGTCAGGTTTGTCAAAGATCAGTGGTTTTATAAGTGTGGTATTATTTCTGAGGGCTCTGTTCTGTTCCATTGGTCTCTATCTCTGTTTTGGTACCAGTACCATGCTGTTTTGGTTACTGTAGCCTTGTAGCATAGTTTGAAGTCAGGTAGTGTGATGCCTCCAGCTTGTTCTTTTTGCTTAGGATTATCTTGGCAATGTGGGCTCTTTTTTGATTCCATATGAACTTTAAAGTAGTTTTTTCCAATTCTGTGAAGAAAGTCATTGTTAGCTTGATGAGGATGGCATTGAATGTATAAATTACCTTGGGCAGTATGGCCATTTTCACGATATTGATTCTTCTATCCATGAGCATGGAATGTTCTTCCCTTTGTTTGTGTCCTCTTTTATTTCATTTAGCAGTGATTTGTAGTTCTCCTTGAAGAGGTCCTTGAAGAGGTCCTTCACCTCCCTTGTAAGTGGGATTCCTAGGTATTTTATTCTCTTTGAAGCAATTGTGAATGGGAGTTCACTCATGATTTGGCTCTCTGTTTGTCTGTTCTTGGTGTATAGAAATGCTTGTGATTTTTGCACATTGATTTTGTCTCCTGAGACTTTGCTGAAGTTGCTTATCAGCTTAAGGAGATTTTGGGCTGAGATGATGGGGTTTTCTAAATATAAAATCATGTCATCTGCAAACAGGGACAATTTGAGTTCCTCTTTTCCTAATTGAATACCCTTTATTTCTTTCTCCTGCCTGATTGCCCTGACCAGAAATTCCAACACTATGTTGAATAGGAGTGGTGAGAGAGGGCATCCTTGTCTTGTGCCTGTTTTCAAAGGGAATGCTTCCAATTTTTGTCCATTCAGTATGATATTGGCTGTGGGTTTGTCATAAATAGCTCTTATTATTTTGAGATATGTCCCATCAATGCCTAATTTATTGAGAGTTTTCAGCATGAAGGGCTGTGGAATTTTGTTGAAGGCCTTTTCTGCATCTATTGAGATAATCATGTAATTTTTGTCTTTGGTTCTGTTTATATGATGGATAACGTTTATTGATTTGTATATGTTGAACCAGGCTTGCATCCCAGCAATGAAGCCCACTTGATCATGGTGGATAAGCTTTTTGATGTGCTGCTGGATTTGGTTTGCCAGTATTTTATTGAGGATTTTTGCATCGATGTTCATCAGGGATATTGGTCTACAATTCTCTTTTTTTGTTGCCTCTCTGCCAGGCTTTGGTATCAGGATGATGCTGGCCTCATAAAATGAGTTAGGGAGGATTCCCTCTTTTTCTATCGATTGGAATACTTTCAGAAGGAATGGTACCAGCTCCTCCTTGTACCTCTGGTAGAATTTGGCTGTGAATCCCTCTGGTCCTGGCCTTTTTTTGGTTGTTAGGCTATTAATTATTGCCTCAATTTCAGAGCCTGTTTTTGGCCTATAATTGCAGGTAATTTTAATGAAAGTGTTGACAGTAGTATAACCTACTTGAAAAGATACATTTCTTAGGTTACACAGTATATTAATTTTCAAGGGCTCCTGTAGCAAATTACTACAAAGTGGGTGGCTTTGAAAAAACCTAGAAATGTATTCTTTCATAGATCTGGAGGCTAGAAGTCTAAGATTAAAGTATTGGCAGGGCCATGTTTCCTCTGAAGTCTCTGGAGAAGAATCCTGATGGTATCTTCTAGCTTATAGTGGTAGCCTGTAGTCTTTGGGTTTCCATAGCTAGTAGGTGCAACACTCCAATCTCTGTCTCCATCTCCAAATGGCCATATCCCCTGTACATCTATGTCTCTATGTCCAGATTGTCCTCTTTGTGTAAGATAATGTAATGTTACTCATATTGAATTGAGGGCTTACTTTGATCCAGCATGACCTCACATTAACTGGATTACATCTAGGAAGACCCTATTTCCAAATAAGTTCACACATTTAGAGCATCTGGGTAGATATGAATTTTTGGAAAACATAATTCAGCCAGTGCACATGACATTAGAAACAAATGTCAGCTGAGAAAATTATTAAATACATAAATATATCAAGAACACTTATTTTGTTTATGTCATCTTTAAAGTTTAGGTCATCAATAAAGAGGGTTAACATTTTTAAAATTTAAATTTTATTTTACTTTAAGTTCTGGGATACATGTTCAGAACATGCAGGTTTGTTACATAGGTAAACGTGTGCGATGGTGGTTTGCTGCACCTATCAACCTGCCACCTAGTCATTAAGCCCTGCATGCATTAGCTATTTGTCCTTGCCTCTCCACCCCCGACACACCCCAGTGTGTGTGGTTTCCCTTCCTGTGTTTATGTGTTCTCATTTTTCAACTCTCATTTAAGAGTGAGAACATGCAGTATTTGGTTTTTGGTTCCTGTGTTAGTTTGCTGAGGATGATGGCTTCCAGCTTCATCCATGTACCTGCAAAGGCCATAATCTCATTCCTTTTTATGGCTGTATAGTATTCCATGATGTATATGCACCACAATTTCTTTATCCAGTTTATCATTGATGGGCATTTGGGTTGATTCCATGTCTTTGCTATTGTAAATAGTGCTGCAATAAACATATGCATATAGGTATCTTTATTTTATTTTTGGAGATGGAGTCTATCTCTGTCACCCAGGCTGGAGTGCAGTGGCACAATCTTGGCTCACTGCAACCTCCACCTCCCAAGTTCATTCAATTTTCCTGCCTCAGCCTCCTGAGAATGTGGGACTACAGTTGCGTGCCACCTCGCCCTGGTAACTCTGTACTTTTAGTAGAGATGGGGGTTTCATCATGTTGGCCAGGCTGGTCTTGAACTCCTGACCTCAGGTGATCTGCCATCCTTAGCCTCCCAAAGTGTTGGGATTACAGGCGTGAGCCACCATGCCTGGCCCTTGCATGTATCTTTATAGTAGAATGATTTCTATTCCTTTGGGTATATACCCAGTAATGGGATTGCTGGGTCAAATGGTATTTCTGGTTCTAGATCCTTGAGGAATCACCACACTGTCTTCTACAATGGTTGAACTAATTTACATTCCCTCCAAAAGTGTAAAAGCATTCCTATTTCTCCACAGCCTCGCCAGCATCTGTTGCTTCTTGACTTTGTAATAATCACCATTCTGACTGGTGTAAGATGGTACCTCATTGTTGTTTTGATTTGCATTTCTCTAATGATCAGCGATGTTGAGCTTTTTTCATATGTTTCTTGGCCATATAAATGTCTTCTTTTGAGAAGTGTCTGTTGGTATCCTTCACCCACCTTTTGATGGGGTTGTTTATTTCTTGTAAATGTGTTTAAGTTACTTGTAAATTCAGATGGATCAATTGCAAAAATTTTCTCCCATTTTGTAGTTTGCCTGTTCACTCTGATGATAGTTTCTTTTGCTGTGCAGAAGCTCTTTAGTTTAATTAGATCTCACTTGTCAATTTTTGCTTTTGTTGCAATTGCTTTTGGTGATTTCATCACAAAATCTTTGCCCATGTCTATGTCCTGAATTGTATTGCCTAGATTTTCTTCTAGGGTTTTTATGGTTTTGGGTTTTCCATTTAAGTCTTTAATCCATCTTGAGTTAATTTTTGTATAAGGTGTAAGGAAGGGGTCCAGTTTCAATTTTCTGTATATGGTTAGCCAGTTTTCCCACCATCATTTATTAAATAGGAAATCTTTTCCCCATCGCATGTTTGTCATGTATGTCAAAGATCAGATGGTTGCAGATGCATGTTGTTATTTCTGAGGTCTCTATTCTGTTCTATTGGTCTATATGTCTGTTTTGGTACCAGTACCATGCTGTTTTGTTTACTGTAGCCTCATAGTGTAGTTTGAAGTCAGGTAGCATGATGCCTCCAGCTTTGTTATTTTTGCTTAGGATTGACTTGGCTCTATGGGCTCTTTTTTGGTTCCATATACATTTTAAAGTAATTTTTTCTAATTCTGTGAAGAATCTCAATGGTAGTTTGATGGGAATAGCATTGAATCTATACATTACTTTGGGCAGTGATATGGTTTGGCTGTGCCTCGACTCAAATCTCAACTTGAATTGTATCTCCCAGAATTCCCAAGTGTTGTAGGAGGGACCCGGGGGAGGTAATTGAATCATGGGGGCCAGTCTTTCCCGTGCTATTCTCGTGATAGTAAATAAGTCTCATGAGAGCTAATGGGTTTATCAGGGGTTTCCACTTTTGCTTCTTCCCCCTTTTTCTCTTGCCACCACCATGTCAGAAGTGTCTTTTGCCTCCCGCCATGATTCTGAGTCCTCCCCAGCCATGTGGAGGTGTAAGTTCAATTAAACTTCTTTTTCTTCCCAGTCGTGGGAATGCCTTTATCAGCAGTGTGAAAACAGACTAATACAGTAAATTGGTACCAGTAGAGTAGGGCGCTGCTGAAAAGCTACCTGAAAATGTGGAAGCGACTTTGGAACTGGGTAATAGGCAGAGGCTGGAACAGTTTGGAGGGATCAGAAGAAGACAGGAAAATGTGGGAAAGTTTGGAACTTCCTAGAGACTTGTTGAATGGCTTTGCCCAAAATGCTGATAGCAATATGGACAATAAAGTCCAGGCTGAGGTGGTCTCAGATGGACATGAGGAACTTTTTGTGAACTGGAGCAAAAGTGACTCTTGTTATATTTTAGCAAAGAGACTGGTGGCATTTTGCTCCTGCCCTAGAGATTTGTGGAATTTTAAACTTGAGAGAGATGATTTAGGGTATCCGATGGAAAAAAATCCTAAGCAGCAAAGCATTCAAGAGGTGACTTGGGTGCTGTTAAAAGCATTCAGTTTTAAAAGGGAAACAGAGAATAAAAGTTTGGAAAGTTATTTGCAGCCTGACAATGTGATAGAAAAGAAAAACCCATTTTCTGGGGAGAAATTCAAGCCAGCTGCAGAAATTTGCATAAGTGACAAGGAGCCTAATGTTAATCCCCAAGACCATGGGAAATCATCTCCAGGCCATGTCAAAGACCTTCACAGCAGCCCCTCCCATCACAGGCCTGGAGGTCTAGGAGGAAAAAGCAGTTTAGTGGGCTGGGCCCAGCGTCCCTCTGCTGTGTGCAGCCTAGGGTCTTGGTGCCTTGTGTCCCAGCTGCTCCAGCTGTGGTTGAAAGGCGACAATCTACAGCTCAGGCTGTGGCTTCAGAGGGTGCAAGACCCAAGCCTTGGCAGCTTCTATGTGGTGTTGAGCCTGCAGGGGCACAGAAGTCAAGAACTGAGGTTTGGGAACCTTTGCCTAGATTTCAGAAGATGTATGGAAACTCCTGGATTCCCAGGCAAAATTTTGCTGCAGGGGCAGGGTCCTCATGGAGAACCTCTGTTAGGGCAATGGAGGAGGAAAATGTGGGATCAGAACCCCCACACAGAGTCCCTACTGGGACTTTGCCTAGTGGAGCTGCGAGTAGAGGGCCACCTTTCTCCAGACCCCAGAATGGTAGATCCACTGACAGCTTGCACTGTGCACCTGGAAAAGTCACAGACACTCAATGCCAGCCAGGGAAATCAGCCAGGAGGGAGACTATACCCTGTAAAGCCACAGGAGTGGAGCTGCCCAAGACCATGGGAACCCACCTTTTGCATCAGTGTGACTTGGATGTGAGACCTGGAGTCAAAGGAGATTGCTTTGAAGCTTAAAAATTTGATGGCCCCGCTGGATTTTGGACTTGCATGGGCCCTGTAGCCTCTTTGCTTTGGCCAATTTCTCCCATTTGGAATGGATGTATTTACCCAATACCTGTACCCCCATTGTATCTAGGAAGTAACTAGCTTGCTTTTGATTTTACAGGCTCATAGGCAGAAGAAGCTTGCCTTGTCTCAGATGAGACTTTGGACTGTGGACTCTTGGGTTAATGCTGAAATGGGACTGTTGGGAAGGGATGATTGGTTTTGAAATGTGAAGACATAAGATTTGGAGGGGCCAGGGGTGGAATGATATGGTTTGTCTGTGCCACCACCCAAATCTCAACTTGAATTGTTTGATTCAAGGCCTCATGTATTGTACTGTATGATTAAGAGGCCTCCCCAGCCATGTGGAAATGTAAGCTCAATTAAACTTCTTTTTCTTCCCAGTCTCAGGTATGTGTTTATCAGCAGCATGAAAATGGACTAATTCAGGCAGTACGGCCATTTTCATGATATTGATTCTCCCTATCCATGAGGATGGAATGCTCCTTAATTTGTTTGTGTCTTCTCTTATTTCCTTGAGCAGTGGTTTGTAATTCTCCTTGAAGAGGTCCTTCATGTCCCTTGTTAGCTGTATTGCTAGGTTTATTCTCTTTGTAGCCATTGTGAATGTGAGTTCATTCATTATTTGGCTGTATGCTTGTCTATTGTGGGTATATAGGAATGCTTGCTTTTTGTACATTGATTTTATATCCTGAGACTCTGCTGAAGTTGCTGATCAGCTTAAGGAACTTTTGGACTGAGATGATGGGGTTTTCTAAATATAGGCTCATGTCACCTGCAAACAGAGACAATTTGATTTCCTCTCTTCCTATTTGAATACCATTTATTTCTTTCTCTTGCCTGATTGCCCTGGCTAGAACTTCCAATACTTGTTGAATAGGAGTGGTGAGAGAGGGCATCCTTGTCTTGTGCCCATTTGCAAAGGGAATGCTTCCAGCTTTTGCCCATTCAGGTATGATATTGGCTGTGGGTGTCATAGTTCTTATTATTTTGAAATATGTTCCATCAATACCTAGTTCATCGAGAATTAACAGGAAGGGATGTTGAATTTTATTGAAGGCCCTTTTCTGCATCTGAGATAATCATGTGTGGTTTTTGTCATTGGTCCTGTTTATGTGATGGATTATGTTTACTGATTTGCCTATGTTAGAGCAGCCTTGCATCCCAGGGATGAAGCTGACTTGATTGTGGTGGATAAGCTTTTTGCTGCTGGATTCAGTTTGCCAGTATTTTTTTGAGGATTTTTGCATCAATGTTCATCAGGAATATTGGCCTGAAGTTTTCTTCTTCTTCTTCTTTTTTTTTTTTTTTTTGCAAGGTTTGGTATCAGGATGATGTTGGCCTCATAAAATGAGTTAGGGAGGAGTCCCTCATTTTCACGTGTTCGGAATAGTTTCAGAATGGTACCAGCTCCTCTTTGTGCCTCTGGTAAATTTGGCTATGTATCCATTTGGTCCTGGGCTTTTTTTGGTTGGTAGGCTATTGATTATTGCCTCAATTTCAGAAATCGTTATTGGTCTATTCAAGGATTCAGCTTCTTCCTGGTTTAGTTTTGGGAGGGTGTATGTGTCCAGGAATTTATCCATTTCTTCTAGATTTTCTAGTTATTTGCACAGAGGTGTTTATAGTATTCTCTGATGGTAGTTTGTATTTCTGTGGTGTCAGTGGTGATATCCCCTTTATCATTTTTTATTGTGTCTATTTGATTCTTCTCTTCTACTTTATTAGTCTAGCTTGTGGTCTATTTTATTTTATTTTTTTTTCAAAAAAACCAGCTCCTGTATTCATTGATTTTTTTGAGGTTTTTTGTTTGTTTCTCTCTCTCTTTCAATTCTGCTCTGGTCTTAGTTATTTCTTGTCTTCTGCTAGCTTTTGGATTTATTTGCTCTTGCTTCTCTAGTTCTTTTAGTAGTGATGTTAGGGTGTCTATTTGAGATCTTTCTAGCTTTCTGATGTGGGCATTTAGTGCTGTAAATTTCCCTCTTAACATTGCTTTAGCTGCATCCTAGGAATTCTGGTACATTGTCTCTTTGTTCTCATTGGTTTCAAAGAACTTTTTGACTTCTGCCTTTATTTCATTATTTACCCAGGAGTCATTCAGTTGGTTAATTTCCATGTAGTTGTGTGATTTTGAGTGAGTTTCTTAATCCTGAGTTCTAATTTGGATTTTTCCTTCTTTTGGCTATTATGAATAATGCTGCTACGAATACTCACGTACAAGTTTTCATAAAGACATATGTTTTCATTTCTCTTTGGGATCCATCTAGACGTGAAGTTGCTGGATCATATGGCAACTCTATGTTTAACTTTCGGAGGAGTAGCCAAACTGTTTTCCGGTAGCTGCATCATTTCACATTCCTACCAGCAACATATGAGTGTTCCAAGTTCTCCACATCCTTGCTAACATTTGTTATTTGCCAGTTTAAAAACATTATTGCCATCCTTGTGGGTGTGGAGTAGTGTCTCATGGTTTTGATTTGCATTTCTTAATGGCAAATGATGTTGAGTATCTTTTCATGTGCTTATTGGCTATTTATGTATCTTTTTTGGAAAAGTGTCTATTCAAATCATTTGATCATTTTAACATTAGGTTTTTTTTTAGTTTTTTTAAATTATTGAGTTGTAAATATTTTTATATATTCTTAATACAAGTCTCTTATCAGCTATATGATTTAGAAATATTTTCTGCCATCCTGTGGATTGACTTCCCACTTTCTTGCAAATAGTTTTTAGCAAAATTATTTTATTGTTCGATATAACAATTTGTTAGTCAATAAACATTCCAAAATGTACTGTGATAAAACAGAACAGCAATGACACCTCTATGTGTAGCTTCATGTTACACTTAGGAGTTTACAATGGGATAGCAGAGGGGAGAGTATTGCTTCATGTGCATGCTCATCTGCAGAATGTTCAGATGTTTAACTAAAGTATGAGCCTCCTATTTGTCTTGCATTTCACTGGACTTCATAGTTGAAACAGAGAAGACTTTAGAACTGGTGGTAGTTTTTCACTTACAGGAATTAAAACTCTTAAGCAAATATAGGAAGGAAAAGAGGCTACTGTGAATCATGCAGGCAATTCCCTTTGTGGATGTGCAATTGAACATGAGGCACATGGGCAAAAAGCAAAAAACTCTGAGCTCATTGCAAATGTTCAATAAATGACAGCTGGGTGAATAAATGAATCAATGAGAGTGTGTGAGGTGAATGCCTTGGCATCCTAGGTTTCTACTTTTTGCAACATCATGACCTTGATTGTGCATGTCTAGGTCACTGTGCACTGTCTAAGGTTTGTGTGTACTTGGGGAAGAAAAAATATTTCTAAGGCAACCTGGATTATCATAAATAAGTAAATTGCCCAACTATTATGCAGAATGAAAACTTTATTTTCTGAAAACTTCATTCTGGGCACTTAAAATTTTTGCCCTTTTATAAAATGAACTGCTTGGTAGTTAATGCAAATTAAATACTTGCTTGATGTTCAATATCTAGAAATGGTGCAATTTAGGACAACCTAGGAGCAAGATGCTTAAAGCAGGTGTATAGTCTATGTGAGGTCTCATAGCCAGTTTAGAGACAAACTAGTGACACTGGTGCAGTTGGGATAACAGCGACTGAGATTATGTTAATTAGAAGGATCAAACAGTTATTTTCTGTGCATATTCTTAAGCATGACTCTTTCAATGAACAAAACCTCCACTGGTAATAAATAAGGAAAGTGGGCCTAGTACATTACATTTTGTCTTAGTCCATTTGGGCTGCTATTACAAAATACCATAGTCTGGGTGGCTTATAAACAACAAAAAATTATTTCTCCTAGTCTTAGAGGTTGGGAAGTTCAAGATCAAGGTGCCGTCATGACTGGGTTCTGGTGAAGGCCCTCTTCTGGGTTGCAGACTGATGACTTTTTGCTGTGTCCTCACATGGTAGAAAGGGCAAGGCAGCTCTCTGAGGCCTCTTTTTTTTTTTTTTTTTGAGACAGAGTCTCACTCTGTCACCCAGACTAGAGTGCAGTGGCGCAATCTGAGCTCACTGCAAGCTCTGCCTTCTGTTCATGCCATTCTCCTGCCTCAGCCTCCCAAGTAGCTGGGACTACAGGCATCCACCACCACACCTGGCTAATTTTTTGTATTTTTTAGTAGAGACAGGGTTTCACCGTCTTAGCCAGGATAGTCTCAATCTCCTGAGCTCATGATCTGCCTGCCTCGGCCTCCCAAAGTGCTGGGATTACAGGTGTGAGCTACCATGCCCAGCCTCTGAGGCCTCTTTTTAAAAATAACTTTTAATAATAATTTTAAATTGAGAATTTAAAAATTATATGTATTTATGGTATACAATGTGGTGTTTTCATATATGTATACATTGTGGAATGGTTAAACCATATGAATCACCTCACATGCTTATCATTTTTTTGTTGTGAGAACATTTAAAATCTACACTTAGCAATTTTCAAGTGTACATTATTATTAACTACAGTCACTGTGCTGTATAATAGATCTCCAGAACTTAATTCCTCCTAACTGAAACTTTGTGCCCTTCAATCAACATTTCCCCATTCCACACCCCCTTCTCCAGCTCCTGGCAACCACTGTTTTACTCTCTGCTTTTATGAGTTTGACTTTTTTAGATTCCACACAAAAGTGAGATCACGCAGTGTTTGTCTTTCTGTGCCTGGCTTATTTCACTTAGCATAACTCTTTCAGATCTATCTATATTATAATAAATTACAGGTTTCCCTTCTTTTTAAAGGCTGAATAGTATTCCATTGTGTATATATCTATCACATTTTCTTTATCCATTTATCCATTCATGGACAATTAGGTTGAGTCCAAATCTTGGCAATTTTGAATAATGCTGCAGTGAATGTGAGAGTGCAGATATCTCTTTGATATCCTGGTTTAATTTCCTTTGGATGCATAGCCAGAAGTGGGATTGCTGGATAATATAGGAGTTCTATTTTTAATTTTTTGGGGGAACTTTCTTAATGTTTTCCATAATGGCTGTACTAATTTACATTTCCACCAACAGTATACAAGGGTTTTCTTTTTCCACAAACTTCCTAACATTTGTTATCTTTGGTCTTTTTGATAATAGCCTGAGTCCTCTCAGATAAGGGCACTAATCCCATTCATGAAGACTCAAGTCTTCATGACCTAATCACCTCCCAAAGGCCCCACCTTTTAAGACCATCATGTTGATCATTAGGTTTCAACACACAAATTTTTGAGAGAGACACAATATTCAGGGCATAACAATTCATTTCTTGAATCTTTTATGTTCTGTAGCAAATGGCCCTTGGAATATAGGATTCAGAGAATAGCACCTTATCAACATCTCTTATAAAAATCATCTCTTACTTTTAGTGAATCTTAGTTAACACATGCTTATTATACTAAAATACATTGAGACATTGATGTTACAATGTAAGAATAATTGTCTTTTGGGGGCTTGGTATCCTTCTGAAACTGATATGAGCAAGATGAATAAAAGGGTGATACTTAATTTGCCTTTAAGATCATTTCTTACCACTTTTCTCAAAACATGGGATTGCATTCTATACAGGTCATGGTTCTATTGATTGCTTGATCATAGACCAAGCTATGATAAGTGTGCAACCTGATCATTAGCCATCTAACCAGTTGATGGCATTCCTGAGTATGCCTGATGTAGAACAAAAGAATTCTAGCTCTTTAATTCTGTAGGAGCTTTGCTCTGAAAATATCTTGGGACAGAAAGACATGAGGCCAAGACTAAGACAAAAATTGAGGAAGTAATAGGCCTTTTGGGCAAATTAATGTTGGCATGCCAATTAACTGAATTTGTCTTTCCTGATTTTAATAGATCCTGAAGAACCGTTCCAGCAGTGTTTGTTGCTGTTGTACTAAACCAGAGCCATTAAGATATCAGGCCAATAAAATGTCAACTGATTAATTTGCTTGGATGTGGCTATGAACCTATTTGAAATCAAAGAATTATTGCATTGAATTGAATTGTGTACATTAGGAGATTTAAAATATTATTACTAAAATACCTTTTTATTATGTATAGTTTGTTGTATAATGTTTTCAATTTATCACATTATATTAGCCTTTTTTGTGATTGCAGGAAAGAGTCATGTCAGTTAAGAAAGGCACAGCTTTCAATTTTTCAATTGAAAATTTGAATTGAAACCTACAAATTTTTCAATTGAAACCTTCAGTTTTTGGAACTGTTTACTGCAAAATAGTCATAGTGTTATAGTTTCATTTAGATGTGTATGAAAACACATCTGAATATTAGCTGCATTATACAACACTAATAAGGAAATAGTCTTTTTTTCTTCTCAGGTAATATGGGCTAAAATATAGTGCTGCATATAAAAAAATCAGAATGGTAGCAGAAAAAGGCTTGGAGTTCACGGTTAATTTATTCCTGAAAATAGTTTTTTTCCCCATTTTCAATTGAGATAAAGATAATATAAAGTGAAATGCTCAGATGTTACATGTACCATTTAATCTTCTTTGATGAATGCATATCAATAAACAGAACATTTCCATCTTGGAAAATTCCTTTCACCTTTCCCAGTCAACCTCCCCAGGAGCAAAAACTGATTTCTATCCCCGAAGATTAGTTTTGCTTATTCTAGAATTCATATACTCTAGCTGGAATCATACAGATATACTTTTTTTGTGTGTTTGCTTATTTCATTAAGCATAATAATTTCATAATGTTTCCTTTTTCATTTTTTGAGATAAATTCTTTCTCTGTTACCCAGCCTTGAGTGCAGTGGCATGATCTCAGCTCACTGCAACCTCCACCTACCTCCTGGGTTCAAGTGATTCTCGTGCTTCAGCCTCCCAAGTAGCTGAGATTACAGGCATGTGCCACCACATCTGGGTAATTTTTGTATTTTTAGGAAAGACAGGGTTTCACCATGTTTGCCAGGCTGGTCTCGAATTCCTGGCCTCAAGTAATCCACCTGCCTCAGCCTCCCAAAATGCTGGGATTACAGGTATGAGCAACTGCACCTGGCTTATCCATGTTTTAATGCATGTCAGTAATTCATGCCATTTCATTGCTAAGAAGTATCCCATTATATGAGTGTACCATAGTTGTTGTATGTTCTGCCACATTACTAAATTTGTTTATTACTTTTAGTAGTATTCTTGTAAATTCTTTAGATTTTTGTCAAACACAACCAAGTCATCTGAAAATAAAGACAGTTTATATCTATCTTTTGAATCTTTCTGCCTGTTTTTTTTTTCTTACCTTATTGCATTATCTGGGACCTCTAGTTCAATATTGAATAGACGGGTCGAGAGCAGGGATCCTTGCCTCGTACCTTTACTTGGTGACGATCATCTGGGTTGTTTCCAGTTTTTAGCTATTATTAATAAAGCTGCTGTGAACATTCATGTACAAGTGATTTTGTGCATGTATGCTTTCATTTCTCTTGGGTAAATAGGAGTGGAACAGTTAGAAGGAAAATATGAGTCCTGGATCATCAGGTAAATTTATGTTTAACATTTTAAGAAAATGGCAAGTGATTTTTTAAAGTTGTTGTAGCATTTTATACTTCACTAGCAATGCATGAGAGTTGCAGTTGCTCCATGTCCTTTTCAACATTTGGCACTTTTTTTTTCATTTTAGCCAATCTGATGAGCATGCGGTGATATCTCATTATGGTTTTAACTTGAATTTCTCTGATGACAAATGATATTGAACACTTTTTCTACAAATTATTGGCCACACAACATTTATATATCTTTTTTTGTGATGTGTTTAAGTGTTTTAATTTTTAAATTGGGTTGTTTGTCTTTTTGTTAGGTGATACAGATGTTCTTTGTATATTCTGCTATAAATACTTTGTCAGTTTTATGTATTATGAATATTGTCTCCCACAGACATGGCTTTATATTTATTTCTTGATGATGTTTTGTGAAGAGCAAAACTTTTTAGGTTTTAGATATAATTTTGATAAATTATAAAAATAAATTCTTTTTCTGTTATGATTTGTAATTTCTGTGCACTTGCCAAGAAACCTGCGCCTAACCCAAGCTTTTAAAGTTTTTCTCCTATATTTTCTTCTAATAGCTTTATTGTTGTAGTGTTTGTATATGAGTCCATTATCAATCTTTGATTTGGAGTATGGTGTGAAGTAGGTATCAAAATTATTTTATTCCAAAGGGAAATTCAGTTGTTCCGTACCATTTATTAAAGAGGGGTTCCTTTACCATTGATTAGCTATACTGCTCTTACTAAAACCAAGGTTCTATTTCTGTACTATCTATTCAGTTCCATTTATCTCCTTTTTCCAGTGCTATTTTTCTCTTGATTACAGTTGCTTTATAAGAAGTCTTAAAGTCAGGTAGCATAAGTTCTCCATTTTTCTTCTTTTTTTCCCACTAAAGGGAATTTTAGCTATTTTCATCCTTTGCCACTTCAGTTAAATTTTAAAATTATCTCACCAATTAAAAAAACTTCTATAGATTTTAATTGTTATTTCATTGAATCTGAAGATAAGTTTGGGGAGAACTGACATTAATATTGAGTCTTCTGATTCATGAACATAGTATTTATTCATTTATTTAGGTTTTCTCTAGTTTCTGTCAGTGATGTTTTATAGTTTTTAGTATAGAAATCTTTTACATCATTTGCTAAGTATATTTCTAAATAGTTGATGCTTTTGTAAAATTTAAAATTTAATTTATTTATTTTGAGAGGGAATCTCACTCCATCCAGGTTGGAGTACAGTGGTTTGATCTTGGCTCACTGTAACCTCTGCCTCCTGGGTTAAAGGTTTCTCCTGCCTCAGCCTCCCTAGTAACTGGGAGTACAGGCATGCACCATGATACCTGGCTAATTTTTGTATTTTTAGTAGAGATGGGGTTTCATTATGTTGGCCAGGCTGGTCTCAAACTCCTGACCTCAAGTGACCCACCCACTTTGGCCTCCCAAAGTGCTGGGATTACATGCATGAGCTACTGGTGCCCAGCTTAAAATTTCATTTTCAAATGGTTAATTACTAGTATATAGGTAAAGAAATGTAGTTATTTTTGGATAGTGACTTTATGTTGTGCCACATTACTAAATTTGTTTATTACTTTTAGCAGTATTCTTGTAAATTATTTAGAATTTTTGTCAAACACAACCATGTCATCTGAGGATAAAGAGAGTTTATATCTACTTTTGAATCTTTCTGCCTGTTTTTTTTTTTCCTTACCTTATTGCACCATCTGGGACCTCTAGTTCAATATCAAATAGATGGGTCGAGAGCAGAGATCCTTGCCTTCTTTTGATCTAAGGAAAAAAATTATTACTTTAGTGTTACGTATAATATTATCTATAGGCTTTACTTAGATGCTGCAATGGTTTGAATGTTTTGTGTCTCTTCAAAATTTATGTTGAAACTCAATCCCAATGCAATAGTATTAAGAGGTGGAGTCTTTGGGGGAAGTGATTAAGTCATGAGCCCTCATGAATAGATTATTACCCTTATTAAAGGGCTTGAGGGAACTACCTATGCCCTTTTTTTTGGCCCTTCTGTCCCTTTTGCTATGTGAGTAGACAAAGTATGCCCCCTCCACAGGATGCAGCAACCAGGTGCCATATTGGAAGCAGATAACATGCCCTCACCAAACACCAAACCTTCTTACTTAAATTAGAATCAGAAGAAATTGATTTTATTTCTTCTTTTTTTTTTTTTTTGAGACAGAGTCTCACTCTGTCACCCAGGCTGGAGTGCAGTGGCACAATCTCTGCTCACTGCCACTTCTGCCTCCCAGGTTCAAGTGATTCTCCTGCCTCAGCCTCCCAAGTTGCTGGGATTACAGGCACCCACCACCACACCCAGCTAATTTTTTGTATTTTTAGTAGAGATGGGGTTTCACCATCTTGGCCAGGCTGGTCTTGAATTCCTGACCTCGTGATCCACCTGCCTCGGCCTCCCAAAGTTCTGGGATTATAGACGTGAGCCACCGCGTCTGGCCTATATCTTTATTCTTTTAAAAAGCATAGACATTTAAAGCTATAAATTTCCCTCCAAGAAGTAGTTTTGCTGTATCATAAAAATTTTAACATGTTCTGTTTTCAGTGAGTTCAAAATATTTTCTAATTTCTTTTGTGCTTTATTTTTGAGCCATGCGTTATTTATTATTGTATTTTAAGTTTCAAACATTTGGGAGATTTTCTAGGTTTCTTATTGATTTCTAATTTAATACCATTGTAATCAGAGGACATATTCTGTATAATTTCAAACCTTTTAAATTTACTGAGGCCTGTTATGTGGACCATTACACGGTCTATTTTGGTGACTGTTTCATGTGCATTCTGTTCTTCTTGGATGCAGTGTTCCATAAAAGTTAGTGCAATTTAATTGGTAATATTGTTCTGATATTCTATATCTTTACTGATTTCTTTTTGGATCACTGGTTCTTTCTATTAATAGGAGACAGACATTAAATTTTCCAACTATGAACGAGAACTTGTCTATAGTTTCCTTTAGTTTTACCATTTTTTTTTTTGCCTTATATTTTTGGGAGCTTTAATATTAAATACAAGCACATTTAGTATTTTTGCATTACTTTGAATAATTAGCCCTTTTGTTAGGTCTTTCTGTCTCTGATAATATTTATCTTCAATACCCATCTGGGTCCTTACTTCTTATTTATATGGCCACATTAGCTTTATTATGCATAGTCATGGGAGGGTAAATAGTTTTTTTCCTTTTAAAATTTCAACCTACGTATATCTTTATTTTGAAATTGTTGGGTGGAGCCAAGATGGCCGAACAGGAACAGCTCCAGTCTACAGCTCCCAGCATGAGTGATGCAGAAGACAAGTGATTTCTGCATTTCCAACTGAGGTACCAGGTTCATCTCACTGGGGAGTGTTGAAAAGTGGGTGCAGGACAGTGGGTGCAGTGCACTGAACATGAGTTGAAGCAGGGTGAGGCATCGCCTTACCCGGGAAGTGCAAGGGGTCAGGGAATTCCCTTTCCTAGTCAAAGAAAGGGGTGACAGACAGCACCTGGAAAATCGGGTCACTCCCACCCTAATACTGCGCTTTTCCAACGGTCTTAGAAAACAGCACACCAGGAGATTATACCCTGTGCATGGCTAGGAGGGTCCTATGCCCACGGAGCCTCACTCATTGCTAGCACAGCAGTCTGAGATCAAACTGCAAGGCAGCAGTGAGGCTGGGGGAGAGGTGCCCACCATTGCTGAGGCTTGAGTAGGTAAACAAAGTGGCCGGGAAGCTCGAACTGCGTGGAGCCCACCACAGCTCAAGGAGGCCTGCCTGCCTCTGTAGACTGCACCTCTAGGGGCAGGGCATAGCCAAACAAAAGGCAACAGAATCCTCTGCAGACTTAAATGTCCCTGTCTGACAGCTTTGAAGAGAGTAGTGGTTCTCCCAGCACACAGCTGGATATCTGAGAACGGACAGACTGCTGCCTCAAGTGGGTCCCTGACCCCCGAGTAGCCTACTGGGAGGCACCCCCTAGTAGGGGCAGACTGACACCTCACATGGCCGGGTACTCCTCTGAAACAAAACTTCCAGAGGAATGATCAGGCAGCAACATCTGCTGTTCACCAATATCTGCTCTTCTGCAGCCTCTGCTGCTGATACCCAGGCAAACAGCGTCTGGAGTGGACCTCCAGCAAACTCCAAGAGACCTGCAGCTGAGGGTCCTGACTGTCAGAAAGAAAACTAACAAACAGAAAGGACATCCACACCAAAACCCCATCTGTACGTCACCATCATCAAAGATCAAAGGTAGATAAAACCACAAAGATGGGGAAAAAACAGAGCAGAAAAACTGGAAACTCTAAAAATCAGAGTGCCTCTCCTCCTCCAAAAGAACGCAGGTCCTCACCAGCAATGGAACAAAGCTGGGCGGAGAATGACTTTGACGAGTTGAGAGAAGAAGGCTTCAGACAATCAAACTACTCTGAGCTAAAGGAGGAAGTTCTAACCAATGGCAAAGAAGTTAAAAACCGTGAAAAAAAATTAGACGAATAGCTAACTAGAATAATCAATGCAGAGAAGTCCTTAAAGGACCTGATGGAGCTGAAAACCATGGCACGAGAACTACGTGTCGAATGCACAAGCCTCAGTAGCCGATGCGATCAACTGGAAGAAAGGGTATCAGTGATGGAAGATGAAATGAATGAAATGAAGCGAGAAGAGAAGTTTAGAGAAAAAAGAATAAAAAGAAACGAATGAAACCTCCAAGAAATATGGGACTATGTGAAAAGACCAAAGCAGTGTCTGATTGGTGTACCTGAAAGTGACGGGGAGAATGGAACCAAGTTGGAAAACACTCTGCAGGATATTATCCAGGAGAACTTGCCCAATCTAGCAAGGCAGGCCAACATTCGGATTCAGGAAATACATAGAATACCACAAAGATACTCTTCGAGAAGAGCAACTCCAAGACACATAACTGTCAGATTCACCAAAGTTGAAATGAAGGAAAAAATGTTAAGGGCAGCCAGAGAGAAAGGTCGGGTAACACATAAAGGGAATCCCATCAGACTAACAGCTGATGTCTTGGCAGACACTCTACAAGCCAGAAGAGACTGGGGGCCAATATTCAATATTCTTAAAGAAAAGAATTTTCAACCCAGAATTTCATATCCAGCCAAACTAAGCTTCATAAGTGAAGGAGAAATAAAGTCCTTTACAGACAAGCAAATGCTGAGAGATTCTGTCACCACCAGGCCTGCCCTAAAAGAGCTCCTGAAGGAAACACTAAACATGGAAAGGAAAAACCGGTACCAGCCACTGCAAAAACATGCCAAATTGTAAAGACCATCAAGGCTAGGAAGAAACTGCATCAACTAACGAGCAAAATAACCAGCTAACATCACAATGACAGGATCAAACTCACACATAACAATATTAATCTTAAATGTAAATGGGCTAAATGCTCCAATTAAAAGACACAGACTGGCAAACTGGATAAAGAGTCAAGATCCATCAGTGTGCTGTATTCAGGAAACCCATCTCATGTGCAGAGACACACATAGGCTCAAAATAAAGGGATGGAGGAAGATCTACCAAGAAAATGGAAAACAAAAAAGGCAGGGGTTGCAATCCTAGTCTCTGATAAAACAGACTTTAAACCAACAAAGACCAAAAGAGACAAAGAAGGCCATTACATAATGGTAAAGGGATCAATTCAACAAGAAGAGCTAACTATCCTAAATATATACACACCCAATACAGGAGCACCCAGATTCATAAAGCAAGTCCTGAGGGACCTACAAAGAGACTTAGACTGCCACACAATAATAATGGGAGACTTTAACACCCCACTGTCAACATTAGACAGATCGACAAGACAGAAAGTTAACAAGGATATCCAGGAATTGAACTCAGCTCTGCACCAGGGGACCTAATAGACATCTACAGAACTCTCCACCCCAAATCAAGAGAATATACATTCTTCTCAGCACCACACCACACCTATTCCAAAATTGACCACATAGTTGGAAGTAAAGCACTCCTCAGCAAATGGAAAAGAATAGAAATTATAACAAACTGTCTCTCAGACCACAGTGCAATCAAACTAGAACTCAGGATTAAGAAACCCACTCAAAACCGCTCAACTACATGGAAACTGAACAACCTGCTCCTGAATGACTACTGGGTACATAACGAAATGAAGGCAGAAATAAAGATGTTCTTTGAAACCAACGAGAACAAAGACACAACATACCAGAATCTCTGGGAAACATTTAAAGCAGTGTGTAGAGGGGAATTTATAGCAGTAAATGCCCAGAAGAGAAAGCAGGAAAGATCTAAAATTGACACCCTAATATCAAAATTAAAACAACTAGAGAAGCAAGATCAAACACATTCAAAAGCTAGAAGAAGGCAAGAAATAAATAAGATCAGAGCAGAACTGAAGGAAATAGAGACACAAAAAACCCTTCAAAAAATCAATGAATCCAGGAGCTCGTTTTTTGAAAAGATCAACAAAACTGATAGACCGCTAGCAAGACTAATAAAGAAGAAAGGAGAGAAGAATCAAATAGAGGTAATAAAAAGTGATAAAGGGGATATCACCACCGATCCCACAGAAATACAAACTACCATCAAAGAATACTATAAATACCTCTATGCAAATAAACTAGAAAGTCTAGAAGAAGTGGATAAATTTCTGGACACATACACCCTCCCAAGACTAAACTGGGAAGAAACTGAATCTCTGAATAGACCAATTACAGCCTCTGAAATTGAGGCAATAATTAATAGCTTACCAACCAAAAAAAGTCCAGGACCAGATAGATTCACAGCCGAATTCTACCAGAGGTACAAGGAGGAGCTGGTACCATTCCTTCTGAAACTATTCCAATCAATAGAAAAAGAGGGAATCCTCCCTAACTGATTTTATGAGGCTAGCAACCTCCTGATACCAAAGCCTGGCAGAGATACAAGAAAAAAAGAGAATTTCAGACCAATATCCCTGATGAACATCCATGCAAAAATCCTCAATAGAATACTGGCAAACCTAATCCAGCAGCACATCAAAAAGCTTATCCACCATGATCAAGTGGGCTTCATCCCTGGGATGCAAGGCTGGTTCAACATACACAAATCAATAAACGTAATCCAGCATATAAACAGAACCAAAGACAAAAACCACATGATTATCTCAATAGATGCAGAAAATGCCTTTGACAAAATTCAACAATGCTTCATGCTAAAAACTCTCAATAAATTAGGTATTGATGGGACATATCTCAAAATAATAAGAGCTATCTATGACAAACCCACAGCCAATATCATACTGAATGGATAAAAACTGGAAGCATTCCCTTTGAAAACCGGCACAAGACAGGGATGTCCTCTCTCACCACTCTTATTCAACATAGTGTTGGAAGTTCTGGTCAGGGCAATCAGGTAGGAGAAGGAAATAAAGGGTATTCAATTAGGAAAAGAGGAAGTCACATTGTCCCTGTTTGCAGATGACATGACTGTATATCTAGAAAATCCCATTGTCTCAGCCCAAAATCTCCTTAAGCTGATAGGCAACTTCAGCAAAGTCTCAGGATACAAAATCAATGTGCAAAAATCACAAGCATTCTTATACACCAAGAACAGGCAAACAGAGAGCCAAATCATGAGTGAACTCCCATTCACAATCGCTTCAAAGAGAAAAAAAGACCTAGGAATCCAACTTACAAGGGACGTGAAGGACCTCTTCAAAGAGAACTACAAACTACTGCTCAATGAAATAAAAGAGGATACAAACAAATGGAAGAACATTCCATGCTCATGGGTAGGAAGAATCAATATTGTGAAAATGGCCATACTGCCCAAGGCAATTTATACATTCAATGCCATCCCCATCAAGCTACCAATGACTTTCTTCACAGAATTGGAAAAAACTACTTTAAAGTTCATATGGAACCAAAAAAGAGCCCACATTGCCAAGTCAATCCTAAGCCAAAAGAACAAAGCTGGAGGCATCACGCTACCTGACTTCAAACTATACTACAAGGCTACAGTAACCAAACAGCATGGTACTGTTACCAAAACAGAGAGATAGACCAATGGAACAGAACAGGGCCCTCAGAAATAACGCCGCATATCTACAACTATCTGATCTTTGACAAACCTGAGAAAAACAAGAAATGGGGAAAGGATTCCCTATTTAATAAACGGTGCTGGGAAAACTGGCTAGCCATATGTAGAAAGCTGAAACTGGATCCCTTCCTTACACCTTATACAAAAGTCAATTCAAGATGGGTTAAAGACTTAAATGTTAGACATAAAACCCTAAAAACCCTAGAAGAAAACCTAGGCAATACCATTCAGGATATAGGCATGGGCAAGGACTTCATGTCTAAAACACCAAAAGCAATGGCAACAAAAGCCAAAACTGACAAATGGGATCTAATTAAAGAGCTTCTGCACAGCAAAAGAAACTGCCATCAGAGTCAACAGGCAACCTACAGAATGGGAGAAAATTTTTGCTATCTATTCATCTGACAAAGGGCTAATATCCAGAATCTACAATGAACTCAAACAAATTTACAAGAAAAAAACAAACAACCCCATCAAAAAGTGGGTGAAGGACATGAACAGACACTTCTCAAAAGAAGACATTTATGCAGCCAAAAGACACATGAAAAAATGCTCATCATCACTGACCATCAGAGAAATGCAAATCAAAACCACAATGAGATACCATCTCACACCAGTTAGAATGGCGATCATTAAAAAGTCAAGAAACAACAGGTGCTGGAGAGGATGTGGAGAAATAGGAACACTTTTACACTGTTCGTGGGAATGTAAACCAGTTCAACCATTGTGGAAGTCAGTATGGCGATTCCTCAGGGATCTAGAACTAGAAATACCATTTGATCCAGCCATCCCATTACTGGGTATATACCCAAAGGATTAGAAAACATGCTGCTATGAAGACACATGCACCCGTATGTTTATTGTGGCACTATTCACAATAGCAAAGAGTTGGAATCAACCCAAATGTCCAACAATGATAGACTGGATTAAGAAAATGTGGCACATATACATCATGGAATACTATGCAGCCATAAAAAAGGATGAGTTCATGTCCTTTGTAGGGACATGGATGAAGCTGGAAACCATCATTCTCAGCAAACTATCTCAAGGACAGAAAACCAAACACCGCATGTTCTCACTCGTAGGTGGGAATTGAACAAAGAGAACCCGTGGACACAGGAAGGGGACCATCACACACCAGGGCCTGTTGTGGGGTCGGGGGGTGGGGAGGGATAGTATTAGGAGATATACCTAATGTTAAATGACGAGTTAATGGGGGCAGCACACCAACATGGCACATGTATACATATGTAACTAACCTGCACGTTGTGCACACGTACCCTAAAACTTAAAGTATAATAAAAAAAATTCCAAAAAAAAAGATATTGTGCTTACTATAAAAAACATAATTGGGTCTTGAATTTTTATCCAGTCTGACAGTCTCTGTCTTTTAATTGTAATAATTAGTACTTTTACATTTAACACAATTGTTGAAAAGTTTGGTTTCTATTTGTCCCATCTGCTTTTTATTTCTCTCTTCCTCCTCTTCTGCCACTTTTTGGGTGAATCAAATACTTTTTAGTGTTGCATTTAATATCTCATTTTTATTTGTATCTCTTTATATTATCTTAATAGTCTTGAAGATAGTTTTCAAAAAGAATTTATCATAGAAATTATTTTAAAATTTCTTCTGGATGTTTTCATACCTTTTTTTGGGTGCTGCCACTTTTCTTCTTTTTTTTTATATGTCAAGCTTGAGACCACATAAAGCGTTGTCCGCAACAGAGACTCCAACAAGTTCTCCATACATCCCCACATATCATCTCTTTTCAGTTTCAAAATGTGTATTCCCACTAAAGAAAGAAAAGAAGGGCTGACTTTGTGGGGTAGAAATATGGAGGTGGAAACAGAGCAGCAATAAATGAGAAATGGAGACTTTGCTATTTCTTCAGACTTATTTGCTGAGAAAAGTAAACCTTGTCCGCAGTTTCATATAGTGGATTAAAAACAGAAATAACTTCATATAGAGCTGTGCTCAAATGTGGAATTTTCTGCCTTTTAACTAGCTGACTTTGAACAAGTTACTTCACTTCTTTGATCTTTACTTTTCCACTATTTAACAAACATTTATTATTTATTAAGTTGAGACTTGAAATTTACTCTTAAAATAAGAAGAACCTAATCTGTTCACTTATAAGATAAAAAAAGCAAAACAAAAAATACTTAGTGATATAACCTTGTAAGAATCTATTAAGGTTTAATCAAACTATTTTAATTTTTTTTCCAAAGTATCAAGCTGAAAATTCAACAAGAAGTTGGGGCCTTTCATCTCCATATATTTTTCTTTAAATTCTTCTTATTTCAATAGCTTTGGGTTCATCAATTTTTAATGCTTGTCTATAACTGCAGGTTTCAAATTTATGACATTTGTGTATTACTTAGGCTACATGCATGTTGTTGTTAAGAAAGGAAAATACAGTAATTTCTATTATAATTTTTATCTCATTTCTAATAACAGTTCATACATTTGATACACTAAATCATGTCCTGTTTTTATTTTATTATGGTTGAAGGTATTCAATGATTTGTAAGGCTTTTTTCCAACTTGCTAGAGCACATTTAAAAAATGTGAATCCCAGAGGGCATGCTATTGAATTTCTCAGCAGAAGTCATTGTTTTGTAACACGTTCTTTAGGAGATTATTCTTCAGGGATCAGGATGTGCCCATCTCATAGCAGTTCTGCTGTAGATAATAATGTTCTGATAAGACTGTATGTAGATCCCTCTAAAGATCTGTTTTTAGATCTTTTTTATACCAGGAAGGATATAATTTTTCTCTCTAGGTCAGCCAAAGCACTGACTGTTTTGGGAAAAATTATGTCCCTTGTTAAGCATGGAAAGCATTACTATTTATGTTAGAGATTGGTGACATCGGTGTACTTCATGAAAGCTCTATGAAACAATCAAGACAAATGCAGAGAATGACTTTTCTTCTTTACCTTAAGTAGTGTTATTCTGCTTTCTTTGTTTTACATGTATAACAAAATGTAAAAATAATTATCCATCAAGTGATATATTAATGTATTTCCCCTCAAAAGGAAAAGTTTTGTATGTGAGAGTTATGCATAAAAAATAATTAAAATGGAAATTTTACTAAAACCCCCAAAGTGAGGATGACTGGGACCATGGGATAACTTCATAGTAATAAAGACCCTTCTTTGGAAATGCCTCTTCACAGAGAACAATAGGCATGTGATACTAATGGCTATAAGGGGACTGCAGAATCATGAACTTTTTGCCAGATCCTTCTAATTTCTAAGCTATTCCTTCATTGGAAGTCTTTGAAAGTAAATTAAGTCACCTTGGTCACTAGCTCTGGGAATTGTTATCCCAGATATGAATAAAAAGCAATACAACCTTTGAAAACTTGCTGTTTCTTGGGACCTGTTTCCTCATCTTTCTAAATAAGAAGGAATAATAAACTGCTTTAAGTTATAATGATATTATAGAAATAAATATTTATAAACTGCTTTGATGGAGAACAAAGGAAGATGATATGAAATGCCAACTACTGGTATTATTTAATTACATTCAGCACCTAAATCAGAAAGATTAAATAATGGTTGGCATAACAACTATTCTGCTTCACCTCAGTAAGTAATTTTTGTGAAGTGTTGATTAGTATGTTCTTAATTCAAATGAATTTAGCTATTACAGTCTGCTCTTGAACAATGGCGGATGGAGGGGAGGGTTATGGGTGCTAACTCCCACACAGTTGAAAATCTGCGTATAACCTTTGACTCCCCCAAAACTTAACTACTAATAGCCTACCGTTGACTAGCAGTTTTACCAACAACAGAAACAGTCAATTAACACATATTTTTATGTTACATGTATTATATACTGTATTCTTAGAATAAAGTAAACTAGAGAAAAGAAAATCATAAGGAAGATAAAAATACATTTCCAGTACTATACTGCTTTTATTGATCCCATAAGTTTATGTCATCTGCTTACAAGTTGACTCCTTTGTCTGAAATGGTGGGCAACTGCAGCTGCAGACCTCAATCTACAATACACATCAAGCGATTCAACCTTTTCTTGTAATGTCATGACTTTTCTCTGTTTCTTGGGACCACTTCCAGCATCACTAGTAGCACTTTGTATGGGTTTGATGGTGTTATTCAACGTTTACAGTATTGCACTAAACATGATGAAAAATATGTGAGAACCACAAGAGATCGCTTTTTACTGTGACAGCAATTTACCAGAGAGACAAACTGCTCATTTGGAGATATCAGTGTCACACTGCACTTTAAGTGGATCCTCATGACACTTGAACTCACCGTAGCAGCAACTGAAGATGGCTACAAAATTATTACAGTAGTATATGTAGTATGTACTATAGTTAATTTTATGCAGTTATGATTGAATACTGCAGCTTTACATTTGTTTACGTTTCTCACTACAACGAATGGTGCCATGTATGGTATGTAAATGTTTCTGTGCATTAGTTTTGATAAATTTTAACTTTCTGTAATACATTTGTATACATTTTATGGTAGTAAATGATAAAATAGACTACTATTTACATACATTTTATGCATTCACAATATACTTAACTTTTTTTTTGATACTTTTGACTACATGGTTCATCTGCAAGTTTTTTCAAATTGTCACACATCTCCAAAAATTTTTCCAATATATTTATTTTAAAAATTCATGCATAAGTGGACCCATGCAGTTCAAATCCCTGTTGTTCAAGGGTCAGCTGTAATGGTTTCATTTGCTTGGATAGAAAACAAAGCTCTTTACAAAGCTACATAAAGTCATGACTTGAAGGATTGCTACAAATATTTTTGAGTTCTGTTTCCCAAAGAGATTCTTAGTTCAAATTAATGGTATATTTGTATCTTCATGCCACTACAACTATTTTAAGCAGAAAGTAGGTTTAAAGCTAAACCTATTTTTATTTCTTGTATTTTAGAATTTAGTTTATACATTAAATTTAAAGCATTTGAACTTGCTAAAATGAAGTAAATTAATTTTACAGCTATATCATTATTATTTCTAAGTCCATCCATTCAGTCTTCTGAGTGGGTTAATGATATAAATGTCATCTAGTAGCATGAATAAGATTGGACAATCCCCACAAAGAAGCTTGAGCAAAAAGTTCATGATGCCTGATCACTAAAATTCCAGAGAGCGTTAGACTACTAAATTTAAAAATTTTCAATAAGTATTAAAAATAAAAATAAAATGATTTATTAATTAAGTAATATTTATTTTAAAATTTACTTAATTGATTTTAAAAACTTTGGAAGTAATAAGTATTTATTTTATCATACACAAACATCGCAGGAGCACACAGAATAGGAAGCAAACATTCCCTATCCCACATAGTAAATATGCTTGAACATGAATGTTGGCACTTGATATGTATAATTCTGTAGGAAACAGCTTGAGGCAGAGATAGCTGGCTGTTCCTAATATTTTTCCCCCTTTTCTACTCTTTTAGAACTTTTAGTGGGGCATATAGTTGTCCAGAATGAAGATGTCATTTCCCAGCCTGCTTTGTATCTTTTTACGGCCACATAACTAAATTATGGACAGTGGATTGCTAACGGAAGTATTTTGTACCAATTTCAAGAAACATTTTTTTCAGAGACAAATGGCACGTGCACTCTGCTCCTCTTTTCTTCATTTGTTCCTCTGTCCTGCTGCCTGAAATGTGAGTAGTTCCTTGGACCATAAGCATGAGAGTTGTATCTTAGGGAAGAGCTGATAATGACCTAGATCTTTCAGGACATCATGGGCCAGAACCACCAGGGCAGTCTTGGCTTTCTTACCTCCAGACCAGTAGATGAGAAAGACAGAAAGTTCTGTATTGTTTAAATCACACATTCTACTTTTTCCACATTTGCAACCCATTCTAATCTTCACTCATGGAGAGTTCTGAAAGTTTTGGATATATGCAAATATAATTTAAATTTTTGACAGGTGCTTCCAAATTTTCCTTACAAAAATTATTTTACTTCATACTTTACTAAGAGGTCTATGCAAATGCTTTCCCCTCATGAGATATTGTCAGGATTTTAAATATTTTCTGAATAGGTTATTAATGTACTCTCTTTTTCAGTTTCTGCCCCTTTCGTTTTATTTTCTTATCTTGCCCTACATTTTTATCGTTGTTTCTCTCTCTAGATTCTCTAAATTTTTTTTCTACCTCTGTTGTAACTTTTTTGTCTCCAGCCTCTTTCTTAGCTTTCTCTTTTCTCCAAAGGGCAGATTGGAGTATTATTTTTTCTCTTCCTGAGGATACACCACCTTGGTTCTACTCCCTGGGGCTGGTTCCAGGGGTCTTAAAATCTGAAAAGGGTTCAAGCATACTTAGTAGATGTATTCTTGATGAACTGTGAACCACCACTATTGCGACATGTATGTATATCCTCCAAATTTCCAAAATTCAGATTGCTTATGAAAAATGCATACACACAAAATGATTTAAAAAAATAGCAGTCTAGAGCTTGTTACCACCAATTTGTACAAAGCAGGCCTTCGTGAGACTTATGAAATCATTCTACTTTTAAAAGAGAGTATTATATACAACTATTTTCTCTATTAATAAATGTGAGTCTTCCATTGCTTGTTATAGTGAAGGAGACTTACTTTTTTCTTTTTTTTTTTTTTTTCTGTTCCTTCCAGAGCAGGGCTAACTCTTAGGCAGTGTGCCAGAGTCAGCCTAAGGAGAATTTTGACTGCTTTCTTTCCCCTGCTCTTCCTAGCAGTAATTCTCCATGTGACATTGTTAGCGTCTAACTCTCTCCAACAATCCCAAGCTGTCATACCCACAACCTTACTTAAAAAACAGTCCATATACATTTTCTTACCCACAGGTCACCTTCATTTGTCTGCTTAAACTTGACATACTGGCCACAGCTGGTTTCTCCAAGGTTTACATCTGATCCTAAGGCAGCCATCTGGACTTGCCATGGTTACTGAGGCAAGCAGGTTCAAGGGCTTGATAAAAGGAGTCATGTAAGGATTACTCAATTGCACTTTAAAAGTCTGAATGGCACACACTCATAGACACACACACGCATTCAAGGGGCTGGGTAAAGGGAACTCCCAGAAGGAAAGGAATAAGGATGCCTCATGTGATAGCAAGAAGGAGACTGGAGACAGGATATTAACCATGGCAGGGGAAGTAGACACAGTATAGGGGAAACAGACAGCAGATAAGCTGCCACAGGTGTGCCGTAGTGGAAGTACTAAGCAGAGGATGAGAATGGATGGATAAGACACTACAACTTCTGTGATCTTAAAAAAAATTTCAGTTTTCCAACAGTCCAGCTGTGTACCCTTTGAAAATGTTTTCTGTCTCATCTTCTTTCTCTTGTCCTTACAATAAATCGTACCTACTCAGGTAAATTCGCGTATCTCTCTCATCGTAATTGGAAAGAGCCTAACATATTTTTAATGTCCTTGTTTGCATCTTATTAAGCTTGTTACAGAATATATTTCTAGTTTTTTCTGTTGGACTGTGCTCTTGCTCCATCAGGAAACAGTTTCATATTCCTCAGATTCGAGGTAATGATCCTGTCTCCTCAATTCTGTGGTCTTCCTAAAGGACTGTGCTAGGAGAAGAACAAGCAAAAATTAGACACCAAATTGTTTTAAGGCTTGGTAGTTACTTGTTTATTGTTTATTGTGTCACTGGTCTTTATTTAGTTGTTCTAGACATTCTGCCTACTCTCACACAATTTTTATTTTTCTCTTTATGGATCATTCTCATTGGCTTATAAACATATTATTCCTCACATCTGAATAAAACTCTTTTCTTGATTTCACTTTCCCTGTTACTTCCACACCATTTCTTTGCTTTTCTTGGCAAATTGAAAGCATTGCCTATTTTTATTATTTCCAGTTCTCCTTCCATTCTCCCTTAATCTTACTACAATCCAGGTTTTCTTGTTTCCATCACTCCACTAAAACTGATCTCAATAAAGGCATCCGTAACTTCCACATTGCTAAATCCTGTGGTTAATTTTCACTCTGTATTTTATTTGACTTAGCAGCATCACATGACGCAGTTAATTCACCTGGCTTCTGCAAACACTTGATTTTCCTCCATTTCCTGCTTACTCAAATTTTCTGCTTTCTCCCCTTCTTTGCAATCTTTTAATCATGGGAAAGTTCTGTTCTTAGTTCTCTTTTCGGCCAAGGAGAGAATAGAGTTGTTGTGTTGCGCAAATGCCATGTCAACAATTCAGTTCCCATTAGATTATTCTTTTAATCCAAACAGTGCAGAAGAATGGAAAGTGAGCTCCCCACCCTGGGCCCTTGGTCCCACTTTGTAGTCTTAAAGTGTGGATGTTCTAACAGAAATTTACCATAAATTAATGGATACAAGCCAATACTTGCTGTGCTCTCATGGTCATCTGTGGATATGCACAGAGCAGCAACATATTTGAGTTGCTCGATGTGCTTGTTTGCAGCTGGGCTTGCTCTACCTTCTTGTTCCAGCTCTTATACTGGAAACAAGAGTCCTTTTCAGGGTCTATTTAGTGCCATGTTTTCCTCATTTTTTTGTTTTGGAGGTGATTTTACTGTTTAAAGTGGCCCCAAGCATAGTGGTAGAGTGTGGCCTAGTGTTCCCAGTCATAGGAAGTCTCTGATGTGCCTTGTGGAGAAAATAGATGCATTAGATAAACTTAGTTCAGGCATGAGTTCCACTCCTGTTGGCCATGAGTTCAGTGTTAATGAGTCAACAATGTATATTCAATAAGGTGCTTTAAACAGAAACACATGTAAAAGAAGGCTGTATATTGACCAGTGAGTTGATAAAATGGTGGTGACCAGACACTAGCAGAAATCTAGCCCTAGGGGCGATTTATTATTTCTGCTAGGAGCAATGATTTAATATTTGCCAATTCAATGTTTCTGGAGACTTTACAGATAAGTACTGAAAATGAGAATCAATTGTATTTGCAAATTTGATAGTAACAAATTGACTTCTAAGATGTCTGTAATAATTTATACTCTAATCAACAATATATGAATGGCTATTTGTTTATTCCTTCACTAACAGTGTGTATTAGAAAATGTTAAGTCTTTGTCAGATAGGTTAAAAGGTGTATTACTCTTATTTTAATTTATATATCTTTAATTATGCATATTTATACATATGCATGCGTGTGCACGCACGTGTGTGTGTGAGAGACAGAGAGAGAGTGAGAGAGAGAGAGAAAGGTTTGCTCATATCTTTCACCCATGTTAAAAATTGGGTCCTTGGTGTTTTTCGTTATAGATTTATGAAATCACTTTATATATTGAAGAAATGTATCCTTTACTATATTGGTTGAAGATTTTTTTTCTCAATATGTCATTTGTCTTTCAACTTTGATTAAGTTTTTTTTTGACCATTAAAAACTCTTTAAAACACTATATAAAAAGTTCTGAGATACAGCTGGAGATTATGGCAAACAGGAAGCAGGACTAGATTGCAGCCACTTGAACGGACAAAACAGTGTTTGGAGGCTCACATCATGAACTTTTGCTTCAGAACGATTGCAGGAATACGTTAGGAAAGCCAAGAGAACCTACAGAGCCTCTGAAGGAAGCCGACTGCTCCTAAAGGACCCAGGAAACACCCCAAATACTGTGAGTGCCCAAACTGTGGAAGTGGGAAAGGGAGATCGTCTGCCCCCAAACACACACCCCCACTGGGAAACCCTGAAGGTCTAGATTACAGGAGAAGATTCTTACCTTACTTGGAGCTGGGTCAGTTTAGAGAACTGAGAGAAATACAGGGGTACAGGAAGCAGCAGGAAAATCCCTGCGGGCTTGGTGGATCCCCTAGAAGGCCCTTTCTGCCTCGCCTCACAGGTGTCCTTGAGGAGGGCTGCCAGAGGCACTGGGAAAAGGCCACAGGGAGAAGGAAACCTCCAGCTGAACTTTGTAACAATTTGAACCAATCGAGAAGTCTCCTGGCCAGAACTCTGGGGAGGGGGTGAATCTGGTGTACAGACTCCACAGGCAGGGGAAGAAGGAATGATCTACTTACTTTTGCAGCTGGGAGGTGGGTAGCCTGGGGTAACTTCCTGTTTGCCCACTACCTGGAAACAGACTTGGTGCTGTTGTGGGGGTGGGCATGGTGGGAGTGAGACTGGCCCTTTGGGTTGCTTGGGAGCTGGGTTGGGTTAGGCCTGTGACTGCCAGCTTTTCCCCCACTTCCCTGACAACCTGCATGACACTGCAGAGGCAATCATAATCCTCCTAAGAACATAACACTATTGACCTAGGAACCACACCTCCATCCTCCACAGCAACTGCAGCAAGACCCACCCAAGTAGAGTCTGAGCTCAGACACGCCTAGTCCTGTCGCCATCTAATGGTCCTTCCCTCACCACCCTGGTAATTGAAGACAAAGGGCATATACTCTTGGGAGTTCTAGGGCACTGCCCACTGCCCCTTCCTCCCGTACTACCACAGCTGATGCTGTCTTGAAAGTTCCACCTCCTGGCAGGAGGCCAACCAGCACAAAAATAGTCCACTAATCAAAACTAAGGACCCTCACAGAGTCCATTATACCCCCTGCCACATCCACCTGGAGCAAGTGCCAGGATCCATGGCTGAGAGACCCACAGGTGTTTCACATCACAGGACTCTGTGCAGACAACCCCCAGTACCAGCCCAGAGCCTGGTAGACTTGCTGGGAGGCTAGATCCAGTAGAGAGATAACAATCTCTACAGCTTGGCTCTCAGGAAGCCACATCTCTAGGAAAAGGGGAAGAGCACTACATCAAGGAAACACCCTGTGGGACGAAAGGAACCTTGAGCCCTAGACCTTCCCCCTGACAAAGCCTACCCAAATGAGAAGGAGCCAGAAAATCAGCTCTGGTAATATGACAAAACAGGGTTCTTTACCACCACCCAAAAATGACACTAGCTCACCAGTAATGGATCCAAACCAAGAAGAAATCCCTGCTCTACCTGAAAAAAAATTCAGAAGGTTAGTTATTAAGCAAATCAGGAAGGCACCAGAGAAAGGGGAAGCCCAATGTAAGGAAATCCAAAAAACGATACAAGAAGTGAAGGGAGAAATAGTCAATGAAATAGATAGCATAAATAAAAAACAATCAAAATTTCAGGAAACAATGGACGCACTTACAGAAATGGAAAATGCTCTGGAAAGTCTCAGCAATAGAAATGAATAAGCAGAAGAAAGAACTTCAGAGCTTGAAGACAAGGTTTTCAAAGTAACCCAATTGAACAAAGACAAAGGAAAAAGAATAAGAAAATATGAACAAGACCTCCAAGAAATCTGGGAATATTTTAAATGACCAAACCTAAGAATAATCAGTGTTCCTGAGAAAGATGAGAAATCTAAAAGTTTGGAAAATACATTCGGGGAATAATTGAGTAAAGTTTCCCTGGCCTAGCTAGAGAACTAGACATCCAAATACAGGAAGCTCAACACCTGGAAATTCATCACAAAAAGATCATCACCTAGGCACCTTGTCGTCAGGTTATCTAAAGGTAAGATTAAAAAAAGAATCTTAAGAGCTGTCAGGCAAAAACACCCAATAACCTATAAAGGAAAACCTATCAGTTTAACAGCAGATTTCTCAGCAGAAACCTTACTAGCTAGAAGGAATTGGGGCCCTATCTTCAGCCTCCTCAAATGAAACAATTCTCAGCCAAGAATTTTGTACCAAGTGAAACTAAGCTTCATAAACGAAGGAAAGATATAGTCTTTCTCAGACAAACAAATGCTGAGAGAATTCGCCACTACCAAGCCAGCACTACAAGAACTCCTAAAAGGAACTCTAAATCTTAAAACAAATCCTGGAAACACACCAAAACAGATCTTCTTTAAAGCATAAATCTCACAGGACCTATAAAACAAAAATACAATTAATAAAACCCCCCAAAAACAAGAAACCAAGGTATATGGGCAACAAATAGCATGATGAATGGAACGGTACTTCACATCTCAATACCAATGTTGAATGTAAATGGCCTAAATGCTCCACTTAAAAGACACAGATTGCAGAATGGAAAAGAATTCACCAACCAACCATCTGCGTCCTTCAAGAGACACATCTAACACATAAGTACTCACATAAACTTAAGATAAAGGGATGGAAAAAGACATTCCATGCAAATGGACACCGAAAAGGAGCAGGAGTAGCTATTCTTTTATCAGACAAAACGAAGTTTAAATCAACAACAGTTAAAAAAGACAAAGGGTCATTATGTAATGATAAAAGGCCTTGTCCAACAGGAAAATATCACAACCCTTAATATATATGCACCTAACACTGGCACTCCCAAATGTATAAAACAATTAATAATAGACCTAAAAATGAGATAGATGGCAACACAATAATAGTGGGGGACTTCAATACTACACTGACACCACTAGACAGGTCATCAAGACACAAAGTCAACAAAGAAACAGTGGATTTAAACTATACCCTGGAATAAATGGACTTAACAGATATTTACAGAACATTCTACTGAACAACTGCAGAATATACATTCTATTCAACAGCACATGGAACTTTCTCCAAGGTAGATCATATGAGAGGCCGCAAAACAAGCCTCAATAAATTTGAGAAAATTAAAATTATATCAAGCACTCTGTCAGACCACAGTGGAATAAAACTGAGAATCAACTACAAAAGGAACCTTCAAAACCATGCAAATACATGGAAATTAAGTAACCTGCTTCTGATCATTGGGTCAAAAACGAAATCAGGAGGGAAATTAAAAAATTCTTTGAATTGAATGACCATGGCGACACAACCTATCAAAACCTCTGTGATACAGAAAAGGTGGTACTAAGGGGAAAGTTCATAGCCCGAAACACCTTCATCAAAAAGTCTGAAGGAGCACAGACAATCTAAAGTCATACCTCAAGGAACTAAAGAAACAAGAACAAACCAAACCCAAACCCAGCAGAATAAAGGAAATAACTAAGATCAGAGCAGAACTAAATGAAATTGAAACAAACAAACAAAAATACAAAAGTGAAAAAAAAGCTGGTTCTTTGAAAAGATAAATAAAATTGATAGACCATTAGCAAGATTAACCAAGAAAAGAGAGAAACTTCAAATAAGCTCAATTAGAAATGAAATGAGAGATATTACAACTGACACCACAGAAATACAAAACATCATTCAACCCTTATGTGCATAAACTAGAAATCCTAGAGGAGATGGATAATTCCTGGAAAGATACAACTGTCGTAGCTTAAGTCAGGAAGAATCAGATTCTCTGAACAGACCAATAACAAGCAGTGAGATTAAATGGTAATAAAAAAATTACCAACATAAAAAAGTCCAGACCCAGATGGATTAACAGCAGAATTCTACCAGACATTCAAAGAAGAATTGGTACCAATCCTATTGACACTATGCCACAAGATAAAGACAGAGGGAACCCTACCTAAATCATTCTATGAAGCTAGTATAACCCTAATACCAAAACCAGGAAAAAACATAACCAAAAAATAAAACTACAGACCAATTTCCCTGATGAACATAGATGCTAAAATCCTTAATAAAATACTAGCTCACCAAATCCAATAACATATCAAAAAGATAATCCACCATGATCAAGTGGGTTTCACACCAGGGACACAGGGATGGTTTAACATATGCAAGTCAATAAATGTGATACACCACATAAACTGAATCAAAAAAAAAATCACATGACCATTTCAATAGAAGCAGAAAAAGCATTCGACAAAATCCATCATCCCATTATGAGTAAAATTCTCAGCAAAATCTGCATACAAAGGACATACCTCAATGTAATAAAAGCTGTCTATGACAAACCCACAGCCAACATAATACCGAATAGGGAAAAGTTGAAAGAATTTCCTCTGAGAACTGGAACAAGACAAGGATGTTCACTCTTACCACTCTTCTTCAACACAGTACTGGAAATTCTAGCCAGAGCAATCAGGAAAGAGAAACAAATAAAGGGCATCCAAATCGGTATAGAGGAAGTCAAACTGTCGCTGTTTGCTGATGATATGATTGTTTACCTAGAAAACCCTAAAGACTCCTCCAGAAAGCCCCTAGAACTGATAAAAAAAATTCGGCAAAGTTTCTGGATACAGAATTAATGTACATAAATCAGTAGCTCTTCTATACACCAAAAGCAACCAAATCAAGAACTCAACCCCTTTTATAATTTTGCAATTTTCAAGCAATTCCCATCAAAATATCACCTTCATTCTTCACAGAATTAGAAAAAAAACCTAAAATTCATATGGAACTAAAAAAGAGTCCTCATAGCTAAAGAAAATCTGGACTAGCTAAAGCAGAACTGGAGGCATCACATTACCTGATTTCAAACTATACTCTAAGGCCATAGTCACCAAAACAGCATGGTACCTGCATAAAAATAGGCACATAGAACAATGGAACAGAATAGAGAACTCAGAAATAAACCCAAATACTTACAGCCAACTGATCTTTGACAAAGCAAACAAAAATGCAAAGTGGGGAAAAAGACACCCTATTCAACAAATGGGGGTGGGATAATTGGCAAGCCACATGTAGGAGAATGAAATTGGATTCTCATCTCTCACCTTGTACAAAAATCAACTCAAGATGGATCAAGGACTTTAAGACCTCAAACTGTAAAAATTCTAGAAGATAACATTGGAAAAACCCATCTAGACATTGGCTTAGGCAAGGATTTCATGACCAGGAACCCATAGCAAATGCAATAAAGACAAAGATAAATAGCTGGGACTTAATTAAACTAAAGAGCTTTTGCAGAGCAAAAGGAACAGTCAGCTGAGTAAACAGACAACCCACAGAGTGGGAGAAAATCTTTACAATCTATCTGACAAATAACTAATATCCAGAATCTATGATGAACTCAAACAAATTCACAAGAAAAAAACAAACAATCCCATCAAAAAGTGGGCTAAGAACATGAATAAACAATTCTCAAAACAAGATATACAAATGGCCAACAAACATATGAGAAAATGCTCAACATCACAAATGATCATGGAAATGCAAATCAAAACCACAGTGAGATACCACCTTACTACTCCAAGAATGGCCATAATAAAAAAATAAAAAAAATAGATGTTGGCATGGATGTGATGAACAGGGAACACTTCTACACTGCTGGTGGGTATGTAAACTAGTACAATCACTATGGAAAACAATGTGGAGATTCCTTAAAGAAGTAAAAATATATCCATTTGATACAACAATCCCACTACTGGGTATCTACCCAGAGGAAAAGAAGTAATTATATGAAAAAGACATTTGCACATGCATGTTTATAGCAGCATAATTTGCAATTACAAAAACGTGGAACCAACCCAAATGCCCACTAATCAATGGGTGTATAAAGAAACTGTGACATATATATATATGTCACAAATATATATATATCACATATATATGAGTATATACCTATATATATTTTGGGTATATACCTATATATGTCACATATATATGACACAGTTTCATACACACACACACACACACACACACAAATGGAATACTACCCAGCCATGAAAAGAAATGAATTAATGGCATTTGCAGCGACCTGGATGAGACTGGAGACTGTTATTCTAAGTGAAGTAAGTAAGGAACGGAAAAATAAACATCATAGTTCTCACTCATATGTGGGAGCTAAGCTATGAGGATGTAAAGGCATAAGAAAGATACAATGGACTTTGGGGACTCAGTGGGAAAGAGGAGGAAGGGGGTGAGGAATAAAAAACCACAAATTGGGTGCAGTGTATACTGCTCAGGTGATGGTTGTACCAAAATCTCACAAATCACCACTAAAGAACTTACTCATGTAAGTAAACACAACCTGTTCCCCAATAACCTATGGAAATAAAAAAAATTAATAAAAATGTTTTTATTTAGTAGAATTTAGGAAAATTTATTTATTTTCCTTTCTGGTTTTGAGCTTTGATTAGAAAAACCTTAGCTCTATGTGAAAATAGTTTTTTAATTTATTTTGCTTTTTTAGATATTTTAATTTTTTATTTTACATATATACATAGGTGTGTATATTTCTGAGGTACATGAGATATTTTGATACAGGCATACAATGCATAATAACATCAAGATAAATAAGATATCCATCACCTGAAACAATTATGATTTCTTTGGTTACAAAGAATCCAGTTATAATCTTTTAGTTATTTAAAAATGTACAATAAATTATCGTTGACTGTAAGCACCCTGTTGCACTATCAAATACTAGATCTTATTCATTCTATCTAATTATATTTTTGTACCCATTAACCATCCCCACTCCTCCCCCACCACGATTCCCAGCCTCTGGTAACCGTCATTCTATTTTCTATCTCTGTAAGTTCAGATGTTTGAATTTTTAGTTCCTACAAATAAGTGAGATCATATAAAGTTTCTCTTTTTGTGCTTGGTTTATTTCACTTAACATAATGACCTGTGGCTCCATCCATGGTGTCGTAAACGACAGGATCTCATTCTTTTTATGACTGAATAGTACTTCATTGTATATATGTTCTACATTTTTCCTACCCATTCATCTGTTTATGGACAAATAGGTTGTTTCCAAATCTTGACTATTGTGAATAGTGCAGCAGTAAACAAGGGAGTGAAGATATCTCTTTGATACACCGATTTCCTTTCTTTTGGGTATATACCTAGCAGTGAAATAGCATATGGTAGTTCCATTTTTAGTTTTTTGAGGACCCTCCAATCTGTTCTCCATAGTGGTTGTGGAGGTAGGAATTTACATTCCTACCAGCAGTGTGTATGAGGGTTCCCTTTTCTCCACATCTTCATCAGCATTTGTTATCACCTATCTTTTGGATAAAAGCCATTTTAACTTGGGTGAAATGATCACATTGTAGTTTTGATTTACATTTTTCTGACAATCAGTGGTGTTGAGTAACTTTCCATATGCATGTTTGCCCTTTATATGTCTTCTTCTGAGAAATGGCTACTCAGTTATTTGCCCATTTTCAAGTCAGATTATTAGATTTCTTCCTATAGAGTTGTTTGAGCTCCTTATACATTCTGATTATTAATCTCTTTTCAGATGGATAGTGTGCAAAGATTTTATCACATTCTGTGGGTCATCTCTTCACTTAGTTGATTTTATCCTTTGCTGTGAAGAAGCTTTTTAATTTGTTGTGATTCCATTTGTCTATTTTGCTTTGGTTGCCTGTGCTTGTGAGGTATTGCTCAAGTAATCTTTGTCCACCCCAATGTCCTGAAGAGTTTTTCCAATGTTTTCTTTTTTCTCTTTTCTTGCTCTAATATAACCTGGTGGCCTTTTTTTTTCTTGCCAGGATCTCACTTTGTTGCCCAGGCTGGAGTGCAGTGGCATGATCTCAGCTCACTGCAACATCTGCCTCCCAGGTTCAAGTGATTCTTGTGCCTCAGCCTCCTGAGTAGCTGGGATTACAGGCATGTGCCACTATGCTTGGCTAACTTCTGTATTTTTAGCAGAGATTGAGTTTTGCCATGTTGGTCAGATTGGTCTTGAACTCCTGACCTCAAGTGATCCGCCGGCGTTGGCCTCCTAATGTGCTGGGATTACAGGTGTGAGCCACTGTGCCAGGCCCCCAAGTTTTCCTTTAGCAGTTTCATAGTTTGAAGTCTTAGACTTAAGTCTTTAATCTATTTTGATTTGAGTTTTGTATATTATGAGACAGAGGTTTTAGTTTCAGTCTTCTGCATATGGATATGCAGTTTTCCCAGCATTATTTATTGAAGAGATTCTCTTTCTGCCAATGAATGTTCTTGGCACCTTTGTTAAAAATGAGTTCACTGTAGATGTATGGATTTGTTTTTGGGCTCTCTGTTCTATTCGTCTATATGTTTGTTTTTATGTGATTAGCATGCTGTTTTGGTTACTATAGCATTGTAATATAATTTGAAATCAGGTCATGTGATCATTCCAGTTTTGTTCTTTTTACTCAGGATAGCATTAGCCATGCTAGGTCTTTTTTGGTTCCATCTGCATTTTAGGATTGTTTTTTCTATTTCTGTGAAGACTATCATTGGTATTTTGATAGCGATTGCATTGAATCTGTAGATTGCTTTGAGTAGGATGGACATTTTAACAATATTGATTTTTCCAATTCATGAACAATTTTTTATGTCCTCTTCAATTTCTTTCATCAATATTTTATAATTTTCATTGTGGAGATATTTAGCTTATTTGGTTAAATTGACTCCTAGGTGCTTAATTTTATTTGTAGCTATTTTAAAAATGGGATTAATTCCTCAATTTCTTTTTTCAGATTGTTCACTGTTAGCATATAGAAATGCTACTGATTTTTGTATGTTGATTTTGTATTCTGCAACTTTACTGAATTTGTTGTCAGTTCTAAGAGATTTTTGGTGGAGTCTTTAGTTTTTTCCAAATATAAGATCCTGTCATCTGCAAACAAGGATAATTTGACTTCTTCCTTTGCAATTTGGATGCCCTTCTTTCTCTTGTCTAATTGCTTTACCTAGGACTTCCAGTACTATGTTGAATGACAGTGGTGAAAGTGGACATCCTTGTCATGTTCTAGATCTAGAGGAAAGGCTTTCAGTTTTTCCCCCATTCAGTATGATATATATGGCTTTGATTGTATTAAGGTATGTTTCTTTTCTACTCGGTTTTTTGAGGGTTTTTATCATGAAGGGATGTTGAATTTTATCAAATGCTAAATGCTTTTCAGCATCAATGTAAATGATCATATGGTTTTTGTCCTTCATCCTGTTGATCTGATGTATCACATTGATTGATTTGCATATGTTGAACCATCTTTGCATCCCAGGTATAAGTCCCACCTGGTAATGACAAACAATCATTTTAATATGTTGTTGAATTTGGTGTGCTTGGATTTTTTTGAGGATTTTTGCATCAATGTTCGTCAGACATACTGGCCTGTAGTTTTCTTTTTTTTTGATGTGTCTTTGTCTGATTTTGGTGTCAGGGTAATACTGACTTTATACAATGAGTTTTCAAGTATTTCCTCCTCCTGTATTTTTTGGATTAGTTTGAGTAGGATTGATATTAGTTCTTCTTTAAATGTTTGATAAAACTCAGTAGCAATGCAATTGGGACCTGGGCTTTTCTTTGTTGGGAGGTTTTTAATATAGCTTTGATCTTGTCGTTTGTTATTGGCATGTTCTTGTTTTGGATTTCTTCATGGTTCAATTTTGGTAGATTGCATGTGTCTAGAAATTCATCATTTTTGCTGAGGTTTTCCAATTTATTGGCATATAGTTATTCATAGTAGCCTCTAATGATCTTCTGGATTTCTGCATATTGGTTATAATGTCTCCTTTTTTAATCCCCGATTTTCTTTATTTGGGTCTTTTTTTTTTCTTAGTTTGTCTGGCTAAAGGTTTGTCAATTTTGTTTATCTTTTCAAAAAGCCAACTCCTTTCGTTGACCTTTTGTATTTTTTTCATTTCAATTTATTTCTGCTCTGATATTTATTATTTCTTTCTTCTACTAACTTTGAGTTTGGTTTGCTCTTGCTTTTCTAGTTCTTTAAGACGCATCATTAGGTTGCTTATTTGAATTTTTTTTTTTTTTTTACTCTTTGGATGTGGATGTTTATAGCTGTAAACTTTCCTCTTAGCACTGCTTTTGCTGTATCTCGTAGATTTTGGTATGTTGTGTTTCCATTATTATTTGATTTAAGAAATTCTTAAATTTCCCCCAACTTCTTAATTGACCCACTGGTCATTCAGGGGCATATTGTTTAATTTCCATGTGTTTGTATAGTTTCCAAAATTCCTCTTGTTATTGATTTTTAGTTTTATTCCATTGTGGTCAGGGAAGATACTCGATATTATTATTTTTAAAAAATTTTTTAAAGAGTTGTTTTGTGGCCTAATACAGAGTTTATTCTTGAGGGTGATTCATGTGCTGAGGAGTACAATTTGTATTCTGCAGTCATTGGATAAAATATTCTGTAAATATCTATTGACTCCATTTGGTCTATAGTGCAGATTAAGTCTGAAGTTTCTTTGTCGATTTTCTGTCTGGATGATCTGCCCAATGCTGAAAGTCTGCAGCTAATTATTGTATTGGGTTCTTCCTCTATTTTTAGCTCCAGTAATATTTTCTTTATATATCTGGGTGCTCTAATGTTAGGTGCATATATATTTATAATTGTTATATGTTCTTGCTGATTGACCCCTTTGTCATTATAGTATGACCTTCTTTGTCTCTTTTATAGATTTGTTTTGAGATTTATTTTTGCCTAAAGTAAGTGTAGATACTCCTTCTCTTTTTTGGTTTCCATTTGCAGGAAATATCTTTTTCCATCTCTTAATTTTCAGTCTATCTGTGTCTTTGTAGGTGAAGTGTTTTTCCTGTGGGCAATAGATTGTTGGGTCTTAAAAAAATCTCTCCAGCCACTCTATGTCTTTTTTTTCTCAGACATATATTTAATAACTGTAGAAATCCAAAAGAATTAGCATCAAATCTTGAAGTTGTGAATGAAGCTGTGGGTTGGCTTGACTGGGCTCAGCCACTGAGCTGCCTCAACGGGCCAAGTAATGGGATATGACGACTATGAGGACTTCTATATTGTCTTAATCTCATTATATGTATTATGTATTTAGTTTCAATAAAGCATTTGTACCAGTGGCTCTGGAGCTTGGAGGAAGACTAAAGGAATGTGTAGTGATTCTGAGTAAGGTGTAGACCTACACAGCAGAGCTATAGGGGAGAAGATTAACAAAGTCCTTTCTTCCAATATCAGGACAGTCATGAGTGTCAGTCCCATCCAAACAGGTCACTAGGGCTAAAAGGCTGGACCCTGCCCTCTCTGTCTCTGAACTATGATAGGTTCTTGCTCCCTCCGGGGGAGGCAAGGAGCTTGCAACTGGGAGTTTTCAGTGAATGAGCACCATGACACAGTCATTTCTGATCCCTCCATCCAGCTGTTGTGAAAAGATGAATCAAAGGAGGCAAGACAATGCTTAATCTAGCAGACAAGAGAATGGATAGTGCGATCCTTGTTTGTGCTAGTCATTGGGTGATACACCACTTTTCAGGTCCGTGAAGCTACTTGTTTCCCTTCATTTCCTCTGTTTCCATTTATTCCCTTCAGTTATGGTCTAGAATCAAACAATTCTAAACCTCAGTGTCTTATGAAGCTGACACTTCAAAACCCGCAAAAACAGGTTGCCTTTGAGGTATTTAGTCACACCAAGTACAACTACAGCAGTCATAGACAGTGTAGGTTTGCAGAGATCCACCTCCTTGCTTACTAGCAATTAGGGAGTTAATTCTCTAAAATTGAGGCAAGGAGCCTGGACTGTTGCCATTTTATGGAAGCCACATAAGTTGGGCAGGACTCCACAGGATGGTGGCCTCTGGAAGGGCAGCCAGCTCCTTCACTGGGACTTCATTCAGGTCGCTGAGACACAGGTCCAGTTCGTTGCAGTCCAGCTTGTCGCGGAGGATCCCCCCCTTGCTACCGCCTTAGTCATGATGACACCGGCTGGGCGGGTCCCTGCTCTGGGGTTCCGACTGGCGGAAGAAAGGAGCTGAAATGCCACTTGTCAGTTCAGCGGGCCCCCACCCAACCGACTACCCCTGATCCCTCCGTCGCCACCGGTGCGATACTGCCTCCGCAGGTCCGCCTGCCTGCCGCACTCCGAGCCCCGCGCCTACCTCCCACCGGTGCCCACTCTATGTCTTTTTATTGGAGAGTTTAGTTTAGTTATATTCAATCTTATTATTGATAAGTAAGGATGTATACTTGCCTTTTAAAATTTGTTTTCTGGTTGTTTTGTGGTCTTCTCTTCCTTCTTTCCTTCCTGTCTTCCTTTCAGTGAAGGTGATTTTCTCAGGTGGCATATTTTAATTTCTTGCCCTTTTTTGTATATTTGTTGTATGTTTCTATTTGAGGTTACCCTGTGGCTGGCAAATAATAATCTGCAACTCATTATTTTAAACTGATAACAACTAAAAACTGCAAAAACAAACAAGCAAACCTGCAAACAAGCAAGGAGAAAACTAATAAGTAAAAACTCTACACTTCAACTTTGTCCCGCAGCTTTTTAACTTTTTATTATTTCTATTCATATCTTATTATACTGTCCATGTATTGAAAAGTTGAAGCTGTTGTGGTTATTATTTTGATCAGTTTATCTTTTAGTCTTTCTATCCAAGATATTAGTAGTTCATACACTGCAATTAGTGTTATAACATTAGTGTTTTTCTGTGTACTTAATATTACCAGTGACTTTTCTATCTTTTGATGATTTCCTATTGCCATTAACGTCCTTTTCTTTCAGATTGAAGAACTCCCTTTAAGATTTCTTTTTCTTTTTTTTTTTTTTTTTTGAGACAGAGTCTCGCTCTGTCGCCCAGGCTGGAGTGCAGTGGCGCGATCTGGGCTCACTGCAAGCTCCGCCTCCCGGGTTCATGCCATTCTCCTGCCTCAGCCTCCTGAATAGCTGGGACTACAAGCACCTGCCACCACGCCCGGCCCCCCTTTAAGATTTCTTGTGGGACAGGTCTGATGATTAAATCCTTAAGCTTTTGTTTGTCAGGGAAAGTCTTTATTTCTCCTTCATGTTTGAAGGAAGGAGATTTTCACTGGATATACTATTCTAGGATAAAAGTGTTTTCCTTCAGCACTTTAAATATGTCATTCCACTCACCTTCTCTTGGCCTGTAGAGGTTCCACCGAAAAGTCGGCTGCCAGATGTATTGGGGCTCCATTGTTTGTTGTTTCTTTTCTCTTGCTGCTTTTAGCATCCTTTCTTTATCCTTGACTTTTGAGAGTTTGATTATATGATGCCTTGAGGTAGTCTTATTTAGGTTGACTCTGCTTGGTGTTCTATAACCTCCTTGTACTTGAATATTAATAACTTTCTCTAGGTTTGGGAAGTCTTGTTGTTAACCCTTTGAATCAGCTTTCTACCCCTATCTCTTTCTCTACCTTCTTTTTAAGGCCAATAACTCTTATCTTTGCCCTTTTTAAGGCTATTTGCCAGATCTTATAGGTGTGCTTCATTGTTTTTTATTCTTTTTTCTTTTGTCTTCTCTGACTGCATTTTCAAATAGTCTGTCTTCAAGCTCACTAGTTCTGCTTGATCAATTCTGTTGTTAAGAGACTCTGATGCATTCTTCAGTATGTCAATTGCACTTTTCAATTATGAAATTTCTGCTTGATTATTTTAATTTATTCCAATCTCTTTGTTAAATTTATCTGATAGGATTGTGAATTTCTTCTTTGTGTTATCTTGAATTTCACTGAGGTTTCTCAAAAAAGCTATTTTGAGTTCTTTGTCTGAAAGGCGCATATCTCTGTCTTTCCATGATTGATCCCCGGTGACTTATGTTTGGTGAGGTCATGTTTTCCTGGATGGCCTTCATGCTTGTGAATATTCACCAGTTTCTGGGAATTGAAAATTAGGTATTTATTGTACTCTTCACAGTCTGGCCTTGTTTGTACCTGTCATTCTTTGGAAGGCTTTCCAGGTATTTGAAGGGATTTGGGTGTTATGATCTAAGTTTTTGGTCACTACAGCCATATCTGCATTAGGGGGCACCCCAAGCCCAGTAATACTGTAGCTCTTGCAGACTTTTAGAGGAAGAGCCTTGGTGGTCTTGGATAAGATCTGGATGAATTCTCTGATTTACCAGGCAGAGACTCTTCTCTTCCCTTACTTTCTCCTAAACAAACAGAATCTCTTTCCTGTGCTAAGCTGTCTGGAGCTGGAGGAGGGGTGACACAAGCACAACTGTAGCCACCACAGTTGGGACTGAACTGGGTCAGATGTGAAACCAGCAAAGCAGTGGGTCTTGCCCAGTGCCCATGGTATCCACTGCCTGGCTACTGCCTATGTTTGCTAAAAGCCCTAAGACTCTACAACCAGTAGGTGGCAAATCTAGCCAGGCTTGCGTGCTTCCATTCAGGACAGCAAGCTCCCCCTATCTCTGGGCAGGTCCAGTGATGACATCTGTGACAAGGGCGTGGAGTTGGAAACCTTAGGAATCTACCTGGTGCTCTCTTCTACTGAAGCTGTGCTGGCACCCATACTGCAAGACAAAGTTCTTCTCACTCTTCCCTCCCCTTTCCATAACCAGAGGAATCTCTCTCCATGGCCATCACCACCCCAGTCCTGGGGTGAGTACTCCCTGGCTATTGCTGATGGTTCACTCAAGGCCCAAGGGTTCTTCTGTCAGCTTGTGGTCAATGCTGCCACGCCTGTGTCTCTCCCTTCAAGGGGAGTGTGCTCCCCTCTGTCCTAGGGCAGGTCCAGAAATCTTGTCCAAGAGTCACAGCTTAGAATTGGGAGCCCCAAGAGGCTGCTTGTTGTTCTACCTCACTGTGGCCAAGCTGGTACCTAAGCTCAAGACAAAGTTTCCTTAATTCTTACTGTGTCTTTCCTAAAGCAAAAAGAGTCTCTCCCCGAGCCACCGCAGCTGGGAATGTGCTGGGTCACACCTGAAGCCAGCACATCTTTGAGTCTTACTCCAGCCCATGATTATTACTGCCTACCACTGCTGATTATTCAGTGACCAAGGGCTCTTTTTTAAAACTTTCAAGTTTTGGGCATATAGGTGGTTTTTAGTTATAGTATCTTATCTTAGGATAAGTTCTTTAGTGGTGATTTCTGAAATTTTGGTGTACCTGTCATCCAAACAGTGTACACTGTAGCCAATATGTAGTTTTTTATGCCTCACCAACCCCAACCCTTCTCCCCGAGTCCCTAAAGTCCATTATATCATTCTTACACCTTTGCATTCTCATAGCTTAGCTTCCACTTATAAGTTAGAACATATGATATTTGGTTTTCCATTCCTGAGTTACTTCAGTTAGAAAATGGCCTCCAGCTCCATCTAGGTTGCTACAAAGGCTATTATTTCATTCAGTTTTATGGCTGAGTAGTATCCCAAGGTGTATATGTACCACATTTTCTTTATCCACTTGTTGGTTGATGGGCATTTAGGTTGGTTCCATATTTTTATAAGTGTGAATTGTGCTGCTATAAACAGGTAAGTGCAGTGTCTTTTTCATGTAATCATTTTTCCTCTGGGTACTCAGTAGTGGGATTGCTGGATGATTGGTAGCTCTATTTTTAGTTCTTTATCACCATAGTTTCCATAGTGGTTGTACTAGTTTACATTCCCACTAGCAGTGTAAAAGTGTTTCCTTTTTACCACATCCACACCAACATCTATTATTTCTTGATTTTTAAATTATGACCATTCTTGCAGGAATATGGTGATACTGCATTGTGGTTTTAATTTGCATTTCCCTTATAATTAGTGATGTTGAGCATTTTTTCCCATATGTTTGTTGGCTGTTGGTGTATTTTATTTCGAGCATTGTCTATTTATGTCCTTTGCCCACTTTTTGATGAGATTATTTGTTTATTTCTTGCTGATTTGTTTGAGTTCTATGTAGATTCTGGATATTAGTCCTTTGTCAGATGCATAGTTTGTGAATATTTTCTCCCACTCTGTGGGTTGTCTGTTTACTCTGCTGATTATTTATTTTGCTGTGCGAAACTTTTTAGTTTAATTAGGTTCCATTTATTTATTTTTGGTTTTGTTGCATTTGCTTTGACCAAGGGCTCTGTAGTCAGCAGGAAATGAAACCTGCAAAGACTAGATCCTTCCCTTCAAGGCAGTGGATTCCCTTCTGGCCCAGGATGTGTCTAGAAATGTCTGGGAGCTAGGGCCTAGGATGGGGGCCCTGGGACTCTGCCTGGTGCCCTATCCTACTGAGGCTGCACAGGTACCCAAGTTGCAAGATAAATTGCTCTTTACTCTTCCCTCTCCTGTTCTCAAGTGCAAGGAAGGATCTCCTCCTGGAGCTGTGAGGTGTGCTGGCTAGGGTTGGGGGAGAGGTGGTGCAAGCACTTCCTTGGCTAGTCTGGCTGGTGGCTCACTAGGTCATGTGCCCCTAAGTTTAATGGCTGCAAGCCCAGCATAACATTAGCACTTGCCCGGGAATGGAACACAGGTTTCAACCTCTGGGATGGGTAATTCCCCTCTGGCATGGGCTGGTCTAAATGTTCCCTCTGTGAGTGCCAACTGAGTTCTGCACAGTGTTGCTTTCCACAGTGATAGGGCAGTGCTGAGTTCCAATGCAAAGTCGCACAATCACTGCACTCTCTCTCCCCCAAGCACACAGATTCTCTCTTGTACAAGGAGGCAACTCCTGAGGGATGGGAGAGGGGTGGCACTGGTGATTCAAGACTGTCTTTCCTACCCTCGTCAATGCCTCTTTCAGTAATATGAAGTTAGAACCAGATACTGTGATTGCTCACCTGATTTTGCTTCTCATGAAGATGCTTTTTTTTGTGTGGATAGTTGTTCAATTTGGTGTTCCTGTGGGGAGGACAATTGGTGGGAGTTTCTGTTCAGCCATCTTCTTCCCCTATGAAAAATTAAATAAAAAAAAGTCTTCCATATTTTCCTTGAGTCTTTTTAAATTTCATAATTTAATATTTAAATATTTAATTTGTCTAGAATTTATTGAGTGGTAGGTCTAGCTTTGCTTTTTTTTTCTTAACAGCTAGCTGTTTGAAACAACCATTTAAAGAACAAATCTAATTTAATTAGCTTGATTTAACCATTCTACAATGTATACATATATCAAAACATTATGTATATCATAAATACATACATTTTTGTCAATTAAAAACATTAAAAAGAAAAAAGAAAAAGAAAATAACTGTCCATTTCCTCCATTAGTTTGAAATGCCATCTTGGTGTTACATACTAAATTTCCATATATACTTACATCTTTTATTTTGGTACAGCACATTCCCAATTTTGTAAAGAAAATTGATTTCCTTTTGCATAGAAAAGACAGAGGAAAAATACATTGTCATGTTTATCTCAAATAAATGAAGTAGAGCCTTGATAGTGAGCCTAACTCTGCTGGCCTATGATGTTTTCCCAGGGTTTTAACCTATCATTTCTGTGGCAGATTCTGAAACCAATAGAAAATTAATATCAGATGATGCTTTAGTCCTTAGGGCTCTTGGCTGAAAGTAAAACAGAAATGTCTTAAATTTAATGGTATAAATTTTGTAAATTCTCTGCATACCGTCACTTCTGACAGGTCAGTATGTAATGAAATACTTCAGTGTGATGAAACCAGTGTAACATTCAGGTTAGTTGGAATACACGCACTTTCCTTAGTTAAATCTCACATTATTTGAAAATGTTAGTTTGTTACTAAAAAATCCATGCTAGCCTACAAGGCAAATAATAGCCTACTAAATATAACAGACCCCAAACATCCCTATAATTCTACAAATTAAGGATTTCATGCATAGAGAACCCCTACCATGGTCAAGGAATCCAAATTAGTTATTTTTGCATGCCTTTCTAAAACTGAGTCCTTGAGGAGACAACAGAAATTAGTGATGTTGAGCACTAATAGTACTAATCCCACTGACAACCCTCCAATTTTAAAAATAATTGGGTACTTCTTCAGTTTTCTGTGCGGCACTGAAAGTTCACAGCTCCTTAAACACTTATGTAACACCATTCTTGGGGGGAACTTTAAGAGTTATCCTTCCTACTCCCCAAACACCAGAACTAAGCCACAAAAGAAACAGTAACAGAAGTAAGATCCTATGGTTTTACAGAGTGGCTTCTTTAGAACTGATGTTAGGTAATATTCTAATTCATTTTTTTTGCTGAGCAATGATAGTTGTTGAGGTAACTCAAAATTCCCATCCACTTAATGAACTCTTTTCACCAGCAAATACAACAAGACCAAAATCAGACCATCAGCCCAGTGGTTTCCCTGTAAACTCCTTGGCTAGAAGATGAGATAATTAACTGGATCTCTTTTCATATAAAAAACAGCTTCTATTTTGGAGAGGTGAATTTGATCAGCAGCTCTTGTTTGCTTTTTGTACTAGGTTTGATGGAGCCAAACTCCAATTACCGATCAATATTTCTCAGTTGGAGATCTGATGGTTCCTTATGATTTTGTCGAAGGAAGCATCTTCAGTTACCTTATTATCATAAATATTAAGAGGAATGTACATGTTGACTTTTTGCCCATCTAATTCATTTGGGTGTCCTGTTGGGCCAACTGATAACTTGTCAGTAGGCTATCTTTCAAATTCTTTAAATGTTGAATGGAGAAATGTCATGCCTTATTTAAATCTTTCCAAATATGTTCCCTCAAACTATATCTTTCATGGTTGTTGGTAAAGAATAATTAGATGGGATTGAAAGTTGTATATACTCTTCCAAAGATAGGCTATATACAGTGTTTCAGTTATCTACTGCTATGTAACAAACTAGCAAAAAGTGTGGTGAATCAAAACATTTAATTACTGTTTCACAGTTCTGTACACTGATTGTGCTTATCTCAGCAATTTTCACTTTCTTTCATGCAGTTGCAGGCAGGTAGTGGCGCTGGAGTCATCTGAAGTTCAACTGGGCTGGACATTCAAGATGGCTTCTTCCCTTGCATGCCTGGAGCCTCATTGTGGATGGCTGGAACAGCTGGCCACTGGCCAGGTGAATCTCTGACTGGTCAAATTTATGAAATAGGAGACATGGTTAAATCCATCTTTAGGAAACTTATTCTTATCTGTCTGTGATTTCAAGCCCCCCTCCAAGTTTTATGCACTTAAAAGCCAACAATTTGTAAGGTCTGAGAAGCCTTTTAAGCAGATTGGAAGACAGGCACTCTGTAATAATGTGCAATGTCTTTTCTTGTTGCTTAGAAGGGTATGCACAAATTTTTACTAATACTGCAAACTCAAGCCTTTGGCACAATGTTCTTCAGTGTTTAGATATTTGTATTTGTTTCATTAAAAATTAAGAAAATGTTCTTATGAGCCCCAGATGAGCTTACCCTTTAAAACATTTCTAAAAATAAGAAGCATGTCTTAATTTTTCCTTTGATATACTGTAGGAAATTAGATTGTAGCTGTGTAGAACTTAATTTTTTCATATTCAGTTATTTTTCTTAATTGTCTCAATTTTTGCTTGCAAGGAACCACATGTATGCAAATTACTTGTTTTCTCTAGATCTTGAAATCTAGGTTATTTGTACCATTTTAAACCCATTTATTTTTTTTTTATGTGTTACTGAAGGGTATCTTGTGGTTTTCACTGTAATTTTTCTCCAGGACAGAAGTTAATTGATGCCTGGAGGAATTAAAAAAATAGATATAAATATGCTACATTATAATTCAGTATAAGTTTAGTATCCAATCTCTGCCTGACTGCTGGAGTTGAGACATAAATCTTCTGCTTCAGTGCTCCTCCAGACTCAGACTAGAATGTACAGTATTAGCTCTCGTTCTCAGGCCTTTGAACTACACTGCTGGCTTTCCTGGGTCTCCAGCTTGCAGTGGGACTTCGCGGGATTTCCCAGACTCGGTAATCAATTCAGTAACACTGCATCTAAACCAGATAAGGCAATTTCAGCACTTAAGTCAGACCCCAGGATTGGCATGCCAGGTTCAAAACTGAGATGCTCTTCTGAAATTGTCTTTATTAAGAAGTTGAGGTGCCTGTGGAAGCTCAAGCCAACAGGAGATACGTAGCAAGTGTGCTGCTATTTGAACCTTAAGCCTTTATGGGAATTGTGTTGGAGGTTTACATTTGAATGGAGATAGACTTTAGGGAGCAGAGTTGAAACACTGTTGAATGAATGTAGCCTTTAGGGAGCAGAGTTGAAACACTGTTGGATGAAAACACACAAGGAAGATTGAGGAGAGCAACAGGAAGCCAGCATTTTAGAGATATTTGGAAGTTGAGAAGCCTTCAACCTTCACTGAGGAGGATTTGTCAGAAATGAAAAATTAGGATAGTAGGGTGTCTCTGGAGCCAGGAGAACAGAACAATGGTTTTTACACTGTGCTCCCCAAAGTCCCACTAGGGGTTACCACATTTTGTAATAGCAGAGAGGAGTAAATAGATGTGACTCTGCGCCTCTCACTAAAATCAGAGCTGTGAGTACACTAAAAAATCACTCTAGTGACCTTCATCTTTGATTGCAAGTGTAAAAGATGAAGGAAATTTTATTCACTAGACCTTATCTTAGGAGAAAACTGCCTGATTGCAGGAAGAGAGACAAATCTCAAAAGCATGCTCCAACAAAATAAGATGCTTACTGAACTACTAAGCAGGAGAAAAAGAGAGAAATTGTTTTGTTTCTGAAAAGAAAGAAGAAAGAATGAACAAAGAATTAAGGGAGAAAAATGGGTAGCAAAAGAGAAGGCAGATCTTATGGTGTGATTCTATGACTCAGATATCGTCAATAATGTTTCTACACATACGTATCTTTTTCTTTAAATAATGGATAAAGGTTCTGAATTTTATGTTGTGCTAATATAGAGCAAAATAGAGAGATTTGGGCTAATATAGAGCACAAATTTTATGTTGTGTATAGAGCAGATATTTGGAGAAAGTCCCATGATTATGTAATATTTGGGAATTCAAAGAGATCATGAAGAGGCTTTGAATTTTCACAGGCCAAGTGTATTTGAAATAGGACTTTTTATAGTAGCTCTGACCAGTAGAAATCTAATATGAGCCACAAAACAGAAGCCACATATGTAATCTTAAATGTTTTGTAGTTGTCACATACAGTTTACATGCTCCAACATTATAATCTTCATACCTGAATGATTTTTTTTCTAATATGCTTCACCTTAGTGGATGACCACCACTATTCTTAAAATTAAGTAAATTATATACCTGGGAGAATTTACTGTCTCCCTCACTCATCCCACGCCATCTTCATAAATTAACGAATCCTCCCAAATACTTTTTAAATTTACCCTGTGGTAGACACAATAATGGCCCACCAAAGATGTCCAAATCTTAATCCCTCAAGCCTGCGAATATATTTCCTTAGGTGGCAAGAGAAGACTTTGCATGTGTGATTAAGTTGAAACTCTTGAGATAAGGAGGTTATTCTGGATTATCTGGATGAGCCAAACCCAATGTAATCACAAGGGTCTTTGTAAGAGGGAAGTGGAAGTATCACAGACAGAGAAGGTGATGTGACAACAGAGAAAGAAGGCAGAGGGGCTCAAGGAAGAGGCCTTGAGCCAAGGAATGCAGAAAAACTGGAAAAAACATGGAAATAGATTTACTCCCCTAAAATAACAAGAAGAAACACAGCTCTGCTGACATTTGGGTTTTAGCCTCATAGATCCATTTCAGACTTCTGACTTCCAGAACTAGGACACCTAGGTGTGATAAAGTGGGGAGGAGGTAGAGATTGTTCTTTTGCATGCCTAATGTTTGCTTCCATGTAAGAGCTACATTAAAGAAATACTGTTGGCTTCCTTCTAGAACAGCAGTGTCTTAATCTTATTGGCACACCTGGATGATACCAAATTATTCTTTTAAGGAAATCAATGTATCACTAAAAATGCATAGAAAAACATCTGGCAATAACGTTTCAGGGCTGTGGAGCTACAGTATAAGTACATATGCGTTGGTGTGCACACACCTGACTTTTATGTTTGGAACTGAAGCCAGCCATCTTCCCTAGGACAAATCTTTAATCTGCTAAAGAAACACAAGAACAGGATTTACTTTCAGCTAGTCATTTATAATGATTCAGTTTTCTTCACTTGATCAAAGGAATATATTCTAATACTTGAAAAATGGGGTCAAAACAGCATTGTGATGAAAATATTTACTGCAAATATTTATAATTGTGTAAGAATAATCATTCTTTTTTAAATTCAAATTGTGTTTTAGCTTTAGAAGTCTTTACTAGATCTTTTAAAATCACAATTAAATATTTGAGACTCTATGTAACCCCCAAATTAAAAATAGTATATTAGTTGTTTTAAACAATATTCATCACTTTTACTTTTTATGTTATAATAAATTTATGTATGTAAAAATTTAAATGTACAGCACATGTAGTTTGTGTGTGTAGCATTATAAAAATATGAGGAAAAATTTTACTTAGTATAAAAACATGTACATATAAATAAGTATACAGGAGAGTTTTTGAATTAAAACCTGCTTTACATAATACCATTTTGAATGAAAATTATGGATATTGATTCCCTGATTAAAGGAACTCTGTCTTCTCAAAAAAAAAAAAAAAAGTTTCATGTCATGGCTGGTTTTGAATCACCTGGCAGGAAGGATTTTTTTTGTAAGAATTAAACTGCATGTTTTACATTTGTGCTGATCATGCCACCTTTGCTGCCATCTGGTTTGATGTGATATCCAGCATATCTAATTCCAGCACCTGGAAGTTTAAAGTGCTTTCTTTCTAAAGAAAAATAATGCTCAATCTACATCTATAGGCTTTGTCAGATGGGGGAGCACATGTGATAAGAAACATTTACCAAAGAAAGATTGAAAAATTCCAAGGATTTATTCCTAAATTAGGTTCTAATGTTCACTCTCCCTTTCCAGTTCATCTGTGAGATTTTTCCCAGATTTGAGCACTTTGGTTAAAAATTAAAAAAAAAAAAAAGCCCAGCTAAACAACTATGTTGTTCCAAAGACTTGCTAGCTATTCTGTTCTGTGGCCAATATTTCCTTGGTCACCACATCAGTGCAAACATGATTTAACTGACAGTTAAAATAGTAATATTTATAAAGACTCTATGTTTAGAGGATAAGACATTGATAGTACACCAATGATTTTGAACATAGGCTCTGGAGAGAGCTAGATGCTAATTTAACTATCTGACCTTGAACTAGTTACCTAGTCTCTAGACCTCAATTTCCTCATCTGCAGAATGTGAATAATGAGTGTTCTTGTGCAAATTAAATGAGATATGTATTTATACTAGATATTGTCATTTTTTCCTTCAGATCCACTGTCCACCTGCTACTCCTTGGTCTCCCTCCCAAGGATGCCGACCTGCATGGACCACTAGAGGCTCCCTTGTCCTTTGCTTTTTTTTTGGTTTAGCCAATAGGGTGCCCAGACAGAAGATCAGAGGGAGGGCTGAGAGTGAGGCTGGGGATTTATTCTGAATGCTTGCCCTGCAGCATTGCCTTAGGCTGTCACTATTCCTCCCCAGAAGCTTTCTAGGAGACTCTCCTTCTGTGTTCTGGAAAACTACTCCCTACCCTCTTCCCTTCAGGCTTAAGGACAGGTAACAGCCCTGCCATTACTAGCTCCAGGGCAGAGCATCATCTCTACAACCTGCCACATCTTTGCAAATAATCCCTTTATTAAACTTTCCTAAGAAAATCCCAATTTAACCATGTCTCCTTGTTTTTTTTTTTTTTCTGGGATGTTGATTGGTACAATATGTGTTTACCATACTGCCTTGTACATAATAAATGTCCAACACAGTGATATTTATCATTAAGAAGACTGAAAACATGTAATCATTCTTACAGTATCTATACAACTGGTATGCTGAACAAGTGTGGTGATAACCACACAGCTTAAATAAAAATAATCTTACCACTGTGTGTTTAAACTTCATTTGGTGATGATAATTTCCTCTCCCTGGAGGAAAACTCTAGAAGTCCCATGATTTCTCTACTCATTCTTTTTTTTTTTTTTTTTTGGATGAGCACTGGGACTTTATTACACAGCATGGCACTCGTGACAACGGGAGGGGTGGGCAGAAATACAGGTCGGAACATGCCACAGTCCAGGGACGGTTGGTTATTCAGAAAGTACGTGTTTCCAGAACACTCAGTAGTAAGACCGTCTGGGGTTGTTCCTGGGGGTTGGGCCGGAAGCGGTAGGCCGGCATCATCCTCTTGAGGAAGACCTAGTTCTCGCCGTCTTCCTTGGAGACAGCGGCTGGCGGGTCAATGCCGAAGCCGGCACCAGCCACTGCGGTGGGGCCCTTGTTGGCCGGGTTCTTGATGCCCTGGCTCGCTGAGGCCCTCACCCTCCTTCCAGCCCATCTTCATCAGCACGTTCTCCTCAGTGAGCTTGAACTCCTTGTACTCCGAGTAGTCAGGCTCGCGACCCTCCTTCAGGGCCTTGAAGGTCTCCATAAACTTCTCCAGCTTGTCTGGAGGTAGGAAGTCTCCGATGAAGTGCTTGCCTCGGCTCATCTTCGTCAGCTGCTCGGCCCATTCCCTCGTCTTGTTCATCTCCATGCGCTGCAGCTGATGCTCCCAGGTGCGCAGCTCGCTGCTCACCTCCTCGTCGCTGTGGTAGCCGTGCTGGTGCTGCTGCACCGCCTTCTCCCACAGCAGCTGCATATCCTGCATGGCCCACTTGTGCTGCATGATCATGTCGTACATCTGATGCATCTCCTGCTGGTCCTTCAGCTGCTGCTTCTGGGAGCACGATAGCTCCGTGAGGCCCGCTAGACCCACGGACTTCCCGTTCTCATAGCCGAGCCCCTTGAGGTCCTGAACTGACAGAGGTGAGGGAGAGGCATCCACGTCCCTCTGCACCAGCTCAGCAGGTGAGAGCTCTACTTTGTTCTCTTCAGGCCTCCACCGGCTCTTCGGCTTCCTCTTGACGGTGGCTGCGGAGGCTGGCTCCCCGGGGGCGCCTGGAGCGGGGATGACGGGGGGACACAGGCGAGGACGAGGCGGGGCAGGTGGTTGTCGGGCCTCAGGAGGAGACCCGCGCTTCAGGCCGGGGTCGGGTGCCTGTGGAGCCGGCCTTGGCTTTCTGGAACTCCTCCAGCTTCTGTCAGTAGCAGCTGGACTCTTGGCTGTTGGGCTGGCTCGTACAGAAAGCTGAAGGCCTAGTTTTCGCGGTTTTTCTGGAGGGCGGTGGTTTCCATCTCGGGATCCCCGCCCACTATGAACCCGGCCAACTTTTCTGCAAGGTTCTTGACCTCTTCGTCCTCTGGGGGTGAAACTTTCTGAGAGGCTGCCTGCGACTTCTGCGCTTCCTTTCTTATCTCAGCCACTTCCTTTCTGTGGTAGAATTGCCTGCTATTCTTACCGTGCAAAAATGGAAACGCCAGGTTATCCTTGTAGTCCTCCGTAATCACTTTTTCTAACTCGGGGCCTGCTTCTGACACAAAGGGGCCAATTTCTCTATCACTTTCCGAGTCTCCTCCCTCTGGGGGTGAAACTTTGACCTCCAGCCACTGCTTCTAGTCCTCCTCCTCACCCTCGTCGTGGGACTGGAAGACACTCGGGCGGTGCGCCACAGGCAGCTGCTTGGCGTGCGAGTAGAGTAGCTCTTCACCGGCCTGGCGGGTTGGCCAGCCCTAGGCCTGTCCGCCTGCTGATGAGGAGGGACCTCTTCCCGGCGCAGGAGGTAGGCGTGCTGGGAGGGGCACTGGGCGCCCTGGTGTTGGGGGTGAGGGGCATCTGTGCTCGTCTGTGCCATCTGCAACTTCAGAAACTGCTGCAAGAAGCTACCGTCGTTGGCAAACTTGTTTGAAACGCAGGAAGAGTTGTGTGCATTTGTGATTTCGCCGGGATATGGGGGCTGTGGGCTGGCCACCTCATTCTGCTTGGCTTTCTGTTGCATTTTGGATCCAATTTCCCCTTTCTTCTGAGCGATGAGCTGTTCCTGGTGAAGGATGTTCATGTTCATTTTTCCAGATTTAGGGGGAGAAACCCCAAACCACGGTTAGCCTTTCCTGCAATGTCCCGGTTGTCCATCTTGAGACTCATCCAATCCCACAGTCTCTCTACTCAGTCTCATGTGACAATCCTATAGTCACTTTAGGACATGAACACACTCACAATTCAGTAATTAGAATGTCCTGACCATGGGATACAAAGATCTGACCTTGGTCGCCCCTTCTCCTGTTTCCCAGATTGTACCTGCTCCAGGCTGCTCCCTGCTGTAGGGACAGGGTGAGTTCCTGGTTCTCTCTCATCTCACCTCCCTCCTATCTCACAAACTGCTATTTTGGAACTGCCAGTGTTAAGGGTAGGAGAAAGCAGAGGTGTAGGGGAGGGCACTGCTTGGCTAGGAAGCTTCGGCTTCTCTGGACATATGGATGGTTAAAGCTGATGCTCCAGGGTGGGTCTGGAGATGATGAAGCCGACGCTTCTCTCTTGGGTGCTTCTCTTATGCAGCTCCCTGGACTTAGATGGATTGCTTCCTGGGCATCCACCATACACCTCAGCCTCTTTCTGCTCTTCCTTCCTGTAAATAGTCCTGTTGACTGAGAAGGAGGATAACCTCTCCCTGACACTCTCTCCCTCCTGACACACACCTGATGTGAAACACAAAGCATCATTCGGCTCGGTCCTGATGCCGTAGTGGTCTCTTGGCACTGTATCCAAGCAGTTAATGAGCTTCCAGACTTCCTAGTCCCCAGACCACTTGAGCTTCATCAGGCCAAGTCAGGCACCAGTCTTTCATGTCTCCAATAGCAGGGAGCACGTTTCCAAGCTGTTGCAGGGGTTCCCTGAGACTCCCCAACTAGGTTTGGGGATAGAAGGCAGCATACCTCAACCCATCCTCGAAAGTATTAGAGATGAGGAGAGGAGAGCCCTCTCCAAAGAGATCTTGTCACCATATTCTCAACCTACCAGTGTCTCCAATCTCTTTTATGTCCTTGACTGGACTGAGGGATACAAGAGTCAGAAATAAGTTCTGGTAGGGCTCTTACTTGGTACAGCTGCATAAGATATTTGGTTTGTGATATCTGTCATATCAGCCTCATTGCAGAAACACATATTTTACGATATTAGCCAAAATTGTTTAGTGTTTTTTTAATTTTTATTTTTAGAACAAAACCTTAATAATTGGGACATGGCTAGAAGAAGAGAGTTTTTTGATTAGCAGTTTGATGATGGTATTTACATTATTTTTCTTCTGCCTACATTTGTCTTTTTTCTATAAATTTGAACATAGGATAGAGAGTTAGAACAAGGGCAAAAGTGGGGAGTGATAATACTACAAGCATCTAGAATGACTGATATTGACACCTGGTGCTAGATGCTATAGGGGAGGCATAGACACAGGGAGGGGGCATCGTGCACTCTGGGATTTATAATTCAAAGGGAGAATCTCTTATAATGTAAAGGGAGATACTTACAAAGTAGAAGGGAATCAGTGACTTGATTGTGGTGATGGTTGCACAACTCTGTGAACATATTAGGAATCATTGGATTAGTCACTTTAAATGGGTGCATTGTATGATATATAAATTATATCTCAATAAAGCTGTTAAAAAAGAAAAGTAAGACAAAGTGGGAACTAAGAGAAAAGAAAGGGTTCATTCAATCTGGAGAGTCTGGGGCCAGAGCACACTATTGTTATGTGAGTCTCTAGGTCACAGAAGATCAAAAGAAGAGGTTGATGTAAAACCTGGCTCTTTTTGTGGGATCAGTGTGTAGCTCAGCTGATAAAAGAGACTTCCCTAAAACCCCTTTAAGCCTGCAAGCACCATCTCTGCATTTTTTTCTCTAGTGGCTAAACAACAATGGAGAAGGGCCTGCCTTTTCTTACAGCTGGATGTGGCAAGCAGCCATTTCGCCTTATAGACTGGTAAAAAGTTGAACTGAGACCACAGACACGATGATTGTAGAGTCTGTTTGCCATCCCAGGCTGTCAGTAGAAGACGCAGGGTGTTAGAGAGAATGAGGGGATAAGACACAGAAAGAGCAGTTCAGAGCTCTTAGCATTCTTTGAAGGTGATGTTAAATGTTCCAGGAAACTGAATGCTTTTAGAGAGAGATGGAAGGCTGCATCTGTTGAGAATTAAAGTGAAGAGGTCTGACTCATCTGTGTCTCACAAGAAATTTAAAAACTTTTTCCTTTATTATGTAAATTTTTAAACACACACAAAATAGGGAGAATAGAATAATAACTTCCCGTATAGCCATGGCTCTGAGAGGAGGGCACCATAACAGTTGAAATAACTACACTTTGCCTTATCGTTTTACTCTGCAAAAATAATATTCAAAAAAATGTAATGACATTGAAACAAATGTACTATTTAGTATTCTGGCATAGATGTCCATTTTAATTTCAAATTATGATAAAATAATGTGCAATTATTTTTTTATTATTCAGTTCGAAGGCATAATGTCTTTGATAAATCTAATTGAATGGGTAACTTTATTCTTCCGTTCATATTTTTAAAAATTTTGGCTGGGTGCGGTGGCTCATGCCTGTAATCCCAGCACTTTGGGAGGCCGAGGTGGGCAGATCACAAGGTCAGGAGTTCGAGACCACCTTGGCCAACATGGTGAAACCACATCTCTAGGAAAAAATACAAAAATTAGCCGGGCATGGTGGCGGGTGCCTGTAATCTCAGCTATTTGGGAGACTGAGGCAGGAGAATTGCTTGAACCCGGGAGGCAGAGGTTCCAGTGAGCTGAGATTGTGCCACTGCATTCCAGCCTGGGTGGACAGAGCAAGACTCCATCTCAAAAAAAAAAAAAAAAAAAAAAAAGGTTTTAAGCACGTGGAATTAAATGTATCATTCTCAAATCTTACAACACTTGATTTGGCATTATACCACAAGATTAATTGCATCAAAGGGCAAACAAGTGATATGCTCAGACTTCCCATTTTGTCAGCATGTGATATCTTTTCTAAATTATTCAGCAGTTGATTACCCAGATTACTTCATTCATTTTTCCTTTTGCTTCCCTGTGAACTTTTAACTTCAGTCATTCATTCATCAAAGAAGAACTTTGTCAAGAAGGAGAATTAAAGCAAAACAATCTATTTAGCCACTCTGCCATTCTTTTTTTTTTTTGGTTTGTTTGTTTTTTGTTTTTGAGACAGTGTCCTGCTGTATTGCCCAGGCTGTAGTGCAGTGGTGTGATCATGGCTCACTGCAGCCTTGACTTCCTGGGCTCAAGTGATCTTCCCACCTCAGCCTCCCAAAGTGCTGATATTGCAGGCATGAGCCACCTTGCTCAGCTATTTTGACTCTTTATCATCTTCAGGAAAATATCTGGAAAAACTAGTAATTAAATCTCCAAAAGGCACTAATCTATAGCAATTTTGCCTCTTGCCTCAAGTGGGAGTTTGGAGTTGTCCATGAGAATTAATCCCTGTTAGGGAGGATGATCAACAGGTCAGTGTTAGGGAACAACATCAGGAGTCTGGAGGGCAAAGACAATGGGATTCCCAGGGTTTACCCCCTTGCAACAGGACCCAGTGGACAGATGGAGAATGAGAACCTAGGGAGCACTCCCCTTTGCCCATCCTCTCATCAACCCCAGGTAAGGAACTGAAGGTTCTAGTAGGGAAGTCGAGGCTGAACTGTGGTTACATAGTCTGAGTCAATACAGCAGATGCAAGACCATGATAGTGGACTCAGGCCTCAAACCGGAAACGAGGTCTACATTGGCAGATTATTTCTAAATGTCATGAGTCAGTGGGATGAGGCTTTCTCTGTTTCCTTAGAAGGTTGGCAAGGCTGCGCATGATTTTCTGTGCCCAGCAAATAAAGTCTAAGGAAGGCTGAGCTTTCTGGTTCTCTTTTTTTTCACCAAAAACTTTTTATTGGCCTTTTGGATGGAAACGGGTTTATTTGTCAGGAAGGATGATCCCATCATACTTATGCTGGAAGCAACGCATGATCTCCTCTTTGCTGAGTCTGTGTTTGGCCCCAATGCAGCCTGTCCTGTGCTTCTTGTCTGTGATGCTGAAACCTGGCCTACCCAGCACCACAGAGAAGTCCAGGCCGTAGATACCAATGCTTGGGTCATATATGATACCCAAATCGATGTGTTCCTGGATCCCAAAACCAAAGTTTCTAGTATCCGAGAAGTTATTTTTTCTTAACTCATACTTCTGCACCTTTAGATCCTTCTCCAGGATTTCTTCTGCCTTGGACCCTTGAACTGTGCAGTGGACAGCAATCTTTTCATTTCTCTGCATGCCAGAGGATCTGATTGTATCTAGCTCTGGAAAACACAGGACTCTGCCCTGTGAGCTGCTCCAATGCCTTGGCTGCTCGGGTTAGTCTGTCTCCACTCTCCTCAACACAGATGTTGAGGCAGAGCTTGCAGATGTGAAGTTTCTGCATGGGGTTCTCCTTTCCACCTTGATCTGCCATGATAGAGAATAGGAAGAGCTCAGGTTCTCTTAAAAGAACTTTAGGAAACATCAAATGGGATATATTTTGGGCAGCTTCAGAAGCTCTACATCAGTCTCTGATCAGGCAAGAAATATCTGTATATGAAAAACCTGTAAATAAAATTTGCAGTTCATTCAACTTCAATGCAGCAAATTATATCCTTGATATTTGGAAAATCCTACAGATGTCTGAAAAGCAGTCTATTGTGGGATAGCCATTAAATTCTAGAATCTTTTAGTAATAAGATTGTATTTGGATGGGGCTACCTGTAGGGTAATGACATAATCCTCATTGTGAAATATAAACAACTGCAGAGGCAAGAGCTGCCATCAAGAATTATATGTTCCTAAGAGTGCCAAGTTGCTTTAAATTGTTTCTTCCTTTTACAGTGATACAGAAAGAGAGAAATCCCTTTTAATATCTCCATAAAATATTAAAATGTTGTCAGGATCTTCTAAAAGCCCCCAAAAATCTGTGCTTTCAGAAGTATGTTAGTCATAGTACTCAGAATCACATAGTTACCACCATGGTGTTCCCATAGACTGGCCACATATCCTTTAAATAGAGAGATAATGTGGCCAGAAGTGTTCCTTCTTTTGGTTGCTGGAAATGAAAATGAGAACAATCTTACAATTTCAGAATTAGTCAGCAGGAGCCCACTTTTTTCCTAAGCATTTCTTTATTTGTGGATTTTCAGAATGGTACAATTTAGAGATTCAAATATGAAGCCTTGCTTTCTCTACCAGAGAAAGGAAAAGATATGGCTCTATCCTGTGGTATATAATCTCCTTCAGAGGAGATTTCAGCTTTATAGATAAGTTAGAATCTCCTTCTCCTTTCCAGGGTTTGAGTTCTACAATACACAATATTTTTAGGGCCTGAAAAAAATGACAATGTCCTCTTTTTCCTGAAGCACTTTTTGTAGTGGAAGACCTTTTCTTTACTGCAATATTTTATAAGTGTGGGCTTGGGAGAGAGAAAACGAAGACAGAGAAAAAAAATCATATAAGTAATTGTTCAGAATGTATCATCTATCATTATTTTCAAATACAAGTCCTGTCCTTGGAGCTGTTCTCTTGTTTCACTGATTTCCTAGAAAAATATGAAAAAGAAGGCGAGCCTGCTTATATAGTTTAAAGTTTCTTATTTCACTTTTCATATCCTGCTGCAGAACACACCCAGCATTTCTGGGACTTCGGGGTGGTGTTTGAACAGATATCCTCTGTTCAATATGTGCTCCATTGTCATTGTTGAGAAGACAATAGTTCCCATGTCTTCTGCATCCAGGTGACACAGGACAGATTGAATGCATCACCAAACAATGCACATCTCCTTTTCTATGATCATTTATTGTTGGAGAAGGAAGATACTTATTTTTATATTTGAGGGAACTGATGTCCAGAGATGAAAAATGATACGTTTAGAGGTCAGTGGCTAGTTAGCAGTACAGTCAGAATGGCTGCAATGACTGCCCAGATATCTTGACCCTTTGTTTAGTGCTAATTTCCCCATTTTGTATCCATAAGCCTCTTTGGTGGCACACTTTTATTTGCTCTATCTACCTGAGACTCTGGGTTTCTCATATTAAGGACCTGCTTCCTGCCTTGGCAGAAGGCCCACCCTGACCTGCTCTTCTGTCAAAGCCTCCTGGCAATCTCCTTGCCTCTGGCTACATGCAGTAGCTTCCTTAAACATCTTGGTGGCTTCCCAATCAACCTCTAGTTCTGGTGCTATTTGTGACCCCTCTTCAATCTGCCTAATTCCCAAATTACTGCTTTGCTTTGCTGCCCAGGCTGGAGTGCATTGGCCTGATCTCGGCTCACTGCAACCTCTGCCTCCCAGGTTCAAGCGATTATCCTGCCTCAGCCTCCCAAGTAGCTGGGATTAGAGGCATACGCCACCATGCCCTGCTAATTTTTGTGTTTTTAGCAGAGACAGGGTTTCACCATGTTGACCAGACTGGTCTCAAACTCCTGACCTCAGGTGATCTGCCCTCCTAGGCCTCCCAAAGTGCTGGGATTATAGGTGTGAGCCACTGCGCCTGGCCTTTGTTTCAGCTTTGACCTGGGGAGGGGAAGGAGGGGACACTTATCCTCTTCCTTATGCAACTAGGAATCTTCTCCTCAAGCTTTCTTTTCCCAGGAGTGGAGAGTGTTTGAGTCTCTTCTGCTCCTCTCTACCTCAGTGCTCAATTCTCCCCAGGGAGGAGGAGGGGTGGAGCTAATTGATCAGGCAATTTTACTAGTGAGTGTGATCAATATGCCTTTTGCTGGGGAAACTGGCTCTGTCCTGCCTGTCTTTCACCTGAGGCACCGTACCTGCCTCTCTTTGACCTGAGGTGCCGTGGGCCTGCTCACATCTCTGGCCTCTTTTTTTTTTTTTTTTTGAGACGGAGTCTCCTCTGTCACTTGACCAGGCTGGAGTGCAGTGGTGTGATCTCGGCTCACTGCAAGCTCCACCTCTTGGGTTCATGCTATTCTCCTGCCTCAGCATCCCGAGTAGCTGGGACTACAGGCGCCCGCCACCACGCCCGGCTAATTTTTTTGTATTTTTCGGAGAGACGGGGTTTCACCATGTTAGCCAGGACGGTCTCGATCTCCTGACCTCAATGATCTGCCCGCCTCAGCCTCCCAAAGTGCTGGTATTATGGTTATGAGCCACCGCACCTGGCCATCTCTGGCCTCTTAGTTCAACTCTCTAGCTGCAACGTTCTCCAGGTGATCACCCATGCGGCAGGATGCTGTCTTCCTTGAAGCTGGCTGGGTAAGTGGATTTGGTGTGCTCTACAGACTGCATTCCCCATAGTTTGGACCAAGATTTGGGAGGAGTCAGGACCATTATTTTGTCCCAAGGCTTAAAATTTATTCTTCCTCACAGTTGACAATTGGGCCCTGTGTGTTGGAAGTTATTAGGTGCTGGCCCAGCCATTAATACAGCTGACACTGTGATTCCTGTTTGGCCATCCATTCTTTGTAGGACTTCTCCATTAGTTAGAACTTTTGTGGGAAGAAAAGTAAGCTTTAGACTCCCAAGTGTCAAAGATCTGCAATGTTGGGTCTTTTCTCCTGGTTACCCGGTTGTCGGAGGATGAATTGACTGTCTCCTATACAATTTTTGGTCTGTCATTAGCTCCAGTTTCACTACTCAATTCACATTAATCAAAAACCATTTTGAAAAAATTGATTTAACAAGGAAAATAAATGATGTTTACTTAATACTTTTATACACTCTTTATCATACTAGCTATTGCATTCAGATTGTCTAGTTTATTACCTGTGACAACATAGTGATGGGATATTAATATACCCATTTTATAGATAACAAAACTTAGGCCCAGAGGGTGGAACTCTCAAAAGGTCATTCAGAGACACTCAAGATATCCCCATTTGTCCAGTACCTATTGTGTGCCAGGCATAGACCTAAATGTTTTACAGAGAATATTTTGTTTATTATTTACCACAGTCCTGCCAGGGAGATATTATAGTCTCTGAGAAATTAACAACTTGCCAAGGAACATATATCAAAGGAAGGATGGAGACAGAACTGGAATTCACATCTTTCTGCCTCTAAAACTGCAAGTTCTTCCTAACATTTCAGGGTGCTTTCCCTTTACAAGTGCTCATTTTTCAACTAGATTTTTGAACTGTTAGGGAGACAAGTTTATTGTTTCAGGCCTGCACAGAATTGATAGTAGCAGTGAGAGTTCAGTTTCTCTCTCTGCCTTCCCATCAACTTCTCTCCCATTTCTGGGAATGGGGACAGAGAATTTAGAAAATTTATAGGTACACCATGTAATTTTGTTTGGAAAACCCTTCAGATGATTGAAATCTCTTAAGAAAAACCTGTACCTTCACTTCTCAGATTTCTGCCCAATGACAAGATCTACGGCTGTCTGTGTGCTCTTAGAGTAAGTGCTGCTCTCGTATTCCTGGCACATGGCCCTGGTTTGGTATTCCTGGTGTCTTATCCCAATTATGGGCTCCTTTGCCACTTACAACCCTCTGGTAAAAGACCAGGTCACTTCCCAGGAAGCAAATTATTTGATTAAGCAAGTATTTATGTAAAATTTGTAATATACACATTTAGAAAAAGATCAAATTACTAGCTGCACAAGTTTTGCCTTTTCTTTTTGCATTTTGTAATGTGTTTGATTGTCAAACTTGAAGGAGATAAAATGGACAATAGCAACATTTCCATTGGAAGAAAGATTTCTGAAGAGCTTATAAGGAGGTAAATTTGAGTGGTAGGATGTTTCTTACATTTATTTAACAGTAGGCAACACATTTAAAGGTGCAGCAGGTTAACATGTACTGGGGAGAGCAAAGGTAAGAGATTGAAGGGTTCAGGTTGTCTTTGAAGATAAAAATGGGAAGCCTGAAGATGAATTTGAAGTCCCAAGAGAGGGGGAGGAAAAAGTGAGGTGTGAGAAACATGATTTGAACTATACTAGATTTGACTTCTAAAAGTAAAAATGAAGATAATGCCAACATAGCTAGGTTAGGGGCAGTTTATTTGCTTATTTGTTATATTCTATCATAAGCTGGTTGCCAGTGGGATAAATACTAAAGAGGAGATGTACTACATGGCAATTCATTGGATAATCATACTAATAATCTATTTTTCCTAGAATAAATAAATTTTTATTTAGACTTATAAAACTGGTTTATTGAACAGTCTGAACTGAGTGTGCATGAGGGACTAGAGTAGTTTTAATTTTTCTTTCCTTATTCCTGCCTTGATGCATTTTCTTTCTAGTCTCATTATTTTGACCCTTTACAACATCTTGGGAAGATTCACAGCATTCTGATTGCTTTGAGTGTTTCAAAAATCTAGTACATGCCAGTTTAATCCACATGAAAACTTTGAACTCATCCTATGTGACACTCTGCCATGGTCCAAGATTTCAGGACAGTATGGCGGTTCCTCAAAAAACTAAAAATAGAACTACCATATGATCCAGAAATCCTAGTTCTGGGCATTTACCCAAAGGAAAGGAAATCAGTATATCAAAGAGACATCTGCACTCCATGTTTATTACAGCGCTATTTGGAATAGCCAAGATATGAAATCAACCTAGGTGTCCAACAACAGATGAACGAATGCATACACACACAATGGAACACTATTCAACCATAAAAAGAGTGAAATTTTGTCATTCATGGCAACATGGATGGAAATAAAGGACATTATGTTAGGTGAAATAAGCTAGTAACAGAAAGTTAAATACTGCATGTCTTCACTCAGTATGGAAGCTAAAAAAGTTTTGATCTCATAGAAGTAAAAGGTCAAACAGAAAATACTAGAGGCTGGGAAAGGCATGGAGAAGGAGGAAATAGAGAGTCTCATTAAAGGATATAAATTATAGCTACATAGGAGGAATAAGTTATAGTGTTGTATAGATGTAACATGACAATAGTTAACAATAATATATAGTTTCAAATAGCTAGGAGGATATTGAATGTTGCCAACACAAAGAAATGATAAATTTTGGAGATGATAGATATGCTAATTACCCTGATTTGATCACTATACATTACATGTGTCACAACATCACTATGTACTGCTGTGCGCAGTGGCTCACATTCGTAATCCCATTACTTTGGGAGGCTGAGGTGACAGGATTGCTTTAGGCCAGGAGTTTGAGACCAGCCTGGGCAACATGGTGAGACCCACTCTGTGAAAAAATAAAAATAAAAATAAATTATCCAGGCATGGTGGCATGTGCCTGTTGTTCCAGTTACTTAGGAGGCTGAAGCATGAGGATAGCTTGAGTCCAGGAGTTTGAGGCTACAGTGAGCTATGATTGTAACACTGCACTCTAGCCTGGGCAACAGAGCAAGACCTCATCTCAAAAAACAAAACTAAATAAAACTATATACCCCCTAAATATATACAATTATTATGTATCAATTAAAAACATGAAAAAAAGGACAATATCCAGTTTGGTAGAAAGAACAAGCTATCTGGATAATAATGTCTAATAGAATATAAGGAATCTGGAGAATAGGGACAGGTCTTCATAAGTGGTTTTATTGTTTGTTTAAAAACAGTTGCATTGGATTGATACCAAGCGAATTCAGTTTATGTTTAAATGTCTGAAAAATCTGATATAATTAAACTATTTCAGTGACATTAATATTTTCAGTATGAAATCATAACTTTAATAAGTTATGTTTTCATAACTTAATATGATTTTTAAATCATAACAGTTTAAAAATGATATATATGTATAATGCTATTATTGATTGTTTTAATATTCTAAAAGTAGTATAAGAGGGTCTTATGGTCTTATTATAGAAATATGAATTAAACACAAAAATATGGAAAAGGATAAAAAGTTAACTTTTAATAAATAAGAAACAGTGGATGTAGACCATTTTTATTCCATCCATCTATGGATCCACTAATCAATCATTTAAACAACCATTTATTGGGAGGCCACCACATTTTAGATTACAACTAAGTAAAGTCTGATAATCCATAAATCCTGATAATAAAATATGCCCAAGAAGGCCAATTTGTTTTTTCCATTACATCTCTTTTCTGAACTTACTTCAGATTTCTCTTTATAGTCTGTCTATTGCTTGGCCCAAGTGTTGTACCTTGCTCCAGTCTGCTGTGGCCAGTACTTTTGCCTTCAATGCTTTTGGCAAATGTTACCCAGAAAGCCACTCATCCTTGAGAACACTCTGAGGTGGCTAAACAAAGGCAAGCCACTTTGCCAGCTCCTTAGGGGGCCACTACACAGGACAAAATGGGCAATCATATTTCTTTAAGAACAAGTTCTGAGTTACTCCACCTGGTACTAGGAGTCTGTGCCAGGAGTGTGGGCTGCTACACGAATGGCTACTGCCAACATGAGATGTGAGGGATGGCAAGTGGGCAATTTAACATGCTAGGACACTCTCTTACCACAAAGCAGCAGCTTATTTTTTCACCCAGTCTTCAGCTGGTTGTTGAAAGTTTTTGGTTGATTCCAGAATTGTGTAAAGTTATTTCAGTTTTTGCCAGCTCATGAATTGCTTTTGTGGAGGGAAAAAGCCCTGGTGTTCCTACTCCACTGTTTTTGGTGATATCACGTTCATGGGTTTTCTTTAGGAATATGACACTGCAAAGGAAGTTAAAGGTCAGTCCTTCCTGTCTTTTGTCTTTTACTTAGAAGATAGCAATACATGAACTATTCACATTTGTAGAAAGAAAGTCTCATTTAATTAACATTTCTGACCCACACCTTCACCAATTCCTCTTTCTTTTTACAAGGAGAAACACTCTGTCTAATTGGCACCATGGGTAGAAGGCTCCTGTCTGCCTGCTTTAGGCGCCGTTTAAATTTCCCCTTTTATTTTTAGTTGACAAATGATATGCTTTGGCTGTGTCCCACCCAAATCTCATCTTGAATTGTAGTTCCCATAATCCCTACATGTTGTGAGAGGGACCCAGTGGAAAGTGATTGGATCATGGGGGCAGTTTCCTCCATGCTGTTCTCATGATAGTGAGTGAGTTCTCATGAGATCGGATGGTTTTATAAGGGGCTCTTCCCCCTTTGCTTGGCACTCCCTATGTCCTGCCGACTTGTGAAGAAGGTTCCCGCTTCACCTTCCACCATGATTGTAAGTTTCCTGAGGCCTCCCTAGCCATGCAGAACTGTGAATCAATTAAACCTCTTTTCTTTATAAATTACCCAGTCTTGGGCAGTTCTTTATAGCAGCATAAGAACAGACTAATACAGTAAATTGGTACCAAGGTAGTGGACTGCTGCTATCAGGATACCTGAAAATGTGGAAGTGACTTTGGAACTGGGTAACAGGCAGAGGTTGTGATGTAGGATTTTTCTCAGTCATTTTGCCAGCCAGGGACCTCTGGCTGGTGACGCCCCTCACTGGGACTCACTCAGACCTGCTACCTGCTGCAGGAGGCACCCTGCCCACTTGCCTGACCTGGGCTAAGTTTGGCTTGTGCACTGGCTCAGCCTGTAGCTGGGCTGGGCATGCCCCAGCCTGCCTCTGTTATAGCTTGTACCTGTGTTCAGTGGTTCCTGAGCTCTTGTCCTGCATCCAAGAAGAATGAGGATACACTGTCAATTGAAGGGTGACGGGAGCGGAGAAGAATTTTATTGAGTGATGGAACAGCTCTCAGCGGAGAGTGGACATGGGGGTGGTCCCTCACCCCCACAGTCAGGTGGTTTTTCTCCCAGTGTGGCTGAGTCCAGGGCTTTTGTGGGCTTAGACTATGGGAGTATGTGCTGACTGGTCTGTGAGTATGCAAGGCTAAAGCAAAAGACTAAAGCAAAGGCACAACTCAAATATGGTCATGGCAGTGTAGAAAACCAATTAGGAAAGGGTAGGTATATGTAAAATAGGTGAAGGGTGGGGATCAGTCAGAGGAGTGTGTCAAACGGGAAGACAGGTTCTCAATCCAGTCTGTGGATTTGACTTGTAGCTAGGGTTTCAGGCTCTAAACTGTCTTTGGCTTATAGGTGGATTTTCACTGGGGATCTGTCCCTATCTGCCTAGGCATTTGTCTGCCTCCTGCCACTATTGCTTTGAACAGTTTGGAGGACTCAAAAGAAGACAGAAAAATATGAGAAAGCCTGGAACTTCCTGGAGACTTTGAGGGCTCAGAAGACAGGAAGATGTGGCAAAGTTTGAAACTTCCTAGAGACTTGTTGAATGTCCTTGACCAAAATTCTGATAGTGATATGGACAATGAAGTACGGGCTGAGGTGCTCTCAGATGGAAATGAGGAACTTGTTGGGAACTGGAGTAAATGCCACTCTTGCTATGCTTTAGCAAAGAGACTGGTGGCATTTTACCCCTGCCCTAGAGATCTGTGGAACTTTGAACTTGAGGGAGATGATTTAGGATATCTGGTAAAAGAAATTTCTAAATGGCAAAGCATTCAAGAGGAAGCAGAGCATAAAGGTTTGGAAAATTTGCAGCCTGATGATGTAGTAGAAAATAAAAACCCATTTTCTGGGGAGGAATTCAAGCTGGCTGCAGAAATTTGCGTAAGTAGTTGGGAGCTGAATGCTAATCACCAAGACAATGGGGAAAATGTCTCCAAGGCATGTCAGAAATCTTTACAGCAGCCCCTCTCATCACATGCCCAGAGGAGAAAATGGTTTTATAGACCAGACCCAGGCACCCCCTGCTCTGTGTAGCCTTGAGACATGGTGCCTTGCATCCCAGCTCCTTCAGCTCCAGCTGTGGCTAAAAGGGGCCAAGGTACAGCTTGGGCCATTTCTTCAGAGGGTGCAAACCCAAACACATGGTGGCTTCCATGTAGTGTTGAGCCTGTGAATGCACAGAGGTCAAGAATTGAGGGTTGGGAACCTCTGCCTGGATTTCAGAGGATGTATAGAAATGCCTGGATGTTCAGGCAGAAGCTTGCTGCAGGGGCAGAGTCCTCATGGAAAACCTCTGCTAGGGCAGTGTGGAAGGGAAACGTGGGAGTGGAACCCCCACATAGAGTCCTCATTGGGGTACTACCTAGTGTAGCTAGGGCAGTGAGAAAAGGGCCACCATCCTCTAGACCCCAGTATGGTAGATCCATTGACAGCTTGCACTGCATGCCTGGAAAACTCACACTCTACACCCATCCATGAAAGCAGCCGGGATGGAGGCTGAACCCTGCAAAACCACAGGGGCAGAGCTGTCCAAGGCTGTGGAGGCTACCGCTTGCATCAGTATGACATGGATGTGAGACATGGAGTCAAAAGAGATCATTTTGGAACTTTAAGGTTTAATGACTGCCCTGTTGGATTTTGGATTTGCATAGGACCTGCAGCCCCTTTGTTTTGGTCAACTTCTCCCATTTGGAACGGGTGTATTTACCCAATGCCTGTACCCCCATTCATTGTATCTAGGAAGTAACTAACTTGTGTTTGATTTTACTGGTTCATAAGCAGATGGTACTTGCCTTGTCTCAGATGAGAGTTTGGAATTGGATGTTTGAGTTAATGCTGGGTTGAGTTAAGACTTTGGGGGACTGTTGGGAAGGCATGATTGTGCTTTGAAATGTGAGGTCATGAGATTTGGGAGTGGCCAGGGACAGAATGATATGGTTTGGTGTATCCCCACCCAAATCTCGTCTTGAATTGTAGTTCCCAGAATCCCTATGTGTCATAGGAGGGACCTGGTGGAAAATGATTGGATCATGAGGGCAGTTCCCCCCATGCTGTTCTCTTGATAGTCAGTGAGTTCTCATGAGATCTGATGGTTTTATAAGGGGCTTTTCCCACTTTGCTCAGCACTTCTCTCTCCTGCCACCATGTGAAGAAGGATGTGTTTGCTTCTCCTTCTGCCATGACTGTAAGTTTCCTGAGGCCTCCCTAGCCTTGCTGAACTGTGAGTCAATTAAACCTCTTTCCTTTATAAATTACCCAATCTCAGGTAGTTTTTTGTAGCAGCCTGAGGACTAATTCAGCAATAATTGTACATATTCATGGGATACAGAGTGATGTTTTTATATGTGTCTACTATGTACAATGATCAAATCAAGATAATTAGCATATCCATCACAGACATTTGTGTTGTGAACATTCAAAATTTGATGAGATTAATTCTTAAATCAGTTAAAGAATACTAACAACTGGTTGGTACTTAACCACTATTATGGCTGAAGGAAATAGGGCATGAAGGAATGGCAAATTCTTAATGTTGGCTAGACAAGGTCATGTGATTATATGTGTATATACAATTGGAAGGGAATGCTTGTGGTTGGGATAGCCATGAGGACAACAGAAGTCTGTTATTCTTAAGGGAGCTGCAACTAAAATGAAAGAGAGTTTGCAAAAATCAATCATACAACAAAAGATGAAAATACTGTGATATGTCTGACCTAAGATAATTCGGCTTTTAAAAAATATGTTTTAAATTAGAATTTTAAATAACTTGCATTTATCTCCTTCATGGGAATGTCTTTTAAGTGGACACAAAATTTTAATCATTGCTTAATAAAACTATATACATATTTCTTTGCTAGAATGAACTTTGTCTCTCTGGAATGCCTCTGTCACCATTAGAATTAGTCAGATATTACGCCTCTACCATCATTTCAGGCAGTGGCAGACGGGTTTGTGCACCCTGATTGCTGTGTGCTCCTCTGCATTTCAACCCCAGGCACCTATATGTGAGTCACAGGATTTATTCTCACCAATGGGAAAGCGGGAAGAAATAATGTGCCATTTCTGACTGAAAGCAGTTAGAGTATTATAAACCTTTCCTTTACTCCTCCAGGCAGCTGAAAAAGAAAAAGTGTAAGATAGCATATTGCAAAATGGAAACATAACTTGTCCCTGAGTCACTGTTAAAGGAGAGCAGTACATATTACAGTGTCTGTGATATGAGTGAGAAGGAAACTTTTATTACATGGAGTTGCTGAGATTTCAGGATTTATTTGTTATTGTAGCATAATTTGTTATTTGAGTAATATACAGGGACACCATTACATTACTAGGAGTAACATGGAATTACCTGTTTTGAAAGTAAGTTGTCATTTGATACCTGATTCTTTATATATTCCTTCTTTTCTGAACTTGAAAATTTGCTGTATTCCAAGAAGATATATATAGTGATGAATTTACTACTTTCATGCATCAAAACTGTATTTACTATATAATTCTGATTTTGCTGAAAAACACTCCATCACAAATCTAGGCCCATATTTACATTTGCAACGATACATTACAGAAGTTGGGAAGAAACACACCAAATTATTCATTTTGTTTTGTCACTGGCTGGGACAGAAGATGGCAATAGAAATGACAGAATTCTTTTTGTATTGAAAAATGTTCTATATTTTAAACATCCCCTTTAAAATCATTAGTTTTATAATTAGGGGCTGTATTCAGTGGCTCATGCCTGTAATCCTAGCACTTTGGAAGGCCGCGGTGGAAGGATTGCTTGAGCCCAAGAGTTCAAGACCAGCCTGGGCAATATGGTGAGACCTCATCTCTATAACAGCAGTAGCAACAACAAGCTGGTTCAGTGGCATGTTCCTGTAGTACCAGCTACTTGGGAGGCTGAGGCAGGAGAATCCCTTGAACCAGGAGGTTGAGGCTGCAGTGAGCCATGATTGCACTACTGCATTCCAGCCTGGGTGACAGAGAGAGAGATTCTGTCTCAAAAAACAAACAAAATTAGTTTTATAATTAGGAAAGAAAATAATAAAAGTCATAAAAGAAAAATTTTAAAAGATAAAAATATGCTCCAAAGAGGGTATCCTTGTGGTGAACAAGCACATGCAAAGATGTTCAACATCACTAAACATTAGGGAAATGCAAATTAAAACCATGATACAGTACCACTACACAGCTGTTAAAATGGCTAAAATTAAATGTATACTGACAATACTAAGTGCTGACTTAAAAGAACAACTGGAAATCTCATACATTGCTAGTGGGAATGTAAAATGGTACAACCAGTCTGGAAAACAGTTGGACAGTTTCTTATGAAGTTAAACAGTAACTTACCATATGACCTGGCAGTCCCACTCCTAGGTATTTGTCCAGAGACATGAAAACAATACACAACAATACATAGTATATATAACAAAATGGTATTTTACATAATAATAAATGCTAGTTCCATTCTTCCTAAAGAAAATAACATGCCTGCCCGAGGGAGGTAAACAACAATGCAAGCCAAGTACCTAGTCCATACAAAACCTGCACACAAATGTTTATGGCTACTCTACTTATAATAGCCAAAACCTGAAAATGCCCTAAAGGACTTCATTGGGTGAATAGATAGCCAAATTGTGGTATGTCCATAGAATTGTGGTATGTCCATAGAAGGTATAGAATGCAATACGTCTCAGTGGTAGAATGGGATGATATGCTGGTACCTGCAATAAGACAGATGAATCAAAGGCATTACACTATGAAATAGAAGCCAGTCTCAAAAGGTTATATGCTGTATGATTTCATTTATATGGTAACCTTGAAAAGCTGTAGTGATAGAAAACATATCAGTGATTTCCAGGAGTTAGAGAAGCAGGAATGTGGATGTTTTGGGGTGATGGAACTATTCAGTGTCCTGATTGTGGTGATGTTTATACAAATCTATACCTGACTTAAAATTCATAGAACTGTACACTGAAAAAAGTTAAATTTCATGGCATGTTGATTAAAAAATAAAATAAAAATAAAACAAAATCAGAAACAAAACAAATAATGCCTACCCTTCAAGCTCTGGTCTTTCCCACAACTACTTTTCTAGTCCATTCCAGGCCACATTGAGTTTCTCTTTTCTTCCTCTGAAAGGATATTACTAAGTAGACCATTTATCATTTGGTTCTTGTCAACAATAGAATGTACTTCCTAGATCCATAATTGTACTTAGAATAACATATTTGCTGACTACATCATTTATCACTGGACACTTATCAGTAATTGCTTTGCACTGTTGCACACCTCTCCCAGGTGGGCATGCTTTGTTTCTCTAGAAAGCATGGAGCTAGCACTCATTTTTATGTACACTACTATTTCTGCTCTGTCTGCTACATATTGATTTGTGTAATACTTCTTTTGTGTATGATGTGTGCAATACTATTGCTGCTGTGTATAATTCCATTTTACTTTTTATTCAAAACAAACTAGTGAGATAGGATTAATATTTCCATGTTTTTTTGAAGAGGAAACTAAGATTTGTAAAATTATAGGAAGTGTCCAGAGTCACATAAAAAGCAAGAGGCAAAGCTGTGGAGTAAGACTAGTTCTGGCTGACTCTAAAGCCCATGATCTTTTCCCTGTACCACTGTGCTGCTGCACAACCAGTTGGCATGCTACCCAAGGAAGAGACTGTCTTCGTTTCAGAATCCCAGTCAGTCCTCAAGGACTTCTTGACATTTGAATGAAAAAAACAAAAAACAAAAAACATTTAGTTCTGTTCTGTAGGATAGCTTTAAGGTGCTTGAATACTCTAGTTTGGCTGTATGCTTATCCCTCAGAGTGACTCTGACTTTACAAGGCCAGGTGTGGGGAGGTGGAGCTGGTGTGAGTAACTGGGGAAACAATGTGTGGGCTGCAGGAGCCAAGGCTAGGCTTGTTTCTTGGTGATTGTCCTGGAAATTAGGAATCATGCAGAACAAATAATAGAAAAAAGACACGAGAACCTTGAGAATGTAGCTCTAATGTCCAACAGCAGTCATTGTATGTAATGAATTAATTTCTCTCTTATGCTTTTGGAATGTTATTAGTTAGTACTCTCCTTGGGAGAACTGAGAAAAGAATCATTCAAATTATTTTTGTTTTCTGTGGGTCAAATGAGGATCTACAGTTGAGAAAGACTGGAGGTTGGGAGTGTGGGGTAGTAGGAGAGGGGTTCCTGCTTTTCTATACAAGGAAAGGGAGTTTTGGATAGATAGAAGGGGAAAACTTTGTGAGTGACAGGGTAGACCAGTAAGTACCCCACTTAGACCCAGGTATTGGCATGTGAAGGTGAATAGAGCTTTTGTCTTGCTTTTCCCACTGGGTTGTCTGTCATTATGAGGCAAGGAAAGCCCCAGTCAGGTCAGGAAGGTACTGGGGTTCATGCAGCAAGGCTTGATTTTTGTTTTCCCTGTGGGCAAAGTGCCCAGTCTCAAAGGTGTTTGCTTTCTTTGTTGGGTGTTCTCTAAGATAAGAATAAAACAAAACTAAACCACTCAGAAAGCTGTGCTTCTGTAAATAAACCTTCACTGAAGTGTAGGGTCAGAGCTTTCTCTGAAATTTTCCCTCTACATTATGTTGCTGCTTCTGCTGCTTAAATATTATAAAGTCCAAAATAATGGTACGTTGTGATTTGGTGCTTTATCGACACTGCAATGTCATTGCTAGAGGCTTTTATTTTTGTTACTTTGGTTCTAGTTCATTCACATTGCAAATGGCTGCTTTAAGACCACTTTTCTCTTTCCCCTCCCATTATCTGCCTCTTGGTTCTAAGGTTTTCTTTTATAAAGGGTCGTTATGTTTCGTATGATGTGGTAGCTTGTTTGTACTCATCCGAAAGCCCATTTTCTTTTTCTGCCCATGTTTTTAACTTTGAACCTCTGTATTCTTTCCTCATGCCACTGATGCCACATCTTAATTTTGTATCATTGGCACATGGTAATTAATTTGTTGCTTACACTTTTGGTTTCATTAACAAAGACATTAAACAAGTGTACCATATGTTACAACTTATTCTGTGGCTTTCAATTTTTATTCTTGTTAACTCTTCTTGACATTTTCTGTAATTTAAATGTGCACTCTTAAAGACTCTCAACTTTCACATTAGCTATGAGTATGTGCTGGTCTTACATGGGCGATAGATTCCTCTCTGTGTTTCTAAATGGAATATGGGGAGAAATCACTGGCTGGAAAATAGCTATTTCTTTAGTGTTACCTTTACTTTTAAAAAGTTGCCTGGAATTCTATCAACTGGGGGTGCTGTGAATATGTAGGAAATATACTTTACATATATAAAGTACTCTTGGGAGCATTAATAACCTGGATGATTAAGCAAGTTGGGCAATAACTTGAAGTTTCAAGAAGACTCAAGGAGAAGTAGAACTTTGATGACAGAAAGTGACAGTTACTCCTGGAACTTCAGTAGGGTCCTGCTGTGAGGGGGAGGACCCACGTGCTTAGAGAGAAGAGAGAGCGGAAGGGAGAATGAGTAAGAAAAGAAGATGCCAGGAGATGGAAAAAAATTGAAATAAGAGTACCAAAGATGAATATTTTGATAATTTTTTTCTACAAGCATAGCCAGAGATAGAGGAGGATAAAGGTTATACTTTCCTTGGCTCAGAGATCAAAAGGGTTCTGCCTCAGAATAAAATATAAAAATATAGTGAGGGGAGCTTCCATTTCCAGCAATGTTGTAGACTAGATAGTTCATAAATACCCCAAAGCTTTATAAATGCACCACTCTCATACACACACATACATATTTTTAGGTGCATAGCTGGGTTGGCAAGGATGAAAAGGAAATTCTGAGTTAAAAAGGATAAGTATAAATCCTCACGTTTGGTCAGCACTGAAGCCAGCAGCTGCCCTGGGCTAATCTGCAGATTTCTAGTAGCCTGGAGGCTTTAGTTTTAATAGGTCAAGGATAGGAACACAGAGAGATCAGTGGATTTATCAGAGACTAGAGGAGAAATCAGGATTTCCGAAAAGTGACATCTTTAGCGAAATAGAGAGCCAGAAAAAAATTTCCACAAAGGGTGATAGTAAGGAATCTTGCTTGTCTTGGCCGTGGCCCAAATATAAGCAAAACTTCTTTCATGAGAATTTGTAACTGTAAGCTGATCCTCACACTTATTGGGGACCAGAATTCACTTTACCTATGTGGCCCAGGAAAACCCCAAGCCAAGTGTTTAGTTTAACCTGGTTATACAAACACAAATCCTGTTTTAGAGGATCACACCTTCAACTGAGGCTTCAACGATATCTAACAAGATAACTCTCAATAAGAATGAACTCTTTCTCCCTCTGTCTCTCAGACACACACATAGACAAACACATGTGTGCACACACACACCTACACACACAAACACACACACACACCAACTACCAAACATGTGGAGGAACAAGCAAGTATAAATAAGAGTTACCCAGAAACAACCAATTTCAGAATTAGAACCTTGAAGACCTCAGATACTGGAATTACTGAAAATAGAATATAAAATAAGTATGTATAATAAGTGTAAAGGAAAAAGATGTTAATGACAATCTCACCAAGTATAATCCCTGACCAAGCAAATGTGAAAAAGAATAAAACTAGTGGAAATGAAAAATACAGTAAGTAAAACGCAAAACCCAAGGGTTTAGTTAAATGGCTTCTACTTGTTGTTGAACGTGAAGAGAATGCATCATGGGTAGATAAATTAGTAATTTGTAATTTAAATATAGAAGGAAAAATAACAAACAGCAGAGGTTTTTATAGGAGAGGCTCCAGAAGCCAAATTATAACTAGAACTTTGTTTTCCAGTTTTGCTTTATCAAAAGGATCACCGTAGCCATTGTTTAAAATATAGATTCTTGGGCTTCACCACAGACTTCTTAATCAGAATTTCAGTTTTAGAAACACATGCTATAGCAGTGATTATCAAAGCATGGTTCCTTAACTAGCAGTATTACTAGTATTACCATACTTGGCTAATTTTTGTATTTCTTGTAGAGACAGGATTTTGCCATGTTGTCCAGGCTGATCTCAAACTCCTGGGCTCAAGCAACCCACACACCTCAGCCTCCCAAAGTGTTGGGATTACAGGTGAGCCACTGTGCCCAGCCAGGGAATTGTTACAAATGCAACTTATCAGACCCTACTTAAATCTACAGGATCATAAACTCCAGGAATCTGTGGTCTAAGAAGATATACAAGTGACTCTGATGCATATAAAATTTGAGAATTGTGTTAGATCACTCCCTGACCTTAGCATGAAGGAAAAGCTAGTTTTGGTGGTCTACACAGGGCAAATAGAAGAACTAAAATTAAGAAAAAAATGGGAAGAAATTGACATAACTTTCTTGATCTCTGCACGCACCAACTAGTCTGTTAATCCTCTGAAATCCCATGGAAGTTTTCCTATCCCTTTTACACCTTCTGTCTCGGCTCTTCACCTCCTCTTTCCCTGTTAACTCCTCCATACCCTTCAAGTTGCAGTGTACATTAGTGGTTCTCAAATTTTAATGTAGGAATCACATTTTGAGAATCACTGGTTAAATGTGACATCTTACATGATATTTTCTCTAGTCCATAGTCTAGGCTGGGTCCTCTATTGCATCTCATGCTGGCTTCATACTATTATCTCTAATAGGATTATGGCAAATGTAGACAAAATAATTATTTATAATGTTTTTTTCATTATCTTTCATCCTTCCTGAACTATGAACTCCAGACCAAAGCAGAGAGCAGAGACTTTCCAGACAAGCGTGCAGACCATACCCCTTTTGTTCACACTGGTAGTCCTAAAGTCAAGCACAGTGTCTGTCATAAATAAGATAGTTGTTGAATAAATATTTGTTGAATGAGTGAATGGATGTCTTTATTTGCTTGTCCTTTGTTTACCACCAGAAGTTTGGTACCAGCCTTTCTCACTCCTGTATCTATTTCCACTAAAAACATCTCTCCAATCTCCTTAGTGGTGAAGAAAGAAATGGTTCGAGATAGATACTGCTTTTGTGGTCATGTCTAGTTACTTTTGGACAATAAAGCATTTTTTTCCATTTATTCTCTTGTGTGTATTTAGATTTTACCCTTGGAGATTCTTTTACCTGTTTTATCTGATTTCCTTTGGGAATATTATTTATCTCTTGATATAGTTTAGATATTTGTTCACTCCAAATCTCATGTTGAAATATGATCCCCAATGTTGGAAGTGGGAACTAACGGGAGGTGTTTGGGTTATGGGAGTGGATCCCTCATGAATGGCTTGGTGCCTGCCCTGTGGTAATAAGTAAGTTCTTGTTGTATTAGTTCATGTGGGAGCTGGTTGTTTAAATAACATGGCACCTCTGCCACTCTCTCTTGTTCACTCTGTCACCATGTGACACAACTGCTCCTCGCTTGCCTTCTGCCATGACTGTAAGTTTTCTGAGGCCTCACCAGAATCAGATACTGTCGCCATGCTTCTTGTATAGCTTGCAGAACCATGAACCAAATAAACCTCTTTTCTTTCTTTCTTTCCTTTTCTTTTGCCTGCCTGCCTGCCTGCCTGCCTGCCTTCCTTCCTTCCTTCCTTCCTTCCTTCCTTCCTTCTTTCCTTCCTTCCTCCTTTCCTTTCCTTTCTCTTTTCTTTTGTCTTTTCTTTTCTTTTCTTTCTTTTTCTTAGATGGAGTTTCACTCTCGTTGCCCAGGCTGGAGTGCAATGGTGTGATCTCGGCTCACTGCAACCTCCGCCTCCCGGGTTCAAGTGATTCTCTTGCCTCAGCCTCCTGAATAGCTGGGATTACAGGTGCCTGCCACCACGCCTGGCTAATTTTTTGTATTTTTGATAGAGATGGGATGGGGTTTCACCATGTTGGCCAGGCTGGTCTCGAACTCCTGACCTCAGGTGATCCACCTGCCTCAACCTCCCAAAGTGCTGGGATTACAGGCGTGAGCCACCGTGCCCAGCCTAAACCTCTTTTCTTTATAAATTACCCAGCTTCAAGTATTCTCTGATAGCAATGCAAAATAGACTAATAGATCTCTGTATTAGTTTACTGTTTCATTATTTAAATGCCACGAACAGGAGACAGTATGGTAGAAAGTATGTGTTCTAAGCAAGGGAGACTTTTAATAGTTTATCCTCCTAAAGTCTCTTTAGTGATTTTTTTTTTTTTTTTGAGATGGAGTTTTGCTTTTGTTGCCCAGGCTAGAGTGCAGCGGTGTGATCTCGGCTCACTGCAACCTCTGCCTCCCAGGTTCAAGTTATTGTCCTGCCTCAGCCTCCCAAGTAGTGGGGATTACAGGCATGCACCACAACACACAGCTAATTTTGTATTTTTAGTAGAGACAGGGTTTCTCCATGTTGGTCAGGCTGGTCTCGAACTCCTGACCTCAAATGATCCGCCCACCTCGGCCTCCCAACAGGCGTGAGACACCGTGCCTGGCCTTTTTTGTATTCTTGATTAGATTTTCTACTCTGTTAACATTTGATTTTAAGGTCCCTAAAGCCAGCTCATCATGGGTAAATGGTAAAACCCTTTTGAAAGGCCATTTGTCAATCAATAGTAAGTTCCATGAAAATATATGAAATGCCTTATGTACATCATGAAACACATACATTTATCCCTGTTACCACCCCACAACCCACTAAAATGATAGAAAAGAGATTTAAAAAGTAAGTTTCCAAGAACGAACAGGGAGATAAGAACAAACAACAGGTAACTAACTTAGCACATCAGAAGGTTGAAACATCAGCCTGCAAGGTGTTTTGGAAAAGGTAGAAGCCAAGAAACAAGTCCTGGAAAAACTGAGGAATTGGAGGCTCTACGAAATTTCAAAGATGGGAATGTGAGTGAGGCTGAAAAATGTTAATGGACAGACATTAAAAGGAGCTGTTAGCCTCGTGAGATTTTCCTCCACCTATTGTAAACCTTGGAGGGGATGTCTGCCAAAATCATTTTAGACTCTCTGTACAATGTGGGGAAACTTACAGTCTCTATGCCTTCAAGTTTGGGGCTGATTCCTGAAATGAGGGGAAACCAGGTGGTACTTAAGTTCCCTTGCTAGATACGTACTTGAAAGGGTCTATGCCAAAAATGTTCTTAATAGTAATCTATGGAGAGTTGGGAAGAACAAATAGTTTTAATTTCCCATGCTACCCATACTTTCCGTATTTTCTGAAAGGAAAAAAATGAGCTGTATTTCTGCTACCTTAAAGCATCTACTTTCATTTTTCTGATCCTTACCAGTCTTCATGTACATTTGAGTATTTATTAGATAATATGTGTTTGACTGCAATTACCTGAAATCCTAACTAATGGTGGATTAACCACATTTATTATTTGCTTAAAAGTGCAGAGATTGCCCTTCTCGGTGCGGTGCAGAGGTTCAATAATATAATCAAGGACCCACACTCTGTTTTACTTCTGTTCCATCACCTTTAGCATGTTGTCTTTTGGTTCCTGTGTTTGTTGCCTCATTTTACGATGGTTCCCACAGTTCCAAACCTCACACCATAGCACTGGAATTCCAATTAGGGATCAAAAGACATGGGTAACAGAAGGGATTTTTGTTTTATCAGGGAGGAAAACACTTTCTCAGAAGGATTTCCTGTCTTTAGAAAACTTCCCTTTATATATCACTTCCCATTGACTAGAACTGGGTCACATAGATGGGGAAATAATAGTAGCAAAGGATAAATGGCTCAGTGACAGCTGCTCTGGACCAGTCATGCTTCATCCTAAGCAGCTGGACACAGTGTTGCCCTTAACTAAACTCATATCCTGTTAGATAGGAAATTGGAGGCGTGGGCTCCCATAGAATGTGTTGAAAATATTTGTTAATCTAGAATCTTAGTCTGTTTGTGGTGCTGTAACAAAACATCCAAGACTGGATAATTGATAAATAATGGAAATTTATTTCTTACAATTTTAGAGGTTGGGGAGCCCCAGATTAAAACGTCAGCAGGTTTGGTGTCTGGTGAGGACCCTGGTCTCTGCTTTTAAGATGGTGCCTTAAATGCTGTGTCCTCACATGGCAGAAGCGATGGCAGGGTGAAAGGGAAGGGGGGTTAACTCCTTTGCACCTCTTTTATAGCAGTGTTAAACCCAGTCCCGAGGGCTCCACCGTCATGACTTAATCACCTCCTAAAGGTCCCACCTCTAATATTATCACATTGACAATTAAGTTTCAGCATATAAATTTTGCGGTACATATTCAGACCATAGTCTCTAGTATATAAAATGTTTTGTTTTCTACAATTTAACATTAGCGTTATTTTATATACATATGGCACAAAACTTCATTCTTTATTATCTTTTTAATTAACTGTGTCAACTCGTTATAATCTGCTAAGCCTGTCACCTACTGCTGGTCATTTATACATTAATTTTTTTATCCTCTGAGTTCATGTCCTTTGCAGGGACATGGATGAAGCTGGAAACAATCATTCTCAACAAACTAACACAAGAACAGAAAACCAAACACTGCATGTTCTCACTCATAAGTGGGAGTTGAACAATGAGAACACATGGACACAGGGAGGGGAACATCACACACCAGGACCTGTTGGGGGGTGGGGAGCTAGGGGAGGGATAGCATTAGAAGAAATACCTAATGTGGATGACGGGTTGATGGGTGCAGCAAATCACCATGGCACATGTATACCTATGTAACAAACCGGCACGTTCTGCACATGTACCCCAAACTTAAAGTATAATAAAAAATTTTTTTATCCTCTAGGTCAAAAATATTACAACATTACACATTTTGGTGTATATATACATACATTTTTCTTTCTTTTATTATATTGGGCTAAATTCCCATATGTGAGATTAAATCCAAGGAGATGCTTTCTGAAAAGTATCAGTTTTAATGTTCCTGAAAATGTATGTGTGTCAATAAATCTTTGCTGTTATTCATTAAAAATAGTTTTTGAACCTAGCATTTATTTAGCACCCACTTGAAGGGTATGTAATACTAAACATTTGCTAATGTAATTAGAATAATTTTCTGTACCATTTAAGCATTCAATTACTAAAAAAGAAAAATACTTTTTATAAAAGTAACAATGGAGAAGTCAATATACTGGATAGAGAGTTTTTTTCCCCTCTTCGAGGTGAAACCTCATTATGGTAGGAAATAAAATAATATTGTTGCTTGATTTCTATTTAGAAAATATTATTTTGTTTGTTTTAATAGTTGAACTCACAAATTAAGAAGCAGATTTAAAGGTATGGCTTTTGGATTAGAACCCAGTGGGCAAAACTGGCAGAATGACTACTTTCTTCCTTACTTACTCTTTTATTTCCCTCTTGGTTAAAAAAACCCCACCCTACTCTGACAGCTGTTTTCCTTTTTTTATTTAGAGAAAATTATTGCTCAGTAGATTGGAGCACAGTGAGAAACTGTTCGTACCTAGCTATTTCCTGAATAGGATATGGAAACATATTTTCTAGCATAATGCTATGTCATTGAGAATATAAATTCTTTTACTTCAAAATCCTAGCTTTTTTGGCTTCATAACTGCAGCTGAGACACCAATGAGGAAGTGCTGTTCTGTACTTCTCCATAGCCCCACATTAAATTAATGAGAACAGTAGCAAAGAGGATTATGCTGTACCTTCTCATCTTGTACTTAAAAGGACAAATACAATTTGGCTGAGACTTCAGAACTGAAAAATTGCTGACCTCTATTGTTTCTAAAGGAAAGGCCAGCTGACAATTCACCACCTTCAATAACATCACAGAATCTGTAGATGTTACACACAGACATATCAATTTGTTTGTTGGATTACATAGACATTTGGTAGAAGAGCTCAGAATTTTATACAATTTCCTATTATCAGAGTAGTCTAGCCTAGCTCAAGGAAAGAATAAAAAGTGAAAACATTTGGATGGATGAATTTGGTCTTAATTTTCCTTAAGTCATTGAGTGAGAATTACATTGTTTAATCTTTTTCAAGAAGGCCCATAAATAAGGTAGAAAAATATGTTGAAATAAAAGTGACCAACTGTGACTGTTTTTACATAATTAGAAATGTTAAATTGGGTTCCTCTCTATCGCTTCTTAAAAAATGGGATGTAGTTTGTATTTAGGTGAATTCGAACAAATGTGTCCCTACTTTGTGAAAATAATTATAAAAAGTTCCAGAGATGTATGAAACATTTTTTTCTTCACTTAAGGAGTTTAAAATTTTGTAGAAATTTAGATAGATAGATAAAAGGTATTTAAGGCAGAAACAGATGCAGATTTTAATGAGTAAAACTTAGTGCTTTATTTAAATAAGACTTTTATGAATGATCAGAAAAAAGATAGCATTTAAATTGTCCATTTCTCCAAATTCCAGTTTTGCATGTCCACACTTGCATATCCAGCTTTCTATTTCATATCTCCACTCAAATCTCTCATGTACTTTTTAATTTTAACATGTCTACAAATGAAGTCTTTATTCCCCACCACTCCTAAACTGTCCTCTCTAAATCTTCCCAGTGTCAGTAAATGCCTCAACCAATCTCCCAGCTGCATCTTTAATTTCTCTCATTCCCATATAACTTATGTCTCATCAAGTCTTGTAGGTTCCATCTCCAGAATTTATTCTCACTTCTCACTCCCTTCATCATACTTTAGCCCAAGCCACCACCATCTCATTCTTTGGCTAATTCATAGCCTCCACGTGGCTTTATGCTTTCATTTCCCCTCTACAGTTTGCTTTTCACTCTGCAGCCAGAGTGATCTCTTAAAAATGCAAACCATTAGCTGGGTGTGGTGGTGCCTACCAGTATTCCTGGCTACTCTGGAGGTGGAGGCGGGAGTATCGCTTGAGCTTAGGAGCTCAAGGCTGCAGTGAGGTATGATTGTGCTACTGTACCCATGCCTGGGTGACAGAGTAAGACCCTGTCTCTTAAAAAAGAATCACATCACTCACTGCTCAAAACACACTTTAATGGTTTTTCTCATTGGACTAAGACTAAAATCTAAACTACTTACTGTGGTCTTCAAGGCCTCACCTGCACTGCCCTGCCCACCTCTCTACTTCATCTTGAGAATTTCCTCTTTTCTTTGCTCATCATGCTCCTGCCACTTCAGCTGCTGTTTGTTCCTAGAAAATTCCAAGCCATTTACATTCCGAGCCTTTCCACTTATTCTGCACTGGCCATATTCTGATCTGTTTTCTTCCAGCCTCAGGCATAGGTGAATCTTACCGTTGAGGCTTTCGTCTGTAGCTGGAGAAGATAAAAGAGGATGTATTATTTTTCTATTGCTGCCAGACAAATTGCCACACACTTTGCTGGCTTGAAACAACTCACATTTATTATTTCACAGTACTGGAGGTCAGAAGTCCAAGATGGGTTTTACAGGTGAAAATCAAACAGAGCTGTGTTGCTTTCTGGAAACTCTAAGGAAGAAACTGCCTCCTTTCCTTTTTCAGCTTCTAGAAGACCATCTGCATTCCTTGGTTCCTGGCTCATTCCTTCATCTCCAAGTGCATCACATCCACCTCTGCTTCCATTGTCACACTTGTCTCTTCTTTTCACCTCTGCTCCCCTCTTGTAAGGACCCCTGTGATTATCTGTGCCCACCAGATAATATAGAATAATCTCCCAATCTCAAGATTTTTTAACTTAATCATACACAAAGACCCTTTTGCCGTGTAAGGTAACATTCATAGATTTTTAGGCCTTAGGATGTAAACATTTTTATGGGGGCATTATTACCATACCACAGAGGGTTTGCTGAGTTATCTTCCCTCCCACATGGCTCTGCAAACTATCAGAGAAATGGGCTTTGGTTCCAAAGAGTGAAGATGCAGTCTGAATTACTCACACTCTGACACACTAAGCCTGATTAAGTCCGATTAAAATTTAGTGAGCTGGATGAGAAATCCAGTCCCCATCACTCAACAAATATTTACTGAGTAGCTGCTATGTGTGTGTACTGTCCCTATGTAGAACTTCTCTTTGGATATATTGCACCCCAACTTCTTGACCCATGGTGAAATTCAGTTTCATTCAGATGGGTTTTCATCCTGTCTTATCTTCAAAGGAGTTATCAGGAATGATGGCCCATTATTTTGTTTATCATTTGGCTTTGGCATATGCTTTTAAATATATTAGGGCCTATGCTATTCATTCTTTTAGTATGAGTGTTGCATTGTGAGTGATCATCCGAACAGGCAAAAGTGAATACACAAATAATCAAATCATGGGAACAAATCAAATCTACTGGGCCTGACATCTGTGGTGCACAAGATGGTGGTAGTTTCTTTTTCAGTTTATGTCCAGGACAAAAATACAGCTCAATCAGAAAAATGATGAGAAGACTGGGCATTTTTCTGGGAAGTAATTTCTGGATTTCAAAATCCAGGTGCTGCATTTCCTCCAGTCTTTAAAGCCCATTACTTGTGTGATGATTTACCAGCTTGTCATAGCCAGCGGGGATGAAACTCTGCAGAGACACAAAGTCTATTATCTTTATTAGAGGAGTCCTCCTGCCAAATATTACACCACTTTTTTCCTCATCTTGCCTCCATTCTTCAGTATTTAGTGAAGAATGTAAATACTGGAAAACAGAACTCATTCAGGTTATCTACCTATTCCTTCCTGAACTTTCCTCATCTTTTTGTCAGAAATATAAAGTCAACAAGAGTTGAAAATGTCATTGAAGCATACCTTCACTTCTCCCTCTCATTTAATTTTTTTTAAAAAAATATCCCCTTTACTGTTACCCTCTTTACCTTTTCTTTGGAATAATTTCTTGGTACAAAACTATTAAGCAGAAATAATGCCCACACTTCAAAAGTGATTCATATTTTAGTGCATTCCTAGAAAGAGGCACTTAATTTTTTTCTCACTCTTCTGTCCAATCCCTGCTAATTTACACTAGATTAGTCATCTTTATGGTAGCTAGGGCAAACCTGAGACTATGGTAAGACATTTTTATGCTTAGGGGAGTAAGAGAGAGAGAAAAAGATAATACAAGGTGAGCATATAAGAATATTTATTTGCCACTTTTATTTGTTGCTATTTCTTAGTATAGCCAACGCAGCTTTATACAACATGGCCTAAGCTTGCTAGCATTAATTTCTTGTCCATGATATTTTTGTTAGATATTGAATATATTCTGGAGTATTTCTCTTTGTATTCCATCTTCTTGAAGTATCCAACCACTTCATTTAAATAAACACACTTTGCTTTTTTATGTCTTGCTGCTTATGAACTTGCTATTCCCTGTGTTTGAAATGGTCTTCTCCATAACTGTTCAGCAAATTCCTGTGCATTCTTCAAGACTTAGCATAGATATCATTAGAATCTACATCTCTCTTCTCCATGCAAGCAATTAGTAATTCTTTCATCTGCTTTTATTTTTCTGCATTTGTTCATGCTTCTTTTACTTCCTTATCATCCTGCAAGGGCGATTGCCCATCTCTCTTCCCTTTGGACTGCCAGGATATTCTTGAGGGAAAGTTTCTGTCATATTCATAGCAGGTTCTTGATCAGAAAGAGTCAGGTTCAATAAATGGTGAAGAAGGGAGATTGGTAAGTAACTCCCTTTTCTGTAATACTTGGAGCCAGAACCTTTGGAAAAATATAAGCCTCATAAAAATCAAATAAAAGCAATTAGAAAACAATTAGACATTTTTAGAAAAGACTGCCAGTCATAGGATTTAGGCAACAGAATGATTTCCTGTGTAATTACAAGTTAACTAAACTGTAAAATAAATCAGATGGGTTATAGTACTTGCTTTGTCATTAACTAGCTATGTGATTTTGACAAAATAAACATTAGAGAGCCAAATTAAGCCCTCTCATCTGATAATCCTGTGGGGCACCTTTAGACTACTTATGTAAAATGGCAAGTTCATGAAATCAATGTATTCCTTTTTTTCCCCCAGAAGAAACTGTTGTGTAATGACAATGGAAAATAAGTTAACCTATTGTGGGTAAAAGCCAAAAGCCAGCAGGAATAAATTTAATAACAATTGAGACCACAGTGGCAGCCATGAAAAGACATCTTACCAAAAATTTATTGACATTTCCATGCCTTGTGGAAGCAGATGGTGCCAATGAATCTGGAAAGAGGCTTGGGATTGGAGATAAGAATTTTCTTGAAGCCTGGGGATTATAAAAGAATGAGACAACGATAGGATATTTCTTGAACTGATCAGTCACTTTACAGATGGAAAGTTCTGACTTCCTAATTGTGAAAAGCTTGTGTGTAAGAAATCAAGAGGGTCAGGCTATAGAAAAGAGCAGGAGATAGCAAATGCAGAAGAACCAAAATCATGCCAAACACACTCTCGACCACAGTGCAATAAAAATAGAAGTCAAGACTAAGAAAATAGCTCAAAATCAGGCAATTGCATGGAGATTAAACAACATCCTCCTGAATGACTTGTGTGCAAATAATGAAATTAAGGTACAAATCAAGAAGTTCTTTGAAACTAATGAGAACATAGATACAACATACCAGTATCTCTGGGACACAGCTAAGGCAGTGTTAAGAGGGAAATTCATAGCACTAAATGCCCCCATCAAAAAGTTAGAAATATTTCAAATTAATAACCTAACATCATAACTAAAAGAACTAGAGAAGCCAGAATAAATCAGCCTCAAAACTAGCAGAAGACAAGAAATAACCAAAATCATAGCTGAACTGAGAGAAATTGAGACACAAAATCTATTCAAAAGATCAGTGAATCCAGGAGTTGGTTTTTTGAAAGAAATAATAAGAGAAATGCAAATCAAAACCACAATGAGATGCCATCTCACACCAGTTAGAATGGCGATCATGAAAAAGTCAAGAAACAACAGATGCTGGAGAGGATGTGGAGAAATAGGAATGCTTTTCAACTGTTGGTGGGACTGTAAACTAGTTCAACTATTGTGGAATTCAGCATGGCGATTCCTTAAGGATCTAGAGCTAGAAATACCATTTGACCCAGCCATCCCATTACTGGGTATATATGCAAAGGATTATAAAACATGCTGCCATAAAGACACATGCACACATATGTTTATTGCGGCACTATTCGCAATAGCAAAGACTTGGAATCAACCCAAATGTCCAACAGTGATAGACTGGATTAAGAAAATGTGGCATATATACACCAAGGAATACTATGCAGCCATAAAAAATGATGAGTTCATGTCCTTTGTAGGGACATGGATGAAGCTGGAAACCATCATTCTCAGCAAACTATCGCAAGGACAAAAAACCAAACACCGCATGTTCTCACTCATAGGTGTGAATTGAACAATGAGAACACATGGACACAGGAAGGGGAACATCACACACTGGGGCCTGTTGTGTGGTGGGGAGAGAGGGGAGGGATAGCATTAGGAGATATATCTAATGCTAAAAGACGAGTTAATGGGTGCAGCACACCAACATGGCACATGTATACATATGTAACAAACCTGCACGTTGTGCACATGTACCCTAAAACTTGAAGTATAATAATAATAATAAAAAATAATGATAGGCCACTAGCTAGACAAATAAAGTAGAAAAAAGAGAAGATCCAAATAGATACAGTTAGAAATGATGAAAAGAATGTTGATGAAAAGAATGTTACCACTGACCTCACAGAAATAAAAAACAACCATCAGAAACTACTACAAATACCTCAGTGCATACAAATTAGAAAACCTGGAAGAGATGCATAAACTCCTGGACACGTACACCCTCGCAAGTCTGAATCAGGAAAAAACTGGTTTCCTGAACAGACCAATAATGAGCTCCAGAATTGAATCAGTAATAAATAGCATACCAACCAAAAAATAAATAAAAACAAAAAACAAAACAACAACAACAAAAAACAAAAAACCCCCCACAAAACCCAGGACCTGATGTATTCACAGCTGAATTCTACCAATACAGAAATGATTCCAAAATACTGAGGAGGAGGTACTCCTCCCCAACTCATTCTATGAGGCCAGCATCATCCTGATACCAAAGTCTGGCAGAGAAACAACAACAAAAAAGAAAACCTCAGGCCAATATCTTTGATGAACATCAATGCAAAAATCTTCAACAAAATACTTGCAAACCAAATCCAGCAGCACATCAAAAAACTAACCCACCATTATCAAGTAGGCTTCCTCTATGAGGTGCAATGTTGATTCACCATATGCAAATCAATAAGTATGATTCATCAAATAAACAAAACTAAAGACACATGATTATCTCAGTTATTATCTCAATAGATGCAGAAAAGGCTTTTGATAAAATTCAACACAATTTCATGTTAAAAATTCTCAAAAAACTAGGTATTGAAGGAGAATACCTCTAATAAGAACCATCCATGAAAACCTCACAGCCAACATTATACTGAATGGGCAAAAGCTGAAAGAATTCCTCTTGAAAACCAGTACAAGATAAGGATGCCCTCTGTCACCATTCCTATTCAATATAGTATTGGAAGTCCTAGCCAGGGCAATCAGGCTAGAAAAAGAAATAAGGGGTATCCAAATAGGAAGAGAGAAAGTAAAACTATCTCTGTTTGCAGACATGATTCTATAGGTAGAAAACCCAATAGTCTTGGCCCAAAAGCTCCTTAAGCTGATAAACAACTTCAGCAAAGTTTCAGGGTACAAAAATCAGTGTAGAAAAATCACTAGCATTCCTATACACCAACAGCCAAGCTGAGAGCCAAATCAGAAAGGCAATCTCATTCACAATTGCTACAAAGGTATAAAATACCTAGGAATATAGCTAAACAATGAGGTGAAAAATCTCCCAAAGAAATGAGAGAAGGCACAAATGAATGGAAAAACATTTCATGCTCATGGATAGGAAGAATCAATATTATTAAAATGGCCATACTGCCCAAAGCAATTTACAGATTCAGTGCTATTCCTATCAAACTAACAATGACATTCTTCACAGAACTAGAAAAGACTATTTAAAAATTCATATGGAGCCAAAGCAAAGCTCAAATAACCAAGGCAATCCCAAGCAAAAAGAACAAAGCTGGAGGCATCATATTACCTGACTTTAAACTATATTATGGGGTTACAGTAACCAAAACAGTATGATACTGGTACATAAACAGACACATAGACTGTATTAGTCCATTGTCACACTGCTATAAAGAAACTAATTGAGACTGGGTAATTTATAAAGAAAAGAAGTTTAATTGACTCACAGTTCTGCATGGCTGGGAAGGCCTCAGGAAACTTACAGTCATGGCAGAAGGTGGAAGGTAAGCAAGGCATGTCTTACATGGCAGTAGGAGAGTAAGAGAAAGCAGGGGAAATGCCAGACACTTATCAAACAACCAGAATGTGTGAGAACTCCCTCACTATCAGGAGAACAGCATGGGGGAAACTGCCCCCATGATCTAGTCCCTCCCACCGGGTTCCTCCCTTGACATGTGGGGATTACAATTCAAGATGAGATTTGGGTGGGAACACAGAGCTAAACCATATCATTCTACTCCTGGCCCCTCCCAAATCTTATGTTATTTTCACATTTCAAAACCAATTGTGCCTTCCCAATAGTCTCCCAAAGTCTTAACTCATTCCAGCATTAACCCAAAAGTCCAAGTTCAAAGTCTCATCTGAGACAAGGCAAGTCCCTTCTGCCTATGAGCCTGTAAAATAAAAAAAACAAGTTAGTTACTTCCAAGATACAATGGGGGTACAGGTTTTGGGTAAATGTTCCCATTCCAAATAAAAGAAACTGGCCAAAAACAAAGGGACTACAGGCCCCATGCAAATTCAGAAGCTGGCCGAGCAGTCATTAAATCGTTTTTTTTTGTTTTTTGTTTTTTGTTTTTGAGATGGAGTTTTGCTCTTGTTGCCCAGGCTGGAGTGCAACAGTGCAATGTCGGCTCACTGCAACCTCTGCCTCCTGGGTTTAAGCGATTCTCCTGCCTCAGCCTCCCAAGTAGCTGAGATTACAGGCATGCACCACCATGCCTGGCTAAATTGTTGTATTTTTAGTAGAGACGGGGTTTCACCATGTTGGTCAGGCTGGTCTTGAACTTCTGACCTCAGGTGATCCACCCGTCTCGGCCTCCCAAAGTGCTGGGATTATAGGTGTGAGCCACCGCACCCAGCCCAGTCATTAAATCTTGAAGCTCCAAAATTTCCTTTGACTCTGTGTCTCACATCTAGCACACCCATGGCCTTGAGTAGCTCTGCCCCTGTGTCTCTGCAGAGTGTAGCCCCTGTGGCTGCTTTCATGGGCTGGCATTGAGTGCCTGAGGCTTTTCCACATGCATGGTGCAAGCTGTTGGTGGATCTGTCTTTCTGGGGTCTGGAGGATGCTGGCCCTCTTCTCACAACTCCACTAGGCAGTTCCCCAGTGGGGACTCTTTTTGAGTGCTCCAACCCCATATTTCCTTTCTGCACTGCCCTAGCAGAGGTTCTCCATGGGGGTTCCACCCCTGCAGCAGATTTCTGTCTGGACATCCAGGCTTTCCCATAAATCCTCTGAAATCCAAGCAGAAGCTCCCAAACCTCAACTCTTGTCTTCTGCACACATGCAGGCCCAACACCACATGGAAGCTGCCAAGGCTTGGGGCTTGCGCCTTCTGCAGCAATGGCCTGAGCTGTACCTTGGCCCTTTTCAGCCACAGCTGGAGCTGGAGTGGCTGGGACTCAGGGCATCAAGTCCCAAAGCTGCACAGAGCAGCAGGCCCTGGGCCCGGCCCATGAAGCCACTTTTTCCTCCTAGACCTATGAGTCTGTGATGGGAGGGGCTGCTGTGAAGTTCTCTGACATGTCCTAGAGACATTTTCCCCATTGTCTTGGCTATTACCATTCAGCTCCTTGTTACTTATGTAAATTTCTGCAGCCAGCTTGAATTACTCCTGAGAAAATGGGTTTTTCTTTTCTACCACATAGTCAGGTTGCAAATTTTCCAATCCCTTATGCTCTGCTTCCCTTTTAAACATAAGTTCCAATTTCAAACCATCTCTTTGTGAATGCATATAACTGGATGTTTTCAGAATAAGCCAGGTCACCTCTTGAATACTTTGCTGCTTAGACATTTCTTCCCCCAGATACCCTAAATCATTTATCTCAAGTTCAAAGTTACACATATCTCTAAGGCAGGGACAAAATGCTGCCAGTCTTTTTGCTAAAGTATAACAAGGGTGACCTTTGCCCCAGTTCCCCATAAGTTCCTCATCTTCATCTGAGACCACCTCGGCCTGGACTTCATTGTCCATATCATTATCAGTATTTTGGTCAAAACCATTCAAGAAGTCTCCAGGAAGTTCCAAACTTTCCCACATCTTCCTGTCTTCTTCTGAACCCTCCAAACTGTCCCAACCTCTGCCCATTACTCAGTTCCAAAGTCGCTTCCACATTTTCAGTTTATCTTTATAGCAGTACCCCACTATCTCAGTACCAGTTTTCTGTATTTGTCCATTTTTACACTGCTCTAAAGAAACTACTTGAGACTGGGTAATTTACAAAGAAAGGAGGTTTAATTGACTCACAGTTCTGCATGGCTGGGGAGGCCTCAGGAAACTTACAAACATGACAGAAGGCAAAGAGTAAGCAAGGTGTGTCTTACATGACAGCAGGATAGAGAGAGAGAGAGCAGGGGAAATGCCAGACACTTGTCAAACAACCAGATCTTGTGAGAACCTCCTCAGTATCATGAGAACAGCATGGAGGAGACCACCCCCATGATCCAATCACCTCCCATCTCATCCCTCCCTTGACACTTGGGGATTACAATTTGATATAAGATTTGGGTGGGGACACACAGCCAAACCATATCATAGGCCAATGAAACAGAATAGAGAGCTCAGAAATCAGGCCACACATGTATGACCATCTGATCTTTGACAAAGCTGAGAAAAACAAGCAATGGGGAAAAGACTCCCTATTTAAGCAATGGTGCTGGGATAACTGACTAGCCATATGCAGACTGGAGCTGGACCCCTTTCTTACACCCTGTACAAAAAGCAACCCAGCGTGGATTAAAGACTTAAATATAAAACCCCAAATTATAAAAACCTGGAAGACAACCTAGGCAATACCATCCTGGACATAGGAATGGGCAAATATTTCATGACAAAGACACCAAAAGGAATCACAAGAAAAACAAAAATTGACAAATGAGATCTAATTAAACTTAAGAACTTCTGCACAGCAAAAGAAACTATCAACAGAGTAAACAGAAAACTTACAGAATGGGAGTAAATATTTGCAAATTATGCATCTAACAAAGGTCTAATATCCAGCATCTATAAGGAACTTAAATTTACAAGAGAAAAACAACCCCATAAAAAAGTGGGCAAAGGACATAAATGGACACTTTTCAAAAGAAGACATACATAGGGCCAAGAATCATATGAAAAAAAAGCTCAATCACTGATCATTAGAGAAATGCATATCAAAATCACAATGAGACACTATCTCACACCAGTCAGAAATGCTATTAAAAGTCAAAAAATAACAGATGCTAGCAAGGTTGGGGAGAAAACAGTTGTACACTGTCGGTGGGAGTCTAAATTAATTCAACCATTGTAGAAAGTAGTATGGTGATTCCTCAAAGAGCTAAAAGCCGAACTACCATTTGATCCAGCAATCCCATTACTGGGTATATACCTAAAGGAATGTAAATCATTCTACCAAAAAAGACACATGCATGTGAATGTTCATTGCAGCATTATTCACAATAGCAAAGAAATGGAATCAACCTAAATGTCCATTAGTGGCAGATTGCATAAAGAAAATATGGTACATACACACCATGGAATAGTATGCAGCCATAAAAAAGAGTGAGATCATGTCTTTTGCAGGAATATGGATGGAACTGGAGGCCATTATCTTTAGCAAACTAATGCAGGAACAGAAAACCAAATACCACATGTTCTCACTTATAAGTGGAAGCTAAATGATGAGAACTTATGAACACAAAGAATGAAACAACAGACACTGGGGCCTACTTGAGGGTGGAGGGTGGGAGGAGAGAGAGAAGCTAGAAAGAAAACTATTGGGTACTGGGCTTAATACCTGGGTGGTGTAATAATCTGTACAACACACCCCCATGACATGAGTTTACCTATGTAAGAAACCTTCACATGTTTCTAAAATAAAAAACCTAAAATAAAAGTTAAAAAAAAAAAAGAAAAGAAAAGGGCAGGAGAGCATATATTGTTGGAGTTTCTTGAGGTTTCTGGTGACAAATATTACAGGGTAAGAAGCAACTTAGAGAAGAGGCTGATGGTATACATTTTCTAACACCATGAAAGGATGCAAATAAAGGTTTTCATGATTTTTAGTCTGTCGGCAATAAATATAGTACCATCTCTTCTGATAAATGACTATGCTCCAGTGATAGACTTTCTTGTTTGAAAATCTTTTGCCCAAGACAAAAAAGTGGAGTTCAGGTATACACAGATCACTAATAATGAACTGATAATATGAATGCTTCTAGACCACAGAAAATTACACTTCTAGAGGTCTTGGGACAAATAGAGTACTTCAAGGGGTAGTTTGATAAGATAAGAAATATGTATGTGGTTTCTGCCCAGTTTCCTGGCACACAACTGTTAAAACCCTTGGAATCTCTGAGGTGACATGTCGTTTTGTATGCTAATGTGACTAATGGCTGGGGTCTCCTGGATTGCCTTAGGGGTGGGGGCTGGTTGCCAAGGGAGCCAACCTTGTAATTGGAGGATTGGAATTTTCAGCCCTTCCCTCTATCTCCTGATGAGGGAAGAGGGCCTGGAGGCTGGGCAAATCACCAATGGCCAATACTTTAATAAATCATGCCTATGTAATGAAGCCTCCATAAATATCTATCCAGTATGGGGTTGGAGAGCTTCTGGGTTGGTGAACACATGGAGGTGCTGGGAGGATAGAGCACTTGGAGAGGACATGGAAGCTCTGCACCCTTTCCCTATACCTTCCCCTATGCATCTTTTTCATCACCTGTTCTTGAGTTTTATCATTTTATAATGTACCAGTGATTTAGTAAGTAAACTGTTTCCCAAGTTCTTTGAGCCATTCTAGCAAATTATCAAACTTGAGGAGGTGGGAATCTCTGATTTATAGCTAGTTGGTCAGAAGCACAAGTGACAACCTGAACTTGCAATTAGTATCTGAAATGAGAGGCCAGACAGTCTTCTGGGACTGAGCTGTCTAGCCTTTGGGATCTGAGGCTAACTCCAGGTAAATAGTGTGACAGTTGAATTGGTATGGGAAAAGCCACCACTCATTTGGTGGTCAAAAGTATTGGTGCGAATATAGAGGAAAAGAGTTTGCTTTTCCTATACAGATAGAGAAGCAGTAGTAGTCTAAGAATGATTGGTATGCAAGTAGTTTAAGAAAATCAGTAGAGATAAGAAACACAGGGAAGATTACAGATAAGGGTGAAGTGACAATAAGGGCCCACATTTGCTGTAGACAAACATGGTAACTATAAAGGTTAATCTAGCAGGTTAGAATTTAGATGTTCCCCAGTAGTACCCTGCACAGCCTTGTATACCTTCCATCATTCATTCAAATCAGGATCAAGTATTTGTAGTACTGAACTTCATTTTAACATTCAGTCATTTTTCCAGTTTTACTCATTTGCTGACTAAACTTCCTTTGACAAGGCACAAAGCCTTAATTGCAGCATCATTTTAGAAAAGGCTATGTACCTCACCACTTAGGAAAAACTTCTTCAACAGAATATTTTTTCCTAAGATGGTTTGTTTATGTGTGTACAGTTAAAGTTGGCATTTTTCTTGATCATCTCCCTAATTTATCAGCCATATTGCTACTGAAATTTCTTTGTTTGGTCAACATATATATTTCAGAGCTTAGGAATTTATAGGAATCACTCTTGTTAAGGCAATCAGAGAAGTAAATTGGCCTCTGGATCCTTATTTTGTGTGATATATGTGTGTTTATTAATTCTTTCCTAATATAATTTACTATGTTGCTATTAAATATAGTAATTCAAGGTTGTCAAGTTATGTGACATTGCGTGGAATGAAAGTCTTTAAATGTTATTATTAGCAGTTGTTAATTTAGCATGATTTGTTAAGTAGGCATTTAGATATCTCTTTACTGAGATCCCAAATCTACTGTTCCATGAGCTCCAGTTCCCAATGTGATGCAAAGAGGGCCAGGTGTCACTTACATGTAAAGTGGGTTGTGTTACAAAGAGGAACCCTGATCTTAGGGAGTCCAAGTTTTAAAAAATAATGGCCAGTGAGCCTGCCTGCCCTTTGCTTTGGAGGAAGATACTATCTCTATTAGTTTTACAACTAGGCTGTTCATTTTACAAACATGTTTGAAAAGATAGTCTAGCAGAAACCTCTGCTAGCAAGCTGTGCAGAAATATGAGAGATTCGTGGAGAATCCCAATATGATTTTCTTAAATATTTCTATTCTTAACTCTAATTATAATTCAAGGTTATAATGTGCTTATTCAGTAAGGAAACAATTATTTCATCTCAAGCAATTGAAGATATCTTCTCATCTAAGTTTGGATGACAACCTGAGATTTAAATTCAGACTCGACTGAGTTCTTGTTGGCCAACCAAGACTGCCACAATGGCAAAATCATTGACCCTTACATGGAGTGATCTCACAGCTCATGTCTACTTGTCAGCGGCATTTGAACCAGAGCAACTTCATCTTGAGTGAGGGCTAGGAAAATGAGGCTGGGACTTGCTGGGCTGCTTTCCCAGAGAGGTAGGTATTCCTGGCTTCTAGATCTTTATGTTAAGGGAACAGATTGATAATTTTACTAAACAGACCCAGACTTGGGAGTATCCTGATATCCTGATATCTTGAGAACAGAAGCATTCCTAATTTTGATTTAAATATAATAATATTGATTCTTGCAAATATAGTAATTAAGAAAATTAATTCTTTATCACAAAACCTTGTAGCAGAGCACATCTCTCCATGATCTCTTTTTATCCTATATAGAAACAAGTATTTTACCTAGGGTGGACACGTTCCTTCTCTTACTTTCGAGAACTCCCTACTCTATCTATGGATTATCTGTACTTCCACCACTTTCTTTTTTTTTTTTTTTTTTGAGATTGAGTCTCCGTCTGTCGCCCAGGCTGGAGTGCAGTGGCATGATCTCGGCTCACTGCAACCTCTGCCTCCTGAGTTCCAGCGATTCTACTGCCTCAGCCTCCTGGGTAGCTGGGACTACAGGCATGTGCCACCATGTCTGGCAAATTTTGTATTTTTAGTAGAGATTGGGTTTCACCATGTTGGCCAGGCTGGTCTTGAACTCCTAACCTCAGGTGATCCGCCTGCCTCGGCTTTCCAAAGTGCTGGGATTACAGGCGTGAGCCAGTGTGCCCAGCCTGCTTCCTTAATAAACTTGCTTCTGCTTTGCACTGTGGACTCACCTTGAATTCTTTCTTGTGTGAGATCCAAGAACCCTCTTTTGGGGTCTGGATCCGGACCCCTTTCTTGTAACATACTGAGTTCCAATCACATGGATTTGGAGTTTATATCAGTTGAATCTAATTAAGGTACTACACATCTCCCACCCAGGTGTCTATATCATTGAATTGGACTTTGTATTCTTTTACTTATAAGAAATATAAATAGTTTCCTGTCTACATCTAAAATATCTTTGAACTTGATGGAATCTTACATTTTCTCCCTCATATATATTCTGTTTGGTTGAGTCACATAATTCTGGATAATAAATAATATCTGAAATTCGAAGTTTCATCATAATCATGTTTCACCTACTGTCATATCTTCTAAGGCTATTTGACTGGCACTAATAAGATAAAGTTGTTTCAGATGCCCTAGAATGACAAATTTCAGGAATTAATTTCTTTTTTAGGCTGAAGTAGCTTAGTAAAATGTTAAAATAATATTCATTGATTTTATTTTCTTTATACGAGTGACAGCTTTTCTCTCCCATCTTTCATGAGAATATAAAACTAAAGTGTAGTTAATAACTTCATTGATGCTGAGTTTGTATTTTCTCTTTCATCTTTTACTGCTTTTTGGCATATAGGATGTAAGATTTGTTTAACGTGGTTTCCCAAACTCTTTGGTTTTATTGATGGGTGTCTCTAAATCACTTACTGCTACCTGTAGTTATAATAAATCTAACAGGAGCATCTTTAAAAAATTCAACTTTTTTTTTTCAGTAGCAGAGCTGCCATGTTTGCTATAAAATGTAGTTTCAGGTTGATAGCATTTATTATCTTACACAGAGTACAACATTTAAACAAAAGGGATATAGCGAGAAGTAACTTTCCTTCCTCCAAAGGGTCCTATGCTTTCTTTTTTATCAGCAACAACTTAGGCAAGAATTAATTCTAGAGAGTGATTTCAGAAAGGGTCTTTAGGAATTTACCTCAATATAATATAAGCTGAATATGATATGCCCACAGCTAGTATCATAGTGAATTGGGGAAAACTTGAAAACTTTTCCTCTAAGATCTGGAACAGACAAGAAAGCCCACAGTTACCACTGTTATTCAATAGAATACTGGAAGTCCTAGCTAGAGCAATCAGGCAAGAGAAAGAAATAAAAGACATGCAATTAGCAAAGGAAGAAGTGAAATTATCCTTGTTTGCAAATGACATGATCTTATATATGGAAAAACCTAAAGACTCTACCAAAAATGATTACAACTGATAAACAAATTAAGTAAAGTTGCAGGACACAAAATCAACATACAAAGATTAGTAGCATTTCTATATGCTGACAGTGAACAATCTGAAAAAAAATAAGTAATTTTTTTTTTACAATAGCCAGAAATAAAACTATGTATCTAGGGAATAACTTAACCAAAGAAGTGAAAGATTTCTACAGGAAAACTATAAAACACTGATGAAAGAAATTAAAGAGGAGACAAAAACAAGGAGAGATATTCTATGTTCATGGATTGGGAGAATCAATATTGTTAAAATGTGCATAGTGCCCAAAGCAATCTACAGATTCAATGCAATTTCTATCAAAATACAAATGACATTCCTCACAGAAATAGAAATAAACAATCCTAAAATTCATATGGAACCACAAAAGACCCGCAATAGACAATGCTATACTAAGCAAAAAGAATACAACTGGAGAAATCACATTACCCGACTTCAAATTACACTACACAGCTATAGTAACCAAAGCAGCAAGAAACTGGCATGAAACACACACACACATAGACAATTGAAACAGGACAGAGTGCCCAGGAACAAATTCACCCACCTATGGTGAACTCATTTTCAACAAAGATACCAAGAACATACCCTGGAGGAAAGACAGTCTCTTCAATAAATGGTGCTTGGAAACCTGGATATCTAAATGCAGAAGAATGAAACTACACTCTTATTTGCATGTGCTTTTGGGATCTTAGTCATGAATTCTTTGCTTATGCCAGTGTCCAGAAGAGTTTTGCCAATGTTATATTCTAGAGTTTTTATGGCTTCAGGACTTAAATGTAAGTCTTTGATCCATCCTGAGTTGATTTTTATATAATTTTTATATAAGGTAAGAGATGGGTATTCAGTTTTTTGTTTTTTTTTTTTAGACAGAGTCTTGCTCTGTCACCAGGTTGGAGTGCAGCGGTGGGATCTTGGCTCACTGCAATCTTTGCATCCTGGTTCAAGCGATTCTCCTGCCTCAGCCTCCAGAGTAGCTGGGACTACAGGCGCGTGCCACCATGCCCAGGTAGTTTTTGTATTTTTAGTAAAGACAGGGTTTCACAATGTTTGCCAGGATGGTCTCGATCTCTTGACCTTGTGATCTACCTACCTCAGCCTCCCAAAGTGCTGCAATTACAGGCATGAGCCACCGAACCTGGCCGGGGATTCAGTTTTATTCTTCTACGTGTGGCTTTCCAGTTTTCCCAGCACCATTTATTGAATAGGGTGTCCTTTGCCAAATTTATGTTTTTGTATGCTTTGTTGAAGATCAGTTTGCTGTATTTGGCTTTATTTCTGGGTTCTCTATTCTGTTCTATTGGTCTATATGCTTATTTTTATACCATGCTGCTTTGGTAACTTTAGCCTTACAGTGTAATTTCAAGTTGGGTAATGTGACGCCTCCAGTTTTGTTCCTTTTGCTTAGTATTGCTTTGGCTATGCAGGTTCTTTATCAGTTCCATATGAATTTTAGGATTGTTTTACCTAGTTCCGTGAAGAATGATAATGGTTTTTTTGATGGGAATTACAATGAATTTGTAGATTGTTTTTGGCTGTATAGTCATTTTCACAATGTTGATTCTTCCCATCCATGAGCATGGGATGTGTTTCCATTTGTTTGTGTCATCTGTGATTTCTTTCAGCATTGTTTTGTAGTGTTCCTTGTAGAGATCTTTCACCTCCTTGGTTAAGTATATTCCTAAGTATTTGATTTTTTTTTTCAGTGGTTGTAAAAGGGATTGAATTATTGATTTGATTCTCAGCTTGGTCATTGTTGGTGTATAGCAATGCTAGTGATTTGTGTACATTGATTTTGTATCCTGTGACTTTACTGAATTTACTTATCTCTATAAATTTTAGAATAGTTTTTTTCTAATTCTGTGTAAAATGGCATTGGTAGTTTGATAGGAATAGTGTTGAATCTGTAGATTACTTTAGGCAATATAGCCATTTAAAAAATATTGATCCTTCCTATCCATGAGCATGGAATGTTTTTCCTTTCCATTTGTTTGTGTCATTTCTGATTTCTTTAAGTAGTGTTTTGGAGTTTTCCTCATAGAGACCTGTCACCTCTTTGGTTAGATGTATTCCTAGATATTTTATTCTTTATGTGGCTATTGTAAATGGAATTACATTCTTGATTTGCCTCTCAGCTTGAACATTATTGGTATATAGAAATGCTACTGATTTTTGTACATTGATTTTGTATCCTGAAACTTTACTGAAGTAAAGTTCCAGGATCCTTTTGATGGAGTCTTTAGGGTTCTCTAGGTATAGAATCATATCATCAGCAAAGAGCAATAGTTTGAATTCTTTTCCTATTTGGATGCCTTTTATTTCTTTCTCTTGCCTGATTACTCTGGCTAGAACTTCCAGTACTATGTTGAATAGGAATGGTGAGAATGGGCATCCTTGTATTGTGCTGTTCTAGTTCTTAAGGGGAATGCTTCCAGCTTTTGCTTTTGCCCATTCAGTACAATGTTGGCTGTGGATTTGTCATAGATGGTTTATATTATTTTGAGGTATATTCCTTTGATGCCTCATTTGTTGAGGTTTTTTATCATGAAAGAATGCTGGATTTTATTGAAAGCCTTTTTCATGTCTTTCAAGATAATCATGTGGTTTTTGTTTTTAATTTTGTTTATATGGTGAATCACATTTATTGATTTGCATGTGTTGAACCAACCTGGCATCCCAGGAATGAAATCCACTTGATCATGGTGAATTAATTTTTTGATTTGCTGCAGGATTTGGTTTGATAGTATTTTTTTGAGGATTTTTGCATCTATGTTCATCAGGGATATTGGCCTATAGTTTTCTTTTTTTGTTGTGCCTTTGCCAGGTTTTGGAATCAGGGTGATGCTCGTTTCATAGAGAGTTAGGGAGAAGTCCTTCCTCCTTAATTTTTTTTGGAATAATTTCAGTAGAATTGTTACTAGCTCTTCTTTGTATGCCTGGTAGAATTCAGCTGTTAATTCAGTCTGTCCAGGGCTTTTTGGTAGGTTTTTCATTATTGATTCAATTTGTGAACTTGGTATTGGTCTGTTCAGGGATTCAATTTCTTCCTGATTCAAACTTTGGAGGTTGGATGTTTCCAGGAATTTATCCATTTCCTTTAAATTTTATAGTTTGTGTGCTTAGAGGTGTTCATTGTAGCCTCTGAAGATCTTTTGTACTTCTGTGCATCAGTTGTAATGTCACAATTATCATTTCTGATTGTGATTTTGGATATTCTCTCTTTTTTTCTTTGTTAATCTAGCTAGCAGTCTATTGATCTTGTTTATCCTTTTAGAAAAGTAAGTTTTGGTCTTGTTGATTCTATGTATCAATTTTGGGGTCGCAATTTCATTCAGTTCTGCTTTGATTTTAGTTATTTATTTTCTTCTGCTAGATTTGGGGTTAGTTTTTTCCGGGGTTAGTTTTTTTTTCCTGTTTTTCTAGTTCCTGTAGGTCAGCCTGCTTTGCTTTTCTTTTCCTTTTTGTTTGTTTTTGAGATGAAGTCTTGCTCTGTCACACAGGCTGGAGTGCAGTGGCATGATCTCAGCTCGCTGCAACCTCTGCCTCCCAAGTTCAAGTCTCGTGCCTCAGCCTCCCAAGTAGCTGGGAATACAGGTGTGTGCTACCGTGCCCGGCTAATTTTTGTATTTTAGTAGAGATTGGGTTTCACCATGTTGGCCAGGCTGGTCTTCAAATCCTGGCCTCAAGTGATCCACCTGTCTCAGCTTTCCAAAGTGCTGGGATTACAGGTGTGAGCCACCACCCCCGGCACCATACTACTTTTCTTAGTGACTATATTAATTTACATTTCCACCAACAGTGCTTGCTAACACTTATTTTCTGGTTTTTTTTTTTTCACAGTAGTTATCCTAATGGGTATGAAGTTATATCTTATTATAGTTGTTATTTTCATTTTTCTAGTGATTAATGATGTTAAACATTTTTTCATATAAATGTTGACTGTTTATATACCTTCTTCAGTGAACTGTCTATTCAAGATCTTCGCTCATTTTTAAATTGGGTTTTTATTTTGTGGCTTATGTTGTTGAGTCGTAGGAGCTCTTTATGTATTCTGGATATTAATCTCTTATCAGCTACATGATTTGCAAATATGTTTTCCCATTCTCTAGGTTGTCTTTTCACTCTGTTGATTGTGTTCATTGGTGCATAGAAGCTTTTAAGTTTATTGTCATCCCATTTGTCTATTTTTGCTTTTGTCATTGTCATTGTCATTTTGTCATTGTCAAATCTAATGTCATAAAGACTTTCTTTAAAAATAATTTTTAGAGGGTTTTAGGCCATCTTTTTAGGTTTTTAATTCATTTTGAGTTAATTTTTCTATAGTATAATGTTTTTCCAACATAATTTGTTCAAGACACTGTCCTTTCCCCATTGAGTGGTCTTGGCACTGTTATTGAAGATCATTTGACCATATATGTGAGATTTCATTTCAGGGATATCTCTTAAATTCCATTGGTATATATGTCTGTCTTTATGACAGTATCATACTGTTTTGATTACTGTTGCTTTATAACAGGTTTTGAAATCAGAAAGTATGAGACCTCCAACTTTGTTTTTCTTTTCTCTCTCTCTATATATTTTTGGCTATTTCGAGTATTTTGTTTTTAACTGGCTTTTCTATTTGTAGGGCAGAGTAAGTAGAAGTTGCTTTTTAAGAAAAGTAGATGGGTTAAGTCAGAGGAAGAGATGCAACTCATGGGTGCCTGTGATGCAATGCAATATGAGGGTGCAGAAATACATTGGGAGGGCTGGGCATGGTGGCTCATTCCTGTAATCCCAGCACTTTGGGAGGCCAAGGCAGGCAGATTGCTTGAGCTCAGGAGCTCAAGATCAGCTTGGGAAACGTAGTAAAACCTCATCTCTTAAAAAAATCCATTGGGAGAAAAAGAGAAAAACCACCACCACCACCTCAATAAAAATCTACTTCCGGCCAGGCGCGGTGGCTCATGCCTGTAATCCCAGCACTTTGGGAGGCCGAGGTGGGTGGATCACGAGGTCGGGAGATCGAGACCGTCCTGGCTAACACGGTGAAACCCTATCTCTACTAAAAATACAAAATATTAGCCAGGCGTGGTGGTGGGCACTTGTAGTCCCAGCTACTTGGAGGCTGAGGCAGGAGAACGGCTTGAACCCGGGAGGCAGAACTTGCAGTGAGCCAAGGTTGCACCACTGCACTCCAGCCTGGGTGACAGAGCGAGACTCTGTCTCAAAAAAAAAAAAAAAAAAAAAAAAAAAAAGTAGACTTCCAGCACAAGCCTTGGAACCTATGTGCAGGAACTTTTCCTTAAATTTGTAACCATGTCCGTCAGTGTGTTTTTCTTTCTTTTACAATTTGGGGATGTTGAAGACACCTTACTGGAATTGTAGGTTGAACCAAAACTGACTAAACTTTGAACTTTGAGGATTTTAATAAGTATTTTGCTCCTTCACTCATGAAATGCATCCCTGACACTATAATATGCTCTGGACTTGCGGTGGTGCCTACAGTGATGGGCAAAGCAGACCTGATCCTTGCCCTCAAAGAAATTGACTTAGCAGCTTCTTGTGAATATGGACAGAGCTGAGCATGTGCGTTGATGTAAGAGACAACTCCAAGTTTGCCTCTTCAGCTGCAGAATGTAGTCCTCTGTTTTTTCATGGGCTTGTTCTTTGAAGAGTTTTTAAGATGAAGGGACATTTTGCTAGTTTCCTATATGGGAAATTCAAATACTCCCTGGCTATGAACTGGAGACAAAACACGTGCCATTCTATAACTTTAACAGGAAATTTTAATTTAATTTAAATATGTTTTAGATTTAAGTAAATGATTTATTTCCTCCTCAAAAGTCATGAAAGAACCTCTCATGCTGTATGGAGTAGTGAGAGCCAAGATATTTGGCAAGAGGGAATTGGAAAATAATTGATGTTATGATCTGCTGCATGGAGGGAGGGGCCAAATTGTACCAAAACAGGTTTTAAGGAATTATTGACAGGAAAATGTGCTTTCTGGGAACTTCTCTGCCTTGGGGTTGAAAACTAACGCATGAAAAAATTAGATTTTATCTGGAGGATATTCATCACCTAGATACATTTTCTTTCAGAGGGGTTAAAAATATTCAGCAGCTACTTAAGGCCCTGTTGTCCTGGCACATAGCCCACATTATATAAGTATTAAACAGCAAATTTAAAATGTACCAAAGTTTATGTAGTTTCTTTGATTTTATTTGAAAATCTTTGAGGTTTATAGCAAAAACGGAGGAAATTAATGGAATTGGGAGAATGTATATGTAACACAGAAACTTATTTTGCTAGGAACTTTTATAATATGACACAGCAACATTATAAAGTTATACAGCCCCTTTTATTGTTCAAATGTAATGTTTAGCTCTTGATATTAATTTGTGTGTTTTGAAGGCTTTTTGCTGGTTTTGGGTGGTTTGCGATAATGCTATACTGAAATGATGGATCTCCATATGTTCATGAGCTTCTGAGGAATTAGAATTAGGTTAACAATTTTGTCATGAGGTGCTCAATGTTCTAGAAGTCATCTTTGTCTTTGGTTTGGTTCACATTCTGCAAAATCTCCAGACATTGCCGTAAACATATTTAGAGAAAGAAAGAGAGCATTCAGAACTTACTCTATGAAATATTATTTCTTTGGATTGTTCTCTATACCAAAGGATGAAGACAGGGCCCTGACAATGCAAATTACTTTTAAAAAATGGAATGTGCCATTTGTTTGCTAAATTATTTAATTTTCTTTTCTATGTATGTGAAATTTTAGCTGTAAAATGTATAGTTTGTTAGAACTTCTTAATTAGACCTGTGAAAATATCTTTAAAATATTTGCATTCCAAAAATATGTTCAATTATCTATAAAATGCTTCAGTCGGGTATTGTAGCTTATGGAAACACTGACATGTTATATTGTATTAGCATAACAAGAAAGGATCTATGAAATGCCCTGATAAAAGATTAGTCTGCCAAGGTTTCGTTAGTGTTAATATGAAAAAGATGACATTGGCAAAAAGTAAAACTTTAGACTTTGGGAAATGCTTCCAATACTGAAGCTGCTATGTCTTTGATTTTATTTTCTAGGTCATTGTTTCCCAAACTAGATGCTGAATCCCGGTGAGACTGTGAAGATATTGTGAGTGTTCTTGGAGATCAGAGCAGACAACATCCATCGGAGGTAGGTAGCAGTGAGGGACTACAGGCAATTATATAAATGAACCAGATGCCCTCTTTCCTCTGGTACCTCTCATGATAGCTCCAAATCCATGTGCTTTCTTTTAGCCTTTTCAGATTTTTGATTCTCTGAAACAGGCTACTGGTAACCTTCTTTGAATTTTTCTTTTCCTTAATAATAGCTACTGCTTATTGATCAATTATTTTGTACCATCAAGACTTGCACTAGGTGAATTAGATAGTTTCATTTAAACCTCAGTATACTTCTGTGAGATAGGTACTAGGTTTTTTTCTCTGGTTTATAATTGGAGCAGCTGAGGCTTAGGGAGTTTTAGTGATTTCTGTAAGGTCATCCAGCTAAAAAGAGATGCTACCGATTTTGAACACAGGCAGCCTGAATGTAGGACACACAGTCTTTCCCCCCTTCTTCTGTTGTTTTTGTCATTGGATTTTATCGATGAAATGGTCTGAGAACCATTCCTCTATCATGATCAACTAGGCTAAGGAGGGGGAGTAAGCTATATTAGTGGGGCATCTTGGACAGAATATTCTGAGCTTTTTCAAGTGGCAAAAATGCTTTCTACAAAGATTAAGACAGGCCATATAGCACCCTCAAGCTCTGCTTGAGAAATACTTTATCTAGCAAATGAGAAATAACTATTTAAAAGATGTAGTAGATATGAAGGTGGCATAGAAAGTGACAAAAGTTTAAGAGCCTTGTTATTAATTCTCGGACTTAGACTGTTTTGACACAGTTGCATATTTTTTATGTAAAGGATGTTATTATGTAAGAATACTTCAGTCTCTCTTTTAGAGAAAGTTGCTGAAGTGTCTCCCTCTTACCTGCTCTTTGCTTCCTGCTGCTATCCTCTTCCTCTCGTGAAGATACTTGTGTAGTACTGGGGTCATTGTTGAGAATTAAGAGACACATTTAACAGCTGAATTCTCCCAAATGAATTCTAAACTCAAATAAAAATGGGACTTCTAGGAATGGTGGCTTGAGAAGCTGGAGCAACAGCTTCCACAGTTTAAAAAATCTGGACAATATTATGAAAGACAGCTTAACTGAAAGCACTGGAACATGCCCAAAGACAGACAGAAATTGAGAAAAATACACCCTTGAAAGACTACTGCATTGGGTAAGAACTGCAAGTTTGTGCCTTTCTGGCCTAGGGCTGCTCCCTAAACCCAACTGTGACACAGGAAAATCTCAGCCTTAATGGTGTTAAAAGGCAGATGTCAAAGGTTAGAGCTGCAGAGATACTAGTAAGTTATAGGAGGATTTTGGCAGTGAGAAAGCCACACTTATCTGACAAGTTGTTTCATTTATACCATCAAATAGGATGTTGATGTGTGTCTTCTTGCTGACAACATTCTCTCAATGTTCTGAGATAGTCTCCAATCTCATATTTTGTGCTATGCTATCTCTTTTTTAAAATTGGAATTTGCTTTAACAACACTGGCTATATCAGGATATTTAGGGAAGAGCAGACATATTAGGCCTTTATCTTTAACTTTGATGATGGGATTAAACCTTCCTTTGGGAACTGAAGGCTATAAGAGTATGGAGAGAAACACATGCATTCTCTACAAGGAAAACTTACCTTCAGCCATTATTACTGTGCTTTTGGTTCCCAGCAATATATCCACTGGTGTCCATTGGGTACCCAAGTGTTATGTCCCATTAATTTGGATAACCCCAGGAATAAACTGAGGTGGCATATGTACTCAGAATAGGTCAATGGCTTGAAAGACTAAAATGTTTGTTGGAATCACATCAGTTTGGGGCTCTCTCCAGATTTAGATAAGAGGAAAAAGAAGAAAACAAAGATATAGCCTTCTCTGGGTTCTTCAGTCACTCTCTGTACTCTACAGCCATCAAGTTGACTTGATCTATACAAATATCACTCTTCTAGAGACCAGTTCAGTCTCCCTGGGTGACTATTAGTCAGGGTTCTCCAGAGAAACAGAATCATATGGAGGCTGAGATGTCCTGAGATCTGCAGCTGGCTAGCTGGAGATCCAGGAGAGCCAATGGAATAGTTTCAGTCCAAGTCCAAAGATCTGATAGCCAGGAGAGCCAATGTTGTGAGTTGTAGTCTGAGTCTGAAGGCAGGAGAAGACCAGTGTTACAACTCAAAGACAGTCTGGCAGACAAAAGAGAATTCTATCTTACTCAGCCCTTTCATTCTATTCAGGCTTTCAATGGATTGAATGAAGCCTATCCACACTGGGGAGGGCAATCTACTTTACTTAGTCTATCAATTCCAATGTTAATCTCATCCAGAAACATCCTCACAGACACATCCAAAATATTTAATCAACTATCTGGGTATTCCATGGCCTAGTTAAGTTGACACATAAAATTAACCATCACGGTGATGCAAAGTAAACTAGGTCTATTTGGTCACTCTCTATGACCAAAGAGCTGACCTTGGCTAGAAAAATGCATGCTAAAACTTTATATGCTTCTGATGGGGCATATGTTGGGCTGGGCGAAATTCTTGTTACCTGAAGTTTCAACAACTCTATTACAGTGAGGATATTACAAAGCCTCAGGCAAAACTAGAAAGTGATTAAGTGGTTAATATTTGGCAAAAATAAATATGTCTTAGTGTTAACTGTCCTTGAGCTAATTAAAACTTAGTTGGAGAACTACAAAGCTAACTATAACATGGGACAACCCTGATGAGGGCCATATTAGAGAAAGTGAAAACTATGAGAGTACAGGGTGAGTGACTGAGGGAGGGCATTTTAGTTGTCTTTTGTCATCATTTATTTTGGCCTTTCTTTGTTTTGGGCAGCTTTTGTTTTTATTGAGGTATAATTCACATACCATAAAATTCACCATTTAAAAATGTACAGTTCGTTGATTTTCAGTATATTTATAAGGTTGTGCAAGTACCACCACTAATTCCAGAATATTTTTATTGCCCTCAGGGCAACTTTTTGCAGCAGATAATATTTTCTCACATTCATGATTATATACAAACCTTATAAATGCTATGGCATTAATTTATTGGTGAAATATGTTGATTCACCAACTTTGACAGAGAAGCAGTTTTATTTATTAATTCAATTTATTTATTTGAGATGGAGTCTCGCTCCATTGCCCAGGCTGGAGTGCAGTGGCCCTATCTCGGCTTGCTGCAACCTCCAGCTCCCAGGTTCAAGCGATTCTTATGCCTCAGCCTCCTGAGTAGATGAGACCACAGGCACATGCCTCCAAGCCTGGCTAATTTTTGTATTTTTGGTAGAGATGGAGTTTCACCATGTCGGCCAGGCTGGTCTCGAATTCCTGGCCTCAAGTGATCTGCTAGCCTCGGCCTCCCAATGTCCTGGGATTACAGGTGTGAGCCACTGAGTCCAACCGAGAAGCAGTTTTTAAAAAAATTTATTACTCAAAACCTCTTGAGCATCATGTTGTATGTCATTAATATGTTATCGACTTGTACTGTTTCTCATACTCATTTTGCCCTAATACTGTGCTATAATTTTACATGCTAGTCTTAATATGTTCTCATCAACTGTGTAGCTTTTCCTTTTCTAGGAAATAAGTTCTATTACTAAATAGTTTGCTTCCTGGGCCTTTTTACTGAAAGCTTTACTCTGTTCTAGGATTCCCATTGCCATTTAAAATGATCAGATGGATACCCCATTTCCCATGGTGATTATTACGCATTGCATGCCCGTATCAAAGTATCTCATGCACTCTGTAAATATATACACCTACTGTGTACCCACAAAAATTAAAAATAAAAAAGATCAGAATCTCTACTTGTTAAATAGCTGTCACTTATGGTTCAGTGTTTATTTCAATTTTGCTGGAGCTATCACTGCCGTTTTAAGTTCTTTGCCTCAAACCACCCACAATGTAATAGCAACTTGGATTACCACCAGGCCATGTAAAACTAATTAATAAGCAGCTTTTGTTGGAAAGATTGATTTTTTTTAAAAAAAACAGTGTCTCTTATTGCACTAGAACAGCAAAATACTTGGAAAATTATAATCATTTATCACTATCTTTATCAGAATTGTCCATAGATCTAGGCCTAGAAACCTCCTTTTCCATCTCAGAACTTGTCTTCAAAATTTATCACATTGGACTCTCAGGCATGTCTACAAAACACAAACACTAAATAAAGCAGAAGGACATAATAAATACCCAAACAGGAAAATCTCAAAAAATACAACTTCATAGTACAATTTACTTCTAGCTGACCCAATTGACACTTTGCAGTGTTCCTAATAGCAAAGTGTCAGGGAGAGAGTTGAAATACATTATGTAAAAATTCCCTTTGATTTTCTGTTATACCAGTGGAAGCTGTTGGCATGGGGTAGAGGGAGGCTGGGAGAGGTAATAGGAGGGGAGGCCACTGTCATCAGTCTATTGTCCTCTTTTCTGTGTAATACCATTTATCATTAGCTGTCTTTTTCTTGTATCACTGCCTGAAAATAGGCCCAAGCAAGAGTTCCATCTTACCAATTTCTATTACTGATATAATGTATATATTAAATATTCAGTGCTGATGTTCTTGAGCCAGTATCAGTAGGAGATACATTTTGAGTTTTCTTTTTTTGTTTGTTTGTTGGTGCTAATAAGTCTCATCTGAGTTGCTGAGTTGCCTTGTACCCCCTGTGGTCAGTGGTATATGACCTAGATGGAGTCTTTGGGTCTCTGTGGCAAGGGTCAGATGAATAACAACCTCATTAGAACCTGGCACTAACCTTCTCTTAGCACTTACCAACTCTAATTGTCTGTTTCTTGTCTGCTTTCCCCACTGGACAGGATGTAAATAAGTTTATTTATTTACTTCACTTCCCAAGTATGTTGCATAACACCTTGCAAAAAACAAATGTTCTATAAAAGTTTACGTAATGAGTAAATGCCAAGCTCCCTAAAACATCTTGTGTCCTCCTGCTTCACGCTCATTGCACAGACAACTGCTACTCTGACAAAATGTTCAGCGTAGTCTTATTTTAAGAGCAGCAGCCCCAGCAGGCACTGAATAAGAGCCTAACTCTTAAAAACCCATTAAAGTTCCAGCCACTCTATTGATGGCAAAATGAATGCAATTTTTCCTGGTCCAACAGAAGCAATTCAAGTAACACTCAGCATTCCCCCCTCCCCCGCCCCATTACTCTGGCCTGTGGCCTACAAACAAATGAAAAGTAATTTTATCTCAGCTAAACAATCACCTTTGGGGAATCCCTGAGTCTGTGATATCTTGGATTGCTGAAAATATGTTAACTCTGTTGTCTCCTTAAGACATACATCTGTAGATCATGCTCTGCCAATGGAGATTATTTAGTTATTTGCAGTGATACTCCCTATGAAGGGCACAGAAGGTAATGTCCTTCTCTTGAGGCAGACTCTGGGGATATCTGCAGGAAATTAGATACTTTCTTCTGAAAAAATTCATTGGTTCTAGTTATTTGTTTCCTAGTTCAAAGCATTCCTTTGCCCCTGCCATGGGATATTATGGAAATTCCCAGGACATTTTTTTAAAAATCAGAGCTACCACCTGTTGTCTTTTGCCCTCAAGAACAAGTCACGCTATGGGGATGACAGTGAAGAGCTAGGTGAACTCTTCCTTATCCTTACAGTACCCTCTTCAACTGAGGGTGACATGCTGCAAATTATTATAGCTTTATTTAATGTAATTTCGCTCATTTTTTGTTTTCCTTAGTGTCTCTGATAGCTTACAGATTAGAAAATTAATAAAGTCATTATTGCTTTCCTGTAAGTCTCTGCTGTCATTTCTTTGCCTACATTTCTTGTTTGCCTGTCTTGTGTTGGTATCTTTGAGGCTCACTATTCGTATTCTGATATAATATTCCCTTTTCTAGGTCCTTTGTTTTTTCTTTCCTGCTTTTTGGATTTCCCCTTTTCATGATTCATATATTGCATAAACTCTCAGGTTAGGTTGACCCACTTCTCACCTGAGCTCTTGTTTAAGATACACTTGTTTGAGAAACTTTTCCTGGACCACATTGCACCTAGATTATGTGAATGTTTAAAGCTCAGAAAATATAAAAAATATTTTCTGAGCTTTAAACATTTTTTAAAAAGTTTGCTGTATTTCTGTTCCCTGAAGCTGCTCAGCATTTGCCAAGCCATTTTCTTAACTCTGTGTGATCTTGGCCTTGCTCAGAGTGATGTGCAGGATGAGAAAGAAGGAATAACTTACTTTTCTCTTACATAAAAAATGATTTATCTGTCAATTTAAGAAAATGAAGTGAATGATCCACAAACAACTGTATGACATAGCTATTATAAATAACACCATTTTACAGCTGAGGTAACCAAGTCCTAGGATGATTAAGTAACTTACCCAGCCAACACAGCTAAAAACAGGAGTCAGAATTCCAAACCAGGCAATAGGATTTCCCATGCTCTTCCCATTAAATGTGGTCTAGTCTCTAAAGTAGATTTAAAATGAATACATTTTTCAAGTATATGCTTTTAGAAATAATTGGAAAAGGAGGTAGGGGAAAGAATTAAGTCACATAATTATATATGAATTGTTAAATACGGATTGAGCCCTATTAAGGACCAGCACTCTTATAGATGCGGGGGATGGGTCAGTGGACCAGCAGACCAGCTTGCTCTATTGTAATTTACATTCTACAGAAGCAGTCCCCAACCTTTTTGGCACAAGGGACCGGTTTTGGGGAAGAAAATTTTTCTGCAGATGAAGGGGGGATGGTTTCAGGATGAAGCTGTTCCACCTGAGATCATCAGGCATCAGTTAGATTCTCATGAGGAGCATGCAACCTAGATCCCTCAGATGCACAGTTCCCAATAGGGTTCACACTCTCATTAGAATCTAATACCTACTGCTGATCTGACAGGAGGCAGAGCTCAGGCGGTAACACTCACCTGCTGCTCACCTCCTGTCATGCAGCCTGTTTCCTAACAGGCCACGGACTTGTACTGGTCTGTGGCCTGGGGGTTGGGGACCCCTGTATTAGAGGAAGGAGGCACATGTTGACAGATAATAAAACAAGGAATAAACAAGAAAGTGTCAGACAATGGTCAGTGCTATGAGGCAAATAAAGCAAGGCGACTTGATTGTATCTGTTGAGTGATATTACCTTAGATATCCATCTAAGGCCAGGGAAGGCCTTTCAGAGGAGGTGACACTGGAGCTGGGAAGTGAATAGTAGATATTTTATTCATTGTTGTGAAGAATTTGAATTAAATGTTTTCAACTCTGTGAAAAAGTTTGGAAACCAAATAAATTCTCTTAAAGCCAAAATAAAACAAAACAAAAATAAAACCTAAGTGAGGCATCCTCTTATTTCATCAGACAAATGTGGAAAAACAACTTTCACATCTTTTTTCTCTCTGAAGTTTCACTCTCATCTCTGAATAAAGATGCAAAGGCATATATAATATCCTATTTTAATACAACAAATCCTCTTAGTAGACATGTACTTTTTCATTTTACTTTTATCAAGTTACAGATATACAAAGTTTAAAAGGTCAAATAGTTCTAAAGAGGTAAAAGGAAGGGCAACTCTCTTTTGTTGCACTTATTCCCACCTGCAGTTTCTGTTTTTTAGAGACAACCACTTTTAATCTTTTTGTTATTTTTTTAACCTCTAGTACTTCAAAAATAATAGATTTATACACTATGTCTTGATTTTTTACTTTTACACATTGTGTTTTGATTTCTTCTATTGAAAATGATATTTTAGCCCTCTTATAATCTCCTCTCTCCCACTATCTTGTTTTTTTTTTCAGACATGGTCTTGCTCTGTTGCCCAGGCTGGAGTGCAGTGGTGTGATCACTGCTTACTGCAGCCTCATCCTCCCAGGACTCAAGCAATCCCCTTGCCTCAGCCTCCCCAGTAGCTGGGACTAAAGGTGCATGCCACCATGCCCATCTAATTTTTGTATTTTTTTTAGGAGATAGGGTCTCCCTATGTTGCCCAGGTTGGTCTTGAACTCCTGGGCTCTAGTGATCAGTCCATCTTGGCTTTCCAAAGTGCTGGGATTGCAGGCATGAACCACCATGCCCAGTCCACTCCCACTATCTTTAAAAATAGTTACATCATTAGTTTTAATTAGATCATGGTTCAGAGTTTGTTATGATAACTATATAAATATTATTTTCATCTGAACCATGTAGTTTGTTATGATTGCATTTCCTTTCTTGTATATCCTTTTGTCTTCTCAAGTATTAATGATTTACTTGTTTTAAAATTTCATTTCTTTTTTTACCCATCATTTTTTCATACCCAAATTCTTCCTTAGAACTATAAATCTCTTTTCAAACTCTCAAACACATTAAGCAGTCTATTAATTCCAACTTTTTCATGAAAACATTTCTCTTTGTGCTCTCCATTCTCTTGCTCTAATAGGAACTGGTTGATTTTTCATTATAGCATCATTCTGAGATCCCACCCTCCTTTTTTTTTTTTCTTTTTAAAATTGGGAGCTCTGTTTCTTGGGCTAAGTGAACTTCTTTTTTTTCTTGGGTATAATAGGCAGAATAACGGCCCTGCAAAAGATGTTCATGTGCTAATCCCCCAAATCTGTATATACGCACCTTACATAGCAAAAGGGACTTTGAATATATGATTAAAGATCTTTTTTTAAACTGAATTTATTTTTTCTTAGTTGTAAAAATCTATATAAAAGAAGAAAATTCAAAATGAAATCAAAAGATAATAGCTGTAATAAGATTAACCTACAGCAGCTGCAGCACCAATAACAACACTAAAAGAATTATTTCTACTCCAAAATGACTAAGAAATATGTATATGAGCCTCTTAAGCAACTTAATTTTAACAATGGCTAAATTAAATGGAATTGTAATATCTTCAAATGAATCTCAATGATTGCACACTGATTAGTGTCCATAATGGGACAGGTTATACTAGTTACATATTACAATCTGGAGAGAAATGTATAAGTCAAATCAGAAGACATGATTTCTAGTCTGTGCTTCACTGCTTACTTTTTAAAAAAATTATTTTATTTTAAGTTCCAGGATACATGTGCAGAATGTGCAGGTTTGTTACATAGGTATACGTGTGCCACAGTGGTTTGCTGCACCTATTGACCCATCCTCTAAGATCCCTCCCCTCATCCCCCACCCCCAAACAGGGCCTAGTATGTGTTGTTCCCCTCCCTGTGTCCATGTGTTCTCATTGTTCAACTCCCACTTATGAGTGAGAATATCCAGTGTTTGGTTTTCTGTTCCTGTGTCAGTTTACTGAGGATGATGGCTTCCAGCTTCATCCATGTCCCTGCAAAGGACATGATCTCATTCCTGTTTATGCCTGCGTAGTATTCCACGGTGTATATGTACCACATTTTCTTTATCCAATCTGTCATTGATGGGCATTTGGGTTGGTTCCATGACTTTGCTATTGTAAATAGTATTGCAATAAACATATGTGTGCATGTGTCTTTATAGTAGAATAATTTCTATTCCTTTGGGTACATATCCAGTAATGAGATTGCTGAGTCAAATGGTATTTCTGGTTCTAGATCCTTGAGGAATTACCATACTGTCTTCCACAATGGTTGAACTAATTTACATTCCCACCAACAGTGTAAAAGCATTTCTATTTCTCTACAGCCTCACCAGCATCTATTGTTTTTTGGCTTTTTAATAGTCACCATTCTGACTGGTGTGAGATGGGATTTCATTGTGGTTTTAATTTCTCTAACAACCAGTGATATTGAGCTGTTTTTCATATATTTGTTGGCTGTGTAAACATCTTCTTTTGAGAAGTGTCTGTTCATATTCTTTGCCCACTTTTTGATGGGGTTGTGTGTTTTTTTTTTCTTGTAAATTTAAGTTCTTTGTACATTCTGGATATTAGACCTTGTCAGATGGGTACATTGCAAAAATTTTCTCCCATTCTGTAGTTTGCCTATTCACTCTGATGATAGTTTATTTTTCTGTGCAGAAGCTCTTTAGTTTAATTAGATCCCATTCATCAGTTTTGGCTTTTGCCACAATTGCTTTTGGCATTTCTGTCATGAAGTGTTTGCCCATGCCTATGTCATGAATGGTATTGCCTAGGTCTTCTTCTAGGATTTTTATGGTTTTGGGTTTTACATCTAAGTCTTTATTCCATCTTGAAAATTTTTGCATAAGGTGTAAGGAGGGGGTCCAGTTTTAGTTTTCTGCATATGGCTAGCCCATTTTCCCAGCACCATTTTTTGAATAGGAAGTCCTTTCTCCATTGCCTGTTTTTGTCAGGTTTGTTGAAGATCAGATGGTTGTAAATGTGTGGTGTTATTTCTGAGGTGTCTGTTCTGTTACATTTGTCTATATGTCTGTTTTTGGTACCAGTGCCATGCTCTTTTGGTTACTGTAGCTTTGTAGTATAGTTTGAAGTCAGGTAGCATGATGCTTCCAGCTTTGTTCTTTTTGCTTAGGATTGTCTTGGCTATACAAGGTCTTCTTTGATTCCATATGAAATTTAAATTAGTTTTTTTCTAATTCTGTGAAGAATGTCAATGGCAGTTTGATGGGAATAGCATTGAATCTATAAATTACTTTGGGCAGTATGGCCATTTTCATGATATTGATTCTTCCTATCCATGAGGATGGAATGTTTTTCCATTTGTTTGTGTCCTCTTTTATTTCCTTGAGCAGTGGTTTATAGTTCTCCTTGAAGAGGTCTTTCACATCCCTTGGTAGCTGTATCCCTATGTATTTTATTTTCTTTGTAGTTATTGTGAATGGGAGTTCATTCCTGATATGGCTTTCTGCTTGTCTGTTGTTGGTGTATAGAAATGCTTGTGATTTTTGCACATTGATTTTGTATCCTGAGACTTTGCTGAAGTTGCTTATCAGTTTAAGGAGTTTTTGGGCTGAGATGATGGGGCTTTGTAAATAAAAAATCATGTTATCTGCAAACAGAGACAATTTGATTTCCTCTCTTCCTATTTGAATACCCTTTATTTCTTTCTCTTGCCTGATTGTCCTGGCCAGAACTTCCAATACTATATTGAATAGGAGTGGTAAGAGAGAGCATCCTTGTCTTGTGCCAGTTTTCAAAGGGAATGCTTCCATCTTTTCCCCATTCAATATGATATTGGCTGTGGGTTTGTCATAAATAGCTCTTATTATTTTGAGATATGTTCCATCAACACCTAGTTTATTGAGTTTTTATCATGAAGGGATGTTGAGTTATACCAAAGGCCTTTACTGCATCTATTGAGATAAACATGTGTTTTTTTTGGTCTTTGGTTCTGTTTATGTGATGGATTACATTTATTGATTTGCATATGTTCAACCAGCCTTGCATCCCAGGGATGAAACAGACTTAATCATGGTGGATAAGTTTTTGATGAGCTGATGGATTCGGTTTGCTAGTATTTTATTGAGGATTTTCATATCTATGTTCATTAGGGATATTGGCCTGAAGTTTTCTTTTTTTGTTGTGTCTCTTCCCATTTTAGATATCAGGATGATGCTGGCTTCATAAAATCAGTTAGGGTGGAGTCACTCCTTCTTAATTGTTTGGAATAGTTTCAGAAGGAATGGTACCAGCTCCTCTTTGTATCTCTGGTAGAATTTGGCTGTGTATCTGTCTGTCCCTGGGCTTTTTTGGTTGGTAGGCTATTAATTACTGGCTCAAATTCAGAACTTGTTATTGTTCTATTCAGGGATTCGACTTCTTCCTGGTTTAGTCTTGGGAGGGTGTATGTTTCCAGGAACTTATCAGTTTCTTCTAGATTTTCTAGTTTATTTGCATAGAGGTGTTTATTGTATTTTCTGATGGTAGTTTGTATGTCTGTGGGATCAGTGGTGATATACCCTTTATCATTTTTTATTGTATCTATTTGATTCTTCTCTCTTTTCTTCTTTATTAGTTTAGTTAGCAGTTTATCTATTTTGTTAATGTTTTCAAAAAACCAGCTCCTGGATTCATTGATTTGTTGAAGGGGTTTTCATGTCTCTATCTCCTTCAATTCTGGTCTGATCTTAGTTATTTCTTGTCTTCTGCTAGCTTTTGGAATAGTTTCCTCTTGCCTCTCTAGCTCTTTCAATTGTGATGTTAGGGTGTTGATTTGAGATCTTTCTAGCTTGCTGATGTGGGTATTTAGTGCTATAAATTTCTATCTTAACATTGCTTTAGCTGTGTCCCAGAGTTTCCGGTACGTTGTCTCTTTGTTCTCATTGATTTCAAAGAACTTCTTGATTTCTGCCTTAATTTCTTTATTTACCCAGGAGTCATTCAAGAGCAGGTTGTTCAATTTCCACGTAGTTGTGTGGTTTTGAGTGAGTTTCTTAATCTTGAGTTCTAAATTGATTGCACTATGGTCTGATAGATTGTTTGTTATGATTTCAGTTGTTTTGCATTTACTGAGGAGTGTTTTACTTCCAATTGTGTGGTTGATTTTAGAATAAGTGCCATGTGGCATTGAGAGGAATATATATTCTGTTGATTTGGGGTGGAGAGTTCTGTAGTTGTCTATTAGGTCCACTTGATCTAGAGCTGAGTTCAAGTCTTGAATATCCTTGTTAATTTAGGATTAACTGTCTGATTGTCAGTTAATCCTGCCTTGCTGACCTGTCTAATATTGACAGAGGGTTGTTAAAGTCTCCCACTATTATTGTGTGGGAGTCTAAGTCTCTTGGTAGGTCTCTAAGAACTTGTTTAATGAATCTGGGTGCTCCTGTATCAGGTTCATATGCATTTAGAATAGTTAGCTCTTCTTGTTGAAATTTTCCCTTTACCATTATGTATTGCCTTTCTTTGTCTTTTTTGATCTTTGTTGATTTAAAATCTGTTTTGTCAGAGACTAGGATTGCAACCCCTGCCTTGTTTTGCTTTCCATTTCCTTGGCAAATTTTTCTCCATCCATTTATTTTGAGCCTATGTGTGTCTTTGAACCTGAGATGGGTCTGCTGAATATAGCACACTGATGGGTCTTGACTCTTTATCCAATTTGCCAGTCTGTGTCTTTTAATTGGGGCATTTAGCCCATTTACATTTAAGGTTAATATTGTTTTGTTTGAATTTGATCCTGTCCTCATGATGCCATCTGGTTATTTTGCACAGTAGTTGATGCAGTTTCTACAGAGTGTAACTGGTCTTTATATTTTGGTATGTTTTTGCAGTGGCTGGTACGGATTTTTCCTTTCCATATTTAGTGCTTGTTTCAGGAGCTCTTGCAAGGCAGGTCTGGTGGTAACGAAATCCCTCAGAGTTTGCTTGTCTGGAAAGGAGTTTATTTCTTCTTCACTTATGAGGCATAGTTTGGCTGAATATGAAATTCTGGTTTGAAAATTCTTTTCTTTAAGAATGTTGAATATTGGTCCCCTAATCTCTTCTGACTTGTAGAGTTTCTGCTGAGAGGTCTGCTGTTAGTGTGATGGGCTTCCCTTTGCAGGTAACCTAGCCTTCTCTCTGGCTGCCCTTAACATTTTTTTCTTCATTTTGACCTTGGAGAATCTGATGATTATGTGTCTTGGGGTAGATCTTCTCATGGAGTATCTTAGTGGTGTTCTCTATATTTCCTGAATTTGCATGTTGGCCTGTCTTTCTAGTTTGGGGATAATATCCTGAAGTGTATTTTCCAGCTTGTTTCCATTCTCCTCATCTCCTTCAGGTACTCCAATCAATTGTAAGTTTGGTCTTTTTGTGAAGTTCCATATTTCTTGAACGCTTTGTTCATTCCTTTTCATTCTTTTTTTCTCTAATCTTGTCTGGATGCCTTATTTCAGCAAGGTGGTCTTCAAACTCTGATATCCTTTCTTCTACTTGGTCGATTTAGCTCTTGATACTTGTGTATGCTTCATGAGGTTCTTGTGCTGTGTTTTTCAGCTCCATCAGGTCATTTATGTTCCTCTCTGAACTGGTTATTCTAGTTAGCAGTGCCTCTAACGTTTTATCAAGGTTCTTAGCTTCTTTGCATTGGGTTAGAACATGCTCCTTTAGCTCAGTGTAGTTTTTTTATTACCCATTTTCTGAATCCTACTTCTGTCAGTTCATCCATCTCATTCTCCGTTCAGTTCTGTGCCCTTGCTGGAGAGATGTTGCGATCAATTTTGGGGAGAAAAGGCACTCTGGCTTTTTGGATTTTCAGTGTTTGCTTCGTTGATTCTTTCTCATCTTCATGGGTTTGTCTAGTTTCGATCTTTGAGGCTGCTGACCCTTGGATGTTTTGTGTGGGCTTTTTTTGTTCTTGTTGTTTCTGCTTTCTGTTTTTCTTTCAAAGGTTGGGTCCGTCTTCTGTAGGGCTGCTGTGGTTTGCTGGAGGGTCACTTCAGGCCCTATTCATCTGATTCACTCCCGCGCCTGAAGATGCCATTCAAGGAAGCTGGAGAACAGCAAAGATGGGTCCCTGCTCCTTCTTCTGGGATTTCTGACCTCAATGAGCACAAACATGATACCAGTAGGATCACTCCTCTATAGGGAGTCTGACAACTCCTGTAAGAGGGTCTCACCTAGTTGGGTGGCACAGGGAACAGGACTCTTTTTTTTATTATTATTATACTTTAAGTTCTAGGGTAGATGTGCACAACGTGCAGGTTTGTTACATAGGAATACATGTGCCATGTTGGTTTGCTGCACCCATTAACTGTCATTTACATTAGATATTTCTCCTAATGCTATCCCTCCCCCTACCCCCCACCCCCTGACAGGCCCTGGTGTGTGATGTTCCCTGCCCTGTGTCCATGTGTTCTCATTGTTCAGTTCCCACCTATGAGTGAGAACATGTGGTGTTTGGTTTTCTGTCCTTGTGATAGTTTGCTCAGAGCGATGGTTTCCAGCTTCATCCATGTCCCTGCAAAGGACATGAACTCATCCTTTTTTATGGCTGCATAGTATTCAGTGGTGTATATGTACCACATTTTCTTAATCCAGTCTATCATTGATGGACATTTGGGTTGGTTCCAAGTCTTTGCTATTGTGAATAGTGCCGCAATAAACATATGTGTGCATGTGTCTTTATAGTAGCACGATTTATAATCCTTTGGGTATATATCCAGTAATGGGATCACTGGGTTAAATGTTATTTCTAGTTCTAGATTCTTGAGGAATCACCACACTGTCTTCCACAATGGTTGAACTACTTTACATTCCCACCAACAGTGTAAAAGTGTTCCTATTTCTCCACATCCTCTCCAGCATCTTTTGTTTCCTGACTTTTTAATGATCGCCATTCTAACTGGTGAGAGATGGTATCTCATTATGGTTTTGATTTGCATTTCTCTGATGACCAGTGATGATGAGCATTTTTTCATATGTCTGTTGGCCGCATAAGTGTCATGTTTTGAGAAGTGTCTGTTCATATCCTTTGCCCACTTTTTGATGGGGTTGTTTTTTTCTTGTAAATTTGTCTAAGTTCTTTGTAGATTCTAGATATTAGCCCTTTGTCAGATGAGTATATTGCAAAAATTTTCTGCCATTCTGTAGGGTCCCTGTTCACTCTGATAGTAGTTTGTTTTGCTGTGCAGAAGCTCTTCAGTTTAATTAAATCCCATTTGTCTATTTTGGCTTTTGTTGCTATTGCTTTTGGTGTTTTATTCATGAAGTCCTTGCCCATGCCTATGTCCTGAATGGTATTGTCTAGGTTTTCTTCTAGGTTTTTTTTTTATGGTTTTAGGTCTAACATTTAAGTCTTTAATCAATCTTGAATTAATTTTTGTATAAGGTGTAAGGAAGGGATCCAGTTTCAGCTTTCTACATCTGGCTAGCCAGTTTTCCCAGCACCATTTATTAAATAGGGAATCCTTTCCCCATTTCTTGCTTTTGTCAGGTTTGTCAAAGATTCGATGGTTGTAGACGTGTGGTGTTATTTCTGAGGCCCCTGTGGTGTTCCATTGGTCTATTTCTCTGTTTTGGTACCAGTACCATGCTGTTTTGGTTACTGTAGCCTTGGAGGTGGTGTGATGCCTCCAGCTTTGTTCTTTTTGCTTAGGATTGTCTTGGCAATGCAGGCTCTTTTTTGGTTCCATATGAAAGTTAAAGTAGTTTTTTCCAATTCTGTGAAGAAAGTCATTGGTAGCTTGATGGGGATGGCATTGAATCTATAAATTGCCTGGGGCAATATGGCCATTTTCACGTTATTGATTCTTCCTATCCATGAGCATGGAATGTTCTTCCATTTGTTTGTGTCCTCCTTTATTTCATTGAGCAGTGGTTTGTAGTTCTCCTTGAAGAAGTCCTTCACATCTCTTGTAAGTTGGATTCCTAGGTATTTTATTCTCTTTGTAGCAAGTGTGAATGGGAGTTCACTCATGATTTGGCTCTCTGTTTGTCTGTTCTTGGTGTATAGGAATACTTGTGATTTTTGCACATTGATTTTGTATCCTGAGACTTTGCTGAAGTTGCTTATCAGCTTAAGGAGATTTTGGGCTGAGACGATGGGGTTTTCTAAATATACAATCATGTCATCTGCAAACAGGGACAATTTGAGTTCCTCTTTTCCTAATTGAATACCCTTTATTTCTTTCTCTTGCCTGATTGCCCTTGCCAGAACTTCCAACACTATGTTTAATAGGAGTGGTGAGAGAGGGCATCCCTGTCTTGTGCCAGATTTCAAAGGGAATGCTTCCAGTTTTTGCCCATTCAGTATGATATTGGCTGTGGGTTTGTCATAAATAGCTCTTATTATTTTGAGATACGTTTAATCAATACCTAGTTTATTGAGAGTTTCTAGCGTGAAACGCTGTTGAAATTTGCCGAAGGCCTTTTCTGCATCTATATAGATAATCAAGTGGTTTTTGTCATTGGTTCTGTTTATATGATGGATTACGTTTATTGATTTGTATATGTTGAACCAGCCTTGCATCCCAGGGATGAAGCTGACTTGATCATGTTTGATAAGCTTTTTGATGTGCTGCTGGATTTGGTTTGCCAGTATTTTATTGAGGATTTTTGCATCAATGTTCATCAGGGATATTGGTCTAAAATTCTCTTTTTTTGTTGTGTCTCTGCCAGGCTTTGGTATCAGGATGATGCTGGCCTCAGAAAATGAGTTAGGGAGGATTTCTTCTTTTTCTATTGATTGGAATAGTTTCAGAAGGAATGGTACCAACTCCTCTTTGTACCTCTGGTAGAATTTGGCTATGAATCCATCTGTTCCTGGACTTTTTTTGGTTGGTAGGCTACTGATTATTGCCTCAATTTCAGAGCCTGTTATTGGTCTATTCAGAGATTCAACTTCTTCCTGGTTTAGTCTTGGGAGGGTGTATGTGTCTAGGAATTTATCCATTTCTTTTAGATTTTCTAGTGTATTTGCAAGGAGGTGTTTATAGTATTCTCTGATGGTAGTTTGTATTTCTGTGGGTTTGGTGGTGATATCCCCTTTATCATTTTTTATTGCGTCTATTTGATTCTTCTCTCTTGTCTTCTTTATTAGTCTTGCTAGCGTTCTATCTATTTTGTTGATCCTTTCAGAAAACCAGCTCTTGGATTCGTTGATTTTTTGAAGGGTTTTTTTGTGTCTCTATCTCCTTCAGTTCTGCTCTGATCTTGGTTTTCTTGCCTTGTGCTAGCGTTTGAATTTGTTTGTTCTTGTTTCTCTAGTTCTTTTAATTGTGATGTTAGGGTGTCAATTTTAGATCTTTCTTACTTTCTCTTGTGGGCATTTAGTGCTATACATTTCCCTCTACACACTGCTTTAAAAGTGTCTCAGAGATTCTTGTATGTTGTGTCTTTGTTCTCATTGTTTTCAAAGAACATCTTGATTTCTGCCTTCATTTCATTATTTACCCACTAGTCATTCAGGAGCAGGTTGTTCAGTTTCCATGTAGTTGTGCGGTTTTGAATGATTTTCTTAATCCTGAGTTCTAATTTGATTGCAGTGTGGTCTGACAGTTTGTTGTGATTTCTGTTCTTTTACATTTGCTGAGGAGTGCTTTAGTTCCAACTATGTGGTCAATTTTGGAATAAGTGTGATGTGTTGCTGAGAAGAATGTATATTCTGTTGATTTGGGGTGGAGATTTCTGTAGATGTCTATTATGTCAGCTTGGTGCAGAGCTGAGTTCAAGTCCTGGATATCCTTGTTAACCTTCTGTCTTGTTGATCGGTCTAATATTGAGAATGGGGTGTTAAAGTCTCCCATTAATATTGTGTGGGAGTCTAAGTCTCTTTGTAGGTCTCTAAGGACTTGTTTTATGAATCTGGGTGCTCCTGTATTGGGTGCATATATATTACGATAGTTAGCTCTTCTTGTTGAATTGATCCCTTTACCATTATGTAATGGCCTTCTTTGTCTTTTTTGATCTTTGTTGGTTTAAAGTCTGTTTTATCAGAGACTAGGATTGCAACTCCTGCTTTTTTTTGCTTTGCATTTGCTTGAGAGATCTTCCTCCATCCCTTTATTTTGATCCTATGTGTGTCTCTGCATGTGAGATGGTTCTCCTGAATATAGCACAGTGATGAGTCTTGACTCTTTATCCAGTTTGCCAGTCTGTGTCTTTTAATTGGAGCATTTAGCCCATTTACATTTAAGGTTAATATTGTTATTTGTGAATTTGATCCTGACATTATGATGTTAGCTAGTTATTTTGCCCATTAGTTGATGCTGTTTCTTCCTAGCATCGATAGTCTTTACAATTTGGCATGTTTTTGTAGTGGCTATGCGAAACATGCAGTGGCATGTTTTTGCAGTGGTACTGGTTGTTCCTTTCCATCTTTAGTGCTTCCTTTAGGAGCTCTTGTAAGGCAGGCCTGGTGGTAACAAAATCTCTCAGCATTTGCTTGTCTGTAAAGGTATTCTCGGTATTTCCTGAATTAGAATGTTGGCCTGCCTTGCTAGGTTCGGGAAGTTCTCCTGGATAATATCCTGAGGAGTGTTTTCCAACTTGGTTCCATTCTCCTCATCACTTTTAGGTACACCAGTCAAATGTAGGTTTGGTCTTTTCACGTAGTCCCATATTTCTTGGAGTCTTTGTTTGTTTCTTTTTACTCTTTTTTTCTCTAAACTTCTCTTTTCAGTTTATTTCATTGATTTGATTTTCAATCACTGATACCCTTTCTTCCACTTGATTGAATTGGCTGTTGAAACTTGTGCATGCATTGCGTAGTTCTCATGCCATGGTTTTCAGCTCCATCAGGTCATTTAAGGTCTTCTCTACACTTTTATTCTAGTTAGCCATTTGTCTAATCTTTTTTCAAGGTTTTTAGCTTCCTTGCGATGGGTTTGAACATCCTCCGTTAGCTTGGAGAAGTTTGTTATTACCGACCTTCTGAAGCCTACTTCTGTCAACTCGTCAAAGTCATTCTCTGTCCAGCTTTGTTCCGTTGCTGGCGAGGAGCTGCGATCCTTTTAAGGAGAAGAGGCGCTCTGGCTTTTAGAATTTTCAGCTTTTCTACTCTGGTTTCTCCCCATCTTTGTGGTTTTATCTACATTTGGTCTTTGATGTTGGTGACCTACAGTTGGGGTTTTGTTGTGGATGTCCTTTTTGTTGATGTTGATGCTATTTTTTTCTGTTTGTTAGTTTTCCTTCTAACAGTCAGGTTCCTCAACTGCAGGTCTGTTGGAGTTTGCTGGAGGTCCACTCCAGATCCTGTTTGCCTGGGTATTACCAGTGGAGGCTCAGTTGGAAATACAGTAATCTCCTGTCTTCTGAGTCAGTCACACTGGGAGCTGCAGACTCGAGCTGTTCCTATTTGACCATCTTGGAGCAGGCCCCCCCATTTTTTCAGATGGAGTCTTGCTCTGTCGCCCAGGCTGGAGTGCAGTGGCACCATCTCAGCTCACTGCAAGCTCTGCCTCTTGTGTTCATGCTATTCTCCTGCCTCAGCCTCCTGAGTAGCTGGGACTAAGGGTGCTTGCCACCATGCCTGGCTAATTTTTTTGTTTTTGTATTTTTAGTAGAGATGGGGTTTCACTGTGTTAGCCAGGATGGTCTTGATCTCCTGACCTGGTGATCCGCCCACCTCGGCCTCCCAAAGTGCTGGGATTACAGGCATGAGCTACCGTGCCCGTCTGGGAACTGGACTCTTTTAACAAAGTACTTTAACTGTCCCTTGGTGGAGGAGGTGAGCATCGCTTGGGGTAACCCACTCATCTGGGCTGCCTGGATTCCTCAGAACTACCAGGAGGAAAGGCTAAGTCTGCTGGTCCACAGAGACTGTGGCCACCCCTTCCCCTAGGGACTCAGGGCCAGTGAGATCTGGGTTCTGTCCCTGAGCATCTGGTTGGAGTTACTGGAGTTCCTGCAGAGAGGCCCGACCCAGTGAGGAAGGATGAGTCAGGATGAGGCCTGAAGAGGCACTCTGAGTGCAGTCTGCCACAGCTGGTATATTGGGCTGTGGAGGACATGTCTTGGGACCAAGCCATCCAGACTCCCTGGCTCCAGCAGAGGAAAAGTGTGGCCTGGACCTACAGAGATGGATGCCGCCTTTCCCCCGCCCAGGGAGGTTAGGGTGTTAGGCAGTTGTGAGTCCCATTGCTGGCTGCTGCCCCTCCCCAGTGAGCTGAAATGGCTTAGACAGCAGGCAGCCACAGCTGTAGTACTGTTTGCCCCTTTCCCCAGGAGCTCAGTGGGCTTAAGCAGATTCTAGCTGAGAGGCTGTTGAGAACTGTGCAGCTCTGGGGTTGGGAAACTAGGCCCTGGTGGTATGGGTTTGGGAGTGGGATCTTTCGATCTGGGTTACACAGTTCTGTGGAAATAGCATGGTTTCCCTGGCTGGGTAGCACGCTCACTCACTGCCTCCCTTGGTTGGGAGGTGGGGGCTCCTCTGCTCTGTGTGGCTCTTAGGTGGGCTGCCACACCACACTGCTCTTCCTCTCCGTGGATTACGCCAGCCACCTAGTCAGTTCTGGTGAGAGAACCTGGATACCTTGATTGCTGGTGAAGGATTCACATGTTTATTTTGTTTTTTTTCGTTGGGAGCCTCTGATCGCTGCTGTCCACTGATTAATGATCTTGAGGATATTACTCTGGATTATCTGTATGGGGCCAATGTAATTACATGAGTCCTTATAAGTGAAAGAGTGAGGCAGGAGAGTCAGTATCAGAGTCAGAGATATTCAAAGATGTTATGCTGTTGGCTTTGAAGACAGATGAAAGGGCCATGGACCTAGGAGTGAGAACAGCCTCTAGAAGCTGGAAATGGCAAGAAGAAAGATTTTCTGTAGATCCTCTAGCAGGAATGCAAGGTTGCTGGCTGCTAACACATTGATTTTAGGACTTCTGACTTGCAGAGCTGTAAAATAATAAATGTAAGTTGTTTTATACCACTAAGTTTGTGGTAACTTGTTATAGCAGCAATAGAACACTAATACAGTGGGTTAGTCTCTAATTTGGATAAGTATCTCCTTCAGGATCTTGAAAAAGAACACATGGAAAATAGATTTTTGATGATTTATATATCTAAAAGTATCTTTATTTTTATCTTAGAGTTCTTTGAGGATGGAAGTAATTTTCCCTCAGGATATTGAAGGTATTTCTCTATTGCATACTTTATTCCAGTTAGAAGTTTAATGCCATTCTTATGCCTTATCCTTTCTTTGTTGCCTGCTTTATTTATCTCTCTGAAAGTTTCTAGTGTATGTATTTTTATCTCTTATGTGGAGAAATTTCATGATGATACACTTTTGTTTCAGCGTGAGTCTTTTTCTGTCTATTGTGTTAACCACTCCCAATTTGGAAATGTAACTTTATCAATTCTGAAACATGCATTATTTATTTGATAATTTCCTTTATTTCCTTCCCTCTCCTTTATTTCCTGTCTCTCTTTCTGGAACTCTTGTTACTTGGATGGTAGACATCCTGGACTCATTGTTAAATTTTCTTTTTTTCTCCTTCCCATTTTCTATTTTTTTATTTGCTCTACTTTCTGGAGATTTCTTTAACCACGTCTTCTAATTCTTCTTGACATTTCTTCTATCTTATTTTTAATTCCCAAGAGTTTTTTCTTGATCTTTGAGTGTTTCTTTAAAATTTGCCATTCTTTTTTTCATATATATAGTATTTTTTTCTTCATCTTTAAAGACAATAAGTAAAATATCAGGCTCCCTTTAAGACATCTGTTTCTGACTTTCCAGTTCATTTTGGTCTTTGTTTCATGTAGGAGGCTTTTCTAAAATATCTGATGTTGCTTGTCTACCTGTTCACATTGAAGAGCGAGGCACTAGAAAGCTGTTTGGAAGTGTTGTGTGTCAATTTAAGTGTGTATATGTTTGTGGCAGAGATGTAGGTTGCTGATTGGTGTCCTCACCGAAGGGTTATTTGGCTTGGGTCTTTCAGGAATGGAATTTCAATTATTACTGTAGTTTTATTTTTCCCTAATTTGTGCTGGTCAGTTAATTCAGAGATGATTCTTTTAACTTCTTATCTAAGATATTTAAAGTCTGCTAGTGTTCTTGGAGACAAATAGGAGAGAGGACCCATGCATCTTATTGTTCAGTATACAGACATTCACTTAATCCTTCTGTTTTTCAGCTTGCCTGGGTTTTATATAGATACAGCCTCCCTGATTTAATCTCTCTAAGTTATCTGTGGGAGTAGAGGAGGGAATCTGTGTTTTCAATAACATGTTATACAAATTCTTTAACAGTCCTCCAGTATCAAATTCAATTGCATGCTATGATGACTCCAATTTCTGAGAATCTCTTGGATTCTAAGGTCCAAAAAAAGCTAGCTTCCAGTTTCTTTGATTTGGGACTTTTCTTGTTCCCTAATCGTCTTCCTAGCTTCCAAAATTTAGTCTGTGTTATTGCTTCTTGGACTTACTTTATTCTTACGAGCTTTAAATCTTTTCACCATCATTTTAATGAATTTCAAGAGAGACAGTAGAAACAAAGTACGTTCAATTCTTCATATTTAACTGGAAGTTCAAGGATTTATCTATTTTAAAAAATCATATATTGATTTTTAATAAACATTTATGAGCTCTAGTGCTCAGCCTCTCAGTCTGGAAGTTACCTTATTTACTAAGGCACATGACAAAGTAACTGATGAGTCTATAAAACTGTATAGTTCTTCTACCAATTTTCTGGCTATGTTGGCAATTGGTGATTTAAGTGTTCATGGCAGCACTGAGGGAACATTGTGCTTTGTCATTGCCATGTCCGTATGTCATATAACAATTGTTTGAAAATTAATGATGGTTCAAAAATTTTTGAACTTTTCCTAAAGGTGTACTGTGCTCAAACACTATAAAAGAAAATTTGTTATCATGGTGTTGAAAGAGCCATTCCACTCTTCTCTCCCTGTTTTAATATAATTTTGTTTTTTATCATTATTTCTGAGAATTCTTTCTGAAACTCCAAACCAGCAGAGTATTCTTTGGTTTGTTAATTTTTTATTCCACATCCTTTTGAATTCATATTTTGTGATTAAATGGGGAGACACTTTCATATTCTTCCCCCCACATATTTATTGTAAAATTATTATTATTATTATTATTTTGAGACAGAGTCTCACTATGACTCACGCTGCTGGAGGGCAGTTGTGCAGTCACAGCTCACTGCCACTTCGACCTCCTGGGCTCAAGCAATTCTCTTATCTCAGCCTCTTGAGTAGCCAGGACTACAGTCATGCCACCATGCATGGCTAAGTTTTTTCTGAGATAGGGTCTCACTGTGTTGCCCAGGCTGGTCTTGAACTCCTGGGCTCAAACCATCTTCCTGCCTTGGCCTTCCAAAGTGTTGGGATTACAGGCATGAGCCACCAGGCCCAGGCTACTTTTTAAGTTTTAAGAGAGTGCTTGTTCTAATACTTTGGAGTATATTGAAGAGATAATACCTGATCCATGTTTTGGAGGATATTTATCTCCATTGCTCTACAGTTTTAATATTTTCATAAGAGAGAAACTTAGTTATTTTAGTTTGTGTTCAAATAGATATCTTTTGTCATTTTAATTTTGTGTCTTTGGACCTTCTCCAGCCTCATTGTTTTGTTTGTTTTGAGGTTCATTAACCAGAAAGTCACATGGTATTTCTGGTGTGACTTATCTATGAGTTTTTAATAAGGATAGAATTTTGTTCTGTATTTGGCTTAGTATATTTCCTGATGATACCCAGAGCTTTTCTTGTTGTAGACTGCATTCCAAAATCTATAGAGATGGACTTCCAGGACAAACTGTGATCTTTAGTTTTGTGGGGTATCCTCTGTCCCATACTCTTCTTTAATTCCCTAATATTACTTCCATTATTTCAGTCATCCCCAATTCCTTACCCATTGCCTGTCTACACTCTTTTCAATTTCCTCTTACTTCCACCTACTGTTCTCACACCTTTCCTTAGTCCTGCCTCTTTTATCATGTGTGCCTTTAAGACTTTCTGAGAACAAGAGAACTATGAGAGCTTTGGTCTCCCTGGTTTCCATTTTTGTCATGCTATGCCTGTACTCCCCACAGCAGCTTGAGTGTTCTTTAGAAATATATGAATTAAATCATGCTGCTCCTTAGCTTAATAGCCTCCAGAAGCTTCACATTGTGCTCAGAAGTAAATCCAAGTTTGACAATGCCCTACATTATCTGGCCTCTGCCTACCTCCTTGATCCTATCCCCTGTTAGATCACAGTACTGCCAGATACAATGGCCTTCTTGCTGTTCTGGTAACACTTCAAGCTCATTCCTGCCTTGTCTCTATGCACTCAAGTTCCTTTTCCTTTTCCATACTGTGCTCAGATCTTTGCATAACTGGCTCCTTCATATCATTCAGAAATAACCTTAGATGCTACCTCTGGAGAAGTGTCTTCCAATTCAATCCAAAGAAGCATACCCCGAGTTTCAGTCACTTTCCATCACATAACACCATTTTATTGTCTTCACATTACTTATTATAATCTAAAATCATCATTTACACTCTTTGTATATTTTAAGATTGTCTTGCTATTTTTTGATCAATTTTTGCATAGTATATCTTTTTCCATTCTTTTACTTTTAAAAAAAATTTTACATTTTAAAAATTGAGGTAAAATACACCTATACATTTATGATCTTTGCCATTCTTTTTTTTTGTCTTTAGTTCTGTTTATGTGATGAATTACATTTATTGATTTGCATATGTTGAACCAGGCTTGCATCCTGGGGATGAAGCTGACTTGATCATGTTGGATAAGTTTTTTGATAGGCTGCTGGATTTGGTTTGCCAGTATGTTATTGAGAATTTTTTTTATTATACTTTAAGTTCTGGGGTACATGTACAGAATGTGCAGGTTTGTTACATAGGTATACACATGCATGGTGGCTTGCTGTACCCACCAACCCATCATCTACATTAGGTATTTCTCCTAATGCTATCCCTCCCCCAGCCCCTCACCCACCAACAGGCCTCAGTGTGTGATGCCCCCACCCCCGTGTCCATGTGTTCTCATTGTTCAGCTCCCACTCATGAGTGAGAACATGTGGAGCTTGGTTTTTGTTGTTGTGTTAGTTTGCTGAGAATGATGGTTTCCAGCTTCATCCATGTCCCTGCAAAGGACATGAACTCATCATTTTTTATGGCTGCATAGTATTCCGTGATGTATATGTGCCACATTTGCTTTATCCAGTCTATCATCGATGGGCATTTGGGTTGGTTCCAAGTCTTTGCTATTGTGAACAGTGCCACAATAAACGTACATGTGCATGTGTCTTTATAGTACAATGCTTATTCTTAAATGTATGGTTTAATGGTAATAAATACATTTATATATATTTTCCCCCTTCATCCCTCCCTTCCCTCTACCATTCCCAGCCTCTGGTAATCACCAATCTATTCTATCTTCATGAGATCCACTTTCTTAGCTCCCACATATATCAGTGAGAACATGCAACATTTGTCTCTTTTTGCTTGGCTTATTTCACATAATGACCTTCAGTTCTATCCATGTTGTTGCAAATAACAGGATTTCATTCTTTTTAATGACTGCATAATACTCCATTGTTTGTATATACTGCATTTTCTTTATTCATTCATCTGTTGATAGGCACTTAGATTGATTCCGTGTCTTGGCTATTGTCAATAGTGTTGCAATAAATAAGGGAGTGCAGATATCCCTTCAATATATTGATTTCCTTTCTTTTGGATATATACCTGGTAGTGGTTAGTTTTTTAAGGAATCTCCATGCTCTTCTCCATAGTTGCTGTACTAATTTACATTCCCACCAACAGCATATGAGGGTTTCCCTTTTTCTACATCCTTGCCAGCATCTGTTATTGCCTGTCTTTTGGATAAAAGCCATTTTAACTGGGGTGAGATTTTACCTCATCATGGTTTTGATTTGCATTTCTCTGATGATTAATAATGTTGAGCATTTTGTCATACAGTTGTTGGCCATTTGTGTGTCTTCTTTGGAGAAATATCTAATCTGTTTGTTTGCCCAATATTTAATTAGATTAATCACTTTTTTCCTATTGAGTTGTTTGAGCTCCTTATATATCCTGGTTATTAATTTATTGTCAGATGAATAGTTTACAAATATTTTCTCCAACTCTGCATGTTGTCTCTTCACTTTGTTGATCATTTCCTGTGCAATCAGAAGCTTTTTAGCTTGATGTAATCCCATTTGTCTACTTTTGCTTTGGTTTCCCGTGCTTTTGAGGTCTTACTTGAAACATGTTTGCCCAGATCAGTATCCTGGAGCATTTCCCCAGTGTTTTTCTTCTAGTAGGTTCATAGTTTCAGGACTTAGATTTAAGTCTTTAATCCATTTTAATTTGATTTTTGTGTATGGAGAGATAGGAGTCTAGTTTCATTCTTGTGCCTGTAGTTATTCCGTTTTCCCATCACTGCTTATTGAAAAGATTGTCTTTTCCCCATTGTATGTTCTTGGTGCCTTTGTCAAAGATGAGTTGGCTCTAAATGCATGAATTAATAAATGAGCTGTGTATTCTGTTCTATTGGCTTATATATCTATTTTTATGCCAGTATCATGCTGTTTTGGTTGCTACACTTTTGTAGTAAATTTTGAAGTCAGGTAGTATGATGCCTCCAGCATTTTTCTTTTTGAGCAGGATTGCTTTGGCTATTTGGGGTCTTTTGTGATTCCATATAAATTTTAAACTTTTTTTCTATTTTTGTGAAGAATGTCATTGGTATTTTGATAGGGATTGCATTGAATCTGTTGATTGCTTTGGGTCGTATGAACATGTTAACAATGTTAATTCTTCCACTCCATGGGCATGAAATATCTTTTCATTTTTTTGTGTTCTCTTCAATTTATTTCATCAGTTTTATAGTTTTTCTTGTATAGATCTTTCTTTAGATTGATTTCTACATATTTTGTATTTTTTGTAGCTATTGTAAATGGGATTACTTTCTTAATTTCTTTTTTCAGATAGTTACTCGGTGCATATATTTAATAAATGCTACTAATTTTTATATGTTGATTTTGTATCCTGCAACTTTACTGAGTTTATTGATCAGTTCTAAGATTTGTCTGGTGGAGTCTTTAGGATTTTCTAGATATAAACTCATATCATCTGTAGAGAGGGACAATTTGACTTCCTCTTTTCCAATTTGGATGCCCTTTATTTCTTTCTCTTGCCTAATTGCTCTGGCTGGAACTTTTAAGACTATGATGCATTAGAGTGGTGATAGTGGGCATCCTTATCTTGTTCCATTTCTTAGAGGAAAAGACTTTCAGCATTTGTCCATTTGGCATGATGTCAGCTGTGGGTTTGTCATATATGGCACTTATGTAAAGTATGTTCCTTCCATGCCTAATTTGTTGAGGATTTTTATCATGAAAGAATGTTGAATTTTATAAAATTATCCTTTTTCTGCATCAATTGAAATTATCATATAGGTTGTGTCCTTTATTCTATTGATGGGATATATCACATTTAGTGATTTGCATATGTCAAACCATCCTTGCATCCATGGGATAAATCTCACTTGATCATGGTGTGTTATCTTTTTGATGTGTTGTTGGATTAAGTTTCATAGCATTTTGTTGAGAATTTTTGCACATATGTTTATCAAGGATATTGACCTGTAGTTTTCTTTTTTTTGTTTTTTCCTTATCAGGTTTGTTATATGATAATGCTGGTCTTCTAGAATGAGTTTGGAAGTATTTCCTACTCTTTATTGTAATTTTTTTTGGAGTTTTAAGTAGGATTGGTATTAGTTCTCTAAATAATTGGCAAAATTCGGCAGTGAAGCTGTTAGTTCCTGAGCTTTTCTTTGATGAGAGACTTTTTATTATGGCTTTGATCTTGTTATTCATTATTTGTTTGTTGAGGCTTTCTATTTCTTCATGGTTCAGTCTTGGTAGGTTGTATGTGTCCAGTAATTTATCTATTTCTTCTTGGTTTCCAATTTGTTGGCATATAGTTGTTCATAATGGTGTATAATAATTCTATGTATTTTGTGGTATCAGTTGTTACATCTCCTTTTTCATTTCTGATTTTATTTATTTGCGTCATCTCTCTTTTTTCCTTAGACTAGCTAAAGATTGTCATTTTAAAATTTTTTTCAAAAATCAACATTTCATTTCATTTATCTTTTGTATTTTAAAAAAATCTTAGTTCAGCTATTGTGGAAGACAGTGTGGCAATTCCTCAAAAACCTAAAGACAGAAATATCATTTGACCTAGCAAACCCATTGCTGGGTATATACCAAAAGGAATATAAATTATTCTATCCTAAAGACACATGCACACGTATGTTCATTGCAGCACTATTCACATTAACAAAGACATGGGATGAGCCTAAATGCCCATCAGTGATAGACTGAATAAAGCAAACGTGGCGTATATACACCATGGAATACTATGCAGCCAGAAAACAGAATGAAATTACATCTTTTGCGGGGACATGGATGGAGCTGGAGGCCATTATCCTTAGCAAACTAATGCAGGAACAGAAAACCAAATACTGCATGTTCTCAATTATAAACGGGAGCTAAATGATGAGAACACATGGACACCTAGAGAAGAACAACACGCACCGGGGCCTTTTGTTGGGCATAAAAACATAAATAATGGGTAGTAGGTTTAATACCTGGATGATGAAATAATCTGTATAACAGACCTCCATGATACAAGTTTACCTATGTAACAAACCTATACTTGTACCCCTGAACTTAAAATAAAAGTTTTTTAAAAATCTTGATTTCATGTATTTCTGTTCTAATCTTTATCATTGCTTTCTTTCTACTAATTTTGGGTTTGGTTTATTCTTGCTTTTCTTAGTTCCTTGATTTTCATCATTAGGTTATTTATTTGAAGTCTTTCTACTTTTTTGATACAGATGTTTATTGTTATAAACTTCTCTCTTAGTGTTGCTTTTGCATATCTCATACATTTTGATGTGTTATATTTCTATTTTTGTTTGCTTCAAGACACTTTAAAACTTCCTTAATTTCTTTATTAACTCATTGATTATTCAGAAGCATATTAATTTCTATTTGTTTGTATAGTTTCCAAAGTTTTTCTTATTGATTTCTAGTTTTATCACATTTTTGTGAGAAGAGAGACTTGATATAATTTCTATTTTCTGAATTTGTTCAGATTTGTTTTGTGACCTAACATATGGCCCATTCTGGAGAATGTTTCATGTGCTGAGGAAAGAATGTGTATTCTTCAGCAGTTGGATGGAATGCTCTGTAAATGTCAGTTAGGCCTATTAGATCTAGCGTGTAGTTTAACTCAGCTGTTTATTTGTTGATTTTGTATCTAGATGATCTGTTCCTGTCAGTGGGGTGTTAAAGTCTCCAGCTAGAATAGTATAACATACTCTAATATATTGCAATTATTTTTATTGTAGTATATCTCTCCTTTTAGATTTATTAATGTTTGCTTTATATATTTGGAAACTGGTGTTGGGTGCATATGTATTTGTTATATCCTCTTGCTGAATTGACCCCTTTATCATTATATAATGACTTTGTCTCTTTTTACAAACTTACATTGGCAATCTATTTTATCTGGTGTAAATATTGACACTGCTGTTCTTTTTAGTTTGCAGGTACATGTGGAATATCTTTTTCCACCTCTTCACTTCCAGTCTATGTGTGTCTTTATAAGTGAAGTGGGTTTCTTGAAGGCAGCATATAGTTGCATTTTGTTTCTTTATCCATTCATCCACTCTGCCTTTTAATTGGAGAATTGAGACAATTTATATTCATTGTCACTATTAATAAGTAATGAGTTATTACTGCCATTTATTGCTTATTTTCTGCTTGTTTTGAGACTCTTTCCTTTTTTCTTGCTTTATGTTAAGTGATTTTCTCTGGTAGTATGTTTTAATTTGTTGTTTTTTATTTTTAGTGATTCTACTATAGATTTTTGCCTAATGGTTACCATACAGAAATGCTTACAGAAAACACTTATAGATATAACAAATTATTTTAAAGAGGTGACAGCTTATCTTAGATCAAAAATATAAAGATAGACATAAACAAAGGTAAAAGACAAAATATTCTACACTTTAACTCCATCCCCCCACATTTTGACTTTTAGTTGTCTCAATTTTTACATTGTCTACTCTTAGCCAGTTGCTTTAGCTATTGTTGTGTTTGATAGGTTTGTCTTTTGGGCCTCATACTAGTGTTATATGTGGATTGCATACCATCATTACAGTTATAGAGTATTCTGGGTTTGTCTGTGTATTTAATTTTGCCAATGGGTTTTATACCTTGAAAAATTTTATTTTTGCACATTACTGGTTGTTTTCTTTTAGATTGAAAAACTGCCTTTAGCATTTCTTTTAAGATGGGTCTGGTGAATTTCTCTCATCTTTTGTTTGTCTGGGAAAGACTTTATCTCTCATAGTTGAAGGAGAATTTTGCTGGACACAGTATTACTGGATGGCAGCTTTTTTTCTTTAAATATTTTGAATATGTCATTTTATTCCTTCCTGGCTTGTATGGTGTTTGTTGAGAAGTCTGTTGCCAGATGTATTGGAGCTTCATTATATGTTATTAGGATCCTTTCTTTGTCCTTGGCCTCTGAGAGTTTGACTATTATATTTCTTAGGGTAGTCTTATTTGGGCTGAATCTGGTGTCCTCAGGCCTTTCTGTACCTAGATATTTATATGTTTCCCAAGGTTTGGAAGGTTTTCTGTTATTATCTCTTTGAATAAGCTTTCTACCTCTTGGTCTTGCTCAGTTCCCTCTTGGACATCAATATTTCTTAGATTTGGTCTTTTGAGGTACTTTTCTATATCTTTTAGGCAGTCTTTGTTCCTTTTCATTCTTTTTTCCTCCTCTGACTGTGTATTTTCTAATAGCTGATCTTCAAGCTCACTGATTCTTTCCTCTGCTTGTTCTATTTTGCTGTTCAGCGCCTGTAATGAGTTAAGCATCTGTCTTTTTCAGTTCCAAGATTTCTGTTTGACTTTTTCTATTATTGCAATCTCTTTTAAATTTTTCTGATAAATTTCTGAATTGCTTTTCTCTGTTATCTTGGAGATCACCGAGTTTCCTTAAAATTTCTATTTTGAATTCTTTGTCAGAGAGTTCACAAGTTGCCATCTTGTTAGAGTCAGTCACTTGATTTTTGCTTTGTCCTTTTGGTGAAGTCATAGTTTCCTGTTTTCTGTTGTTTCTTGTGTGTATATACCTATGTCTTTGCATTGAAGGATTATTATTGCAGTCTTCTCTGTTTTGTTTTGGTTTTATTGGATAAATTTGCTTAGGAAATTTTTACTGCTAGGTTGCTGCCTCCTTTTTGGCTCTAGGTGGCACCTTAAGTCCAGGTTCATCTTGGCTTTATTAAATAATTGGAACACTGCCTGTCTTGAATTGGGAAGGTCCCAAAGGCATTATCCCACTAATGTATCAAAGCTGTTTGTGCCCAGGGGATCTGTGGAATGTATCTCCTACAGTATTGGGCTGATGAATGGCTATTCTGATTTGGCATCTCCTTAGGTCAACTGGTAGAGCAGTTTTCAGGGCCAGGGATGATAGCCCTGTATTCCCACTTTGTCTTTTCCTGTCCTTAGGGATATTTCTCCCATCAGGCAGTCACAATGCTTCCTATGTGTTAAGGCAAAAAAGGTCTTCTGTCATGGCACCCAAGATGGTAGGGGTACTGATTGACTACCTCAGTCTCACCTTTTCCAGCATAAAAACCATGAGTTGGGGGCAGATTTTCTATGTGCTTGGTGCTGGGCAGAATGGGGGGTGTGTGTTGTGGATATGGAAGTCTGATTCTCTTAACAACTTCTCAGTTTTTTCACTTTTCTGTGGCCTTGAGAACTCTCTCATTTCTCATATTTGTGTTCTGGGATGTTGCTGGTGAAAATCTTGGTGCTGTATATTTGTTTTTGGTTTTCTTTAGGGGAGAGTGAAGCCAGTTTGTTTCTACACTGCCATTTTGCAACCAGAAGTCTTTTACTTCCAACTTACCTATGTTGTTGAATTGGAAGTATGTTTCTTGTAAATAGCATGTGGTTGGGTTTTGTTTTCTCATCCAGTCTGCCAATCTCTGCCTTTTAATTGGCGTATTTAGAATACTCATATAGTTGAGTTTTTAGAAATGACTTGGAGTGGATTTCTTTGGGTTTATCCTACTTGGGATTCACTTAGCTTTTTGAATTTGTGTTTATATCTTTCACCGCATTTGGATCTTTCACCGCATTTGGAGAGTTTTCAGCCATTATTTCTCTGAATACTCTTTCAATTCTATTCTCTTTCTCTTCTTTTTCTGGAATTCAAAGAATGTGAATATTGGATCTTTTGATAGTCTTGTAGGTTCTTGGGACTCATTTCTTTTTCAGTCTATTTTTTCTTTGTTCTTATTGGGTAAATTCTATTGATTTGTTCTTAAGTTTATTGGCCCTATCCTCTGTTACCCCTACTCTACTATTGAGCCCATCTGGTGAGTTTTAAAAAAACCTCTGTTAGGCGGGTGGATCATGAGGTCAGGAGATCGAGACCATCCTGGCTAACATAGTGAAACCCCATTTGTACTAAAAATACAAAAAAATTAGCTGGGCATGGTGGCGGGCACCTGTAGTCCCAGCTACTTGGGAGGCTGAGGCAGGGCGGAGCTTGCAGTGAGCCAAGATTGCGCCACTGCACTCCAGACTGGGAGAGAGAGCGAGACTCTGTCTCAAAAACAAAAAACAAAAAACAAAAAACAACCCTCTATTATTGTATTTTCCAGTTTCATAATTTTTATTTGGTTCTTTAAATAATAATTTTCATTTTTTACTCTTATTTTTCATTTATTTTAAGATAATTTGTAATTCCTTATTCAGTCATTTTTATGACGGTTGCTTTAAAATCTTTATCAGACACTGATTCATCTCAGTGTTGGTATCAGTAGTTTGTCTTTTCTCATACAAATTGAGATTTTCTTGCTTTTTGATACGACGTGTGATTCTTAAATTGTATCCTTGACATTTTCTTTGTCATTTTAGGAGACAATGAGTTTTACTTTAATTTTTTATTTTAGCAGGCAGCAAGTCTGTTTAGATTTAGTACAAAGGCCCTTGATTACTTTTTTGCGCTGTGATTCAGTGACATAGGTCTTGTGGTGATATTTTTGTCTGCTTGATTTATCTCATGCTGCTGGATCTCCTACTAGTCCTTAATGGTGCTCCTTGATGGGGTGAAAGGAGTTTCCTCCAGCCACGTTTCCAGGTGCCTCTGTATGCAGGAAGAGAGTTTCTAGCCCATGGGGACCAAGACTACTCCTGGGTTGGATATTTGTTGTAGAATCCCCTCTGCTTATGGGGAGTGAAGTGGCTTTCCACTTTTGTAAGTTCCTTGAAAGCTAGCATATTTCTTTTCTTTTCTAGCTGAATGTTTAGAATAGTGTTTAGTACATACTGGCTCATCAATATGTATCTTTCAGTTAATGAATTAATACTTTATGACCTGCGCTCTCAAGTTATGAGGTGAAAAACATGATCCATGTCAGATAATTAATAATTTTCTGTAGCCGGATGTGTTGGCTCATGCCTGTAATCCCAGCACTTTGGGAGGCTGAGGCACGCAGATCACCTGAGGTCAGGAGTTTGAGACCAGCCTGGCCAACATAGTGAAACCCTGTCTCTACTAAAAACACAAAAATTAGCTGGGTGTGCTGGCATGCACCTGTAATCCCAGGTACTTGGGAGGCTGAGGCAGGAGAATTGCTTGAACCCAGGAGGCAAAGGTTGCAGTGAACGGAGATTGCGCCACCGCACTCTAGACTGGGTGACAGAGCGAGACTCCATCTCAAAAAAAAAAGTTTTTTTTTTCACCTGAAAAGTTGGAATTAAGAGCATCAGATCTGTATATGAAAGTGGTTGCAACTTGCAAAGTATATACTAAAGAGGTGTGAAGCAGCTATAATCTGCCATGTGTAATGAGTTTCAGAAAAGCCATCTGCAGAACGAGACAAAAGAATGAAACAGGTTTACTGAGATAAGTAGGACCTGGTGTTAGAGAGAAAGTCATGGTGGCTCTCCATGGGACTCAGCTATATTCACATGTCTTGGGGTTGCACAAAACATCCCTATATCCTTGTAATAAATTTTCTTTCTATGCTTTTGAAAGCCTAAGTTTGTTTATATTATGCACAACTGAAGTATCTTAGCTAATGTCATGTGTTTACATAAAATAATGAACTATTTGAATATTTATGTTATGTTGAAAAGAATCATATGAGCTTTTCCTTGCATCTGAAACACCATTTATACTATTGTTTCTATGGGAAAATCTGTGTCCAAATAATGTAGATGATTGTTTACAACAAAATCTATGGAGATTGCTGCATGTTAGTTTTTACCAATTACACTTTTAAAAGCGCATATTTATATATTTATCTCCCCTTTACTTTATGTACTTTTTGGAGGTGAGGTGAGGGTGGGAAGATACCATGCTATGGTCCTAGGAAGATCTTATTAGCTGTTGGTGAATATTAAAAGAATTTTTCCTTGCCCATCAGTGTATCCCAAACCTATTGACTTTTTCAGTCAGAGTTTTTGGAGGCAGAATTCAACATCAGTAAAAATTTGTTATGCAAATGTGAGGAAGCATAGGACAATGCTGAAGGAGAAAAGATTTTTGCAGCATTTGTTTCTCTTAAAAGATGAAATCCATTAACCCTATGATCTTTTTACTACAAAAACTTGTAAAGTGAAAGAAAGAGAAGATAAAGATAAATGGCCTTTAAATCAAATTGGTTTGATAAATAAATAATCTCTGAATGTTCAGCCATACTTTTAGGTAGCTGAGTTTTGTGTGTGTGTATGTGTGTGTGCATGTGCGTGTGTGGGCGTGTGTGTGTCTATAGATGACTTTGAAATGCAAGTAAAGCATTTTAAGTCAAATACGCAAGAAAAAAGAGATGTAAACATGGTCTGTTAATTGCTGAGGCAATATCCAGTGAACATCAATTAAAATAGAAGGCTTTGAAATCAGGGAAAAATAATAAAAAAAATCATTGTTTTTCTTAATTACAGAGTAAGAATGAGGCTAATTCACTGCGCTCTTCCGCAACCCTCCTCAATCATAGATAAAGAAATCTCTGTGGCATGTTATTCAGTACAAGAACTTTACCATCAGTTTTATTCATCAGCAAAACCAAAGGAACAATTGCAGGATGTTCTCTATTATTTAGCATGGAATGCCTTTATTACTTTATGTTCTTGCCTGACATTCTTCCTTGTTTGTTGCCATTAAATGCTTGGATTTTAGTGACACAGTGCAGTGCCAAATAAGTCAGTGCCTAGGACTTTATGTTATACTACTTAGAAAGTTATGGCAATATCACCTCTTGCTTAAAACACTTGGTCGACACTGCCTACCAGGTTGAATATAGTGGAATACATACAATATAAGGCCGTATTGATTACCATGAGAAACAAAATAAATAATTAACTGTAAAAATAATATTAAGAATGAATTGCTTGGCAGACTATTTGATCCCATTAATGATTTCACTTTTATAAGATTAAATAAGATCCTATCATATTCTGTGGTGTTGATACTAAAAGTTCTATCCCCTCCCCCATTTTTAGCTCCCTGTCCAAAACGGAAGGCAAGTGCTTTTTTGGCATACTTTTCTTCCTTGTATTAATTACTTGACTTCTCTGTACCTAGAAAAAGGCAACTAGCAGGCAACATAATCATCCTGCTGTCATTTTCTAAATTATTCTAATGTAATTTTCAGAGCATGGCTTCCATAGATCATTTATTCATTTAGTTGCAATGCTTTTGGAAGTATAGAAATATAGAAGTATATTTTCTTATGTGGTGTTATAACTTATAAGGACAATTTGGAAATAATAAGTTTGGATGCTTCACTAAGACATTTTGGCTATCTTTCCCTAACCATATGAGGAGCTTCATTTCAGGCATCTTTCAAATCCCTCCTCTAAACCTTTTACTTTGGGGATGGTTTCTGGATACCGTAAGAACAGTTTGCTTTTGAAGGTGGTAATTGTGGACTGCATGCTGTTTGGCAGCTACTAATTCTCTTTCTTTTTCTGTGGGCTCTAAGTGGAATGTCCTTGAAATAATAATGAGGCATTACTCTCTTTTCTACCATGTCCAGAATATTCCTGGTGATCTTAAATTGTATTATTTTTGATGCTCATACCAGAGACACCTATGTTAATTAGTTCTGTATATACTTCTTAAGTTCTCATCTCTAAAATTAAAGAGCCAAATTATAGACATAGTGAACTTTGACTCTGAATGTGGTTGGGTTTAAATAAGTTCCTCCAAATAATAATTTGACTTTAATATATTTTCATTTGCAATCCTGTGTCACATTTTATGTCTCATGATTGGTTTCCATTTTTTAGTAATAAATAATCAACTGCAGGTTTCTTTGCGGTGTTGATATTTCTGTTTATATTACTTTGTGTATTTAAATATTTACATAAGGCTACATCTGGGTATTTCTTACCTTGGATGATTACTTCTGCAGTTTCTGATGTCAAAATTCCTTTTTTATTTAAGAGTTAATTACAATTAAATACAGTCTTGGTCCCACCTAATATTATTTTTTTGAGGTTTTCTTTTTAGAGCTAAAGCCACATCTTACTGCTAGATAGGAATTAGTTTCCAGAGGCTTGTACCATTATTGAGTCACTAAATATTTCTTAAACCCATCTATACTATATTTCCCTAGTCTCTTCACTCTCCCATACTCCTAGATAATAATTTCATATAAAACCTCCTCCCCCAGCACCACTCTCAGCTTTTTATTTCCCTGAGAAAATAGAAGCAATCAGAAGAGAATTTGGACAAGCTACCCACAACATCTACTCACTTCTTTATATCTGTCCTCATATACTCTGCTTTCTTTCCTATTTGCTCTAATGAACCATTCACGTTCCCAGCAAATGCCAACATCTCCATTCTGCCGAGGTCCCTTCTTTTCTTGTGTAGTTGAAGAAATGTCTCCAGCAATTCTTTGCACTCCCTCCCTCACTAATAAGTTTTCCCCCTCAAGTGGACTTCTCTTATTGACCAGCAAACATGCAGATACAACTTTATCTTTAAGAAAACTCTCTTTTTGACTCCACATCCTCCTCTAGCTATCATCCTGTTTCTAGCCTTTTTCAAAAACACATTTATATTCATATATTGTAAAACGAATCCTGTCAATCTGTTGTGCAGAGTTATTGTATCATTTTGCATTCCCATTAGCAGTATATGAAATTTTGAGTTGCTCTACTTTCTTGCTAATACTTGGTATTGTCAGTATCTCTTCCTTTTATTTTTTCTTTCTTATTTTTCTCCTCCCCTTCTCTAACCCTTCCATCTTTTATTTTTTTACTTTTTTGTTTTCTTTTCCTTTTTCTTATTATTATTATATTTTAAGTTTTAGGGTACATGTGCACAATGTGCAGGTTAGTTACATATGTATACATGTGCCATGCTGGTGCGCTGCACCCATTAACTCGTCATTTAGCATTAGGCATTTATGCAGCCAAAAGACACATGAAAAAATGCTCATCATCACTGGCCACCAGAGAAATGCAAATCAAAACCACAATGAGATACCATCTCACACCAGTTAGAATGGCAATCATTAAAAAGTCAGGAAACAACAGGTGCTGGAGAGGATGTGGAGAAATAGGAACACTTTTACACTGTTGGTGGGACTGTAAACTAGTTCAACCATTGTGGAAGTCAGTGTGGTGATTCCTCAGGGATCTAGAACTAGAAATACCATTTGACCCAGCCATCCCATTACTGGGTATATACCCAAAGGACTATAAATCATGCTGCTATAAAGACACATGCACACGTATGTTTATTGTGGCACTATTCACAATAGCAAAGACTTGGAGCCAACTCAAATGTCCAACAATGATAGACTGGATTAAGAAAATGTGGCACATATGCACCGTGAATACTATGCAGCCATAAAAAATGATGAGTTCATGTCCTTTGTAGGGACATGGATGAAATTGGAAATCATCATTCTCAGTAAACTATCGCAAGAACAAAAAACCAAACACCACATGTTCTCACTCATAGATGGGAATTGAACAATGAGAACACATGGACGCAGGAAGGGGAACATCACACTCTGGGGACTGTTGTGGGGTGGGGGGAGGGGGGAGAGATAGCATTAGGAGAACCCTTCCATCTTTTAAATTTTAAACATTCTGTTAGGTTTATAGTGATATTTCATTGCGATTTTAATTTGTATTTCATTAATGACTAATAATGTTGAGCATCTTTCCATGTAGTTATTTGCTATCAGTTTATCTTCCTTGTTGAGGTGTTTGTTAAAATCTTTTGCCCATTTTATACTGTAGTTGTTTTTCTTTGGCTAAGATTTGAGAGATTTTAATATATTTTATATAGAAGTCCCTTGTTGAATATGCTATTTGTGAATATTTTCTCCTAACTTTCAGCTTGTCTTTTCATTCTCTTAAATTTTTTTTTTTGGCAGAGAGAAAAGTTTTAAAATTTGATAAAGCCCAATTTGTCCTTAAAAAAAGTCATGCTTTGATGTCAAATCTAAGAACTGTTTTTTAACCCAAGGTCAAGAAAATTTTCTTGTGTATAAAGTTTTATATTTTACATTTGGGCCTATGATCCACTTTGGGTTAATTGTTGAATAAGATGTGAGGTATGGGTTGAGGTTTAATTCTGCTTTTCCATACAGATGTTCAGTTGTCCCAGGAGCATTTGCTGAAAGGACTATACTGTCTCCACTGAATTCTTTTGCACGTTTATCAAAAGCCTATTTTGTTCATATTTGTGTAGATCTATTTTTGAATTCTCTATTCTGTTCTTTTAATCTATGTGTCTATTATTTATCCAATATCACATTGTGTTGTCTACTAGTCTGAATCCTCAAAGTTTTTTTTTTTTTTAATTGTTTGGGCTATTCTAGTTTCCTTGTCTTTACATGTAAATTTTATAATCAGCCTTCTCTCTCCTTGTTTTTTTTTTTTTTTTGTTCTTAAGTCTACATGGCTACATCCAGTCACTTTCTTTCTTTTTTAATTATACTTTAAGTTCTAGGGTACATGTGCACAACGTGCAGGTTTGTTACATAGGTATACATGTGCCATGTTGGTTTGCTGCACCCATCAACTCGTCATTTACATTAGGTATTTCTCCTGGTGCTATCCCTCCCCCAGTCCTCCACCCTCTGACAGGCCCCTGGTATGTGATGTTCCCTGCCCTGTGTCCATGTGTTCTCATTGTTCAATTCCCACCTATGAGTGAAAACGTGGTGGTTGGTTTTCGGTCCTTGTGATAGTTTGCTGGGAATGATGGTTTCCAGCTTCATCCATGTCCCTGCAAAGGACATGAACTCATCCTTTTTTATGGCTGCATATTATTCCATGGTGTATATGTGCCACGTTTTCTTAATCCAGTCTATCATTGATAGACATTTTAGTGGGTTCCAAGTCTTTGCTATTGTGAATAGTGCTGCAATAAACATATATGTGCATGTGTCTTTATAGTAGCATGATTTATAATCCTTTTGGGTATATACCCAGTAATGGGATGGCTGGGTCAAATGGTATTTCTAGTTCTAGATCCTTGAGGAATCAACACACTGACTTCCACAATGGTTGAACTAGTTTACACTCCCCCAACAGTGTAAAAGTGTTCCTATTTCTCCACATCCTCTCTGGCATCTGTTGTTTCCTGACATTTTAATGATCGCCATTCTAACTGGTGTGAGATGGTATCTCATTGTGGTTTTGATTTGCATTTCTCTGATGACCAGTGATGATGAGCATTTTTTCATATGTCTGATGGCTGCATAAATGTCATCTTTTGAGAAGTGTCTGTTCATATCCTTTTCCCCTTTTTTGATGGGGTCGCTTTATTCTTGTAAATTTGTTTAAGTTCTTTTATTGTATTTTATTTTATTATTATTATTCTTTAAGTTTTAGGATACATGTGCACAATGTGAAGGTTAGTTACATATTATACATGTGCCATGCTGGTGTGCTGCACCCATTAACTCATCATTTAGCATTAGGTATATCTCCTAATGCTATCCCTCCCCCCTCCCCCCACCCGACAACAGTCCCCAGAGTGTGATGTTCCCCTTCCTGTGTCCATGTGTTCTCATTGTTCAATTCCCACCTATGAGTGAGAATATGTGGTGTTTGGTTTTTTGTTCTTCAGGTAGTTTACTGAGAATGAGGATTTCCAATTTCATCCATGTCCCTACAAAGGACATGAACTCATCATTTTTTATGGCTGCATAGTATTCCATGGTGTATATGTGCCACATTTTCTTAATCCAGTCTATCATTGTTGGGCATTTGAGTTGGTTCCAAGTCTTTGCTATTGTGAATAGTGCCGCAATAAACATACGTGTGCATGTGTCTTTATAGCAGCATGATTTATAGACCTTTGGGTATATACCCAGTAATGGGATGACTGGGTCAAATGGTATTTCTAGTTCTAGATCCCTGAGGAATCACCACACTGACTTCCACAATGGTTGAACTAGTTTACAGTCCCATCAACAGTGTAAAAGTGTTCCTATTTCTCCACATCCTCTCCAGCACCTGTTGTTTCCTGACTTTTTAATGATCGCCATTCTAACTGGTGTGAGATGGTATCTCATTGTGGTTTTGATTTGCATTTGTCTGATCGCCAGTGATGGTGAGCATTTTTTCATGAGTCTTTTGGCTGTGTAAATGTCTTCTTTTGAGAAGTGTCTGTTCATGTTCTTCACCCACTTTTTGATGGTATTGATTGTCTTTTTCTTGTAAATTTGTTTGAGTTCATTGTAGATTCTGGATATTAGCCCTTTGTCAGATGAATAGGTTGCGAAAATTTTCTCCCATTTTGTAGGTTGCCTATTCATGCTGGTGGTAGTTTCTTTTGCTGTGCAGAAGCTCTTTAGTTTAATTAGATCCCATTTGTGAATTTTGGCTTTTGTTGCCATTGCTTTTGGTGTTTTAGCGTGAAGTCCTTGCCCATGCCTATGTCCTGAATGGCAATGCCTAGGTTTTCTTCTAGGGTTTTTATGGTTTTAGGTCTAATGTTTAAGTCTTTAATCCATCTTGAATTAATTTTTGTATAAGGTGTAAGGAAGGGATCCAGTTTCAGCTTTCTACATATGGCTAGCCAGTTTTCCCAGCACCGTTTATTAAATAGGGAATCCTTTCCCCATTTCTTGTTTTTCTCAGGTTTGTCAAAGATCAGATAGTTGTAGATATGCGGCGTTATTTCTGAGGGCCCTGTTCTGTTCCATTGGTCTATATCTCTGTTTTGGTACCCGTACCATGCTGTTTTGGTTACTGTAGCCTTGTAGTATAGTTTGAAGTCAGGTAGCGTGATGCCTCCAGCTTTGTTCTTTTGGCTTAGGATTGACTTGGCAATGCGGGCTCTTTTTTGGTTCCATAGGAACGTGAAAGTAGTTTTTTCCAGTTCTGTGAAGAAAGTCATTGGTAGCTTGATGGGGATGGCATTGAATCTATAAATTACCTTGGGCAGTATGGCCATTTTAATGATATTGATTCTTCCTACCCATGAGCATAGAATGTTCTTCCATTTGTTTGTATCCTCTTTTATTTCATTGAGCAGTGGTTTGTAGTTCTCCTTGAAGAGGTCCTTCAAGTCCCTTGTGAGTTGGATTCCTAGGTATTTTATTCTCTTTGAAGCAGTTGTGAATGGGAGTTCACTCATGATTTGGCTCTCTGTTTGTCTGTTATGGGTGTATAAGAATGCTTGTGATTTTTGTACATTGATTTTGTATCCTGAGACTTTGCTGAATTTGCTTATCAGCTTAAGGAGATTTTTGGGCTGAGACAATGGGGTTTTCTAGATATACAATCATGTCGTCTGCAAACAGGGACAATTTGACTTCCTCTTTTCCTAATTGAATACCCTTTATTTCCTTCTCCAGCCTGATTGCCCTGGCCAGGACTTCCAACACTATGTTGAATAGGAGTGGTGAGAGAGGGCATCCCTGTCTTGTGCCCGTTTTCAAAGGGAATGCTTCCAGTTTTTGCCCATTCAGTATGATATTGGCTGTGGGTTTGTCATAGATAGCTCTTATTATTTTGAGATACGTCCCATCAATACCTAATTTATTGAGAGTTTTTAGCATGAAGCATTGTTGAATTTTGTCAAAGGCCTTTTCTGCATCTATTGAGATAATCATGTGGTTTTTGTCTTTGGTTCTGTTTATATGCTGGATTACATTTATTGATTTGCGTATATTGAACCTGCCTTGCATCCCGGGGATGAAGCCCACTTGATCATGTTGGATAAGCTTTTTGATGTGCTGCTGGATTCGGTTTGCCAGTATTTTATTGAGGATTTTTGCATCAATGTTCATCAAGGATATTGGTCTAAAATTCTCTTTTTTGGTTGTGTCTCTGCCCGGCTTTGGTATCAGGATGATGCTGGCCTCATAAAATGAGTTAGTGAGGATTTCCTCTTTTTCTATTGACTGGAATAGTTTCAGAAGGAATGGTACCAGTTCCTCCTTGTACCTCTGGTAGAATTCGGCTGTGAATCCATCTGGTCCTGGGCTCTTTCTGGTTGGTAAGCTACTGAGTATTTCCACAATTTCAGAGCCTGTTATTGGTCTATTCAGAGATTCAACTTCTTCCTGGTTTAGACTTGGGAGGGTGTATGTGTCGAGGAATTTATCCATTTCTTCTAGATTTTCTAGTTTGTTTGCATAGAGGTGTTTGTAGTCTTCTCTGATGGTTGTTTGTATTTCTGTGGGATTGGTGGTGATATCCCCTTTATCATTTTTTATTGTGTCTATTTGATTCTTCTCTCTTTTCTTCTTTATTAGTCTTGCTAGTGGTCTATCAATTTTGTTGATCCTTTCAAAAAACCAGCTCCTGGATGCATCAATTTTTTGAAGGGTTTTTTGTGTCTCTATTTCCTTCAGTTCTGCTCTGATTTTAGTTATTTCTTGCCTTCTGCTAGCTTTTGAATGTGTTTGCTCTTGCTTTTCTAGTTCTTTTAATTGTGATGTTAGGGTGTCAATTTTGGATCTTTCCTGCTTTGTCTTGTGGGCATTTAGTGCTATAAATTTCCCTCTACACACTGCTTTGAATGTGTCCCAGAGATTCTGGTATGTTGTGTCTTTGTTCTTATTGGTTTCAAAGAACATCTTTATTTCTGCCTTTATTTCGTTATGTACCCAGTAGTCATTCAGGAGCAGGTTGTTCAGTTTCCGTGCAGTTGAGCGGTTTTGAGTGGGTTCCTTAATCCTGAGTTCCAGTTTGATTGCACTGTGGTCTGCGAGACAGTTTGTTATAATTTCTGTTCTTTTACATTTGCTGAGGAGAGCTTTACTTCCACGTATGTGGTCAATTTTGGGATAGGTGTGGTGTGGTGCTGAAAAAAATGTATATTCTGCTGATTTGGGGTGGAGAGTTCTGTAGATGTGTATTAGGTCCGCTTGGTGCAGTGCTGAGTTCAATTCCTGAGTATCCTTGTTAACTTTCTATCTCGTTGATCTATCTAATGTTGACAGTGGGGTGTTAAAGTCTCCCATTATTATTGTGTGGGAGTCTAAGTCTCTTTGTAGGTCACTCAGGACTTGCTTAAAAATCTGAGTGCTCCTGTATTGGGTGCATGTATATTTATTATCCTTAGCTCTTCTTGTTGAATTGATCCCTTTACCATTATGTAATGGCCTTCTTTGTCTCTTTTGATCTTTGTTGGTTTAAAGTCTGTTTTATCAGAGACTAGGATTGCAAGCCCTGCCTTTTTTTGTTTTCCATTTTCTTGGTAGATCTTCCTCCATCCTTTTATTTTGAGCCTATGTGTGTCTCTGCATGTGAGATGGGTTTCCTGAATACAGCACACTGATGGATCTTGACTTTTTATCCAATTTGCCAGTGTGTGTCTTTTAATTGAAGCATTTAGTCCATTTACATTTAAAGTTAATATTGTTATGTGTGAATTTGATCCTGTCATTATGATGTTAGCTAGTTATTTTGCTCGTTAGTTGATGCAGTTTCTTCCTCGCCTTGATGGTCTTTACAGTTTGGCGTGATTTTGCAGTGGCTGGTACTTGTTTTTCCTTTCCATGTTTATTGCTTCCTTCAGGAGCTCTTTTAGGCAGGCCTGGTGGTGACAAAATCTCTCAGCATTTTCTTGTCTGTATTTTATTTCTCCTTCACTTACAAAGCTTAGTTTGGCTGGATATGAAATTCTGGGTTGAAAATTCTTTTCTTTAAGAATGTTGAATATTGGCCCCCACTCTCTTCTGGCTTGTAGAGTTTCTGCCGAGAGATCCGCTGTTAGTCTGCTGGGCTTCCCTTTGTGGATAACCCGACCTTTCTCTCTGGCTGCCCTTAATATTTTTTCCTCCATTTCAACTTTGGTGAATCTGACAATTATGTGTCTTGGAGTTGCTCTTCTCAAGGAGTGTCTTTGTGGCATTCTCTGTATTTCCCGAATCTGAATATTGGCCTGCCTTGCTAGATTGGGGAATTTCTCCTGGATAATATCCTGCGGAGTGTTTTCCAAGTTGGTTCCATTCTCCCCGTCACTTTCAGGTACACCAATCAGACGTAGATTTGGTCTTTTCACATGGTCCCATATTTCTTGGAGGCTTTGTTCATTTCTTTTTATTCTTTTTTCTCTAAACTTCCCTTCTCACTTCATTTCATTCATTTAATCTTCCATCACTCATACCCTTTCTTCCAGTTGATTGCATCGGCTCCTGAGGCTTCTGCATTTCTCAGGTAGTTCTTGAGCCTTGGCTTTCAGCTCCATCAGCTCCTGTAAGCACTTCTCTGTATTGGTTATTCTAGTTCTGCATTCATCTAAATTTTTTTCTAAGTTTTTAACTTCTTTGCCTTTGGTTTGAATTTCCTCCTGTAGCTCGGAGTAGTTTGATCATCTGAAGCCTTCTTCTCTCAACTTGTCAAAGTCATTCTCCCTCCAGCTTGTTCCGTTGCTGGTGAGGAACTGCATTCCTTTGTAGGAGGAGAGGTGCTCTGCTTTTTAGAGTTTCCAATTTTTCTGCTCTGTTTTTTTCCCCATCTTTGTGGTTTTATCTACTTTTGGTCTTTGATGATGGTGATGTGCAGATGGTTTTATGGTGCAGATGTCCTTTCTGTTTGTTAATTTTCCTTCTAACAGACAGGACCCTCAGCTGCAGGTCTGTTGGAGTTTGCTAGAGGTCCACTCCAGACCCTGTTTGCCTGGGTATCAGCAGCAGTGGCTGCAGAACAGCGGATTTTCGTGAACCGCAAATGCTGCTGTCTGATTGTTCCTCTGGAAGTTTTGTCTCAGAGGAGTACCCGGCCGTGTGAGGTGTCAGTCTGCCCCTACTGGGGGGTGCCTCCCAGTTAGGCTGCTCGGGGGTCAGGGATCAGGGACCCATTTGAGGAAGCAGTCTGCCCATTCTCAGATCTCCAGCTGTGTGCTGGGAGAACCACTGCTCTCTTCAAAGCTGTCAGACAGGGACATTTAAGTCTGCAGAGGTTACTGCTGTCTTTTTATTTGTCTGTGCCCTGCCCCCAGAAGTGGAGCCTACAGAGGCAGGCAGGACTCCTTGAGCTGTGGTGGGCTCCACCCAGTACGAGCTTCCAGGCTGCTTTGTTTACCTAAGCAACCTGGGCAATGGCGGGCGCCCCTCCCCCAGCCTCGCTGCTGCCTTGCAGTTTGATCTCAGACTGCTGTGCTAGCAATCAGCAAGACTCCGTGGGCGTAGGACTCTCCGAGCCAGGTGCGGGAGATAATCTCCTGGTGCGCCATTTTTTAAGCCCATCGGCAAAGCGCAGTATTAGGGTGGAGTGACCCGATTTTCCAGGTGCCGTCTGTCACCCCTTTCTTTGACTAGGAAAGGGAACTCCCTGACCCCTTGCACTTCCCGAGTGAGGCAGTGCCTCGCCCTGGTTCGGCTCTTGCATGGTGCACTGCACCCACTGTCCTGCACCCACTGTCTGGCACTCCCTAATGAGATGAACCCGGTACCTCAGATGGAAATGCAGAAATCACCGGTCTTCTGCGTCACTCATGCTGGGAGCTGTAGACCGGAGCTCTTCCTATTCGGCCATCTTCTGTTTAAGTTCTTGGTAGATTCTGGATATTAGCTCTTTGTCAGATGGGTAAATTGCAAAAATTTTCTCCCGTTCTGTAGATTGCCTGTTTACTCTGATGATAGTTTATTTTGCTGCACAGAAGCTCTTTAGTTTAATTCGACCCCATTTGTCTGTTTTGGCTTTTGTTGCCATTGCTTTTGGTGTTTTATTCATGAAGTCTTTGCCCATGCCTATGTGCTGAACGGTATTGCCTAGGTTTTCTTCTAGGGTTTTTATGGTGTTAGGTCTTACATTTAAGTCTTTAATCAATCTTGAGTTAATTTTTGTATATGGTGTAGGAAGGGATCCAGTTTCAGCTTTCTCTATGTGGCTAGCCAGTTTTCCCAGCACCATTTATTAAATAGGGAATCCTCTCCCCATTCCTTGTTTTTGTCAGGTTTGTCAAATATGCTCACTTTCTTTGGTTATTGTTTGCATGATATCTCTTTTCCCATCCTTTTACTTTTTTGTTTCCTCTGTTATTTCTATTCTTTGATTGGCTCATTCATTGAATTTTTCATTTTTAGTTGTTGTGTTTTATTTTTCTTTCATTTCCAGGGTATTCACCTTTATTTCACCTTTTTGTGGATTTAATTGAACATTTTATATGATTCAGTTTTCTCTCCTCTATTAGCATATCATATATATATATATATGTATGTATGTATATTTTCTTATATGGTTGCGCTGGAATTTGCAATATGCATTTCCAACTAATCCAAGTCTACTTTCAGATAGCACTGTACTGCTTTAGGGATAGTGTGAGTACTTAACAATAACAAAATAATCTTGATCCCTCTCTTTTATCATTGCTATTATTCATTTTACTTACACATAAACATACATAATCACACACACATACATACATAATCAAATACATCACTGCTATTGTTATTTTGAACAAATAGTTATCCTTTAGATCAATCAAGAATAAGAAAAATAAAAGTGTTTTACCTCTACTTATTCTTCTCCTATGCTCTTGTTTGCTTTATGTAAATCTAAGTTTCTTGTCTTTATTAGTTTTCATCTCTCTAAAGAATTTCTTTTGACATTTATTGCAAGATAGGTCTACTGGCAACAAACTCCATATTTTGTTGTCTGAAAAATTATTTATTTTTCCTTTATTTTTTTTCTGGAACTTAGTGGAATTTTTTTTTATTATTATAGTTTAAGTTCTAGGGTACATGTGCACAATGTGCAGGTTTGTTACATAGGTATACATGTGCCATGTTGGTTTGCTGCACCCATTAATTTGTCATTTACATTAGGTATTTCTCCTAATGCTATCCCTCCCCCAGTCCCCCACCCCATGACAGGCCCTGGTGTGTGGTGTTCCCCGCCCTATGTCCATGTGTTCTCATTGTTCAGTTCCCACCTATGAGTGAGAACATGGGGAGTTTGGTTTTCTGTCCTTGTGACAGTTTGCTCAGAATGATGGTTTCCAGCTTCATCCATGTCCCTGCAAAGGACATGAACTCATCTTTTTTATGGCCGCATAGTATTCCATAGTGTATATGTGCCACATTTTCTTTATCCAGTCTATCATTGATGGACATTTGGGTTGGTTCCAAGTCTTTGCTATTGTGAATAGTGCCGCAGTAAACATACGTGTGCATGTGTCTTTATAGTAGCATGATTTATAGTCCTTTGGGTATATACCCAGTAATGGGATGGCTGGGTCAAATGGTATTTCTATTTCTAGATCCTTGAGGAATTGCCACACCGTCTTCCACAATGGTTGAACTAGTTTACAGTCCCACCAACAGTGTAAAAGCATTCCCACCAACAGTGTAAAAGGATCTCCATATCCTTTCCAGCATCTGTTGTTTCTTGACTTTTTAATGATCCCCATTCTAATTTTACCATTATGTAATGGCCTTCTTTGTTTCTTTGTCTCTTTTGATCTTTGTTGGTTTAAAGTCTGTTTTATCAGAGACTAGGATTGCAACCCCTGCTTTTTTTTGCTTTTCATTTGCTTAGTAGAACTTCCTCCATCCCTTTATTTTGAGCCTATGTGTGTCTCTGCATGTGAGATGGGTCTCCTGAATGCAGCACACTGATGGGTCTTGACTCTTTCTTTATCTAATTTGCCAGTCTGTGTCTTTTAATTGGAGCATTTAGCCCATTTACATTTATGGTTAATATTGTCATTTGTGAATTTGATCCTGTCATTATGATATTAGCTGGTTATTTTGCCTGTTAGTTGATGCAGTTTCTTCCTAGCATCGATGGTCTTGACAATTTGGCATGTTTTTGCAGTGGCTGGTACCCATTGTTCCTTTCCATGTTTAGTGCTTCCTTCAGGAGCTCTTGTAAGGCAGGCCTGGTGGTGACAAAATCTCTCAGCATTTGCTTGTCTGTAAAGGATTTTATTTCTCTTTCACTTATGAAGCTTAGTTTGGCTGGATATGAAATTCTGGGTTGAAAATTCTTTTCTTTAAGAATGTTGAATATTAGCCCCTACTCTATTCTGGCTTGGAGAGTTTCTGCTGAGAGATCTGCTGTTAGTCTGATGGACTTCACTTTGTGGGTAAGGCAAGCTTTCTCTCTGGCTGCCTTTAACATTTTTTCCTTCATTTCAACCTTGGTGAATTTGACAATTATGTGTCTTGGGATTGCTCTTCTTGAGGTCTATCTTTGTGGCATTCTCTGTATTTTCTGAATTTGAATGTTGGCTTGCCTTGCTAGGTTGGGGAAGTTCTTCTGGATAATATCCTCATCTTGGATAATATCCTGAAGAGTGTTGTCCAACTTGGTTCCATTCTCCCTGTCACTTTCAGGTACACCAATCAAACAGAGATTTGGTCTTTTCACATAGTCCCATGTTTCTTCTCATTTCTTTTTACTCTTTTTTTCTCTATTGTTCTCTTCTTGCTTCATTTCATTCATTTGATCTTCAGTCACTGATACCCTTTTTTCCACTTGATTGAATTGGCTATTGAAGCTTGTGCATGTGTCACGTAGTTCTCATGCCGTGATTTTCAGCTCTATCAGGTCATTTAAGGTCTTCTCTGCACTGTTTATTCTAGTTAGCCATTCGTCTAATCTTTTTTCAAGGTTTTTAGCTTCCTTGTGATGGGTTCGAACATCCTTCTTTGGCTCAGAGAACTTTGTTATTACCGACCTTCCGAAGCCTACTTCATCAGCTTGTAAAAGTCATTCTCCATCCAGCTTTGTTCTGTTGCTGGCGAGGAGCTGCAATCCTTTGGAGGAGAAGTGGCGCTCTGGTGTTTAGAATTTTCAGCTTTTCTGCTCTGGTTTCTCCCCATCTTTGTGGTTTTATCTACCTTTGTTCTTTGATGTTGGTGACTTACAGATGGGGTTTTGTTGTGGATGTCCTTTTTGTTGATGTTGATGCTATTTTTTTCTGTTTGTTAGTTTTCCTTCTAACAGTCAGGTCCCTCAGCTGCAGGTCTGTTGGAGATGGCTGGAGGTCCACTCCAGACACTGTTTGCCTGGGTATCACCAGCAGAGGCTGCAGAACAGCAAATATTGCAGAACAGCAAATATCACTGCCTGATCCTTCCTCTAGAAGCTTCGTCCCACAGGGGCACCCGCCTGCATGAGGTGTCAGTTGGCCCCTACTGGGAGATGTCTCCCAGTTAGGCTACACGTGGGTCAGGGACCCACTTGAGGAGGCAGTCCGTCCATTCTCTGAGCTCAAACACCTTGCTTTTTCTTCAAGTTTTTATCCTATGTACTTTTCTTCTCCTTTTTCATTTCCTTTGCTACTTTCTAATATGTAAGTATTGAAGAGACTTAGGATTGAGTCCTTGTTTCTTTTATTTTTCTTACCTAACATTCATTCCCAATGTCATCTTACTTCATATCATGGATTTAAACAAGAACTATTAATACATACACTAATAGTTCCTCAAATTATATCTCTAAAATGTTGTGCTTTTCTGAAATCTAGACTCATAACAACTACCTACTTATCATTGCTACATGGATGTCAGACTTAACTGGTTTAATATGGAACTCTTCACCTTCCTTCCCAAACTGAGTTTTCATTTAATTTTAGCAAACAGCATCTTTGTTTTGCTTGTTGTTTAGGTCAAAATTCTTAGAAGTAGCCTTAAGCTCTTCTTTTTCTCTCACCTCTTCATCTGATCCGACAACAAGTGATGTTGGCTCTACTTTCAAATTGTAACTGGACTCAAAGCATTCCTCATTTATTCCACTGTCTTGTCCCCAAGCCACCATCATTTGTCTTTTGGATTGTTGTGGCAGCTTCCCAGCTGGTCTTATTTCTCCTATCCAGTTATAGGTTTGTTAACACAGAGACCAGAAAGCTCTTGCAAAAACATGAGTCAGTCATGTCACTTCTTTCCTTACCAACATTTCCTGGCTTTTTATGTCACTCAGAGTCAAAGTTCTTTTTTTTTTTTTTTTTTCCAGACAGTCTGTCACCCAGTCTGGAGTGCAGTGGCATTATCTCGGCTCACTGCAACCTCTGCATCTAGGGTTCAAGTGATCTTCCTGCCTCAGCCTCCTGAGTAGCTGAAATTACAGGATGCCACCATGTCAGGCTAATTTTTGTATTTTTAGTAGAGATGGGGTTTCACCATGTTGGCCGGGCTGGTCTCCAACTCCTGACCTTGAGTGATTCACCTGCCTTGGCCTCCCAAAGTGCTGGGATTACAGGTGTGAGCCACTGTGCCTGGCCAAAAGTCAAAGTTCTTAAGATGTCCTACAAGGCCTCCATGATCTCCTCTTACTTTTGAGAACTTATTGACTATTCTCCCCCCATTCACCCCATTCTAGCTGCCTTGACCTTGCTGTTTCCTTTTCCTGGAATGCACTTTCCTCAGTAAGCTGCCTGATTTGCTTTTCAGACTCCTTCTTGTCTTCATGTAAATGTTTCATTTTCAGTGAAGCCTTTCCTTGCTACCCTAACTAAAATTTGCACTCTTTCAACAGCCCCTTTCCCATTTCTCTATTTTTTTGTTTTAAAATCACTTATCCCATTTAGCATACTACTTAATATGTCACTTTTTTTCTTGTGTATTTTTTGACTCCCATCAGTAGAATATAAGCTTCAATAAGATTTTTGAATGCTTGATAAATATTTGTTGAATAAAAGAATGAATCTATTTTTATTTATTTTATTCTTAGGTCAAGTTCCCTAGCAATCCATTTCTCTCATAACAGTTACAATGATATTTTAGAAACATAAACTCAAAAATTTCTCTAACTTGAAATGAAAATAAAATCTTTAACTGGGCCTGCAAAGCACTGCATGATGTGACTCCTGCTTACCTCAGAGAATTTATCTTGCTTCACTTACACCCTTGCTGCAAGCTCCAGACACCTGCTTTTCTTAATGCTCTTGAGGACACCGAGTTCCTTTCTGCCCCAGGAGCCTTTACGTGCCCGGTTCTTTCTGCTTAGAATACCTCCAACCTCTACCTCGTTCTTTGGGTGACTTTAATTTCAGTCAGAGCTTAGTTTTTAAATATAAGTACTTCATTATTAAAACTGCTTATGCTGATGTTAAAAGGGATAAAATATACTTAAAACCTCAGAAAATTCAGTGACAGCATGATAGTTCCTAGCTTCATTAAACAAATTTTATTCAGGATGTTTAATAGTCTTTATTCAAGATTTTAGCATATCATTTGACTACAATATAGATTTTCACTTGGGTGTACTCACAGATACAAGGGAGTATCTCTATTTTTGGGCAAGAGATTAAGAATAAAAGAGGAAGAAGGAGAGGGGAGACAGAGAAGATGAGAGAGGCAGATGCTGTAATAACAGTCGTCTCTTGCATCTTAACAATATAAAGAGGAAGACGAAACAATCCCTACAAACCAAAAAGAGCATAGTTTATGCTCCAATCTTAAAACCGCCAGGCAATGTTACTTTATTGATCCTTGCAAAGTCAGTGAAGTAGATGTTAGGAACTATGTTTATTGTGCTTCTCAATTCTTTGGTGAAAAGCATGTCCTCTGGGTCTTATTGCGGGTAGGCAATAGCAAGGAGGTATGTGGATGGTAGTGTGTAATGAATCCACTCTAACATTCCTATCTGTCTAGGCATTTAGCTTTTATTTCTTTATATTCTAAGAAATTTTTGGCATCTCAATCTCACATTAAATACATAATCTTGGCTGGGAGTGGTGGCTCACGCCTGTAATCCCAGCACTTTGGGGGGATCCCAGCACAAGGGGGACGGATTGCCTGAGCTCAGGAGTTCGAGACCAGCCTGGCCAACATCATGAAACCCCGTCTCTACTAAAAATACAAACATTAGCCAGGTGTGGTGTCACACACTTGTAATCCCAGCTACTTGGGAGGCCGAGGCAGGAGAATCACTTGAACCCGGGAGGCGGAGGTGGCAGTGAGCCGAGATCACGCCATTGCACTCCAGTCTGGGCAACAAGAGTGAAACTCTGTCTCAGAAACAACAACAACAACAAGACCAAAAACAAATACATAATCACTGGTAAATATATTCATATTAATAAATTAGGTCCCACTCAAAATTATATTCCATCCTCCGGTCTAACACGCTTAACATCCATTCCCACATTTGCAATTATCTTGGAGTAAAAGTGGTCTCCTACCTTCTCAGACATTGCACTATCCCCTAGGATCATTAGACTTTACTTATATGTGTAGACGTAATAAGGCATCCTATTAATAAGATGCCTCTAGCAAAGCATCTGCTTCAGATGGGTTATTACAATGTCTCCAAGCAAGAGATGATGAGTCTTCTCAGAAGAGACTCAGAATGACCCAGGGATCAATATTCTCACTTTCATCTAAGTCTACCCAGATGTCCTCATTTCAAGAATCTGAGTTCTGCTTTTTTCACATTAGTGCCCTACCTTTCACAAAGGAGAATGTGAGTCTGTGAATCAATTTCTGTTATAATTTTCAACCTGCATAATTAAATTTTGTGTCTGATTTTAAGCACTGTCTATAATCTTTAAGAAGCAAAAGATTCTTTTGGCCTGCTGTAGAAGTTCTCATTTTCTTGAACTCAGATTTAAAAAAATCCTTGTTTATTGCTTTTTTAAGCTTTCCAGGAGGCATAAATAAATAAATAAATCAATAAATTTATTTCACCCCACAGTTTTGTAGTCACCACTACTGCCATAAAAGTCAAATACAGGAGCCCCCTTTTTTCCAAGACATTTGCTTTAAGGCACCTCATTTCATTCTCTTACAGATTACAACTTAATAAAATATGATACCACTGTATGACAGATGATCAGTACCCATTTTTAATTGACAGGGAATTCAGCACAACATTCAAGGCTAATGGAATGACAAAAGTCCTAGGATTTTATTTTTGAGGATCTGTTTTCTGATTTCACTCATAGTGCCAATTGCTGTATCAGTTGGGTTCAGTTGGGAAAAAGAATTGACTAGGAATTTCTACACCATGAGTTTACCACTAAGAATTGAATGCATAAGTATTGGAGGGTTGGCAAATCAAAATCAAAGCATGGAAATCAGTCATATAAAACAATTACAGGAACCAGCTGCTACCTCTGAGTCCGAGGAACAAAAGGATACTATAACCTAGGATTTTTGAATGAGGAGTCCTGCAGAGTTTGGTCTCAGAACTTTGCATATCTGGGCCGGGTGCAGTGGCTCATGCCTGTAATCCCAGCTCTTTGGGAGACCGAGGCGGGCGGATCACGAGGTCAGGAGATCGAGACCATCCTGGCTAATACGGTGAAACCCCGTCTCTACTAAAAATACAAAAAATTAGCCAGGCGAGGTGGCGGGCGCCTGTAGTACCAGCTACTCGGAGGCTGAGGCAGGAGAATGGCGTGAACCCGGGAGGCGGAGCTTGCAGTGAGCCAAGATCGCTCCACTGCACTCCAGCCTGGGCAACAGAACGAGACTCTGTTTCAAAAGAAAAAAACAAAAAACAAAAACAAAACAAAACCAAACCAAACAAAAAAAACTTTGCATATCTGGATTCTGCTGGTATTTGTGAAGGAGTGTAATGGTCTTGATTTCATCAGTGTTGGAAGTCACTGGAGGCCAGAGCCAACTGTTGATGCTGAGGTGAATTGCCACTGCTCTAGCAATACAGGCAACAATGGCAAAAATCCCAAGAAAACAAACCAAAACAAAAACAGAATAAAGCCCTTCTGCACTCCTTCTGGCTTCCAATCCCTTCTATTGCCTCCTATTGACAGATCTAAAGAGCTGGCTGGTAAACGAGTCTGGAAAATGTGATTTGCAGGTTCTCAGTGCAAGCATTACATAAGAGAGTATAGAAGAGTGGAGCTGGATGACAAAAGGTACATGACATTCAACAGAAGAGTTATAGAGGCAGTGATTTTTTAAAACTGCCACCTAAAAGATGAGTAGGAGTTAGGCCAAGAGGTGGAAAAAATATTCAAATCAGAGGGAACCACATATGCAAAGGCCAGGAGAAAGAGAGAATGGCATGTTTAGGTCACTAAAAATGAAACTAATGCCATTTTCTTTATATGACCCAGGAAACTGGTTAATGGACACTCCTAGTTAGAGACTGAGATCAAAGCAATGGTTCTTATGTTACTGCTGATGTGTTCTGATATTATTACAATAACAGAAATTTATGGATTCACAGACCGTTCAGATTTTCCAAATTCAGCATCTAAAGAAACTGCAAAAAATTTGGCTAATGTTTGTAATTTTGTCCATCTATTCTTCTCTCTCTGTCTACACACACACACACACACACACACACACGCAAGTCCCTTTGTATCTGTGGATTCTGCAGCTGTGGATTCACTCAACCTCAGATAAATAGTATTCTGAAAAAAAACCTACTCCAAAACAATAAAAGTGATACAAATAAAAAATTCAGTATAACAACTATTTACATAGCATTTTCATTGTATTAGGTATTATAAGTAATCCAGAGATGATTTAAAGTATACAGGAGAATGTGTATAGGTTAATATGTAAATGCTACACCATTTTATATAAACAACTTCAGCATCCTTGGATTTTGGTATCTGCAGGAGGTCCTGGAACCAATTCCCCATGGACACTGAGGGATAGCTGTACACACACACACACACGGTTTTAAAAAATGTTTTGGAATAAAAAACACTAAAGCAAATGAAGAAAAACCAGATACATGTAATGTTCATGTTTTTCTGTTTTAGAGGTTTATTTTTCATAGAAATTTTCTATGAAAGGTAATATGCATTATATTTCAAAAGTTTTCATCTGTTTCTTTTCGGTCTTGGTGAGAAGAACTATCTTATATAGCTAAATGATGTAAGGTGATTTCAGCTTGTGTGACTGCAGCCCAGTGACTTCAAAGACTTTTAATGGTATCAAAGACTACGTGTGGGGTGAGCCTCTGAGAACAAGGGTGTTTGCTTCATGTACCTGATCTGCTGCACCTGCGGGCTTAAGGAAAGGGAAGAATGCCCAAACTCGTTGTCCAACTTAGGCTACTGTGTTTTACTGCTTAGATCTGTGCTTACATAGACATGTGGAATGGATACTTGGGTACCAATATCCTATGGCTAATAATGCCATGCAAAACATTTCTGAATTTTACTTTCTTTAGAACTCATTGAAGCCTCAGATTCCTCAGAACTGGCTTGCTCCATGTACTGAGTACATGACACATGGCACATTAGCTACAGGACGACATGCTGATTTATGCATTTATGGTTTTGTTTAATCATCTATCATCACTAATTGTCAGAGATAAAGGTTTAATGTGTTTCTGTGACTTCCCGATGTGTTGTTCTCTTTTGCTTTTAGGATCTAAAAAACATTGAGAGTACTTTTTTTTCCTCTTTCATTTAATTTTTCTTATTGTCACCTTGTGCACATTAGCTGTGGTTAATTAAGAAAGGCGGGGCATTATGTAACTAAGGCATCCAGCTTACCTAATTTTCTCCTTCATTATAAACAAAAACAAGAAGCTCAACTAAAAAAAGAAAAGAACCTATTATACCTCTTCCCAGGTGTCTGCATTTATTAGAAGAAATTATTTCTAACAGAATGGGGGAGAGAGATGAAAACATATTTTTGGATGATTGGTTGGGAAAATGTACGACCATCTCTTGTTGGAGAGTATATTAGCAATCACAGCTGTTCATTAGTGGTCAGGCTTGAGTAATTAAGAGATTAATTAGAAGAGGAGATAAAAATGTGTTCACATTCTAAGAATAAAAATCACACTAATGAATAAATAAATACATTCTGATGAATAAATGAACACATTTATGCTTTAATATATCTGAATTTCACTGTCAAGTTCTGCAGATAATCTCCAAGCATTTATTAATAATAGATACATCACATAGATTGTATTCAAAGCAAAAAGCTTTGTATTGTATTCAATCAAAATGAAAAAGCTGCTCTGTAGTTCCACATTGCAAAGAGTGCCATCAGTCACATCCCCATAGCACTGGGAAGAAAAGACAGCTTCCGTTTCATTATCACACCTGACATACCTCTTTACCTGCCTCTGATCCATCTAGATAAAGAAAATAAAAGGATCTTTGAGAAAACTGAGTTATCAGTCTGTGAGAGAGTGCTGTAGATTCTCCTTTCTTTTTTTTGGGCAAAAAGAGAGTAGGTTATTTTGATTTAAGCCAAATGAAGGAGTGACACTCCAAGAGATCTACTCACAGAGCACAGAGACTGGGAGGGTCTGAAGAAGGTGTGAGTGGCACTGAATTGAAAGTTGGATGTTTGCTTATGCGGTGGGTTTGAAATCAGGATGTGGAAAATGTGAGACTAGGGGAAAGAGAGTTGAGCATTAGGGAAGTCACACCTCCAGTGTTTAGTAGGTAAAGGACGATTCTCTCACAGACTAGGTGGGCACTGTGAAAGGGAACCGGGCTTCAGCCATGTTGCTGGAAGCAAAAGATCATGGATTATATGTCTGAGGGGTGGGAAGTCAGGGTGGATTGGGTGAGGTCTCTCTGAGTAGATTGTCTACATCAAAGAACTGAGTGTTCTCTGTGGGGCTTCCTGAAGAGTCTGCACATACTCTTACATGTGTGATAGTGGGACCTTGAACATCTGTGACATAGAAAGCATCAACCATCAAGGAGCATGAGCAGCAGCACCACGGAAGTCAGAGGCATTCTCCCCTTTCCTCCTGTATTCACTAAGGTTCCAAACCATGGAGAAGGGGCAACCCAGAAAAGGGAGGGGGAGGAGGGAGAGAAGTGGAAGAGCTGACACTGTCACTCTCCAAGTGCTGGCCAGTCCCAGCTAGGGAAAGATTAGAGCATTAAACTGCACTTGAGGGTTAAGTTTTAAACTGTTTTTAATGTTACTAGACTGGTTTGTTTTATAACTGAAATTGACTATGGAGTTTTCCATTCTGTCTGAAATGTCTTTAAAGGGAAGGCAAAGGAGACTTGATATAATTCATTGAAGAATAAAGGTTGGAAAGAAACAAAAATTCTTCTCATGGCTGTACTCCATTGAGTCAGACCATTCAATATAGCCATGAGGAACTGTACGGTCTTATTCCTGATCATTTCTCTATTTTCATCTTCTAACATAATCTTCTGAATTCCGATCACTTTACTTCTACTGGTGCCAAGGTCTCTCCGATCTTAGACTGCTGTTCCCTCTGCCTGGAAGATTCTTTCCTGGATCTTCACAGCACTGGCTCCTGTTTCCCTCAGCTCAAATATCACTCTCTCAGAGAGGTATTTCCTGACTGCTGTTTAATGTCGTGAGCCTCCCTTGTGCAGTTACTTCATCTCATTACCCTGTTTATTTCCCTCATGCTATTTATCACCATCTCTAATTATTTTACTTACTTGTTTACTTGTTTATTGGCATTGTGTCTGTCTATTTTACCTCTGTATGTCCCAGTGCCTGGGCTATAACCACTCAGTGAACATGGATTAATGAATGAATGAAACAAGCTTCAATAATTCAAGATAACCTTAAGGTTATCTGTAAACAAGCAGAAAAAAAAAAACCCAATTGCTATGTAACCCTCTTCCAAATGTAAACTGGTGGCTAATGACATAATTAATTGGGGCTCTAGCTTAAGGCTTTTCACTGTAGGGAAACAGGTGTTTCCATAAGTTCTGGTTTCCTTGTGACAAAATCATTCCCTTTAGAAAGCAAAATGAAATAATAATTTGTGTTTACTATGTATTAGATACTTTAAATATTTACTCATTTACTGCTACAAACTCTTTAAGGTCAGCATTGCAATTTTGTAGATTCAGAATCTAACTATTTTATAGAATTGGAATCTAAGGCTTCCAATGAGAACGTGACTAGTAATTTGTTGTGTCAGTACTGCATGCAAGCCTGTTTGGCTCCAAAGTCCATGGTCTCCCTGGAACATTGTATTACTTTCCATCATAAAAATCTCAGGCCACTAGTGACATCATTCATGACATTACTGGTGACTTTATGGACTTGAGATGCCCCTAACTCACTGTTTATGACTTTGGCTACAGAATCAAGGGCTCATTATAACAAAGACTTGGAGTTGTTTATCTTGTTTTGCATGTATTGTTTGGACAGAACCTTAAAGCCCTAAAGAATATAAACTGTAGAATCATCTTTCACTGATTGTCTAAGACAAGGATTGTCCATGCAAGTGATTTACTGGGAAGTGTTTCTAGGAGAAACTGTTAAGGGTGTGAGGGAGGTAGGACAGAGCAAGGCAGAAGCCAAGCAAGGGGCTAGTTTCAGGCAAAGTCCTGGGGAGGGTGTAGTGAATTCCTGCAGCGGCATTGCTGAGTAGAAGATGCATCTCAGAATTGTCTTGACCTGAGGGGAGGAGATGGGCTTCCATATTTCCCTGCCAGTCCTGCGCTAGAGGAGGAAGGTAGGGAGGTACAGAGGTAAACTTCTAGGTGCTTCTGGCTCCCTGCTATTGCAGTCCAAGCTGTGCCAGGACTCAAGAGCACCTAGTGGAAGACAGTCCTGCATAGAGAACTTTGGAGGTAAAAGCACTTCAAAGCCCGAGGAAGGGTATGTGGGGATGGCAGAAGCGGTCCTGGGGAATTGGGGAAGCACCAATCAGTGCCCACTATATTGATCATAGCTATTTCATTTTAAAGGAAAAATTAAAAAGTCCTCTTGTACAATAAAAAATGGAAGGTTTATATTTGGTCATGATTGGGCTATTTAATTTAAGCTCTAGTGATAATTCGTCTCAGCTGGATATTTTTAAATGAAGGTAGAGAGTGACATGCTCTTTGCCAAGTTGGCTTTCAGTGGAAATGGCATGTGGTTCTAGTTGAGGCCTGGAGCCATAGGGAACAAGGCATCAGAAAATGTATTGGTCACTGATTTACACACATTGACTGCCCTCTGACTCTGTCTTTATTGTCTCTTCGGCCCTAAACCTCAGCACATTTATTGCTGCAGAGGCCAAATGTTCTTAAGGCAATCTATGGGGTGCCTTTCTTTCTGGCTGCTTCTTTATACTGAGAACCTTTGTAGTTCTTTCATCACTCACAGTTAGACTTCATTTCTGTTCTGCAGTTTTCTGATCCTCCCTATCAATTCCTTCCTTTGACATGCTGGCAGAATTTGGCTCTCTTATTCTTTAGCTCTCCCTGTCTTGTGTCTCTGTGTGTGTTTAAATTACCATTGTGCCCTTGTTTTTATTGAAAGAACTTAAAATGACAACTCTGATAGTGCATCAACTTACTTTTATTTCTTTATGTTCCTTCCCAAATTCAATACTTTCATTTTTCCTTTTGTGTATAAATTACTCTTTAATAGCTTCAGTTTAATTTACTTTCAATTTTTGTTACAGCTCAAATTAATTTAATAAGAGGAAAACCTAAAAGAAGTTTAAGTATAGTGGAATCCAATTCATGGTTATTTGTCAGGGTTGAATTCAATTTACAATTGTTTTCCAGAAGTGATTCCTTATGTCAGAATAAAGGTAATAATAACATTGTAAATATTTTCATATGTATTTTGCAAATTATTGACTAAGCAATAAATGCTGAATTTACTCATGTTGCTTAATTTTTTGTGTCAACTTGGTTGATGCATGGTTCCCAGATATTTGGTCAAATGTTATTCTGGATGTTTCTGAAGGTGTTTTTGAATGAGACTAACATTTAAAGCAATGGCTTTTGAGCACAGTAGATTACCCTACATAATGTGGGTGGGCCTCATCCAGTCAGCTGAAGACCTTCATAAGCCAGACTGACCTCCCTTGAGCAAGAGGCAGTTGCCATCAGACTGCCTCTGAACTCAAACTGCAACTCTTCCCTGGGTCTCCAGCCTGCTGGCCTACCTTTGGACTTGTCAAATGTCCACAGTCACATGAGCCAATTTCTTAAAATCTGTCTATCTATCTATCCATCCATCTATGTTTTTTTATCATGTTGGTTCTGTTTATCTGGAGAACCCTGATTAATACATCTAGCTACTATTTTTTTTTTTTTGAGACAGAGTCTCACTCCATTGCCCGGGCTGGAGTGCAGTGGTGTCATCTCAGCTCACTGCAACCTTCACCTGCTGGGTTCAAGTGATTCTTCTGCCCCAGAGTAGCTGGGACTACAGGTGCATGCCACCACACCTGGCTAATTTTTGTATTTTTAGTAGAGATGGGGTTTTGCCATGTTGGCCAGGCTGGTCTCGAACTCCTGACCTCAAGTGATCCACTGGCCTTGGCCTCCCAGAGTCCTGGGCTTACAGGTGAGCTACCATGCCCAGCCACATCTAGCTACTTTAAATTACTGTTAAAACCCGGTCCTTTCAAAATAGGAAAAATCCTTCAGGTGAAAGGGTTTAGTCATCAATGAAATTACTTCAGAAATCATAAATGCTGAGGGTAGTCTATTTTTGATCATTACTATGGTCTGAGTGTGTCCTCTAAAACTCATGTGTTGAAAACGTAATCCAATGCAATCGTGTTGGGAAGTGGGGCCTTTTGGGAGGTGTTTAGGAGTTGAGGGATCTACCCTGAGGAATAGATTAATGTTGTTATAAAAGGGCTTGACAGAGGCAGTTTGGCCCTCTTGCCTGTCTATCCTCTGCCATTTGAGGACAAAGTGTTCCTCCCCTTTAGAGGACACAGCGTTTAATGCACCATCTCAAAGTAGAGAGCAGCCCTTGCCAGAGGCCAGACCTTGATCTTTTACTTCCCAGCCTTCAGAATCGTGAGAAATAGATTTCATTTCTTTACAAATTACTTAGTCTGTGGTATTTTGTTATAGCAGCATAAATGGACTAAGACAGTGATCTACAAATAAACGTACACATTAAAGGAAAATTGTAGCAAAGGCCAGACTCCACCATCCTTAGCCATTACTTTTGACTGAGTTTTATGCTTTGTCACTTTTCAGCCCTGTCTGCAGTGAACAGGCTATAGACTGCCTTCTGAAAAAGGCTTTAATTTTTTTTTGTCAAATTTGAGTAATGTACAGTCTTTTTTTGAGAAAAAATGTAAATATCCAATGTTAAACTATAATCTGTATTAGAATAATACTTAAATATAAACAAAATAGAAATAAACTCTTTTATTTGGTTCACTGATATAACCCAGCACCTAAATTAGTGTCTGGCATGTATTAACTATATCAGTTCATTCACTGGGGAGTGAATGAGTAGATGAATGATTATAGTTCTTATAGAACTATGAAATTCAAAGCAAATTTCAATATTAAATATATAAAAATCCAATAAACTGAGATATTTAATAATATTCATTTGGTGTATGATATTGTTTTAAGAAAATTAAATTTCTGCTTTCAGCCTGAATATGGTACTATTGCTACAGTTAAAAAATGTTTGGCTTTAGCATTTCTGTTAAAATCACATGATGACTCAGTTCTTTTCCAGTTTTATTTTCTCCTGAATTAGTATAGCAAAATCTATATTCACATGTTGTCTTTTGGTCTTTAGTTTATATCAATGCATTATTTTAATGTACATATATCCAGTGGTGTGGTGGCAAATGTTTAACTACTAGCTCTTTGACAAAAACCAAAATTTGATAATATAAAGGATGTGTAGCACACATAATCTTTATTGTAAATTTCATATAGCTAATTGATTCTCACAGAATGGTTTTTTTTTTTTGGAGGAGTTCTTTTGTCTTATATAATCAATCTATGCAATTGATGAACAAGTGTAGTTCCTATCTGAATATTGAGTGGTATTTTTGTTTACATTAATGTAACATCAAAGTGAAATGATAAAGATGTATGTTGGAAGTTCACTTTTAAAAAAATCAATACTGTGAGCAACTTATTTGTTGAATCAGCTAATAGTCTTTGAATACTGGAGGAATATTTTTTAATTTTTTAAAAAATTTAAGACACACTTTGAAATTTAATCTCCATTGTTAACCTGTTTCAACCACTTTCTTAGGCCTAGACAATCAAGAAACAATAAGTCAAATCCTGATTTGTAATGTTTGCTGATTTCAAGCTACCAGTGTGATGTCACTGAATAAAGAATGGGAAAAAAATGAGCAGTAGCACACCATTCCATGTGTTTCTACCATACAGATATATTAGACATAAATAATCTGAAGAGTATATACAATAGTAAAATAATTAGGAAGTGATAAGCTTTGAGTGTTTATTACTTTTGCTTTCAATATAATCTGTTTAAAGTTTATGCCATTTGATTTTTAATAAAGGCTGTGCTTACAAATGAGATCTACCATAACTATGCATCTCTCTCACTATCTCGTGATAATTAAAGTAATATTATTAGATGCTAAAGAGACCAAAAATGCAAACAAAGGCAATATTGTGGGGCAATACTGGGTAATATGGTGGTCATCCAGATGCTCTACAATGTGCCTATGTAATTCTTTTTAGAATTTAAAAATTCGTATGGGAACTCTAGAACCCCAAGGAATACATGTATGAATCCCAGGGCTCTTTGGCTTCTCACTGGGCCAATGCTGAGTTTTCCTCCAGAAGGCAGAGGAGTACTGTAAGGGGACTCACATGTGAATGTGATGCAGCAGCGTTTCGCTTTAATGCTGCTGCCAGGGCATCACTGTGGAATTTAGAAGGGCGCAATAGTGTCTTACACTTTGAAGCAGCTAGAAATCCCATTTAACACCCTAGTCAATAAGGAAACCCTTGAAAAGTGAGAAGGCTGTGCCAAAAGCCAGGTGAAATTTAAAAATTGCTTCCTTCATAAATTATTATCCAAGCATGTCATTTCCAGGACAGATTCAGATATATGAACTGAGTTTTTTCTTACAAATTCTTTGAACTAGGGATCTAGATCTCAAGATTGAAAAAAAAGTGATGGGCATTCCTAAAAAGGAAGTGATGTGCATTCTTCTTGCAAAGAAAAGGAAGAAAGTGGAAGTAAGATAAACTGTTTGTAATATGGACAGCTTTTAGGCAACGTCCTTTCTACCTGGAAACTACCTATTTGCAACTGAATATTTGATTCAGAATAGTGTGATGTGTGATATACTCTGGTGAAGATCTTTTCTTGGAAACAAGAAGGACCATAGATGGTTGCCTATGATAGAGAAGTAATAGTGAATATGCCTATGCTTAAGTAACTTTATATTGGAGGACTTGGTCACCTAGATATTTAGATTATTTTCTTTAATGAGAATTTTAAAATCACTCATAGATTTTTGAGAGTATACATTTTGTATGCAGTCTTGAGGCTGGTGATTTATATTCCTGCATCAGCACTTCAGAAGATCTCTTAGCATCTTCAGAAATATTACTCAGTTTTTAAAATGGTATTTTATGTTAATTTTTATTTTTAAATACATGTCAAATTTAGAGAAGAAGATTTCAAACTTACTAAGTAAAATCAGTGCCCAGCTAGGGTGGAAGAACGGTGGAACCTGCTTTCTCTGCCTTGAACACTTTTTGCTCAGATGTCTCTCATGGCTAATTTCTTTACCTCCTTCAGGCTTTTGCTCAAATGTAGCTTTCTTATTCAGACTTCTCTGCTGCATTAATCCGTTTTCATGCTGCTGATAAAGACATACCCAAGACTGGGCAATTTTACAAAAGAAAGACTTACAGTTATTGGACTTACAGTTCCACGTGGCTGGGGAGGCCTCACAGTCATGGTGGAAGGCAAGCAGGAGCTGATCACATCTTAGATGGATGGTGGCAGGCAAAAAGAGAGCTTGTGCAGGGAAACCCTGCCTTTAAAGCCATCAGATCTCATGAGACTTACCCACTATCATTAGAACAGCATGGGAAAGACTTGCCCCCATGATTCAATTCCCTCCCACCGGGTCCCTCCCACAACATATGGGAATTCAAGATGAGATTTGTTTGAGAACACAGCCAAACCATATCATTCTGCCCCTGGCCCCTCCCAAATCTTATATCCTCACATTTCAAAACCAATCATGCCTTCCCAATAGTCCCCCAAAGTCTTAACTCATTTCAGCATTAACTCAAAAGGCCACAGTCCAAACTCTCATTCAAGACAAGGCAAGTCCCTTTCACCTATGAGCCTATAAAATCATAAGCAGGTTAGTTACTTCCTAGGTACAGTGAGGGTACAGGCATTGGGTAAATACAGCCATTCCAAATGGGAGAAATTGGCCAACACAAAGGGGCTACAGGGCCCATGCAAATCCAAAATCCAGTGGGGCAGTCAAATCTTAAAGCTCCAAAATGATGTCATTTGACTCCATGTCTCACATCCAGGTCACACTGATGCAAGAGGTGGGTTCCCATGGTGTTGGGCAGCTCCACCCCTGTGGCTTTGCAGGGTACAGCCTTTCATGGGCTGCTTTCACCAGCTGCTTTCACAGGCTGGTGTTGAGTGTCTGTGGCTTTTCCAGGTGCATGGTGCAAGCTGTTGGTGGATCTATCATTCTGGGGTCTGGAGGGCGGTGGCCCTCTTCTCACAGCTCCACTAGGCAGTGCCTCAGTAGGGATTCTGTGTGGGGGCTTCCACCCCACATTTTCCTTCTGCACTTCCCTAGCAGAGATTCTTCATGAGGACCCTACCCCTACAGCAAACGTCTGCCTGGACATCCAGGCATTTCCATACATCTGAAATCTAGGCGGAGGTTCCCAAACCTCAATTCTTGACTTCTGTGCACCTGCAGGCTCAGCACCACATGGAAGATGCCAAGGCTTGTGGCTTGCACCCTCTGAAGCCATGACCTGAGTTCTGTGTTGGCCCCTTTCAGCCACAGCTGGAGTGGCTGGGACTCAGGGCACCAAGTCCCTTGGTTGCACACAGCATGGAGACCCTGGGACCGGCCCACGAAACCACTTTTTCCTCCTAGGCCTCCAGGCATGTGAGGCTGCCATTAAGACCTCTGACATGTCCTGGAGACATTTTCCCCATTGTCTTGGGGATTAACATTGGGCTTCTTGTTACTTATGCAAATTTCTATAGCCGCCTTGAATTTCTCCTCAGAAAATGGGATTTTCTTTTCTATCTCATTGTCAGGCTGCAAATTTTCCAAACTTTTAGATTCTGCTTCCCTTATTAAACTGAATGCCTTTAACAGCACCCAAGTCACCTCTTGAATGCTTTGCTGCTTAGAAATCTTTCAACAGATAGCCTAAATCATCTCTCTCAAGTTCAAAATTCCACAAATCTCTAGGGCAGGGGCAAAATGCTGCCAGTCTTTTTGCTAAAACATAACTTTGCTCCAGTTCCTAACAAGTTTCTCATCTCCATCTGAGACCACTTCAGCCTGGATTTCATTGTTCATATCATTATCAGCATTTTGGTCAAAGCCATTCAACAAGTCGATAGGGAGTTCCAAACTTTCCCACATTTTCCTGTCTTCTTCTGAGCCCTCCAAACTGTTCCAGCCTCTGCCTGTTACCCAGTTCCAAATTTGCTTCCACATTTTTGGGTACCTTTTCAGCAGCATCCCATTCTACTGGTACCAATTTACTGTATTATTCCATTTTCACACTGCTGATAAAGAAATACCTGAGACTGGGCAATTTTACAAAAGAAGGAGGTTTACTGGACTTACAGTTCCACGTGGCTGGGGAGGCCTCACAATCATGGTGGAAGGCAAGGAGGAACAAGTCACATCTTATGTGGATGGCGGCAGGTAAAAAGAGAGCTAGTGCAGGAAAACTCTGCCTTATAAAGCCATCAGATATTGTGATACTTGTTCACTATAATGAGAACAGCATGGGAAAGACCTGCCCCCATGATTCAATTACCTCCCACTGGGTCTTTCCCACAGCATGTGGGAATTCAAGATGAAATTTGTGTGGAGACACAGCCAAACCATATCATCTGCCTATTAAAAAAGTGTATACCCCCAGAAAATCCTGTTCCCTTCCATGATTGATTTTTCATCTTAGCATTTATTACCACACAAGGTACTATACCTTCTCTCTCACTCTTTCTTATGGTCCAGACACAGGAACATAAAAATACATTTTTAAACAAAAATATTTAAATAATAAATATCAATTTGTATTTTTTTTACTGAATGATGTAACTTTGGATATTTGTCCATGTTTGCACCTCACTATTCCTAACTGCTGTTTATTAGTATTCCCAATAAAGATATACCATAATGATTTATTTATTCTCTTACTGATGAACATTTCTCCCCAGTTTTTTTGCCATTGCAAAAAATGTTGCAATAAAGATCACTTTACAACCTTCCTTTAATGTAGTCACAGGTTTTTCTAAGAATATTTAAAAGGAAGTAGAATTTTGGGGTCTTGGGATATTGTTTGAATGATCTATTCTCCATAAAGAAAAATTACTTCAAAACATCCACTTATTATTATAGTTATGTTAAAATACATTTATTATTATCTCTTATAGTTATCTTGGTTGCTTGGGCTCAGTTGAGTGATTCTCATCTGAGTCTTCTTGTGGTTATAGTCAGATGGCTATTGGGTCTGGAGTCAGTCATCTGAAGGCTCGAGTGGGCTGATAGGCAAGAAAGCTTCTTTATTTACATGTGTGGAGCCTCATTTGGGATGACTGGAACTGATGGGGGCTTGTCAGGCATCTTTCTCTTTCCATGTGTCCTCTTTACATAGCTAGCTTGTGCTTCCTTATAGCATGGTGATCTGAGGATAGTCAGACTTCTTACATGACAGCTAGCTTCCCCCAGAGCAAGTGTTCCAAGGAGTAAGGTGCAAAGATTCTTATATCCTGGACCTGGAAGTCCCTGAACATCATTTCAGATGCATTCTGTTGGTTAAACAGAGAGAGAGGGGAGGGGACTACATAAAGATGTGTACAGTGCAAGATAGGGCTCATTTAGGGGCCATATTTGGAGATTAGCTACCAAGGACGTGGGTTTCTCATTATAGTTTAGCAGGTTGGGATTAGAACTAATGTCAAATTAAAATGGAGATTTAGTGAAAAACAAGCCACAGATTAATAGAATAGGTGTATTTAACCTTGTAATGCTACTTATATAGTGATTTCCTATAGTCCCTGAAATGATTTTGTGTTCCCAGTTGATCCACACAACGTGTTTCCAGGGAATTAAGCAATCTAGATCCAATAATCTAGACATTTCAGACCTGGAAATGACCCATATGTGTTTTTAGTTTCCTTTTAACACTTATAGATGAGGGAAATAGGGTTCAGAGAAGTTAGGGTAACATGTTCAAGGTAATTAGTATAAGGAGTTTGTAGCAGGACCAAAAATAGTACTCAAGACTCTTTCAGCGTTCTTTCCCTTATGTTTTATTTTATTATAAATCAGCTTCAGTGAGTAATAGTGCATCTACTCTAGGAAGATGTTTGTATTCATGTAAGTTTAGTAATATTGGAAGTGGTGTAGGTGGTAACTTTTATTACTTAGTAAGTAGGGTGTAAGTTTTTTACACCCTACTTTTTTTGTAAACTATTTGCAATGTTTTTTAAATGACCAATCCCTTAGAAATACTATATGCATTGCTTCATTTCACTTGGTAGTATGTTTCAGGGAATAAAATAAAGTTTTAACATATGTTTTGTGGTTGAAAAGCCAGGGATCAACTTGTTTCACAAAACTGAGTCTAGAAGCTGGCTGGGAATGATTTTTGGGTCCCAGTTCATGGTCCACCACTGGGTGGTGAGTGTTGGAACTGCCAAAGAAACATAGGGATGCTTGGTACATGGGATGAGAAATAATTGGAACATACCTGGCATGATACTTCTAAGAAATCTATTCTGGTTTTTGGAATACAAATATATTAATTTATTCTAAAACTTTCCTAGGAGATATGATGCAGATGTTATAGAGGGTGCTTGGGCCCTAAGTGAGTTCCATGGTTCTCATGGAGTTCAGATGCTATTCATTGGCATACCCCAGATTCAGAGCTTGAAGTGGAACTGAGCTATTGAGCTCAACTACTCATCAGGAATTCTGTTGGTCTGGCAGGAGATAAACCTGGATGATTACCAGAAGCAGCTGTGGGCCAGATGGGACTGGCAATGCTTGCTACAGCTTAATTCCCAAGAACTTCAGTGCTCAAGAAGAAAGGCATATGCTTTGTCCCCCTGCTGCCTCCACCCCAGACCAAGCTAATTACACCCTTCATTCCCTTCTCTGTTCTCTGTCTTCTCTTCCCACTCAAACTTCACTCAGCATCAGTGCCAACTTAAGAGTTCCTTTGCAGCTTTCTCTGGCAACTCTGTCCTGCACTCTCAAATCTATTACACCTGTTAGATTTTTTTCAAAACAGCATCAAAAAGTGAGTGTATTTAATCATACTCAGCTCATAATAGAGAAAATTGGTGAATAGATTAATAATTCATGCTCCAGCATTAACTGGCAACAGAGAAAGTTGGTCACAGGAAGGCAGAAGAACCTCATTTTCTTTTTTTTATTATTATTATACTTTAAGTTTTAGGGTACATGTGCACGATGTGCAGGTTAGTTACATATGTATACATGTGCCATGCTGGTGTCCTGCACCCATAAACTCGTCATTTAGCATTAGGTATATCTCCTAATGCTATCCCTCCCCCTTCCCCCCACCCCACAACGGTCCCCAGAGTGTGATGTTCCCCTTCCTGTGTCCATGTGTTCTCATTGTTCAATTCCCATCTATGAGTGAGAACATGTGGTGTTTGGTTTTTTGTCCTTGCGATAGTTTACTGAGAATGATGATTTCCAATTTCATCCATGTCCCTACAAAGGACATGAACTCATCATTTTTTATGGCTGCATAGTATTCCATGGTGTATATGTACCACATTTTCTTAATCCAGTCTATCATTGTTGGACATTTGGGTTGGTTCCAAGTCTTTGCTATTGTGAATAGTGCCGCAATAAACATACGTATGCATGTGTCTTTATAGCAGCAAGATTTATAGTCCTTTGGGTATATACCCAGTGATGGGATGACTGGGTCAAATGGTATTTCTAGTTCTAGATCCCTGAGGAATCACCACACTGACTTCCACAATGGTTGAACTAGTTTACACTCCCACCAACAGTGTAAAAGTGTTCCTATTTCTCCACATCCTCTCCAGCACCTGTTGTTTCCTGACTTTTTCATGATTGCCGTTCTAACTGGTGTGAGATGGTATCTCATTGTGGTTTTGATTTGCATTTCTCTGATGGCCAGTGATGCTGAGCATTTTTTCATGTGTCTTTTGGCTGCATAAATGTCTTCTTTTGAGAAGTGTCTGTTCGTATCCTTTGCCCACTTTTTGATGGGGTTGTTTGTTTTTTTCTCATAAATTTGTTTGAGTTCATTGTAGATTCTGGATATTAGCCCTTTGTCAGATGAGTAGGTTGCGAAAATTTTCTCCCATTTTGTGGGTTGCCTGTTCACTCTGATGGTAGTTTCTTTTGCTGTGCAGAAGCTCTTTAGTTTAATTAGATCCCATTTGTCAATTTTGGCTTTTGTTGCCAAAATTTGGCTTTTGGTGTTTTAGACATGAAGTCCTTGCCCATGCCTATGTCCTGAATGGTAATGCCTAGGTTTTCTTCTAGGGTTTTTATGGTTTTAGGTCTAACGTTTAAGTCTTTAATCCATCTTGAATTAATTTTTGTATAAGGTGTAAGGAAGGGATCCAGTTTCAGCTTTCTACATATGGCTAGCCAGTTTTCCCAGCACCGTTTATTAAATAGGGAATCCTTTCCCCATAGCTTGTTTTTCTCAGGTTTGTCAAAGATCAGATAGTTGTAGATATGCAGTGTTATTTCTGAGGGCTCTGTTCTGTTCCATTGATCTATATCTCTGTTTTGGTACCAGTACCATGCTGTTTTGGTTACTGTAGCCTTGTAGTATAATTTGAAGTCAGGTAGCGTGATGCCTCCAGCTTTGTTCTTTTGGCTTAGGATTGACTTGGCAATGCGGGCTCTTTTTTGGTTCCATATGAACGTGAAAGTAGTTTTTTCCAATTCTGTGAAGAAAGTCATTGGTAGCTTGATGGGGATGGCATTGAATCTATAAATTACCTTGGGCAGTATGGCCATTTTCATGATATTGATTCTTCCTACCCATGAGCATGGAACGTTCTTCCATTTGTTTGTATCCTCTTTTATTTCATTGAGCAGTGGTTTGTAGTTCTCCTTGAAGAGGTCCTTCACATCCCTTGTAAGTGGGATTCCTAGGTATTTTATTCTCTTTGAAGCAATTGTGAATGGGAGTTCACTCATGATTTGGCTCTCTGTTTGTCTGTTATGGGTGTATAAGAATGCTTGTGATTTTTGTACATTGATTTTGTATCCTGAGACTTTGCTGAAGTTGCTTATCAGCTTAAGGAGATTTTTGGGCTGAGACAATGGGGTTTTCTAGATATACAATCATGTCGTCTGCAAACAGGGACAATTTGACTTCCTCTTTTCCTAATTGAATGCTCTTTATTTCCTTCTCCTGCCTAATTGCCCTGGCCAGAACTTCCAACACTATGTTGAATAGGAGTGGTGAGAGAGGGCATCCCTGTCTTGTGCCCGTTTTCAAAGGGAATGCTTCCAGTTTTTGCCCATTCAGTATGATATTGGCTGTGGGTTTGTCATAGATAGCTCTTATTATTTTGAGATACGTCCCATCAATACCTAATTTATTGAGAGTTTTTAGCATGAAGCATTGTTGAATTTTGTCAAAGGCCTTTTCTGCATCTATTGAGATAATCGTGTGGTTTTTGTCTTTGGTTCTGTTTATATACTGGATTACAGTTATTGATTTGCATATATTGAACCAGCCTTGCATCCCAGGGATGAAGCCCACTTGATCATGGTGGATAAGCTTTTTGATGTGCCGCTGGATTCAGTTTGCCAGTATTTTATTGAGGATTTTTGCATCAATGTTCATCAAGGATATTGGTCTAAAATTCTCTTTTTTGGTTGTGTCTCTGCCCGGCTTTGGTATCAGGATGATGCTGGCCTCATAAAATGAGTTAGTGAGGATTTCCTCTTTTTCTATTGACTGGAATAGTTTCAGAAGGAATGGTACCAGTTCCTCCTTGTACCTCTGGTAGAATTCGGCTGTGAATCCATCTGGTCCTGGACTCTTTTTGTTGGTAAGCTATTGATTATTGCCACAATTTCAGATCCTGTTATTGGTCTATTCAGAGATTCAACTTCTTCCTGGTTTAGTCTTGGGAGAGTGTATGTGTCAAGGAATTTATCCATTTCTTCTAGATTTTCTAGTTTATTTGCGTAGAGGTGTTTGTAGTCTTCTCTGATGGTAGTTTGTATTTCTGTGAGATCGGTGGTGATATCCCCTTTATCATTTTTTATTGTGTCTATTTGAGTCTTCTCTCTTTTTTTCTTTATTAGTCTTGCTAGCGGTCTATCAATTTTGTTGATCCTTTCAAAAAACCAGCTCCTGGATTCATTAATCTTTTGAAGGGTTTTTTGTGTCTCTATTTCCTTCAGTTCTGCTCTGATCTTAGTTATTTCTTGCCTTCTGCTAGCTTTTGAATGTGTTTGCTCTTGCTTTTCTAGTTCTTTTAATTGTGATGTTAGGGTGTCAATTTTGGATCTTTCCTGCTTTGTCTTGTGGGCATTTAGTGCTATAAATTTCCCTCTACACACTGCTTTGAATTTGTCCCAGAGATTCTGGTATGTTGTGTCTTTGTTCTCGATGGTTTCAAAGAACATCTTTAATTCTGCCTTCATTTTGTTATGTACCCAGTAGTCATTCAGGAGCAGGTTGTTCAGTTTCCATGTAGTTGAGCGGTTTTCAGTGAGTTTCTTAATCCTGAGTTCTAGTTTGATTGCACTGTGGTCTGAGAGACAGTTTGTTATAATTTCTGTTCTTTTACATTTGCTGAGGAGAGCTTTACTTCCAAGTTTGTGGTCAATTTTGGAATAGGTGTGGTGTGGTGCTGAAAAAAATGTATATTCTGCTGATTTGGGGTGGAGAGTTCTCTAGATGTCTATTAGGTCTGCTTGGTGCAGAGCTGAGTTCAATTCCTGGGTATCCTTGTTAACTTTCTGTCTCATTGATCTGTCTAATGTTGACAGTGGGGTGTTAAAGTCTCCCATTATTATTGTGTGGGAGTCTAAGTCTCTTTGTAGGTCACTCAGGACTTGCTTTATGAATCTGGGTACTCCTGTATTGGGTGCATATAGGAAATGCAAACCAAAGGCAAAGAAGTTGAAAACTTTGAAAAAAATTTAGAAGAATGTATGACTAGAATAGCCAATACAGAGAGGTGCTTAGAGGAGCTGAGGGAGCTGAAAGCCAAGGCTCGAGAACTACGGAAGAATGCAGAAGCCTCAGGAGCTGATGCGATCAACTGGAAGATAGGGTATCAGTGATGGAAGATGAAATGAATGACATGAAGCGAGAAGGGAAGTTTAGAGAAAAAAGAATAAAAGGAAACAAACAAAGCCTCCAAGAAATATGGGACTATGCAAAAAGCCCAAATCTACGTCTGATTGCTGTACCTGAAAGTGACGGGGAGAATGGAACCAAGTTGGAAAACACTCTGCAGGATATTATCCAGGAGAACTTCCCCAATCTAGCAAGGCAGGCCAACATTCACATTCAGGAAATACAGAGAACGCCACAAAGACACTCCTCGAGAAGAGCAACTCCAAGACACATAATTGTCAGATTCACCAGAGTTGAAATGAAGGAAAAAATGTTAAGGGCAGCCAGAGAGAAAGGTCGGGTTATCCACAAAGGGAAGCCCAGCAGACTAACAGTGGATCTCTCGGCAGAAACTCTACAAGCCAGAAGAGAGTGGGGGCCAATATTCAACATTCTTAAAGAAAAAAATTTTCAACCCAGAATTTCATATCCGGCCAAACTAAGCTTCATAAGTGAAGGAGAAATAAAATCCTTTACAGACAAGCAAATGCTGAGAGATTTTGTCACCACCAGGCCTGCCCTAAAAGAGCTCCTGAAGGAAGCACTAAACATGGAAAGGAACAACCAGTACCAGCCGCTGCAAAATCATGCCAAAATGTAAAGATCATCAAGACTAGGAAGAAACTGCATCAGCTAATGAGCAAAATAGCCAGCTAACATCATAATGACAGGATCAAATTCACACATGACAATATTAACTTTAAATGTAAATGGACTAAATGCTTCAATTAAAAGACACAGCCTGGCAAATTGGATAGAGTCAAAACCCATCAGTGTGCTGTATTCAGGAAACCCATCTCACATGCAGAGACACACATAGGCTCAAAATAAAAGGATGGAGGAAGATCTACCAAACAAATGGAAAAGAAAAAAAGGCAGGGGTTGCAATCCTAGTCTCTGTTAAAACAGACTTTAAACCAACAAGGATCAAAAGAGATAAAGAAGGCCATTACATAATGGTAAAGGGATCAATTCAACAAGAAGAGCTAACTATAATAAATACACATGCACCCAATACAGGAGTACCCAGATTCATAAAGCAAGTCCTGAGTGACCTACAAAGAGACTTAGACTCCCACACAATAATAATGGGAGACTTTAACACCCCACTGTCAACATTAGACAGATCAATGAGACAGAAAGTTAACAAGGATACCCAGGAATTGAACTCAGCTCTGCACCAAGCAGACCTAATAGACATCTAGAGAACTCTCCACCCCAAATCAGCAGAATATACATTTTTTTCAGCACCACACCACACCTATTCCAAAATTGACCACAAACTTGGAAGTAAAGCTCTCCTCAGCAAATGTAAAAGAACAGAAATTATAACAAACTGTCTCTCAGACCACAGTGCAATCAAACTAGAACTCAGGATTAAGAAACTCACTGAAAACCGCTCAACTACATGGAAACTGAACAACCTGCTCCTGAATGACTACTGGGTACATAACAAAATGAAGGCAGAATTAAAGATGTTCTTTGAAACCATCGAGAACAAAGACACAACATACCAGAATCTCTGGGACAAATTCAAAGCAGTGTGTAGAGGGAAATTTATAGCACTAAATGCCCACAAGACAAAGCAGGAAAGATCCAAAATTGACACCCTAACATCACAATTAAAAGAACTAGAAAAGCAAGAGCAAACACATTCAAAAGCTAGCAGAAGGCAAGAAATAACTAAGATCAGAGCAGAACTGAAGGAAATAGAGACACAAAAAACCCTTCAAAAGATTAATGAATCCAGGAGCTGGTTTTTTGAAAGGATCAACAAAATTGATAGACCGCTAGCAAGACTAATAAAGAAAAAAAGAGAGAAGACTCAAATAGACACAATAAAAAATGATAAAGGGGATATCACCACCGATCTCACAGAAATACAAACTACCATCAGAGAAGACTACAAACACCTCTACGCAAATAAACTAGAAAATCTAGAAGAAATGGATAAATTCCTTGACACATACACTCTCCCAAGACTAAACCAGGAAGAAGTTGAATCTCTGAATAGACCAATAACAGGATCTGAAATTGTGGCAATAATCAATAGCTTACCAACAAAAAGAGTCCAGGACCAGATGGATTCACAGCCGAATTCTACCAGAGGTACAAGGAGGAACTGGTACCATTCCTTCTGAAACTATTCCAGTCAATAGAAAAAGAGGAAATCCTCACTAACTCATTTTATGAGGCCAGCATCATCCTGATACCAAAGCCGGGCAGAGATACAACCAAAAAAGAGAATTTTAGACCAATATCCTTGATGAACATTGATGCAAAAATCCTCAATAAAATACTGGCAAACTGAATCCAGCGGCACATCAAAAAGCTTATCCACCATGATCAAGTGGGCTTCATCCCTGGGATGCAAGGCTGGTTCAATATATGCAAATCAATAACTGTAATCCAGTATATAAACAGAACCAAAGACAAAAACCACACGATTATCTCAATAGATGCAGAAAAGGCCTTTGACAAAATTCAACAATGCTTCATGCTAAAAACTCTCAATAAATTAGGTATTGATGGGACGTATCTCAAAATAATAAGAGCTATCTATGACAAACCCACAGCCAATATCATACTGAATGGGCAAAAACTGGAAGCATTCCCTTTGAAAACGGGCACAAGACAGGGATGCCCTCTCTCACCACTCCTATTCAACATAGTGTTGGAAGTTCTGGCCAGGGCAATTAGGCAGGAGAAGGAAATAAAGAGCATTCAATTAGGAAAAGAGGAAGTCAAATTGTCCCTGTTTGCAGACGACATGATTGTATATCTAGAAAACCCCATTGTCTCAGCCCAAAAATCTCCTTAAGCTGATAAGCAACTTCAGCAAAGTCTCAGGATACAAAATCAATGTACAAAAATCACAAGCATTCTTATACACCCATAACAGACAAACAGAGAGCCAAATCATGAGTGAACTCCCATTCACAATTGCTTCAAAGAGAATAAAATACCTAGGAATCCCACTTACAAGGGATGTGAAGGACCTCTTCAAGGAGAACTACAAACCACTGCTCAATGAAATAAAAGAGGATACAAACAAATGGAAGAACGTTCCATGCTCATGGGTAGGAAGAATCAATATCATGAAAATGGCCATACTGCCCAAGGTAATTTATAGATTCAATGCCATCCCCATCAAGCTACCAATGACTTTCTTCACAGAATTGGAAAAAACTACTTTCACGTTCATATGGAACCAAAAAAGAGCCCGCATTGCCAAGTCAATCCTAAGCCAAAAGAACAAAGCTGGAGGCATCACGCTACCTGACTTCAAATTATACTACAAGGCTACAGTAACCAAAACAGCATGGTACTGGTACCAAAACAGAGATATAGATCAATGGAACAGAACAGAGCCCTCAGAAATAACACTGCATATCTACAACTATCTGATCTTTGACAAACCTGAGAAAAACAAGCTATGGGGAAAGGATTCCCTATTTAATAAACGGTGCTGGGAAAACTGGCTAGCCATATGTAGAAAGCTGAAACTGGATCCCTTCCTTACACCTTATACAAAAATTAATTCAAGATGGATTAAAGACTTAAACGTTAGACCTAAAACCATAAAAACCCTAGAAGAAAACCTAGGCATTACCATTCAGGACATAGGCATGGGCAAGGACTTCATGTCTAAAACACCAAAAGCAATGGCAACAAAAGCCAAAATTGACAAATGGGATCTAATTAAACTAAAGAGCTTCTGCACAGCAAAAGAAACTACCATCAGAGTGAACAGGCAACCCACAAAATGGGAGAAAATTTTCGCAACCTACTCATCTGACAAAGGGCTAATATCCAGAATCTACAATGAACTCAAACAAATTTATGAGAAAAAAACAAACAACCCCATCAAAAAGTGGGCAAAGGATATGAACAGACACTTCTCAAAAGAAGACATTTATGCAGCCAAAAGAACCTCATTTTCTACGAGTTAGAAACGAGGGACTCCATAATCATTTGGCATCTGCTTGATGTTGTATCTATTTTTAGAAATCTTCCAGATTCCTTGTTTAAGGTCTCGGTCAACTGTGGCCACAATGTAACACACTCGTTTGGGGTTACTCTCGGTACTAAGCCATCATCTGCATAGGTTCCTTTGTGTGGGCATGGTAATCTTGAATCCTTGATGTTCCTTAGAGCCACCCAATACTTCTGCCCTCATTTCCCAATTTTAGCCGTTACACAGTCAGTTATACAAGGGATACACTTGGTATTGACTATTCATCATTAACTGTGCTAAATCTAGTTTGGCATTAATGGAAAAGTTGATAAAGTTGGTATCAGTTAGCATGTGGTAGGGTGGGCCCAGCTGTGTATTATATTGTAAGAATAAGCAAGAAGTGGATTGGGAATTTCTATTTTATTCAGCTTGCTAGTATCTTTCTTTCCTTTCTTTTTGGGTTTTAATCTGTCCTTTTCTTTAAGCCTCTGATCTCTGAGACTAAGCATTCACTTTATGGTTGCATAATTCCTTGCTTTTTGTTGCTTCTCCATGTTCATACCATACTCTTATTTCTTCCCAAATCCTTACCTGTTAGATTATTTAGAAAAATGTTTGGAATAACTTTTCCCCTTGGGTTAATAGTTGCTCTACATCAATGGTTCAACTCAGTGGGTGTGTGTTGGATTCATTTGGGGAGCTTGCAAAAATCCCTATATCCAGACTTATGGCCCAAATCAATCAAATCGTAGTCTCTGAAAGTGAGACTCACCCACTTGCATATTTAAAAAAAATAACTCCTCAGGCACTTTGGGAGGCTGAGGCGGGCGGATCACGACATCAGGAGATCGAGACCATCCTGGCTAACACAGCGAAACCCCGTCTCTACTAAAAATACAAAAAATTAGCCAGGCATGGTGGCAGGCGCCTGTAGTCCCAGCTACTTGGGAGACTGAGACAGGAGAATGGCGTGAACCTGGGAGATGGAGCTTGCAGTGAGCCAAGATCACGCCACTGCACTCCAGCCTGGGCAATAGAGCGAGACTCCGTCTCAAAAAAAAAAAGAAAAAAAAAAAAACTCCCCAGGTGATTTCAATGTTTAGCTAATTTGTGTACTACTATGTATACACTGTAAGTGCAAAGAGGTAAGGGATGGGAGTTGAACTCTTTTTTGTATGCCTCATGGTCCTTAGCACAGTCTTGGTCATAGAGTGGTGATTCACAAGACTTAGTGCTTGGTTCATTGCTGGGAGAGCTCAGTGCTCACAGGTGTGATGAATCAGGTACTTGGTTGCCATACTTCTTTAGCAGTGGAGAGAGGCAATGACCAAGGTGTTAAGATGTAGGCTCTGGATTGAAATCTGGCTTAAAATCCTGGGTACCACTAAGTAGCTATATGACTTTGGGCAACTGAATTGAACTCTTTCTGCTTTAGCTTAACCATCTGTAAAGTGGGGAAAATTATACTGTTTACCTCATAAAATTTTGTGGATAAATTTTTTTAAATTGTGGTAAAAAACATAGAATCTCAATTGACAAATTTTCAATTGTATATAGTACAATACTTTTAACTGTATGGATATTGTAGTACAGCAGATCTCTAGAATGTTTTTCATTTTTGCACGCTGAAACTCATAGCACAGCAACTCCCCATTTGCTCTTCCCCTCAATCTCTGGCAATCACCACTCTTTTTGCTTCTGTGAGTTTGACTATTTTAAATACCTCATGTAAGTAGAATCATTTGTATTTGTCCTTCTGTGACTGGCTTATTTCACTTAGCATAACATCCTCAAGGTTTATCCATGCTGTACCATATGACAGTATTTTCTTCTTTCTAAAAGGCTAAATACTATTCCATTATATATTTATACCATCTTTTCTTTATCCATTCATCAATTGCCAGTGGACAATTAGATTGTTTCCATCTCTTGCTTACTGTGAATAATGCCACAATGAACATGGGAGTTCAAGTATCTCTTGCTGCCTTCAAAAGTTTCTCTTTGTCTTTGACTTTTGACAGTTTGATTATAATGTGTCTCAGTGTGATCTTCTTTGGGTTCATCCATGATGGACTCTGTTGGCCTTTGTGAATCTATATGTCCATTTTCTTTCTTAGGTTTGGGAAGTTTTGGGCCATTATTTCTTCTACTTCTTTCTTTCTCTCTTTTCCTTCTGAGACCCTATAATGTATATATTGGTGTGCTTGCTAGTGACCCATAGTCCTTGGCTTTCTTCCCTCTTCTTCATTCATTTTTCTTTGTGTTCCTCTGATAGGATAATTTTAAATGACTTGTCTTTGAGTTCACTGATTCTTTCTCCTGCTTTCTTCTGCTTCAAATCACTCTAGTGAATTTTTAAAGTCAGTTATTTTGTTCTTCAGCTCCAAATTTTTTATGTTTGGTACTTCGTAGTGTTTTCTATCTCTTTGCTGTTTTCCTGAGCTCATGGGGCATCCTTATGAAGATCATTTTGAATTCCTTGATAATTCATATACCTGGGTTTCATTAAAGTCGGTTTCTAGAGATTTATTTTATTCTTTTGGTTAGGCCGTGTTTCCCTGTGTCTTTAGATGACTTGTTACTTTGTGTTTGGATGCACACATTTGAAAAAAGAACTACCTCCCCCAGTATTTACTGGCTTCATACGGGGACCTTCACAAATCAGACTGGCTAGTGATTCTGGTGACTTCTCAAAGATTTTTTGGTAATGTGTCTTCTCCAGACTTATGCATGTAAATTCTTAATGACCAGTTTTCTTTTTTCTGAAGCTCATTATCTCTTCCTCCCTCTGGTGTTTGTCTGGAGTACTACAGGTTCTCTGGAGCTGCCGTTGGCCACCCAGGTTTTATTCTTAGTGGCACCCTGTCAGGGTCCCAATAGCATTCTTAGTCAGGTTAGGCAGAAATTCATTACTCAGGCAGATGCTGGAGAAGCTGGAACATTGGACACATGTTCCACTCCCTCCTTTCCCCCTGAGGGGAGAAGCTGCCAAGTTGCATCAGCCTCTGTCCTCTGCACCATAGGTCCTTGGAGCAGCAGTAAGCTACTCGGCTGTTTTTTGTTCTTAGTGATTCCCAGGCATCTAAAATATGCTGCAACCCACAAGTACCCAAAACGGATGAAACAGAAGCCAGACCCGCAGGCAGCCCTCTGAAAAGCTGGAAATGTCGGATAGACACAGGAACTCTTTTTCCTCCCCAGCAGGAAGTCAGGAGTTAGGAGTTTTCTCCCACTTGTGCTGTGCTGAACTGGGGGTAGGGGAGGATGGCGGGTGAGTTTGTTACAATTCTTACCATCACCTTTGTTCTTAGTGGGTCCCAACTTGGTGCTGTTTCTTGTCCATGCTCATATTCATGTAAGACAGAAACCAGTCCCTTGGGTAGCCCCACAAAATGTCTGAATATTAGGCCTATGTTCCAGTCTTCTCTTTCCCTCCCCAGGAAGAAGCTGGGAGTTGAGAATTACCTCAGGATCACTCTGGGCTATGCTGGGGATATGGGCTCTGTTGAGTGAGTGCCACAAATTTTCCTGTTGGTCAATGTGACTGGTTTCATGCTTCCCCAGGGTGCAGGAGCCTCTGACCTAGTTTCTGGATTTCTCACAAAGGGATCTGGTCCATGTGTTGTTGTTGAATCATTGTCTGTAGGGGGAAAGAATGGTTTGGAGCTTCCTATTGTGCCATATTGCTGATGTCATCCCCCAAGGAGGAGTGTTAATGCATAAATGACTTAGAACAGTTCCTAGGATTTAATAAGCACTCAACAAATCTTAGCTACTTTTATTCTTCTGCCTTAAGAAGGCTGAATATTTTTCTTATATGCCCTATTACTTATGTTACTTTGAAAACTGTTAAAATAATGTAATGAGAATTATAGTGTTAATAAAAAAAATCCTGATATGTTGACTACAACTTCAAAAGAGAAAACAGAAGAACTAAAGTGAAACCATATTTGTTTCTTTTGAATCACTAACACACTAGTCAGTATAATTACTGGTTCTTTTAAGATTGACATGAGAAGCATTGATGGGCAGTAAGTAAACATCAGTGCTGCTTTATGACAGTTTCTGAACAGCAGAAATTTCTGTGGTCTACAACTACTGTGATCCAGAAGGAATTAGACTAACAAAACTCGTAAGACAAATAAATAATACCATTAAACCAGAACCTCTTGGCAAGCTGTAAGAGAGTCAGTTTTTTTTTTTTTTTGAGATGGAGTCTCGCTCTGTCACCCAGGCTGGAGTGTAGTGGCGCAGTCTCAGCTCACTACAACCTCCACCTCACAGGTTCAAGCAATTTTCGTGCCTCAGCCTCCTGAGTAGCTGGGACTACAGGTGCATGCCACCACGCCTGACTAGTTCTTGTATTTTTAGTAGAGATGGAGTTTCACCATGTTGGCCAGGCTGGTCTTGAACTCCTGACCTCAGGTGATCCACCTGCCTTGGCCTCCCAAAGTGCTGAGATTATAGGCGTGAGCCACTGTGCCCGGCGTAGAGTCAGTTCTTATTGAAGTTACTTAAAATGCCACTGGACTTCTATGGTAAGTCAGGCATTACCTGGTTTCAAATCTTTGTTTAGAAAGGCTTTGTAGATGGCAATAGTGGGCATATATAGTCATATTCCTCTGTAGATATAATATATGTCATTATAGCAATTTCTAAAGCATTGCTATGGTTAAGACACTGTATCTGAACTGGAGTACTTTTGAGAGTAATAGGGGGCCAGGATAACAGGTCTAGAGCGCCCCAGAACTTATAGTCACCCTATGATCACCAAGAAACATCAAATCCATTCATGGTAGAAGGAAGATGTTAAAGCCTATGAGATTGCCCCTCTCTTGGCTCTCATCTGAAGGCTTCTCCATTTTGGCCCTGTTTTCCTATGTGTCTGGACATTTATACACATCTGGCAGTGGCTGGTTGCCTAAGGCCATAGATAAGTACAGTTCTTGATTTTGGGCATGGGTTAAAAAACGATTGTAGCAGCTCTATGGAGTTAAAAATTAAATATACTTTTCTCTGAAGGGAAATAAATATTACATGAAGGATGTCCTTATCTTCAACTGTAATGAAGAATGTGTTAGCTATATTTATGTCTGTATTTCTATTTATCTATCTATCTGATCATCTATTTTTTCTCTTGGCCTGATATGGTTTGGCTGTGTCCCCACCCAAATCTCAACTTGAATTGTATCTCCCAGAATTCTCACCTTTTGTGGGAGGGACCCAGGGGGAGGTAATTGAATCATGGGGGCTGGTCTTTCCTGTGCTATTCTCATGATAGTGAATAAGTCTCATGAGATCTGATGGGTTTATCAGGGGTTTCCACTTTGCTTCTTCCTCATTCTTCTCTTGCTGCCGCCACATAAGAGGTGCCTTTTGCCTCCCACCATGGTTCTGAGGCCTCCCCAGCCATGTGGAACTGTAAGTCCAATTAAACCTCTTTTTGTTCCCAGATTTGGGTGTCTTTATCATCAGTGTGAAAACGAACTAATATGTGGTCCAAACATTTTAGAATTTCTTCTTGAGCCCTGCACTCTCTCACTAATTAGAAAACTATTCTTTGGTGATAATCTAAAGAGAAATCAAAAGTGAGCAACACAGTAAGGGGTAAGACCATGTTAGAGGCTTTTTCCCCAAAATTTTTCTGTGATGTGACATTGATAGCACTTAATCACTTAAAAAAAAGTTCCAAAATCTCCCTGGAGCCTCTTAGGATGCTTTTATTTAAAACTAGTAGCTTCTGGAACATTTTCCATGGTTCAGCTCCCATGGGTTCCTATGTGTAGTGCAGAGCTTGAAAAATAAGTCAATACTTCCCTTAAGTCAGAAATTAGTTTAGCTTCTTGAAGTCACAGACCAGATGTACTGTTGTAGTTATATGAGATTGTAACTTCTCTGCATGGTTTATGCTCCTGTTTTTAATTTTTGGAAAACAGATTCTTTGGTTGCTGCTATTCCATACCCGACATGCTGAGTCCTGCTTTTCCTTCTTCACTGTTTAAAACAGGGTGATGTTTTTCTGCATTACACAAGTGACCTTGAAATGGAGACACTGATCTCAGGGGTTTAGGTCCTGTGCATTTTCTCCTGTTAAAACCCAGAAATGTAGTCATGGAATGCATTGGCTTACTGAAAGTTCCCTGGGGCTTTTGACTATGCTGCTTTGAATTTCCTGCATTCTTTGTTTTTAAACTGTGTGTGTGTGTGTGTGTGTGTGTGTGTTTTGTGCACCTTGAATATAACATCAAGGCAAAATTTCTGGAGAGAACAATGCAAAGAATGTACTTTCTCTAGAAAAAGGAAGTCTAGATAAAATGGTCTTTCTGGGTTCCCAAATGCATGTGTTTTATATCTTTTGTTTGTTTAAAATTTTTGCTTCCTAATAGATCACCTCAAATCTTTTTATATAAAACTAGCTGCAGCAAGGGCATTAAAAAATCTCACATCTGTATGAAGTTATTTTGGGGGAAGTCAATTGAAAAGCAGAATAATAATTAAATAACCTTTGAATAACTTTTACATTCTGGGTTAATAAGAATCTGCTTTCCTCTGTGTCCAGCAGTTTGAATGTTTTGAGTCAAGTAAAGGCGACGTGAAAGAATGATTAGCATGGGTGAACTTTTGGACATGCAAAGCTCTTTTAGGTCCAGATAAGCAGTATGACAAAGTGGTGAAGAGTCCTGGCCACAGCTGGACATTTCCAAGTTTGAATTCCTAGACCTGTTCTTACTGGGGCTACCTTAGACATGCTATCTAGATTTCCTGGGTCACAGTTCTGTCATCTGTACAGATAATGATACCTAATTCACATGGTTGTTGTGAGGGTTAAATGAAATAAAAGCATAAAGCCAATTAACTGACACATTAAAGTATTCAATAAGCAAAAGACATGTTTTCTCATTTATGACACCAATGAGTACAGGGGTGCAGTCTGACCTTGCAGAACTACTCAGCTCATTTTTATTCTGCTGCTTTTACTTTTCCAGTATTAGGAAAAGCAAACCTTCACACCATGATTCAAATGAAATCTCTTGAAAATGTGAGGATCATTTAAGTCACTTACCTATGTTGCTCTTTTCCAATACTTGCTCATAATGTTTATACCCTTCAAATAGTGGGGATACAGTTATAGGGCCTTTGTTAAATAAAGTACCTTATTCCAAAAAAACCCCCACTAAAACTGCAGACAAATAGAGTTGCATAAATCAACATAATACCTATTTTTATTACCAAAGGAGCTTGCGCATTTCTTCTCAGTATCTTTAAAACTCATATTAAATGTTTTGCAACATTGATTTATTAAAAGTAATATTTAATATAATTTTGTTCAACTCTGTAATGATAATGGCTAGCATAAGATGCTATGTGTTGGGCATTGTACTACGTACTCCATGAGGACTGGGGTCTCACAACTATATTCCTTGTTATATCACCCAATTAATGAGTGAGAAAATGGAATCTAAAAGAGGTCAAGTAAAACTGCCAGCAAAAGGCAGAACTGGCATCTGGAAACTTGACCTTTAAATGTTCATGGTGCTGGTAAGGCCTCTCTACCAGTCTGCCTAGATAATAAGATTTAGGATGACCACCTACCTGCTTTCAATCTGGGAGTCTAGAATTTTAGTAGTTGTGGCTATACAGAGAGTGCCTATATGACCAGTCCCCTATAAAAACCTTGAGATCTGAGTCCTACAGTGGCTTTACTGGCAGAAACATTATACATATGTTGCTGTATTTCACTGTTGGAGGGGCAGTGAGCTCTGTGTGGCCCTTTCTGGGAGAGCATAGGAAGCCTGCATGTGAATGTAACCAGACTCTGTCTGCTGTGTTCTATGCCTTGTCGATTTGGCTGTGTAGCCTTGCTGTGTTGTTGTAAAAAATATTTGCCAAGAGTGCAAATCTATACTAAGGTCCATCAGTTCTTCTATGGAGGTGCCAAATGTGTGGGTGGTTGTAGAATTGCTGAAACAAGTGGTAGTCAAAGTCTGACACAGGTGTGGACATGACTATTGAGAGGACAAATTATCCATCAGTTAGGAACTTTATTTACATCATCTTCCTAAAAATTGCAAATGGTATTAGTTAGTAGAGCTGACGTTACAGCCCTTTTAGGAGCCTCAGCTCCAACACCCCATGTCGGGTCATTACATGGAGTATAATACACACTTTGTAAACTATATGCATACAGACATACAATGGTTAAAAATAGGCCAGTGTGTCCAATGCCTGTCATCTTTTTATGTGTATCCTGTGTTTTTATTGTTCTGCAGCTGAATGCCAAACATAGAAGATAATTACAAATATTCAGCTGTGTGAAAGTGAAGATAGGGCTTAAGTACAAACAGGAGACGTGAATTTTTAAAATAAATGCTTAAATATGACTCGTGTTCTACAAACATATGGAAGCTAGGTCTGCATAGCTGAACTGTCTCATCTGTGGGCCCATCATGATGATCATGATCCCTCCTCCCACACAGTAATCAATGCATGGGATCAGGATGCCAATGGCTAAACATGATCAGAATGAACCCCCTTTCTAGAGCTTTTCCTGTTCCTCTGCAGACAATTGTTTATCTTCTTAAATAAGGTTTTAGATGTTTTTATTTTTTTCTTTGAATTTCCCCCTTGCTTTTTAAGCCATATACAATATGTCTATATTATTCTTACAATAAAGAAATGTGATGTTTATAATCAGTATTATAACATTTCGAGTTTACCAGTGATATGGTTTGGCTCTGTGTCCTCACCAAAATCTCACCTTGAATCATAATCCCCACATGTCAAGGGAGGAACGTGGGGAGAGGTGATTGGATCACGGGGGCATATTTCCCCATTGCTGTTCTCATGATAAAGAGTGAGTTCTCACGAGATGGTTTTATAAGTGTTTGACAGTTCCTTCTTCACATGTTTTCTCTTGTCTGCTGCCATGTAAGATGTTCCTGCTTCCCCTTCTGCCATGATTATAAGTTTTCTGAGGCCTCCCCAGCCATGTGGAACTGTGAGTCAATTAAACCTCCTTTGTTTATAAATTACACAGTCTCAGGTAGTATCTTTATAGCATTGTGGAAATGGACTAATACAGTAAATTGGTACCACAGAGATTGGGGTGCTGCTATAAAGATAACCTGAAAATGTGGAAGCAACTTTGGAACTGGGTAACAGGCAGAGGTTGGAACAGTCTGGAGGGTCCAGAAGAAGACAGGAAGATGTGGCAAAGTTTGGAACTTCCCAGAGACTTGTTAATGGTTTTGACCAAGATGTTGATAGTGATATGGACAATGAAGTCCAGGTTGAGGTGGGTCTCAGATGAAGATAAGAAACTTCTTGGGAACTGGAGCAAAGGTCACTCTTGCTATGTTTTAGCAAAGAGACTGGTGGCATTTTGCCCCTGCTCTAGAAATCTATGAAACTTTGAACTTCAGAGAGAGATGATCTGGAATTGAAACTTATGTTTAAAAGGGAAGCAGAACATAAACGTTTGGAAAATTTGCAGCCTGACTATGCAGTAGAAAAGAAAACCTCATTTTCTCGGGAGAAATCCAAGCCAGCTACAGAAATTTGCATAAATAATGAGGAGCTGAATGTTAATCACCAAAACAATGGGGAAAATGTTTCCAGGGCATGTCAGAGACCTTCATGGCAGCCCCTCTCATCACAGACTTGGAGGTCTAGGAGGAAAAAATGGGGGCAGGACCTTGGGCACATGTGCTGTGTGCAGCCTCGGGACTTGGTGCCCTGTGTCCCAGCTACTCCAGCTTTAGCCGTGGCTAAAAGTAGCCAGGGTGCAGCTCAGGCTACTGCTTCAGAAGGTGCAAACCCAAGACTTGGTGGCTTCCATGTGGTGTTTGGCCTGTGGATGCAGAGTTCAAGAATTGAGTTTTGGGAGCCTCCACCTAGATTTTGGAGGATGTGTGGAAATGCCTGGATGTCCAGGCAGAAGTCTGCTGCAGGGGCAGAGTCCTCATGGAGAACCTCTGCTAGTGCAGTGCAGAAGGGAAATGTGGGGTTGAAGTCCCCACACAGAATCCTTGGTGGGGCACTGCCTAGAAGAGCTGTGAGAGGAGGGCCACCATCCTCCAGACCCCAGAATAGCAGATCCACTGACAGATTGCACTGTATACCTGGAAAAGTCACAGGTACTCAATGCCAGCTCATGAAAGCAGCTGCAGGGGCTGAACCCTGCAAAGTCACAGAGGTAGAGCTGCCCAAGGCCATGGCAGCCTACCCTTTGCATCAGTGTGCCCTAGATGTGAGACATGGTGTCAAAGGAGATTATTTTGGAGCTTTAAGATTTAGTGACTGCCCTGCTGGATTTTGGACTTGGATGGCCCCTTTATTCTGGCCAATTTCTCCCATTTGAAATGGGAGCACTTATTCAATGCCTGTACCTCCATTGTATCTTGGAAGTAACTAACTTGCTTTTGATTTTACAAGCTCCTAGGCAGAAGGGACTTGCTTTGTCTGAGATGAGACATTGGACTTGAACTTTTGGATTAATGCTGGAATAAGTAAAAACTTTGGGAGACTGTTGGGAGGGTATGATTGTGTTTTGAAATGTGAGGACATGGCATTTGGGAGGGGCCATGGGTGGAATGCTATGGTTTTGCTCTGTGTCCCCACCCAAATCTCATCTTGAATTGTAACCCCCACGTATCAAGGGAGGGACTTGGTGGGAGGTGATTGGATCATGGGGGTGGTTTCCCCAATCCTGTTCTAATGATAGGGAGTGAGTTCTCATGAGATTTGATGGTTTTATAAAGTGCTGTTCCCCCTTCACTTTCTCTTCTCTCCCCTGCTGCCTTGTGAAGAAGGTGCCTGCTTTGCCTTTTGCCATGATTATAAGTTTCCTGAGGCCTCCACAGTTACGCAGAACTATGAGTCAATTAAAACTCTTTCCTTTATAAATTACCTAGTCTTGGGTAGTATCTTTATAGCAATGTGAAAACAGACTAATATAACCAGAAATCACAACTAATTTGTACACATCTATAAGATTGTGAGGGGGTAAACAATAGCAAATAGGATCTCTGAGTCATAAAATTGTGAAAAAACTGTTCTCACTTCCTAGTTTTTTGTTTTTCTGAATTTCTCAGAGCAAACATTACTTTCATAATGAGGTAATGTATTAATGTTTATTTATTTTGAAATTTTGAAATATGCTGGGATCTTGGGAAGGTCAAGCCCATTCATCAAAATATTTATTTTTGGGAAGAAGTTTACAAGACCCTATGTTCAAGAACATTTAGATGTTAGAGTCATGAAAAAGGTTGGGATGAACCCCTGATTCCCACTGAGGAGGTGGCAAAGAATGTCCACACTACAACATTTGAATATCCAAGTGCTCTTTTTAGTGTAAGGTACTAGGATTAATTTTATTGATGAGGTATCAAAATCAAGCTATTTGATAAACACACAAGCACTTCTAATAATCAATAAACTACTTTTATTTTGTAGAATTTTATAGTAGAAGCAACTTTAAGAAATACTTGTTTTAGTAAGTATTTCTTCCCAAGATGAGGAGGCTTAAGCCTAAATAAATAAAGTGATTTTTGCTGAGTAGTAATGAAGGAGTGGCAAAATCAGGGTAGAAGTCCGTTTGCCTAGGTTCTGGGTCAGTACTCCATGGGCTGTGTTTAATTTTCCTTAAAGTGACATTTTTCACTAATTAAATGTCAGGTTTTGGCTTAGCTATCTTTTTCTAGGCATTACAAACCCAGCACAGTAAAGTAATTCTGTTTGCTTCTAGTTGCTCAAAGAAATTAGGTTAAACATTCTGGATTAACTTTACTCTTTTTGTAAGAGACTACCCAAGAGACATTGTAAGAAACATTTCAAGTGTGCAAATGCTAAAGCTGGACATCTAGAGAAAGTAGGAATGGAAAGTGAGTCTGAGAAATAATTAATAGATTTTAGAGAAATAGATCAAATGATCAGTTGGGCAACTGTTTTATGAGTTGTTGGAGTCAAGCTTAGTGAGCTTGACTTGGTTTTATAAAGCGCTATTCCCCCTTCACTTTCTCTGCTCTCCCCTGTGAACCCCCAGTTATTTCCAATAGCTCTGGGATTGGCTTTACAGGTACTCCATTTCCAAGACTACTTTTTTCTTTTCTTTTCCTTTCTTTTTTTGCACGGTGAGAGCTGCCAATGCCAAGGCAATTGACAATGTTTCATGGAAAAAATAAAAGCTCTCTGTAGTTGGTATTAATGGTAAATTATTTTTAATGATTTTTCAAATTACAATTTAATCAGAAAAATTATTATTTGACTTGTCCTGTTGAGTAAATATTAAATGAGTTACACTACATCTGTCTCCACCACACTTTCTGAACCTTGACAGTCAATTTGAAATGCATTTCCTATTTTGTCCTTATTCTGGGAGTAGGAAACTTACATGGCAGAGTCCCTGGAACTGGGCTCTCTCTTTCATTTCACCTCTCTCCACACCGATTTGTTAGCTATTTAAGTATTTAATAGGATATAGATTTTTTCATTTCCACCTGCCAAAGAGAAACTTGAGTGGCCAAAAAAATCCAAAAAACCAGAAATAATTAAATGTAGCTTTTGAGAGTTCATAAGTAAAGTTAAAATTTCAATATAAAAGGAAAAAGGAAAGGCCTTGAATGAAGTGTCTATGTTTTCCTCAAATATGTAAGCTAAATCACATACACATCTTTGATACCTAGAATAAAATTATTTCTTTGTAAGTTCACAAAAAAGCAATTTATAAAATAATTTTAGGTTTATGTTAGAGGACATCTGACCAAAAATATTACTAAGGGGACACTGCCATGAGGCCTGAAAATTAACTTGGTTTTCATTGTGAATATCAAGTCTTTGTAGGCACTATCTTGTGTGTTGTATGCCTGACCTTCCACAGGCTGGAGAGGTCCATTTTTTGTCCTACCTAAGAATTACAATGAGTTCAATTCCCATGCATCAGTTCAACTCCTACTTTTGTGAAGATGGGCTTGGAAGCTAAGCAACTACCTGTTCTTCCCATGTGCAAGATTCAGCTTAATGATGGCTGGTGGGATGTCATGAGACTACTTTTGTTCATCTGTTTTGAGTTTAAAAGAAACATATTCGAATTTATACTTTCAGCTGAATCATGGAATCATGAATGTTAGTGCTAGAAACAAATATATTGAGGTCCAGTCTTCACTGCTATCCAGTCTCCCTCATTCATACCTAAAAGAATTGACAATGGTGACATCCAGTGATGACTTTTTGTTTCTAGTTTGGGATACCTCTTTTACTCATAGAAGCATTAGAAAGTAAAAAACATGTCAAATTTCTCAGGACTTAAAAAATTTTGAAAAATAACCCAAACTTTTCCCCTTCCATGAGTAACTAATATAAATTACCTCTTAGAAATGGAATGGCCATATTTTGAGGCATCATTTTCTCATATTAAATCCATCCATTTCCAGATGAAGATGGTATTGTCCTGTAGAAAATAGCCAAGATTTCGCCTAGGCTGGTGAGACAAGATTTTCCAAGTATCCTTTCAAATATATTCCATAAGTGTTGGCTTTTTTTCTTTATAAATTATAGGAGTGATGCATTAATACACAGAAACAGAGGGGAGGAAAGGAGACAGAGGGAGGGAGGGAGAGAGAGAGCGCAGGAGAGAGAGAGAGAGAGAGCCACTAATTTTAAATTTTAATCTCTTTACTGAATAGTAAACTACTCAAATGTGGTTTAAAATTTCTCTTGACATTTATTGCATTTTGGCTTTCTATTCCATTTGGTTTAATAGAAATACATAGTCTGGGGTCAAGTCACCTAATCTCAACCTTGATCTGAACCTTTTAAGACACTTTCACAACTTTCATAAAGATATACTATGGGAGTTCAAATAGACAGTAAGAATTTTCTAATAGAGGATATTCTTGTATTTAAAATTCTAAGTCAGGTATGGGTGATAACATTCCTCTTTCTAAGGTTATGTACAGATTTTAGATAAAATGGCCAGTACTGTTCCGGCAGACCAGAGAAGCATCCTCTTTATGTGAAGAATGTGATTCTACTTTTACAATCCAGGGATGTCCATGAGAATCTGGATGATCTTATCCAAAGACCAGGTGCCATTCATAATTTTCTCTCTGTTTTCCTTGCTTATTATTTCCTTCTTCATGGTAAATGACAGAGCTCCAGGTTTTATACCATCAGTCAAGCAGCAGTAGGATGAGGGAGGGATGAACTGGCATGGCTTCTCCTGTAACAACAAGTTCAGAGGGGGTAGGCGTCATTCCTTATTACAGTCTGTTGCATAAAATTTAGTCACATGGTGATGTGCAACAAAATACAGGGCTGAGAAATTTAGTTCTTATTCTGGGTAGCCAGGTGTGCAGCAGAAATCAAGGTTTCTATTCCTACAAGTGCAAAGGAGAGAATGGATCTGAGGGGAGCCACTAGCAGTCTCACCGATACTGTTTGGTAGTTAGAGTCATCTTGGGAACTCTAAAAATACTGGGCCTCAACCCTGGAGATTCTGAATCAGTAGGTCTGGTTTAGGCTCACTGGTCAAAATGTTCCCAGGATCTATCTCAGTGATGAGGCAAATCACCAGAAAGTTATATTCCAGAGGAATTGCCTTTTCAGAAAACCTATTATGCTCTCAAAGCTTTCAAAGGGAGAGGTATGATAAATAGCTGTATTTGAAGCATCTCTGCACTTTTTTGCAAGTAGAACTTTTGTCAAGGATATTATGCATTATGTTGTTTAGTCCTTATGTAAAGGAGGACTTATGACTAATTTCTTTCAGCACTCAGAACCAGGTAAATACATTTATTCTTCTACACACTTATTTTCTTGTATTAGACAATTAAACCTGTGCAATCTACTTATTTTTTCTCTTTGTTTCAGCTATAGAAAGCAAAGAGCTTTGATGTTCATGTGTTGTAGCTTTTCTTAGAATTAGTGCAGATAGTTTCTTCTGTCTTCTGACAAAAATAATAAAAATAGGAGTTTCTAAGTTTCATAAATTTGAAATACATTGTGAATAATGACAATACCATTTAATTTTTGAGTGCTTATTTTGTGAGAAGCACTATGCTAATCATCTTATAACATCAACCCGGGTGTATCACCAACTTGTATGATACGATGTGGTTCAGTTTCTACATTGTGTAACTTCCAAATAAACATTGTCCAGCCAACAAATGTAATTAAACACAACACTCAAGTTTTACTTAGATCTCTCAGAGATGAATATTAACAGGAATACAGCTAATTAAACAGAGTAGAATGTCCTTAAATGTCTTTCTCCTTAATCTCTTGAAACTTTTATGGCTCAGCGGTTGCCAAATTTCCCCAACTCTCTCTGACATTCAGTGAGTCTTTTTTCCATTTCTTTTTGTCATTCCTCTGTAACACTTTGCGTTATCTTTCTGTGAGAGAGGACAGAACTTCCACTCTCAACTTCTGTTGGCTAAGCAACTACATTCTAGGATGATTGGAGGACCAGGCAACTCCAGGCTTGCTGGTTCTTCCCCACTTCCCACAGATGAATTTTATGGATCTTTTTGAATGCATTGATCTCCTCTCAATGCATTTTCCACCTGGTTATGCTTTTGAGGTATCCCCATGAGAAGACATGGAGGTTTTGTAAAATTAAGCAACTTCTCCAAAGTCACCCAGCTAAGAATCAGGATATTGAAGTCCAAAGAGTGCAGCTTCAATGTCTATGTGACTCGACACTGTTCTTTTCTTATATTTTATATGGCTGGGATGACAGCACAGTTATTCTTTCCATGGTTTGAAAACATTTCCAATATTATCATCTAGAAACAGTATTACCTCTTCAGATTACTTATCAGAATTTATTTAATTGCTTATTTTTGTTCCACTCTGCCATTGCACTCATTGTAAGCTCAGTGAGATAGTTTTGTCTTGTTCACTACTAAATTCTCACCATTATATGCAATATTGTGTTCAGAGTAGGCAAAAAAAAAATACTCATTGAAATAATGACTGGATCACTAGATGAAAAGAGTGAGTTACCTTTCCCTACAACTGTGGAATTTTTTTGTCACTAATAGTGTACCTATCTTTATAATGTGAAGTTTTCTTGGAAATGAAAAATAGTTACTTGTCACAAAAATCTGAGACCTTTGGTATATAGTAATGAGATAGGCTTCTTTCACGGCTCACAACTTGATTTTGAAGGAAATTACAAAAGGATAGTTAAAAAAAAAGTTTTTGTCTGTGGCAACACTATATGTGACATAGTGAAGAAAACAGAATTTTAGAGCCAGAAAAGAAAGGTATAAATCCCAGCTGGTATAAGTTGGGTATAAGTTCTTACCCAAGACTTACTGGTCACAGTCTTGGGTAAGAACATTAAATAATTTAAACTTCAAATTCCTCATTTTAAAGTGGAAATACTACTTATTGAAAGTCATTGTTTATTTCTTAGTATCCAATGTGAGATGTATGTGAAAGGTCTTTGAAAAATCTGAATATGGTTATTATGTAAATTATTAAAATTTTAATTTGTTAAATGTCGTGAGTAATGACTGCATCATCTTTGGGTAAAAAAGTACACAATAGTGTCCCAACTGTGTTCTCTCCTTTTTTACATTAAAATATCAGAAGAAAGGAATGTGTGGGGCTTTATTTTTAACTTTCTTCATTAATCTTTGAACAGTAACTATGCCTGTTATCAAATGCATTTCCATTGATGAGTTCATCAACTGAACAATATGCCTATCACATCCCACATTTCACAGACTGTTACAACATTTTGGTTTTTATAAATATGATTTGTAATGTTGTTCTTTAGTATTATACAAGGTTTTCCAAAAAAATGAAATATTATTTATTTCACTAAACAATTAGCAAGATAAAAGTTATTTTTTAATTATCTTGTCAAGAAATAAAATTTGAGCAATAAACAAAACATAATATCTCCATTTGGTTGAATTAAACAGTTATAGATCTTTTCTAATCTTTTCTGGTCTTATTGAGGTTATTAAAAATCATTATGTACATTATGTATTAAAGCTTTATCATAATGAAACATTTTTAGCTAAGATTCTCCAAAATGAACAATAACTGCACTTTAGCAATGTCAATAATTCAGAATATGAGTTAAACAAAATTAGGACCCAAGACAATTAATTCTATGTATATTACAGAATATAAACCATAGGGAAGTAGCAAGCCTCTATAGTTATATTGCATATATATCAGCAATTATATGGAAAAGTTAATTGAAAACAAATATATAAAAGCTCTAAGAAAAAACCCTAGACATTTCTTAAATACAAATTTTGATGAGTTCCAGTTTCACAGTGCTGATACTATTTTCCTAATGGATTCCAAGAGTCCGATTCCACTTTTATTCTGTGTCTTGCAATGAAATAGTCAGCTTTACCATAAAACTTATGGAAAGCATGATTGCACAGAATGGCTGATATCCTTGTAACTTACCTTCAAAACTTAAGGTAAGTTTTGAAAATGTATTTTGCCAGCATAATATACATTGAACTGGTGCACATGTCTAAGAAAACTATCTTGCAAATATATATTCACTAGATCATTGCCCTCTTGGGGTCCACATATCACTTGTGTTAAAGAGGATCACCATCTGTTCAGAGTGTTTTAAAATAAATGCATAATCTCATTTCATTGTGTTTTCTCCCCCATGGTCTTCATCATTAGACTCACCTAATTTATTTTACATCTGTATTATCTGCATGACTATAGACACTCCAAATAGCAATGTCTGTTTTAGGCATCATTTTGATCTGGACTCTCTAAGCATTGAAGGATAAATTTCATTAACTCTTCGAGAAGAACTAGACCAAAACTCTAGTATAAAGTACATAAAATTTGTAAATCATTAACTTAAGCACAAACACAAAAAAACTACATATAAATGTACCTTCTATGTGCCTTTTGGTTCATTACCAATTATCTCCTAATTAGGAGTGAGCAAGACTAATGTTTGTTCCCTACTTCTATTTGGGACTTTGCGGTTGGAGTGGGGCATTTCATTTAGCATCATTTGCTCAGTCGTTTCTGTGGCTCACACCCAATCATATCTCACGTCATTCCATGACATTTATACTGTAGAGCTATATTGGGCAAGGCTTGCTTTATTGCAACCAATAGAAAAAAATGACTCTGGGTAATTCAAGCCAAAAATGGAGGTAGCTACACAAACCAAAAAAAAAAAAAAAAAAAAAAAAAAAGCCATGCCCCAAACCAAGGAATTATGGTTTTCAGAGGCAGAGACAAAGGCTGGGTCTGGGACTATAGTAACTGAAGTACATGGAACCAATGTTAGGGTGCTGCTCTTTTTATGAGTCAGCCCATGTCCCCATGGGGCCCCATGTCTTTCTGTTTGAACTCCAGATTCTCAGGAGAAAGGCATGGACTCATCCGACTTTTTTCTAGTGTTTTTAACCTCTATTTTCACCAGTCATGGGCAGCAGAGTAGTGGAACAGCACAAATATGGTGGTGTTGGCATTGCTGTGAGCCAAGATGTACCCTAATTTTGTGTTTGTCACAGTTGGTCACTCTCATCAGGGCTGATATGGTCATTGGAAGAATTTTTTCTCTTTATACTAGTAATTCCTTAAAGTTCAGCATTCAGCACAGAATGTTTATCAGGTTTACATCTACAGCTCTGCTTATTTCTATTTCCATTAGTTCTTGCTCAGATTGTGCAATGCTACAGTTATGACTGCTGATGCCCAACTATGACAAAATGCTCCCTTCTGTACTTCTGGAGCAGGATGGACTCACCCACTACACCATTCTATTTTTACAAAGAAGAATAAACTTTTGAGCTGAATGAAGGGCTATTTGAAAGATTCTCCTCCAGTACTCACAAGTAATTTACCCTGCAGTTAAGTCCTGTCTCCACTACCAAATATTTTCCTCTCCATTTCTACAGATCTGTTAATAATGGCCTATGGGCCTCCTGGAGTTTTGCTATTTAATTATTTTATGTTGGTTAATGCAGAAAATGAATCTGGACAGTACTTTATTTCAATCTGTCTTCAAGGTCCTGGGGAGATTTACTGAATATGGCAAGCTTTGTTTAATATTCATTTAGTTCTTTCATGTCCACTTACTGTGGAAAAGAATGACTGAGACGAATGGTGACTCCGTGGCGTATTTACTTGCCCAGGTGGAAAATTGTTGCTGCTGCTTTCAGAAAAACTTTCCAACCTAAATTAAGGCCATATTCCTTGAAGTTAAAATGGCAAAAGACAAATCTATACATACTATAAAATATATATTGTCTTTTTTTGAAATCATACTCTTTGATTTTTTTTTCAATTTTATAGCAGTAAAGTTTCAATGAACTCAAAATGATATTTTTGTTTCCTCATTTAAGGAGTAGTGCCAGCAGACATAGTATCTATTTCTAGTTTTGACTCATTGCCTGACCTTAAGTAGGTCATTTGAGCTTTTAGGTCCTTCATTAATAAAATGGGAATATTAGTATTTATATTTTTCATGGAAACCAACAGAATTCTTATTCAATGAAGAATCATTGGCATGGTTGAGAAGGTGTTGGTTGCTCCCACCACCCAAAGCATTCACATTTTTACCATGTTTTCAAATTACTTGAAGATTTTGACTATCTTCCGATCTTTTCTTGTGTTTAAAAGACAGTTCTGATGACTACACTTCATTTTCTGATCATTGCAGTACTCAAGGATTGTACATTAAGGCTAGGCACAGTGGCTCATGCCTATAATCCTAGCATTTGGGAGACCGAGGTGGGCAGATCACTTGAGGTCAGGAGTTCGAGACTGGCCAACATGGTGAAACCCTGTCTCTACTAAAAATACAAAAATTAGCTGGGGTGGTGATGTGTACCTGTAATTCCAGCTACTAAGGAGGCTGAAGCACAAAAATTGCTTGAACCGGGGAGGCAGAGTTTGCAGTAAGCCAAGGTTGCCCCACTGCACTCCAGCCTGTGTGACAAACGAGACTCCATCTCAAAAAACAAAAGGATTGTACGTTAAGCATTGGCCACCTGATGCTTCAGATCCCTTCATTATGGAATCACGATTGCCTAAGTACACTAGAGACTTATAGGCTTATTTTGATTTGTGCAAATCTAGGAAGTTATTTGGGGTACTAAAATAGTTTCTTAGTATTATGAAAACCCTTTCCTTATTCCAGAGTCCATTGAACCTGATCATATTGATTATATTAAAAATGTTTCCATAATTCTCTCTGTTATAAATGGAGGTTAAAACAAAGATTATAGGACATAGTCTGATACCAGAACTATATTTTTCTGAAACTTTCTTCAGCTGCATTCTTTCCCCTTTAGGAATTTACAGTTGAAAGACATTTATATCTTTTTACTATCCAATCACACAGAATCTAATTATATATTGTTTTGCTTCTGCTCTTCTTTGCTGTAGATGTTTTAGAACCTTGAGAACATTCCAAAACTAAATGTGATTCAAGAAAGGCTAATGCTTTTCAACTTTAGTTTTCTTTTACAGTTTTTGTCTTTAAGAACAGCATATGCCATGCTTACTTTGCTTATCTTTTAGAGTGACTTTATTTGTAATGATCACGGCTACTATATCCCAGTTACCAAGAATTTGATAGGAACCATGCTAATAACTAAATACATATTTTCTAACATGTAGCTTCAGTATCTCAGTTGTCATAAGACAAGGTTATTATTCCATAGGTATTAGATATGTGCTAATCATTACATAAAAATATTACTTTGTAATTGTAACATCATTGTAAGTGGATAATCTGCTTAATATTGGAAGTGGAATAGTTTTCTTCATTATTAATTTGTTCTATTATCTATGTCTCATAATAATTTGGGTAATACATAAAGTTCTATGACATTTAAAATTGTAGTCATGCAGAAATTGCTTGGTTGTTCCTATAAAGCTAAGTAGGAAAATATAGGTAAACAGACGTGTTTTGAATAATATTTAGGGACATCTAAAATATGAATCTGGACTCACAAATGTTTAATTTCATTCCATTTGGAAGTCATGTTAGTAGTGGTTAAGTACATAAGTTCTGGACTCCAACTGTTAATGTCTAAATATATGCTCTGCCACCTTCTTACTATATGACTTTGGGCAAGTTACATAACTTCCCTGTACCTTAGCTTTCTCATCTGTAGAACAGAAACAACAGCTTCTTATTAATTGGTCTCCCTTATTCTGCTGCTCTTTTTACTATGTGCTCCAGTGTCATTGGCTCCTTATGTTTCTCATGATAGAGTCTAATATACATTGTACAACTGGATTATCCCAGGAAGTACACCCTAATTAAAACTATTGTGTCAGTTTGAGTTCAGTGAAGTGAAACTACTATGAAAGATGCAGAATAAGAGATTATTCTAATACTAATTTAAGATCGTGTTTGAAACAAATGGGCTTTGAATTTTAGCCACTGTTTTCCTGCTTGTTTTGAGATGTTAATTGTTTTTTTTTTTTTAGAAATGTAATGGATTAGGGTGATAGGATAAAACAGCAGAAATGTCCCAGGCATATTTGTATGGCAAAGTTGGCATTTCAAATCAGTGGAGAAAATATAAAGTATTCAACAAGTAGTTTTGTGGAAATTGGTTATTCATTAGGAAAGAAGTCAGGTTATATGTCTAGTAGATGCTATTCACAGAAATTCTATGTGTGATAAGGATTTTTATATCAAAATCCTGAAGTATAAAAGTAATGATAGAAAACATATGACTATGATTATGACTTAGAATAGCATAAGCCATATTAATCAAGGCACAAAAGAGTGATTAAGATTGATAAATATAAATTTGATGTCAAAATTAGAAGCTTCTTCATAATAAGCAACACAATAGGAGAAAATGTTTGCAATGTATATAAACTAAAATTGGATTCATATCAAGAGTATATAAAATTTCTATAAGTTGAGAAGTGGTATGGCCTGAATATCTGTGTCCTCTCAAAATCCACAAGGTGAAGGTATTAGAAGGTAGAGCCTTTGGAACGTGATTGGGTAATGAGGGCAGAGGAGTCCTTGTGAGTGGGATTAGTGGCCTTATTAAAGGAATTGCAAACAGATAGCTTGCCTTTTTCACCATGAGAAGTTACAATGAGAAGACAGTCCAGGAAGTAGGCCCTTGGCAGACATCAAATCTGTCTTGATCTTGGACTTCCCAGCTTTCAGAACTGTGAGAAATACATTTGTGTTGTTTATAAGCCACTTAGTCTATGATGTTTTGTTATAGCAGCTCAAACAGACAACCAGAAAAGAGAAAGAAAGAAAACCAGTAGAAAAGTGGAAAAAAGGCTACAAACGTGGTACATAGTGGTTGCCTCTTCAGAGAGACCTAGGATTTGGAGTGGTAATAAAAGAGGGATTTAGTTTTATGTATAAGATTATGATTTTTTCAAAGATAATCTAATGAATTATTTTATCTTTATATATTCTAGATATCAATTTTTTGTCTTCAAATGTGGAACAAATAATTTATTTAACTATGTTTTTTGATTAATTGGAAATTTATTCATTTCCATAGTTTTGCTATCCAAAGACTACTGTAATGAATATCCATTATGTATCTCCTTAAGAACATGAGGGAGATTTTTCTTCAAGACAGATTCCAAGAATAGAACTGCTGGCTCATGGTAGACACTCATGTTTAAGTTTAGAAGGTATAGCTAAATTGCTTTCCAAAGCACATGGGGCAATTTATATTTTCACAATCAGTGTGTACCTGTTCTAGTTTTTGTGTATCCTTGCCAACAATCAATACACTAATTCAAAGTAAGAAATATGACAACTCAATAGAAATATGGGCAAAGGCTATGGATATATATTCATTTACTGAAAAATAAACATAACAGCCAGGAAAAATCATGCTTGTTCTCACTCATAATCATGAAAATACAAAATATAACAACGGTGGGGTACCCTTTTCAACCATCTGTTTGGCAAAAGTTAAAAAAAGTTGTGTGAATTTTAGGAAATGCATGCCAATATTTTCACTATCCAGCAAAGTGAGATAAAAGACTTCTAATTTTTTGAAATTAGAAAAAAAAGTTCTACTTAAGGTAGTAGACAAATGGCCCAGGGAACCTGTACGGAGAAGTGAATAAGGATGAATCCAATGTTGAAAGTCAAATATAGCCAAGCTCTGTCAGCAAACTGACAGCAGCAGGGCCTTCCACAGTCTTCCTGTTATTACAATTAGATTGAGTAGAACCAGAAAAGGCTGAGGCTCCTAAAAATTGGCAAAAATCCAGAATTGAATAGAAGAGATGGGGTCCCTTGACAGAGCTCAAGGCCTAGTGGTCAATGTAGAAGATGTGTGGAGTCAAGTTGAAATATGAGTATCCTGTGAAAAAAACTGGAGAGTGAGAACTGAATTTTTTGAGGCGTTAGGAGAGAAACGTCCCTAAGCAAGTTCAGAGTGCTTTCTTCAGCAATAAGGGCTTATTTCTGTAACCATTATAAGAAAAATATACATTTAATGGAGCACTGCATGTGCCTGGGGAATCATAGTTTAATGTTGAAAAGGTTGCAGAAAAATTAGGGGCATTTGGAAAGTGAGCTTGGTTCTAAGGCCAGTATCTTCAGGGCACTGTACTGTTAGATTAAGCCTTGCTAAAACTATCTGGGACCTTTTGCTTGGAATTATGATCCAGAATTATCAGGATATTTCCCAAGAGACGTGTGGAGCCATAGGCTACACTAGGTAGGGTTGTGCTAAGCAATATTGGACAGTGGATTCTAATATACTATAATTTTTAAAGTCAGAGATCACTCTGTATCTTGGGCATATTGTGAATTGGAATTTCCAAAGGGAACTGAGGGAGTGAGTTAATTAGGCACACATCTGAGATAGTGTGCTCAAATTTCTACAGACCAGATAGAAATAGGTGTGTTCATTGTGAACAATGTGAGCCTCTTCTAGGTAGTCAGCCAATTTTGCTACAGGCACACTGAGGAGCAGTGTGTATCTACTCCCCTGATATATTACCCAAGTACCAGCATGAAGCTACAAATAGAAGGAGGAGAAGGAAACAGCTTCTTATTTGCCCAACCCAGAAGTGGGGAATGAAGGTGGGGCTAGAACTTAATTTAAACAAGAGGAGAAAGGCCTCCTCTCTCCATAAATGGGACATAGATTGTACAAAATATGTGAAGCACTGAATAGAATTGTAATGCTATAAAAATTTAAGATCATTATTTAGAGGATGAATTTTCATTAATCTATGAATCAAGAAAACATATATTGGTATTTTAAAATCTTTTTGTGTACCTGATAAATATGGGTTATTCTGAACTGAATGAAAGGAATAAGATTGGGGACACCATGACTTGAGCTCAGGATACCCATTGCCAAGGAGCGAGAAGTGGTAGCTTTTAGTGTTGTGTTTAATTTTAGGGAGTGGGTATCATCAGTTACATTTGGCTAAGGAAGGTAAGGCAGCTTTCCTCAGGTTCATCCCATTGGAATACATTACATAAGGTTTTTCTAAAGTGAGGTTATGTTTCATTGGTTGATGAAGAGGAATAGTGGGATCCAAACAGTTTTGGAAGTGCTGGTGTAATTAGATAAATGTTTGTACAGTACTTGGAAGACTATGAAGGAACCCTGAGAGAAACAACTCCTAAAGATGCCAAGGTGCTTCCGGGAGAGGGTCATTCCTGCTACATATCTGGGAGGTATGCATGGAACATAGAGTTTTCTAGCAGGAAAAAAGCCAGTTCCTGAAGATCCTTTGGCTTCATCCACATCCTCATCCAAGTAGCATTAGATAACTAAAGCCATTTATGAAACTCAGTAGACATCACGGATCAAAGAAGGCCCTAGATAAACAAAAGCATATTGCTGCATTAATTCAAGGATACCATCAGTGTAGGGGCATCTTGCAAGTCTGCATCCAAGACATTGAAGATAAGGTCCATTTGATGGGTATAGAATAATTTACATGCATGAGTCACATGATAATGATTAACGATTTTTTTATACACTAAAAAAACTATTTGTTTTGACTTACTTTTTCCCCCACAGAAATTTGCTGTCCCATCCCTCCTTTTCCCACAAATAATCCATATTAACTACATACCATGTCTTCCTTCAAATTAGTGGAATTATATAAAGATATATGTATATGTGTGCAAGTGTACATACATATATAAATATACATATATGTAGATACGAAACCTATCTTTTGTTATTGTTTTGTAAAACACTTTTTCACATGAAAAATGCTGTGAATTTGGTACAACTCTCTGCCAGGACCGGAAGGGAGTGAGAGAGAGAATCCCCTTTTGGGAAGTATTTGTTTCACCAGACATTAGAGAAGGTGGTGGTCATGTGCAAGGCTTATAGTCTAGAGCGAGGAACTTGTACCAGTTGAGGGCCTGAGTTTTGAATGAATAGCAAGAATGATCCCACTCCAGAACATCCATATCCATGTACATTTTTAAGAAGTTGGAAGATGGGCTGGAATCTGAATTAGATAACTGTTTTATAAATTCTTCTGGATTTAGTGTGAATCATGATCAGCCAATGGTAAGGTTGTTTATTAATGGATAACCCCTTGTGTCTTCTAAACCAAGTGCAAATGCAATAGTTCATTATGCTCACTGAGGTAGACCCCTGCAACATCAAATGGTGGCTGGAAGGGCCTTGGCATCCCAGTAGAGTGCCCAGGTGCACCAGAGTCATGGTAGAACCCCACAACAGTATTCTCTTTGTTCGGTGGCATTGAATTTCTGAGCATAATATTAGTGTCTCAGGAAATCCTTCCCAAGAAGTTATTTCCAGCTGGCAGCCAGTAATTTATTCCAAATGTCTGAATGAGCTGAAGAGAGTTTCCCCTGGTCTGAAGTTGCTTGTCCTGGCAGACAGATGTCTGCACTGCTTCTTACTTTTTAAAAAATTTGTCTCTGCTACACAAGGCTTAAAGATCTCTCACCTTTGTGTTGTTTGACTGGAGACAGCAAAATAATGAATCTGAATAGGAAACAGATCCTATCACAACTCCTCTCCATAACTGTCTTATTTATTTTTCCTGACACAATGATTTTATCTTCATTTGTATCCCTCATTATGGATTTTTCTTTTATTTTACACTCAGTGTTTGGCCTTGGCAACATCAACTCTACTGTTTGGAAAACTCTTTGAATTTGAATTTGAGGCTAAGCCACAGTCGAAGTTGGCTTTGGCAACTTCTCTTTCAGACAGACAGATTTCTTCAGTTTCCTTAAAGGATGTCTAGGACACCAAGATGAGTCTAAGTCCTGGACAACACAAAGACCTCTCAACAGATGTGAGGTATGCTCAAAGGCAGTCTAAATACCAAATTTTTTAAATGGAAGGAAGTGAGACATCTAAAGTGATTTTCTAAAAACAATCATTGCCTTACAGCTCTAGGGATTCAGCAAGCAAAGTATTTAATGCTTGTCATTAATAGGATATACCTAGGTAATTTCTGGTGCTTTTGAGGTATAACAATAGAATTATTTAATTAGGAAAGTTTCTAGGGTTTTATTGAGATGTTGTAGAGTGGGAGTTTTGAACACGTATTATTGCATAGAGATGGTCTATGACTTATGATGGTTTGACTTGAGAATTTTCAACTTGATGGTGTGAAAGCAATACTCGTTCAATAGAAACTGTATTTTAAGTACCCTCACAACCATTCTGTTTTTTTCATTTTTTAGCACAGTATTCAACAAATTACATGAGTTCTTCAAAATTTTATTATAAAATATCCTTTGTTTCAGATGATGATTTTGACCAAACGTAGGCTAATGCAAGTGTTCTGAGAATGTTTAAGGAAGGCTAGGCTAAGATATGATGTTTGGTAGGTTAGGTGTGTTAAATGCATTTTCAACTTTTTTGGTATTTTCAACTTACAATGGGTTTTTTTGGTGATGTAACCCAATTATAAGTCAAGGATCATCTGCATGCTGATTTGTTAATTAACATTTCAAATTTCCTCTAATTAAATATTAAAAAGTGTGAATCTGATTTATTCATTTTTGTCTTTTCAGCCCCAACAGTACAGAAAAGTCTAACCAATTCATTTAAAAAGATCTTGTCACCTGTAGGATCCTGTTTGGTCCCTGCAGAATGCTTCTGATGAATGCCACTGCTCAGGTCTTCCTCAATAATTACCATTTCTCATGCTTATTTTTTCCCTTGAAAACCTTTCCAGGGGCCCTCTGAGGCTCTTGTCCATAGTAAACAAAGCTTACCACTGTGTCTTCTACTTTCTGGAATGCTTTGTCCCATTATTGCTTCAACTTAAACCTAGTTCTTGAGGACCTTTCCTCTTGTATCTTTCTCAAGTGAATGGTTGTGGGGGTACTCAAAATACAGTTTCTATTGAATGAGTATTGCTTTTGCACCATCATTAAGTTGAAAATTCCCAAGTCAAACCATCATAAACCAATCTCATCTTCCTGGTGAAGTTCACACATTTTAGCTTCCAATGTCATTTCTGAATCCTCATTTTTCCACCTGCATGAAAAAAAAATCTACCTCTTTGATGTTCATACTCTTCCACATGATTATTGCTGATTATATGGCTACTGTCTGTTGGCTAAAACACTTTGGGCATCCCACTTACAAAATTCCTCTCTGCCTCAAATTATGCCATTGTGCCAAATGACTTCAGAGTTTACAGGGCCCCATTTACTGTGGTTTGAATATGCACTCCACAGTTCATGTGCTGGAACCTTAATCCCCAATGCAGCAATGTTGGGAGGTGGAAACTTTTAAGAGGTGATTATGTTATGAGGGCCCTACCATCACAAATGAATCAATGCCATTACTGTGGGAGTGGGCTCATGATAGAAGGATGAATTTGACCTTATTTCCTCTCTCTGTCTCTCACACTTGCTGTGTGATGCCTTCTTCTATGGGATGATCCTCACCAGATGCTAATGGCATGCTTTTGGACTTCTTAGCCTCCAGAGCTATGAGCCCAATAAACTTCTGTTCTTTATAAATTATTCAGTATGTGGTATCCTGTTACAACAGCAGAAAACAGAGTAAGACAGAAAACTGGGGCCGGACATGGTGGCTCATGTCTGTAATCCCAGTACTTTGGGAGGCTGAGGCAGGTGGATCACTTGAGGTCAGGAGTTCAATACCAGCCTGACCAACATGGTGAAACCCCATTTCTACCAAAAATACAAAAATTAGCTGGGTGTGGTGGCATGTGCCTATAGTCCCAGCTACTTGGGAGGCTGAGGTGGGAGAATTACTTGAACCTAGTTGGTGGAGATTGCAGTGAGCCGAGATTACCCCACTGCACTCCAGCCTGGGTGACACAGTGAGAGGCCCTGGCTAAAAAAAAAAAAGGTACAGAAAAGTGAGGCTGTGGTATAACAAATACCTGAAAATGTGGAAGTGGCTTTGGAGCTGGGTAATGGGTAGAGGCTGGAAGAATTTGGAGAAGCAGGCTAGAGAAAACCTGTATTGTAGTGAATAGAGCATTAAGAGTGATTCTAGTGAGGGCTCAGAAGAAGAAGAGACATTCTTCTTTTCTGGAAGAGGAGCAGTGGAGTAAGTTGGAATCTTCTTAGAGATTCCTTAAGTAGTCACGGCCAGAATGTTGGTAGAAATATGGACAATAAAGGTCATTCTGATAAGATCTCAGATGGAAATGAAGCACAGTGTATTAGAAACAGGAATAAATGTCATCTTTCCTACACCGTTGTAAAGAACTTGGTGGAATTGTGTCCATGTCCTAGGATTTTATGGAATGTAGAACTTCTGAGCAATGAACTAGGGTATCTGGTGAAAGAAATAGCTAAGCAGCAAAGCATTCAGTCTGCTGCATGGCCACTTTTAATTGCATACAGTGAGATGTGACTTCTTTAATTTTAAAGCCTTAAACTGTCTTTCCACATCAGCCATACACTTCCTTATTCACATTGTGGACCCTGTGTCACCCTGAATCCCATAACAGTAATTGTTTTACAACCATAATACCTAACACAGATTAAGCACTTACTCTGCACTAGGGCACTGAGCTGTAATTTTTATATTTATTGTTTTATTTAATTTTGAAATCAACTCTGTGAAGTAGGTACTATTTTGATCCCCATTTTACTGAGAGAGAAAGTGAGGCGCTGAGTGGTTAAATATTCAAGATCATACAGTAAGAAAGTGGTAGAGCTTGGATTAAAATTTATGATATCTGTGCAAAGTTCAAGGTTTTAATTCCCACAGTATAAACATTATGCTCTCTAACCCTACCACCCACTCTCAGTACCTGTCATTCAGTGCCATTGCTCCTGATCCTTAGTCTTATGGTGAATTCTAAGAGCTCCTTGGGCTGCCTGATTCTTCTATACATGTTAGCTTCTCTCCATTTTCATTTTCTTTATTATTAAGTCTAGATTCTGTGGACTGTCATTGAACTATGCTCTCTTGATAGGTTCTCCCACTTTCTTTCCTGTTGTCCTTCACTCACACCTGCCTAGAGAATCTCTAATCCACTCTACAAATGGGTGGCCAAGCATTTTGGAGAAAAATCACCCAAAAGTGTAGAAATGCAAATCTTTCTTTCTTTATTTAGTATGTAGTAAAAGTAACTCTTCATTGTGCCATAACAAATTAGTTTCTCATTTAAACAACCAGTCTAGTGGCTGACAGTAATGATATCTTAGTCGATTTAGGTATTTTCCCTCTTTTTCTGAAATTGTATCTAATTTTCAGGGAATTTACATATCTTAAAGTGAAAGTTGGGGGGTGAGGGCGGGAGGAGAAAGACCTTTTCTTGTAGTTGTCAAAAAACCTCACTGTAATCCATTGAGATGTCTGCATTTAGGTTGGTTTTTGGCACAGGAGGGAGGTGACTGCTTCATTCTACCTCACTGCTTACTTTTAAAAAATTTCAGTAGCTTTAGGGGTACAAGTTGTTTTCAGTTACAAGGATGAATTGTATAGTGGTGAAGTCTAGAATTTTATTGTACCCATTACCTGGCTAGTGTACATTGTACCCAATAGGTAGTTTTTCATCCTTCCTTCCCTTCTCACCCTCCCCTCTTCTGAGTCTCCAGCGTCTCAGATAGCATTCTGTATGTCTTTGCATGCCCATAGTGTAGCTCCCACTTATAAATGGTATTTGGTTTTTGCTTCCTGAGTTACTTCACTTAGAATAATGGCCACCACAGGGCAATCAGGCAAGAGAAAGAAAAGGGTATTCAAATAGGAAGAGAGGAAGTCAAACTGCCTCCGTTTGCAGATGACATGATTTTATATTTAGAAAACCCTATTGTCTCAGCCCCAAAACTCCTTAAGCTGATAAGCAACTTCAGCAAAGTCTCAGGATACAAAATCGATGTGCAAAAATCACAAGCATTCTTATATACCAAGAACGGACAAACAGAGAGCCAAATCATGAGTGAACTCCCATTCACAATTACGACAAAGAGAATAAAATACCTAGGAATCCAACTTACAAGGGATGTGAAGGACCTTTTCAAGGAGAACTACAAACCACTGCTCAACGAAATAAAAGAGGATACAAACAAATGGACATTCCATGCTCATGGATAGGAAGAATCAATATTGTGAAAATGGCCATATTGCCCAAAGTAATTTATAAATTCAATGCTATTCCCATCAAGCTGCCATTGAGTTTCCTCACAGAATTAGAAAAAACTACCTTAAATTTCATATGGAACCAAAAGAGTCCATATAGCTGAGACAATCCTAAGCAAAAAGAACAAAGCTGGAGACATCACACTACCTGACTTCAAACTATACTACAAGGCTACAGTAACCAAAACAGCATGGTACTTGTACCAAAACAGATATATAGTCCAATGGAACAGAAAAGAAACCTTAGAAATAACACCACACATCTACAACTATCGGGGAGCCTGCCCCAATAGTCATATGGGTTCTTTTCTATTTTCCCTAAGTGTTGGCCGGTTTGAGAAATAAAGGGACAGAGTACAAAAGAGAGAAATTTTAAAGCTGGGCATCTGGGGGAGACATCACATGTCGGTAGGTTCCGTGATGCCCCACAAGCCACAAAACCAGCAAGTTTTTATTAGGGACTTTCAAAAGGGGAGGGAGTGTGCAAATAGGTGTGGGTCACAGAGATCATATACTTCACAAGGTAATAGAATATCACAAGGCAAATGGAGGCAGGGCGAGATCACAGGACCACAGGACCGGGGTGAAATTGAAATTGCTAATGAAGTTTCGGGCACCATTGTCATTGATAACATCTTATCAGGAGACAGGGTTTTGAGAGCAACCGGTCTGACCAAAATTTATTAGGTGGGAATTTCCTCTTCCTAATAAGCCTGGGAGTGCTATGGGAGACTGGGGTTTATTTCATCCCTATAGTTTCAACCATAGAAGACAGCCACACCCAAGGGGGCCATCTATAGACCCACCCCCAGGCGCGTATTCTCTTTCCCAGGGATGTTCCTTGCTGAGAAAAAGAATTCAGTGACATTTCTCCCATTTGCTTTTGAAAGAAGAGAAATATGGCTCTGTTCCACCTGGCTCACCGGCGGTTAGAGTTTAAGGTTACCTCTCTTATTCCCTGAACAATTGCTGTTATCCAGTTCTTTTTTCAAGGTGCCCAGATTTCATATTGTTCAAACACACATGCTCTACAATTTGGGCAGGTAACGCAATTATCACAGGGTCCTGAGGCAACATACATCCTCCCCGACTTACGAGATGACAGTATTAAGAGATTAAAGTAAAGACAGGCATAGGAAATCACAAGGGTATTGATTGGGGAAGTGATAAGTGTCCATGGACTCTTCACAGTTTATGTTTAGAGATTGCAGTAAAGACAGGCATAAGAAATTATAAAAGTATTAATTTGGGGAACTAATAAATGTCCATGAAATCTTCACAATCCATGTTCTTCTGCCATGGCTTCAGCTGGTCCCTCCGTTTGGGGTCCCTGACTTCCCGCAACATACAACCATCTGATCTTTGACAAACCTGACAAAAACAAGAAATAGGGAAAGGATTCCCTATTTAATAAATGGTCTTAGGAAAACTGGCTAGCCATATGCAGAAAACAGAAACTGGACCCCTTCCATATACCTTATAAAAATTAATTCAAGATGGATCAAAGACTTAAATGTAAAACCCAAAACCATCAAAACCCTAGAAGAAAACCTAGGCAATACCATTCAGGACATAGACATGGGCAAAGACTTCATGACTAAAACACGAAAAGCAATTGCAACAAAAGCAAAAATTGACAAATGGGATCTAATTAAACTAAAGAGCTCCTGCACAGCAAAAGAAACTATCTTCAGAGTGAACAGGCAACCTACAGAATGGGAGAAATTTTTGCAATCTACCTGTCTGACAAAGGCCTAATATCTAGAATCTACAAGGAACTTAAATTTACAATGAGACAAACAACCCCCTCAAAAAGTGGGCAAAGGATATGAATGGACACTTATCAAATGAAGACATTTACACACCCAACAAATATATGAATAAAAGCTCATCATCACTGATCATTAGAAAAATGCAAGTCAAAACCACAATGAGATACCGTCTCATGCCAGTTAGCATGGCAATTATTAAAAAGTCAGGAAACAATAGATGCTGGCAAGGCTGTAGAGAAATAGGAATGCTTTTACATTGTTGGTGGGAGTGTAAATTAGTTCAACCATTATGGAAGACAATGTGGTGATTCCTCAAGGATCTAGAACCAAGGAAATACCATTTGACCCAGCAATCCCATTACTGGGTATATACCCAAAGGATTATAAATCATTCTACTATAAAGACACATGCATACGTATGTTTATTGCAACACTATTTACAATAGCAAAGACTTGGAACCAACCCAAATTCCCGTCAATGATAGACTGGATAGAGAAAATGTGGCATATGTACACCATGGAATACTATGCAGCCATACAAAAGAATGAGATTATGTCCTTTGCAAGGACATGGGTGAAGCTGGAAGCCATCATCCTCAGCAAACTACACAGGAATAGAAGACCAAATACCACATGTTCTCACTCATAAGTGGGAGTTGAACAATGTGAACACATGGACACAGGGAGGGGAACAACATACACTGGAGCCTGTTGGGGAGTGGGGGGCAAGGGGAGGGAGAGCATTAGAACAAATACCTAATGCATGTGGGGCTTAGAACCTAGATGATGGGTTGATAGGTGCAACAAACCACCATGGCACATGTATACCTGTGTAACAAACCTGCACATTCTGCACATGTATCCCAGAACTTAAAAGAAAAAACAAACAAACAAACAAACAAACAAACAAAATAATGCCTCCAGTTCCATTCAGGTTGCTGTAAAACACATTATTTTATTCTTTTTTTTGTGGCTGAAGAGTATTCCATGGCATGTATACCACATTTTCTTTATCCACTCTTTGATTTATGGGCACTTAGGTTGATTTCATATTTTGCAATTGTGAATTGTGCTGTGATAAACATATGTCATCACCTACTTAAAGGCACCTACAATTCTGTCACTCACTGGGCCATTTTTTATGCTAGGCTGTGGCACTGAGGGATCTAGCAACATCCAGCATGATGTGGTTGCAGAAATAATGGATAAGTTAGGTGCCTGTGCCCATGAGCCTAAGCAACCTCACAGAGTCTCTCCCACTGTGCATGCCAACCCCCCATGCCGGTTTTCTAAAACTTTTGACCTCAGCTGCACTTGAGATATATTCACATTCCATCTTATTTATTTCATTTATGTTAGTGTCTCAGGGAATTGGTGGTCATGATGGTGGGGGAGGAGGGGATGACAGGCTGCCATCTTTTTGAAATCCCTTGTGGGTCATTCTTGGCTTCTTATTCTTTTTCCATCAAATTTTGACTCCATCATTACGTTCTGTTGATTTTATCTTGAAGTCATCCCTTAATCTTGGACCTACTCCCTAAGATCCCATTCATACTGCCACTCTACTAATAGATATCCCTAAATGACCCTATCATGTCTCTCCCACATTGTTGCAGCAGCCTCCAAATTAGCACCCCCACTTCTGGGTCTATCTGCTTCTCACAGCAATGTATTCTACATATTGCAGCCAGAAAACTCTTTGTAAATTGCAAATCTGATCACATAACTTGTTTTCAAGAAATCTTCTTGTAGCACCCCGAATAATAAAGTTCATATTCCTTATGTGGCTTACAGATGCCCCAGTAATCCAGCCCCTGGCAAGCTCTCTAGTCTCATTTTCAGATACTTCTTACTCTCATTCACTTTGGGCTTCAGCCATGCGCTTAGACCTTTTTATAAGCTGTTCCCTTTGTCGTTAATTACCTTATCCTCACTTGTGCACCCATCTGGAGCTTACTTTTTCTTTATGTCTAAACTTAGACTCAATTTCCAGACCTGCTGAGACAGGATCAGTGCCACCCTATATGCGTCCATAAGTGCTTATCAGACTGCCTTGTTAACGCCTGTTCGTTGACTGCATCTCTTTCCTGACTGTGAGATCCGGGGGATCAGGCATCATGTGGGTATTCATTATCATTAAGTTCTTACAGAGAATAGTAGATAAAAATCCAGTAATTTAGACTCTCCTTTTTTTCAATGACACAAAATGTAAGAGAAAATTTGTCTTTTTTTTTACATAAGCATCGTGTATTTAATAAAAAACTTTTGCCCATGCTGTTAGAAATTGAAATACGTTTTTTGGAGAATTGGTATGTTAACTTCTGTCTTATGTCTTTTATATTACATGTTATTAAAATAGCAATTAGATGCCACTATACCTCAGAATAGCTAAAAATAAGATTGATAATACTACATACTGGTGAAGGTGTGGAACTACTGTAACTTTCATACATTGTTGATGGCATGCAAATTGGTACAGTTGCTTTAGAAAACTGTTTGACTTATCTACTAAAATTGAATATTTGCATACTTATTAGTCATTCTCATGTACTCCAGAAGACATGATGATAATGTTCACAGAAACATTATTTGTAATGGCCCCCAAATGGAAACAATCCAATTGTCCATCCGTAATAAAACAGATGGTATGTTCATTTAAAAGTAAAATGTTGTATATTTATACTATGAAATACCATATAGCACCAATAATGACTAGACTATAGCTACACACATAAACATTGCTGAATCTTATGGCTATTTTTATTTATATAAAGTTCACTATAGGCAAAACTAATTTATAGTTTTAGAAGTCAAGAGAGTGGTAGCCTTTGAGGGAGAGTAGTGATTGGGAAGGTGCATGAAGGGGAATTTTGGGGTGTTAGAATGTTCTATTTCTTAACTTGGATGGTAGTTATATGGCATGTTTATTTTGTGATTATTTATATTTTATGATTTGTGTACATAAATGCACAATTTGTGCACGTTTCTGTATGTGTGTTATACTTCAACAAAAATGTAGGCACCTCCCCAAACCAGGTTGATAATTGTTTATCTGCATGAAAGCAGAAATATGATCAAATATAAATTAGAAGAGGCCACCTTTGCTATGTTCTTTACCTAAGTATACAAGTTTTACCAGTACAAGGCCAATACTGTCCTTCTGGAAGCTCCATAAAGGCTCCTTTAAGCATTATAATTCAACATATAATTTCAAAGTAACCAATCAGGAGAGCATTACTCTAAAGCAGAGATTCTTAACTTTGTAGTTCCACTGGCAATTTGGTATGAGACCTATACATTGCTTCCCAGAAGGAAGAAATGTTTCTAAGTGTATAAAATAAAAAGAATGCATGTAAAATTACAAAGGAAATTCATGATAGTCTAATTATAAAAATATAAAAAATGAATTTTCATTAACATTATATAATATGACAGCACATTTATGCTGTGGTTTGAATGTTTGTGTCTCCTCCAAATTCATTTAATCTTCAATGTTATAGTATTAGAAGGTGGGGCATTGGGGAGTTGATTAGGTAATTAGGGCTCCACCTTCATGAATGGGATTCGTGCCTTTATAAAAGAGACCCCAGAGAGATAGCTAGCCCCTTCCACCATTTGAGGATTCAGTGAGATGTATCCTAATAAGGAGAAAGTAAACCTTCATTAGACATTGATTCTGGTGGTGTCTTGATTTTGAACTTTCCAGCCTTCAGAACTATGAGCAACAAATTTCTATTGTGTATAAGCCATCTAATTTATGGCATTTTTGTTACAGCAGCTGAATAGATCAAGACAATTTAAATATAGGCAAATTACAGTTAAAATTTGTTAAGAGGTAGGTCAGGGTGAAGGTTGTTGACACACTCCTATGTCACTTTACAAAAGGGTACATCTTACAGGAATTTAAGCAATCTCATTGGAATTGTCCAGTTTTGGGAAACTTGAAACAGTAACGAAGATGACTTACATCTGTCCATGTCTTGATGAATAAACAATTGTAGATAGAAAATATCAGAAAGCGGAGTAGATGCCTGGACCACCAACATAAGATTGCCACCATTTTGGTGATGGAATGACGTCTAGGTGCCAAGTAGTTGGCTAGCCATGTATCCTGAGTGGCTGTAAGTAGAAAGATCACAATTGCATATCATCTAGTGGCAGTTCTAATAGCCACTGTAATTTTTAAGTATTGGTGAAAAAAATATTTGAAGTATATGTAATAGCTCTACTGTGATAGGAAAATATCTTTGGTTTTTATTGATGATGAAGTCATAAGCACTGCTAATGCTTCCATGGTTTGTTGCCTGTTTTCATGATGAAGGAAATGTTACATTTATTTAGAGGTTAGAGGTTAGTGAAGTAAAGATGAAGGTGGTAAAGATGCAATTTTTTCCCATCAAAGTTATGAGTTCCCTGAACGGTAATCTAGATTAAAAACTGCTGCTCAAAAGTGAAGGTAGAAGTTATAGGAAAGCGGTGAAACAAACAAACGAAAATTCTCAGTAATCACAAGCAACACTTTAGGCTTTTTTTTTTTTTTAAGATAAAGAGCTGAGGGTAATATTAAAGGTAAACAAAAAGTTTCAAATATTCAATGCTCCCAGGAGAGCAAAACCTCTGAATAAGAAGCCAGCTGTTGACACCATTCCTTTATTGTTTATGCTGAGTCATCTTTGTGGGATGGGACACTTGGAAGCATAAACTGACGGATAGAAACATTTGAATTTTTTCATATATAAGTTATCTTTGCATACATGTAGATTACAGAATAAGATGATTTAATAACTCCTTCTCATTATTCCAGTCTTAGATCAGCCTAAATGTCACCTTCTTTAAGAAGCCCTTCCATGGTCCCTGCTCCCTCTTCCCCAAGCACCTGAAATTATGCTATATGGTGCACTCACCACCCTGATAGTTTTGTTTTAGGATTTGTTCTTTTATTTCACTACCTTCTAAGCTCCATACAGACAAAGACACATATCTGTCTTATTCTTGCTTTATCCCTAGCAAATAGCAGTGTCTCGTATGTGGTATGCATTCAACAAATATCTGTGGGACAAACAGGTGAATAAGTAAGTTACTGAATGCTTTCTCAATCCATCTCTCTCCTGTTAAAGTTAGTCATGATGGGGTAATGGGGAAGGGAAGAAACAGTAGAACGGTAGGAGTTCTGATTCATGGAGAACACTGACTTAATGCAGAATAATCACTGCATAATAGGGCTTTCAAAAATCTAGAGATTGGGATATGAGCATAGCAAACAGATAAAATGTCCCCGTCTAATAGAAGCATTGACAAAAGTGAAAGTGAAAATGCCTCTTCTTTTGTATGGGCAAGCCTCTTAAATCCTGTGTGTATTTTCCTCAGTTTTACCTAAGAGATCATAATTTTTATTAACCTTTTAAAGTTAGGTAACTAACCTAGTAAAATACAGAAATGCAGTTTGATGAAAATAACCATTTCCCAAGGCTTTCCGAGAATTACACTGCTGAGTAAATTAAATTCACTATAGAGGAGATCAGCTGTGACTAATCTAGATCTTTTTTTTCCATATTATTCTTGATTTATTTTTCCCAAGTCCAACAGACAAAACCAGCTTTGCTTCTGAGTGACTGCAATCTATGTTTTAATGCAAAATGATTTATTTGTATTCCAAATGAGTAGCTCATGTAACAGTATAGGGTAATTTTTTTTCACCCACTTTGGCACTGCTAAAAAGACAAGATTTGTGGCCTTGATATATATTCTTGATTTTTGCTGCACATTGTAAAATGTGTGCTTTTATAACACCACAAGGAGTAGGGCAAAGAAGAATGACAATCAGCACTACCCTTGTCCTTTAATTTTATTTTATAACTTTACTGTTTGATAGTCTTCTTAGATGAACTGAACTTATGCCCCCAATCCTTATAGAAGAGGAGACATATGCTCCTGTATACTGGCAATATTGGTCATTATCATGAGACAGTAACAAAATCAAAAGATAATTGGCCTTTGCCATTCAACTACTGCCATAAAGAATTCTACAACATAAATTTTTTTAAAAAGAAAACTAAACAAATAATATTTCCTATGGCGTGTGTTCTTCAATAAATGAAAAGTCACTAATGGATAACTCTACCTTGCAAGGAAACTAGTTTTCTGATCAGAGAGTACATTTTGTAGCTAATTAATTCTGGCTTGCAGGTGCTAAAAGGGGAACAACCAGAGTTTGCCCCAGTCTATGGGGTCATGAGTAGAAGCACCCTATATCAAAACATTTCTTGGTTAAATAAACTCCCATGATCCATGAGGCTGGTCTTTGGGTGTTCATTCAGAAACTTTGTTGATCAAGTGCTCAATCGAGGCCAAGAATTTTTCCAAAGGAAAATCTTGTTCATGTGTGGAGTTACTTCTGAGCTGCACCTTCATATAGATGTTCTATGAGATAACATTAGCTAATTTTTTTTAATTAGCAAAATGTAAACTCTACCACCTGTTCTCTTGGTTTCTAGAATATACAGATCTCTTCTCAGGCATCAGTAAGCAACTCCACTGTACTCATCGGATTATCGAAACATATAGATGACTTTGCATCACCTACTCTTCATTTGGCTGAGATGAATTTCATTTGGGGAAGGATTTTGAAGGAGAGATACCATTTGTCTCCTCCTGGTGCTTTTGGTCCTATTCTAGGCTCTATGTAGAAATGAAATAACTATATATGAGTACCATACTCATTTAGGCCTTTATAGAATCACCACAATTTGCTAACTTGTACATTTATATATTGCTCAACTTATTATTCAAAATTGTTTTAAGAAACAACTGAATGGTACCTATGTCTACTTCCATTGCTATATTACAAAATATATGTTAACAGTTAACTTTTGCAACAGAATTACCTATATAATGCTTCTGGAAAGAAATTTATTTTAGGATTTACTAACAAAAAACCACCTCAAAATAAAACCAAAACTTTGTTTTCTCAGAAAAAACTGTTTTGCTTTTTTCTTTTAATGTACATTGTGACACTATATATATTTTTTCCAGCTGCATTCTAGGAGACTCAGAATTAAATCTGTGGTATAATTATAGCAATTATTTTAATCCTTATGTTTAACACATTTGGGTACATTTTTCGTTAGTTTCCAGTTTTCATTTTCTATTTTATTACCCAGGCATAAATCTTTTATAACAATTTTTATCAAACAATTTTAGAAAGAAATTAGGTTCATTATATTCAAACAGCCAACCTCCACAACAGAAAGGACACGTATTTACTTAGTGCATAGAAGAGGGACTGACCATGTGGGCAATAACTGGATAAATACAGATCAAATGGACAAAGTCTATAATCAATACACAAGTATATATGTCCATAGAAGATTGCTTTCCAGGGTAGGAGAAATGAATTATAAGGAAAGGATGGGAAATAGAAAATCAGAACACTGAGAGAACTAAGTACAAGTTCAAAATCAGTAACATGTATCATATACTCATTAACTTAGTAGAATTGCAAAATAGTGAAATTGTAGAAAGAAAGCTTTTACTAAGAAGGATTTTTAGACAATTTTGAGTGGTGGAGGAAAATATGACAGATTGGATGTGCAGGCATGAGTGTGTGTATTTGTGTGTGCATGTGTTCCCATGGATGTGCATGTTTTTGGAAGACTAGAGAGAGGGCTTCTGGAGAAAAAGCAAAGAGGTAAAATACAACATTTTCACTATACCTATAGAGAATAAAAGAGCCAGAAGTGGTGGCTCATTCCTGGAATCCCAGCACTTTGGGAGGCCAAGGTGGGCAGATCACCTAAGGCCAAGAGTTCGAGACTGGCCGGGCCAACATGGCGAAAACCCATCTCTACTAAAAATACAAAACTTAGCCCACTGTGGTGACGTGCACCTGTAATCCAAGCCATTCGGGAGGCTGAGGTGGGAGAATCACTTGAATCCAGGAGGTGGAGGTTGCAGTGAGCCAAGATGGTGCCACTGTACTCCAGCCTGGGAGACAGAGAGAGACTCTGTCTTAAACAAACCAACAAACAAACCAGAGTGAAAGATAACTGTTCCCCTTCTGCATGGGAATTTTATTCCCAGATAAACATATTTTTTATATACTCCTGAAAACCCAGCAAATATAAAATATCAACTCTGTTATTAGGAAGCATTGCTTGTGGTAAAAATGAGCATTGAGGCATCCAAATAGGAGGAGAGTAAGTCAAACTATCACTGTTTGCAGACAATATAATCCTATGTCTAGAAAACCCCATAGTCTCAGCCCCAAAGCTTCTTAAGCTGATAAACAACTTGAGCAAAGCCTCAGGATACAAAATCAATGTGCAAATCACTAGCATTCCTATACACTAACAACAGAAAAGAAGAGACCCAAACCAGGAACTCAATCCTGTTCACAATTGCCACAAAAAGAATAAAATACCTAGGAATACAGCTAACAGGGGAGATGAATGATATCTACAAGGAGAACTATAAAACACTGCTCAAAGAAATCAGAGATAACATAAACAAATGGAAAAACATTCCATGCTCATGGATAGGAAGAATCAATATTGTTAAAATGGCCATACTGCCCAAAGTAATTTATAGATTCAGTGCTTCCTATTAAACTACTATTGGGATTCTTCACAGAACTAGAACAAACTATTTTACAATTTATATGGAACCAAAAAAGAGCCCAAATAGCCAAGGCAAGCTTAAGCAAAAAGAACAAAGCTGGAGGCATAATGCTACCCAACTTCAAACTATACTACAGGTCTACAGTAACCAAAACAGCATGGTAATTGTACAAAATCAGACAAATAGACCAATAGAACAGAATAGAGACCCAGAAATGAGGCTGCACATCTACAACTATGTGATTTTTGACAAACCTGAAAAAAACAAGCAATGGGGAAATGATTTCCTATTCAATAAATGGTGCTGGTGCTGGGATAACTGGCTAGTCATATGTAGAAGATTGAAACTGGACACCTTCCTTATACCGTGTGCAAAAATTAACATAAGATGGATTAGAGACTTAAATGTAAAACCCAAAACTATAAAAACCCTAGAAGGCAACCTAGGCAATACCATTCAGGACATAGGCAATGTGCAAATATTTCTTGATAAAGATGCTAAAAGCAATTGTGAGAAAAGCAAAAATTGACAAATGGGTCCTAATTAAATTAAAGAGCTTCTGCACAGCAAAGGAAACTGTCAACAGAGTGAGCAGACAACCTATAGAATAGAAGATCATTTTTTCAAACTATGTATCTGACAAAGGTCTAATATCCAGCATCTATAAGGAACTTAAATTTACAAGAAACAAGCAACCCCATTAAAAAGTGGGCAAATGACATGAACAGACACTTCTCAAAAGAAGACATATATGTGGCCAATAATCATATGACAAAAGCTCAACATCACTGATCATTAGAGAAATGCAAATCAAAACCACAATGAGATAGTGTCTCACACTAGTCAGAGTGACTATTATTAAAAAGTCAAAAAATAACAGATGCTGGTGAGGTTGTGGAGAAAAAGGAATGCTTATACACTGTTGGTGGGGGTGTAAATTAGTTCAACCATTGTGAGAGACAGTGTGGTGATTCCTCAAAGACCAAAGCATAGAAGTACCATTTGATCCAGCAATCCCATTACTGGGTATATACCCAAAGGAATATAAGTTGTTCTATTATAAAGACACATGCATGCATATGTTCACTGCAGCACTATTCACATAGCAAAAACATGGAATCAACCTAAATGCCCATCAATGATAGACTGGATAAAGAAAATTTGGCACATGTTACTATGCAGCCACAAAAAGAAATGAGATAATGTCCTTTGCAGGGACATAGATGGAGCTGGAGGCCATTATCCTCAGCAAACTAATACAGGAACAGAAAACCACATACCACATCTTCTCACTTATAAGTGGAAATTAAATGATGGGAACACATGGACACATGGAAGGAGGTGACACACACTGGGGCCTAATGGAACATGAAGGGTGGGAGGAGGGAGAGAACCAGGAAAAATAACTAATGGGTGCTGGTCTTAATACCTGAGTGAGGAAATAATCTGTACAACAACCCCCCATGACACAAGTTTACCTATATAACAAACCTGCACATGTGCCTTTGAACTTAAAAGTTATAAAAAGACCTTTGATTGGTAAATTTTGTCTGGTCTGATGGGAAGTCATAATTCTGGCCTTCTATGATTGTGGTGATTCCTGTAGTTGGACATGTCTCTGTGGGACCTATGGAACTATTTCTAGAGATACAGGCTCCTGTGGGGCAGGAGGCATTTTAGCTGATGTGTTTCATGCCTCCTTGCACCTGCACTGTTACCTGGGGGTGACCAAGACAGCCTTAACATTCCCCTCATTGTGACTGAACTTTCCATGTTCTTCCTGATGATAGGCTCCTGATTGTATAATTATTTGCATTTCTCTAATGATCGCCTTCTTCTTAGAGCATTAACTTCAGAAAGCTTCCACTCTGCCCCTTTGAAATTTAAATCTTCTACAACCTAAAAATGAATTTCCTAAGGGTTTAGGAGCCATCCCTTTGAAAGATAGGACTCCTTTCTCCCAGTGTTTGTGGAGAGATAGGAGACTAACTCTGATAAGGGGCAATTAGTAAACAGAGATAGCCTAATCACATTGACCAACCTCCCCACTAAAGTCCTCCTGTACTTTTCCATTAGCTCATCACAGCATTTAAAAATTCTGCCTTTTATTCCAGAGGAGTTTAGTTCAGTCTCTGTCCATATTGCAATAGTCTCGAATGGAGTCTTCCTCGCCATTTTTAACAGATTTCCAGTGCAATTTTTCTTTTACGGGGGTGAGGTGAGGGAGCAAAGAGAACAGCTGCTGTATGTCTGTGTAGACCATTGCATAAACTGCTGCAAGGACTTCACTTGAAGAATCCTGATGCTACACTTCCATGCTGGCAACTGTGGCTCCTGTCCTATGTCTTTTACAGTCAGCTAAGGCCAAGTGGGGCCTATGATAGTCTTGTGAGTCTGATTGTTTAGTTGAACATGAGAAGATCCTTCTTACTGGGTGTCCTCTTATGATGACCTCATTGTGCTTTCTTGATACTAGTTTTCATTTTCCCTTCTGGTGGAATTTGTTTTCAATCAAAAGGCCAAGTAGAACCAGAAAGTGAAATGATGAGTCCTTATTAACTTGCTCTGTAGTTTTCAGGAGTCCATTCTGTTTATTTTTGCCGTTAATTATGTGATTCTAAATTATTTTATTGTTTTTGAGAAAATCTTCTTGGACTTACCCTTACAATTGGGCTACTTACTTGTGTTGGGACTGTTGAAGAACAGCTTAGGCATTTTAGTTAGTTGCCTGCAAGAAAAATAGCTTATTCACATTTAAAGGAGATAGCTGGTGTACAGTCAGCCCCCTGTATCTGTGGGTTCTGTGTCTGTGGATTTAACTGTGGATCAAAAATATTTGGAAAAAGATTATTTGTTTAGAACATGTACATTTTTCCTTGTTATTATTCCCTAAATAATATAGTATAACAACTATTTTATAGCACTTTTCATCATATTAGGTATCATAAGTAATCTAGAGATAAGATTTAAAGTATCCAGGAGGATGTGTGTAAGTTATATGCAAATACTACACCATTTTATGTAAGGAACTTGAGCCTCTGTGAATTTTGGTATCCATGGGGGGTCCTAGAACAAATCTTCCATGGCAGGGATCACTGTACTGTCATCGAGGAACAGGTTTTATAGGAATGTGGGTAAAGAAAAACAAAACAAAACAAACCATAGGAATTCTGGGATCAGTGGAGTTAGTATCTGCATTTTTTTGGAGTGAAAGTGGGGTAAACTGATTATCTGGCAGCTAATAAGAAGTCACTCTGGACAACATGCCCTTGAGCAGGCTGGCTGGGGTTATCTTATAAAAAACCCCAAACCAATTTTAGCTGTATATGGATTCTTTGAAAAACCTTGAGAATTTATTGTGGAGTACATGCAATAGGCTGTCTCACTGTATTGTCTATCACGGTCTTTCATCAGTAACTTTTCCTTAATTATTAGTCCAGGTCTGCAGCATTTCCTCATCAGAATTTCTCAGCACATTCAGGTAGCCTTAGCTTGGGCAGGATGATGGTAGATGTTCCTTCCTGAGGACTAAATGTATTTTTCAAGACAATTACATAGGTTCAATTGATCAAGCCAGAGACACTGTTCAGAGGCCTATAGATAGAACACAGAAGAACCAAATAAGGAAAGGAGGAAATTTTGGACTCATTTTAATCTTTTAAATGACACTTTAAATGTATGTCATATATTTGAAGGAAAGTACATTTAGGAATTGGAAAAATTATTCCAAATATATTATACCTCAAATTAAAGCACATTCAGTCAGATAATGGATTGCTGCAAAATTATTATACATTATCTAAAGAGCTGTCACAAATTTACAAATGAATATTACATTTTTGAAGTACTTAGAGAATACAGATGGCTTCCTTGGACTAATGCTAGCTGTCAGCTGTTAATGCATAATAATTATGTCTTCACTAATAGTTCTTCCAAGAAGTTGTTTTCTGTATCTCCTTATTATGATTCTCACCATCTTCTTCTACCTCCTCCTGTTTTTAACCTTACCTCTTTGATTGTTAATATTAGGCTATGCAAAGATGAATTCTCTAGAATACAAAAGAAAGGATTTAACAAATGATAGAATTTGTAGAGTCATGGATAGCACATTAAAAACTACAAACATGGCAGAAGCTTAAACAAGAAAAATAAGAAAAACATCTCTGGAACTGTTCCAGACATCTTTATAAACTAAATAGGACTATTAAGGATTATATGATATTGTAGAATAAATTTGAACTTAAGTTATGGGGAAATAGAACCCTGGAAGAAATTTAGTTAAATTCAGCAACATTGCATTAAATATAAGCTCAGTTCAGGTGCCGTAGGAGTTACAAAGGTAAGACCTCTTGTATCCTCATGAAATTTATGATCAGGCTGAGTTCCTTATTACTTAGAAATCCTGTCCTTGAGAGAAGGGTGACTTCTAGTTATTTAAAATCCCTAGAACCTAGTATAGGGCCAGTAAATGCCCAGGAAATAGCTATTGAACTGAAGCACACAAAGGCGCCTTACAGGAATAAAAATGCGAGTTACCTAATGCAATGGATGATTCATAAGAAAATGGTCATATTAATTAATCAAGAAATCTTTTTCTGCAACACCAATAGCCCTTTAAAAGTACCTTCTCAACTATTTTCCTTTGAGTTATAAGAAAGCATCATCTCTATCTGACAGAGAAGCACAAACTAAAATGAAATAAGAACCTCTTACTGAGCTATTGAGCACTTGCAGTGCCCTGAGTGTTCCACAGGATGCTTTAGATGTTTTAACTCACTTTATTCTCACACAATTCTATGAAGACAATAGAGTAAAACAACTGAAGCTCTGAAAGGTGAATTTTTTTTTTGCAGTTATATGGCAAGTATGTAGAGAAACCAGGACCGAGGCTCTATTTTGTTTAACTCCAAAGCCCATGTTATTTCCCTTGGTTTTCCCTGTTTCTGAATCACAAGAAAATTACCTGCAGCCACTAGATACATGCCTTCAAAGAGCCAGAAACTTTGACAAGTGTTCTTAGTTGAAGGTTAATGCATTCAAGGCTGACTGGGAATTGCTCACAGATAAAAGGTAAGGTAAAGTTTAATTTTCCTAAGTGAGTGATATTTAAGACATCTTTTCCTCTCATTTCCAAATCCCATTTGCAGTACATGTTATCGCAAAAATATATGTGCGTTTTTATTGTGACCTCCAAATAAATGTGAATTTTTATTGATTTTTTCTAGGTTTATATATCAACAAAAAAGGGAGGAATGGAAAGAAAATTGGAAATTAATATTTTAGATGTTGATATGGTTTGGCTGTGTCCCCACCCAAATCTCATCTTGAATTGTAGTTCTCATAATCCCCACGTGTCATGGGAGGGACCCCGTGGGAGTTAATTAAATCACGGGGGGTGTTGACCCCCATGCTGCTGTTCTCAGATAGTGATTGAATTCTCAAGAGATCGCATGGTTTTATAAGGAACTTTTCCCCCTTTTGCTCAGTACTTTTCCTTGCTGCCACCATGTAAAGAAGAATGTGTTTGCTTCCCCTTCCACCATGACTGTAAATTCCCTGAGGCTTCCCCAACCCTGCAGAACTGTGAATCAATTAAACTTCTTTCCTTTATGAATTACCCAGTCTCAAGTATGTCCTTATGGCAGAGTGAGAATGGACTAATACAGTAAATTGGTACCAGTAGAGTGGGTGCTGCTATAAGGATACCCAAAGGTGTGGAAGTGACTTTAGAACTGGGTAACAGGCAGAGGTTGAAACAGTTTGGAGGGCTCAGAAGAAGAAAATGTGAGAAAGCTTGGAACTTCCTAGAGACTTGTTGGATGGCTTTGACCAAAATGCTGATAGTGATATGGACAATGAAATCCAGGCTGAGGTGGTCTCAGAGATGAAGAACTTGTTGAGAACTAGAGTAAAGGTGACTCTTGCTATGCAAAGATACTGGCAGCATTTTGCTCCTGCCCTAGAGATCTGTGGAACTTTGAACTTGAGAGAGATGATTTAGGGTATCTGGCAGAAGAAATTTCCAAGCAGCAAAGGATTCAAGAGGAAGCGGAGTATAAAAGTTTGAAAAATTTGCAGCCTGACAATATGATAGAAAAGAAAACCCCATTTTCTGGGGAGAAATTCAAGCCAACTGCAGAAATTTGCATAAGTAATGAGGAGCCAAATGTTAATCACCAAGACAATGGGGAAAATGTCTCCAGGGCATGTCAGAGACCTTCATGGCAGTCCCTCCTATCACAGGCCTGGAGGCCTACGAGGAAAAAATTGTTTCATAAGCCAGGCCCAGGGACCCTCTGCTCTATGCAACCTCAGGATGTGGTGCCCTGCATCCCAGCTGCTCTAGCTCCAGCCATGGCTAAGAGGAACCAATATACAGCTCACGCCATTGCTTCATAGGGTGCAAACCTCAAGCCTTGGCAGCTTCCACGTGGTGTTGGTTCTTGGGTGTGCACAGAACTCAAGAATTGAGGTTTGGGAACCTCTACCTACATTTCAGAGGATTTATGGAAATGCCTGAATGTCCAGGCAAAAGTTTGCTGCAGGAGTGGAGTCCACATGGAGAACCTCTGCTAGGGCAGTGCAGGAGGGAATTGTGGGATCAGAGCCCTCACTCAGTCCCCACTGAGGCATTGTCTAGAGGAGCTGTGAGAAGAGGGCCACTGCCTTCCAGACCTCAGAATGGTAGATCCACTGACAGCTTGCATCATGCACCTGGAAAAACTGCAGACACTTAAGGCCAGTATATGAAAGCAGGCAGGAGGGGGGCTGTACCCTTCAAAGCCACAGGGGCAGAGATGCCCAAGGCCACGAGGGCCCACCTCTTACATCAGTGTGACCTGGATGTGAGACATGGAGTCAAGGGAGATCATTTTGGAACTTTAAGGTTTAATGACTGCTGTATTGGATTTTGGACTTGCATAAGACTGTAGCCTCTTTGTTTCTCCCATTTGGAAGAAGTATATTTATCCAATTCCTGTACCCCTATTGTATCTAGAAAATAACTAAGTTGCTTTTAATTTTACAGGCTCATAGGTGGAAGGGACTTGCCTTCTCTCAGATGATACTTGGACTTTTGGGTTAATGGCGAAATAAGCTAAGACTTTGGAGGACTGTTGGGAAGGCATGATTGTGTTTTCAAATGTGAGGACATGAGACTTGGGAGGGGCCAGGGGTGGAATGATATGGTTTGGCTGTGTGCCCACTAAAATCTCATCTTGGATTGTAGTTCCCATAATCCCTACATGTCATGGGAGAGACCCGGTGGGAAGTTATAGAATCATGGGGTGGTTACTTCCATGCTTCTGTTCTCATGATAGTGAGTGAGTTCTCATGAGACCCAGTGGTTTTATAAGGGGCTTTTCTCCCTTATGTTCAGCACTTCTCCTTGCTGCCACCATGTGAAGAAGGATGTGTTTGCTTCCCCTTCCATCATGCTTGTAAGTTTCCTGAGGCCTCCCAAGCCCTGTGGAACTGTGAGTCAATTAAACCTCTTTCCTTTATAAATTACCCAGTCTTGGGTATGTCCTTTTAGCTGTGTGCAGATGGACTAATACAGATGTTTGCTAAGTACTAGGTATTTAGTAGTATCAGCAGAATTTGATATTTATAAGCCATTTTTTCTGACCCTGAACTCCATTTATTTTCTCTCTACTGTGCTAATTTCCCCAAAATTATCAATAGATCTGACAGTTAATAGATTGTACTAGCTTCATTAGAATCTAGCAGCAAATTTTGGGCAAATTTCTCTAAGCATCAGTTTGCTAATCTATAAAATAGGGATAATGATAATGATTATCTCATAGAGCTTGAGGATTAAATAATTTAATTTTCTATTATGTCTAACAAATATAAATTTTGTCCATCTTTTCATGACACTAACAGTGTAAGATGTCATATTTTACATTTGTCTAAATGAAACTAAATCTTAATATACTCACATGCCAAGTTTGGCTATGTCTTTAACATCAGAAAAATTTGAGGCATCACTCCTCCATTATATAGAAAGAAGTTCCAGAGTGTACTCAGTTTAAGAAAAAAGGCTAAGGGGCATGATCTTCTGTTTCTGCTGGCCATGATGCCCTGGCTTCTTGTGTTATTCAATGCCTGGTCCATCACCATGTGCTGGCACAGCTGCAGCTGCAGGGAGACCATGTTCTCAGCTTCAGCTATAGAATGTCACTGGAGTGCACAAGACCGTGATTTACAGTTTGCAGCCCATGCACACATTCATGCATCTGTCACCATCAGAGTTCCTGCCATGACCCAGGGGAACACAAGTTGCTACCTTCATCTCTCCACTTCCCAGTTAAGGAGGGTTGCCACAGTCTGGGCTGAAGCCTTGCCCTTCCTCAGACACTGCACAATATCTACCTCTTTCTCTCTCAGACAAAACAGCTCCTTCTCTTAAAAAGGGACTTTGTGGCCCAGCACAGTGGCTCACACCTGTAATCCCAGCACTTTGGGAGGCCTAGGCGGGCAGATCATGAGGTCAGGAGATTGAGACCATCCTGGCTAACACGGTGAAACCCCATCTGTACTAAAATACAAAATAATTAGCTGGGCCTGGTGGCAGGCGCCTGTAGTCCCAGCTCCTCGGGAGGCTGAGGCAGGAGAATGGCGTGAACCGGGGAGGCGGAGCTTGCAGTGAGCCGAGATGTCACCACTGCACTCCAGCCTGGGCAACACAGTGAGACTCTGTCTCAAAAGAAAAAAAAAAAAAAAAAAAGGGACTTCATGTGAATTTTTCTGCAGGGTCGCTCAATGTCAATTTTCTATTTCAGGCTCGAAATCTGGAGAGGTTGTTAACAAATACTTCCTTTCCCATCTCCCACTCAACAACAGCAACACAAACACACAGAGATAGACACATACACACATACACACACACACACAGAGTAAAAGTCTAGAAGTCAAGAACTCAAAGTTATAGTCTCATTTCTGGGAAGCTTGGTGTGGGGGTGAATAATAGGAAGATGGAAGCAGCACTATTTACCAGGTTCTTACAAATATTTCTAGAGATATTTTATATTTGTAAATATTAGTGCGTATCTTGTATTTTTGTAGACAATTAGGTATCAGTACTTCTCAAGCTATCTGTAGTGAGTGACCAGTTAAAACATTCCAATGAGATGGAGACCAATATTTTTGTAAAATATAGTAAAATGGTTGTGGCAATGCCAATAAAGTTTTCTAAGTTTTATTTTTATTTATTTAAGGTTTCTGAGTGCTTACTCTCAATTCTCTGTACTTACCTCATGATCAACTAGTAGCACTGGTCTACAAATTGCATTTTGAATATAGTACTGTTATACATAGTTTCTTATTATAATATACGTATTTATTCATAGCTTTTTTGTCTATTTAATATTATATCTCAAAGATCTTTCAATGAAAGGACAATTTAGAGCAATCTGTAGATAACATGAAACTGAGTAAGAAAAAACTTGTTTTTGTAAGGTACCCAGATGTTTGGGGTGGTTTGTAGCACAACATTACCTGGTAAAAGCTGACTTATACTTCTACTTATATTTTACTAATCTCATTTAGAATTACTCAATGTCAATTATCATTCCCGATAACTTTTTAGTTATCACTTCTTTGTCTTGGATTCAGCATTGCCAATAAGGAATCTGATGTCAGTCTTATTCTCATGAATTTCCTATTTTTGGTAATGTATGTCTATTGCTGTTATACTTGAAGGGTATCTTGGTTGGGTTAAATGATTGGGTGACTTTATTTATTTATTTATTTTTATTTATTATTATTATACTTTAAGTTTTAGGGTACATGTGCACAATGTACAGGTTAGTTACATATGTATACATGTGCCATGCTGGTGCACTGCACCCACTAACAAGTCATCTAGCATTAGGTATGTCTCCCAGTGCTATCGCTCCCCCCTCCCCCCAACCCACAACAGACCTCAGAGTGAGACGTTCCCCTCCCTGTGTCCATGTGTTCTCATTGTTCAATTCCCACCTATGAGTGAGAATATGTGGTGTTTGGTTTTTTGTTCTTGCGATAGTTTACTGAGAATGATGATTTCCAATTTCATCCATGTCCCTACAAAGGACATGAACTCATCATTTTTTATGGCTGCATAGTATTCCATGGCGTATATGTGCCACATTTTCTTAATCCAGTCTATCATTGTTGGACATTTGGGTTGGTTCCAAGTCTTTGTTATTGTGAATAGTGCCGCAATAAACATACGTGTGCATGTGTCTTTATAGCAGCATGATTTATAGTCCTTTGGGTATATACCCAGTCATGGGATGACTGGGTCAAGTGGTATTTCTAGTTCTCGATCCCTGAAGAATCACCACACTGACTTCCACAATGGTTGAACTAGTTTACAGTCCCACCAACAGTGTAAAAGTGTTCCTATTTCTCCACATCCTCTCCAGCACCTGTTGTTTCCTGACTTTTTCATGATCACCATTCTAACTGGTGTGAGATGGTATCTCATTGTGGTTTTGATTTGCATTTCTCTGATGGCCAGTGATGCTGAGCATTTTTTCATGTGTCTTTTGGCTGCATAAATGTCTTCTTTTGAGAAGTGTCTGTTCATGTCCTTTGCCCACTTTTTGATGGGGTTGATTGTTTTTTTCTTGTAAATTTGTTTGAGTTCATTGTAGATTCTGGATATTAGCCCTTTGTCAGATGAGTAGGTTGCGAAAATTTTCTCCCATTTTGTGGGTTGCCTGTTCACTCTGATGGTAGTTTCTTTTGCTGTGCAGAAGCTCTTTAGTTAATTAGATCCCATTTGTCAATTTTGGCTTTTGTTGCCATTGCTTTTGGTGTTTTAGACATGAAGTCCTTGCCCATGCCTATGTCCTGAATGGTACTGCTTAGGTTTTCTTCTAGGGTTTTTATGGTTTTAGGTCTAACGTTTAAGTCTTTAATCCATCTTGAATTAATTTTTGTATAAGGTGTAAGGAAGGGATCCAGTTTCAGCTTTCTACATATGGCTAGCCAGTTTTCCCAGCACCGTTTATTAAATAGGGAATCCTTTCCCCATAGCTTGTTTTTCTCAGGTTTGTCAAAGATCAGATAGTTGTAGATATGTGGCATTATTTCTGAGGGCTCCGTTCTGTTCCATTGATCTATAGTTCTGTTTTGGTACCAGTACCATGCTGTTTGAGTTACTGTAGCCTTGTAGTATAGTTTGAAGTCAGGTAGCGTGATGCCTCCAGCTTTGTTCTTTTGGCTTAGGATTTACTTGGCGATGTGGGCTCTTTTTTGGTTCCATATAAACTTTAAAGTAGTTTTTTCCAATTCTGTGAAGAAAGTCATTGGTAGCTCGATGGGGATGGCATTGAATTTGTAAATTACCTTGGGCAGTATGGCCATTTTCATGATATTGATTCTTCCTACCCATGAGCATGGAATGTTCTTCCATTTGTTTGTATCCTCTTTTATTGCCTTGAGCAGTGGTTGTAGTTCTCCTTGAAGAGGTCCTTCACATCCCTTGTAAGTTGGATTCCTAGGTATTTTATTCTCTTTGAAGCAATTGTGAATGGGAGTTCACTCATGATTTGGGTCTCTGTTTGTCTGTTGTTGGTGTATAAGAATGCTTGTGATTTTTGTAAATTGATTTTGTCTCCTGAGACTTTGCTGAAGTTGCTTATCAGCTTAAGGAGATTTTGGGCGGAGACCATGGGGTTTTCTAGATATACAATCATGTCATCTGCAAACAGGGACAATTTGACTTCCTCTTTTCCTAATTGAATACCCTTTATTTCCTTCTCCTGCCTAATTGCCCTGGCCAGAACTTCCAACACTATGTTGAATAGGAGTGGTGAGAGAGGGTATCCCTGTCTTGTGCCCGTTTTCAAAGGGAATGCTTCCAGTTTTTGCCCATTCAGTATGATATTGGCTGTGGGTTTGTCATAGATAGCTCTTATTATTTTGAAATACATCCCATCAATACCTAATTTATTGAGAGTTTTTAGCATGAAGCATTGTTGAATTTTTCAAGTCCTTTTCTGCATCTATTGAGATAATCATATGGTTTTTGTCTTTGGTTCTGTTTATATGCTGGATTACATTTATTGATTTGCGTATATTGAACCAGCCTTGCATCCCAGGGATGAAGCCCACTTGATCATGGTGGATAAGCTTTTTGATGTGCTGCTGGATTCGGTTTGCCAGTATTTTGTTGAGGATTTTTGCATCAATGTTCATCAAGGATATTGGTCTAAAATTCTCTTTTTTGATTGTGTCTCTGCCCGGCTTTGGTATCAGGATGATTCTGGCCTCATAACATGAGTTGGGGAGGATTCCCTCTTTTTCTATTGATTGGAATAGTTTCAGAAGGAATGGTACCAATTCCTCCTTGTACCTCTGGTAGAATTCAGCTGTGAATCCATCTGGTCCTGGACTCTTTCTGGTTGGTAAGCTATTGATTATTGCCACAATTTCAGATCCTGTTATTGGTCTATTCAGAGATTCAACTTCTTCCTGGTCTAGTCTTGGGAGAGTGTGTATGTCGAGGAATTTATCCATTTCTTCTAGATTTTCTAGTTTATTTGCGTAGAGGTGTTTGTAGTCTTCTGTGATGGTAGTTTGTATTTCTGTGAGATCGGTGGTGATATCCCCTTTATCATTTTTTATTGTGTCTATTTGATTCTTCTCTCTTTTTTTCTTTATTAGTCTTGCTAGCAGTCTATCAATTTTGTTGATCCTTTCAAAAAACCAGCTCCTAGATTCATTAATTTTTTGAAGGGTTTTTTGTGTCTCTATTTCCTTCAGTTCTGCTCTGATTTTAGTTATTTCTTGCCTTCTGCTAGCTTTTGAATGTGTTTGCTCTTGCTTTTCTAGTTCTTTTAATTGTGATGTTAGGGTGTCAATTTTGGATCTTTCCTGCTTTGTCATGTGGGCATTTAGTGCTATAAATTTCCCTCTACACACTGCTTTGAATGTGTCCCAGAGATTCTGGTATGTTGGGTCTTTGTTCTCGATGGTTTCAAAGAACATCTTTAATTCTGCCTTCATTTCGTTATGTACCCAGTAGTCATTCAGGAGCAGGTTGTTCAGTTTCCATGTAGTTGAGTGGTTTTCAGTGAGATTCTTAATCCTGAGTTCTAGTTTGATTGCACTGTGGTCTGAGAGACAGTTTGTTATAATTTCTGTTCTTTTACATTTGCTGAGGAGAGCTTTACTTCCAATTATGTGATCAGTTTTGGAATAGGTGTGGTGTGGTGCTGAAAAAAATGTATATTCTGTTGATTTGGGGTGGAAAGTTCTGTAGATGTCTATTAGGTCTGCTTGGTGCAGAGCTGAGTTCAATTCCTGGGTATCCTTGTTAACTTTCTGTCTCATTGATCTGTCTAATGTTGACAGTGGGGTGTTAAAGTCTCCCATTATTATTGTGTGGGAGTCTAAGTCTCTTTGTATGTCTCTCAGGACTTGCTTTATGAATCTGGGTGCTCCTGTATTGGGTGCATGTATATTTATTATCCTTAGCTCTTTTTGTTGAATTGATCCCTTTACCATTATGTAATGGCCTTCTTTGTCTCTTTTGATCTTTGTTGGTTTAAAGTCTGTTTTATCAGAGACTAGGATTGCAACCCCTGCCATTTTTTGTTTTCCATTTTCTTGGTAGATCTTCCTTCATCCTTTTATTTTGAGCCTATGTGTGTCTCTGCACGTGAGATGGGTTTCCTGAATACAGCACACTGATGGGTCTTGACTCTTTATCCATTTGCCAGTCTGTGTCTTTTAATTGGAGCATTTAGTTCATTTACATTTAAAGTTAATATTGTTATGTGTGAATTTGATCCTGTCATTATGATGTTAGCTGGTTATTTTGCTCATTAGTTGATGCAGTTTCTTCCTAGTCTCGATGGTCTTTATATTTTGGCATGATTTTGCAGCGGCTGGTACTGGTTGTTTCTTTCCATGTTTAGTGCTTCCTTCAGGAGCTCTTTTAGGGCAGGCCTGGTGGTGACAAAATCTCTCAGCATTTGCTTGTGTGTAAAGTATTTTATTTCTCCTTCACTTATGAAGCTTAGTTTGGCTGGATATGAAATTCTGGGTTGAAAATTCTTTTCTTTAAGAATGTTGAATATTGGCCCCCACTGTCTTCTGGCTTGTAGAGTTTCTGCCGAGAGATCTGCTGTTAGTCTGATGGGCTTCCCTTTGTGGTTAACCCAACCTTTCTCTCTGGCTGCCCTTAACATTTTTTCCTTCATTTCAACTTTGGTGAATCTGACAATTATGTGTCTTGGAGTTGCTCTTCTCGAGGAGTATCTTTGTGGTGTTCTCTGTATTTCCTGAATGTGAATGTTGGCCTGCCTTGCTAGATTGGGGAAGTTTTCCTGGATAATAGCCTGCAGAGTGTTTTCCAAGTTGGTTCCATTCTCCCTGTCACTTTCAGGTACACCAATCAGACGTAGATTTGGTCTTTTCACATAGTCCGATATTTCTTGGAGGCTTTGTTCGTTTCTTTTTATTCTTTTTTCTCTTAACTTCCCTTCTGGCTTCATTGCATTCATTTCATCTTCCATCGCTGATACCCTTTCTTCCAGTTGATTGCATCGGCTCCTTAGGCTTCTGCATTCTTCACATAGTTCTCGAGCCTTGGTTTTCAGCTCCATCAGCTCCTTTAAGCACTTCTCTGTATTGGTTATTCTAGTTATACGTTCTTCTAAATTTTTTTCAAAGTTTTCAACTTCTTTGCCTTTGGTTTGAATGTCCTCCCGTAGCTCGGAGTAATTTGATCGTCTGAAGCCTTCTACTCTCAGCTCGTCAAAGTGATTCTCCGTCCAGCTTTGTTTCGTTGCTGGTGAGGAACTGCGTTCCTTTGGAGGAGGAGAGGCACTCTGCTTTTTAGAGTTTCCAGTTTTTCTGCTCTGTTTTTTCCCCATCTTTGTGGTTTTATCTACTTTTGGTCTTTGTTGGGTGAGGTACCGATGGGTTTTTGGTGTGGATGTCCTTTCTGTTTGTTAGTTTTCCTTCTAACAGACAGGACCCTCAGCTGCAGGTCTGTTGGAGTACCGGGCCGTGTGAGGTGCCAGTCTGCCCCTGCTGGGGGGTGCCTCCCAGTTAGGCTGCTCGGGGGTCAGGGTTCAGGGACCCACTTGAGGAGGCAGTCTGCCGGTTCTCAGATCTCCAACTGCGTGCTGGGAGAACCACTGCTCTCTTCAAAGCTGTGAGACAGAGACATTTAAGTCTGCAGAGGTTACTGCTGTCTTTTTGTTTGTCTGTGCCCTGCCCCCAGAGGTGGAGCCTACAGAGGCAGGCAGGCCTCCTTGAGCTGTGGTGGGCTCCACCCAGTTCGAGCTTCCTGGCTGCTTTGTTTACCTAAGCAAGCCTGGGCAATGGTGGACGCCCCTCCCCCAGCCTCGCTGCCACCTTGGCCTTGCAGTTTGATCTCAGACTGCTGTGCTAGCAATCAGCGAGACTCCGTGGGCGTAGGACCCTCCGAGCCAGGTGCGGGATATAATCTCGTGGTGCGCCGTGTTTTAAGCCCGTTGGAAAAGCGCAGTATTCGGGTGGGAGTGACCCGATTTTCCGGGTGCCGTCCGTCACCCCTTTCTTTGACTAGGAAAGGGAACTCCCTGACCCCTTGTGCTTCCCAAGTGAGGCAATGCCTCGCCCTGCTTCGGCTCACGCAGGGTGCACACACCCACTGTCTGGCACTCCCTAGTGAGATGAACCCGGTACCTCAGATGGAATTGCAGAAATCACCCGTCTTCTGCGTCTCTCACGCTGGGAGCTGTAGACCGGAGCTGTTCCTATTCGGCCATCTTGGCTCTTCCTGACTTTGTTTTTTTATAATCTTGCTGACATGTTTTTCATGACTCCTGGCATGGGCAGTAGCTACAGAGAAATCTAAGGTAAACTGACTTCTTCCTCTCTATGTGGCTTCCTTTTTTTTGGGGGTGGCCATACTTTTTTCTTCAACACAGCTTTTTCTTCATTTAAGTTTACCCAGTTATATCTTGGTGCCTATCATTTAAAAAGTATTTTTTTTTCCTGTCCGGGCAAGGTGGCTTATGCCTGTAATCCCAGCATTTTGGGAGGCCGAGGAGGTTGGATCGCCTGAAGTCAGGAGTTCGAGACCAGCCTTGCTAACATGTCAAAACTCCGTCTCTACTAAAAAATGCAAAAATTAGCCTGACATGGTAGCATGTGCCTGTAATCCCAGTACTGAGGAGGCTGAGGCAGGAGAGTCACTTGAATCAGGGACACGGAGGTTGCAGTGAGTGGAGATCACGCCACTGCACTCCAGCCTGGGTGACAGAATGAGACTCTGTCTCAATAAAATAAAATAAAATAAAATATTTCTGAGACACTTGGGAAATAGAGTGTTCTTTAGATATTCAGATTAAATTTTTTCTATATTTTGAAATAAAAACTTTTTAGTGTCTTTGCATGGTATGTTCAGTTCCATTCATTATAAATTCTGCTTTCATGAGTATTAATTATACATATGATGGATCTCTGTGTGTGGCATTTGATCTACCATCTTTCCTATAACTATTCCTATATGTTTATTTATATTTATAATTTTTCTAGGCTGTCAAAATGTACTTAAATGTGATTTAAGTCACTCTATTTTTAGTTTGTTTTGTGGTGAGGACACTTAAGCTCTAGTCTCTTAACCAAATTTGAAGTATACAATCCAGTATTGTTAACTATAGTCACATTGCTATACATATTTCTAGTTGTCTTTAATATATATTTTTTCTTTGTGTTTTTTTCCTTTTATTTCTGCACTTAATTAGCTCATCTTTCCTCTTCTGCTGTCTTATTGACTCCTCCTTGAGCTATTTGTCTCTTTTGTGAGCTCTTCTTTTAAGTGCAAATAATATTATCTGAAATTCATTTGAGACAATGAAGAATTATTTGTTTGAACTGCTAGTCTTTTGGGGAATTTTCTTGCAATGTATTTTCTTCATCTGCCTGATTTTAATTTTCTCTCCTGCTATGGTCTGAGTGTTTGTGTTCCCCTAATATTCATACGTTGGAGACTAATGCAAGGTAGAGCGTTTAGGAGGTGATTAGATCATAAGGGTAGAGTCCTCATGAATGAGATTGGTGCCCTTGTGAAAGAGGCCAGAGGAAGCTTGTTTGCCCCTTCTGCCATGTGAGGACAGAGCAAGAAGTTGCCAGCTATGAGAAATGAACTCTCATGAGACACTGAACCTGCTGGTACCTTGATCTTGGACTTCCCAGACTCCAGGCCTGTGAGCAATCTATTTCTGTTGTTTATAAATTACCAAAGGTATTTTGTTATAGCAGCCTAAATGAACTAAGACAGCTTCCTACATTTGTGTGTGTCTATTCATATTTTAAATTTTTTTGTTCTGCTTTTAACGGGTCTAATTATTTGAAGGATATAGTTGGATAACTGGGCAGAGATATATGTGATGTGCGTTGGGACACTGTAGGTTTGATTTATGTTTCTCATCTTAAAAACCCTTTTAAAAAGCTTGTTATTTCCTCTGCCTCGGGACTCTTGGGAGCTCAGCTTTCAATGTCTTAGCACTTTATGACATATTAAAGTCCTTTATGTCACAGCTCTGCTGCTGAGATCTGGTGGTCTCTCCTCAATTTTACCCATCCATGAATAGTCTAGGTTGTAGACCAGAGAAATCGCATATCATCATGGATATCCATTCTCTTTCCTGTGGTTCTGTTTATAGTCCCTATTACTTTTCTGGCCCACCCATCCTCCTAGATCTTATTGCTGACTTAGGACAGAATTATTTTCTTTTAGACCAGTGTTTCTTTGTTCAAGACTTAAGCCTGTATGTGTCTTTTCTTAACGTCCCACCTTGTTTTGGTCTAGATTTTACAGTATTGCAAATATGCCCCAGTTTTATAATTTAATTGGTGATGAAGATTTTTCTCCTTGCATTCTTTTTGTTGTTTTTAGTGGGTTTCACAGGAATGAGAATACAATAAAAAGTCTTTTCTCCATCATTTTCAACTGAAAAGCCAAACAGCTTTAAGATTGAATTGACACAGTGAAAGCTCTCTCCTAATAATTTTCATTGATATGAAGTACAGAGATATTTAAGGGATAGAATCAACAGAACTTGCTGATTTGTGGGAAATAGGGGCCAAGGGAAGGGGAGAAATTAAGGGCAGTCATTACATTTTCTTGGCTTGAGATATTTGGATGATTATGGTGCCAATTATTTGATGGAGAAAGTAGGAAGACTGGGTTGCCAAGGGAGGATATATTAAGGGTTACATTTTGGATTTATTAAAATTGAGAAATATCTGAAATATTCAACTAGGGATTTCACATATTCTCTTGGATATGAGTCTGGAATTGCCATGGGAGGATATATTAAGGGTTACATTTTGGATTTATTAAAATTGAGAAATATCTGAAATATTCAACTAGGGATTTCACATATTCTCTTGGATATGAGTCTGGAATTGCCATGGGAGGATATATTAAGGGTTACATTTTGGATTTATTAAAATTGAGAAATATCTGAAATATTCAACTAGGGACTTCACATATACTCTTGGATATGAGTCTGGAGCTCTGAGCAGAGCTCTGGGCTTAATATGAATTTGGGATGTGTTAGCTTAAGTAATGTAGGATAATTTCAGCCTTGGGGATGGGTAAAGGAACCTTGGATGTAGGTTGTACAGATAAAAAAGAGTAGAACATAGCTCTGAGATTCCCTTACCCTTAGAGGTCAGTTATTAGAGAACGTGCAAAGGAAGCTGAGGTAGAAGAAAAACAAAAACACAATATCTGTGAAGGGAAGAGGTGATACTACTTCAAGACAGAGGGAATAGTCGATCATATTAAATGATTCTGAAGGGTGGAGTAGATGAGTGAAGGAAGTGCCCACTGGATTTGGCAACACGAAACTCAGCAGTGACCTTGACAATGGCAGCATCAGTGCATTAGTGGGGTGAGACACCAGATTGCACTGGCTCAAATTAGTAAAGTGGAAGTGAGGAAGCAAAAGGAAAGCAGGTGACATTTAAAAAATATTTTGTTTTAAATCAACAATTTATAGTTGTATATATTTATGGAGTACAAAGTGATGTTATGATTTAAGAATAAAATGCGAAATATTAATAATTACATTAAGCTAATTAATATATCCATGACTTCAAATACTTATTTTTTGTGAGGAAAACATTTTAAATTTACTCTCAGTAATTTTAAAATGTGCAATACACTATTATTAACCATGTTAACCATGTTGTGGAAAAGAATTAAAAAAATACCTTATTACTCCTGTCTGATTTTGTACGCTTTGGCCATGATCTTCCCATTTCCCCCACCCCAGCTTCTATTACCACAACTCTCTGCTTCTGAGTTCAATTGTTTTAGATGTCACATGTCAGTAAAAACATTAGGTATTTGTCTTTCCGTTCCTGGCTTATTTCATTTAGCAACATGTTCTTCAGTTTAATCCATGTTGTCACAAATGACAGAATTTCCCTCTTTTTTTTTTTAAGGCTGAATAGTATTCTATTGGAAAGCAGGTGACATTTTTGAGAGGTTTAGCTATGAATGGTGGCATAGAAATAGGGTAGTAAGTCAGCTTTAAGAACAGAACATCCCCATCACTTTTGAAACCCTTCCTGTGTCTCCCTTCCTCTTCTCTACATGCAGCAACTACATTTAATTCTTGTTAATCATTACTTGTCTTTTTAGCTTTACCATAAACTTAAAATGCAAAGAAAAAAAAAAGAAATAGAGTAGTAAAAAGTAGCATCAGTGTTTTCTGTTTACTTTGGTTTAATATAAAAGGTACTAAAGCATGTTTGTGTCCTGATTGAAATGATACATAGAAGGGAAGAGATTAATCGTACAGGAGAGAGATGGATGATTGACATTGCATGGGCGTTATAGAATGCATGAGGGAATTTAATTCAGAGCAGAAGTGGAGTGACTGGCCTTGGACAGATGTATGGTCATATCTTTTGCTGAAACAGAATAGAATATGGGAATATGGGTATTAATGCAGGAAGGTTTTTAAATTTGGGGGTAGAAAAATGATGAAATTTATTTCTGATGGCTTCTGTTTCCTCTTTGAGATTTGAGGGAAAGTAATCTGGTTGCCTCTTTTGTGAGGCTTGAGATAATAAAGGTATTAGAAACCCTTTCATTGTTGTTAAGGATTCAAAACATCTGCCCTGTTGTATTTGATATACTTAAATTATTATATTATATTCCAGGATTCTTTTTCTAGAAAATAATTAATGAAACTATAAATCAAGGCTAAATGCCTACTGACACATTACTGTTTGAGTTAATGCCTACTAGTATATCTGTTTTACAGATTAAAAAACCTGAACCCTACAGACATTAAATAATTTACTCAATATGACATAGGTGGGAAGTGAGGGAATTGGATTGCAATCTAACCTGGCTGATCTTAGAGTCTGCTTTTAATCCCTACACCATATTGCCTGTGCTTGTTTTAACATTTAAATTACACACATACATACATAATGAAAGTATAATAACATGGACTTTTTTCTCATTACTGTCCTTGTTTTTGTTTCGAAAGTTCCTGTACCCCACCCACCATTTTTTTTTAAAGATTCTTGGTAAAATAAACACCTCATTTCTACATTACTGAAGTCAAGAGGAGTGGAAATAAAACTATACATTCTCACCTTAGCATTTTCTTTACATATCAAGAATTTTTATTTTAAATCTTTAACAATCAAACAGTGATGAGAGAGCTTGAAACTTGACAGCATTGTCTTCCTCCAAATCTAATGTTAACATTTGCTTTTATGAGCATGTTATTTTCTACATGACATTTTCCTTTAACATTTTTAATAAGACAGAAAAAGAATTCAGAGATTTGACAGAGTACCTATATAAAGCAGAGAATAACAAAAATACGCTGTCTAGGCACTGAGTTAATGAAGAATTATATTTAAAAGAATCGTTAAAGATGTTGTAATAATGTAGGTGTGTTTTTCCTCAGTGCAGTTTAGTTCTCTTATTTTTCTTTGTGTAGGAGTACTGTCTGCAATTTGGGTGCAAAAGTTTAACATTTCATTTATTAAAGAAAACTTAATTCTAACCGTATATTGGTACCCATTATTAGTGTTCAATAAATCAATAAAGTGACCATAGTTAACATTAAGCTATTGAACTTTTCAAAATAGCTAGAAGAGAATAATGCAAATGTTTGCAGCATAAAGAAGAAATAAATTTTTAAGGTGATGGGTATCCCAATACCCTGATTTGATCTTTTCACATTATATGAGTGTATCAAATTATTACATGTACCCCCAAAATATGTACATTTATTATGTATCAATAAAAAGTAAATAAAAAATAATTATAAGAGTGGAAAGCAGATCCTTAGCTAGAGAGGAGAAATGTAATAAAATGGAAGAAAAGATTGATATGGAGGGATACAAAAGAAAACATTAACGTGGGAGGGATACAACATTTTCTGCGGTTCCTGAATTTTCTAACATATTGATCATTTATTACAAAAGTCTGTGAAAGAACTATCCTATTTCATTGAGAAGAAAGTGAAATATCAAAAATATGTATAATTTGTTTTGGGATAAACAGTAATTCAATAATGTATAGTATCTAAAATTCATGTCTCTTTTTCTCTGACATTCTTCTTGCTTACCTCGATTCAGGAAGTGTTGGCTGTGTAGTTACTGTTGAATAAAATTAATGCTTAAAATTCATAGCTATATTTGGAAAAAATTTAAAGATAATAATTAAAATGCAAATGCAACTGGAAGAATTTAACTATGGAAATAAGTTCATTTTGAGACTTCAGTGATACCCTGACACATTATCTGACCTTAGGATCAGCTTTTGTTGAAGAGAGGAGAAAGTGAATATCCACACACAATTGGAGGAAAGGACACAAGATGGAATGTTTGGCTAGAGGCCGGAATGACAACTTTGCTTACTTGATTTTTCTTCTTTACAGAATGGCACTGTCTGAGAGATATGTTACCCTAAACACCAAGACTCAATATATATGACTTAAGAAAAAAAAGATCCTTATGCCCTATCTGAAGGTGATGCTTCCTGATTTTTGCAACAGGTAATTCTTTTTCTTTCAATGGAGGGAACCACACTTTGATCACATAATTTCACTTTATAATATGGATAGTTTTAGGATAAACTAATTAAAGCTTATATTACTTATATTTTCAAAAAGCCCTCATGTAGTGCATTATGTGATTAATTAGCTCTTGTAATTTGGTAAAATGAGAGTTGTATTGGCTCTCCAATAAGAATGAAAAAAGAGAGAGGGATTATCATAGCATATCTAGAACAATATACAAATCTTTATTTTATTGCTTTTGGCCTCCTTGAGGTGTCAAGCGTGGCAGACATGTTGATGCTTTCCTTTAAGTTCATGACCATGGAAACTCCTTCTTCAAAGAAATGTTGAAAAATACTTCATTTATACCTTCTAGAGAATGGATGTCAGAAAAGTTGGTGGACTAAATTTTTAGCTACTTCATTCCTATCCTTTACCAATATTCTTGATCCTACAACTTGCTGCTTGAATTTGGATGCCTCTTTTGAGAGTTAACGTTTTATGCAAGGTCCTAGTTAACAGAAAGAAGGAGTTCCTTCTCATTGGAAGTGAAGTAATTTTCCTGAATCAATAATATATATTTCAACTGATGGTCATTTAGATTGTGAAAGTTGATAACCCAGAAACTAGGAAATGCTTCAAAAATGTGACATAGCCTAAGAGAATTACAAATATTATCTAGTAACTTTTGCATATTCTAGAAGTATGGATTGACTCCTGCATCTTGCAGACAAATACTAGTATTAGAAAAAAAGGATTTTTTTCTTTTTGCCTCATGCTCTTTAATATTACAAAATTATTTCAATGTAAACATCTCAGCTATTTTCTCATAGCAGTCCAGTGAGATAAACATAAATTGGCATTATCACAGATCAAATTCTTTTAAATTCACTGCTTTGAGGTAAATCACCTGAAGGAGCTGGTAAGAATTAGATGGCAGCTCCAGAGCATCACATGTTTGATATACTCCCCATGGCCTCAGTTCATATACTTTCTCGTCTGTGATTTATTGAGGAATGAGTTGTCAGTAAGCTGAAGAGCAAAGTAGCAGCACTGGAAATGAAAGGGCCAAGGAAAAAATGATACATTTTAGAAGGTGAGCCTTGGGAGGAAATGGGTTGATTAAATTCATCTTCTATCCCAGGACCCTGCCTCTGCTTCTTTGGTAATTAAAATTATATGGAGAGAGAGAGAGAGAGAGAGAGAGTTCAGACTAACATCTGTGATTTTAAGTATTAATTTAAAACAGCTGTAAAAAATATTCAAATATTCACTTTAGGTAATATGTTGGCTTTTTCCAGAAAGAATGCTGTCTTCCTGTGCCTGGGGAGATGATAATCAAACTGGCACACTGACAATCAATGTAAATTCATTAAACAAAACAGGAAGTAAACAGGTATCTTTATGTTTGTATCTCCCATTCATAAGTACTTTCAATCATACCTGGTTATGAAATAGTTTTGATGTTGCAAATCAATAAAACAAAAAACAAATAAATGAAACCCAAAGGAAAAAAAAAAAGAATGGAAAAATCCCGAAAGAAATAATCAGATTTTCCACCAGAGTATTTTGTTCTCTGAAATTATTCTGACTGCCTCTTAGCCGCCATGTTTTATACATATTCATTTGCTGCATTTATCCTGATTACCAAAATAAACATGTATAGTGTAGGAAAAAAGGAAGAAATACACAAAAGCACGAGGAAAAATTAAAAACAATTCATGCTCTTTTCACTCAGATATGATCAGCTTTTGATATTTTACAGAGTATTCTTTTATTTTTTTTCTCTGCTTATTTTTTTCCAAATCTCAATGTAATGCAAATACCTTTGTGTTTTCATTTTCATTACTACATACACAGAAACTCACCTAAAATAAAAAATATAGTTTGATTTTTTCATTTTACATAGAATGATATTATGTGTATATTTCTGTGACACTGGTATATCATATTATTTCAAATAACTTATTCTTTTTACAGTCTGTAGTGACCGTTAGAAGCCTACTTAATATCCAGTAATCTCTTCTTTCTAAGAGAATCCCAGTTTTATTGAAAGCAGCAATGTGCCCAGATGAAACAAACAAAATCAACAGGTTTATGTGTCCTTTGCATACATAGCCATTTTGTTGACAGCTGATGTGATACCTTCATTCTTGTCTTCTTTGGTTTAAGAGAATTTAAACAAGAGACACACAGCAAAGACATAACACACAAAGCAAAGACACACAGCAAAGGAGATACAGCATAGAGTAATTTATTGCAAAATAAAAAGAATATTTGGAAGTTAGGTGCAGAATAGACACTACACCCTGAGGGAAGAGAGAGGATTCAGGGTGGGCTGTTCATAAGGATGAGACAGCAAAGACTGGCACCTGGGTGACTCCTTTTATGGGAGTCTTACATGATTATTCATAAGGAAGTGGAAAGAAGTGTTACTAGTAAGCATATTCTGGGTGGTCTTCTGGTTGCACACGTGCAGTAGCTGTACATGTTTGTTCATATGTTGCACGTCTCATTATCTGAAATATCCATCCAGGGGTGTGTTTTTTACTATTAAAATGAGTAAAGGGTCAGTCTGAGGACAGGTAAAATCAAAGTGTGCATGTTCTCTACAGGGGAAATCTACTGAAGATAGCTTTGCTTGAATACTCAGTTACAATGCACATGTTGAGGCTTGTTGTGTTGACTGTATGGTCATGATGGTTGCTGCATCCCGAGAACATGGTCACTTCCTTGACTATCTATACTGCCTCAATTTGATGTAATTCTAGCCATTTGTTTAAGCCACTGCTTACTTAAAATTGCTACAATGGAATGTAACTATTGTTATGTATGTAATAGTTAATAAATATGGATGTGCCATATTTTAATGTTATATCTAATAGATAATAAATATGGATGCACCATAAATTATTTAAGAATTCAATAAGTAAATAACATCTAGAATATTTTCAATGTTTCACTATTAAAACAATGATACAATAAGCATATTTGTATATATCTATGCCAGTCAACTTTTGTACATATTTTCCATTTCTTTGCCATTTTGCACTTCTTCTTTGATAATCATTTTGTTTAATCTTCCATCTCACTAATTCATATTTTATCTGGGTCTCTTCTTATTTCCAGGTTGTTATTTTGTGTGCATTTTAAAATTTCAGCGTTTATTATGAACATATATGTATGTGTATGCATCTACATACATTTAATATTTTAGATATATAAATAAACTGAATATATAATAAATATGTATTAAAATTATATGTTATATATACATATATATTATGTTTAATCTCTAAGCCCCAAAATAATTTATTTCAGAGAAGCATATTTCTTTTATAATGGATAAGAAAGTCTCTCTGAGGATGTTAATTATATTTATTTAAAGTTTTTTTCTGTTTTTCTCTACTATGTCTAAGAGATTATGATACTAATTTTATTGTAATTTAGGTTTAGCAGTTCTCACCCCTGCAATCCCCACTAGGCTTTTGAGTTTTCTTCCGAATATCTGGAAATTCTTGAGAAATTTTAGGTTGCAATTTGATAGGCAGAGAGTATTTGTTTGGTTTATATGGGGATCTCTAAAGGCTTTGCAGTGAATGTAGGTTCTGACTACTGTAGATTCATCATGGCTACAGATATATAGTACAAGTACCTGGGGAAATCATCCCTTGTGGGTTGCATGTCTTCAGGATATTGGCTCCTTGAAGCTTCTTTGCAGGGTGGACCTGAAAGAGCAACAAAGTATGTCAGGTACAGTCAGGCATTGATCTTTTCATTTATTTCTGGATTCAATTTTTATGCTTTGCCTGGTGCAGTGGCTCATGCCTCTAATCTAAGCACTTTAGGAGGCTGAGGAAGGAGGATTACTTGAGCCTGGGAGTTTGAGATCAGCTTGAGCAACACGGTGAGACTCCATCTCTACCAAAAAAAAAAAAAATTAATTAATTAAAAAATTAACCAGGCATGGTGGTGTGTGCCTAGTCCCAGCTACTTGGGAGGTTGAAGTGGGAGGACTGCTTGAGCCTAGGAGGTCAAGGCTGCAATGAGCCATGTTCATGACACTGCACTCCAGCCTGGGTGACAGTGTGAGACTCTGTCTCAAAAAGAAAAAAGTTATATGTATTTTGCGTTTACATTTAGAAATGAACTTGGCCATAGGATTTCCTTTCTTATAATTTCCTTTATGGTGGCCCTGTAAAATAAGTTGGGAGTTTTTTTGTATTTTTCTATTATCTCAAAAATTGTTTTAAAAACTGGCATTATTTGTACCTTAAACATTTTTTAGAATTGAGTGGTAGAGACATCTGATGTTGGTTATATATTAGTTCATTCTTACACTGCTATGAAGAAATACCTAAGACTAGGTAATTTTTAGAGAAAAGAGGTTTAATTGACTCACAGTTTTTCATGACTGGGGGGCCTTAGGAAACGTACAATCATGGTGGAATGTGCCTGTACACAGGGCAGCAGAAGAGAGAATGAGAGCCAACAGGGGAAATGCCAGACACTTATAAAACCATCAGATTTCATGAGACTTACTCATTATCATGAGAACAGCAGGAGGGAAACTGCCCCCAAGGTCCAGTTACCTCAACCTGGTCCTGCCCTTGACACATGGGAATCATTACAATTCAAGGTGAGATTTGGGTGGGGACACAGAACCAAACCGTATCATTCCATCCCTGGCCCCTCCCAAATCTCATGTCCTCACATTTCAAAACACAATCATGCCCTTCCAACAGTCCCCAAAGTCTTAACTCATTTCAGCATTAACCAAAAAGTCCAAGTCCAAAGTCTCATCTGAGAAAAGACAAGAACCTTTCATGTATGAGCCTGTAAAATCAAAAGCAAGTTAGTTACTTCCTAGATACAATGGGTGTACAGGCAGTGGGTAAATATGACCATTCCAAATGGGAGAAAGTAGCCCAAACACAGGGGCTACAAGCCCCCTGCAAGTCTGAAATCCAATAGGGCAGTCAGTAAAACTTAAAGTTCCAAAATGATCTCTTTTGATTCCATGTCTCACATCCAGGTCACACTGATGCAAGAGGTAGGCTCCCACAACCTTGGGCAGCTCTGTCCCTGTGGCTTTGTAGGGTACAGCCCCACTCCTGGCTGTTTTCACAGGCTGGCATTGAGTGCCTGTGGCTTTTCCAGTTGCAAGGTGCAAGCTGTTGATGGATGTACCATTCCGGGGTCTGGAGGATGGTGACCCTCTTTTCACAGACCCTCTAGGTAGTGCCCCAGTGGGGACTCTTGTGGGGGCTCCAACCCCACATTTCCCTTCTGCACTGCTGTAGCAGAGGTTCTCCATGAGGGTTCCACCCCTGCAGCAAACATCTGCCTGGACATCCAGGAATTTCCATACATCCTCTGAAATCTAGGCAGAGGTTCCCAAACCTCAATTCTCGACTTCTGTGCACCCACAGAAGACCACATGAAAGCTGCCAAGGCTTGGGGCTTTTGCTCTCTGAAGCAATGGCCCAAGCTGTACCTTGGCCCCTTTTAGCCATGGCTGGAGTTGAAGCACATGGAACACAGGGCACTGTGTCCCGAGGCTGCATAGAGCAGTGGGGCCCTGGGTCTGGCCCACAAAACCATTTTCCCTCCTGGGCCTCCTGGCTTGTGATGGGAGGGGCTGCTGTGAAGGTCTCTGACATGCCCTGGAGACATTTTCCTTACTGTCTTGCTGATTAATATTTCACTCCTTGTTAGTTATACAAATTTCTGCAGCCAGCTTGAATTTCTCCCCAGAAAATGGGCTTTTCTTTCATATTGCATCATCAGGCTGCAAATTTTTCAAACATTTATGCTTTGCTTCCTTTTGAATGCTCTGTGCTTTGTCACTAAGAAATTTCTTCTGCCAGATTACCCTATATCTTCTTTCTTGAGTTCAAAGTTCCACAGTTCTCTATGGCAGGGTCAAAATGCCACCAGTCTCTTTGCTAAAGCATAGCAAGAGAGACCTTTGCTCCAATTCCCAACAAGTTCCTCATCTCCATCTGAGACCACCTCAGCCTGGACTTCATTGTCCCTATCACTGAGAATTTAATCAATTAAATCAATACTGGGCAAAGCGTGTCTATGGTAGTAATGGAAGCAGGTAAGGCTACTATGTACCTAAATAGTCAGATGATATCTTTATGATAATGGTGAACTTTTGAAAGTTATTTGAAAATGTCCTTTCTAAAGAAATTTCCATGAATCTAAAAATAGTAAGGCTAAGAAATGCTTTTGTTTACATATACAAGAGCAGAATTAGATGTGATCATAATAAGTAAATGTGGTGTTAAAATGGCAGTCTTGTTCCTTGAGAGGAAAAGGCATTGAAACAGCCATTTTTAATGTGTCTTTTACTTAAATGTTGCCAAAAATTCTTCCATCCAAGTACATGTCCTTTTGCAAATGATTAAGCAATTGATTACTCTTCTCTACCATATCTGCTAAGTTAAATGTCACATTGATTGAGAGATTTTGAATTGTTTTATGCAGCTTTCTCATTCAGATCATATGTGGTTTTTATAAAATGGTGTATTCTTTTTGACCTTGTACTTACCTTTTAGAAAAGTCATAATAGTGGAAAAAACTGATGAGGTTTGAGGCTTTTGGTTCATTGTATCTTTGTGGAGTCTTGACCCATATTCTCATGGAGCTAGAGGATAATTAATGTTTCCTGTGATTTATGATATCCACCTCTAGGAAACTACAAGAAATTATTCTTCCCTGCTACCACTCTCTGTTCTCTGTCTGCAGATATGTTGAAAGAAATGTAGCTTTTGCTCATAAATTTCATCATTTGAGATTGTTATTTCTGTTGAGTATTATCAGAAAGCATTTCTAATAATTAACTCTTGTTGCATACATGCAATCAGAAAGGGACCTTCTTCACTTCACTGCACTGCTGTGCTGCAGGATATTAAGCTGGCAAGCATGAAAATAGCTTTGTGAACAGCTGGGCTCATCACAGTGAAGCTTGAGATCAAAGCTGCCAAAAATGGAGGGCGCTTATATTCACCAACCCAAAAGAGATGGTTTTGGCCTTGAGAGAACATTGCTGAGCATAGGAACAACAGATTAATGGGAAAACTGTTGATAAAGCAGTAACTATCATCCTTGAACTATTTAATCCACTGAAACAATTTAATGACTTCTTAGTCCTTAATCATTTTAAATGATTCAGACCTGTTGAATAGAGGTGAGATTATCTGCCTCTTATGAACTCTCATAAAATATTTTACACAAAGTGAACCAAATTGCATGCAACATAGGACTATGTGATTAAAATGCACTTAAGTGCTCACCCTTACAATGCCATCCAGATACATTCTAGGAGAGCAAAATATTCTGAAAAATATTCAGGTGCCCTTGAAAGAATGAACAGTGAACATATTGTCATTAGGAAAATTTAGCCTCCTGTGAGATAACTTTCAAAATATTATCAATAATGGATACTGCCATCAGAACTATCTCCCTAAAATATATTAGACTATTTTTACTATCCTATGCTCTGTATTCAGTTGCTTAAAAAATGAAATTCAAAAGTGTTTGGCATTCAAAGCAGTTTATGCTAGCACCTCAGGTTACCTCTTCAGCCAATTCTCCCACTACTCCACTGTGTGTATTCTGACCTAGTATTCTGTCATATTTTCTATTTCCTAATAATGTTAGATAATTCCAGATTTCCTTATATGGCTATACTGATCTCTCAACTTGCAATGCTTTCTCTATATTTTTTTACAGTTAAAAAAATATTGAAGGCATTGCTCAAATGCAACATTCTCTTTTAAACTTTCCTGGATTCTCACAAGTAGAATATATATATATATTTTGTTCCAGGCTCTTATAATGCTTGTATTTCCATTTTTAATGCTTGTATTTCCATTTTGACTTGCATTGTGGGTAGTTTTTACTGTTTCTCCCAAATATTTGAGTCTCTGTGTGTAGGGCCTATGAGTAATTCAACTTGTGTTACCCAGAGCTTAGCAATTAATCAGAATTTATTTATTGGTCATTGATATGGTTTAGCTGTGTTCCCAACCAAATCTCATCTTGAATTCTAACTCCCACAATTCCCACATGTCATGGGAGGAACCCAGTGGGAAGTGATTGAATTATGGGGGCAGATTTTCCTGCGCTATTCTCATGACAGTGAATGAGTCTCATGAGATCTGATGGTTTTAAAAATGGGAGTTTCTATGCACAAGCTCTTTTTGCCTGCTGCCATCCATCTAAGATGTGACTTGCTCCTCCTTGCCTTCTGCCATGATTGTGAGGCTTCTCCAGTCATGTGTAGCTATGAGTTCTCCATTAAGCCTAATTCCTTTGTAAATTGCCTAGTCTCAGGTATGTCTTTATCAGCAGCATGAGAACAGACTAATACGGTCATTCTTTGCAAGATGCTACTTGCTTTGGATACAAATATGAAAAGACATGGTCCCTTGCGTGTGTTATGTGCTTATGAAATACATGTTGAGTTGACTGATTAATGAGAGAAAGGTCCGAGTTCTCCACCTCTGATAATGAGTTGCCACTGTTATAGTTCTAGAAAATCTGATAAACAGAGTGAAGATATTTTAAAATACTGACAGTTCTTGTGAAGAAAATCAGTGAGGTTGAGATATGTCAAGATAGAACATTAACTTCCTAAGTTTGAGCTTTGCTATAGCTGCTTTGTGTCATGATTTAACAAGGAGAATCATCTTCTTATTTTGTCTGAGTCTTAAAGGACACAGCTTTGAAGCCTTTTCTATGGATGGTTGGATACTATCAGTTTCACATGTAATATGTAGGCACATTTATAGAGCTTTGAATTTGTGGAGTCTTTTAAAAAACTGATTGTGATCAATATTCACATTCTTCCAAAAGCTCAAGAGCCTCCATTGAAAAGCCCCCTGATATATAAGAGATATAAATTTGAGTACTAAATATAGCTGAGCAGTTAGTTTGGGAATATGGTATAGAAAGCCTTGATTCTCTAACTAAAAATTTTGAATTTTTAATTAGCAGTAACAAAACACTGAAAGTTCCAAGTAGTTGAATGACTTAATGTCCATTGTGTACGATTCATGTTAAATGTGCTGAAGTAAGGTGGATATGTTGGCTGCACAATAAGTGATTGAAGATTAGAGACCAGACATAAATATAGCTTCATTATTGGTGATAGATGATGAGAACCATGGTGAAAGTTACTTTGGAAATGAAAAAGACAGCGCAGTGTTGTCAGAACCAATTTGGAAGATTTATCAATAGAATCTAGTGATTGATGAGAGACATGGGGAGGAGGGAAAAATGTAATAAAGATGATAGGCCTGCATGCCTGGGAGCACCTTTTATGAGGGAACATAGGAGGAGGAAGATAATTGGAGAATGAGAGATTGCGCAACCAGCATGACCTAGGTTGTTTCAATAATGTTAACTTTCAAATCTCAGTGGATTAAAATGTAGTAACAAATATTTATTTCATGTTGTTACTGTGTGTTTATTTTGTCCTGGCTGGCATTTCTGCTCCACATTTTCCTCACTCTGGGGCCCAGGCTGACAGATCAACCACTGTCTGGAAAGTTACCAGTTGCTTTGGCCCAGGTAGAGGGAGAATTTGAGGGTCTAGCATCGGAAATTACTACAGCCTGGAAGTGAGAGTGGCAACTTTAAACCATTGTCAGGTGACACTATCTTCTTCTAATGCCAGTCAAATGGGATATTTCCTGTTCATTGCTTATGGCCTCACCCCTGATTTATTTCCCCCAGCCTTATTGAGGCATAATTTACAAATAACAACTGTATATTTTTAAGGTGCAAAACATGGTGTTTTGATGTGTGTACACATTGGGAAATGATTACCACAATCAAGCTAATGAACATATTTATCATCTTACATAATTAACTTTTTTTTGTAGTGAGAACACTTAAGATCTACTCTCTTAGCTCATTTTAAGTATACAATGCAGTATTATTAACTGTAGTCACCATGGTATACATTAGATCTCCAGATGTATTCATTTTGTATAATGGAAATTTTATCTCCTTTGACCAACGTCTCCCCAGTTCCCCCAACCCACCAGCCTCTGGCAACCACCATTCTACTCTCTGCTTTTAGACTCCATATATAAGGGAGATCACTCAGTATCTATCACATGTATATATCCAGTTTTCCAACACCATTTATTGAAGACACTGTCCTTTCCCCATTGTATGTTCTTGGCACTTTTATCAAAGATCAGCTGACCATATATGTATAGATTTACTTCAATTCTCTGTATTCTGTTTTATTGGTGTATATGTCTATTTTTATGCCAGTATCCTACTGTTTTGTTTACTATAGCTTTGTAATATATTTAAAAATCAGGAAGTGTGATACCTGTAGCTTTGTTCTTTTCGCTCATGATTGCTTTTGCTGTTGGGGACTTTTGTGGTCTCATATAAATGTTAGGATTTTTTTCTATTGATAGGGATTACATTGAATCAGTAGAGCACATTGGGTAGTAGGGCCATTTTAACAACATTTATTCTTCCAACCTGTGAACACAGGAAATCTTTCCATTTATTTGTGTCTTCTTAAATTTGTTTCATCAATGTTTTGTAGTTTTCAGTGAACTGAAAGTGGACCCCTGGTTCAGTTTACTCCTAATATTTTATTCTTTTTGAAGCTATTATAAATGGAATAGTCATCTTAATTACTTTTTCAGATAGTTCATTGTTAGTATCAATGCAAATTGTTCAAGAGTGTGATTTAAAATTTTTATATTTTTGTGAATTTTAATTATCCCTCCCATTATTGATTTCATACTATTGGGGTCCAAAAGGATACTTGATATGATTTCAGTCTTCTTAAGTTTGTTAAGACTTGTTTTGTGGCTTATGACTATGTAAATATGATCTATCTTGGAAAATTTTCCGTGTGCACTTGAGAAGAATGTTTATTCCGTTGCTGTTTGGTGAAATGTTCTATATGTCTATTAGATTCACTTGGTTTATAGGTTATTCAAATCCAATGTTTCCATATTAATTTTCTGTCTGGATGATCTATCCATTGTTGAAAGTGGATATTGGAGTCTTCTGCTATCAGTATATTGCTACCAATTTCTCCCTTCGGTTCTGTTAATATTTGCTTTATATAGTCCAATGTTGATTTACATATTTATATTTCCAATGCTTTATATATTTATATGCTCCAATATTATATATACAATATAATATTGACTTTATATAGTTATATGTTCCAATGTATATATTTATATGTTTCAGTGTTAATATGTGCTTCATATATTTATATGTTCCAATTTATATCCAATGCATGTGGTCCAACATTAAAATATATATATAATCATTATATATATATATACACATTTATATATATAATCATTATATATACATTTATATATATAATCATTATATATACATTTATATATAATCATTATATATACATTTATATATAATCATTATATATATACATTTATATATAATGATTATATATACATTTATATATAATCATTATCTATATACATTTATATATAATCATTATATATATACATTTATATATATAATCATTATATATATACATATATAATGATTATATATATACACATATATATATAATCATTATATATATACATTTATATATATAATCATTTTCCATCTCTTTACTCTCAGCCTATGTGTGTCCTTAAAGCTAAAGTGAATCTAGTGTAGGCAGCATATATTTGGTCTTTTTTTTTTTAAATCCATTTAGCCACTATGCCTTTCGAGTGAAAAATTTAATCCATTTACATTTAAAGTAATTATTGGTAGGTAAGAACTTCTTATTGCAATTTTGTTTATTTTTTTTCTCAACGGTTACTACTTCTTCTGTTCCTCTTCTTCCATTTTTGTTGTCTTCCTTTGTCATTTGATGAGTTTTGTAGTGGTATGCTTTGATTTTGTTTTCTTTATCCTTTGTGTATCTACTAGAAGTTTTGTCTTTGTGGTTACCATGAAGCTTACATAATCTTATACCAGTCTATTTCATGCTGATAACAACTTAACTGTGTACAAAAACTCTACACTTTTACTTCCCCTCTTCCCACATTTTATGTCATTGCTGTCACAATTTACATCATTTTATATTGTGCATCCATTAACAAATTATTGTAGCTATGATTATTGTTAATACTTTGTCTTTCAACTTTTACACTTGATTTTAAAAATCTTTTGTGCATCACCATTACTGTATTAGAGTACTCTGAATTTGACTATGTATTTACATTTATTAGTGAGTTATATACTTTTATATGTTTTCATGTTATTAATTAGTGTTCTTTCATTTCAACTTGAAGAGAACCCCCTTTTGCATTCCTTGCAAGGCAGGTCTTAGTGGTGATGAACTCTTTCAGCCTTTGTTTGTCTGTGAAAATCTCTGTCTCTCCTTCATTTCTCAAGGACAGCTTTGTCACTTATAATATGCTCAGTTGGCACTTTTTCCTTTCAGTACTTTGAATATATCATCCTACTCTCTCTTGAAATGCCAAGGTTCTGCTGAGAAACCCACTAATAATCTTATGGAGGTTCTCTTGTATTAGTCACTTTTCTCTTGTTTCAAAATGTTCTCTTTATATTTGAGTTTTGATAATTTGATTTCAAAAGATTCATATTTAAATTTGGGCATCTCAATTTATTGTATTATTACCAAAATATCTTTATGATGCCTTTTTATTTTACTGGAAAACAGCAATAAGCTATGTTGGACAAGACTGAAAAATAATTTGGCCTAAGAAATAGAATAGAGAATAAATTTTTAGTATTAATTCCTAAGTAGTTCTGGGATTAAATTAGTTAGTATATGGTTTTAGCGTATTTTAGTGTCTTCTGGGAGAAAACTTTATACTGCTGAAATTGTGGTCCAGGGATAAAAAACAAATGGTGAGAGTAGAAAATTTTGATAGACTGCTGATCTCTCTGGAGGGCGATGTCTCCATACCTGGTTATTCCTAAAATATTGGTTGAGCCTAAAAGGTAGAGATGAAAGAAAAGCTGAGAAGTGTTGGGGTAAATACTTATTCCATTCTTCTGATGTCTCTTGCCAGGTAGGACATCTTTCTCCTCTGTGCTCCTTCCTTTTCCTCATGAGAGAAGAATGGACTAACCTCATTGGTGAGTTTGGGACAAGAAACAGAGCATGCTTGGCATATTATTTCCCTTTTGTCTTTGCGATTCTTCTCTCTGTAGAGAGATCTGATGTGCTCTTGGTTATATGGGGAAAGGACTTCCATTGTCCAGTGCTGATAGTGACTGAAGGGTAAGTATCTAATTCTGGACAAGGGAGTTTTAGGAACATCTTTTTTTCTCCAAAGCCATCTATTCCAATCTAGTTTAATCTATAATAAATCTGATATTTTTTATCTCCTCTGCCTAACATTTTTGCTTTCAGTTAGCTTGTATCTGACAGGGAAGAGAGTATCACATAAGCTGCCTTCAAACCTCAGCAGTCTCTATGTTATTTTGAATAGGGATACAATTTGTAAACATATAGGCTGGTCAATGCTTAGGTGAAATTGATTGGTCAATGTTTCATTTTTGGAACATTTTCAGATCCAGAAATATTTGCTATTTACAAATATTTCCAAAGGCATTCTAAATTATTTGGTTGAACAAATAAAAGCTGATGCATAAACAAAGTTTAAAAACCAGAATACCATGCAGACTTTGGATAATGGGTTAGTGGAAGGTTTGTGGGGTAGATAAATGAATGTGATAATTAGCCAAGTATTTTGAGATGTGTTAAAGTGAGATGTATCTCAGACATGAGGATAGTCTTGGAGAAATCAGAAAACATGTTCAATCAGGAAACATGGTCAATGAAGAGTTTGGTGTGTGATTGTGCAGTGTTAGTAACAGAAGGCATCAGTGATTGGAGAAAGAATTTGTATATGGCTATATAAGTGTGCATTTCTGTGTGTGTGTAGGGTGTGTGTGTGTATATGTTTATGGTTGTATGGATAAGCATGTGTGTGTGTGTGACTGAGTGTGGGTATGTATGGGTGTGGGTATTTGTGGTGTGTTTTTGGGTGCATGTGGTTGTTTGTATGTATGATTGTGTGTGGTTGGGTGAACGTGTATAGGTGTATGGGTGAGTGTGTGTTTGCCTGGTTGTGTGTGTCTGTGTGTATAGGTATGGGTGTGGCTGGTGAGGGACATGGGTGTGTCTAGGTCTGTGTGTATGTGTGTGTGTATTGGTATGAAGGGTACGAAGTACACAGCAGAGGGCAGATGAAACCAAAATGCTTATATAGTGATAAAAGACATCAATTTCCTCAGTGAATTTCAAGATACATCTTGGGGAAATATCAAACAAGTGTTGACTTTTCAGATATTTGCATTAAAATTTAACTTGAAATATTAGAATTTTCTTTTAATTAAGACAATTTGAAGAAGCACAGTCGAGCCTGTGAACAACCTTTTGCAAACTGAGACAGTAGTCCTAGAGAACCTCTCATATGGTTGGGCAGTTTCTGTGCATCCTGCACAATTGCTCCTAGTAAGGATGAGGGTAGGGGCTGAAATTCAGCTGTTTCTTTTTTTTGCTGAGTCATGAGCACTCCATCCAGAAAGGGTGCCTTTTTCTAATTTGTATGGTAATGTCCTGAGGTCCTAGATAGCATAGTGGGATGGGGTTTTTACGGTTTATTTTTCCATGTGTGTCTTAAATGTATACCTACCTCTCTCTGGAACATCTCCTATTAATGGGTACAATTTCTCCTGGCCTAAAGGAACAAGTTTACTTTTTTTAAAAAAGAAAGGCCAATCTGGAACCTGAGAAATTTGGACAGATTTACCGACAAGCACTTTAGAGGCTTAGGGAGGACATTTGTTGTTAGTCTAGGAAAATGTGTAGGTAGCTTTTGCATTCCTTCTAGAACTCCTACTACGGTTTTGCTCTTTTTCTTAGCACTTCCCAGATACATTTTATTTAATAATCATTTTAGATATTTGTGTTTTGAGAAAGATCTCTTGAAGAATAAAATCTCTAAGACATCTAGGAATGAATTTCTAGTGCTGCAAAGAAGCTTCACAGGAGCATGGTGTTGGAGAGTGGGGTGGGCTCATAAATCCCACTGTGACAGCATTGATTTGTTCCTCCTAAGAGATGTACATTTCTCAAATATTTGAAGAAACTAGAATCCTGAGAAAGACACCTGACGAGTCCTTCTCTTAGGAGAGCAGACTTTAGATAAGAGATTAGTGGAAGGTTTGTGGACTAGATAAATGAATGCGATAGTCAAGTATTTTGAGATGGGTCAGAGTAAGACCAAGTATTTTGAAGTTGCGCATATAGAGAATAAATAACTCTAAGAAATCTAAGGGAAAGATTGCATATGAAAAACTGAGGAGTTGCAATGGATCATCCTAAGGAGGCGTTTACCTTTGCCAGCCTTTCCAATGTGCTGAGTCTAGGGCAAACAAAGTTTCTCAAGCCTCATTTATCCTTTTATAGCACATTAATAAAGTGATTCACTTGTTTGTCAGCACTTTTTACTCTATAAAGCCTCAAATTGACATCAATCACACATGCCAAGGTGTACAGAATAATAAATGCATCTTTCTCCAAATCTAACTGCAGTAGATTCATATAGCCCCTTTTAATTTACTTTACCTAGGCTTTATATTTTAACTCCTTACAGGGACCAGCTTTCTGCATACCTAGGCAGTTATTTGAAGGACACAGGATTGTTTCTTCCATCACTTTCTATATTTCAGCCTTCCTGTCACTAATAAGCCACCAATGTATTAATTTCTAAAATGAATCATGTGTGTGTCTTTGCTGAGGGACTATAGGCAGTTACATAATATAGTTTACAAAGGTGAAGATATTGGATACAAACAGACCTTGGGTTTGAGTCCTCAGTCTGCTAATTGCCAGATGTTTGACCTTGAGAAACTAATTTAAATCCACTGAACCTCAGTTTCTGTATCTTTAAGACTATTATAATGATTCCTAATTTTCAGTCTTTGGGAGAATTAACTTACATATGAGAATTACATTAAATATCTAGCTTAATACCTGACACTATGGTAGGAAAATTTATGTAATTATATTTGTAGAAATTTTACCTCTTTTTTTGCAAATCTGAAAATTATAAAACCATCTTATAAGAAACTTTCAATGGTGATGAGTGTAATAGTAGAGATGACCCATCCTTGTAACCATATATTTTTTTTCCTCTAAAATTTTACTTAAAGTTTAGAATGCTAGTTAAGGTCCTGTGTTCTGTGCTATGCTGGTTTAGGAATTGTCATTTTAACTGAAATACAGTAGTCTCCTTTTATCTACAGTTCTGCTTTCCATGGTTTCAGTTACCTGTGGTCCACCATGGTCTAGATATATTAAATGGAAAGTCCCAGAAATAAGCAATTCATAAGTTTGACGTTGCATACCATTCTGAGTAGTGTGATGAAATTTCATGTTGTCCTACCCTGTTCTGTTCTGGATGTGAATCATCCCTTTGTCCAGGGTGTGCATGCTGTATATGCTACCCCACTCATTCAATAGTCACTTAGTAGTTCTGTTGATAGTGAAAAAAATAGCACTTTTCCCACATGATTATCTTATTCCCAAAGATCATGACATATCCTCAGATATCAGCATGCAAAAGTGAGGGATAAAGTTTAAATTTTTTCCTAGATTGAGTTAAATGTAATTGACAAGTAAAATTGAATTACAAAGTACAATGTGATGTAGTGATATATGTATGAGGATGAAGTTGTTTTTGCTAGGGAGGAAATAATATGGGAGAAATGTTCAAAGTTGCATTGACTTGGGGCACAAGAGGAGATATGGTGACCCTGGTCATGTTGTAGTGTAAGTTTGTTTAGTAATCTTTTGATTTAATGTTATTGATTTGATGTTCAGCTTTAGCAAATATAACATGCAATCTTGACTTAGTATAATATTGGTTGGTAATATAACCCTCTTTAAAATCAAAAGACTTAAGAATCCTTTAGAATAAATTTCCTCCTTCCCAATACTGTAGTTTTTAGTTATCTCCTTGTATTTTTATGTAGACTATTTATTGAAGGATAAAATAATGAAAATTGCAAAATTCATAAATGTACACTTTAATAAATCTTCACAAGTTTTATTTTATACAGATGGAACTAGCATCTAGATTAAAAATCTAAACGTTGCCCAAAACCCAGAAGTGCCCTTATGCCCCTTTAAGTTACTATCCAATCCTCTTTCCCTGCCATCAAGGATAATTTTATTCTGACTTCTAATACCATAGATTAGTTTCACCTTCTTTTGCCTTTTTGTAAATAGATTTATATGATATGTACTCTTTAGTGCCTTACTTATTTTATTCATGCTATGTTTTGAGATTCATTTATATTATGGGTAAGTGTAACTAATTCATTCTCATTGTATGATATGTCATTATATGTAATACTATAATTAATATATCTATTCTTTTGATGGTGGACATTTTGGTATTATGAACATTTCCAGATTGATGGTATTACAAATAGTGCTGTTATGCACATTCTGGTTTGTATCTTTTGTTGACCCTACATATATATGTCTAGAGTGTATATACCACAGAATGAAGTTGTAGGGTGCAGGCTGTACATACATACATTACCTTTGGTAGATGCATCTGAACAGTAGTTGTACCAACTTATACTCCCATCAGTCCATGTATGAGAATACCAATTCCTCCTTACCAAAGCCAACATTTGGTATTTTCTATCATTTTAATTTTTACCCTTCTGATGCATTTAATTTGCATTTCTCTGATGACCATTTGGATATCCTCTTTTATGTATTGCCTACACAAGTCTTCTGGTCATTTTTTCTAGTGAATTATCTTCCTTTTTCATGTTGATTTGAAGATATTCTTTATATATTTTGGGATCATACAGTATATTCTCATTTGAGTATGTCTTGTTTTTGCTCAAAATATGATTTTAAGATGCTTCAATACTTTCTGTTTCTCAGTTGTTTTGTTCAGGATAATGGCCTCCAGCTCCATCTGTGTTGCTGTGAAGACATGGTTTTATTCTGTTTTCTGGTTGCATGGTATTCCATGGGATATATGTAGCACATTTTCTGTATCCAATCAACCATTTGTGGAGACTTAAGTTGATTCCATGACTTTGCTATTGTAAATAGTGCTGCAGTAAACATATGAGCCCAGGTGTCTTCTTGACAAAACAATTTCTTTTCCTTTGGATAAATACCCAGTGGTGGGATTGGTGGGTTGAATGGCAGTTCTATTTTTAGTTCTTTGAGAAATCTCCATACTGTTTTCTGTAGGGGTTAAACTACCTTATATTCCCCTCAATGGTGTATAAGTGTTCTCTTTTCTCTGCTTCCTTGCCAACATCTGTTATTTCTTGTCTTTTTAGTAATAGCCATTCTGACTAGTGTGAGATGGTACCTCATTGTGGTTTTGATTGGCATGTCTCTGATGATTAGTGGTGTTAAATCTTTTTTTAAAAAATATGTTGGTTGCTTGGATGTCTTCTTTTGAGAAGTGTCTGTTCGTGTCTTTTGCCCACTTTTCAATGTGGTTATTTGGTTTTTGCCTGTTGAATTAAGTTCCTTGTAGATTCTGGATATTTGACCTTTGTTGGATGTATGGTTTGTTAATGTTTTCTGCCATTCTGTAGGTTGTCCGTTTATGCTGTTGATAGTTTCTTTTGCTATGAAGAAGCCCCTTAGTTTAATTAAGGCTCACTTGTAAACTTTGGTTTCTGCCGCAATTACTTTTGAAGACTTAGTCATAAATTCTTTCCCAAGACTGATGTTCAGAATGGTGTTTCCTAGGTTTTCTTCAAGGATTCTTTGAAAATTTTTTTAATTTTTAATTTTTGTGGGTACATCGTACATGTGTATATTTATGGCGTACATGAGATGTTTTGATAGAGGCATGCAATGTGAAATAATCATATCATGGAGAATGGAGTATCCATCCCCTCAAGCATTTATCCTTTATGTTACAAACAATTCAATTACAATCTTTTAGCTATTAAACATGTACTGTTTTTATTGACTATAGTCATGGTTGTGCTATTAAATAGTAGGTCTTATTTTTGAACTATTTTTTGTACCCCTTAACCATACCCACTCCACCCACCCAGCCCCTTAGTATCCTTTCTGGCCTCTGGTAACCATCCTTCTACTCTATTTCCATGAATTCAATTGTTTTGATTTTTAGATCCCACGAACAAATGAGAACATGTGATGTTTATCTTTCTGTGCCTGGCTTATTTCACTTAATGTAATGATCTCCATTACCATCCATGTTGTTGCAAATGGCTGGATCTCATTCTTTTTTGACTGAATAGTACTCCATTGTGTATAAGCACCACCTTTTCTTTATTCACTCACTTGTTGGTGAACACTTAGATTGCTTCTAAATCTTGACTATTGTGAACAGTGCTGCAACAAACATGGGAGTGCAGATACCACTTTGATATACTGATTTCCTTTCTTTTCAATATATACCCAGCCATGGGATTACTGGATCATATGGTAGCTCAATTTTTAGTTTTTCTGAGGAAACTTCAAACTGTTCTCCATAGTGATTGTACTAATTTACATTTCCAAAAACAGTGTGTGAAGATTCCCGTTTATCTACATCTTCATCATCATTTCTTATTGCCTGTCTCTTGGATATAAGCCATTTTAACCAGCATGAGATGATATCTCATTGTAGTTTTGGTTTGCATTTCTCTGATGATCAGTGATGTTGAGCGCCTTTTCATATGCCTGTTTCCTGTTCGTATGTCTTCTTTTGAGAAATGCCTATTCAAATTTTTGCCCATTTTTTGATTGGGTTATTACATTTTTTCCTGTAGAGTTGTTTGAGCTTCTTATACATTCTGTTTTTTAATCTCTTGTCAGATGAGTAGTTTGCAAATATTTTCTCCTATTTGTGGGTTGTTTGTTCACTTTGTTGATTATGTCCCTCACTGTGTGAAGCTTTTGAACTCGTTGTGCTCCCATTTGTCCACTTTTGTCTTGGTTGCCTGTGCTTGTAGGGTATTACTCAAGAAATATTTGTCCACAACAATGTCCTGGAGAGTTTCCTTAATGTTTTCTTGTAGTTATTTCATAGTTTGAGGTCGTAGGTTTAAGTCTTTAATCTATTTTTATTTGATTTTTATATGATGAGAGATAGGGGTCTAGTTTCATTCTCCTGCATATGAATATTCAGTTTCCCTATCATCATTTATTGAAGAGAATATCTTTTCCCTACTGTATATTCTTGGCCTCTTTGTTGAAAATGAGTTCACTGTAGGTGTGTGGATTTATTTCTGGGTTCTCTATTCTGTTCCATTGGTCTGTGTGCCTGATTTTATGCCAGTACCGTGCTGTTTTGGTTGCTATGGTTCTGTAGAATAATTTGAAGTCAAGTAATGTGACTCCTCCAGTTTTTTTCTTTTTGCTTATGATAGCTCAGGGTATTCTGGGTCTTTTGCAGTTCCACATAAATTTTAGGATTGTTTTTTCTATTTCTGTGAAGAATGTAATTGGTATTTTGATAGAGGTTAAATTGAATCTGTAGATTGCTTTGGGTAGTATAGACATTTAAGCAATATGTATTCCTCTAATCCATGAATATGGAATATTTTTCTTTCCCTCTTCTCTTTGTTTTCAACAGTGTTTTATAGTTTTCATTATAGAGATCTTTTACTTCTTTGGTTAAATTAATTCCTAGCTATTTAATTTTATTTGTGACTATTACAAATGGGATTACTTTCTAAAATTTCTTTTTCATATTGTTCACTGTTGGCACATAAAAATGCTACTAATTTTTGTATGTTGATTTTGTATTCTGCAACTTTACTGAATTGGTTTATCAGTTCTCATTGTTTCTTGGTGGAGTATTTAGGCTTTTCTATATATAATATATCATCTGCAAACAAGAATAATTTTAATTCTTCTTTTCCAATTTGGATGCCCTTTATTCCTTTCTTTTGTCTGATGGCTTTAGCTAGGACTTCTAGTACTATGTTGAATAACAGTGGTGATAGTGGGCATCCTTGTCATGTTCCAGGTCTTAGAGAAGAGGCTTTCAGTTTTTTCCACTCAGTATGATACTAGCTGTGGGTGTGTCATATATGGCTTTTGTTATGTTAAGGTATGTTCCTTCTATACCCACTTTTTTATCATAAAGGGATGTTAAATTTTATCAAATTTCTTTTCACCATCACTTGAAATAATCATATGGTTTTTATCCTTCATTCTGTTGATATGATGTGTCACATTGATTGATCTGCATATGGTGAATCATTCTTGCATCCCAGGAATAAATCCCATTTATCATGATGAATGATCTTTCTAATGTATTGTTGAGTTCAGTTTGCTAGTATTTTGCTGAGGATTTTTGCATCAGTATTCATCAGAGATGTTGGACTGTAGTTTACTTTTTTTTTTAATGTGTCTTTGTCTGATTTTGGTATTGGAGTAATGCTGGCCTCATAGAATGAGCTTGGATATATTCTCTCCTCCTGAATATTTCAGAATATTTTGAGTAGGATTAGTATTAATTCTTCTTTAAATGTTTGATAGAGTTCAGTAGTGAAACCATGAGGTGCTGGGGTTTTCTTTACTGGGAGACCTTTGGGAGACTTTTTTTTTTTATTTTTTTGAGTCAGGGTCTCGCTCTGTCACCCAGGCTGGAGTGCAGTGGTGTGATCTCAGCTCACTGCAACCTCTGCCTCCTGGGTTCAAGCGATTCTTGTGCCCCAGCTTCCCAGATGGCTGGGATTACAGGTGCCCACCTCCCAAAGTGTTGGGATTACAGACATGAGCCACTGCGCCTGGTCACTGGGAGACTTTTGTTTTTCTTTTTTTGAGACAGAGTCTTGCTCCATCACCTGGCCTGGAGGGCAGTGGTGTGATCTCAGCTCACTACAACCTCCGCCTCCTGGGTTCAAGCAATTCTCCTGCCTCAGCCTCCAGAGTAGCTGGGACAACATGCACATGCCACCACACCAGGCTACTTTTGTATTTTTTTTTTTTAACTTTTTAAAATTATTATACTTTAAGTTTTAGGGTATATGTGCACAACGTGTAGGTTTGTTACATATGTATACATGTGCCATGTAGGTGTGCTGCACCCATTAACTCATCATTTACATTAGGTATATCTCCTAATGCTATCCTTCCCCCCTCCCCCCACCCCACAACAGGCCCCAGTGTGTGATGTTCCCCTTCCTGTGTCCAAGTGTTCTCATTGTTCAATTCCCACCTATGAGTGAGAACATGTGGTGTGTGGTTTTTTATCCTTGTGATAGTTTGCTGAGAATGATGGTTTCCAGTTTCATCCATGTCCCTACAAAGGACATGAACTCATCATTTTTTATGGCTGCATAGCATTCCATGGTGTATATGTGCCACATTTTCTTAATCCAGTCTGTCATTGTTGGACATTTGGGTTGGTTCCAAGTCTTTGCTATTGTGAATAGTGCCGCAACAAACTTACATGTGCGTGTGTCTTTATAGCAGCATGATTTATAGTCCTTTGGGTATATACCCAGTCATGGGATGGCTGGGTCAAATGGTATTTCTAGTTCTAGATCCCGGAGGAATTGCCACACTGTCTTCCACAATGGTTGAACTAGTTTACAGTCCCACCAACAGTGTAAAAGTGTTCCTATTTCTCCGCGTCCTCTCCAGCACCTGTTGTTTCCTGACTTTTTAATGATCGCCATTGTAACTGATGTGAGATGGTATCTCATTGTGGTTTTGATTTGCATTTCTCTGATGGCCAGTGGAATGATGAGCATTTTTTCATGTGTCTTTTGGCTGCATAAATGTCTTCTTTTGAGAAGTGTCTGTTCATATCCTTCGCCCACTTTTTGATGGGGTTGTTTCTTTTTTCCTTGTAAATTTGTTTGAGTGCTTTTTAGATTCTAGATATTAGCCCTTTGTCAGATGAGTAGATTGCAAAAATTTTCTCCCGTTCTGTAGGTTGCCTGTTCACTCTGATGGTAGTTTCTTTTGCTGTGCAGAAGCTCTTTAGTTAATTAGATCCCATTTGTCAATTTTGGCTTTTGTTGCCATTGCTTTTGGTGTTTTAGACATGAAGTCCTTGCCCATGCCTATGTCCTGAATGGTATTGTCTAGGTTTTCTTCTAGGGTTTTTATGGTTTTAGGTCTAACGTTTAAGTCTTTAATCCATCTTGAATTAATTTTTGTATAAGGTGTAAGGAAGGGATCCAGTTTCAGCTTTCTACATATGGCTAGCCAGTTTTCCCAGGACCATTTATTAAATAGGGAATCCTTTCCCCATTGCTTGTTTTTCTCAGGTTTGTCAAAGATCAGATAGTTTTAGATATGTGGCATTATTTGTGAGGGCTCTATTCTGTTCCATTGGTCTACATCTGTGTTTTGGTACCAGTATCATGCTGTTTTGTTTACTGTAGCCTTGTAATATAGTTTGAAGTCAGGTAGCATGATGCCTCCAGCTTTGTTCTTTTGGCTTAGGATTGACTTGGCAATGCGGGCTCTTTTTTGGTTCCATATGAACTTTAAAGTAGTTTTTTCCAATTCTGTGAAGAAAGACATTGGTTGCTTGATGGGGATGGCATTGAATCTATAAATTATCTTGGGCAGTATGGCCATTTTCATGATATTGATTCTTCCTACCCATGAGCATGGAATGTTCTTCAATTTGTTTGTATCCTCTTTTATTTCCTTGAGCAGTGGTTTGTAGTTCTCCTTGAAGAGGTCCTTCACATCCCTTGTAAGTTGGATTCCTAGGTATTTTATTCTCTTTGAAGCAATTGTGAATGGGAGTTCACTCATGATTTGGCTCTCTGTTTGTCTGTTATTGGTGTATAAGAATGCTTGTGATTTTTGTACATTGATTTTGTATCCTGAGACTTTGCTGAAGTTGCTTATCAGCTTAAGGAGATTTTGGGCTGAGACAATGGGGTTTTCTAGCTATACAATCATGTCATCTGCAAACAGGGACAATTTGACTTCCTCTTTTCCTAATTGAATACCCTTTATTTTCTTCTCCTGCCTAATTGCCCTGGCCAGGACTTCCAACACTATGTTGAATAGGAGTGGTGAGAGAGGGCATCCCTGTCTTGTGCCCATTTTCAAAGGGAATGCTTCCAGTTTTTGCCCATTCAGTATGATATTGGCTGTGGGTTTGTCATAAATAGCTCTTATTATTTTGAGATATGTCCCATGAATACCTAAATTATTGAGAGTTTTTAGCATAAACGGTTGTTGAATTTTGTCAAAGGCCTTTTCTGCATCTATTGAGATAATCATGTGGTTTTTGTCTTTGGTTCTGTTTATATGCTGGATTACATTCATTGATTTTCATATGTTGAACCAGCCTTGCATCCGAGGGATGAAGCCCACTTGATCATGATGGATAAGCTTTTTGATGTGTTGCTGGATTCGGTTTGCCAGTATTTTATTGAGGCTTTTTGCATCAGTGTTCATCGAGGATATTGATCTAAAATTCTTTTTTTGTGTGTGTCTCTGCCCGGCTTTGGTATAAGGATGATGCTGGCCTCATAAAATGAGTTAGTGAGGATTCCCTCTTTTTCTATTGATTGGAATAGTTTCTGAAGGAATGGTACCAGCTCCTCCTTGTACCTCCGGTAGAATTCAGCTCTGAATCCATCTCGTCCTGGACTTTTTTTGGTGGTAAGCTATTAATTATTGCCTCAATTTCAGAGCCTGTTATTGGTCTATTCAGAGATTCAACTTCTTCCTGGCTTAGTCTTGGGAGAGTGTATGTGTCGAGGAATTTATCCATTTCTTCTAGATTTCCTAGTTTATTTGCGTAGAAGTGTTTATAGTATTCTCTGATGGTAGTTTGTATTTCTGTGGGATCAGTGGTGATATCCCCTTTGTCATTTTTTATTGCATCTCTTTGATTCTTCTCTCTTTTTTTCTTTGTTAGTCTTGCTAGCGGTCTATCAATTTTGTTGATCTTTTCAAAAAACCAGCTCCTGGATTCATTGATTTGTTGAAGGGTTTTTTGTGTCTCTATTTCCTACAGTTCTGCTCTGATTTTAGTTATTTCTTGCCTTCTGCCAGCTTTTGAATGTGTTTGCTCTTGTTTCTCTAGTTCTTTTAATTGTGATGTTAGGGTGTCAATTTTAGATCTTTCCTGCTTTCTCTCGTGGGCATTTAGTGCTATAAATTTCCCTCTACACACTGCTTTGAATGTGTCCCAGAGATTCTGGTATGTTGGGTCTTTGTTCTTGATGGTTTCAAAGAACATCTTTATTTCTGCCATTATTTTGTTATGTACCCAGTAGTCATTCAGGAGCAGGTTGTCCAGTTTCCATGTAGTTGAGTGGTTTTGAGTGAGTTTCTTAATCGTGAGTTCTAGTTTGATTGCACTGTGGTCTGAGAGACAGTTTGTTATAATTTCTGTTCTTTTACATTTGCTGAGGAGAGCTTTACTTCCAACTATGTGGTCAGTTTTGGAATAGGTGTGGTGTGGTGCTGAAAAAAATGTATATTCTGTTGATTTGGTGTGGAGAGTTCTGTAGATGTCTATTAGGTCTGCTTGGTGAAGAGCTGAGTTCAATTCCTGGGTATCCTTGTTAACTTTCTGTCTCATTGATCTGTCTAATGTTGACAGTGGGGTGTTAAAGTCTCCCATTATTATTGTGTGGGAGTCTAAGTCTCTTTGTAGGTCACTCAGGACTTGGTTTATGAATCTGGGTGCTCCTGTATTGGGTGCATATATATTTAGGATAGTTAGCTCTTCTTGTTGAATTGATCCCTTTACCATTATGTAATGGCCTTCTTTGTCTCTTTTGATCTTTGTTGTTTTAAACTCTGTTTTATGAGAAACTAGGAATGCAACCCCTGCCTTTTTTTGTTTTCCATTTGCTTAGTAGATCTTCCTCCATCCCTTTATTTCGAGCCTATGTGTGTCTCTGCACGTGAGATGGGTTTCCTGAATACAGCACGCTGATGGGTCTTGACTCTTTATCCGATTTGCAAGTCTGTGTCTTTTAATTGGAGCATTTAGCCCATTTACATTTAAGGTTAGTATTGTTATGTGTGAATTTGATCCTGTCATGATGTTAGCTGGTTATTTTGCTCGTTAGTAGATGCAGTTTCTTCCTAGCCTCGATGGTCTTTACAATTTGGCATGTTTTTACAGTGGCTGGTACTGGTTGTTCCTTTCCATGTTTAGTGCTTCCTTCAGGAGCTCTTTTAGGGCAGGCCTGGTGGTGACAAAATCTCTCAGCATTTGCTTGTGTGTAAAGTATTTTATTTCTCCTTCACTTATGAAGCTTAGTTTGGCTGGATATGAAATTCTGGGTTGAAAATTCTTTTCTTTAAGAATGTTGAATATTGGCCCCCACTCTCTTCTGGCTTGTAGAGTTTCTGCCGACAGATCAGCTGTTAGTCTGATGGGCTTCCCTTTGTGGTTAACCCGACCTTTCTCTCTGGCTGCCCTTAACATTTTTTCCTTCATTTCAACTTGGTGAATCTGACAATTATGTGTCTTGGAGTTGCTCTTCTCGAGGAGTATCTTTGTGGCGTTCTCTGTATTTCCTGAATGTGAATGTTGGCCTGCCTTGCTAGACTGGGGAAGTTCTCCTGGATAATATACTGCAGAGTGTTTTCCAACTTGGTTTCATTCTCCCCGTCACTTTCAGGTACACCATTTAGATGTAGATTTGGTCTTTTCACATAGTCCCATATTTCTTGGAGACTTTGTTAATTTCTGTTTATTCTTTTTTCTCTAAATTTCTCTTTGTGCTTCATTTCATTCATTTTGTCTTCCATCGCTGATACTGTTTCTTCCAGTTGATTGCATCGGTTACTGAGGCTTCTGCTTTCTTCACGTAGTTCTTATGCCTTGGTTTTCAGCTCCATCAGGTCCTTTCAGGACTTCTCTGCATTGGTTATTCTAGTTAGCCATTCATCTCATTTTTTTTTCAAAGTTTTTAACTTCTTTGCCATTGGTTCGAACTTCCTCCTTTAGCTCAGAGTAGTTTGATCTTCTGAAGCCTTCCTCTCTCAACTCCTCAAAGTCATTCTCCATCCAGCTTTGTTCCGTTGCTGGTGATGAGCTGCATTCCTTTGGAGGAGGAGAGGCACTCTTATTTTTAGGGTTTCCGGCTTTTCTGCTCTTTATTTTCCCCATCTTTGTGGTTTTATCTACCTTTGGTCTTTGATCATGGTGAGGTACAGATGGGTTTTTGGTGTGGATGTCCTTTCTGTTTGTTAGTTTTCCTTCTAACAGTCAGGACCCTCAGCTGCAGGTCTTTTGGAGTTTACTGGAGGTCCACTCCAGACCCTGTTTGCCTGGGTATCAGCAGTGGTGGCTGCAGAACAGTGGATATTGGTGAGCCGCAAATGCTGCTGCCTGATCATTCATCTGGAAGTTTTGTCTCAGAGGAGTACCCAGCTGTGTGAGGTGTCAGTCCGTCCCTACTTGGGGGGTGCCTACCAGTTAGGCTACTCGGGGGTCAGGGACCCACTTGAGGCAGTCTGTCCGTTCTCAGATCTCCAGCTGCATGCTGGGAGAACCACTACTCCCTTTAAAGCTGTCAGCCAGGGACATTTAAGTCTGCAGAGGTTATTGCTGTCTTTTGTTTTTCTGTGCCCTGCACCCAGAGGTGGAGCCTACAGAGACAGGCAGGCCTCCTTGAGCTGTGGTGGGCTCCACCCAGTTCGAGCTTCTCCACTGCTTTGTTTACCTACTCAAGCCTGAGCAATGGTGGGCGCCCCTCCCTTAGCCTGGCTGCCGCCTTGCAGTTTGATCTCAGTCTGCTGTGCTAGCAGTGAGTGAGGCTCCGTGGGCATAGGACCCTCCGAGCCATGTGTGGGATATAATCTCCTGGTGTGCCGTTTGATAATCCTGTTGGAAAAGGGCAGTATTAGGGTGGGGGTGACCCGATTTTCCAGGTGCCGTTTGTAATCCCTTCCTTTGACTAGGAAAGGGAATTCCCTGAGCCCTTGCACTTCCCAGGTAAGGTGATGCCTCACCCTGCTTTGGCTCATGCACGGTGTGCTGCACCCACTGTCCGGCACTCCCAAGTGAGATGAACCCGGTACCTCAGTTGGAAATGCAGAAATCACCCATCTTCTGCATCGCTCACGCTGGGAGCTCTAGACTGGAGCTGTTCCTATTTGGCCATCTTGGCTCCACCCTCTGGGTTTACCAATTTTATAATTGATTTTAAAAAACCAGTTTCTGGTTTTGTTGGTTTTTCTCTACTGTAAGTTTGACTTTCTCTTTTGTTGATTTCAGCTCTCCTTTGTTATTCTTTCCTTTACATTTTCAATGTTTGATATACAGTTATTTTTTAAACTTATTGAGTGGAAGCTTAGATAATTGATTTTTCATATTTCTTCATTTCTAAAATTTGCATTTAAGGCTTCCCATTTCCCCCTAAACACTGCTTTAGGTGAATCACACAAGGTTGTTTTTTTTTTGAGACATAGTCTCACTCTGTTGCCCAGCTGGAGTGCAGTGGCACAATCTTGGCTCACTGCAGCCTCTGCCTTCCGAGTTCAAGTGATTCTCCTATCTCAGCCTCCTGAGTAGCTGGGACAATAGGTGCATGCCACCATGCCTGGCTAATTTTTGTTTTGTTTAAATGGAGTCTTGCTCTTGTCACCGAGGCTGGATTGCAGTGTGTGATCTCATGTGACTGCAACCTCTACCTCCCAGGTTCAAGCGATTCTCCTGTGTCAGCCTCCTGAGTAGCTGAGATTACAGGTGCCTGCCACCATGCTAGGCTAATTTTTGTATTTTTAGTAAAGACAGGGTTTCACCATGTTGGCTAGGCTGGTCTTGAACTCTTGACCTCAGTTAATCCACCCACCTCAGCCTCCCGAAGTGCTGGGATTCTAGGCATGAGCCATCGTGCCCGGCCATTTTTGTATTTTTAATAGAGTTGGGGTTTTATCATGTCGACCAGGCTGGTCTTGAACTCCTGACCTCAAAAAATCATACAAGTTTTGATTTGTGGTCTCTTTTTAATAATTCAATTTAAATATTTTAAAATTTTGGCTTCAAAGTTATTCTTTGACCATTACATTATTTACAGTGTATTTTAAAATTTTCGGTCAGTTAGGAATTTTCTAGTTGTCTTTTCTGATTTCTTGCTTAATTCTACTGTGGTCTGGGAACATACTCTGAACTATTTTGATCATAAAATTTGTTGCTTTATATTCAAGTTCATGGCCAATTTTGGTAAATGCGTCAAGAGGACAAGGTCTGGAATCAGACTGGCTGGCTTCACAGTTAGTCTCTGCTACTTTTAAGCTTTGTAATCTTTGTAAATTATTTAATAATATAGTGTCTTGGTTTTATTATATATGTAACAAATAAATTAATACTACCTACCTCGTTGGCTCATAATGATAACTACATGAAATGATATATGCTACATGCTTATGTTAGTTGCCTGGCTCATGATAAGCATTAAAAACATAGCCAATTTTTATTTCTCATGTTTACAGATAATTGAGGTTCTATGAATAACCTTATCTGAGTATGTTGAATTTTATAGTCAAATATATTTGTATGATATATATGTTGATTCTTAGCTTTATTATATTTTACATTGTAATTTCTGTTAAAAATTTTTATGTTTTACTATCTGGTTGTGTTTTGGTAGCTCTTGTGTATTTTTATTTTCATTTTTATAATTTAAAAGTGTAATAATTGTTTCCTTTTATTTTAAAAAATTTGTAACAGCAAGTATTGATAGCAGTGCTATGAAAGTACTGCTGAAAAGAACTTTCTAAGGTGATCAAAATGCTTTATACCTGTGCTATTCAATGCAATAGCCACTGAACACATGTTGCTATTGAGCACTTAGAATGTGGCTAGTGTGACTGAGGAACTGAATTTAAAACTTATTTCATTTTAATTAATTTAGATTTAAATACATGTGACTAATGGCTACTTGATTGGACAGCATAGACTTATCGTATACTCAGTTCTCTGTTTTATTAAGCAATATTCACCAACTCCCCTCTATAAATATACTTCGCCTTCCCTTCATCTCCCTGATTTTCTTCCTCTCTCCCCCTGTTCCCAATTTTACCTCATTATTTTTTCTTGGTCGTTTTGGTGTTACTTCTAATTTACTTAAATATAGTTATATCTTGATATGATAACAACTAGTGGCTATTGGCCATGTATTTCAGTTCTCTCATTCTGGACACATAATAAGATATCCTTTCCTGATAGCCTTGTGTTTCAGTGAGACCCTGTGTTGAATTCTAGCCATTGAGTTGTGAAGAGAAGTGACAATACTGGTATGAGGTCCTTTTCCTCTGCCATTAAATCTGTTGTGTTTCAGATTGTGGTTCTCTGTCAATCTGTGTTGGAGTAAAGATAATGTAGAGAAAAGCCACAGCTCGCCCATGATGGACATTTAACTTGAGTGTGAAACAAAACTGTTGTGTTAAGCCACTGACATTTGGAGATGGATTTTGCAATTTAACCTAGTTACTCTGTCTTTACTGGTATGCTGAATTACTTGATTGATCAACATAAAATCAATTGGCATTTCTATAAAAGATATCAACTCATTTGCCATGCATCAATCTTCTCTTTTTCAAACATTTGTTACAGTATTTGTAAATAATAATAATGGTAAAAGGTTTGTTTTGTTCTGTAACAACAATCTCCACAATTGTTTTATTCATAGTCATACAGTTAAATAAATGTATTTTGCCACAGTTTCTATATTTATATTTTAGTTAACAGAGATATGAAAGGATCCTCAGTCAGAAAGCAGTAAGAGTGACTTCGCTCTTTGCAATTGAGTGGTAATAAAATAATAATAAAAGGTGGTTAGAGCAGAACAACAAAATTGAGAAGCCATAAAGACAAAACATGGCAGTCTTCATCTAGTACTCTTCACAGGGGAGGATAACCTGCTAATAGTTTCAGGAAAGTTTCATCGAATTATATTTCTTGAATTCTTGAATGTTGCACTTATACATAAAAGACAGTTTGGCTTGATATAAAATTCTTGGCCCCTGCTTTTTTTCTTCAGGGACTTGGAGATGTTTTTCCATGTCATCTAGTTTTGTTTGTTTGTTTGTTTACATTTTTTAAAAATTTCCATAGGTTATTGGGGAACAGGTAGTATTTGGTTACATGAGTAAGTACTTTAGTGGTGATTGTGAGATTTTGGTGCACCCATTACCCGAGCAGTATACCCTGCACCCTATTTGTAGTATTTTATCCCTTACTCCCTTCCCACCCTTTCCCCCTGAATCTCCAAAGCCCATTGTGCCATTCTTATGCCTTTGCATCCTCATAGCTTAGCTCCCACTTATGATGAGAACATATGATGTTTGGTTTTCCATTCCTGAGTTACTTCACTTAGAATAATAGTCTCCAATCTCATCCAGGTCACTGTGAATGCCATTTTATGGCTGAGTAGTATTACATCTCATATACATATATATATACACACACACACACACACACACAGAGATACACACACACACACGCACCACCATTTCTTTATCCACTCATTGATTGATGGGCATTTGTGTTGTTTCCATGTTTTTGCAATTGTAAATTGTGCTGCCACAAATGTGTGTGCAAGTATCTTTTTTGTATAATAACTTCTTTTCCTCTGGATAGATACCATGTCATCTAGTTTTGAATGTTACTGTGGATCAGTCTAAAACTTCTGCTTGATTTTTTTTTGTTCTCAATAATTTGGTTTTGTGATTTTGTTTCCTGAACATCCAAAAAGTGCTTTCTTCATTTTTGAAGTCCAATAATTTTACTCATATACATTGATTGTTTTGTGTTGATTTTTCTGGGGTAAAATAAAACTTTTAACCTGTAGATCCAATTATTATGTTATTTCTGGGAAGTTTCATTGATTTATATCTTTGACTTTTAAGTTTTTGGATTCTATTAATTCAGTTACTCTCTTGGGATATTCCAGTTATATATGTATTGACTCTTCCATATCTATCACACTCTCTCTAATAACTGAGAACTCTTAATTTGAATTTTATTTTGTTAACTTTTCTCAGTAAATTCTTCATGAATCTCACTGTATTTTCAAAGTTACTCATTCCAATGAAAGCTTCAGTTCATCTTACTCCTCCACTCTTTTCTTCAGCTCTATCAGTTCCTGTTTTATTTCCTTTTGTATTTAAAGTGATTTGTCAGACTTCTTGTTTCATTAATTTCTTTAAGTTCATGGTAATAAAATTGGTCATGATTTTCATTTGCTTTTTTATCAATTTTGGATTTTTTTTTGCCATTTTTTTTGTTCTTTCCTTCTTTGTTCTTTGAGTGATAGCTTTCTTTTTAATGTTCAAGTTTTAGCTCAGATACAACTTCGTAATTTCTACCACATCATCCCTCATAATATTGTCATATCATGTATAATTGTGTTCTTGTTTTGTTTGTTTACTTGTTCATTATATGTCTTCCTAATATAATTAAAGATTATTATAGACAGGGACACTTCCTTTCACATTTAGCACTTCATTATAAAGCTTAATTTAGACAAATATATATCAGCAATGAATGAATATATATGTTCTCAGTCTCTTATGTTGAGACTGATTTTTGTGGAGAAGACTCATAGTATCTTCCAAACCATTGTTACAGATCTGAAGGATATAAAATAATCCACAAAACTGAGAAGTATTATTAACTGCTCATTTTTAAAGGTGGAAATTTTGCAAATAAATATAAATACGAAAATTTCAGTCAGAGACAAAAACATTGCACTAAGAGGAAATAATTAAACATTTGTGTGGAGCTCTAGTTAACATAAGTTTGCTATGGTAATTCCAGATACAATAGTTTTGCTCAAGGCATCCCAGAGTTACAACCTTGAAGACTAGTGGATTTCCCTTACCTACTCAAAGTTGAAAAAAAAAATAACAGCAGCTGTATTCCACAAAAAATGGAACTCAATATTGCATCTATGTTTTTCCATATGTCACTCTTTATTATCATAGAAATGTGAGCAAGACTTGCTTAGATAAAAGTAACACTTTTGGATTTTTACCACTTTAAAATACTGTGCTAACTACTTTCTTCCTCTCCTACTCCATTCCCTCCTCTTCTTCCTTCTCCTCTTTCTCCTTCCTCCTTTTTCTTTTTAAAAGATACATAATAGTTTAGTCTAATGGTATAGAAATTATTTACCGAAAACCTAAAAATTAGAATAAATGGGCTATTGTCACTTGACAGTTAATTAGTAAATAGTAGCATGCAATTTAGGTGTACTTTTGAATTAAAAGTTGATAAATGGCCTTTTTACTAGCTTAGAAGTTGCTGGGAGTTTTTACTCAAATTTCTTCCAAATAAACATTGATTTTCATGTATAGTTTGGCATCATTTGATTTTAATAATTAATAATCACTAGTAAGCAGGTTTCTTTTTAAGTAGGCTAAATAACTTGCTAGTTCAAGCATTAGTTCTTTTACTGTAAAAATAATCCCTATGAATTTTAAATGTTTTTATTTTAAATAGACAATAGCTTTTGGATATGTTTGTTACTTGAGGGCAGTGGCAGGAGTCATGGTTATGCTTTCTGTACCATAAAGTTCCCTTACAGGCTTCTTTCAATGAGAAAATCTTTCTGGCCTCTTTCCAATGATTTGCAAACTAATTTCCTTAGGGCTTATGCATTGTTTTATATGCTGCTAAATTCCCTGTATTGAAGAGATACAGCAATATTCAAGGCAGTTTTAGAAATGTACTTGCTAGTTTATTTTATAAAATTATTTTTCTAAATAATGCAGGTTTGTAAAAAAATACTCAAACATTTAAAAAGTATCTGTATTTAAAGATGTATGTAATGTTTTCAGATATTTATTAATCGAAGTTTTTGAACTGATTATCATAAGGGAACACTAGTGCCACATATGTGAGTATGGAACTTGATGCAGACTTTTATCTAAATTTTCCTTTTCTAGTAAGTGCTACTTTTTCATACAAGAACTCGTGCATGTAATTTTAGGAGAGTGGCTAGAACTCATCTATTTCCTAAGGGCTTAATAATGCTTAGTCTTCTGTATTGGTTGCCAATGTCTCCTAAGTATCTGGGTCAGTCTACCGGGAAGAGCATGAGGGCATGTTCCTTGGATATCTCTCAGATTTTATCTCCTACTCTTACCACTGGCATCATCAAAAATATTTCCTTTTGCAAATTCTAGAACTACTTTTGCTCTAGGTTTGAAATACATTAAGTATACCTATTATGACCCCAGAGATAATGGAGATAATGTCATAACCAGAGGTAAGTGCTGAAACTAATTTTTCTTTTGGGTAAACAAACAAAAAACAAAGAATCACACACATGCTCTTTTCCCTTTCAAGATTTTCCCAAGAACTTTTCATTGCAAATAGATTGCCCGTAGAGATAAATTAAGAAGCCTTATAAAACTGATGCTTAACCAAAGTTGTATATTTAATTTAAATAATTCAAAGGCAGAGGTATGTTTTTTAAATCATTAATCACAATTTGAACTTTAGTTCTAAAGACATGCAATCCATTGTTGCCCAATTAGCACTATAAATCTCAAGCACCTGTGAGTTTTAAAATTTGCTTTCTTCTCATTTCTTAAATATAACTGGGCTACCTTGAACCTCATCTTTTTAGGCATATGCAGAGAAGAATTTTAGCTTTCTCAGTGTACTTTGGATTCCAGCAGTCAATTTTTAAAAATTGGATATACTTAGTTGAATGGAATGTCAAGGAATAATTAGTCAAGATGGTAGTGCAAATCTACAAGCTACACACATTTTCACTGAGGAGGTCATATAATTACAAGGTTACATTTTGTATAGACTTTACCAGAATGATAGTGACTTCAAGGGTTAATTTTCATTCAGTACCATAGACATTTTTTCCTGCTTCTAAAAATGCCTGATTCATTCTTTTCTACTTTTAAGTTTCCCAAATGCCTAATTAACATTGTTGGCTGTCTTGTCCCTGTGCCGACTGATGGCTTTCTACTGCACGTGTTTTTTGCTGTGCTTTAATGCTTTCCTTAGTATGCTTGGTCCCTGCATGGGACACGTCAGAAGTCATGGGGAGCTGATGCTCACAGCAGTGGCCCTCAGCTCACGAAGCATGGTAGTTGGAGAATAAATACTGGCTTCCTCATCCTTTTGGTGATCAAGGGCTGAGGAGGGATCTTTTCACTCAGAGGTTCCCAGTGGAATTGAGACTCAGTCACCGACAATGATCTCCTGCATACTATCTTACTCTGTATTAATTTCCTTCCATTTCCTGTCTCTCTTTACCACTCCATTGTTGGTCTATTGGGATCAACTCCCTAATAAACCACTTACACTCACTCAAATCTTTATCTTATGGTCTATTTCTAGGATAACTAAATTTAAATCACTGTTTTTGATGGGTTACTTTTGAGAATGCTCAATACATTATAGTCAAGATCTACTGAATTCAAAACAAATCTTCATTTTCAATTAATAGCATTGATTTGAAATAGCTAGATATAAGTTATGATTTGCCAGATTCATCTCTTCAAAGGGTTCTTTTTTTGGAGCTCTTTTATTGTACAATATAAATTAATCCTAATGTAGCTTGTTACTTTGCAGCTCCAGATGTTAGGCTGATTAGGATCTCTGCATATTCATACCTTTACTCTCTTTTGGACAAAATAAATGATGAATTTGATTCACGCCTCTGCTATTGAAGCCCTTAAACACAAGAGCTGCAACACAAACACATACACACACACACACACACACACACGCACACACATGCATGTACATGCACATAACGGATATAGAGCAACACTTGATAGCATTTTATAGAGTTAATGGAAGACTATGTTCTATTTTTGAAAATGTGTATATATCAACTTGTAAATGAGTGGGCAAATGGTGTTTCTAATGTCTAATTCATACAGTTTAAGCCATGAGCTTGGGACAGACCAGATTCTCTTGATTTGTCCTCCAAAGGTTAGCAAAGGGTATAACTCAGATGTACATAAATTAATTTATATGACTTATCAACAACTCCCATTTCCACTCAGTAGCAAACACCAAACAGCACTCAACACAAAATAGCCCATATAAGATTACTCAGTCTTCTTCAGTGTAAAATAATTTGGTGGGGAGTGGGGAGATGCCTAGTCCTTCCCTTCATTCCATTTCTTCCCTTCTCCTTGAGTGCCTTTTGATACAAGGCAAAGTTCAGGTAATATTGTGATGGCAAGAGAGGTGTCTGGACCTCATGTAGGTTCTCACTGACTTTGGATTGGAGTGTGGCAGTTTGGTGTCTGCTTGAATGGCTCACCTCTGAGACTCAGTGCACCTTCTATCTGCTCTCTAACTGCTTTCCACTTCATTTCTTTTCCCCTCAACCCTCTGGAAAAAAAGTTGCTTCTTAAGTCTTAGCTACCTGGTAAATGTCCCCCACTCCCAACTCCTGATAACTCTTTAGGTCTAAATCTCTGCTGTGCCGCATGGAGGCAAGGGTGTGGGTGCCACATGGAGGCAGGGGTGTTGTTAACATGCCACGTTACTGTGGCTGCTCTGCTTTGCCCAATGGCTCTGAGACATTCTTCAGCTATAGTTCTAAATGGGAAGAAGTATATTCTCCTATGCATGCCATTTCTTACCTTCTCATTACCCTTTCTTGAATCTTTGCTCCAGGGTGGTGAGAACACCTGACTCCATCTCAGGGACCCAAGTAATGCTACCCTATTTTGATCTTCCCCAGAGTTCTGGAAGTCCTCCCCATATAGCAGGTTTCCTTTCTATTCCTGTGTGTCTGAGCCTTCCTTGATAGCCTTCCTTCTCTGTGTGCCGACGCTGAGAGTAAAAATTTAAGCTCTGACATCCACATTTTACTTCTGCAATATAAAAAGATTTTGGAAAAATAAATAAATAAATAAAAATAAAAATAAAAAGATTTTGGAATTTAGAAAACATATTCCTCCCAGCAAAGCTTGGTTCTTAAGACCGTCATCTAGCATGAAGCAGGAATAATTTAATTTTGAAGCTTAAAGTTGAATAATGACTTATTTGTTATAGGAAATATTCAACAAACCCCTGAAGTAATGAATATTACTTAATGGGTGAAGAGTCATGAGGAAGTGGATTTATGATGAATGAAAAATACATTGGTTTAATATTTTCAGAAGTATTATCTTGTTAAAAATGTTATTACAAACAGTGTGTCTTAAAATAGACTCTTATTCACATATCCACTGATGAATAACACAAATAAAGCAGAATATGTGAGGCTGGTGATGCTTGACTTTATAGGATTACATATCATATAAATTTTATGAATAAGAGATGCAAATTTATTTTTGTTTCTGCTAATCTTAGCTTTATTACTGTTGAAAGTATGACACACAAATTCACTCAAGTTTGGCCTCGAAAAATTTAAAAAATATTATTTTTAAATGAGTCCTACCTGCACCCACAACTATAATCATCACTTTCTAGTTTTGGTTGAAACAAGAGAATGAATCCACAAACAAGGGGGTATAATTTCTAAAATTTCATCCTCCTTAATACGTATATCTTCACTGGTACACATTCATGTTCATCTACCTGAAGTGGGTGCTGTTTAAACCAATTTGGCTATTGCAGTCCACAATTATCTCAGCCTGACTCACCGCTCCTGGAGTGAGGAATGAGGAAGTCAGAATCAGTCTGCCTCACAGACCGGAATCTATGGATGGAATCAGGTAATAGATGAGAGGGGTTATGCCACAGTGAATGCCTGCAGTCTGGTGAGGCACATGGAGGTTTGACAAGGAACTCATGTTTATCGAGCACCTCTTATCTGTCAAATGCTTTCAGATGAATAAGAAGAACATAATCATATCCTTAAAGACCAAGTATCCTTTTTAACTGGAGGCTGAAAATGTTAATGGAATGGAAGGAGAAGAGGGAGCTATCATTACTTGAGGATTTGCTACACAGGTGCCAGTCATACTTTACCTTAATTAATCCTCAAAGCAATCCTATACCAACCTTATTTTATAGATGAGAAAACTGGGATTCATAGAGTTAGTAGACTTTCTTAGTACCACATTGGTGGTAAGTGGCAGATACTGGGAGTGGAACCCACATCCATTTGGGTCTAAATCTCAGATCTTTTATACTATACCAAAATGAGTATAAAAAATGCATTTACCTTTTTTTCACCTGGCTAGTCTGGTGTTCTTTCCTAAGAAGTGAGTTAGTTAAGATGGTTCCTTAGTTCAAAGAGACAGACACCAAGATTATTTGTTGACGGAACATGTAGAGAACACTGAGACTGGGACCTTAATATCCCAGAATAAAGCCCTGAGAAGTTGTTACTAATGACTGATAGAGGAATCTAGAGGCTTTAGCATAAGTGTAAGAATTTGCTTTTTTTTTTTTTTGCATTATTGTGCCGTATCTGACAGTTTTTTATATTTCACATGGTACATTATCTATTTTGTACTCACTAATATCCATAATCAGAGCTTATTAGGCCTAAATCATTGCCCAGAGCAAACTCTTTCTTTTCTTTTCTCTTTTCTTTTCTTCTTTCTTTCTTTCTTTCTTCTTTCTTTCTTTCCTTTATTTCTTTTCTTTCTTTCTTCTTTTCTTTTCTTTCTTTTTTTTTTTTCCCCCTGAGATGGAGTCTTGCTGTGTTGCCCAGGCTGGAGTGCAGTGGTGTGATCTCAGCTCACTACAACCTCCACCTCCCTGGTTGAAACGATTCTCCTGCCTTAGCCTCCCGAGTAGCTGGGATTACAGGTGTGTGCTACCATGCCTGGCTAATTTTTGTATTTTTAGTAGAGATGGAGTTTCACCATGTTGGCCAGGCTGGTCTCAAATGGGCTGGTCTCGAACTCCTGACCTCATGATCCGCCCGCCTCAGCCTTCCAAAGTGCTGGGATTACAGGCGTGAGCCACCGTCCCTGGCTGCAAACCTGGTTTTTTATATGCCTTGGCAGTGCAGTTACTATGGGTATATTTTAAGAGTACTAGCAGAGATGATGATTTCCACATTTCAATATTATTTTCAATTTCTAATAAATTATAAATCATATTTCAAATCCATTAATTCAATAAGCAATTAATGAATCATTAATTTATAAATGGTACATTACCTGATTAAAGCAGAGAAAAGCCGTATACCTTCAGAAATGAGTAAGATTTGAATATTTAATTCTTTTGAGGATTAATTTAGAGATGTAAACTTAAGAGAATTTTCAAAAGATTTTCTGTCACATTTTCTATTTAGTTTGAAAATTATATATTTAGGCAGATAGGCTTTATGTTAGAAGATTATGGAGCAAGAATAGTAGGTCAAGAAAATGAGAAGAGTAATATAAGAGAAAATAAACCTCACAATTGATCCTACCTCAGACTAAGGAAAAACACTTTATATGCAGGCCACATTATCAGACTTACCTCTACCTCCCCTTCTCCCCCTAAAAACAAGAGAGAGAGAAAAATTCAGACAAAATTATAATGCACTCAACTTTTCTTTGATATTCAGAAAGACTCTTTTATTTAATTTTTAATTTTTTAATTTTAATTTTTGTGGGTACATAGTAGTTGTATATATTTTTGGGGTGCATGAGATGTTTTGATACAGGCATATGATGTGTAATAATTACCTCATGTAAAATGGGGTATCCATCCCCTCAAGCCTTTATTGTTTGTGTTACAAACAATCCAATTATACTCTTTTAATTATTTTAAAATGTACAATTAAATTATTATTGACTATAGTCACCCTGTTGTGCTATCAAATACCCCACCTCCCCCCACAGTCTCCCACTACCTTTCCCATACCCTGGTCAGAAAGAGTATTTTAGAATAGTTGATTACTATTCTAGTTTGGTAATTTCTCCTCAGCTGATCCCTTTGGCAGACTCTAAAAGGTATGTTTCTTTTTGTAACTTCTATGTCTAGGGTGGCACCTGGAAAAGGAGAATTAAACTTCTGGTTTATAACCTTACTTTGCTGCTTTACTGTAAAGTAACTTAGCTTTATTTACACCTGCCTTCCAAAAAATAAACACTCAGACAGTCCCGATGGCAAAAAACCAGAAGGAATCAGTAATTTACATATATCCAAAGGAGTCTGTCAAGATGGAAAGTGGAAGAAACGATTGACTATTTTATAGTGATTACCTTATTTTAACATGTATGAGACATCCATACTTTGATTGAATTTAGCTGATTCTATATTTGCTTTCAATTGTGTATTACTCAGGACTGGCACAGCGTCTCTTAAAAAAAATAGGAAGAAAGAAAAACAGAAAACAGAAAACTTTTAATAGAGTGAAAGAAATTCGCTCATCCTGAGCCCTTTCTTTGCTAGGAAATTTTCCAGTCCCTGTTACTTAATTTTTTAAATCTATTCACTATAAACAGGCCAGATAAAATAACACAACTTCCCACTCCATAAGAATAAAAATATGGCCATTTAACTTCTCCATGTTGTTCTCTAAATAATAGATTTCATTCATAAGCATGCCTGCAATTGAGTTATTCCAAAAAGTAGCTATAGATGTGTTATGATCAGTGTTGGAAAACTAGCCTCTGCTTTGCAGAAATACAGACCCCCGTACTTCTCCTTCAGCAGATTCATAGTACGTGCTGCTTTTTTTCATTTCCTAAGCTTCATCAGCTTTGCTCTCACACCCTTAAGTGATATTTTCCCAACCATAAATCTACTCATCTCAGCAGAAACAAGAACTATGTCTCCAACCACCACTCTCTTTTTCATATTGAAATTCTGTGTTTCTACCATTGTACCTCCAGGTACAACTCACAGGGAATCATTCTTCAGGTTTGATTATACTGTCAATTTAATCCCAAGATTTAGGCTATATTTTTACCCCTATCAAGAATCAGGACACCATTATCTGTATCTAGTTATTTTATTTAAAATTTATTTCCATTTCCACTCTTTTTTAACTTGAAAAAATTAACACATAATATTTGTACATATTGATGTGGTACATGTGGTATTTTGATACATGGGTACAGTGTGTAATGTTCAAGTTAGGGTATCTAGGATATTCATCACCCCAAACAGTTATCGTTTCTTTACGTTGGAAATATTTCAGATTTCTTCCATTAGTTATTAATAGTTATTTTAGAAATATTCTATAAATACACAATATATTGTTTTTAACTATAATCTCTTTACTCTGCTATCAACCAATAGGCCCAGCGCACTGGCTCACACCTGTAATCCCAGCACTTTGGGAGGCCGAGGTGGGCAGATCACCAAGTCAGGAGATTGAGACCATCCTGGCTAACACAGTGAAACCCCGTCTCTACTAAAAATACAAAAAAATTAGCCAGGCGTGGTGGCGGGTGCCTGTAGTCCCGGATACTCAGGAGGCTGAGGCAGAGAATGGCATAAACTTGGAAGGCAGAGCTTGCAGTGAGCTGAGATCGCGCCACTGCATTCCAGCCTGGGTGACAAAGTGAGACTCCGTCTCAAAAAAACAAAAAAACAAAAAACCAAAAAAACCCCACTAGCACTTATTCCTTCCATGTAAGTGTGTGTTTACGTGTTAACCAACGTTTCTTCACCTCCTGACCCTCACATTCCCAGTCTCTGGTATCTGTCATTCAACTTCCTCTACCTCCACAAGATATACATTTTTTTAAGCTCCCACATAATAATGAGAATATGCAATATTTTTATTTCTGTGCCTGGCTTATTTCCTCCTGTTCCATCTACATTGCAGCAAATGACAGGATTTCATTCTTTTTATGGCTGAATTAGTATTTCATTGCTCATATGTACCACATGTCCTTTATTCATTCATCTATTGATGGACACTTAGGTTGATTCCATATCTTGGCTGTTGTGAATAGTGCTGCAATAAATATGGAGGTACAGGTGTCTCTTTGATAACACTGATTTCCTTTCCCTGGAATAAACACCCAGAAGTGGGGTTGCTGGATGGTATGATAGCTCTATTTTTAGTTTTTTGAGAAACTTCAATACTGGTTTCCATAATGGCTGTATTAATTTACATTCCCAAAAACAGTGTATGAGTTCCTTTTTGCATCTTCAATAGCATTTGTTATTTTTGTCTTTTTTGATAATAGCCATTATAACTGCATCTCACCCACTCTTAATGAAATTTGTTATATCAATGGAGAATATACTTGAGACATAATAAATTATATTTTTCCTTTTCTTGCTTAAACTTTTTTTTAAGGGAAGGAACTTAGGGTTAGTTGTTAAATTTAAGAGAAAATATATAGGTTAATTAAAACTTATACAGAGAGTGAGAGAGACAGAGAGAGAGGAAGAGAGAACAAGAAATTAATGAATATAGTCAGGATGATAGAATTCTTTGTTTTCTTGCAATCATGAAATTAAGGTCTTCCAAGATCACAGTAGGAGTTTAGTCAAGTCAATAAAGATGGAATCTTAGAATGTACTACTCCTGGTGGGATATATATTATAGTAATGAGCTTAAAATGAGAAATTATTTACAAATAATATAAATAGTAGTGAAAGGCAGAATTAGTTCCATCAGTTCCCATTGAAAAGATATAGGGAGAAATTTGAGAGAGGTTTGTGCCAAAAATAACGTGGTGAGCCCATGAGTGGAAGAACTTGTGTTTCATAAAGAAGAGTTGACTGTACCCTAAAGCCAATCAAGATAAATTTTTAAGAGTTCTAACCTTCTCTTGACCCACTGATTTTGCTTGAAGTCTCTGTAAGTAATATATCATGTAGTTGTTTCCTTTCTGCATTGTTTCCTCTGTGCCACACAGTGGCATCTTCTAAGAGCCTTGGACTGGAGAATGGCTGAAGCTCACTCTGCTGGGGCCCCTGGCTAGCTTCGCAGGGAACTGGAACAACTCTAGCTGTTTGCTGTTTCATTTGCTGTTCTTTCCTTATTATCGTGGAGGACCAGTATTGCCTAGAACAGGAATAGAACAAAAATCTCTTCTTTCTTGGCTATTAGTTGTTTTTATTTGCAGAGGATTACTGGGAAAATTCACTAATCTTCAGGATATTACAAATGGTGTATTTGTAGAAGAGTTCAATCCAATCTGTCCTAATTTAAGAAGCAGCTTTATTTTTCACATTTGAAAGCTACTCAACTCTCATGGTGAATGAATTATTGTTTGTTTTTTGACTATGTACATTTATTTTGATTGTTAGGTCTTTGTGGTTTAACCATTGCTGTGTGGCATTGGCTGGAAATAATTTAGTGAATAAAAGAGGTTAGGAATAAATCAGAATTTTTTTTCTCTCTAATGGGACATAAATGGTTTTCCTTAATAAACAAAAGGTGAAAAGAAAATATTGCAAAACATAAGGTGACATGACAATATGCAAAATCCTGTTTATATGACACATTTCAGGCATACTTAAATCTAAATCTCCAGAGCAATTTAACTTAAATGATTTGACTTTTATCTAAGGGAATCACCCTATATTAATTCTTTTAGCTAGAGAAAGCAGGCACAGTCCTCCCCAATCATAGAGTACTTGTATTTATATTTATATATGAATGGGACAAGGTAGATATTCAGAAATATTACTTGAATAAGTGTTCTACCATACATTGTGGTTAACTGTAGCCAAAAATCAAAACAATAAAAATTAAATTTGGTGAACTAATGATTTCACTGAAAAAGAAATTAACTTCTTTAAAAATAATTTTTAAATGGAAAGGCTACAATATTCCAGTGTAGACACATCTAATTAACATTACCTATCTGTGTTTCTAATCATAAATCAATGACTTTATCTGATGTATGTTAAATTTGCTTAACAGAGTTGTGACTTCTCTGTAAAACAAGGACATCACATTGTTTTTCAGTTTGAGAGAGTATACTGTTTCATGAAATTTAAGCAGAGAGGTCACGGCAACTGTTGACAGAATGGCTGGTATCATTAGGTTTGTAACTATTCCCTACCTCCTCACTATACCCGTAAGACAGCACAACATGGTGGTGATTGCCACTGGGATGCTCCATAGTGGGGATATTCCAGAAAGTCTTACTCATTCACTCCCAACTTGCAGCCTCTTGAGAGTTCAGGGAAGGCAGAAACAAGAAAGTTGTCTATTACATAGGAGGAACAAGATTGCTTCCACTTGGCTGTAAGCTGAAGGCTCCAGAGTTCTGCCATATTAACTTTCCAGACGTAATCTAGCTGAATGCACTGTGGATTTCTTGGATATTGTTTCAGGCCTTCAGAATAAAGCTATAGATCTTTTCAGTTGCCTGACTAGTCAACTTTCTAGTCCAACACATAGCATAGTAGGCTTGGTCCTTCTATTGTCTTGCCTGAAAAGCTTAACATTGTAAGTAAGAGGCGATATCATGATACATTGAAATCTTTGACTTACAGCAGTGGCAGTCTGGTCTATGCAATAAAAATCTACAAACAGTATGTGTCTTGAGAACTTTCTATGTCCCGCCCAGCTAATCAATGCCCTGGATCTGCCATGTATAATCTACGTGACTTCATACCAATTGCTTTTCCTTTCAGATGCTTAATTTTCTCGTTGTATTAGGTAGACAGTAATACTACTATACTTCATTCTTCTCTTTCAATATACAGAGTACCTTCAATGTTCTAGGCTCATAATAGTGTACAAAACAGTACTCTTTCAAGGATCCTATAAACTAGTGAAAGAAGGCAGAAAAGAAAATAGACATGACACAGTGAAAAGTAGTGATTGATGAGTGTTATCAGCATTACTCTTTTCCCTGACTGCTAAAGAGTATTCTGGCTTTGATGCTCAATTCTTAGTTGCCTCCTCTGAATCCTCCAACCCACCCTTAGAAGAAGGCTTTAATATTGCAAGAGTCATTATTTTGACTTTGAAATAAAGAATCAGGAGAATACAGCAGAATATGGCAATAGAGGAGTCCACAGAGCAGGGCTAGAGCAGGGGATCTGGGGGAGACTGCCAGTGAGAAAGTAAGGTAAGAGGATAGGAAAAGAGTGTTTTTTTTTTTTTTAACAGAATTATGGTAGAAATTGTGGAATGATGATAGGCATGCCTCTGTTATGCCTGAGGTCCCACTAAAAGAGAGTTAGAAGTGAAAGAAAGAGTAAGCTCATAGCATAGTAAGAAGAAATGGAGGGGGATGTACCAGGAACTGAGGGATTTCAACCAATTTCTTGAGGGTAGAAAATGAATGAATGAGAGATTCCTGTTGTCTGATGAAAAATTGTGATGGAATCACAGTCCATAGTACACTGTGAAGAGTTGGAGAAAACATGTGCCAATCTACAAGGTGGAATACTGAAGAGATTCTGGGGTCAGAAGCAGTAGAAGTGAGATGTGAGGCTAAGACCGTGGTGTGTGTATATGTTTGAGTGGGAGAAGACCTGAAGATCCATAGGGGAACAATTTTGTCCTTGCTCCAGCTGCCTCCCCAATCTCATGTGCAGAATGATTGGAGCAGTGTTAAGCCTCAGGCAAAGGAGAATGAATTCTACTCTAAAGAAATAGAATTGGCTGGGTGCGGTGTCTCACACCTGTAATCCCAGCACTTTGGGAGGCCAAGGTGGGCGGATCATGAGGTTAGGAGATCGAGATCATCCCGGCTAACATGGTGAAACCCCTTCTCTACTAAAAATACAAAAAATTAGCTGGGCATGGTGGCATGTGCTTGTAATCCCAGCTACTGGGGAGGCTGAGGCAGGAGAATAGCTTGAACCTAGGAGGTGGATTTTGCAGTGAGCCGAGATTATGCCACTGCACTCCAGCCTGGGTGACAGAACGAGACTCCATCTCAATAAATAAATAAATAAATAAATAAATAAATAAATAAATAAATAGAATTACGTAACTATCTGTGTAGAACTCAGGCTGCTAGGACTTAGTGCTCCAGAATAAAGCTGTGTTCCTTTAGGCTTTCAAAGGGCCTGCCTGCTGACAGCTAAAACTCTGAATCTAGTGTTCTAATGGACACTTAAATGGTTAGAGCTTGTTATAATGCTACTGTTGGGTAAAGAGTAAGGGTGAGTAAAAAATATCTTATTAAGCAACAGGAGAAACCATACTAACTAGTCTCAGCCTTGTAGTTCCTCTTTCTTAAATAAAAATGTCTGGCTGGGCCTGGTGGCTCATACCTGTAATGCCAGCACTTTGAGAGGCCAAGGCAGGCAGATCATGATGTCAAGAGATCGAGACCATCCTGGCCAACATGGTGAAATACCAACTGTACTAAAAATACAAAAACAAGCTGGGCATGGTGGCATGTGCCTGTAGTCCCAGCTACTCAGGCAGGAGAATTGCTTGAACCTGGGAGGCAGAGGTTGCAGTGAGCCGAGATTACGCCACTGCAGTCCAGCCTAGGGACAGAGTTGAGACTCTGTCTCAAAAAAAAAAAAAAAAAAAAAAGTATACTTGGAGTCATGAGGGTAAAGAAGAACCAATTCTTTAAGTTTTAAAAAAAATAACCACAAGAAAAGGGAACCCTCGTACACTGCTAGTGGGAATGTAAATTAGTACAACCACTATGGAGAACAGTTTGAAGGTTCCTCAAAAAACTGAAAATAGAGGTACCATGCAACCCAGCAGTCCCACTGCTGCGAATATACTGGAAAGAAAGGAAATCAGTCTATCAAAGAGATATATGCACTCCTATGTTTGTTGCAGCACTGTTCACAGTAGCCAGGATTTGGAAGCAACCTAAGTGTCCATCAACAGGTGAATGGATATAGGAAATGTGCTACTTATACACAATGGAGTACTATTCAGCCATGAAAAAGAATGAGATTCTGTTATTGCAACAACTGACATGGAGGTCATTATGGATGAAACTGGAGGTCATTATGTTAAGTGAAATAAGCCAGGAACAGCAAGACGAACATCACATGTTTTCACTTATTTGTGTGATCTAAAAATAAAAAAAATTGAACTCAAAGAGATAGAGAATAGAAGAATGGTTACTAGAGGGTGCAAGGTAGTAGATGTGAGGCAGGGGAGAGGAGGAGATGGTGAATGGGTACCAAAAAACTAGAAAGACAGAATAAGACCTAGTACATGATACTACAAAAGGGGAAGTTACAGTCAATAATAACTTAATTGTTCATTTAAAAATAACTAAAAGAGTATAGATTGCTTGTAACACAAAAGATAAATGCTTGAGGGGATGAATACCCAATTTTCCATGATGTGATTATTATGCATTGCATGCCTGTACCAAAATATCTAATGTACCCCATGAGTTTATACACCGACTATGTACTCACACACACACAAAAAGAGAAACTAACCACAGGGAAACAAGAACACTTTAGGGAACAAAGAGAAGATAATTTTAAAGAAATATTCTCTAAAAGAGATTTGGGAAGAACAAAGGAAAATAAAAATGGAAAAAAGAAAGAAAAAGAAATGAAGGGAAGAGCTAAAGAAAAAGATATTTTTGAGATTGTAATAAAATTGTTTAAACAAAATGTACAGCCAAAGAGCCAGAAAACAAAATTTAGATAATTTCTAAGAATATAGAGTAAAACAAACCTAACCTATATATAAAGTGATGTGGTAGTTTACCATGTTGAAAAGTTGGAAAACTCTGATTGGGCAGTGGTAAAATGAAAATTAGTTTTTAACTAGTAATTAATGAATACCTACACTCTTTTAATATAGAATCATTTTTGGATGCGAAGATGAGGCTCATACTACACTTTTTCTGATTAGTGGAAAGGTGTTGCCCAGGCCATATTACCTGGGAATGTGGCTGTTGCTTTTGGACTTAAAAGGAAGTTGGCTTTGAAATCGTGATACATACTTTATGCTGCCAGAGACATGTTAGAGTACATATAGCTGGAAATGTAACCAGTGATGTCTTTACCAAATAGAGGTATTTCCACAAACAAGAAGCTTGAACGTGGATGATTGAGGTTATCAGTTCAGTTGCTCAAAGATGCTACCAAGCTTCCCAGGCTATACTCTCCTTCCATTTTTCCACTCTAAGCTGTTGCCTTTTTGTTCTTGCCCTTGTCATCTCATGGGGATGTCCTCACACAAATATCCCAACAAAAAAGACAGCTCTTGTTTTCCCAGAAGGAACCTCTTCTTAAACTCTCTGTTACATCTCCTTAGTCAGAATTGGTCTTGTGCCAATTCCAGACTACTAACTGGCAAAATCAAGTAAAATTTCTATGGCTATCATAGAGTTATTATTATTCATCCTCATGAATTATAATATATAATCCTCTCTCTCTCCTGAGACCACTAGTTAATTGTGATCTCTTTGTAGGGAAGAAGGGTCACCTATTGAGTAGGCAACAACTCAGGTCTGCCACAGGTGTATCCTACAAAATACTTAATTCTTGGACTAGATGTGGAGGGACTTAGTAAAAAGATAAGTGATTTAAAAAAGGGGGAAGCTGGCCGGGTGTGGTGGCTCACGCCTGTAATCCCAGCACTTTGGCAGGCTGAGGTGGGCGGATCACGAGGTCAGGAGATTGAGACCATCCTGGCTAACACAGTGAAACCCTGTCTCTACTAAAAATACAAAAAATTAGCCAGGCGTGGTGGTGGGCGCCTGTAGTCCCAGCTACTCGGGAGGCTGAGGCAGGAGAATGGCTTGAACCCGGGAGGCGGAGCTTGCAGTGAGCCAAGATCGCGCCACTGCACTCCAGCCTTGGTGACAGAGTGAGACTCTGTCTCAAAAAAAAAAAAACAAAAAAAACAAAAAGGGTGAGGGAAGCCAGGAAGGACCACAACATAAGAACTTAAAGAATTTCTAAATAGGAGAGTTGTAATAAAATATGTGTTTAAGTTTAGCTTGCTTATATATATTTGGAGTACAAAATTCTTACATAGTCTTATATAGACTAGTCTAATGTGTTCATATCTCTCTGGTCAAGAGTTCCACATGGCTGATAAATTCATGTCAAGGAAGAAGACTATAAAGAAAAGGCAAAGTTTGCAATCTCAGAGTCTTCACCTCATCACAGACTTCTGAAATCCTGGGTGGAAGTGATGAGGTTCCATGGAGGCATCTCCTGTTTAGTTTATCTCTAGCATTCCCTCCAATTCTTCCTCAAAGGAATCACAGAAGAATTTGTCTTGTTAGTTTCACCAACATGACTGTGACTTGGAAATCTGCAATTGTACAGAGGTTCTATCTTGCCTCTTGCCTCTCTCCTCTAAGAGAGACAGACATTTATTCCAGACAGACACATGAGGTTGACCTAATGACAATAGGTTCATTCATTTCCTAAATCACCCTAAGACACTTCAAAGACTAAACAGAATTCTTATTAGTTTGCACAGAGGGCCAGTTTTCTTCTTTAAAGTAGTCTGAGTAACCAGAGATGCTGCTGCTGCTGCTGCTACTGCTACTGATTAGGAAATAGGATGACATCACAGAATACTCCTTACTCTGGAGGAAAAAAAGTCTTAAATTTAGTCAACACTACTCTCTCTGTCTGCCTGTTCTTCACGTTGACATTTATCAAGCTGTGTTTTGCACAATGGTCATAATTTTTTAGACTAAAATTAAGTTTATAAGCAAGAATATGCATGAGATTTCAGAGGATTTTAAAGCCACTTTCTGTTCCATTTTAAATTAATATCAAGCGCTTTGGCTGGAATTACAGAAGGTGAAGAAAAGAAAACAAAGGCTGCCACTGAAAGTTTACCAGGACCATAAATTGGCAGAAATAAATATATACATTTAAGTGAACAAAAATTGTTATATTTTGGGTTCCTGTTTAATATACATAATTATTTCATGACTTTATTAATTTACATTAAAGAATGAGCAGGGAGACATAATTTTAGTTACAGTCGTAGCATTGGTGCCTGAACGGGAGAGGACAAGTAATGTACTGGAGTTGGCCTAGATTGTGGTGCTTGAACTTTAGGCTGCATTAGTATCATCTAGAGGACTTGTTAAAACCCAGATTGCTGGGGCCCCTGCCTCAAGTTTATGATCCAGTGAGTCTGGGCTTGGACCTAAGAATCTGCATTTTGACAAGTTTTCAGGTGTTGCTGATGCTGCTGGTCCAGGATCTGTACGTTGGGAACCACTGGCTTAAAGTAAAGAGTAGTATGATTGCATGACAGCAAAGCAAACCATGACCCCAATTTTAAGTTTGTTCTTTCCCTGCTCATTCACATGTCATTCACTCTGAGCTCCTTGAGGCCAGAACCAATGTGTTACTGTCCATTTTTCACTAGTGTTTACTAGAGTACCTGGCACATAGTAGACAATATATATTTACTGGAATATTGACACTGTTTGTTGACACCCTCTGTTGGCTCCATGGATGACTGATTAGTATTCTCTAAACATTTCTGTTCAAGACACTTCATCAATACAAAAATTCTTCAAGATCCAAATCAAAAAGATGTCTCAAGGGGACCGTGTCTTGTTGCAAGGATCACGTTATGCTTTCTCTGGTTTTGGGACAAATGATCATTGTTGTGGTTGAAGAGAAACAAAATACAACTAATAAGGAATTGTTTGAGTTTAGATAAAAATAATATTTGTAACTCCCAAAAACAATGGCACATGAATATCCCAACTATTTTCATAAGATATAACGAGCAGTAATCATTTAAACTTCTATATTTCAAGCAACTTCATTTTAGTGTATTTATTCATTTGTTCAATTGGCATTTATTAAACTGTTTCCAGATGGGTTATTCCTCCCTTATTCTTCCTTGGGACCAGATAACATCTCTATAGTAGCACTTCACACACATTTTTGAAAAAGAATGCTTTTCCATGGCTATTTCTCATAGTTGTCATGTAGGTGCCTTAGGTCTACATTTAAGGAATATCTGTCTAGATTGGGCTTGGTATTGAAAATACAAAAAATACCTATCACAGGGTCATTTCCATAGAAAACTTTTCAGTTGAGAAGATGAGACAAGAGTGTACATTAATGTACTCATTTAGAACCACAAACACTTGTAATAGTCTATAGAGTGTGTTACTGCTTCACTAGAAATTTCAAACTATTTGGAAAAAATATGTTAATCATACTGCAGGCAAGGACTGAGTGTCTCATGCAATCTTGTAAAATGCCCCATACATAGTAAATGCTCAGGGAGTCACTGCTGAACATAATGATACAATTTAATAAACATACAGAAGGCTTCTGAGGGCAGGGACCATATTATACTCATACGTACATCCTTTGCAACTTGCACTACACCTTGCATCTAGTTAGGCAGTCAGTATACCTGGGAGTTCTCAGGAGTGTTAACTTACTCAACTCCAAGGTGTTTTAGTTTTATAAATAATTCATTACTTTAAGAAAAATTCCTGGATTATAATCCTAAAATCAAAAGCTCTGCTCTGAGGTCTAGAAACTGTAGTGCTGAATTTAAAACAGTAACAGAAAAACTAAATAGGGAGGTTATAGTCTAAGCTGATATTAAAATAAGATGTGGTAAAATAAAATTATAGCTGAATAAGGGTACCAAGAATTCTAGCAGGTCAAATACTGCTCCCACGAATTATAGATGCTCTTGTCTGTAAAATGATCCCATGAATCTGCTGGGCTACTGTGCTAAACCTGGTCTTTCACTGAAAAAAATGGGCCTCCTTATACAGGAAAAAATTACAAGGATTTTAAGGAAATGAGCCCAAAGACAGGAACTTATTTTTCCCTCCTAACAACCAGAGGATTTGTGGATGCTTAACATAAACTACTGAAATGTTCAGTGGGTAATGTCTCTTGAAGAATTATTCTCCACAGCCATAGTTCATTAGTTTTGGCAGCATTCTATTCTCTGTTTAAGTTCAAGATAGGCTGGTGTGCAAGGAGTGGTGATATTGAGGAATGTTTTAAAAAATTCTGCCTCAAATTGCAAAATAACAGGAAAAACATATTTCATAATACATGTAATACATGTAAGTAACTAAAAATGTGCTGATGTATTAACACAAAAAACTCCTAAAATAAAATAAATGTGTTATATTCTTCATCTTACCATGGAGCCAAGATCATATAAAATTTGATATTCATAAATCATGATACTGAAAGAAGAATCAACTGTCCTTACTGATTTAATTTGCTTTATTTTCTGGCACTTACTTTTGGAGATACAGATGAGCTGGTGACAGTGTTGTAGGACTTTCTCCTTTATTCAGCTAAAAGCCAGGTTCTTGTCACATGGCCATGAGAGATTAGGCTTGCTGACACTTTGAAGGGTGAGAAAAATGGAATTTATTGGGCAAAAAGGAAGAAAAGGGAAACAGGGTCCTCTCAGCAGGGAGAGAGCCATGCTAGTATAGGCTTCCTGCCTCACAAATTGAATTCCAGTTTCCCTCCCAGAACAGGAGAGGCCAGGCTCCTCCCCTCTGCAAATGGTGTGAACTTCCCGAGGCTCCAACCCAGTGCGCATTCCTCTCAGTGTACAGGCAGGTTGGAGGTTCTCCGGTGATCCTTTTATACTTGGCTGTCTCAACAGCATGATTCTATAGGCTGGCATTTGGGACCTCTTTTGATTTGTGCCACTGATTTTGTATGATTTTATATAGTTTGCCCCATTAAATTTCTGAAAGTCTGGTCTCTCAGTATTAATACTTTCAGGGTGTGAATACTCTGGGATAAATGGGAAGGAGCCATTTATGTTTGGTGAAAAGAAAGAAGGTAGGAACTTTGGATACTTGGACTACACAATCAATTATACATTCCTAATGATATTGATTCTGACCTCATTCTTTCCTTTCTTCTTTTTTCTTCCTTTCTTTTTGATAGCATCTCACTCTGTCATCCAGGCTGGAGTGCAGCAATGTGATCATAGTTCACTGCAACCTCCAAGTCCTGGGCTCAAGTGATCCTCTTGGCTCAAGCCTCTTGAGTAGCTGGGACTACAGGTGTTCACCATGTAGTTTTGCTATGTTGCCCAGGCTGGTCTCAGATTCCTGTACTCGAGTGATCCTCCTGCTTTGGCCTCCCAAAGTGCTGGGATTACATGTATGAGCCACTTTGCCCAACCATTTTGTTCATTTTCTATCACATGAGACTCTCTCCTTCATTCTGAAGCAAACATAATGATGATATTGTTTAATGAATAAGCTTTGTGTACATATATCCTGTATAGTAACTATTATATAGAGTAATGCCATGGACTCTTTTTTATAATCATCTCAATATACATACATATTTTATCATACTTTAAGTTCTGGGGTACATGTGCAGAACGTGCAATTTTGTTACATAGGTATACACGTGCCATGGTGGTTTGCTGCACCCATCAACCTGTCACCTACATTAGGTATTTCTGCTAATGTTATCCCTCCCCTATCCCTCCATCCCCTGACAGGCCCCAGTGTGTGATGTTCCCCTCCCTATGTCCATGTGTTCTCATTGCTCACTTACAAGTGAGAACATGCAGTGTTTGGTTTTCTGTTCCTGTGTTAGTTTGCTGAGAATGATGGTTTCCATCTTCATCCATGTCCCTGCAAAGGACGTGAACTCATCCTTTTTTATGGCTGCATAGTATTCCATGGTGTATATGTGCCACATTTTCTTTATCCAGTCTATCGTTGATGGACATTTGGGTTGGTTCCAAGTCTTTGCTATTGTGAATAGTGCTGCAATAAACATACATGTGCATGTGTCTTTATGGTAGAATAATTTATAATCCTTTGGGTATATACCCAGTAGTGGGTAATCTTTTGGGTATACTACCCAGTAGTAGTGGTTCTTTGAAACCAATGAGAACGAAGATACAACATACCAGAATCTCTGGGACACATTTAAAGCAGTGTGTAGAGGGAAATTTATAGCACTAAATGCCCACAAGAGAAAGCAGGAAAGATCTAAAATTGACGCCCTAACATCAAAATTAAAAGAACTAGAGAAGCAACAGCAAACAAATTCATCTCAATATTTTTATCCATTTAAAAATCCACAGCTTGTCTTAATTTAAAAATATATTGCATGGAGGAATTTTTACAATGTAAGGGGTATGGAACTCATAGGGTATAACTGTTATTGCAAGTGGACTCAAATCCATATGAGTAACAAAGATTGACAGCAGTTTGAATAAATAGTATACCATAAAATAGAAAAATATAAAGTATTATCCAAATGCATGTGAATTTATTTTAATAAAATACAAGTAATTTTAAACATAAATTCTGGTCATTATATATTTTGTTATTTATGCACATTCAAAGTACAACTTTTCTATCATGTGGAAGCTTGAAGAACATTTTTTATGTGAAGAGGATTTATCATACTCTGAAATGCAATATACCATGGGGTAGGATAGGTTTGTCAGAAATAAACATGCATTCTTGCTACCATTCCCACCTCCCACACCCATAGCAGATGTTGCTTCTTTTTCTGGTAAGCTCAGACTCAGCTTCAGAATCCTTTTCTATACATGCTCCAGGTGGCCATTATCAATTAATTGATGATGGCATTAAAATCCAAACTTTTTGCATGTTGGTTCAAGGTTTCATAACCTCTTAAGGCTCAAGCCCAGCACCTGAGATCTTAAAGATGTACCTATAAACTCAGACCCCAAAGCAAAATAGATAAATTTTTAAAGCACACAGATTTCTCTTTCCTTAAAAATTTAAAAACCACGTGGAAGAATTTACAATAAAAGGAAGCAAATTTGACATAGTTTTACTTTTTCTATCCAACCTGGAACTATTAGTTCACTTGCCACTCAACCTGGACTCAACTAACTGATATTTACTTGATAATTTTCAACAACTACAAAGTCAGCACATTGACCTGAAGTAGGAAGACATGGCACATGTATACATATGTAACAAACCTGCACGTTGTGCACATGTACCCTAAAACTTAAAGTATAATAATAAAAAAAAATTTGAAATAATACAATTTTTTTAAAAAAAAGTAACATTGAATGTTTTCTATTTGTCAGAGAGCTGCATTTTAAAACATTTTATCTTTTTTCCTCACAACAACTTTTCTAGGGAGGAATAATAAATCTCAATTTTACTGTTGAGGAAATTGAGACCCTCGAAGATTAACTTACTTGCTGAAGTTGTGGAGTCTTTAACTGGCAGAGCCAAAATCCAAACAAATTTATAACTGCCTGGAAGGACCATGGTTGTTTCATGAAACTTTAAAGGTTTTATTTGTCCATTTGCTTGCACTTTGAATGTTTCCTCAATTGAGTTAGCAGATTCGGACTAAAGTAGATCTCTAGATTAGAACATCTGAATTGGTCCTACCAGTTCCTTCAGATCTTATCAGAAGGCAAGAAATTAAACTCTCCATTGTTGTAAATAATAATAATAATAATAATAATAATAAAATAATGCCAGGTAAAATAAAAATAATGTTCAACATAGGGCATTTTCTTTTCAAAGATTGTTTGACTATTTTTGCTTTATATAATTCTATTTAAAGCTTAGAATTATCATGTATACAAAATTAACACCTAGGAGAATTGACACATTTACCATGTTGAAGTTTCTGATACGTGGTCATTCACAGTCTTCTATCTATTTAGGTCTTCACTGATTTCTCTCAGTAATATTTTATGTTTTTTTATGCAAAGGGTTTGTATATTTGCTGTTAAATTTATTTCTAGATATTTAAAGCTTTTAATGCTATTAAAGTATATCTTTTACATTTTTATTTTCTAATTGTTAATTGTTCAAAAACTAATGTTTTATATCAGCTTTGTATCCAGCATGCTTGCTGAGTTCACTTATTAATTTCAGATTGTAAATTCTATTTAGATTTTCTACATAGAGAATCCTATAATTTGTGAATTATGACATGGTTACTTCTTTTCAAACCCTTCTGTTTCATTTTTTTTCTGGTACATGTCATAACTCAGTACCTCTAGTACTTAAAAAATTTTATTATAACTTGACAATTTATAATTATATATTTATAGGGCACAAAGTGATATGATTTATGGACACAATGTGGAATAATTAAGATAACATATCAATTTCCTCAAATGCTTATCTTTTTTTGTGATGAGAACATTTGAAATGTACTGTCTTAGCAATTTTGAAATGTACAATAAAATATTATTAACTATATTCGCCATGCTGTGCAATAGATCTCAGAAAAACTCACTTATTCCTCCACCAAAACTTTATAACTGTTGACTAACATCTCCCCATCAACCCCAACCCTGTAACTACCATTCTACATTGCTTCTAATATCCAGTGTTTTAAATTCCACATCTAAGTGAAAACATGTAGCATTTGTCTTTTTGTGCCTGGCTTATTTCATCTGGAAAAATCTTCCTTAGTTCCAACCATGTTGCCACAAATGAAAGATAATTTTCCATCTTTTTAAGAGTACTAAATGGGCAAAAACTGGAAGCATTCCCTTTGAAAACTGGCATGAGACAGGAATGCCCTCTCTTACCACTCCTATTCAACATAGTGTTGGAAGTTCTGGCCAGGGCAATTAGGCAGGAGAAGAAAATAAAGGGTATTCAATTAGGAAAAGAGGAAGTCAAATTGTCCCTGTTTGCAGACGACATGATTGTATATCTAGAAAACCCCATTGTCTCAGCCCAAAATCTCCTTAAGCTGATAAACAACTTCAGCAAAGTCTCAGGATACACAATCAATGTACAAAAATCACAAGCATTCTTATACACCAATAAAAGACAAACAGAGAGCCAAATCATGAGTGAACTCCCATTCACAATTGCTTCAAAGAGAATAAAATACCTAGGAATCCAACTTACAAGGGATGTGAAGGACCTCTTCAAGGAGAACTACAAACCACTGCTCAATGAAATAAAAGAGGATACAAACAAATGGAAGAACATTCCATGCTCATGGGTAGGAAGAATCAATATCGTGAAAATGGCCATACTGCCCAAGGTAATTTATAGATTCAATGCCATCCCCATCAAGCAACCAATGACTTTCTTCACAGAATTGGAAAAAACTACTTTAAAGTTCATATGGAACCAAAAAAGAGCCCACATCGCCAAGTCAATCCTAAGCCACAAGAACAAAGCCGGAGGCATCACACTACCTGACTTCAAACTATACTACAAGGCTACAGTAACCAAAACAGCATGGTACTGGTACCAAAACAGAGATATAGATCAATGGAACAGAACAGAGTCCTCAGAAATAACGCCGCATATCTAAAACTATCTGATCTTTGACAAACCTGAGAAAAACAAGCAATGGGGAAAGGATTCCCTATTTAATAAATGATGCTGGGAAAACTGACTAGCCATATGTAGAAAGCTGAAACTGGATCCCTTCCTTACACCTTATACAAAAATTAATTCAAGATGGATTAAAGACTTAAACGTTAGACCTAAAACCATAAAAACCCTAGAAGAAAACCTAGGCATTACCATTCAGGACATAGGCATGGGCAAGGACTTCATGTCTAAAACACCAAAAGCCAAATTTTGGCAACAAAAGCCAAAATTGACAAATGGGATCTAATTAAACTAAAGAGCTTCTGCACAGCAAAAGAAACTACCATCAGAGTGAACAGGCAACCTACAAAATGGGAGAAAATTTTCGCAACCTACTCATCTGACAAAGGGCTAATATCCAGAATCTACAATGAACTCAAACAAATTTACGAGAAAAAAAAACAACCCCATCAAAAAGTGGGCAAAGGATATGAACAGACACTTCTGAAAAGAAGACATTTATGCAGCCAAAAGACACATGAAAAAATGCTCATCATCACTGGCCATCAGAGAAATGCAAATCAAAACCACAATGAGATACCATCTCACACCAGTTAGAATGGCAATCATTAAAAAGTCAGGAAACAACAGGTGCTGGAGAGGATGTGGAGAAATAGGAACACTTTTACACTGTTGGTGGGACTGTAAACTAGTTCAACCATTGTGGAAGTCAGTGTGGCGATTCCTCAGGGATCTTGAACTGGAAATACCATTTGACCCAGCCATCCCATGACTGGGTATATACCCAAAGGACTATAAATCATGCTGCTATAAAGACACATGCACACGTATGTTTATTGCGGCACTATTGACAATAGCAAAGACTTGGAACCAACCCAAATGTCCAACAATGATAGACTGGATTAAGAAAATGTGGCACATATACACCATGGAATACCATGCAGCCATAAAAAATGATGAGTTCATGTCCTTTGTAGGGACATGGGTCAAGCTGGAAACCATCATTCTCAGTAAACTATCGCAAGGACAAAAAACCAAACACCACATGTTCTCACTCATAGATGGGAATTGAACAATGAGAACACATGGACGCAGGAAGGGGAGCATCACACTCTGGGGACTGTTGTGGGGTGAGGGGAAGGGGGAGGGATAGTATTAGGAGATATACCTAATGCTAAATGACGAGTTAATGGGTGCAGCACACCAGCATGGCACATGTATACATGTGTAACTAACCTGCACATTGTGCACATGTACCCTAAAACTTAAAGTATAATAAACACACACACACATACACACACACACACACACACACACACACACACACACACACACACAAAGAGTTTCAGGCTTTATCCATTTATCTGATGGTGGGCACTTAGGTGGCTATTGTGAATAATGCTGTAATGAGAATAAGAGTGCCAACATTTCTTTGTCACACTGATTTTAAATCTTTTGGTAGATACCCAGAAGTGGGATTGCTGGATCATATGATAATTCTATTTTTAACTTTTTGCAGAACCTCCATACAGTTTTCCACAATGGCTGTCCTAATTTACATTCCCACCAATAGTGTACAGGGTTCCCATTTCTCCACATCCTCATCAACACTTATCATTCATGTTTTTGATAACAGCCATTCTGACAGGTGTGAAGTGGTATCTTATTATGGTTTTAATTTGCATTCCCTAATGATTAGTGACATTGATAATTGTTTCATGTATCTGTTGGTCATGTATATGTTTTCTTTTGAAAAATGTCTACTCAGGTCTTATACACATTTTTAAATTGGGTTGTCTTCTTGTTTTCATGAATATTTAATAGTTTTTAATGTACAAGTCTTTCATCTCCTTGGTTAAATTTATTCCTAAGTATCCTGTGTTTTTTGGTAGCTATTGTAAATGGGATTATTTTCTTGATATCTTTTTATATAGTTTGTTGTTAGTATTCAGAAAAGCTACTGATTTCTGTGTGTTGATCTTGTATTCTGCAACTTTACTGTATTTGCTTATTAGTTCTAACAATTCTTTGGTGGAGTCGTTAGAGTTTTCTATATACAAGATCATGTTGTCAGCAGTGATAATTTCACTTCTTCCTTTTCAATTTGGATGCCTTTTATTTATGTCTGTAGCCTAATTGCTCTGGGAAGGGCTTCCAATACCATGTTGAAAAGAAGTGATAAAAGTGAGCATCCTTGTTTTTTTCCAGATTTTAAAGAAAAGACTTTCACTATTGAGTATAATGCTAGCTGTGAGCTTTACATATATAGCCTTTATTGCTCCACATGATTTTTAATAATATCAAGCATCTTGATCTTATTTCCATGTTTAGAGAGAAAACTTTTTAATATTTCGCCATTATTGTTCCTTGTAGACTTTATGTTGATACCCTTTGTTAGCTTAACAAACTTCACATTTTACTGTTTGTGAAGAGGTTTAAAATCCTTTTAGTATAAATGGGTGTGAAATTTTATAAATGCCTTTTTAATATCTGTTAAATTGATCATGTGAGTTTTTTTGTTGTTACCTTAGTGTGATAAATTGCATTGGCTGATTTTTTTTCATATCAAGCCATACCATTTTTAGAATAAACCATGCTTAGTTGTGATATACTATTATTTTTATTTGTTTTCAAGTTCGATGTCCTTTTTTCCTTTTAAATTTTCACACTTGTGTTCTCAAAATACATGATCTTTGCCTTTCCTTTATTATAATGTTCTTTCCAGGTTTTTGTACAAGATTACCCTCATCTCATGTAATGAGTCAGGAAGTCGTTTTTTCTTTTTTGTTCCCTGAAGAGCTTCTATTAAGATTGGTGTTATTATTTTTAAACATTTGGAAAATTTTGCTGGTGAATTTTAGCCACCGTTAGTAGAGGTTTCATTGTAAAAAGGTTTTTTTTATCTGCAATAAATATATATAGGACAATTTGGGTTTTCTGTATCTTCTTGTGTAGGGTTTGCTAAATTGTAATAGTTAAGCAATTTGCCCATTTTTGTGTGAATTTTTATACTTGGTAGATAAAGTTGTGCAGAATATTTTTATGGCCTTTTTAATATTTGCAGCATCTCTAGTAATGTCTTCTTTTTTATTCCTGATACTGGTAATTTGTATGTTCTCTTTCTTTTAAACAATAATAATGTACTAGTAGTTTATCAATTATTAGTCTTTTCCAAAACACAACCTGTGGCTTTGCTGATTTTTTTCTGTTTACATTTATTTTCCATTTTATTCATTTCTGCTCTTATCATTATTTCCTTTCTTTTAATTTATTTGAGTAATAGTCACATTTCGTTTCAAACTCCTTGAGATGGCTACTTAAATCAATGTTTTTAAGGCTTTTTCTCCTTATACATTTGGTGGTATAATTTTTTTTCTTGTAAGCAGACCAACAAAGTAATATGACATGTTTTTCTCATCAGTCAGTTCATAATATTTTATAATTTTTATTATGGTTTCTCCTTTGACTTAATGATAATTTAGAAGTGTGTTCCAGAAGTACTTTGAAGTATGTTTGCAGATGTATTTAGAAGATTTTTAGGGTTTTTTTTGTTATTAATTAAAATTTAATTTCATGGTGGTCAGAAAAATACTTTAAATTATTTCAACTATTTAAAATTATTATGACCTTTTCCCTATGGTCCAGCACATTGTCAATAATGGTAAGCTTTTAAAATGCAGTTGAAAAGAATGTGTATTCTGTTGTCAACGTAGTGTTTCATATATGTTAATTAGGTCAAGTTTGTTAATCCCATTATTCAGACTGATTTTATCTTCACAGATTTTTTTTTGTTTTATTGCTTTGTGAGAGAATTGTGTTAAAATTTTCTATTAAGTGTGTGTATTTGTCCATCTTTTGCTTTTAGTTCTATGAAATTTTACTGTGGTACAATTTGCTTCACATGTTTTGAAATTTAGAATTGTTATATTTTCCTGGTATTTTGACCCTTTTGTCATTTTGACAAGTTTTTAGGCTCTAGAAATGTCTTTTGCTTCTGTATTTTTAGAAGTGCTACAAGAGCTTTTTTTTTTTAAGTTAGTGTTTGTGTTGCATATATTTATTTCTGCCTCTTTAGTTTTCAGCTTTTTTGTTCATGTTTTAAAGTAACACACAATTGTTTCTAGTGTGGTCTGAAAATCTGTGTCTTTTAATCAGAACATCTAATCTAGATCATTTACAGTTGAGGCAATTACTGGTATTTTGGGGCATATGTCTACTGTCCAACAGTTTGGTTTCTATCTGTTCCACTTTTATATGTTCTTCTTTTTCACTCTTTATAAACTTTGCTTTTATTACATATTATTTTTATTTCCATTCCCCCCACCCCATTATGCATTCTGTTACTACTTTCTTTTGCTTTGATTTTATTCTTTTTCTTTTTTTTACTTTAGAGGTTACAAGATGAATCCTGAACTTTATTTAGAGTTTAATGTAAATGAATACTTTTACCACTTCCTAGATAATGCTAAAACCTCAAATCCTTCTGTCACCATTTACCTGTACTGACTTTTAAAATTACTTTTTTGGGGCTGGGCGTGGTGGCTCATGCCTGTAATCCCAGCACTTTTGGAGGCTAAGGAGGGCGGATCACCTGAGGTCAGGAGTTTGAGACCAGCCTGGCCAACATGGTGAAACACTGTCTCTACTAAAAATACAAAATTATCTGGGCATGGTGGTACATACCTGCAATCCCAATCACTTGGGAGGCAGAGGTAGGAGAATTGTTTGAACCCAGAAGGCAGAGGTTACAGTGAGCCAAGATCATGCCACTGCACTCCAGCCTGGGTGACAGAGTGAGACTCTGTCTCAAAAGCAAAAAAATTATTATCTTGAATTTTAGTTATATATACTTTAAATATCACCAAAATTATTACTATTTTGTATGATCAGTATTCATTAAGATTTATGCATAATTTTGCCTCTTCTGTTTGTCTTTTCTATAATTTAACATTTTATATTGGATCAGGACCATTTTCTGTTATTCTTCTGCTGAAAAAACTCCCTTCAGTATTTTTAAAGTGCATTTATACACTTATCTTGACAAATTCTCTTTTTTTCTGTCAAGAAATGTCTTTATTTTGCCTTCCCTTTTAAAGGATATTATTGTGGCAGTTTATTCTCTTTCAGTACTGTAGAGAAATCATGCCACTATCCTGTAGCTTCCATCATTTCTATTGAAGAAAATATGTCTTTTATTCAGTGGCTGATTCGAATATTGACTATTTCTGGTATTCAGTAGTTTTATTATGATGTTGCTAAGTGCATTTTGTTGTTGTTGTTATATGATCTTATGTGTGAGATCATACTGATTCTTCAATCTGTAACTTGACATCTATTAGCAGTTTAGGAAAAATAACAGCCTGTATCTCTTCATACATGCTTTTGCAGCATTCTCTCTCTTTCTCCCATCTAGATTCCAGTTTATGAGATTTAAAAGTTTGTATTACGTTCCATATGTCTTTCATGCTTGATTTTTTATCAGTTTTAAATTTTATGCTTCAGTTTTTATATTTTCTACTGACCTATCTTCGAGATTGCAAAGTCTCTTCAGTTGAGTTCTGTCTTCTGTTAAACTTGTTATTGATTTTTAAAATTTTAGTTATTATATTTTTCTGCTCTGCAATTTCCATTTGAAACTCTTTATCATGTCATTTATTTTTTTGAATACATTAATAATCACAATTATCTTAAAGTCAATGGCAAATAACTTCAATATTTGGGTCAACTGTGTATCTAGTTCTATTTTCAGTTTTTTTTCTTAGTCTTGCTTCTTGAATTTTAGAGGCACTGAGAAGATTCTTCCAACTTCTGCTGGTAGCAGAGGGATAGATTATCTTAACTCAATGAGAACTTGAGCCAACTTAATTTTTTTTTTTGCAATTTTTGTATGAAATTCCTTCTTTGACTCCTAGGATGAAGCCCTTCAATATTCCAACTAAGAGCCTAAGGTATTTTCCAGGCATCTTTTCCTCAATAAGCCCTGAACTGCAATTTTTTATCTCCAATACCCTGAGAATGTCAAAAACTCCATCGTAGTTTTTAGCTGTTTATTCGTTCTGGTTGATAGCCACATTAGTAAGTTTTCATGCTGCTGATAAAGACATACTGAAACTGGGAACAAAAAGAGGTTTAATTGGACTTAAAGTTTCACATGGCTGGGGATGCCTCAGGATCATGGCGGGAGGTGAAAGGCACTTCTTACCTGGCAGCAGGAAGAGAAAAATGAGGAAGAAGCAAAAGCAGAAACCCCTAATCAACCCATCAGATCTTGTGAGACTTATTCTCACAATTCTTATTGTCATGAGAATAGCACAGGAAAGACCAGCCCCCATGATTCAATTAATTCCCCTGGGTCCCTCCCACAATATGTGGGAATCCAAATCTCATGTACTCACATTGCAAAACCAATCATGCCTTCCTAACAGTGAAAAGTCTTAACTCATTTCAGCATTAACCCAAAAGTCCACAGTCCAAAGTCTCATCCAAGACAAGGAATGTCCCTTCTGCCTATAAGCCTGTAAAATCAAAAGCAAGCTAGTTACTTCCTAGATACAATAAGGGTACAGGTATTGGGTAAATACAGCCATTCTGAATAGGAGAAATTGGCCAAAAGAAAGGAGTTACAGGGCCCATGCAAGTCCGAAATCCAGCAGGGCAGTCAAATTTTAAAGCTCCAAAATAATCTCCTGTGAGACCCAGATCTCACATCTGGGTCATGCTGATGCACGAGGTGGGTTCCCCATGGTCTTGGGCAGCTCCACCCCTGTGGCTTTGCAGGGTACGTTCTCCCTCATGGCTGCTTTCATGGGCTGGCCTTGAGTGTCTGTGGCTTTTCCAGGCACAAGGTGCAAGCTGTTGGTTGATCCACCATTCTGGGGTCTGGAGGATGGTGGCCTTCTTCTCACAGCTCCATTAGGTAGTGCACCAGTAGGGACTCTGTGTGGGGGCTCCAACCTCACATTTCCTTTCTGCAGTGCCCTAGCAGAAGTTCTCCATGAGGGCCCTGCTCCTGCAGCAAACTTTTGCCTGGGAATCCAGGCATTTCCATACACCTTCTGACATCTAGGAAGGGGTTCCCAAACCTCAATTCTTGACTTCTGTGCACCTGCAGACTCAATACCATGTGGAAGCTGCCAAGGCTTGGGGCTTTCACCCTCTGAGGCCACAGCCTGAGCTCTATGTTGGCCCCTTTCAGCCATGGCTGGAGCTGCTGGGACACAGAGCACCAAGTCCCTAGGCTGCACACAGCATGGAACCCTGTGCCTGGCCCATGAAACCACTTTTTCCTCCTGGGCCTCCAGGCCTGTGATGGGAGGGGCTGCTGTGAAGGTCTCTGACATGGCCTGGAGACATTTTCCCCATGGTCTTGGGGATTAATATTAGGCTCCTTGCTACTTACTCAAACTTCTGCAGCTGGCTTGAATTTCTCAAAAAATGAGTTTTTCTTTTCTACTGCATTGTCAGGCTGCAAATTTTCTGAACTTTTATGCTCTGTTTCCCTTTTAAAATGGAATGCTTTTAACAGCACCCAAGTCACCTTTTGAATGCTTTGCTACTTAGAAATTTCTTCCTCCAGATACCCTAAATTGTCTCTTTCAACTTCAAAGTTCCACAGATCCCTAGGGCAGGGGCAAAATGCTGCCAGTCTCTGCTAAAACATAACAAGAGTCACCTTTGTTCCAGTTTCCAACAAGTTCCTCATCTCCATCGGAGACCACCTGTGCTTGGACCTTATTATTCATATCACTATCAGCATTTTTGTCAAAGTCATTCAACACGTCTCTAGGAGGTTCCAAACTTTCCCACATTTTCCCGTCTTCTTCTGAGCCCTCCAAATGATTCCAACCTCTGCCTGTTACCCAGTTCCAAAGTCACTTCCACATTTTTAGGTATCTTTTCAGTTCCACCCCACTCTACTGGTACCAATTTACTGTATTAGTCCATTTTCATGCTGCTGATAAAGACATACCTGAGACTGGGAATAAAAAGAGGTTTAATTGGATTTACAGTTCTACATGGCTGGGGAGGCCTCAGAATCATGGCAGGAGGTGAAAAGCACTTCTTACATAGTGGCGGCAAGAGAAAAATGAGGAAGAAGCAAAAGTGGAAACCCCTGATAAACCCAACGGATCTCGTGAGACTTATTCACTATCATGAGAATAGCACAGGAAAGACCGGCCCCCATGATTCAGTTACTTCCCCCGGTCCCTCCCATAACATGTGGGAGTTCTGGGAGATACAGTTCAGGTTGAGATTTGAGGGGAGACACAGCCAAACCTTATGAATAGCCTTTTGTATTATGTAGCCTAATCAGCATATACGTTGAGTGATAACTGGTGTTCAGCATTGGTTATAATTTTCTGTGTTTTCCTTCTTTCTGGTGTTCCTTATTTCCTCACATCCTGGCTTCCTTAGCAGCCCCAAATCTTAAATCCTTTGTCTGTATCCCTACTAATTTAATTAAAACTCTAATAACTTCTTTGCTGCTTCTTGTTTTCTAAGTCTGATGCATGTTTCTGAGAATTGGCAAATGCTCTGAGAGAAAAAGTGGCATGAAGAAAATTATGTTTATATCAGTTTGCTTCTCCTCTTTCTGCAATGTAGACTCTCAAGTCCTGGTTGATTCATTATCTCTCTGATTGTTTCAAATAGAGTTTCTTTTTGTATTTTGTCCAGTTTTTCTAATTGTTCTTAATGGAAGCATTGGTCTCCTGCAAGCCACTCTGTCAAGCAAAAAGCAGATGTCTGTGTAGTTGCATTTTCTTTTCTATATATGATTGTTAACCATTGAGTTGTGAAGATTTATTTGTTACTTAACACTCTGGACCTTAGAACTTGCAAATGGTCTTCTGGGAGTAACAGCCAATAATACTTTATGGAACTAACCCTATAACAGCAGATTTTCCTATCTAAGAGTGCCCTTATGGAGGCAAGAAGGGGCAAAAGGAAGGCAAATATTACCTCATGATATAGGCAAAAAGGGGAAAGTTTGCTTTTGCAACCTCCTGTCTTTACCTTCTATGCTGCTGTTTCCCAAACTAAGTAACCCAGTGTCATCTTCTCCAAATTTGCCTTCCAGGACATGGCCCTAGTTTTGCTTCTGAGAACATATGTTAACATTTTGATTTATATACAGTGTCTTCCAAAATATACCAGTTACATCAGTTACAGTGTGAAGGAGGACTCCTGTAGTTAGGCAATGTGGTCCTATTCTGGAGCAAAGTGCCTTGCTTAGATCATCTACTAGCACAGTGTTCCATGCTCCATACTATGCTCCTTTAGGTAACTCTTTCCTTTTTCTCCCCATGTTGCTGTCTGTCTTTTGCCTCTTGTTTGCAGATGACTCAAAGTTTAACTTCTATAGCTAATATATAATGTAAACTTAAAAGTTTAGTATTTTGCTCTTCTCAATTTACTTTTCATTTTTAGAGTTCCACTGATTATTAAAAAGTTTCCAAGGAATGACTTTCACGTTTTCAGAATTTTTTCTGCACACTTACGGGAAAAAATAGAGGAGTTAGTTTGAATTTGGATGGTGAATATGTAATCATGTTGGCAATCAATCACATCACATATGTCTAAGAATTAGCAAGAAAATAGGTAAATTAAGTGTTTCATAGTTTGGCAAATTTTATTTATTTCTCTTAGGTTCTTAAATGATCCAAGCCCCATATTCAGTTGTATTTGAATTTAGGAATTTTCAAGTATGTATGATAATATTTAGATTAAGTCATATTTGTATTGTATTGGCCATAATAAAATATCTTTATTTTTAATATTTTGCAGCACATTTTTCAATGTTTGTGATATATTACATTATTCCAGTCAAATTTTGAACCACTTTTCCATCTATATCCCAGTACTTAATTATTCAGTATCAGAAATTCAATTTAATTACTGTACAAGGTAAAATTGAATTGCATACCTCATGAAGAGCCTATTATGAATGTCTTATTGCATTGAAAAAAATGAATAACCTTGTAATAAATTTTGATGGCTTCCATGAAGAATCATTTAGAATGATTTAAAAAAAAACAGTTGCATACCACATGCATACTTTATCTGGCTATTTATATGAATGACAAAGGAGAGAAAGCAGTGTCATCAGAAGGATATAGGCACATGTCTTCTGGTTAATTTGGAAATATTATGGGCCTTAATGTGCTAACATGGGAAGGTGTCGAATATCAGGAGAAAGAGTGCTGAGGTCTACCCCACTTTTCAGAAGGCCAGTTTTCTGCAGAAATGGAATGAGGAGATACACACCCTTTGATGCATACTCTTTTACAAAAATGTTTTAAATGATAATAGATTCAGAATATTACTTATCAGATGATGAATGTGGCACGTGATTTATTACATATAACATAAAGAATTATCATAGCATGGTAAGTTGTTGAAAGGTGAAGTATAATGAAGGTCAAGAAATAGAGCTTTGCCCGCAACTCCAGAAGCTTTCCACTTTGCCTATCCCGTATTTCTTTCATAAAGGCAACTACTATTCTGATAATCTTTTTTATGATAATGATTTTCTTACATTCCTTTAAATATTTTTCACTCAAGCCTGTATCTCTGAACACTGTAATTTAATTTTGCCTATTTAGTAAAAGTATTTTAGAAGTCTTTCTCAATATAAATGTTCCCTTAAATCTCTTTTTGTGCCCTTGCTCTTTATTCACAGAATTACCCAGGTTCTTTGACCTGTAGAGATCTGAATTTTGCTAATTACATTGATGTATCCTTTTTGTGGGAGTATTAATTACTTCCTTGGGAGCTGTTAGGCAATTTGCAAGTGCTGTGAACCTTGAGCTAATAAGAGAGGCCATTCATCATTCACTGGTATCTGCACATGTCCTTTCTAAGCTGATGAACACCTTTTTGCACCATCTTTAAAAAGGAGCTTGTGTGCTTCAGATGGGGAGTTTGTGCAAAGCTTTTCAGTAATGCTGTTGAGAGGTAATTATAAATAAATATGCTCAATGCAGTTTTCGGGTTAAAAGATGAAGATATGTGTGCTTATGTACACGGGCTTGATTTTCTGACTCTCTAACTGATTGTCTCACTGTATTACCTAGGGAGAAAAGAGGAGGTAGACCAACAGAGTGAATTTATATCTCTTAGCATAGCATTTTCCCACAATGTGTGTTGGAGAACACTAATGGCCCTTATATGTTAATACATTGTCCTTCCATAAAACACTTCTGCATTTAAATAAGCTGAGAAAATGCTAAGCCAGAGTGTTCATGAGCATATTAAAAATTACTGAAAAGTCTTGCATTAAATAAAATTGTTTAATTTTGGTTATTGTTCCCAAATCTCTTTGACCAGAGAAGGTTTTTGTTGTTGTTATTGTTGTTGTTTCCATTGATTATTTGACACTACCTTGTAATACATGTTTACTGTGGATACAATTGGAAAATTCTGATCAGGATTGCATTGCATCTGTGATAAAGTGGGGTAGTATAACCATTTGAACAATATTAAGTCTTCTGGTCCATGAGTATGGGATGTCTTTCTATTTATTTAGATCTTCTTTAATTTCTTTCAACAAAAGTTTGTACTTTTTAGAGTATAAATTTTGTACTTCTTTAATTAAATTTATGCCTACATATTCAATTCTTTTTGATGCTATTGTAAACAGAATTTTCTTAATTTTGTTGATTATAAATAATTAATGTGTAAAATTACAGTAGACATTTTTATGCTAATATTTTGTACCACAACTTAGTTGAACTTGTTTATTAGCTGTAATAATTCTTAGAAGATTACTTAGGATTTTTTATATACAAGATCAGGTCATCTGCTTATAGAATATTATTTCTTCCTTTCCAACCTGGATGCCATTCATTTTATTTTCTTGCCTAATTGCCCTGACTTTAGTACAATGTAGAGTAGAAGTGGTAAAGTAGACATCCTTGTCTTATTTCTGATCATAGAGGAAGAACATTCAGTCTTCACTATTAAGTATAATATTAGCTGGGATAAGTCCAATATGGTCATGGTATATAGTCCTTTTTATATGTTTCTGCATTTGGTTGCTAGATTTTTGTGGAAGAGTTTTGCCCCTATGTTCTCAAGAGATATTGGCTTGTAGTTTTGTTTTTTTGTCATGTCTTTGTCTGATTTGGGTCATTACAGGACCAGTGAATGAGCTGGGAAGTATTTGCTCCATTTTTATTTTTTGTGAATAATTAGTATTCTTTAACTATTTGGCAGAATTCACCAGTGAGGTCACCTGGGCTTGGGCTTTCCTTTGTGGATAGTTTTTTGTTTACTAATATAATTTTTTTATTTGTTGTAGAACCATTCAGATGATCTATTTTTTCTTTAGTCAATTTTGGTAGTTTATGTCTTTCTAGGAATTTTTCCATTTCATCTAATTTATGGGCAAACATTTTTCATAGCATTCATTTGTAATCATTTTTATATCTGAAATGTTGGTAATAATGTCCTTTATTATCTTCCTGATTTTAGTAATTTAAGCCTTCTCTCTTGGTCAGTCTGGCTAATGATTTATCAGTTTAGTTGATCTTTTCAAATAAGCAATTCTTGGTTTTGCTAAAATTTTCTATTTTTTAAAAATTGCTATATAATAGGCTGGTAGTTTTAAAAAATTGCTATTTCTTTTATCTATGTATAATCTTTATTATTCTGCCATTTGAGTTATAGTTTGCACCCCAATGGCCAGTGTCTTAAGGTGGCATGTTATGCTACTGATTTGAAATCTTTATTATTTTTTAATAATAAATACATTTGCAACTGAAAATTACAGACATTTGCAACTGAAATTTTCTCTCTAAGCACTGTTTTAGAGCTGCATCCTATAAATTTTGGTATTCTGTGTTTTCATTTTCATTTGTCTCAAAGTACTATCTGATTCCCTTGTGATTTCTTCTCTGACCCATTATTTAAGAGTGTGTAGTTTAATTTTTATGCATTTCTACTATTGTTCCCTAATTTTATTCCATTGAGGTTGGATAATATTATCGAGATTTGTTTTAAGCGTTAGCATGTGATCTATTTTGGATAATGTTCCATGTGCACTTGAAAAGAATGTATATTCTGTTGTTACTGAGTGGAATGGTCTGTAGATGTCTGTTAGGTTCAGTTGGTTTATAGTGTTGTTGAAGTCTTCATTTCCTTGTTTATCTTCTGTGATTTTTTTCTATACATTATTTAAAGTGAAATATTGAAGTCTCCAACTAGAACTGTTGAATTGCTTCTTTCTCTCTACATTTCTGTAAGTTTTTGCTTCATGTATTTTGGTGCTCATTTATTAGGTACATATCTGTTTATAGTTGTTATATCTTCCTGATGGACTTACTCTTTATGATATATCTGTCTTTGTATCTAGTAACTTTTTTTTGTTTTAAAATCTATTTCATCTAATATTAGTATAGCCACTCTAACTTTGTTATGGTTTCTGTTTGCATGATATATCTTTTTCCATTTTAATCTGTTTGTATCTTTGAATTCATAGTATGCATCTTGTGTAGGAGTTCAGTCAGGGTGGTGGGAGAAATAATAAGAGAAAATTATAGGAAAAACGCAAACCTTCTTGGAAGGCCAGAAGGTTTTGCAAAAGCTTTAGGAAGGGGTTATGGCCGAAGACAGCCTGATCCTCTTACCTTTAGCTAATAGTGAAAAGCAAATAACAAGGGAATGTAGAGGAGTTTATCTAAATAGCTTGTTTACTCATGTTGTCCTAAGACTGACCTTTTATCATTCACGTGCAGGACTGCTCTCTCCAGGGAGGGTGACCATGTTAATTATCCACAAGTGTGTTGACTCAAAGCCTTTGTCATTAAATCTGTGCTAAATAAATGCCCATAGAACCAGCTGGTCAGAGCTGTGGCTGCTGACTCTTTACAGCACCCTCCTCAGTGTCTGTGGGTGGCCCAGTCCCCTAGCCCGCTTGTTCACTGGATAACTGTGTCTGAGTGCATTTGTTCATCTGTCGTTTGGCCAGGGTCTGTGGGTTGGACCCAGCAATCTTTGACACAGCACATAGTTGGATCTTGCTATTTTTAATACAGTTAATCTTTGCTTTCTGATTGGATTGTTTAACCTATGCACATGAATGTTCTCATTGATAAAGCTAGGTTTGTGTTTGCAATTTTACTTTTTGTTTTCTATATATCTCATGTCTTTTTTGTTCATTCCTCCTTTACTGCTTTCTGTGAATATTTTAAAATGTAACATTTTAATTTCTTTAGTAATTTTCCATAATATTTTTTTCTTTTACTGAGATGGAGTATCTCTCTGCTGTCCAGGCTGTTGTGCAGTGGTGCAATCTCAGCTCACTGCAACCTCTGCCTCCTTGGTTCAAGCAATTTTCCTGCCTCAGCCTCCTGAGTAGCTGGGACTACAGGCCTGTGCCACCATGCATGGCTAATTTTTTATTTTTAGTAGAGATGAAGGTGTCACCATGTTGGCTAGGCTGGTCTCGAACTCCTGACCTCAAGTGATCTGCCCGCTTTGGCCTTCCAAAGTGCTAGAATTACAGATGTGAGTTACCACACCCAGCCAATTCTCTTCAAAATATTTTTTAATTTTTTTCTCATTTGTTGCTGCAGGGCTTACCATATATATCTTAACTTGCCAGAATTGACTTCAGATTTCCATTAATTTAATTCCAGTGTGATATAGAAATAACACATGGACACAGGAAGGGGAACATCACACTCTGGGGAATGTTGTGGGGTGGGGGGAGGGGAGAGGGATAGCATTAGGAGATATAACTAATGCTAAATGACGAGTTAATGAGTGCAGCACACCAGCATGGCACGTGTATACATATGTAACTAACCTGCACATTAGGGTACATTGTGCACATGTACCCTAAAACTTAAAGTATAATAATAATAAAAAAAGAAATATTAATTCTATGTACTTCTATTTTATTTTCCTCCTTTTGTGCTATCATTGTCATAAATACTGCATCTGTATGTTTCAAACCCAACAATACATTGTTACAATTTTTGCTTTGTATAATTTTATGTATGTTGAGGAAGCTGAGAGAAGATAGGAAAGCAAGTATGTATTTATGATATTTGTTGTATTAATTATCATATTTACCTCTTTTGGTTTTCTTCATTTGTTCCTGTGGTTTTAAGTTATTACCTGGTATCATTTCCTTAGTCCAATTAAGCTTTTGTCCTATCTTCTTTTTGTTGTTATTGGCAAATATATAATATTTCTACACATTATAGGCCCAACAATACAACTATATACATGTTGTTGAAGAAAATTGCTTTTAAAATCAGTTAGGAGATGAAAGAAGAAGAAATATGCATTTATTCTCTCTTTGACAGCTATGTAGTTACATTTACTTTTTTTTCTGTGTGTTTGACTTACTCTTTGGGGGTAATTTGCTTTCAGCTTGAAAAACTTCCTTTAGTACTTCTTGTAAGGCAAGAACCCAATGTCTTGTGTCTGCTAACAACACAAATTCTCTGTTTCTATTGTTCTAGAATGTCTTTTTATTTTGCCTTATTTTTGAAATGTACATTTACTGGATTTATGATTCTTGGTCGATAGCTTTTTTTCTTTGAACACTTTAAATGTTACTCTCAGAAAAATGTTCATTTTTGTGATAAGTCAGCTACTGATTTTATTGGAGTCCCATTGTAAGTGATAAATCATTTTTTTCTCTCGATGCTTTCAAGATTTTCTTCTTGTCTTTGGCTTTCTACATTTTACTATGAATTGTCTGTGTTGATCTCTTTGTGTTAATTTTACTTGAATTTCATTGAACTTTTTGAATATGTAAATTAATGCTTTTCATTATATTTGGGACATTTCTAGCCAATTCTTCTTCAAGTATTTTTTTCTTTTTTCTCTCTCTTCTCTCCTATGATACTCAGTTATGTATACATTGATGAGTTCAATGGTAAGCATTTTTCTTAGGCTCTGTTTATTTTTCTTCATTTTCTTTCCTCTCTGTTTTTTGGATTACAGAATCTTTACTAATCTATCTTGAAGTTTGCTAATTCTTCTACCAGTTCAAGTCTACTGTTGAGTCCCTCTAGTGAATTTTTCATTTCAGTTATTGTATTTTTCATCGCCAAAATTTCCATTTGGTTCTTTTTATAATTTCTGTCTCTATATTGACATCTATTTGGTCAGGCATTGTCTTCATATATTTCTTTACTTTTTAAATCTTGACTTCCTTTAGGTCTTTGAACACATTTATAATGGCTACTTTGAAGTCTTTGTCAATTAAATCTGTCATTGCGTTGCTCTCATAGACAGTTTCCATTGCTTGCTATTTTCCCCGTGTAGTGGTCACATTTTCCTGTTTCTTTGCATGTATCATAATTTTTGTCGAAAATTGGACATTTTTGATAATATATTGTAGCAACTCTGGTTGGTTGCTACTGGTCCACCTCTTTCTTCTGTGAAGGTTGTTACTGTTGTTTACTTGTTTATTTGTTTAGTGACTGGTTGGATTATTTGAGTCTGTTTCCCCTCTGCAAGATGAAGCCTCTGATCTTGCTTCTCAAAGGGTGTAGCCTTGGGCATGTCACAGTGTTATGGTAGGGCTCTCTTTGACCGCCTCTTCTGATCATACCACCTGTTAACCCCCACTAATTGCTGGGTGATTGCTCTATTGTCTTTAACAATGTCCTGGAATATAAATTACTCCACAGACTGATCTAGTTATATTCTGGCTCCTTTTCAGGGATAGTGTTTGAAGCCCCTTCTAATTCCAGGAAAGCTTTTCTTAGCTTTCCTTTTTCTGGGGTCCCTCAGTAAATTAGCTGGCCTATAGGTTAGTTTCTATCTATAATGAAGCTACCAGCCTGCTCTTCATTGCTTTCTACCAAAACCACTGTTTTTGATAGCACCCTTAGGATTGAACTTGTTCATATTCTATAATAAAGTCAGTTCCTTTGTGGAGAACTTCAGAGCTCTCTAGTTTATGGCCTTCTTCTCCCCCTGGGCAAAATCTCTGGGCCATGACTCTGGATCTGGAGTTGGGGGCAGTGGCATGCTTTTCTCTGAGCAACACTCCTGGTTTAGTCACTGGGCACTAGGTGGTAATTTGTTACAGAGAAATAAAAAAACAAATACAAGTCCTCTTTTAAATGTTTGCTTGGGACATCAAAATATATAGCCAGGCTTTTAAGGAAAAACATTACAATGACTTAGATCATTTTGGAAAATATTTGACCTATATGGTTATTTCTTTTGCTTATATTTGTTCCATCATTCCAAAGATATGAGAAGAACCATGATTGAGCTAGTTGTCAAGACTGTGTTTCCTTATTGCTTAGTTTTGCAGTGTTTTGCCTGTGGCTATTTACTAGAAGCTTTCAAAATCTTCTAGTAATATTTTCTATTTATTAAATAATGGCATTAGAAAGGGGTAACTGTATGCCAAATTGGTTCTTACTTTATCAAAGACTGACATCTTCATTCCCATAGTTATATTTTGTATGGTTTCACCTTTTTCCACTCATCTAATAAGCCCTGACCTACAGTCACTGATACTAGAGAAAACAAAAATAAAAATGTCATTCTAAATAGTATTTAAGGCAATTCTAAGGTGGATATTGGAAAGCTTGGATGTGGATACAAATTCTTAGTACTGACAAAGAAAAAAGAAAGATTATGTGCTTTGGAAAAAAAATTCAAAACATTTTGGCACCACATCCTTTTGCTTTTACATTTAATCTGTGCTCTTCTGTTCAGAATCCATTGGCAAATTAGCAATTTCATAACATTGTATTTTTAATATAAAGAAATGTTCACTTTGGTTTTAATTCATTTTGTGTGTTAAAGGAAAACAATTTTTCATTAGTGGATAAAGGAGTTCAAAGGAATCAAATTTGTTTTGCCCTAATGTCCTCTTTTCTTCAAGCCCGTGAACTTCTGAAGATACAAGGTCAAACAAATCACTACAATTGGCAAAAATGGTATGTTTAGATTAGTCAGGATGAATGTATTTTATTTTGGAAATTTACAATAATGCTGTGAAGATGAAGAGTCTTCTCCATCTGTTATATAGTTGCTCATGAGAAAAGCTAGCAAGTGGAGTGGCCCGGCATTTATAGTTCATATGTGGATGTCTGCTCATCCTTCTTTCCTATTTCATTTTTTTTGCCAAGTAGTAAAAGTGGCAAAAAATCTTCCAAAATCTAGAGTGTCCCAATGTGTGGTGCAGTATGATGACAGCTGCTCAGAAAATTTTTTGAGAGGTAGAAAAAATTGCTTTAAGATTGGTGTCAGATTGTCAGCACAAGAATTTGAGTCAACTGATTGAATGCTAAGCAATATCCTGTTTGAGAGTTTGTTCCTAAAGCTGCAACGATTGTTTGAGCTGTAGTTACATGTATGAAAACATGTGAAGACACTTAGAAGGCATGTTTCACGCTCTGTCATTGTTAGGATCCCAAAGTAAGTTGCTGGCCTAAGTACATGTAATTCTCTCATTAGAAAAATGGCAACCCAAGTGATCCTGTGACACAGCCTTTCTTGCCAAAGGAAAAAAAAATACAGCAGTTCTTAAAGCATGGCATCTGGTAATATACTATATCTTGGTCAGAAATTAAGCTGAGCTAAAGAGAGCTAACGGGGCAGAACAAAATCTTTAAAAAACAAGTCCTCTTTTGTTAAAGAGCTTTCAACATCTCACTCTGCCTTCTTCCTAGTTCATAGTACATTAGTGGAGACAAAGAACTATGCCTCTGTAGTGATCTATGAAGTAAATAGGTCAGTTAGTCTGGACTAAATTCAATACTGTTTGCAACAGGTAAAGTTCTTTGCCGGTCTGTCCATGTGACCACAGATTTCCCTGTACTCCTTCAGCCAGGAGGAATTATTATTAGTGCAATAGCACAGAGCACATCAAGCCATTTGGAAATCAATAGTATTGTAATATGTGCCCAAATTAAATTAGATAGATGAATCTCAATTTTCAACTTTATTGAGGTATAATTGACAAATAAGATTTATGTACATTTAAGGGCTACAACTTAAAGTTTTGATATATGTATACATTGAGAAATAATCACTACAATCAAGCTAACTCACATAGTTGTTTCTTTCTTTCCTTTTTGTGGTGAGAACATTTAAGATCTACCCTCTCAGGAAATTTCAAGTATACAATACATTATTGTTAACTGTAGACACCATGCTGTATGTTCGATCTGCAGAACTTATTCATGGAAACTATACACTTTGACCAACATTTTCTTAGATAAATCTGAGTACTTAAATGTTAACATTTGTTACACTCAAAGATTAAATTAGAGATAGAATGATGCCGGTGAATTTAGAAAGACAAAGCTCACAAAATTCTTCATTTACATTATAATTCTTCATCTTTATGGGGCACAGTCTGATGTTCTGATACATATATATGTTATATAATGATAAAATCAGAGTATTTCGTATCCATCACCTTATGCATTTATCATTTCTTTGTGGCGAGGGCATCCAAAAGCCTGTCTTCTAACTGTGTTTGCATTTGTCTAACTGTCATTTGGTTATTGATATGTAAGTTAATTACGTGTGACTAGAGAATCTGTTCTGTATTTTACCATTTCTTTGATGTGTTTTGAGACTTGCATTATGGCCTAGAAAAAAAAAGAATTTTTATTATTTTGTTGAGAATGTTTGAAAAGGTTTATTCTCTAATTGGTCTTTACAATATTTTGTATATGTCCATTACATTAGATTTGTTAATTCTGTAATTTAAAGATTTTTGTATCTTTAATTACTTTGTTTGCTCTAGCTGTCGCTTTTTTACCTTTGACCAAGGTGGCCTCCAGGTTCCCCTCAGCTTGAGTAAGCTTTACAGGCCTCTTCCTGACTCTGGGCCCCTAATTTCCCTTTTCCTGGAGCATTTATTTAAAAAATCTTGTAAGTTCTTTATCAGGCCCTTTTGAGATACATTTTTTTTAAGAAAGCTTCTGGCCAATTTACAAACCAGTAATGTCTTTCTTAGGAACCTGGAAAGCATCCCTATGAAATGTAGCCATGGAAACACAGTGTCCTATCTCCCAGTCTCCGTAGGAGGGCAGGAACCATACTTCTTTGGGCATCTTCCTCTAAGCTGTAAAACTACCTCCTGTTATCAAGATATTTATTTATCCTTTGTGGTCTTAATGTTTTAGACATGTGATTTTTACACAGCAAGCATGTATTTGGATATTTTATAAACAATCTGATCCAACATTCTTTGCATGTTAGAAGGACAGGTATTCCCTTTTATTCATGATTATTGATATATTTTGTATTATTTCTAACTTGTATGTTTCACATTTTTATTATCTTTTGTTGTTGTTTCATCCAATGACTAGGTTGAGACAGGAAATTTTTCTTGCTCTCCACCTTTCAGGATAAAATTTATTTTTCATTCAACATTATACAGAGGGTATAGCTCTTTTGGAGACCCAGAGTCATCTGATGGACACTCATTATAAACCCAAGTTCAACAGACCTTTGCAGTTATCCTCTATTCCTAAGGTTCTAGCTGATAACCAAACAGAATCTGAATCTCTAAGAATTTTTCTACAGGAAAATGCTTAATTTTTAATTTTTTTCATATTTTTAAAAATAGATTTTAAACATGTTAGATTTTTCCCTTGAGCATTTAGCTTTATTTCAGATGATCTGACTACATGGTGCTTAATCATTATTTTCTAAATATTCTGAAATTTATATTTGCATTTCCTTTTTGACACAAGAGTATGTTGGGAAAATCTGTCAAACTGTGCTTTTCCTTTACTCTCATACCACCACAACGATCAACACAGAAGACTTCTGTGACTAAATGTGTGCGGGTTTTTCCCCACCACCAAGCAGTGAACACCAGGTGGGTGTCCTGTAATTCAATTTCAACAGTCTCTACCTGGAGACAGTGTCGGATCCCTCAGGTGGAGGGCTCAGTCTCCAAGACTGCTCCCTCCTTCCCTTCAGGCACAAGTCCAGGCCTCTGGAACTTCTGACTGACTAGCTTTAAGTTGGGGTTCCCACGACCCTCTCTTTTTGGTTCAATTGGTTTACTGAAGTGGCTCACAGAACCCAGAGAAACTCTTATATTTACTGATTTACTAAGAAAGACATTGCAAAGGATACAGATGAAGAGATGCATATGGTGAGGTATAGGGGAAGGGGCACGGAGCTTCCATTTCCTCCCTGGGTACCCCACCCTCCAGGAATCTCCACGTGTTCAGCTATCTGGAAGCTTCTGGAACACAGTCCCCTTGGGTTTTTATGGAAGCTTCAAGATTCCATCATTTCTTCCTTTAGTGTATAGGGTCGGACCTTCTCTGGAAAGGATCCCAAGACCCACAGTCAGAAAGGTCGGGGAACATTAGAGTCCTGCCTTGGGGCAGGTGAAAGGAAGGCAGGAGAGAGATTCTGTTTCCTGAGGCCTAACACACTCAACATTATAACAAAAGATTGCAACTAGGACTATGGCAGTTATGAGCCAGGAACTGTGGATGAAAAGCAATCTATCTATATATCATAACACCACAAAGAGTAACTAAAGAGAAAGTTTTAAAAATTCTACATGGATGGGTTTTGGAGTTTTTATGTTTTATTTTATTTTTAGTTTCATTTTCTTATGGTTGGCTTCTGCTAGGTTTCCACTGTGTCCACTTATTAATCTCAAACTTTAAGGTGTATCTGAGTTACCCAGATATCTTGTAAAAATGCAGGCCATACTTCAAGTAACAAAGTCCCATTTCATTATTTCAGTAGTTTTTGGAGTAAATATTGACTTCATCTTTATCTGCTTCTTGCTAAGTAGTCCCAGCTTACATTCAATATAACAATGTCGAACGATTTGGTATTTTAAAACACACTATATCTCATTTAGTCCTCCCAGCAGCATCCTTAGTAGATTTAGAAAGTTGTTTTCCTTGCTGAGAAAAGTGAGCCCCAGGGCACACCCCAGATATTTCTCCATCTTGGTTTCTCTGTCACCCATCTTGGTACCAGCTGTTTCCCAAAGGGGCTGGGGAGTGTGCAGGGCTAGGTAACAACTTCCATTTAGGTAATTTACCCTAGAATACTTTTTCTCTGAGTCTGCTCTCCTTCCTCAGGGGCCCACTTTGCTTGCCTTTGGTGTTTTTTCTTTCAGATTGAGGTGAAATTGTGCTTGGCCTCCCTTGAATCCCACTATGTGACAGTTTTTCTGAATGTTGATTTGACATTTGGGTGTCTCTCTTCAGCTGACTGATTGTCATCGGTGAAGCTCAATTTTTTTTTTTTTTTATTGCAGCTCCTTCCAGCAGGTTCCCAATGCATATTAACATAATAAAAGCTTTAGGACATCTTTAGTAACAAAATCTGTTTTGCTGTGTTTAAACCTGTGTTTAACAAACTTACCAAGCCGTAAAATCCTTAGTTTTGGCAAAACCATTCTTTTTCACTTTGCCAATGATTTTGAATTTTAAATACAGATACAAACATACATTTATTTAAATTTGTGCTAAACACCAAACATTATACTAAATACTTTAAAGCAAGGGTGTCCAATCTTTTGGCTTCCCTGGGGCACACTGGAAGAATTGTCTTGGGCCACACGTAAAATACACTAGTGCTAACGATAGCTAATGAGCTAAAAAAATTGCAAAAATATCTCATGTTTTAAGAAAGTTTACCAGTTTGTATTGGGCCACATTCAAAGCCGTCCTGGGCCTCATGTGGACAAGTTTGCTTTAAAGACATTATCTCATTTTATACTCACAAGCACCCTATGAGTTCCATTTGATAGGTAGAAATTAAATGGAGGCTTAGTAGTTTCCCTAACATTTAGTGAATTCAAGACAGAGCTCAAGTTCAAATTAGGGTGCCTGGCTCAAAAGCAGGTTATGTATCTTTTGGGGATGACTTATTGCTTTTCAGGTATTCAACACTGCTCCTTTCCTTAGGACAGGACTATTCAGCTAATTCTGACTTTGCCTGCTTTAAATAAAAGGACATGTGTAGGATTGCAGTTAGTGAGGGTTATAGGGAGACTACTGAACAATTGAGCAAATTTTACCAATAAATTGAATGCCCAGAAGGGTGTGTTTGTCACCTAGTAAATGTGGCTCAGTCCAAAAGAAACACCATTCTCAGAAGAGATTTTAATGAATTTTACAGGTGTTTCTCTGCTTGCCATGTCTCTTCCTCCAGGGCAGCTTTGCAAAGCTGATGAATAAGAGGTGACACGCCAGGGGATTTCTGACTGGCACACAGTACGTGAAAATATGGAGAAGAGCTCTGCTCTTACCGGGTAAAGTCAAATCTAATTTCCCAAACTAAATGAGAATTATAATGACAATAAAAGACCCAGAATACCACTTTATAATATATCTCATTGTATTTGTAATTCTTGGCAACAACAAGACGAAAAATCCTGAAATCAAATTAGGGCAATCTGCATGACAAAATATTAACAAGAGACAGTGGAGGCAGGAAATTGTTGATCATTTTCATTATCTGTAATGATGCTGTGAACTTTATTTGTCTTCACCTTGAAGTTTTGGAGAAAATCTGACTCTGCTTGGCAGCTTTAGCTTCTTTTACTGAAGCATCCTGCTATTTAAATAAACATGAAGCCCTTAAAGTTATTTTGGAATGATTTCCTTTCCCAGGTGCTTGGGGTTTTCCGTTCTGAAAACACACTCATTTAGAAAACCTAGAGGCTCTAGGTGTTGTTTATTACTTAGAGGAACATTTTTGCCGCATTTAAGATTACAAGTTTCCAAGGAACTTTGACATGGTTTCGCTCTGTGTCCCTACCCAAATTTCATCTCAAATTGTAATCCCCACATGTCAAGGGAGGGACCTATGATCCCCATGTGTTGAGGGAGGGAGGTGATTGAATAATGGGGGCAGTTTCCCCCATGCTGTTCTCATGATAGTGAGTGAGTTCTGACAAGATCTCATGATTTTGAAGCAGCTTCATTGTCTGGGGTGACACCAGAGGTTCTTGGTCTCATGGCCACAGAGATCAAGGACGTGGACACACACAAATGGTAAGGTTTAGAGCAGAATTTTAATAGGCAAAAGAAAGAGAATAGCTCTCTGCTACAGAGAGGGGTCCTGGAAAAATGGGTTGCCAATGCACAGTGAAACACAAGAGTTTTATAGATGAGCTAGTGGAGAAGCAGTATCTGATCTACATAGGGTGTAAAGAACTGGTTAGGATCAGGTGTGCCATCTGCATAGGGTGTGAATCTTTCTGGCAGCCCCCACCCCAATCTTTTATTATGCAGGTAGGTCCTCTGCCTGAGTTACTCCATATTGCTTATTTCTTTCTTACTGTGCATGTGTTAACAAAAAAGGGAAGGTGGAGCCCCCATCATGGACATGCCTGGCCCCAGGTAGCCCTTTTTATCGGTGCGGCTGCTGGCATCCCCCCATGCAAGCTTCCAGCTTCCTCAACTATGTTTGCAGCTCGATCTTCCAGGCTTCTCTTTGTTTGAAAAGAAGTAATTTCTTGGACCGCTTTTTGCTAGAAGGGAAGTTCTGCCAAGGACTCTTTTGCCCTCACTATCTGCCTAGATAATTTCTTTCTCTCTCCTGTATCAGTTTTATAAGCATCTGGCATTTCCCCTGCTTGCACTTTTCTCTCTCCTGCCATCTTGTGAAGAAGGTGCCTGCTTCCCATTCTGCCATGGTTTTAAGTTTTCTGAGGCCTCCTCAGCCATGTGGAACTGCGAGTCAATTAAAACTCTTTCCTTTATGAATTACCCAGTCTTAAGTATTTCTTTATAGCAGTGTGAGAATGGACTAACACAGGCTTGAATGAAATGAGGAGCATTTGGTTTCAAATATCAGTTCTTCCATTCTAATATAACCTTGGACAGTTAACTTTGTTTCAGTTTCCTTGCCATGATAATGAATCATAGTACCTTATCAGGTTGTGACAAGATTTGAAGGAAACTATATAAACTCTCCAGCCACAATAGGCACTTCATGAGTAGTAGCTAGGCTCTTATAACAATTCTTATGAAAATCTGCTGAAGGGAAGAACTTACTTTGCTCTCCTGGAATTTTAGTTATAGGACCAAGCTAATAGGTCAGATATTAGGCATGCATTGGAGATAAACATGAATGGTTCTCTCCAGTTTGTATTTATGTTTTTCCAGAGGTCAGAGATATTTATATGAGACAGTGCTGAGAAAAGTTGAGTGAAATACAAATAAGCAGTTATCAAGATTGGTCAGAGAACTGGATTTTCCAAATTGAACTAGAATTGGGAAACAATCAGTTCTTGGACTCATACCTTCCCCCATTTACTGGTAAGAAGATTCTGTTCACAAATGCATTTTTATATACATAAGGCAGGTGATCAGATTGCTTTTTATATTATGTGTTGGATTATAAGTCTTTACTACTCTGCACTAACAAATTAGTGCCAAAAGAGCTTTTTCTTAATATTTCACTAACTTAGAAGTCTTTACCCTCAAAGCATCAGTTTAGATGTGTCTCTAATGAAAAGGTCCTTAGCTCCTGTGGGGTTTGGAGAACAATACCCCAAAGTGTAGTGATTTGGCATGCTGACTTCTTTCAAATTAAGGGAAATTGGAAGACCTCAGAAGCTTCCTCAGCACTAAGGTCTTTCTAATGTTCTCTTATTTCTCCTCCCCAAGCACAGGGTTGTCTCTCTGGAATTTCTTTATCTGACTGGGGAAACTTCTTGCTTAAAAAAAAAAAAAATGCAATTGTCTTAAGCTCCCTCCCTAGGAATCTCATTAAATAATCCAGAAAGTTGGCAGGGCACGGTAGCTCATGTCTGTAATCCCAGCACTTTGGGAGGCCGAGGTGGGCGGATCATGAGGTCAGGAGATCGAGACCATCCTGGCCAATATGGTGAAACCCCATCTCTACTAAAAATACAAAAATTAGCTGGGCCTGGTAGCACGTGCCTGTAATCCCAGCCACTCGGGAGGCTGAGGCAGGAGAATCGCTTGAACCCAGGAGGCGGAGGTTGCAGTGAGCCGAGATTGCACCACCGCACTCCAGCCTGGGCCAGAGAGCGAGACTCCATCTCAAAAAAAAAAAAAAAAAAAAAGAAGATTAAAAAAAAAAAAAAAACCCAGAAAGTTTAACCATGGAGAAAAGACTAAAAGTTGTTACCACACCCAGTCTGACTTTTCTTTAACTATTCTTCTGATGGCAGCTTCAAGAGATTACCCGGGAGACTTTTATCTGCCTACTAAGACCACTTCTGTTCACAGTGAATTTCCTGTTCCTCACCTTCCTGTAACCTATACACAAACTATAGTTTGTCCTTGGTCTCATTCAGCATTCAGAGAAAATAATTTACAAACCATTGTCTTGTTTTCAGGCTCATTCATTCCCTCTAAAATAATTTACTACCCCTCTAAAATTTTCTACAGCCCCACCATCCCAGTTTCCCTCTCCCCTACATAGAGGACATTTAAGCCTCAACCATCTGGCCCTTCTTTGAGTCTCATATTTTATACAGTTCCATTTATGTCTTTTCTCCTGGTAATCTGTCTATTATCAGTTCATTCCAGTGAAACTTCAGAGAAGGAAGAAGGGAAGCTTTCCTACAATCCCTACACTCCTTTCTGACTATTTCTCTGCTGTCTTTGATTGAGCATACTGTAATTAAAGTGGGATTTGATAAGTGTGATTCTAGGTAAGATACTCAGGTAGGCTAATTTATCTTCCAGTTTCTTTCAACACCTTGCTTTTTCTTCTATTCTTCTATCTTTTAGCCTTTACATAAACTCCTTTCTTTAAACATAATCCTTGATTTATTCTCATTTATCTATAATTTGGAAAATTGTCTGATACAGTCATTTTGGCTTACAATGATTTTATCTGGAGAGGAATTAATTTCTATCCTGCTCCCATCTACTGCTGCAGGCTGATCCCACATCTAGCCAAGAAAGGCAGAAGAGCTCACACACTTCACTATCTGAAAGCATCAGATGAGCTGGACCAATGCTTGAAATAAGATGTTTCCCCTTAGCAACTAAAATTATTCATATAGATGACAAATACCAGGGTGGGGGCAGGCATTCCTAGACAGATGCATAGAACTATAAAGGGAAAGAAAAAAAAACTGAAGTAGATTCTGAGATATGCTAACTCTGCTTCTGTTTATGGGCATGAAAAGTCTTTTTCCTTGGAGGACTGAATGTTAAAAATGTGTGTGTGTGTGTGTGTGTGTACCTCTGTGTAAAAGCATATGAAGATGTATGTTTATGTGTGTATCTGAGCACATGCATGTACTCACGTAATTAACTCATTATCTGGATAATTTTATATTAGAAATATTATAAGAAATTCCTCTGTGACTGTGTGTGATTCCTTTTCCTTTCTGATAATTTATAGTAATTACAAGTCTTTCTATGGCTGTTTAGTTTCAAAGATGATATCTGGGTAATGCCAGAAGCCAAAGTCATATGCCTATACACTCTAGCAGCCTCTTTTGTCCCAAGACTACCTAAATTCCTACCTGGATTATCCTCTAGAGGGAGCGAGAGGAAAAGAGTGCATAGTGATTATGTGTATGGTCTGAGCCTCAGAGAGGTCTGTATTAAGGTCTCTACTATTTAATGTCTGTATAAATTGGACAGATTATTTGGCCTCATTAAAACTCATTTTTTTTCATTTGTAAATAGAGGACATGTAACTGAGAAGCTTGTGAGTATGAAATAAAACATGTAAACTAGCATAGTGTCTGGCATTTATTAGGTGCTTACTGAACGTTAATTATTATTGTTATTGCCATAATGATTATTACTAGTACTTGATTATTACTACTACCAACACCACTAGTATAACAATTAGTACATATAGTCTTTAATGTTTCTATTGTCCCTTGGAGTTTCTGTAGTTAATAATCGTCAAACACATTACAAATTTGGATATCAGAAAGGGGATATTTTATGTTGGCCATTTTAAGTAAAAGATGAAATTTTATTAACTCGAAAGAGTGCCCTTTACTCATGTCAACTTTCTATTAGGAAATGAAAAGTCGGTTTGTAATAGGAACAATTGTTCCTGATTTATGTGTTTCAGATATGGCTATGTGACTGTCAGATTTTATTAATGTGAGACTCATCTTTAAATGTGATAATGAAATATTGACTAGGAAAGAACACTAAGTACGCATTTCAAGGTGAGTTTCTATGATTGAAATTTTGTTTAAAAAATCAACTTGAAGAAAACTACCATTTATTAAGTATCTATAGATGTCAGATACTCTTTTAGATAAGTGATATTTTATGACATTTAAAAAATATTTACATTTACTGATATTATCCTGAGTGTACACATGAAGTTTCTGAAACAGAGCATATTATTATTTATTTTATTTTTATAGATTTAGGTGGTACAAGTGCATTTTTGTTGCACAGACATATTGCATAGGGGTGGTCTTGGCTTTTAGTGTAAACATCATCTGAATAGTGTAAATTGTACCCAAAAGGTAATTTCTCATCCCTCTCCCCCTCACACCCTCCCATTTTGGGGGTCTCCTATGTCTTTTGTTCTACTCTGTATGTTCATGTGTTTCACTTACAAGTGAGAACCTGCAGTATTTGACTTTCTATTTCTAAGTTGTTTCACTTAAGATAATGGCCTCCACTTCTATCCATGTTGCTGCAAAAGACATGATTTCATTATTTTTCATGGCAGAGTAGTATTCTATGGTGTGTACTGACCATGTTTTCTTTATCCAGTAGTCCAATGATATGGACACTTAGGTTGATTCCATGACTTTGCTATTGTCAATAGTGCTGTGATAAACATGAATGCAGGTGACTTTTTAATATAATGATTTCTTTTCCTTGGGGTAGGTACCTAGTATTGGGATTGCTGGGTTGAATGACAGTTCTATTTTTAGTTATTTGAGAAATTGCCGTACTGTTTCCATAGAGGATGTACTAATTTATGTTCCTCCCAACAGCATTTAAGTGTTCCTTTTCTCCACATCCTCACCAATATCTTTTGTTTTTTGTCTTTTTAATAATAATCATTCTGACTAGTATAAGATGGTATTTCATTGTGGTTTTGATTTACATTTCTCTGATATTAGTGATGTTGAGCATTTTTCATATGTTTGTTGGCTGCTTATGTGTCTTCTTTTGAAAAATGTCTGTTTATGTACTTTGTAAATGGGATTATTTGTTTTTTTTAATTGACATTGACTTTTTTTTCCTATTGACCTTTTTGTAAATGACATTGGTTTTGTAATAGGAATTGTGTTGAATCTATAGATTGCTTTGGGTAGTATGGTCATTTTCATGATATTGATTCTTCCAATCCATGAGCATGGGATGTTTTTCCATTTATTTGTGTCATTTATGATTTCTTTCATTAGTGTTTTGTACTTCTCTTTGTGGACATTGAGATGGAGCAGAGACCCCTCTTAGGGGCATGCAGCCCCACCAAGCATGGAAAGAAAGGAAAATCTTGTTTCTTTGAGTGAAGTTCAAGAAAGCTAGCTAGCCCTGAGATGTAAATGAGCAACTTAATAGGCGAGAAAGTAATAGCGGATTAAAACAATAGCCAAAAAAATTAGAGTCATGGGATGCTTGGTCTCCTATAGAAACTAAAAGCAACATATTAATGTATGTTCCTGAGTTTTGTTTTGTTTTTTTTTTCAGAAATCCAGACCCCCACTAAACAAGTTTTCTGGCACATAGACCTCAGATAAGGGGGAACTGAGGACTGAACTCTGACTGTTGTTCTTTGTTCCACAGTTCTTCCTGAGGGCCTGAAGGAAGTCATTCTCACAAGCCAGAGCTAACATTATTTTCTATTGACCCCAAATTTTTAAACAAAGTTTCTTTTCTATAACCAATTGTAAATTAGAACATCTGTAATTTTCCTATGAATGACCTGTGAGCCCTTGCTTCAAGATATCCCTCCTTTGTAGGCCAAATTAATGTATAACCTCCATGTACTCCCTGTATTAATGTATACTTTTGCCTGTAACTTTGGCTTTCCTGAAATTTCCCCCCTGCCTTTAAAAACCCTTGCTCACAAGCTACTGAGGAGTTCAGGTTTTAAGTGAGCTGCCTGATTCTCCTTGCTTGGCACTTTACAAGTAAACACCCTCCTTTCTTGTGCTGCAAACCTCAGTGTGGATGTTTGGCCTTACTGCACCAGACGAGTGGACGCCACTGTGGTTCATTAACAAGATCTTTCACATTCTTGTTTAAAATACCTTCTAGGTATTTTTTTTTTTTGGTGGTTATTGTAAATGCGATTGAGTTTTCAAGCTTGATCATTATTGGTGTATAGAAATACTACTGATTTTTGTATGCTGATTTTGTATCCTGAAACTGTACTGAAGTCATTTACCAAATCTAGGAGTCTTTTGGAGGAGTCTTCAGGGTTTTCTATGTATGAGGTCATATTATTAGTGGACAGAGATAATTTGACTTCTTCTTTTTCAGTTTGGATGCCTTTTATTTATTTCTCTTGCCTGATTACTCTAGCTTGGACTTCCAGCACTGTATTGAATAGGAGTGGTGACAGTGGACATCCTTGTCTTATTCCAGTTATTAAGGGGAATGCTATTATTATTTATTCACAGCAAGTAATGATAGCCAGATAGATTAAAACCCTACACCTAGGAGTCTATATTTTAGGTGAGGAATCCTAAAAAAATGAATGTGGGTTATCTATGCCATCCTCCTTCCCTCCTGAGAGGGTCTCCTTGGCAACATAATGGGAAGGATCCTGAATTCTCACCTAGTCCCTTGGAATATAAATAAATCTCTCTAGAGGAAAGAGATCACATGAGGGTCTCCAGCTTTACAATGCAGATTGTTCCTGTGTCTGTCTCTCTCTGGAGTTCTCTAGGTATGTAAATTAGTCATAAATTAACCTCCAGCAGTTGTTTTAATTTGCTCAGAAAGCTCTAACTATGCAGAAACATAAAATATTATCACTATAGCCTCAGATATATATGATTACATTTAAACCCACACACCACTATTTTTTCCCCTTATCTCTTTTACAGAAGGAGAATCAAGGGTCAGAAAGTTTAAGTAAATTTTCCAAGGTCATACAACTAGTAAGGGAAAGATTTCTGATTAGAATGGAAGCCTGTCCAATGTGAAAGCTCTTTGGTGGCTACAATGCTGGCCTGAAAGACAAGCTTAAGGAATACATATTTTACATCTCCCTTTTCAGTAAGCCTACATTAAATGATTCTGAGGATATGAGCATCTCACCTCCTATATAAAGGCTTTTCTGCAGTCATTTGGCACAGTAAACCACTTACAGACATCATGGAAGAAGAGAACTGTTTGACAAAAAGAGGAAAGTAGGATTAGAATTTAAGAAGGTACATTTTCCTCTCTTTTCTACAGTCTCATGCTATTTTTTTTTTTTTTTTTTTTTGGTCGGGGGACGGAGTCTCACTCTGTCATCCACCTAGGAGTGCAGTGGTACAAACTCGGCTCACTGCAGTGTCTGCCTCCCGGGTTCAAGTGATTCTCCTGCTTCAGCCTCCCAAGTATCTGGGACTACAGGTGCACGCCACCCCACCCAGTTGTATTTTTTTAGTAGAAACAGGGTTTCACCGTGTTGGCCAGGCTGGTCTCAAACTCCTGACCTCAAGTGATCTGCCGGCTTTGGCCTTCCAAAGTGCTGGGATTACAGGCATAAGCCACCTCGCCTAGCCCAGTTTTGTGCTATTAATTCATTGCTGAAGAGTTGCCTCAAAGATTGGGAAGGCTATTTTTCTCTCCATAGGCTTTGCTCTCTTCCTATTCCAGTAAAGAAGTATTTTTCTTCTATTTGTATTATTTTGCTGTATGCTTGTAGCCAATATGATAGCATATGCTGCCCATGGGTGTTACAAAGACACGAAGAAGCTTTAATGCTGATTTTCTTTTTGAGTTCTAACTTCATAGGCGGTGAATTTAATAAGGGCAAAGAAGACAAATAATGCCTTTTGTCAGTTTTTGCTTTGTACCGTTGTTAGGTGACAGTATCTTTCATAAAGGCATTATGGTTCTGATGACCTAAATGTATCCCTCCTGTTGTGAAGAACATGAGTTACCAATGCATTAAAATAGTCTTTATTCCTGGTTTACTCAATTTTGCTGTAGTAAAAAGGACAAAGCTGGTGATAATGCCAAAATACTCTAATACGTAATGATACATTTCAAAACAGGGTTTTCAGGACCTCAGCAAGTCCAATATGTATCAGGGCTGAGCCTCAGGGATCATACCAGGGTGCAGGTATGCTTTCCCAGCTGACTCTGTCTGCCTCAATGTCACATGGGGCCAGGAATATTCCTGTGATTTTAAGTGTTGTGGTGAGGCATGAGTCATCTGTGAATGCACTTTTTAGGGTCTGAAGGTCCTATGAGGTATTACCCTTGAGAAAGACTGGAGAAAGAAAGGCTAGGGCTAGGAGTTGACCACTGCCACCCATGTCCAGGCCCTACCAGCAAAGTCATAGGCTCATCACGGGTCACTGCACATGCCTGCCTGTGCCTTGGTATGGCTAGAGCCTGGATCCAAACCTCTGGTCAATGTTGGGCAAAAGAGATCACCAGAGATTGGACAGGTTATGCTCTGAGGAAACTTCTGATGACAGCTCTGCCTGTGGCTACACTTGCTCACTTCTTTTTTGTTTTTAGATAGGGTCTTGCTTTGTCACCCAGTTTAGAGTGCAGTGGTGTGATCCTAGCTCACTGCAGCCTCAAACTCCTGCCTCAGCTTCCCCAGTAGCTAGGACTAAACTGGTATGCACCACTGCACCTGGCAAATGTAACTTTTTTGTAGAGATGGGGTCTCGCTATGTTGCCCAGGCTAGTCTTGAACTCCTGGCCTCAAGTGACCCTCCCTCCTCAGCCTCCCAAAATGCTGGGATTGTAGGTATGAGCCACTATGCCTCACTTTTACTGGAAGATACTTAAGGAGGAAAAGGAAGGAACCTCTTGATTTCCTATGGCTGTCTCTTCTCTTCTTATCTTCCCCATTTGCAGCTTCTCTGGGATTTAGAAAATAACCAAGTAGAGATTTGCCTTAAACAATTGGCTTATTTTTCTTTGATTTATTAAGGAATAGGAGGGAGGTTGTGATGATGGTGGGAGGAGTGAAATGTGAAGAAAATTTACCTTTGCATCCCTACTGGATGTCAGACCTTTTGCATACACTCTCTTATTTTGGCCTTATATCACCTATGCAAGGTAAGCATTCATTCCATCATCCATTAATTTATTGAGTGCTTATTATGTTCCAGGCAGCATTCTAGGGGCTGATCATTAATATCTCCAATTAAAGATGAAGAAAAAAATCTGAGAGAGACTAAATAACTTGCTCCAAGTCATGCAATTAATCAGTGGAGAAACAGAATTCAAGTCCAGGACAGGTCCACTGGGTCTGATGATTTCTTCTTTGCAGGTGGGAGGCAGTTATTTTTAAGAGGTTTAATAAGGAGTTTAATAAGGTTAACTAGACCAGTTTCTCCTTAATGATTAATGCTGAAAATATATCTCCACATAATTTGTGTGGAACCAAAGCGGGAATGTGTGGAGACTGTTACTGCTCCCTTTCCTGCTTTGTTTTCAGTTTCCTTCTGTATCACCTCTATTTTTCTGACGCCTCTCCCCTCCATCATTCATTCCCTCCCCTTTGATGTGGACAGGTCATGAACTCTTGATCTTATGTAGAGTACTTTGCAAGCTCAACTTCAAAGACCTCTTCCAACCACATATTGACCACTAAACCCTTCTCAGGTAGAAATTTGGAGCTTCTATGGTCAGTTCCTCTGGAAGCTTCCCTTAGGATTCAGTGTAAATAAAGCTCCATATCTAAGATTCCATTCAGAACAAAGTAAAAATAATTTTTAATTTGTTGGATGTTTGAAGGATCCTTCTATTGCCATTTTTATCTGTAATAATACTATGGTTTGTGACATGATGTGTGGAGACTTTAGAGACGACTTTTCAGCTTATTTTGTAGAAGAAAGTATAAAATGTTTTGTTCAGTGTTCTTAAATTTTTAAATTTAAACCTTTCATGCATTCAATTGGTTTTGGGTATTACTTAGTGGCTACTCTTTGTGGCTGAAACCCATTTTGTCACAATTTTATAATGGGTTATTTATTCAGGATTTAGAAGAATAGACCTATTGCTTAGGCATATTGATTGACACAGTAATAAAGTCAGTCCTTCAGATTGGTAACTTTAAAAATTTATTTTATGATTTAATGGGAGTTTCTTAACTATTCTGTTTTATTTTAATGGACAGTCATATCAAGAACAGCTCTGGTAATGTAATTCACAACCACGTCTTCCATTATGAATCGGATGAATTTTTTATGGCTTTCAGAAACGAATCTCTACCCATGAGACACTTATAATGGTAAAAGAATGAATGAAAATTCAGTCTTCTCAAAGCAATGAAGCAATGCAGGAGTAGAACAAAACAATATAATAAAGTCAAGAAGTTTCCTTAACTTTTGCTTAAGAAAGGTTTAAGTTTAGCTGTTACATATGAGAAAAGGCTTATGAAAAAAAAATCACTGATTCCTAATTTAGTAAAAGATAGATAAGACCATCTACCTCAGCTGGAAACTTGCTACAAGTGACACTTTAGGTTTTTAAAATAATCTTTCAGAAAAAAATACATTTTCTCACTACTTTCACACAGAAAGAAACAGGTAGTGAAGCATTTCCTGCCTGTTTTCCTTGATTTTGCAAACTGAGTGAATCTCTCTGTCATGCTTTTGTCTCCATATCCGACAAGCAGTGCTTGTATTATTGCTAATCATTTTCTTCTCCAGACCTCCTTTACTTCTGTGAGAAATATAGACCTCCCAATTAACTATTCACAAATTCCCCATAAGGGCATCTAAAATATTATCATTGAAGTTGCATAGCACTGTTTTCTGTTATGTAATTCTAAGAATGCTAAACCCTGTTTGAATACTATGATATAAATTGTTTACAGATAAAAGTAACACATTTGAAGATTTTGAAATGAACATCTTTCTATAACCAAGAGGAAAATATTTAAGAGATTGTTGCATATCTATTGCAGTATCAGAGAATTTAGATTCAAATCATTTTTATATTGACATGGAAGAATTTTTGCCTTTCATTCACAAAATAGGGTAAATGAAATCTAAAAAAAGGAATAAAAAATTTTACTTCCTGGAAGAGTTAAACTAATCTTTCTTATCTAAATTTTCCCTATTTGGAGTATTCTCTATGGGGTTTGACTTTAATCAGTAGAAATTCTAAATTTACAACAAGGTAGTTTTGGGGATGTCATCAGGTGACCTATAGGAAGAACACTATAGCTGCATTTACATTTCGGGTTGCCCATTTTTCAGGATAAATGAGGAGAGTTTGGGATGGGGAGTAGAGACAGCAGTGAGTCCCTCAGTTGACATCTCACTGCCTCTTACTGTGACCTTTGGCTGCAGCTGAATTGTTTTTTTAAGTTCCTACAGTAAACAGAATTAATATTTAAGCTGCTTGCTGAATGAAGTAATAAAATACATCCTTGATGTGTTGTTTTATGGCATGGGCCACTGAGATGTTTATACAATGCCAAATGACTTACAAAGGGATTTTTTGAGGTGAACATCCCTTTAGGTAAGATAAATCACTATGCTAAAACAAATAAACAAATAAAGGTTTACTATAGACCACTTCTAAACTACCTTTCCTATATCTCACTCCTTACTGTCTACAAAGAATCCTGTAGAAGAGGGTATTGGAATTGTTGTGTAAAATCAATAGTAATTAGTCCTGGATACAATACACTGGAAAAGACACACAAGTGAACATGTATGTGTGTACACAGGTATGTATAATATATGTGTTCTCTTCATCTATATAAAATATAAAATATTAAAGATATGCATATCTGTATGTATATACGGGTACATGTCTATAATATTTTGTAAATATAAAAATTACTTTGTACCAACATGAGCTGTGTTTAGTTGTTTCACTGACTTAGACAACCAGTCTCTCAGAAATGAGGATTCACTTGTTTAATTTCTATAGTTGCTAAGATAATACCATACACAAACATTTACTGCATAGTTGATGACAGCTACCCTAAGAAGTAGGGTTTTCTCTGTGTCTTTGTGAATGCTATTCTTCCTTGAGTGGTTTTTCTCCTTCTTACCTCTACGTTCTTTGTGCTGTCTTCCTGGGTCACAAAACAACATTGACGTTCCTTTATGAATTTCAAAACCACTTGTAATTTAGACCAGTGCTACTCAAAATGTTCTGGAGCTGGTATGCAAACTGATACCTGCCCACCACAATTAGGGAGGTACAGGAATTGAGGGTAAACAATTAGGAACTTTTGGAGCAATTTGACTTTACTGAGATATCCAAGCAGAATCTCTCATAACTTCTTATTGTATTTTATAATATATTGGTCTACTATAGGTCAGAAGTTAAAAAAAGACAAACATGAAAAAAAAAACACCTTGGACTTTTACCACAGATGGTTTGAGAAGCAATGATCTATGTGACTGTTTCTTGAACCTGACTACATATCAAAGTTCCCCGGAGAAACTTCTTAAAAAGCACAAGATGGATAGTGACTGGAGCTAGGCTCTGTTAAAAAAAAACTATCCAGGTTATCTTGGTGCACATCATGTTTGCAATGTCATTTGAACCATATCTGTTTAATTGCTGCAGCTAATTACATCAAGACTCATCAATTTTTGATGATTCTAGTAGAATTGGATGCCATGTGAGCATTGATCTTGTCCTCACTGCTATGCCTTCAGCACTAGACTTATAATTGATACACAGTAAGTGATTAAAAATTCTGGATGAATGAGTGAATGCATCATGTCTTCATTTTGTGGCCTCTAATAGATTCTTGGGATGTAAAAGAACTCATTTTATATACATATGCAAATTAAAAACCTTCTATAATAAGTCTGACATCACCTGTGTCCTCTCTGTGTTTGTGTTATCAGCAAGTGAATTTCTCAGTACTCCTACATCACAAACCCCAATTACCACTCCATATGTTTCCCAAATTAGTAGCTAATAGCATTTTCTCAGGCGAATGTATCTAGAAATACCCAGGGATTCACTGCTATACCTAAATCAGCAATGGTTCATCTTTCTCCTTGCTGTGGAGGAGAACTTGACCAGAGGAGTCCACTTCCCCTGGCCCAGCAGCTTCTTGCATGGGAAACTAGCTGCTCCTGCTGCTACTTGGCTGATGATTTACCCTATAGCACATTTTATCTTTACGTAAACACACAAAGTCCTTTCACGTCTTTGTTCCTGTTCCCATGCCATGACTCCTTCCTGGAATACCATTCTCTTATTCTTACTCACTAAATAAGCTCTTCTACTCCTTTTCTTCGGGCCCCCTTCCTCTGATTCAGCTGAGAAACAACTACTGTCTGTCTCCATCAAAGCTAATTCTCTGCCTCCTGTTTTCCCACCATACTTTGCCATTCTAGACATCTGTTGCATATCATTTTTTCTGTTACTTAACTAATGCATCAGTCTTCATTCATTCTCCTCCCAGACTATACTCCTCCTGGGTTCAGAGCATATCTCATTCATTTCTGTGTTACCTTTGCTTATCTCAGTGCTGGCTTCAGAGTAGATACTTCAGAGATGCTATTTAAATCAGAGTTAGGGTAGTTAGAATAGGAGAGAATGAGGACTCTATGGTGCTCAGGTGCCATGCATCCTGCAAAGAGAACATGAAAGGACATTTTTTTTTCCTTCAATAATTACATGGACTCCTTCAGTGATCCCTGTGTCTGTTGGGCCTTGAGTAATTACCTGCAATCTCTGTCTTTGTGAGGCTATTAATTAAATTCCTTTCGGTGCCCCAAAAGTGGACATTTCTTGTCTGTATCCTTTTGTTCTATCCACACAGGAATACTGCTGCTGAATTCAGTCTCTTCCAAGTTCAATAAAAGAAATACATTTTCTTTCAGTATTCCTCTCTTTGCTACAATCTGGACATAGGTTCCTTTATTTTGTCAAGATAATGGATATTAAAAAATAACAGTCAATATATTATTTTGTTACTAATAGTCCCTTTAGCACTTGAGTTATAAACCTTTTGGAGGCTCAGTGATTCTGTTCTCTTTATCAAGGGGGATTTCTTTTTGTTCCTTCTGTCCATCAAGACAAACAGATTTCCTCTGTGTTGTGCTTTTATATCCAGTTCACCCTTGCACTGGGGATATAGCCTTCTGGAGTGCCAACTGCATATGGAGTCTTCTGTTTGATTCTGCAACTTGTAGGAGCTAGGATTAATCTTTGGCTCACTGTTCCTGTCATAACATCAGAACAGATACTCAGGGACACCAGGCTCAGCAGATGCCTCCAGGTGAAAGTCAGGTGGGTTGGCGAACACTTACCTATCCCTATGCAATGTTCTTTCACTTTATTTTTTGGCTTCTGATTATTGATTAGTTTCTTGCCAGCTGAGGGAAGAACTGATATGCATTAATATTTACTTTCTAGAACTTTAATTTCTTTCAGTGAGTATGACATCTGTGGGGGGGGGGGGTGTCTAGGATATCACATACATAGACCCAGAAGCCTAAGCATATTTTCTCAGTGTACTACTTTAGATAATTTTTATAGATAATTTGAATGGCAGTCCAACTACCTTCTTGGGATGGAAGAGGGAAACATACTTAAGAACAGAACATAAATTTGTATGTCAAAACTTATTTGGCCTTAAGAATAATTGTAAAATGAATGAGAAAATGGTACAAGAGAGCAACATAAGGCTTAGAAATTTGAGAGTAAATGCACTTTGTCCAAAAACATAAATAAATAAAATAAAGGTTAGGGAAAAAATCTTTATTATTTGTGGGTGATGAGAACCTTTCATTAAATCCTTCTTTGGTGTTTTTGAAATCTTTGCATTTTTATTTAAATGTGGGTTGAATTTGTCATATACATGAATTGCTACAAGTTTTTCTTATTGCTTCTCTTTTCACCAGACTTTCTCTTCTTGATGCTGCTGTCTTATTTTTTCAAATCTTCAACTTCCTTTTAGTTGATTCTGCTTTAAATTAGTCTCCCAATCTGTTTCCTTCTCTCTCCCCATAGGTTTTTTCTTCCCAATTCTTCCTCTGACTCACAAACATACGAGACAGACATCTTGCTCACAGACTTTTCATTCTTTCCCTCCCCTTACCTCTGACATTTTTCTTCTACTCTTTTTACATGAAAGAACTATTTTTTACAGAAACGTTTCTTCTCTTTTTCAAATTTTTGAAAAATTAGGCAGCATATGAAGAATCTTGGAAACCTGAAAATAAGTGATTAAAAGCTTGCTGAATAATAGTTATTTTTAAAATGGAGAATGCCTGAAAAAGCAAAGATCTCTCTAGTTTCACCAAAATGGGCAGAGTCAATAGGATTCTCCATGTTTATTTAAATGTAAATGTGAAGGTGATAGAAATGAAGATCTAAAGCAATGGTAGGAGAGAAAGGTTATGGGACACATCGGTAATTATAACTAACAATCACATAAACTGAAATGGGTAATTTTACAGGCTTCTGAAAAGATTTAAAAGGATGGATTGATGCATAAGCCGAAGGTAAAAATGACTGGGCTAATGTCTTTGGTCCCCTTTAAGAGTAAAAGCATTCCTAAGAGCAAAATGTAGTGATAAAAAAACAATGATTTTGTGGAATGTTCTGTATGAATATCCACATGTTCATGGTACTTTGCAGGTCACCACATGATTAACATTTAATCTTCACAACAATGCCAGTTCTTGCCCTCTCTATTTTTAAGGTGGGGAAACTGAGGCTTAGACCTGTTAGACAACTTTCCCTGGATCACGCAGCTGGTAGGTGGAAGTACCAGTATTCAAACACAGGTGGGCCATATTCTGAGGTCTGATTTCTTAACGAAAATGTTGCCTCAACTGTATAACCTAAAACCAAGGTAGGAAACAAAATGGCAACCTGTGTGATTGCAGTGATCTTTTGTTGTGTTTTTAAAAAGAAGATTCCTTACATACCATATTCAAACTTCAATAAATCTTAAAGAAAATTTTGTCAGTCCTCATTCCATAGACAAGGAACATAATTCTCAGAGAACGGAAGGAACTAGCTCAAGTATGTCATTGGTTTTTGTGGGATTATAACCCCAATCATTCCACTGGCACAACCTCGACTCCTAAATTCAACTCTCTGCTCTCTGTTCCCACCCACAAATTATCTTCCCCACTGATTTCTCACAAGACTTATAATTCTTGTGTATTAAGGTACTGTGTATTCAGAAATCCTCCACTAACATGCGATTGTGTTGCCCAGAGGGAATATCACTATTGTTATTGTTTTTCTCTGGGTTTTCTTCAGACAGCTTCTTTTCGACTATCCAGCGGAAAGGAGCAGAGGAGTAGGTTCTGGACCAATTCTAACCCCCTTACTCACAGATGTTCTGCCTTGGGAAAAAAAAATATACAGTTGATCTCTCAATGGGCAGGTTATTTGTGTTCCAAATTGTTCATGAGCATTAAGAACATTGTAGATTAATGAATGGTAATATCTTAAGTGCAGGCATTGTACTATTTGGTGTATATGTTAATATTGAAGAGATTTTTGTTGTTGTTTTTACAAACTATACAGGTGAAGGTTCAGCCTAGTCAATCTCTCTTGGTGACAGTATAGGGAACTGGAGCATTCATATTCAGAGAAAACTCTGAAATGAGTCCACAAAGAATTCTGCTCTCCAAGGACACAGAACCCTGTAATTTGAAGGCGAGTATAGAAAGTTGTGAAGCAAGTGACATATACCATTGATTTCCTCTGGCATCCTTATGCTTTCCAAACTTCACTGCACTCCTAAAGTTGTCTTTTTTTCTATTGTGGCTGAGGATTGCATCCATATACCTAGTAAAAACTCATGCTGTCAGAAGGAGAGCTGCTCACTGTGAGACTCTTTCTTTAGGCTTTGTGGATAGACAAAGGCATTTCCTGATCAATGAAACATCTTGACAAACAATTCTGACGTATATAACAAAACTTTCATCACAGTCAAAACCAGAGGGGGAAGATTCAACTTTTACTGAAACTGCATCAAGGAATTAGCAATTTAGCATTTTTCTTGAACTACTGAGGTGAAATAATTTACATGATGAGCAAAGGAGTAGCTTAAACAATGCTCTCCCTTAGGAACTATGAGCGCCAACAATACTGCAAAAACAATACGTACTGACTCATATTTCTGCAGATTCCAGCATAGTAGATTTCTTCATAATCAAAATGCAATTGAATCGTTATACCTCATGTTACTCTACAGATGCCTATGAATTATTTTCTGCTACCAGGAAATTGTTAAATAGTCTAAAGCACTGTGATTTGGCACTCATCTTTCATAGCTATTCTTCAGGGAGAACAGGGTCTTGGCTTCCTTTGGAGGCGGCAAGGCTCAGGCACTGAGTTCTGTGTTTGTGGTTCTCCTGAGAGCTGCCTCTGAGGAGCTGTGAAATTATCCCCACCTATTCCTAATTTGAAGAGTAAAAGCCTCATTGTTGATTTCAGATCTTTTACTTTGGCTAGGGCACGGCTTATCAGAGTGTGCTCTCTTCCTCAGTATGTTGGAATAGTGGGGTAGGAAGAGAGAGGTTAGAAGAGGAAAATTTCATCAGTAATTGCAAGTATACCATATGAGTGTAAGCTTTATTTCTTCTAGTAGTTTAAAACAACTTCTTACTTTAGTTTCTCTTATTTTAAGTACAAATCCACAAGTTTGCCTTCATCCTGTTGCAGATGTGCTTAGGGCAATTAAAGGACCCCATCTGAAAGCAAAGAGTATAAATATAGGCACTTACAGACAAAAAGTGTATAATTGTTTTCTGTGATTCAGGTAAAGAGGAATAATTTGCCTTTGAAAAAATCTCAATCTCACTGTAGAGTGTACTTAATATTTTTTCTTTCTTCTATTATTCCTTTTTTCTTTTATTTAAAAATGTTTTATTTCCCTCCTTATGATGAGTCATCGGCCATAAACTATTATTTTATTTTATTACAAGTTATTATACATGTTATTTATATAAATGGCAATAGATTAAAAACTCTACATATATAATTAAAATCTTGCTGAATAATCAAGATTCTGAAGACTTTTATTTCCAAAGTAAGGAAAACTGAACAATTTGAAAAATCTTGGTCTAGAATTCATATAACTATAGCTTTGGGATCACAACCCCTGATTTTTAGAAACTTTTCCCTGCTTTCTTTTCACAATCTTTTACCACTTCCTTCTACATCAAGCTGGCCTTTTATTTTAATGGGTTTTCCAGAGGGAACTCACTGAAATAGAGGCAAATATTATTGGACATGATTTTAGTTGACAACTTCGCAGTATTGGTGTACTTTATGTTGTTACCTAATAGAACAAGAATAGTCAATTTAACAAGGTTTTTCTATATTATTTCATTTTAATATGGAAAAACCTGTGACTCATTACCAAGGTTTTGGGTAAATATTAAACCAAGGAGGCAGGAGGCAGTTAAAGAGGTATGGATTCTGGTTTTGCCAGGATGGAGAAATAACACGAATTGCAGGCTCTGTGCCTCAACATAAACTTTGGAGAAATTATAGAAGCAAAAGGGAACTATGGATTCATGAAACTAACAAGGGAGAAATCTCCTAGAAGACAGAAGACTGTCTGTGAACTGGTTTGCACAGGATAGTTGGTTCGTAGTAGCCTGGGGCACACCACCACAACAAGGCAGAAGTGGTAAATGAGAGAATGAGGGAACAACAGTGGATCTCCAATGATGTCCTCAGATCAGGAGCATCAGCATCACCTGGGAACTTACTGGAACTGTAAACTGTTGGCTTATCCCAGACATACTGAATAAGAAACGCAGGGTAGGGCCCAATAATCTGTGTTTAAACAAGCTTTCCAAGTGATTCTCATACATGCTAAAGTTTGAGCAGAGAAAGGGTTTTATTTATTTTTATTTATTTATTTATTTTTTATTATACTTTAAGTTCTAGGGTACATGTGCACAATGTGCAGGTTTGTTACATATGTATACATATGCCATATTGGTGTGCTGTACCTGTTAACTCGTCATTTACATTAGGTATATCTCCTAATGGTATCCCTCCCCCTTCCCCCCACCCCACAACAGGCACCGGTGTGTGATGTTCCCCTTCCTGTGTCCAAGTGTTCTCATTGTTCAATTCCCACCTATGAGTGAGAACAGGTGGTGTTTGGTTTTTTGTCCTTGGGATAGTTTGCTGAAAATGATGGTTTCCAGCTTGATCCATGTCCCTACAAAGGACATGAACTCATCCTTTTTTATGGCTGCATAGTATTCCATGGTGTATATGTGCCACATTTTCTTAATCCAGTCTATCATTGTTGGACATTTGGCTTGGTTCCAAGTCTTTGCTATTGTGAATAGTACCACAATAAACATACATGTGCATGTGTCTTTATAGCAGCATGATTTATAATCCTTTGGGTATATGTCCAGTAATGGGATGGCTGGGTCAAATGGTTATTTCTAGTTCTAGATCCTTGAGGAATTGCCACACTGTCTTCCACAATGGTTGAACTAGTTTACAGTCCCACCAACAGTGTAAAAGTGGTGTTCCTATTTCTCCATATCCTCTCCAGCACCTATTGTTTCCTGACTTTTTAATGATCTCCATTGTAACTGGTGTGAGATGGTATCTCACTGTGGTTTTGATTTGCATTTCTCTGATGGCCAGTGATGATGAGCATTTTTTCATGTCTGTTGGCTGCATAAATGTCTTCTTTTGAGAAGTGCCTGTTCATATCCTTTGCCCACTTTTTGATGGGGTTGTTTGATTTTTTCATGTAAATTTGTTACAGTTCTTTGCAGATTCTGGATATTGGCCCTTTGTCAGATGGGTAGATTGTAAAAATTTTCTCCCATTCTGTAGGTTTCCTGTTCACTCTGATGGTAGTCTCTTTTGCTGTGCAGAAGCTCTTTAGTTTAATTAGATCCCATTTATCAATTTTGGCTTTTGTTGCCATTGCTTTTGGTGTTTTAGTCATGAAGTTCTTGCTCATGCCTATGTCCTGAATGATATTGTCTAGCTTTTCTTCTAGGATTTTTATGGTTTTAGGTCTAACATGTAAGTCTTTAATCCATCTTGAATTAATTTTTGTATAAGGTGTAAGGAAGGGATCCAGTTTCAGCTTTCTACATATGGCTGGCCAGTTTTCCCAGCACCATTTATTAAATAGGGAATCCTTTTCCCATTTCTTGTTTTTGTTAGGTTTGTCAAAGATTAGATAGTTGTAGATGTGTAGTATTATTTCCGAAGGCTCTATTCTGTTCCATTGGTCTATGTCTCTGTTTTGGTACTAGTACCATGCTGTTTTGGTTAATGTAGCCTTGTAGTATAGTTTGAAGTCAGGTAGTGTGATGCCTCCAGCTTTGTTCTTTTGGCTTCGGATTGTCTTGGCAATGTGGGCTCTTTTTTGGTTCCATGTGAACTTTAAAGGAGTTTTTTCCAATTCTGTGAAGAAAGTCATTGGTAGCTTGATGGGGATGGCATTGAATCTATAAATTACCTTGGGCAGTATGGCCATTTTCACAATATTGATTCTTCCTATCCATGAGCATGGAATGTTCTTCCATTTGTTTGGTATCCTCTTTTATTTCCTTGAGCAGTGGTTTGTAGTTCTCCTTGAAGAGGTCCTTCACTTCCCTTGTAGATTGGATTCCTAGGTATTTTATTCCCTTTGTAGCAAGTGTGAATGGGAGTTCACTCATGATTTGGCTCTGTTTGCCTGTTGTTGGTGTATAGGAATGCTTGTGATTTTTGCACATTGATTTTGTCTCCTGAGACTTTGCTGAAGTTGCTTATCAGCTTAAGGAGATTTTGGGCTGAGACCATGGGGTTTTCTAAATATACAATCATGTCATCTGCAAACAGGGACAATTTGACTTCCTCTTTTCCTAATTGAATACCAAGAAAGGATTTTAAAGCTTCCACTTGCCTTTTTCTTGCCTTGCCTCAGACCAATTGTGGCCTGCAACCTTTACTACAAACATCTGCCTCCACTCCAGCAGACTATAGCATTAGGAGATATACATGGACTTTATTGTTTTCAGGTGTATTCCCTCTATATCCAGTTTGTTGAGAGTTTTTACTAGGAAGGGATATTAAATTTTATTGAATATTTTTTAGCATCTGTTGAAATGATCAGTTGACTTTTGTCCTTAATTTTGTTAATGGGATGTATCTCATTGATTGAACTGTATATGTTGAACCATCCTTGCATCCCTGGGATGCATCCATTTGATCACAGTGAATGATCTTTTTAATGTATTATTGATTTTAGTTTGCTAGTATTTGGTTGAGGATGTTTGCATCTGTGTTCATTAGGAACATTGGCCTGTAGTTTTTTTGTTGTTATTGTGTCCTCGTCTGGTTTTGGTACCAGGGTAATGCTTGCCTGGTAGAATGACTTTGGAAGTATTCCCTTCTTCAAGTTTTTGAAAAAGTTTGAGTAGAATTGGTATTAATTCTTTAAATGTTTGGTAGAATTCAGTAGTGATGCTGTCAGAGCCTGGGCGTTTCTTTGATGGGAGCTTTTTATTACTGTTTCAATCTCAATACTTGTTATTTTGTTCAGGTATTTCTTCATGAGTAAATCTTGGTAGGTTGTATGTGTCCAGGAATTTATCTGTTTCTTCTAGGTTTTCCACTTTGGTGGCATACAGTTACTCATAATTATCCCTAATGATCATTTGTATTTTTGTGGTATCAGTTATAGAGTCTCCTCTTTTTGTCTGTAATTTTATTTGAGATGTCTTTTATTTTTATTTATTTATTTATTTTTAGTTTGTCTACCTAAAGGTTTGTGGATTCTGTTTATCTTGTCAAAAAACCAACTTTTTCTTTTGTTGGTCTTTTGTATTTTTTTGGTCTCAATTTTATTTATTTCCACTCTGATCTGTATTATTTCTTTTCTTCTACAAATTTTGGGTTTTTTTTTCTTGCTTTTCTAGATCCTTGAGGTGCATCATTAGATTATTTGAAGTCTTTCTACTTTTTTGGTGTAGGTATTTACTGCTCTAAACTTTCCTTTTAGAAATGCTTTTGCTGTATGTCATAGGTTTTGGTATATTGTGTTTCCATTTTCATTTATAAAATTTATTCATTGATATATTCATTATTCAGGAGCATGTTGTGTAATTTTCACAGATTTGTACATTTTTCAATATGTCTTCTGTTATTGATTTCTAGTTTTATTCCATGTGGTTGGAGAAGATACTTGACATAATTTTGATTTTAAAAAATTCTTTAAGCCTTGCTTTGTCACCTAACATATGATCTATCCTGGGGAATGTTCCACGTACTGTTGAGGAAAATGTGCATTCTGCAGGAGTAAGATGAAACATTCTGTAAATATCTGTTAAGGCTATTTGGTCTAGAGTACAGTTTAACTCTTATGTTTCTTTGTTGCTTTTCTGTCTATATAATCTGACCATTGCTGAACGTGGAGTGTTGAACTCTCCTACTGTTACTGTGTTTCAGTCAATATCTCCCTCTAGGTCTATTAGTGTTTTAAAAAATAAATATTTGAGTGCTCTGATGTTGGGGTCATACGTGTTTACATTTGTTATATCCTCTTGCTCTATTGACCCCTTTATCATATAATGGCCTTCTTTGCCTTTTTTTCTTTGCTTGCTTATTTCTTTCACAATAGCAAAGACTTGGAACCAACCCAAATGTCCAACAATGATAGACTGGATTAAGAAAATGTGGCACATATACACCATGGAATACTATGCAGCCATAAAAAATGATGAGTTCATGTCCTTTGTAGGGACGTGGATGAAATTGGAAATCATCATTCTCAGTAAACTATCGCAAGAACAAAAAACCAAACACCACATATTCTCACTCATAGGTGGGAACTGAACAATGAGATCACATGGACACAGGAAGGGGAATATCACACTCTGGGGACTGTTGTGGGGTGGTGGGAGGGGGGAGGGATAGCATCGGGAGATATACCTAATGCTAGATGATGAGTTAGTGGGTGCAGCGCACCAGCATGGCACATGTATACATATGTAACTAACCTGCACAATGTGCACATGTACCCTAAAACTTAAAAGTATAATTAAAAAAAAGATTTTTTTTTAACTGTTGTTTCCTTAAAAGTCTATTTTATCTGATATAAGTATATATATAGTTACTCCTACTCTTTTCTGGTTTCCACCTGCATGATATATCATTTTCCATTTCTTACTTTCATTCTATCTGTGTCTTTATAGGCGAAGTGATTTTCTTATACACAGAATATAGTTGGGTCTTTAAAAAAATCCATTTATGACTGGGCGCAGTGGCTCAAGCCACCCAGCACTTTGGGAAACTGCGGTGGGCGGATCATGAGGTCAGGAGATCAAGACCATCGTGGCTAACACGATGAAACCCTGTCTCTACTAAAAACACGAAAAGTTAGCTGGGCCTGGTGGCGGGCGCCTGTAGTCCCAGCTACTCAGGAGGCTGAGGCAGGAGAATAACGTGCATCCGGGAGCGGATCTTGCAGTGAGCCGAGATCCTGCCACTGCACTCCAGCCTGGGCGACAGAGCGAGACTCCGTCTCAAACAAACAAACAAAAATCCGTTTATCTACTCTATGTCTTTTAATTGAATAATTGAATCCAGTTACATTCAAGGTTATTATTGATAGGTGAGTGTTTACTACTACCATTTTGTTACTTGTTTTTTGATTATTTTATAGATAATTATTTTTTTCCTGTCTTACTGTCTTCCTGTGTGGTTAAGTGATTTCCACTAGTAGCATGTTTTGACTCTGTGCTATTTATTTTTAGTGTACTTGTGATAGGTTTTTGCTTTGTGGTTTCCATAAGGCTTACAAAAAAACTTACAGTTAAAAAAGTTTATTTTAAAGTGATAATGGCTTGACCACAATCATATTGAAAAGAAACTCCACAATTTAACATTTTCCTCCCATCACCTTACTTTTTGATGTTTCAATTTACATCTTTTTTATCTTGCCTATCTTTTAACCATTTGTTGTATTATCTTTTTAATAGTTATGTATTAAATTACCATATTAGAGTATTCTAAATTTGTTTTCTTACTTTTACTAGTGAGTTTTATACTTTGTGTTTTCCTGTTGGACATTAGTGTCCATTTCTTTTGGATTGAAGACAGGTCTGACATTAGCATTTCTTGAAAGACAGGTCTGCGTTAGTGAATTCCTTCAGCTTTTGTTTGTCTGGGCAAGTCTTTTTCTCTTCCTCACATTTGAAGGATAGCTTTGCTGGATACAGTATGGTTGTTTGGCATTTTTTTTTTCTTTGGCACTTTAAATATAGCATCCCACTCTCTCCTAGCCTGCTGCATTTCTGCTGATAAATCCACCAAAAGCCATATTGGGCTTCATTTCATGTGATATGTTTATTTCCTCTTCCTGTTTTGAGTTCTCTTTCTTTCCTTTTGATTTTTGCTATATTGATTGAAATTCAATTCAAATTGATTCAATTGATTGAAATTCAAAAAGAAAGGGAATTTCTTTTTGGGTAAACTTTGAGTGGTGACATCTGGGCTTTCTGTGCCTGGATGCTGTCATTTTTTTCCAGATTTGGGAATTTTTCAGCCATTATTTACTTAAATAAACTTTCTATGCTTTTTTTTTTTTTTAAATCTCTTGTCTCCTGTGGGAATTCCAGTTATATGAAGATTAGTTAATTGGGTGGTGTGCCATAATTCTCAAAGACCTTCTTCAATGTTTTTAATTCTTTTTCCTTTCTGCTCCCTTGAGTGGGTAATTTCATATGTTATGTCTCCAAGCTCACTAATTTTTCTTCTATTTGATCATGTCTGCTGTGGAAGCTTTCTAATATGTCTTTCAGTTTAGTTACTGTATTTTTTTAATGCTACAATTTCTTTTTTTAATTGTTTCTCTTTGTCAAGTTTTAAATTTTATTCCTGGATTGTTTTCCAAATTTCATTTAGTTTTCTATACATATTTTCTTGTGATTTCCTGAACTTCTTTAAGAGAATTATTCTGAATTCTCTGTCAGAAATTCCATAGATCTTTAATTTTGGGGGGTCCGTTGCTGGAGGCTTTTTTTGTTTTTTGTTTTGGTCGTGTCATATTTCCCTGAGTTTGCACAGCCCTTGCATCTTTATGTTGATGCCTGCATATTTGAGGAGACAACTGCATCTTCTAGTTTTTGCATGTGTTCTTTGGTGGTGTTAGACCTTTACTTCTTTTTTTTTCCAAAAAATATGTTTCATTAATTTCATTATTTGGCTCATTCTATTAACTAAAGGGTTGAGATCTTCTTTGTTGAGGGGCACACATGATACTTTGATACCTGTATATAATGTGTAATGATCAAATTGGGGTAATTAGGATATCCATCACCTCAAACATTTATCATTTCTTTGTGTTGGAAACATTATAATTCTTCTCTTCTAGCTATTTTGAAATATAAAATGTATCATTGTTAACTATAACCTTTGTACTAGGTCTTTACTTCTTAATACTGGAACTTAAATACTGGCTTTTGTTGCTTCCCATTCTGAGGTGGACACTGGAACTAAAACACTGTACTGAAACTATTTGCCCTTTTGTTGTGTTTATTCTGTAGAAGACTTACAGTGAACACTGGAATATGAATGTTGCTCTGGGACTAAATTGCTGCCCTTCCACTTTTTTTCACAGTCTGAGAAAAACTTATAGTGAGTACAGAGCTTAAATGCTGCTCCATAACTATTTTGGTGCCTTGTCATTGTTTCCCAGTCCAGTGGAAGACTTAAGCGAGCACTGGATTTAATTTCAACCTCTATAGGAGCATTTGGGTGGAAAATCTAGTTATGGATTCAGGACTTCCTTTAGTTTTTTTCCTTCTATGGTGCAGTGGCACTGGCCAGTCTCTTCAATATGGCATTGTTGCTGATTGGAGCACTGAATAGCCATAAAGCTCTTCATGCCAGCTGCTGTGAGCAGTGCCCCATTCTTTGTTCCCAGTTTACTTCAAGTAGCTCAGCACTCCTGGAACTCCTAGTGGTTCCTGTGGTGTGGGACTGGAATGGGTTTAATGTCCAATTCCAATTCCCCCCTCTTACTTCAGCACCTGAGGGTTTAGGGCAATAGAGAACTTCCATTTTGACTAGGAGTCAATGAGAAAAAAATTCTGCTTTTACAATTTTACACATCTGATAATTGAAACAATGCTTTACACATTACATTTTGGCTTTATGCATTTCAAGCCACTTCCATACTCTCAGGGCTAGGCACTGTAGCACATTTTCATATTGGAATATGACCTTCTTCATGTCATAATGCAGGATGAGTTTGTACAGTGCACTATAAGAATATTCCTAGAAGCCATTCCTTTTCTTTAATCTTGTTCCTACACTGCAAAGTATTACATTCTAGGTTGTTTGAGACATTAAATTGCTTACTTAAAAATCACAAAACTAAGTGGCATAACTAGACTTCAAATTCAAACCGATTACATAACCCTTGTACTTACTAACTTGGCTCTGAACCTTGCTGAATATAAAATAAAAGTTCTGGGTATTATGTATGTGAGTTCATACTCAATATGTGTGGTTTAGAAGAGTCCATGTTGGATCTATTCCATGTATATTATAGGGCAAACCTACAAATGAAGGCCCCCAAACCTACAAAGGAAGGACCCATGGAAGAGGCTCATGTAGCCCCTGGAATAGACTTGGAGTCATTCACATAAGGAATTCCAGATATGGGGCACCTGGATTGTGGTGGCTGGGGGCACAGGCTTCAGGTGGCATGTCCCTTTGCTCCATGGACTCCTTGCCTTGTAGAGAGGTTCAGTAGGGAAGAGCCAGTAGAAGACCTGCCTCCATTTACCCACGTCTAAGAGTAATAGTGGTATATGGTAAGTATTTAAATTATCAAATTTTCATGAAATGGAAGGAAATGAGACAACACCAGATGAAAAGGCACCAGATGAAATGGGACGTAGAATATTTTAACTTGCATCTGTCTTATTTGGAAATTTGACAATCAGAGATTGAACATTCTCCATACACAAATAATCATTAAAATAAATTAACCTCACTTCTAATGAAATAATTACTAATTATTTCATTTATTACTTATTAATCAGTAATAAGCCATTTTTCATCTTTTATATCAACAAGGTCTCCATTAAAATAAGACCAAGCTAAATGCTGGTGAGGTGCAAGTGAAGTTATTAGTCAAATGTAAAGCTAGGGAGAATGATCTTTTACAAGCTTTTTTGGAAAGTAATTTGGGAATTTGAACAAAATGTCTAAAATTTCTTTATTATTTGGCCCAATAATTTTGTTTTTTGAATCTACCTGAATAAAATAATCTGAAATGCTTAAATCTATTACATATGTACATATGTGCACAGCAGTATCATATGTAATGATTTAAAATGGGTGTAGCCTAATATGCTTTATAAGTAAAGGGTAAATATAAAGGATTTAGTAAATATGTCTAATTGACAATTATGTATCATTAAAATCTGACTTACAAAAAATTTAATAGCACAAGGAAATATTGGATAATAAATTTACATTTCAGAAGTAATGATAGCTTATTGTATGTACAATATTATAACTACTCCATAAAGATACGCATAAAGACTAAAAGCAATTATATCAAAATAATAAGTAAACATATCAAAATATATATTATATTATAATTATATTTAATTTATATATTTGTTATATATAATTAATATAATATATTATAATCTTATATTTTATTATATTATATATAATATATCAAAATAATAAGTAAATATATCAATTATACCAAAATAATAAGTAAATGATAATAACTAAGATAGATCCTGATGTTGGGGTTATTAAGTCTCTATTTTTCACTGTTAGATCTCCATAAGATAAAGAACATGTTGAGATTGTGATTTTGTGAATAAGCAAACAAAGAAAGCAATGATACAAATGAGGAACCAAAAGCAATTTAACATTCGTTTCCTTATATTAATGTATGTGTTACCTTCCATAGCAATGAAAAAGGGAGCACATTTGGGTTTTATTTTTTAACTAAAAATTTTTTTGCTCAAATTTTGAGGACATACTTGACATTTTTTTCTGGTATTACTGTATTCTAAACAAATAGTTGTAAATCAAGATCTAGTTCATTCCAGAGGAGACACCCAGATTTTTTTTTCCCAGCAAGAATGAATAATAAATTAAATTCAGATTTTTTTTGACAGTTTGATAATAAATACATTTACTCAACCACAGTTCATCATGCAGCTGTGACTATAGAAGCAGGTATGCTACTTGTCAACTGAAATCAGATATTATTTTAAAAATGACCTCTACATTTGAAACTTTCATATTGTCACACATAGAACAGTTTATTTTGAAATAAAAAGCAACTTTCAAAATTGAAGTGTTCCTGTGAACTTATCCACATAATATTGACCAGTAACAAAAATAAAAATAAAATTTGTAAAACCTCTCTGCTTTTTCCCTGTTTAATTGACTTCTTAAAACATCATGAAGGAATCATGGTTTTTTTTGTTTGTTTGTTTGGTATCTTATATGAATTACTTGGTAAAGTGTCATATACTTTATTAATAACTATATAGCACAACATGAAAAAATATTCATTAGATACAAACGTGTGTGTGTGTGTGTACTTAGTGATGCTGCTTAACTGACATTTTAAAACTCTTTGGTATTCAGCCAACTTCACTCATTTTATCTTTTTTTTAAAAAAGGCAGTAAATATTTATCTGCTTTTTGAAATGAGTTCCCTTTTAAAAACATTGTTGGCAGCCAATTTTCATCAATCACATTCTTTGTCATCTTTATCAGTTCTACCCTAAAAGACATTTGTGGTTTGAATTATACTTGGCTACTTTAGGAAATGTAATCACTTAAAGGAATTTTAGAGTGTGCAACAATTCAGTGTAAACTTCATCCATGTCAGGCATTAATTGTAAAAATAAACCTTTATCAAAACGTCCATTTCTTCCTATACACTATAGAAGAGTGATTATTATTCTAATTCTTCACCTGATACTCCCCTACCCCCTGTCATTGTTTCCTAAGAGAAGTATACATCCACATCTTTTGCACATTACTTCATAGCATTCCCCCCACACTGTGGGTAAAGTAGAATATATTTTTCTATACTAGTGATGTTGAGATTGAACATGTAGCTTGTTTTAGCCAATGAAATGCATTAAATCTTTCAGTTGCTTCATTTATAAAAATGAGGATAGTATTTTGATAACATTAAGTTTGAGACCTACATTGATACTTAGCTCAAATTCTTTGACTAAAATTATAAATATAATATTATAAAATATAGTTTTATGAAACAAAGCAATTTCACTTATTCAAGGACAGTCAAACTCCAAATTTATAACTTTGTATAGGCGCACACCAAGTTAGAGTTTTATTAGAATTACAGGAGTCCTGAAGTGGGAATTGGGGTACTTTTAATTCCTAGTGAGGATACCTATAGGATGGAGCCAAGGGCAAACATTGATCTAAGATTTGAGGAACCAAGATTTGGAGAATCAAGATGAACAAAAGCACTTTGACGTCTGCATTAAGATCCTAGATCAGAATTGGCAGGAGAAGATACCATTTTCTGAACCTCAATCATTTGTAAAACCGATAAACTTTCTTAATTCCTTCTCCCTTGCATCAGAAGAGCATGGGTGTCTTTTGCTTTATAAGTTTGATATAGCAGCGGAAGACCTTCATTACAGTCATATGCCTGGTTCCAGATTTGTTTGCTCTTTTTCTTTTTCTTTATAGTTTTCTTGAGACAGAGTCTCGCTCTGTTGCCCAGGCTGGAGTGCAGTGCCGTGATCTCAGCTCACTGCAGCTTCTGGCTCCTGGGTTCAAGCGATTCTCCTGCGTCAGCCTCCTGAGTAGCTGGGACTACAGGCATGCACCACCATGCTTGGCTAATTTTTGTATTTTTAGTAGAGACGGGGTTTCACCATATTGGCCAGGATGGTCTTGATCTCCTGACCTCGTGATCCACCCGCTTTGGCTGTCCAAAGTGCTGGGATTACAGGCGTGAGCTACTGCGCCCAGCCTGTTGGCTCTTTTTCTTCATTTGGTTGTGATTAATGATAAGAAATGGGCCCAAACATATATGATTAGGGTAAACAAGCAACTATTTTTCCAAATCCCCTCACCCCATGCTACAAAGGTCATGTTAGGGAGGATATTAGCTGAAAAGCGAGACTCACCATGTTCCCAGATTGGTTTAACACAGAAGTAAGTTTACATATAATTTTTATATGTATTTATTCATTCCTGATTACATTTTATAGAGGATTTGAGGCAAGGAATTGCTACATAGTAAGGGAGACTGGGGAATACAGGCTTTTAGCTGAGTGGCAAACTGCCCAGATAAAAATGACCATAACGGGAGAGTGAGAATTGGGAAGCAGTTAACCATCTTCGCTACAATGACAAATCTCTGTGTTTTGCTCCTGAATTTATAGCACTATAAAATGCTTGCTTTTTACTGACCTAAATTTCTATAAATTTAATATGTTCATTTTTTTTTCAGATCACAGCAATTCATATGAGCGCACATCCTAAGGTGCTATATATTTGTCCAGCCTATGTATTTCTTACTGTGTTATACATCTGTTAACAGATGCCTAATCAAAATATAGTGATTTAGGTTAGGATTTTAATAATCTGTTTGTAACCCACTACAGCCATTTAGTTATATGATTTTATTTGAGATCATCTGCATACTGCCAGGAACAAAATGTGATGACCTACAGTCATTTAATGAATAGACATTATGAATGCAAAAGGCTACCATATACATTGGTATAATGCAGGAAGAGCATGAGCTAATGAACTGATTTGCTGACTAAATTGTGGAATAATTTTATAGCTGTCCATGCCACAAGACAATTTTGAAGAATCATTCTTTACCTCTAATTGCACAGAGGTTTCTACAAGAGAATCCTAGAATGTTTCACCTATCACACATTTTCTGGCTTAGTCTTGTAAAGTTAATGGCTTGAGACAGGAAAGTCAAATTACAAGCAATGAAGTTATTATAGGAATAAACCCCAGGGGACTCTCAAAATAGGACAGAGGTTAGAAAAGCTTTAGAGCATCATGAAGCACAGCCTTAGGAAATATGACACCTCAGTGAAATGCTGAAAATCAGCTGTAGACTGTTTTTTACAGTCGTTTTGTGCACATGGAGATAGGTTGAGTCCTGCTAACAGAAATATGACTCTTGTTCCAGTGCAGTGCAGTTGTCCCGAAGTAGTAAATAAAATATCCTGTCTTACATTTGTAAGAATCCTTTTACCTACATCTTTTCCAGTTATGTGTTGTTATGTATAGATCACAGATAGGAAACCTAGGCTCCTAGAGGTTAAATGCCTTTGTCAAACGCCAATCAGCACGGTGGAAACATTTTACCCAAGAACAGCAGGCCTGCCTATGCCCAGAGAGCCTGTTGAAAACACCTTTTCCCAGACACTTAGTCTCTTTCAAGACTCAGGTTTATCATCCTGCATCATTTCTGACTCTGCATCCCAACTTTTGGTTATCTCAGTTCTGTCTTGTCCTCCACACTGAATTTCCATGTTGACTTGGCCCATTGCCTCCTGGGACTGTCGTGCTACACCTTCCCTCATCCTGCTTCCCAGCCCAACATCAGTGAGCACCACGTTTTGGACCTTTTGTGTCTGTTGCAGTGCTGGCGGCAAGATGGGAAGTGAAAGAGCTAAGCGCCAATCCAAGTCAGAAACACCAAATTGGGTGTTCTTTCTGACGTACCATAATACTTTTCTGAGTCAACAATATGATTGCCATTACTATTTTAAACAAAAGTGTGATTTCAAGCAGATTTTGCTTCACAGATAAAGGCAAACAATTATGGATTCATATGCCATTTAAGTTTAATGTCATGTCAATGCATTTTCAGTCTTAGAGTCTATCTTTTTCTTCTTCAAAGTAATATTTTAATCTTTTTTGAAATCACATTGTGATCAGAGGCAAAGATTGCATCTAATTAATCATTCCTGTAGTTATTATTCACAATTAATTGTTTTGGTTTTAGTTAACTTCCAAGAAATTTATATTCTTTTTTGAGGCTGCATTGTATTCCATAGTATAGATGTGTATAATTAACCTGTTGGTGAATATTTAGATTGTCTCTTTTTTTAAGCTATAAAAATGTTGTACTAGTGTATCTGTAGAATAACTTCCTAGAATTGGAATTGCTGGTTCAGAAGGTGTATGCACTTTTATATGTATTTTTTTAGGAAATGCATTTTATTTTTTTCTCTTCTTGGATGTGATAGAAATGTTAACATATACAATTCAAAAGGAACACAGAAAGGTTACCAGTGAAAATATTACTAGTTCTCTTCTTTTCCTTTTTTTAAGAGAGAGGATCTTGGTCTGTCACCCAGGCTGGAGTGTAGTGGCATGGTTATGGCTCACTGTGGCCTCGACCTCCTGGGCTCAAGTGATAGTCCCACCTCAGCCTCCCAAGTAGTAGTTCTCCTTTTGATAAGTAACCATTGTTACCAGGTTCTTATATCCTTACAGATATTCTATGCAAATATAAATGTGTGTATACTTAGAAAATTTCTCTTATTTGAGAATATCTATATTTTCTTTTGCATTGCACTCATAAGGGTTCAAAAACTCTGGCCAAGATACTAATTGAGGGAGAGATACCCAGGCTGTTATGTCTCCTCCTTGTTAGGAGTACAATTCTATGTTGTTTCATCACTTGATACTTGCCATACAATACAATTACTGTAAATCCTATTAAAAGGACTCATTTCTATTGATTTTCACCATACCTTTCTATTCACTTTGGAAAGAAGGATGTCCATGGATACAGGGATCTGTACTGTTTTTTTTCACACATTTTAAAAATATAATTCAATTTGGACTGATGGCTCTATATAGCAGAAATCATAAAATATCACAAAATTTGATTTTTCCTTTCTTCCATATAGTAGGATTTAGGCTGAATACATGGCTATATAACTGGAAACTATATTTCATAGCCTCTCTTCTTGTAGGTGTGGCCATGTAACTAAGTTATCACTGGTGGTTTAAGAGTGGAAGGAATGTGTATAAACTTGTACTTTAATTGCTTTGAATTTCTGATTTTCCTTCCCCACAACCTGGAGCATAGATATTTCCTTAAGCTTTGAATGTGCAGAAGAGTGCAACAGTCTGGATGAACAACAAGACAGAAGGGACTCGGGTCCCTCAATGATCAGGTGAAGCACAGATGTCCCACCAACCAGGATTGCTCAATTTGGTGGTGTTACATGAGGGAGAAATAAATTTCTCCCTGCTTTAAGCCACTGTATTTAGGAAGCCAGTTTGTTGCAAAGCTATCCTGTACCTTAACTAATGCATCTTCTTGCCTGGTTCTCAGCAAACAGACACTTGGGATTCCTTTGTCTTCTGCTGTTGTCCTATGTGAACTTCTTTCTTCATCTGTTTCACTTTGGTGGAGCACAAAAGAGTGTATGGGAGAAAATATCATTGTTTTTGTTTGTTCATGTTTGAAAATATCTTGATTCAACCCTCCTATTGGGTGGATAGTTTGATTAGGCATGGAATTCTACTTGGGAAATAATTTTTCTTCTAAGTTTTGAAGTTGTTGCTCAATTTTCTTTGTTATTCTAGAAAAAAATTTGATTTGTGAGGCCTTTTTTTCTCTTTCTCTATTGAGGGTTTTATGATCTGTTTTTGAGTAAGGTTTTGAAATTTCTTAATGTGTTTTAGTGTGGGTTTATTTTCCTCCATTGTGTTTGGCACTCAGTGGGCCCTTTCAGTTTATCTTTTAATGCTGGGAAATTATCTTGAATTATTTGGTGGATGATTTTCTCCTGTTTCCTCAGCTCGTTCTTTCTGGACTGCCATTTTATTTGGATGTCGGACCTCCTTGGATTGCTCAAACGTTTCCCTCCTCCTTTTTATCTCTTTGGTTTATTTTGCTCTATCTTCTATGAAACTTCCTCAAATTAACCTTCCAACCCACCAGTTGTTGTTTTTCATTTCTGCCTTAGTGTTTTCAATTTCTAAGAACTGGTTTTCTGTTCTTTGAATGTTCCTTTCTCATTGTTTCCTGACATGGATGCCATGTCATCTTTGACTGCAGGGAGTATATCAGTACTGGTTGTTTTCCTCAAGTTTTCTTCTCTCTGCACTCAGTCCTCTGAGTGGCTTACTTTTTCTCAGTATTTGTTTAGATTGATGTGTTTCCTCAGATGAGAAGCTGTCCTCAGATATCTAGAGATTTTCTTTTCTCTGCTGATAGAGTGAAGGTTTAAATATCTGACTGAGTGCTCTGAGTATGGGCATGGGGCTTGGAGGTTTTGAGTTCACAGTAGGGTGGTCTAGACAGACCGCTAGTGCCAAGCTCCAAATGTTGGTATCTTTATGTATTTCCTTTTGCCTGATCAGATGTCCCAGAGAACAGTCTTGTCATCCCGAGCCTAGAGGGTGGAGATTTGGCTGCCATGATTCATGGAGGTGAGTGGAGGGAGAGGGCTGATGGTCTCAGCATTCAGCATGCCCTATTTATACTCCACTTAGTGATGCTGTTTTTAGTAAATTACCCAGACCCACAGCTGTGCTTAGTATCCGTGGTCCAGAGATCCTCCATTTAAACTTTACTGAAGAGTAATCTTTCAGAATTCTGTTGGGGTAAGGGAGATAAAGTCACTCCATGAAGTGGGAGGATATCTAGAGTTTTAAATGATTCTCAAACAACTTTTACGATACTCCCTTTATTTTTGTATCCATCAAGTGTCCCCTTCACTGTCAGTTCCAGAATTACCAGAAGTCCCCAAGTCCCCAGTGCTGCTAGCACGTGTTTTTTTTTTTGTTGTTGTTTTTTTTTTTTTTTTTTTTTTTTTTTTTAACAGAATCTCACTTTGTTGCCCAGGCGGGAGTACAGTAGCATGATCATAGCTCACTGCAGCTTCAAACTCCTGAGCTCAAGCAAGCCTCCTGAGCAGCTGGAGCTACCGCTGTGCACCAACACACCTTGCTAATCTTTATTTTAATTTTTTTTGTAAAGATCGAGTCTCAGTGTGTTGCCCAGGCTGGTCTCAAACTCCTGGCTTCAAGAGATCCTTCTGCCGTGGTCTCCTAAAGTGCTGGGATTGTAGATGTGAGCCACCGTGCCATACCCACTTCAGGATTTTGAAGATTCTGCAGAATAAATAAAGTTGTTTCCCAGCTTTTCCCCATTACAGCCTTAGGGGTTTAGCTGTATTAAATCTGCTTAATCAGTGGTCATTCAATTATCTGTTTTATAGTTTAACAAAGTAGTAGCTATTTTTCTCCTATCTTTGAAAGATTATTTTATTATTGAGGAGATCTCCTTTGGTTCTACTTTGAGAAGGAGTGACTTTAGGTGTGAATTTTCATTCTACCATTTTAACCTGGCACCTTGATGATTGCTTTTATTAGTCTTTTATTTTCTCTTAGACTAGCAGAGAAGGTTTAAAATAACTTACATTTTCTTACATTCACTTTTCTGTACATGCTGATGGAGAGCATTAATAGTTACATTAAGTATTAAGAAATAGTTACAGTCTCTGATTCAGGGAATTAATTTAGTTTCAGAAGAATAATGTAAATAATTTAGTTCAAGAAGAATAATGTAAATGGATAGAATAACATCTTAATCAATCTCCAATAAATCTCAGAATCTATTGTTTAATATATCATTTATTTAGAACAACAGAGCTTGTGCCAAACATGTACTTGTGATTTTACAAAAAGAAAACTGAAAGGCTGGCAGTAAACTGGCAAAATACAGGAGCTCGTTTATAAAAACATGATGTAAAACAAATTATTTTATTACAATTTTTTGATCAAGACTCACAAAATGGGTTTGTTTGTAGACATCAGTACTTCTACAGATGATAAAATCACAGTAAGCTGTAAAGATATTAAGAATTCTTCCTCCGTTTATTACTAATTGACCTTGTAGAAGGAGTCTGGTGGTACATACTCAAGTGAATAAGAATTAGAGCTATCTCCCCTTTTCTCTTTTTGTCTAAGTTTTGTGCCTGTGTTAGTATTAGCCCCAAAGTACTTCTCTTATTTAATTCTATGTTGAGTTCACTGAATCACTTGCAATATACTTTCCATATGGAAATATACTTTCCATATCTCTTGTAGCTTTCAGATGAGAGGCTTCCGTAGACATTTAGAATTGTCTGGTTTTCTGAAACCCATTAAAAAGTCTGAGAGGTAGAGAGGCTATAATTGTTATCACTTAGGTCCAATATAATCAGCTGTCCAACTATGTGTCACTTTCAGCAGCAGCTTTCCGCCATTGACTCCTCGTTTCTGAGATGCCTGTGAGGATCAATCACATCTGCCAAAGCAGAGGGGAAGGTTGAATGAACGAGATTCAAGTTTGCAGGCTCACCAACCCACACAGAATGAGACCATTTCTAATAGAGAGCTGGTGCAGGGTGTTAGCTGTTGGCATGTTTGGGTTGTGGGAGCACTTCTCTGCACAGAGAATCCTGACATGGAATCCATTTATAATTTCAGTCCAGGGTTGCGACACATCAGTGAAGCATGGCTCACACTGAAACGCTTTTTAAAGCTGTATCAATAAATGATTTGTTTAGTCAAGAGGAGGTGCTAGAATCCATACCATGTCACATCAGTCCCTCTTTCCTGTGAGTGGTCTCTTGAAGACCTGGTTACTTGGCCACAGATCGGAAATAAAAGGTACTTAGAGGCCCAGGAGCATTGGCTCACACTTGTATCCCCAGCACTTTGGGAGACTGAAGTGGCATGATCGCTTAAGCCTAGGAATTTGAAGCTACAGTGAGCTCAGATATCACCACTACACTCTAGCCTTGGCGAGAGAGTGAGATCCTGTCTCTTAAAAATAAAAAGAGAAGGTACTTCAAAAAGGCCTCATTTGACCCCAGGAGCCCAATACATTTTAGTAGAATATTTAGAGCACAGGGAGATAGATTATGCCACTTTGAGACATTTTTAACCCAGATCTAACATAGTACTTGGTGCTGTTAGGTGCTTCAGGGTTATTTGTGGAGTTTATTTCTAACAGTGTTAGAACAGGTCTGACTAATCCTAGGCTGCATCATCTGGAATGAAAAATGAAACGACCTATACATTTCATCGTAGTAATCTGCAATTTTAGGTGATCCAAGTTAGTGAAAGAACTTCACTTGGCTTCTTGCTCAGATTAGCTTTTTTTTTTTCCAGGCATCTCTTTAGGTTTTTATGCACATGGGAGGGGACTTAGGACAAACAGGACTATGAATAGTTTGCATACACTGCTTCCATCATCTTCTCTTGGGCCCTTTCTCCCTTCCCTTATTTTCCCCAATCTCCCCAAATGCCTCCAGAGTCTTTTTCCCTCTCCAACTCCAACCTTTCTCAAGAAATGGCCTGTAGTTTAATATTATCGGTGATTAAACTGATGGAGTTATAATTTCTCTTAATATCAGCATCGTGATGAAGATAAAGTAACAAAAGCAGTAATGACAAATAAATGCTTCTTTTGTGGGATTTCAGATGTTCACAGAAAACTAGAGGAATAATTTGAGGGTCAGTGGGGTAGGCAAAAGTGTATTCCTTGTATTTTTTTTTTTTTCCAGATGAAGTCTTGCTTTGTTATCCAGGCTGGAGTGCAGTGGCGCGATCTTGGTTCACTGCAACCTCCGCCTCCCAAGTTCAAGTGATTCTCCTGCCTCATCCTCTTGAGTAGCTGGGATTACAGGCGCCTGCCACCACGCCTGGCTAATTTTGTATTTTTAGTAGAAAATGGGTTTCACCATGTTGGGTAGGCTGGTCTCAAACCCCTAGCTTACAGTGATCCACCTGCCTTGGCCTCCCAAACTGCTGGGATTACAGGCGTGAGCCACCGCGCCCAGCCTTTGTCTTCTTGAAGTTATGTAGAAGTATCTATTCTACCCTCCCTTAGAAACATACCTAGGCATCAGTTAGCTTTCCTGATATAACACCATAATAAGGGATGGTGACTTCATGAAGGTACCTAAAAGTGTACTTTGTTCCTTCCAGCATTTTCTGCCTTGAAGAACTCCACATTTTGCAGAATAAATTGATAGTAGAATAAGTGAATCAGGCAGTAACATTTCAAATTAAATACAAATTATAAACTAATATATTTGGACTCTGTCCTCTTGACACTCAGACCTCCTCTTCCTTTCCATGAATCACTTAATAATTTTTAGAAACCAGCATGATATGGACAAAATGTTGTGCATTAGCCACCTCTTTATGGGGTGATAATGCATGTGAACTGATTTCCTGCAAACTATGAGTGCTGTTCAAGCTTGAAGATTCATTATTACAGTAGGAGTGTAGTAAGGGTTTGAAAAATACTTAAAAATACAACTTGAGAAACTCTCTATTATACAGATAGAGCCATAGATTCTCAGAGATGAGAGCTAATTTTCCTAAACTCATGAAATATATTGACAGCAGCGCTTGGATTAGATTCTCTTTCCCAGTCAGTATTCTTTACATTGCACTGTGTTGCTTCTTCCATTAGTTATGTTCTGTGAACATTTCCAGTTAGTTCAATGTGAATCACGTAATAACTGTCACAACGAAAGAGAGAAGGAAACTTAGGCTCGTTAGCCAGGCAGTTTATGAAGATCTACAATGTAAAAACATTGGAAAATTTTGTCTCCAAACTTATATTGAATAATTTCAAACCTATAGAAAGATTGAAGACGTAATACAAAAACACCTACCTACCTTTCACCTGGATTTGATGATTGTTAACATTTTTCATATTTGCTTTCTTTCTTTCTCTTTATACATATATACATTCATAGAATTATTCAAAAATTAATTACAGATGCCATGATGATTCACTCTTAACTATGTCCTAAGAATAAGAACTTTTCTTTTCTTTTCTTTTCTTTTCTTTTTGAGACAGGTTCTCACTCTGTCACCCAGGCTGGAGTGCAGTATCTTGGCTCACTGCAGCCTTGACTTCCCAGGCCCAAGCGATCCCCTCACCTCAGCCTCCAGAATAGCTGTGATTACAGGTGCATTCCACTGCTCGGCTAATTTTTGTGTTTTTGTAGAGACAGGGTTTCACTGTGTAGCCCAGGTTGATCTCAAACTCCTGAGCTCAAGTGATCTGCTCACCTCAGCCTCTCAAAGTGCTGGAATTACAGGAGTGAGCCACTGTGCCCAGCTGACCTGTTCTTATATAACCAAAATTCATGAAAGAAATTGAACACTGATACAACAGTATCTATTAGCAACATACTTTATATTTTAAAGTTCATCTAGGGTGCTTCCCCTGCTTTGATTATGTTTTTCATGACTCTATTTTAAAGAGGACAGACTAGTTCCATTTTTTTTCCATTTTTCTTTTTTTTTTAGAGATAGAGCCTTGCTCTGTCACCAAGGCTGGACTGCATCCGTGCGATCATAGCTCACTGCAGCCCTAAGCTCCTGGGCTCAAGAAATCCTCCTACCTCAGCCTCCTGAGTTGCTGGGACCACAGGTGCGAGCCACCCCACCCTGCTTTCTCATTTCTTTCGTTTTTAAACTTTCCATAAGTTGGATTTGTCTGATTGTTTTCTCATAATTAGATAGATTGAGGTTAAATACTTTTGTCAAGAATACCAAATAAGGAATATATGTTCTTCACAGTGCATCCTATCAAAAGGTATATGTTGTCAGTTTGTCTATTATTGCTGGTGTTAGTTTTGATCACTTGGGTAAGGTATGTTTACCAGTGTTTTCCTTTATAAGGTAACTTTTTTCTTTATAGACTAATCTATGCAGTGATCTTTTGAGACTGCATAAATATCTGTTTCCTAACAAACTTCTATTCAGTGGTTTGAGCATTCATTAATGATATTTTCCTGAATCAATGATCATATTGTGGTTGCATGATGGTGTTTATATAATTTATCATTTCTCTCCATGTATTAGTTTGTATCCTTCTTAAAGAACTTTACCTTCCAATTTTTATAAATAAGTAAAATCAGAGCAGAACTGAAGGAAATAGAGACACAAAAAACCCTTCAAAAAATTAATGAATCCAGGAGCTGGTTTTTTTAAAGGATCAAGAAAATTGATAGACCGCTAGCAAGACTAATAAAGAAAAAAAGAGAGAAGAATCAAATAGACGCAATAAAAAATGATAAAGGGGATATCACCACCGATCCCACAGAAATACAAACTACCATCAGGGAATACTACAAACACCTCTACACAAATAAACTAGAAAATCTAGACGAAATGGATAAATTCCTGGACACATACACTCTCCCAAGACTAAACCAGGAAGAAGTTGAATCTCTGAATAGACCAATAACAGGATCTGAAATTGTGGCAATAATCAATAGTTTACCAACCAAAAAGAGTCCAGGACCAGATGGATTCACAGCCGAATTCTACCAGAGGTACAAGGAGGAACTGGTACCATTCCTTCTGAAACTATTCCAATCAATAGAAAAAGAGGGAATCCTCCCTAACTCATTTTATGAGGCCAGCATCATTCTGATACCAAAGCCAGGCAGAGACACAACAAAAATAGAGAATTTTAGACCAATATCCTTGATGAACATTGATGCAAAAATCCTCAATAAAATACTGGCAAAACGAATCCAGCAGCACATCAAAAAGCTTATCCACCATGATCAAGTGGGCTTCATCCCTGGGATGCAAGGCTGGTTCAATATACGCAAATCAATAAATGTAATCCAGCATATAAACAGAGCCAAAGACAAAAACCACATGATTATCTCAATAGATGCAGAAAAAGCCTTTGACAAAATTCAACAACCCTTCATGCTAAAAACTCTCAATAAATTAGGTATTGATGGGACGTATCTCAAAATAATAAGAGCTATCTATGACAAACCCACAGCCAATATCATACTGAATGGGCAAAAACTGGAAGCATTCCCTTTGAAAACTGGCACAAGACAGGGATGCCCTCTCTCACCACTCCTATTCAACATAGTGTTGGAAGTTCTGGCCAGGGCAATTAGGCAGGAGAAGGAAATAAAGGGTATTCAATTAGGAAAAGAGGAAGTCAAATTGTCCGTGTTTGCAGATGACATGATTGTATATCTAGAAAACCCCATTGTCTCAGCCCAAAATCTCCTTAAGCTGATAAGCAACTTCAGCAAAGTCTCAGGATACAAAATCAATGTACAAAAATCACAAGCATTCTTATACATCAACAACAGACAGAGAGCCAAATCATGAGTGAACTCCCATTCACAATTGCTTCAAAGAGAATAAAATACCTAGGAATCCAACTTACAAGGGATGTGAAGGACCTCTTCAAGGAGAACTACAAACCACTGCTCAATGAAATAAAAGAGGATACAAACAAATGGAAGAACATTCCATGCTCATGGGTAGGAAGAATCAATATCGTGAAAATGGCCATACTGCCCAAGGTAATTTACAGAGTCAATGCCATCCCCACTAAGCTACCAATGACTTTCTTCACAGAATTGGAAAAAACTACTTTAAAGTTCATATGGAACCAAAAAAGATCCCGCATCCCCAAGTCAATCCTAAGCCAAAAGAACAAAGCCGGAGGCATCACACTACCTGACTTCAAACTATACTACAAGGCTACAGTAACCAAAACAGCATGGTACTGGTACCAAAACAGAGATATAGATCGATGGAACAGAACAGAGTCCTCAGAAATAACACTGCATATCTACAACTATCTGATCTTTGACAAACCTGAGAAAAACAAGCAATGGGGAAAGGATTCCCTATTTAATAAATGGTGCTGGAAAAACTGGCTATCCATATGTAGAAAGCTGAAACTGGATCCCTTCCTTACACCTTATACAAAAATCAATTCAAGATGGATTAAAGACTTAAACGTTAGACCTAAAACCATAAAAACCCTAGAAGAAAACCTAGGCATTACCATTCAGGACATAGGCATGGGCAAGGACTTCATGTCTAAAACACCAAAAGCAATGGCAACAAAAGCCAAAATTGACAAATGGGATCTAATTAAACTAAAGAGCTTCTGCACAGCAAAAGAGACTACCATCAGAGTGAACAGGAAACCTACAGAATGGGAGAAAATTTTTACAATCTACCCATCTGACAAAGGGCTAATATCCAGAATCTACAATGAACTCAAACAAATTTACAAGAAAAAAACAAACAACCCCATCAAAAAGTGGGCAAAGGACATGAACAGACACTTCTCAAAAGAAGACATTTATGCAGCCAAAAAACACATGAAAAAATGCTCATCATCACTGGCCATCAGAGAAATGCAAATCAAAACCACAATGAGATACCATCTCACACCAGTTAGAATGGCAATCATTAAAAAGTCAGGAAACAACAGATGCTGGAGAGGATGTGGAGAAATAGGGACACTTTTACACTGTTGGTGGGACTGTAAACTAGTTCAACCATTGTGGAAGTCAGTGTGGCGATTCCTCAGGGATCTAGAACTGGAAATACCATTTGACCCAGCCATCCCATGACTGGGTATATACCCAAAGGACTATAAATCATGCTGCTATAAAGACACATGCACACGTATGTTTATCGCGGCATTATTCACAATAGCAAAGACTTGGAACCAACCCAAATGTCCAACAATGATAGACTGGATTAAGAAAATGTGGCACATATACACCATGGAATACTATGCAGCCATAAAAAATGATGAGTTCATGTCCTTTGTAGGGACATGGATGAAATTGGAAATCCTCATTCTCAGTAAACTACCTGAAGAACAAAAAACCAAACACCACATATTCTCACTCATAGGTGGGAATTGAACAATGAGATCACATGGACACAGGAAGGGGAATATCACACTCTGGGGACTGTTGTGGGGTGGGGGGAGGGGGGAGGGATAGCATCGGGAGATATACCTAATGCTAGATGACGAGTTAGTGGGTGCAGCACACCAGCATGGCACATGTATACATATGTAACTAACCTGCACAATGTGCACATGTACCCTAAAACTTAAAGTATAAAAAAAAAAAAAAAAAGTCTGATGAAGTCTTGCTCTCCGGCTCATGGATACCTTTTCACTACATCCTTACAGGTGGAAGGGGAGAACTAGCTCTCTGTGGTCTCTCACTAATCCTAATCTTGAGGGCCCCACCCTTATGACAGAATCACCTTCTAAAGGTCCCATCTCCTAATACCATCACCTTGGGGGTTAGAATTTCAACATATGATTTTTTTGGGGGGTCATACACATTCAGACCATAGCATCCACTAAGTATGGTTCAATAATTTTCTGCAGCTTGTACAATAACAACATACAGAGTACAGTATTAAAATTTACTTGGATTAATACTTTTTTCTTTATGGGTGTATTATCAAGTTGATATATGGTGAAGTTCATTTTTTAGTATTCAGTTTAAAAAAGTGTTTTTTTTTTTTTTTTTTTTTTTTTAAAGAGTTGAGTCTTGCTTTTTCACCCAGTCTGGAGCGCAGTGGCACAATCATACCTTACGTAACCTCAAACTCCTGGGCTTAAACAATCCTCCTGCCTCAGCTTACCCAGTCATGCACCACCTTGCTTGAATATTTTTTTTTAATAGAGACAGGGTCTCACTATGTTGCCCAGGCTGGTCTTGAACTCCTGGACTCAAGCAGTGTTTCTGCTTCAGCCTCCCAAAGTGCTGGGATTACAGAATTGAGCCACCATGCCTGACCTCAGTTTTAAATTTCTTTTATCATAATTGGTTTAATGCTATTTTTGAATATATAAACTATTAATATGGCTTAAAGATAAAAATTAAAAATAACATATTCAAAGAATTACTACTTCCTTTCCTGTGATTTGTACTATGTTCCTACCACTACTACACCTACTTTCTGTATGCAGTTGATTTCATTAGTTTCTGGTTTATTGTGTCTATATTTTTTCTTCAAAAATATGCATACACACATAAAGATATACATATATGTTTTATATACAGTTATGTAAACTATATATCTCATATATAATATATATTTACATCTTTCTTACACAGGAGGTATGAGAAAAATCTGATTTTTTAATCTTGTTTTTTTTCATAAAAATATATCCTAGAAATTACATTGTATCTGTTCTTTGAGATCTTTTGAATGTAATTTTATACATATATCTTTTCAATTGACAAGTAAATGTTGTACATATTTGTGGTATACAACATGATGTTTTGATAAATGTATACATTTTAGAATGGCTAAATCAAGCTATTTAATATATGCATTATTTCATATGCTTTTTTGTGGTGGGAACACTAAAATGTCTCAGCAATTTTCATGTACACAGTATGTTGTTACTTAAAATCACCATGATATTCTTTTATATAGCTAAATGGTATTCCATGTACCATAGTTTTTCAAACGGGCCCCTATGTTTAGGCATTTAGATTGTTTTCAATGTATTTCTGACAAATAACATTAAAATTAATAAATAAGTGCCTATATAGTTATATATTATTAAAAGTGTGTATTCAGGATAAAGTCACAATTATGAGATCAAAATATACACATGTAGCTTTATTATATATTGCCAAGTTCACCTGTGTAAGATCACACATTGTTTTACTCCCCTAGCAATGTAAGAAAGTGCTGTTTTCTCACTATCTCACCAAGAAAAATGTATATCAAGGTCTTGAATTTTTGTTAATTTGATAGGTGAGAAATGGCTTTACTGGAGATTAAATGTGAATTTATTTTATATTATGCATAAATTATTTTTTATATATTAAAGTCTATTTGTGTATAACTATAATTAACTTCTCATGCTTTTTTTTCCTATTGAGTTTTTGTCTTTCCTCCTCTATTTTTAAGAGTTCTACATGTATTAGAAATATTAATTCTTTATAAGTGATATATTTAGAAACATTTTCTCCCAGTTGGACATTTGCTTTTTAACTTATCTTGTTTTCTTTATAATGAAAAATGTTAGATGCATAGATTGCAAAAATTTTCTCCTATTCTGTAGGTTGTTTGTTTACTCTTTTGATTGCTTCTTTTGCCATGCAGAAGCTCGTTAGTTTAATTTGATCCCATTTGTCAATTTTGCTTTTGCTACAACTGATTTTGGTGTCTTTGTCATGAAATCTTTGCCCTTGCTTATGTTCTGAATAGTATTGCCTAGATTTTCTTCTAGGGTTTTTATAGTTTTGGTTTTACATTTCAGTCTTTAATGCATCTTGAGTTGATTTTTGTACATGGTGTAAGGAAGGGGTCCAGTTTTAATTTTCTGCATGGGGCTAGCCATTTCTCCCAGCACCATTTATTAAATAGGGAATCCTTTTCCCATTGCTTGTTTTTGTCAGGTTTGTGAAAGATCAGATGGTTGTAGGTGTGTGGTCTGATTTCTCGGTTCTCTATTCTGTTCTATTGGTCTATGTGTCTGTTTTTGTGCCATCTGAAAAAGGTCTAATTATCCAGCATCTATTAGGAACTTAAACAGATGTACAAGAAAAAAGCCAACCCCATTAAAAAGTGGGCAAAGAACATGAACAGACACTTCTTATAAGAAGATATACATGTGGCCAACAATCATGAAGAAAAGCTTACCATCACTGATCGTTAGAGAGATGCAAATAAAAACCACAATGAGATGCCATCTTACACCAGTCAGAATGGCCGTTATTAAAAAGTCAAAAACTGATAGATGCCAGTAAGGTTGTGGAGAAAAAGAGATGCTTTTACACTATTGGTGGGAGCATAAATTATTCCATCCATTGTGGAAGACAGTGTGGCGATTCCTCGAAAATCTAGAGACAGAAATACCATTTGACCCAGCAATCCCATTACTGGGTATATACCAAAAGAAATATAAATGGTTTTATCATAAAGACACACGCACGCATATGTTCATTGCAGCACTATTCACAATAGCAAAAACATGGAATCAACCTCAATGCCCATCAATGATAGGCTGGATAAAGAACATGCGGTACATATACATCATGGAATAAAAAAGAAATGAGATCATGCCCTTTGTAGGGACATAGATGGAGCTGGAAGCCATTATCCTTACTAACGCAGGAACAGAAAACCAAATACCGTGTGTTCTCACTTTCAAGGGGGAGCTAAATGATAAGAACACGTGGACACATAGAGAGAGACAATGCACACTGGGGCCTACCGGAGGGTGAAGTGTGGGAGAAGGGAGAGGATCAGGAAAAATAACTAATGGATACTAGGCTTAATACCTGGGTGATAAAATAATCTGTACAATAAACACCCATGACACACATCTACCTATGTAACAAACCTGCACATGTACCTCTGAACTTAAAAGTTAAAAAAAGAAAAATGTTGTTTAAAAAGTCACATTAATCAATCTTTTAAACTGCAACTGGGTTTCCCCATACTCACGTTATAAGTAAAATCAGATACATTTTCTTCCAAGACTTACATGTTTTCAGCTTTTTACTATTAGAGCTCTGGTTCATTTGAAGTGTTTGGTGTGAAGTATGCATCCATTTTTATTTTTTTCAAAATGGCTGTTTGGTGTCCTCCACACCATTTATTTAAAAGTCTGGATTTTTTCACTGGTCTATCATTTATTCATATATGAGTATCATACTGTTTTAATTATAGATACTTTCTAGTATGTTTTAATATCTTGTAAAATTAATTCTAGAGTTCACCTACATATTCTCACATTTACTTTTGAATAGAAAATTATAATAAACATGTCTAGGTCTGGGAAAAATACTTCATATTTTTTATTTAGGTTATATTAAATTTATATGAAAACTTGCAGAAAATTGCCATTTTATGATGCTGAACCTTGCTAATGAAGGTTTGTATCTTTCAGAAATGTCTTCTAGTTTTCTTCATAAAAATATCACGTAATTCTCGTTAAAATTATTACTAAATTTTTTTGCTTATATTGCAAATGGAGTTTTTTCTTCAATTATATATATATATAACTTCTGATTATTGTATAAATGCAGGCTTTTAATTTTTGTATATAAATATTCTAACTTAGTAATTTCACTATTTGGGTAATTTTATCATTGATCCTCTGAGTTCTGTTATATTTTCTTCAAAGAGATCATCTTACTTTTTCATTTATAATCCTTTTTCCTCTGTTTTTTTTCTCATTTAATTGCATTGCTTAATGCCTTTAATACAGTTCTAAGTAGAGATGGAGATGGTGGGCAGGCGTACTTTGTTTTTTCCTTTAGAGGAATGACTCTTTTGTTTCCCCAATAAGTAAAATACAAGCATTAGGTTTGAGGTCTCTATTCCTATCTCTCTCATCTGTACTTCCATCTCTATCTATCTCCATCCCCATCTCATTTTCTACCTCCACTTCTATCCCTATCAGTACTACCATCCCCTTCCTTTCCTTCCCTCCTTCCCTCCCTCCCTCCCTCCGTCCCTTCTTTCCTTCCTTCCTTCCTTCCCTTCCTTCCTTTCTCCTTCCTTCCTCTCTCCCTCCTCTCTCCCTCCCTCCCTTTTTCTCTCCCTCCCTTCCTCCCTCCCTCCCTTTCTGCTAGTAAATACCACTAGTGTGTTTATCAAGAGGATAACTTGTTTGCAAAGGGATTTAACTAGGTTTTTTCTTCCCCAGAGGTCCCTTTTAATAGAATAGAGGCCTATTGTGTATGTGTGTATATGTGTGTGAGTGTGTGCATATTATTTTTCTTTCCACAGGACAAGTAAGTATCCATCAATTCTTTATTATTGTTTCTGTAAGGAATAAAAGTAGAATTGTTGAATTTTGTCAGCTATCTATAAGCATCTGTTGAGATAATTATCTGATTTTTCTCCCAGATACCTGAATATGCTTTATTATATTAATGGATCCCTATTATTGAAACATCTTTGTGTTCTTAAAATATATCCCATGTTTTCACTATGCATTGTCATCTATGTAAATGTAGTATGTTGTTTGCCCTTATTTTATTTATGATTTTTGCTTTGATATTCATATGAGAGACTGATTTCTGTGTGTGTATATTTGTGCATGTGTGTGATATTTTAATCAAGTTTAGGTATCAACATTATTCATATTTCATACAAGAAATTTGGAAGTTTTCCTTTATTTTCTGTCCTCTGTTCCTTAAAAACTTGGTTATATTTCCTTGTGAAAGCATCTAGGCCTTGTGCTTTTCATGTGAGATAGAAATTTGATATCTTTATTTTCTTCTACAGAAATTGGTTTGTTCAAGGTTCTATCTCTATTGCAGTCAATTTTTGTAAATTGTGTTGTCCTAAATAATTATTTATTTTATATAGATATTTACATTTTTGGTATAAGTTATGTAGGCTCTTGATTGTTTTAATTTCTTCTGTTTCAGTGGTCATTTCTTTTTTAACGTTTAAGGTTTATAAATTTATAGCTTTAATTTCATCCCATAGATCTGATATATTATATTTACATTATCATTATTTTTTAGGAAACAGAAATTTCAGTTTGCATTTCCACGTTAACTCAAGAATTATTTTGTAGGAAGTTTCTTCTTATAAATATTCAGAATTTTTCTGATTTTATTTTTTTTTTGTTTTGTCATCCAAGAATTTTTTTTGTTAATTTTATTTTATGAAACTTACTGTGGCTATTCTATGGCTTGATATTTGGTCAATAATTATGAACATTCTGTTTGTGTTGGAGAAGAAGGGTTATTCTCATTTTGGGGTCATAGAGTATAATATATATTACAATACCTACCTTATTAATATATGTAGTCTTCTATAGGACCTATAGATCTATATTCTTACCTATTTTTTCCCCACTTGATCTGTTTCAGATTGAGATTGTCATGACAATGTGTCTCCTCCCCTTTCCTTTCTGGTAAGTTTTGTTTTATGAAAGTGGTTCCTGTGTTTCTATTGTATAGATTTTCACAAATATTATATCTTTATTGTGAACCATGCCTTTTAGCATTATAAACTGTCTTTTTTTTAACATTTAATGCTTTTTCGTCTGAATTTGAGTCTGTTTGATGTCAGGAAATGCCTTCTGATTTCTTATTGTTTTCATTTGCCTGGTATCTCTTAGCCTATATTTTTATTTTTAGGCATCTGAATTCGTTTATTTGAGGTGATATTTCTTGCACAAACCATGCAGTTGGGTTTTGCTTTGAGAAATTCCATGTTTTATTAAATAGACATCTAAGCTATCATTATTTTGTCTTAAGGCAATGGGATATAAAAATTTACCAGAGTCAGGGCAATATCAATTACATGTAGCAGAAAAACACTATCCTATCACATTGTACTGTTTCTGTCACTAGGTAGATTTATGTGGTTGGCTTTAATTGAATCATTTCAAGGGCAGAATGAATTTTTTTAAAGTTTACATTTTGAAAAAAAAATAAGTACCAAGAAAAAATGTTAAAAGGGATTTGGAACATGTTGCTCTAACTTTTATATGAATATATCAAGGGATTAAAATAAGGGTGAATCTCAAAGGATATAAAACATATACAATTTGTGAGATCAAGGCTCTACTTTCATATTTTCTGTGTCCTATTAGTGAATCTTTGGCCAGTCACTTAAACTCTCTAAGCCTCAGTTTCCTTATTGAGAAACTGGGGATAAAATTAGTTCTGCTACCTCCCTTTAAAAATGTTTGTACTTATTAAAATGTCCAATTCCCTAATCCATCTTTCATAATGCCTCCTTTCCCAGCAAAGTTTAGGTATGCAACTTGTCTTCCAAATCTCTTATAATGGATTTCCTTTGTCTTTATGTGTTTAAACAATTAAAAGATTTTTATAAAATAATAGATCCACCTATTTTATACTTACAATATTCTGCTTTATACCTTTTCTGAGCTGTAGTCCTCTAGAGGTGACTACTCTCATTCCTTTTTTTAGTTTGGGGGTGTGTGTTTGTGTGTGTGTCTGTGCATGCACTTGCTTCTGTACCCCTAAGTAATATAAATATAGTATCACTAGTTCTTGGCTTATCAATTTGAGTTAGTACTTATTTCTTTTTCACTATGAAAAATGAAAATTAACTGAAATTGAACATTATCTTTCAATCCAATATTTAAGAGTTCTAATATTATTTTTCATTCTTCCATTTTATAACTTTGAATAACACACTTATACCTCTCTTTATAGTTTCATCAATTTTATGCACACTGAAACATATTCCTCACACTCTTATTCTCTCCTATCTCTCCTTCCTAATTGCATCCTCAACTTCTGTCAGCTTTACCTGGCATATATATAGTTATGGTTGATACAATTTATATTCTCCTCTGTAACCATAATAATTCATTCATAAGAAGGTCATAACAAAGATTTACTTTAAAATATGAGCTCAAATAATCAGTATTTATATTAATTCTTACTTTATATTGGTAATTTGCTCCAGTTACACTTCCTTTCCTAGATTCTGATACCATTAGCTTTGTGTTCTTCAAAGAAGCATGTTTCTAGCATCAACGTTAAATAGATTATTTTCATTTAAAACTTACCTTTGTGACTTACTTAATTTTTGTACCATGAACTTCGGTCATTCCTGTTTTCATTTTTTAATTGGATTGTATTTATTCTATGGATCAACTTGTACAGAATTAACATTTTCATAACATAAAGCCTCTCAATCCGTGAATATGGAATAGCCTTCCATTTAGTTAGGGCTTTATTTTCCCTCAATACTTTTTTAAATTATACTTTAAGTTCTGGGATACATGTGCAGAACGTGCAGGTTTGTTACATAGGTATACATGTGCCATGGTGGTTTGCTGCACCCATCAACCCGTCATCTACATTAGGTATTTCTCCTAATGCTATCCCTCCCCCTGCCTCCCACCCGCTGACAGGCCCTGGTGTGTGCTGTTCCCCTCCTTGTGTCCGTATGTTCTCATTGTTCAACTTCCACTTATGAGTGAGAACATGCCGTGTTTGGTTTTCTATTCCTGTGTTAGTTTGCTGTGGATGATGGTTTCCAGCTTCATCCACGTCCCTGCAAAGGACATGAACTCATTCTTTTTTTATGGCTGCATGGTATTGCATGGTGTTTATATGCCACATTTTCTCTATCCAGTCTATCATTGATGGGCATTTGGGTTGGTTCCAAATCTTTGCTATTGTGAATAGTGCTGCAATAAACATACATGTGCATGTGTCTTTATAGTAGAATGATTTATAATCATTTGGGTATATACCTGGTAATGGGATTGCTGGGTCAAATGGTTTTTCTGTCTCTAGATTTTTGAGGAATAGCCACATTGTCTTCCGCAATGGTTGAACTAATTTACACTCCCACCAACAGTGTAAAGGTGTTCGTATTTCTCCACATCTTCTCCAGCATCTGTTGTTTCCTGACTTTTTAATGATTGCCATTCTAACTGGTGTGAGATGGTACCTCATTGTGGTTTTGATTTGCATTTCTCTAATGACCAGTGATGATGAGCTTTTTTTCATATATTTGTTGGCTGCATAAATATCTTCTTTTGAGAAGTGTCTGTTCATGTCCTTCACCCACTTTTTGATGTGGTTGTTTGTTTTTTTCTTGTAAATTTGTTTAAGTTCCTTGTAGATTCTGGATATTAGCCCTTTGTTAGATGGATAGATTGCAAAAGTTTTCTCCCATTCTGTAGGTTGCCTGTTCACTCTGATAACAGTTTCTTTTGCTGAGCAGAAGCTCTTTGGTTTAATTCTTATTGAGAGAAGTAAGTTTATTATTCCCCAAATGTCTTCCAGCTTCCTTCTTGGGCTACCAACTATTTGATTCCATTTCATTCTTCTTCATGGAGATATATATACACATACACAAACACACACACATATATACATATATGTGTATATATATATAATATGAATTTCACTTTCTCTTCAAATTTGAACCCATTCAAGGCTGGTATTTAACTACTACATACCAGTACAGCAGCACCCATTTTTTTAAAAAATAAAACATTTGTATATCAGAAAGAAAGTATTTTAATAGTATTTATAATGGGTAGTAAAATTAATTAGTAACATAAGTCTACATATAAATGCATTAATTCAAGGATTGCCATCGGATGTTGTAATTACCATGGATAATGGACCTTTCCTCAATCATAACAACGTCTGAGAAGCTATTTGTCAATTAGACCAGCTAGGCAGCATAGCATTCTTTACAATGCCCTATGTAATATGGGTTAATTATTTTATTTTTGTATTCTAAATAATTTATACTTTGTGCTGTTAGTATTATAATCCTTGCAGAAAGTTGTTAGTGAATTATTTTGATGTTTATAAAATCAAGAATCTATAACAAAATATAAAAAGCATCTCTTTTTTTGCCTTCTGGGCTATTGCCACCATTTCACTTCGTATTTTCATTTTTTCTCTCATTTTCAGGTAGTAAACATTCCTCAAGTTTTTATTCATAAAAAATACATGAACAACAGAATCTCTAAATACTTGAATTTCTGAAAACAAACTTATTGAACAGTCAAGCTTAATTAATTGATAGTTGGGCGGGATACAGAGTTATAGATTTTGTCTTAGGTTCCGAAGATCTTACTCCGTTATTTTTTTGCGTTAATTTTTGCTGGTCTCCTTAATAGGTATTGATTGTGTACTTAGTATATTTTAGGTGCTGATGCTAATTGGATACTGGTTGCTTTATTGATGACATTGCTTAATGGGCCCTTACAATGTAAATATTGTGACTCTGAAATATTTTCTTATATTAATCGTTTGATAATTTACTCCCCTATATTTTTCTACTTCTTGCCTTTCGATTTCCTAACAGTTGAATAGTGATGCTCTGTTTCTCATGATGCTATGTTTCTCTACATTTTTGGTTTCTTTAAATGTTTCCTTCACATGCTGAGAAATATCTTCCACTTAATCATTTGTTTTTTTATTGAATTTTTAAATTTTGGAAATCATTACTTCTAATTGAGAAGAATTATCATTTTTTCATTATTCCCTTTTTATCTTATTTTACTCCAGTTTTATGCACCAAATATATAAATTCTCTCATTTTGCCTGAATGTTTTCTCTGACACTGGTTTTATTTATATATATATATGTATATATATATATGTATATATATATATGTATATATATATATGTATGTATATATATGTATATATATATGTATGTATATATATGTATATATATATGTGTATATATATGTGTATGTATATGTATATATATGTATATATATGTATATATATGTATATATGTATATATATGTATATATATGTATATATATGTATATATATGTATATATATATATGTGTATATATATATTTTAAATGTTGCAGGCTTTCTTGAAATGTCTGATGTTCCATTAATGAGGGAGTTTAGAGGCTGTCTGGGTCATCTGGATAAATGGGAAAGGCTTGTGGTTGTCAACAGGCTTTGCTCTAAAATGGTTTGGGAACTGAAGGCTTCCACATGCCTAAACATGTGCACAAATATCCATGCTTAATATCTTGCTCCTCCCAATACAACTCACACAAATTATTTAGAGGCCAACCCAAATTTTTACTGCTTTGATTCTATCTATCTATTTATCTATCTATCTATCTATCATTAATCTATATTATCTATTATTTATCATCACCTATTTATTGTAATTGCTTTAGTTTCTTATATTTATTGTTATCATTATTATTTCTTTGGATAGTTAAAAACCTGGCTGCTAGCCATTTTGTGGGGAGGAGTGCAAAAAAAAAAAAAAATAGGGTAAAGTATGTTAACTGTTCAGTATGTAGAGCTTCAAGTTTTTTGTTAATAGTACTACTCTCACTCTTTCTATACCCCATTCATGCAGCCTCTAAGTCCACAACCTCCTCCACTACAAACCTGCTTAGGTTTATTCTGGACTGCAGATTTCTCTCTTCTCTTCCGACATTAAATACTTTTTTACTTGCTTTTAAGCCTTCTAGAAATGTGTTGACCCTCTTTGTGATAAGCTGTCTCTTGTTTATCTTTAAAATCGTTTTATACTCTTTAACAGGATCTTAGGAGGGAGGAGAAAATAAAGTGTGTGCTCATTTGGCGATCTTTAATGAGAAACTTCATTGCTTTTACAATAAAGTCTCAAATGCCTTCTCTTCATCAAAGCACTTGAGGTAAATCATGTATCAGCCTGATCTCCTGGTGCATTTTTATGTCTCCTGTGTTTGAGCTCCAGTGGTCTGGTCATAGTTCTCTGAATAGTTTCTTCAAGTTGTCACATCTTGGTTTATGCTGTGTCTACATGCTGGTATGTTCTTTCTACCTTCTTTGTTCATTAAAATCTTGTTCATCCGGGAGGCGGAGCTTGCAGTGAGCCGAGATCGCGCCATTGCACTCCAGCCTGGGCGACAGAGCGAGACTCCATCTCAAAAAAAAAAAAAAAAAAAAAAATCTTGTTCATGCTTCAATGCTTCAATGTTAAGTCAGCTACCACTTCTTTTACATAGACTTTCCTCTTCTCACTGGAATAACTATGCCTAATTTAATGCCTCACGATATTTTGCTTTATATTCCATGTTATGACATAAACATTTTTCTGTATCAGAAAGTAAACTTTTCAAAAATTACTTTTATAACTTTGTCTTAGTTCATTTTGTGCTGCTGTAACAAAATACCTGAGACTTGGTGATTTAGGAAAGAACAGAGATTTATTTCTTATAGTTCTGGACTGGGAAGTCCAATGTTGAGGAGCCCATGTCTGGCAAGGGCCTTCTTGTTGTGTCAACCCATGGTGAAAGGCAGAAGGGCAAAAGAGAGTCAAGGAAAGGGAGATTAACTCATATTTTTATCAGGAATCCACTCCTGCTATAACTAATCCATTCCTATTATAATGGCTTTAATCCATTCATGGGGACAGAGCCTTTATGACCAAATCACCTGTTAAAGGTCTCACTTGTCAACATTATTGCATTAAATTTCCAACATGTGAACTTTGAGGGACACATTCAAACCACAGGAAGCTTCATGGTATGTTTTTATATGGTTTATCATTTTTTAATGTAAGAATTCTCACAATTTTGCACCTGGTTTGTTTTTCATATTTTCCTGTTATAAAAAATAGTGGTGCAATTAACACCTTAACATTTAATTTTTATATCCCTGATTTAAAGTGTATAACAATTTTAAGGTTCTTGATTTATATTTCCAAATTTTGTCCCAGGAAATATGTACCAATTAACATTTTTACTAGGTGTTTATTCTATTGCACTTCCACTAACCCTGGATCTTTTCACTTTTAAACATTATACCAATTTGACAAATTTAGAAATGTTATCTTATTGCTTTATGCTATAACTCTCTTTAATGCCAGATATGTTGAATAGGTTTTAATATATTTATTGTTCACATAGTTAAGTTTTTTTTTTATTTTGCCATTTGCCTGTTCACATCTTTTATTCAATTTTCTTTATGGGCTCCGAGCTAATTTTTTATGATTTTTAATAGTTCCTTCTATATTAAGGATATTAATTCTTTGTGCATTATGTATTATAAATATTTTCTCACAGTTTTTTTATTTGCCTTTTCACCTTTGTTTATAGTTATTTTTGGCCATACAGATGTTTTGATTATAATGAAGATGCAGTTTTATTTTTACTTTTGTTGTTTTGTATTTGATGTAATGTTTAAAATGTTTTTCCTCATTTTAAGATCAGATAAGTATCCATGTGGTTTCTAGCTTTTAAAAAAACCATTAAATCATTATTATTCAATTTTTAAGATGCAGCAATATAAACTCTTGGAAATCCTACAGTCACTGGTAGTTGTTTTATTGCATGACTAATTGTTTTGTTTTAAAAACTTTTTAACGATGGATATCACTATTTCCAATTTTCCTTTTTTGCTTTAGCATCACAAAGAAATATGGAATGCTTAAGTTTCCCTTGTAGTTGTTCCCACAAATCAAGACTATTCACACTATTTTGTGTGTGTGTGTGTGTGTGTGTGTTTGTGCTTTTCCAAGGTTAACTCTTCCCCCTATGTTGAAGTATCTTGTAGGACTGTCTCTCTTTACACTTCAATAAGCCAAGCTTGTGCTTAAGAGGAGAAATAAGAAAACCTGGGAGAGTGTATTATTTAGTATAGGTGATATTTTAGTAGTGAGGAAAGTAATCATAATGACAGAGACGGTACAGAGAAATTTGCAACAGGCATGGATTTCTCAATGACTTGTAAGATATAAGAAATGATCATTATTTTTCTAAATCAAACACAACGTAGCTCTAAGTCCCATATACTCAGGGTTGTTAGAAGTTCAGTGTCATTCATTGTTTCAGATTCCTGTCCTCCTCCACTGGACCATGTAAGAGATCTGAGTCTTATCTGAGGGAGAACAGGAGAGTGTTTTGTCCTTGGTCTACAACAGCTAGTTGCCACCACATCTTTTGCACCTGTAATTGTAATGCTTAAGAGCACAGGCCCTGGAGCTGAAGTGAATCATGTGAAACAAGTATGAATTATGACTCTGCCACTTAACTACCTATGTAATTGGAGAAAATTGTCTTATCTCTCAGTGCCTCAGTTTCCTCATCTGGGAAATGAGTAGATCATAAAGTTGTCAATATTAAATGAGTAAAATGTGCAAAGTGACATTAGCCCATTGTAAGCACTGCATGTGTTAGCTGTTGTTATTATTATTGTCATTATTACCACTACCATGGTAGCTACTTTTATTGCTCTTGTCCTGTTCTGATTTTTTAACTGTTTCATGGTAAGTTTCTATGATGCCCCTCACTATAACTTCTTTCTTTTCTTTTTCTTTCAATTTTTTTGGTATATACCCAATAGTGGGATTGCTGGATCATATGATAATTCTATTTTTAGTTTTTTGAATAACTGCTGTACTGTTTTCCATAATGGCTGTACTAATTTACATTCCCACTAACAGTGTACAAGAGTTCCATTTTTTCACATCCTTACTAACATTTGTTATCTTTCATCTTTTTGACAATAGCCAGTCTAACAAGTATAAGGTGATATTTCACTGTGATTTTAATTTGTATTTCACTGATGATTAGAAATGTTGAGCACTTTTTTCATGCACCTGTTGGCCATTTGTATGTCTTCTCTTGAGAAATGTTTATTCAAGTCTTTTGTCCATTTTTTTTAAACAGGTTATTTGTTTTCTTGCTAATGAGTTATTTGAGTTGCCTATATGTTTTGGATATTAGCTCCTTATCTGAAGTATGATTTGCAAATATTTTCTCCCAGTCTTTGGGTTGTCTCTTCACTCTTATTAGTTGTGTCCTTTGCTGTGCAGAAACACTTTAGTTTGATGCAATCCCATATGTCTGTTTTTGCTTTTGTTGTGTGCTTTTGGGGTCATATCCAAGAAATCTCTGCTCAGATACTGTCATGGAGCTTCTGGGAGGACATATTTTTTATCAGAGATTTATATTCATAGATATTTTAGGACATATAAGTTTTAGAAAAATAATTTCCCTTGTACTCTTTCTGAAGGAGCTGTTAGAGAATGTGCACCAACAAGACATGGCTGCAAACTAGAAAGAGGAGAATATAGAGTGCAGAAAACAGTGCATCCAATCCAGAAGAAAATATAATTATAAGCTCGAAGGTGACCATTGGGGAGCAGGAACAGAGAGAAACCAGTCCTGGCTGGAGCTGGAGCTGGAGCATAAGGAAGTCTGAAAACGCAGTTGCCAAAACGTAGATGATGTACGCACTCATGGGTGGCTATGGACCCATGAGATAAACTTAGTCATGGGACATAAAAGGCTCAGGCTTGTTTTGGAGAAAGTGACCCCATTATGAAGTACATGTATTATTTAGGAGGCTCAGAGTGCTAACTTAGGAATTAAACCATAATTATCTGCTGACTGGCTCTGGCATCTGACAGCTAAGGGCATACAAAAAAAGTCTTAGCAGAAAGAATCATCATTTTACAAATGGGTGTATTCAAAAGTATTTTATCATACTTTTGAATATTAGGTAGCTAATATTTAAAAGCTACCTAATTATAAAAGCTACCTTATTATATAACCAAACAAAACAGAAAACAAGAGATATTATCTACAGTTAATAGAAGAAGTAGTGTTTTAATCATATGGTTTAAAGATACAATGGTGACAAATTGAAGAAATTAAAAAAAAATGTAACAGTACTGGAAGGATGGTGGAGGGCAAGTAGTTGAGGTAAATATTATATTTCATAGCAGAAAGATAGTAGATATTATATAACATTGATGAATATAAAAGCAGCATAAGAATATTATTTACAGACATGAAGGTAGCCACACTAGAAGAACTAACAGAGATCATTAAAATGGTTGCCTGTTGTGAGCAGATGTGGGTTCAGGAACACTGGGACAGTGGATGAGGTTTATCATTGTAAACCTTCCCATACTGTTCAATTTTTTAAATCACTGCACTCATTATTTGGTAGAAACAAAATAAAAGAGGGCCCTTTATCATAAATTTCCCCGTGAAGTAGGGAGCATTTTCATATTTACTTGGCCGCAACACATTTTTCAAAAAGTTGATACTAAGATTAGAGCAGAAGCAGATTTTCCAGGGAATGCCTTGTGATAAGCTTATTAACAATTAAATTCAGTTGATATAGTATTTGAATGAAATTTTCCTATGTTTGAATTTAATCTGTTCAAAATTTGTTAAAGTGTAAGCCATCTTTTTTATTTTTGCAGTGTTATACTCCAGCTAGACCCTGAGAAACATCTCCATTCTTTGCAAATATTAAGCACATTTTTTACCTCCTGTAAAAGGATTTCACCACTTGCATAATCATGTCAGCACTGCAGTTATTTCTGGTCACAATTCCTGAATTATCTAATCTCTAGTTGTTCGTAATTTCCTCCCTTCAATATTCAAACAAGCATAAGTCCACTTACTTGAATTTTACCTGAATTTTAAACTGGGCAATGAGTCAGGAAGATTGGAAGTATCACCATAAGAATGTCTTACAACTGCTTTTTAAAATTGGAAATGTTTGCTTTTCTCTTTCTTTTCATCTGTTTCTTTATTTACTTTTCTATTGCTTTTTTAGCGTTAGTAAATTAATTTTACTGGCATATAAATTTGTTGTATTTTATTTTATTTTTTTAACTTCCAACTTGTATTTTAAGTTCAGGGGTACATGTGCAGGATGTATGGATTTGTTACATAGGTAAACATGTGCTATGGTGGTTTGATGCACAGATCATCTCATCACCCAGGTATTAAGCCAAGCATCCATTAGTTATTCATTCTTCCTGATCCTCTCCCTTCTCCCTCCCCCAGCCCTTTGACAGACCCCAATGTGTGTTGTTCCCAAATATGTGTCCATGTGTTATTATTTAGCTCCCACCTACAAGTGAGAACATTCAGTATTTGGTTTTCTGTTCCTGCATTAGTTTGCTAAGGATAATGGCCTCCAGCTCCATCCTGCAAAAGACATGCTCTCATTCCTTTTTATGGCTGCATAGTATTCCATGGTGTATATGTACCACATTTTCTTTATCCAGCCTATCATTGATGGACATTTAGGTTGATTCCATGTCTTTGCTATTGTAAATAGTGCTGCAATGAACATACGTGTGCATATGTCTTTATAATAAAATGATTTATATTACTTTGGGTATATCCCCAGTAATAGGATTGCTGGGTCAAATGGTATTTAAGGCTTCTAGGTCTTTAAGGAATTGCCACACTGTCTTCCACAATGATTGAGCTAATTTACACTCCCACCAACAGTGTAAAAGTGTTTCTTTTTCTCCACAATGCCATCAGAATCTGTTGTTTTTTGACTTTTTAGTAATAGCCATTCTAACTTGTGTTAGATGGTACCTCATTGTGATTTTGATTTGCATTTCTCTAATGCAGTGATGCTGAACTTTTTTCATATGATTGTTGGCTGCATGTGTGTCTTCTTTTGAGAAGTGTCTGTTCATGTCCATTGCCCACTTTTTAATGGGGTTTTTTTTTCTTGTAAATTTGTTTAAGTTCTTAATAGATGCTGGATATTAGACCTTTGTCAGATGGATAGATTGCGAAATACTTTCTCATTACATAGGTTGTCTGTTTATGTTGTTTACAGTTTCTGTTGCTGTGCAGAAGCTCTTTAGACCCCATTTGTCAATTTTTGCTTTTGTTGCAATTGCTTTTGGTGTCTTCGTCATGAAATGTTTGCCTGTGCCAATGTCCTGAATGGTATTGCCTAGTTTTTCTTCTGGAGTTTTTATAGTTTTGGATTTTACATTTAATTCTTTAATCCATTTTGAGTTGATTTTTGTATATGGTGTAAGGAAGGGGTCTGATTTTAATTTTCTGCGTATGGCTCATCAGTTCTCCTTGCACCATTTACTAAATGAGGAATCCTTTCTCCATTGCTTGTGTGTCAGGTTTGTTGATGATCAGGTGGTTGTAGGTGTGTGGCCTTATTTCTGGGTTCTCTGTTCTGTTCCATTGGTCTATGTGTCTGTTTTTGGGCCATGCCAGTACCGTGCTGTTTTGATTACTGTAGTCCAGTAGTACAGTTTGAAGTTGGGTAGCATGATGCATCATGTTAACGTAATTCATCACATAGACAGAACTAAAGACAAAAACCACATGATTATCTCAGTAGACGCGGAAAAGGCCTTCAATAAAATTCAATGTCCTTCATGGTAAAAGCTCTTAATAAACTAAGTATTGAAGGAACATACCCTAAAATAATAAGAGCCATATATGACAAACCCATAGCCAAAATCATACTGAATGGGGAAAAGCTGGAAGCATTCCCCTTGCAAACTGGCGAGGCGAGGTTGCCTTCTCTCACCACTCCTATTCAACATAGTGTTGGAAGGTCTGGCCAGGGCAATCAGATAAGGAAAAGAAATAAAAGAAATTCAAATAGGAAGAGAGAAAGTCAAACTTTCTTTGTTTGCAGATAAAATGATCCTATATTTAGAACACCCCATCATCTCAGCCTAAAATCTTCTTAAGCTGATAAGCAACTTTGGCAAAATCTCAGGATACAAAATCGATGTGCAAAAGTCGATAGCTTTCATATACATCAACTACAGGCAAGCCAAGAGCCAAATCACAAATGAACTCCCATTCACAATTGCCACAAAAAGAATAAAATACCTAGAAATACAGCTAACAAGGGAAGTAACAGACTTCTTCAAGTATAACTACAAACCACTGCTCAAAGAAATCAGAGATGGGACAAACAAATGGAAAAACATTGCATGCTCATGGATAGGAAGAATCAATATGGCCATACTGCCAAAGCAATTTATAGAGTCAATGCTATTCCCATTAAACTAGCATGACATTCTTCACAGAAGTAGAAAAAATATTTTAAAATTCATATGGAACCAAAAAACAGCCTGAATAGCCAAGGTAATCATAAGCAAAAAGAACAAAGCTGTTGCATTTTAAATTCTTAGGATATATAAATCTTTCTTTTTTTCAAAACTCTGTTATTTATTTACACTTACAATTACTAAATAAAAGTTTTATACATTTATCCTGTTGAACATAATGTTTTGAAATATGTATACATTGTGGAATGGCTAAGTGTCCATCAAGAGATGAATGGATGAAGAAAATGTGGTCTGTGTACACAATAGAATACTGTTCAGCTTTGAAAAGAAGTAAATCCTGTCATTTGCAACAACATGAATGAACCTGGAGCACATTATGTTAAATGAAATAATCCAGCCACAGAGGGTAAATACCACATGATCTCACTTATATGTGAAATCTAAAAAAGTTGAACTCGTAGAGGCAGAGAGTAGCATGGTGATTACCAGGAACTGAGAGCTGGAAGTTAATGAGTTTAGGGAGATATCGTTGGTCAAAGGACACAAAATTTCAGTTAGACAGGAGGAATAAGCTCAAGAGATCTATTGTACAACATAACTATAGTTAGTAGCAATAGCAATGTATATATTCTTGAAAATTGTTAAGAGTAGATTTTTTTAATTATACTTTAAGTTTTAGGGTACATGTGCACAACGTGTAGGTTTGTTACATATATATACTTGTGCCACGCTGGTGTGCTGTGCCCATTAACTCGTCATTTAACATTAGGTATATCTCCTAATGCTATCCCTCCCTGCTCCCCCACCCCACAACAGGCCCCGGTGTGTGATGTTCCCCTTCCTGTGTCCATGTGTTCTCATTGTTCAATTCCCACCTATGAGTGAGAACATGCGGTGTTTGGTTTTTTGTCCTTGTGATAGTTTGCTGAGAATGATGGTTTCCAGCTTCATCCATGTCCCTACAAAGGACATGAACTCATCGTTTTTTATGGCTGCATAGTATTCCATGGTGTATATGTGCCACATTTTCTTAATCCAGTCTATCATTGTTGGACATTTGGGTTGGTTCCAAGTCTTTGCTATTGTCAATAGTGCCACAATAAACATATGTGTGCATGTGTCTTTATAGCAGCATGATTTATAATCCTTTGGGTATATACCCAGTAATGGGATGGCTGGGTCAAATGGTATTTCTAGTTCTAGATCCCTGAGGAATCACCACACTGACTTCCACAATGGTTGAACTAGTTTACAGTCCCACTGACAGTGTAAAAGTGTTCCTATTTCTCCACATCCTCTCCGTCACCTGTTTTTTCCTGACTTTTTAATGATTGCCATTCTAACTGGTGTGAGATGGTATCTCATTGTGGTTTTGATTTGCATTTCTCCGATGGCCAGTGATGAGAGTAGATTTTAAGTGTTCTTACCACAAAAAAATTATGTGAGGTAATTCATATGTTAATTAGCTTGATTTATCCATTCTTATTTCTTTTCAATATTCATTTTATTCTTCATCTAAGACCTATAGTTTCTTTTCTGACCTCTAACCAATTCTCATATCTGTTTTTGTTTCTTTCACATTTCTACAAGGAGAAATAATATTACAAAATATTGAATAGTGGCTATCTTAAAATGATCATATTATTTGCCTTTTATTTTCTAAAATAACTTAGCACAAACTTTTGCTTTTTTCTTTCTTCTCCTCCTTTTAATTTGAGTGTGGGTAAATACTTGCATGAAATTTTATGTTTCTAGTTTCTTGAAGGGCAGGAGTTATGTTTCGTAAAATATTTAGCAAAGCTATTGTAAAGGTGAATGGGTAAGGATGTTTCTATTTACAATAAATATACTATATATTTCCAAGAGGTTAAATAGGTATAGCATAAAAATATGCTATATATTTCCAAGAGGTTACCTACATTATTATAAATATACTATTAATATAATTATATAATATAATTATATAAGTATATATTATATATATTAAATATACTATTAGTATAATTATATTAATAGTATAAGTATATTAATAGTATATATAATAAAAATATAAATACTATATTTATAGCATAATAGTTTATGTAACCTCTTAGAAACTTTGAAGTATTAAAAAATGACTATGGCTGATTTTAGATTAATTATGAACAAAAAGGGCATTTTCTATTGAAATGCTGATATGTTTAATTTCAGAAGTTTGAGACATTTAAAACTCTAACCTGTAGCTCTGAAAAATCTGCAAGAGGATGTAGGAAGCAACTCTAATAAATGTTATTCAATAATTCTATATATAACTTTGTGATTATTCTGTGAAAGGCCTTATTATCTATTAAAATTGTGTTTCAAATGAAGACTTTATCTTTACCTAAGGTTTTTATCCTCCAGTTCTGTTTATGTTAATTTGAATGAATATTTTCTAATAAAGTAGGATCAGACAACCACTTGGGGAGAATAACAACCTTTTCTAATATATACTAGTTGAAATTGCTTTAATTAAATCTAAATTACACGCCTAAATACCAAATGACAGATACCACAGTAGGCTTAGCTGAAGGTCAGATTCAGTCTACATATTATTATTATTATTCAATATTTGGCATTCAAATATTCCCACCCTTATATTTTCCTCCAAAAGTCATTGTTTGTTTAATGGCCCTACTGTAATTGGTGAGATAAGTACACACAAAAAACCTATTAGCTAAGAAATCAATCCCTTGATTCTTATCATTTACAGAGAATGTTAACAGAAAGATTCACAAGAAAGCAATACCATTAATTGTGGGTTCAAATCCCTCAGAAGCCACTGTAGCCTGCCAAAGGTCATACTAAAGAACATACATCACAATGCCATCTGATATCTCTTTATAGCCTATTAAGTAGAAGTGGTTACCTATTTCAGTTGAGCCACAAATTCAGTTCCCTGCAGGAATTTGAGATAAATTTCTTCGGTGCTCACTTACATTTTCTCCAGCCAATTTGTCGTTTAGGACTAAGTGATGAGGAATAGTTTATGTAGCTGAATGCCTAGACAAGTTAAAAAAGAGGCAATGTATGTGATTATTCCTCTACCAACTGCATTACTACCTGGCCAAAAAAGATAATGCTATGCCACTTAGGGCTGTGAATTCTACTGCCAGATGATAACTGCACTAACCAACATCAACACCATCCAATAAGCAGGTCATACAAACCTTTGAAGGGCCAGAAACACATTTCACCTTCAAGGTCTTTGAAGTTCAGTAGAGACACAGGATCCATTGCATTGTTTCAAGTAGAAAGGTGTCTTTCTCAAGGACAAGGATGAGGAAAGTTTGTGGCACCTTGATCTTTCACCCAGCTTCTGAACAACTTGCAGCCTGGAGGAAGCAAATGAGAGAAACCTTGACAAGAATCAATGTCTTTGTTTTGGAACTTTCAAAACAAAATGGCAACATATTTCATCCGACGATAAAGTTAGAGAGTAAACTGCTGCTACTCCCTTTTCCTGTCTTCATCTGGGTTCAAAATAAGTACTATTTTAGGTAAAATCTAGGGTCCGTTGAGCTTAGAATTCTCTTTTCTGCAGAGTCAGGCGTTCAGGGCTGTGCTCTGGTGAGGAAAGGTTATCATGTTGTATTACCACCTTTAAAATTATCTGTAGACATTCCACACTTAGAGATTTTTCTCCCAGATTTTTCAGGTCATGATTGCAGGTAAAACTTCAGCCAATGACTACCCAAGCATCCAATAATCATGTAACAACATGGACTCAGGGATTATTCAAGCTGATGATGGGGGACACATCGTCAGTACAGATACACTGAGTGTATTGAATACACTTCTAGCTCACCCACACAGACCAGTATAGACACCCTGATAGGTTTTATCCAGTAGTTATACCGAGCATCCGGTCTGAACATACCTTTCATCCCACTGGCCATCTCAGATAGATCCTACTGCCCTGACATTGGGGAAGATGTTAAAGCTAAGACTGCCCAAAATTCTCATCAGGCCATTTTCTCTTTCTTTATAGTTCTAACAAATTATGGTTTCATTTAATTGCTCCAGGCTCTGAATGTGAAAGCATCCAGGGATCACATAAAAGCAATTTTTGCTTTTCTTTCTGTTTTCTTCTCTTTTATAAAGACCACTGCTTACAGGACTCTCATAAATAGTGATCAGCTTGAGACATGAATACAATTCAAAGTATTTACTAGATCTTTTAAAAATCAGCCTTAGAAGCTATATAACATGAAGCATCACAAAGATGTCTTCTATTTTAAACTTAACAGTGCCTAAAGTGGAAGAATTGTACATTTTGATAGAATCTTCTTCTGTGATTTGTTTAATTCATTGTAATGGAAATGTATGTGAAACTATGCCAACATTTTAATCATTGGATTCAAATGTGATATCTTAGATAAATTATGTTGTCAATTGTGCTCATAAGGAAATATATTAAGGTATATATGTATTCATTTGATTAATGACTGTAAACACCTGTAGTATGGTATAACTTATATTTAGTACAGGTGGCTCAGGTAAACCAGTCTGAGTAACAATCTCTTCACATTTGCTGCAGCATCTCTTCATTTCTTTGTCATGGTGGGAATTATAAATATCTGAAACACCTTTTTCAGCCTCATGTATGGAACACTGACTGCTTCACATTTAATTCTGTACTTAATATGTTTGATACATCTTAGCTGTGACAGTTATGGTTTTATACACCTAGAAAATGGAAGGTCATTTTAAAAGGAGCAATAATTTGCTTTATTTGAGAAGGAACAAACAAAATGTTTTCTGTAACTTCTGCTTTTCCTTTCTGAATGGGAATGAAAAAGAAGTCACTTAAGTGGGTACTGTTCATATTATGTTGCCACCATTATTTGCTTGTTCTCAAACTCAGGTGTGGACATGCATACATTTATATTCTCTAAATATAAGAGCCAATATCACCTATTTGAGTGCTGCTCCTCACAAAAGACGAAGATAAAATAACTTGTCTCCATTACCGATTTCCTAGACAAATGCATAAACACATGCCATAAATACTAAGTCAGAATTGACCTTCACAAAAAACATCTACAAATGAATGCGTCATATAAATGTTCTGAATTTAAAGATTGGGTGATTCATGGAACACACAAAAAAATACTAGACTCTGGTTAAACATTAGAAAACCATTTATATGCTCTACTATGCTTATTTTTCTTTATCATCCTAAGAACAAATAATTTGTTATCATATTGTTATTTCAACTTCTCTACAGTAGGATTTCTAGGGTATCTAGCTTTATTTTCACACAATGCAAGATCTCTCTCACAAGCAATGAGACTCAAGCATGTCAAAAATTATTTTCTATGAAGTTTTGTGACAAACACTATGATACAAGTTCTGCTACTATAATAAGTTTAACAGACACATTTTAGTTGACAACTGATGTATTAATAGGAGAATGAATTGTGATTTGGAATACATTGAGTTAAATCAGCTGTAGATTTGACTTCTGCTTGCTATGTCACTTCATATTATTTTCAAACAATGTAAATTACTAAGAACAACCAAAAGTTTAAGGGGACTTAATATCATGCGGTGTCAAGAAAAGAGAACATGCTTAATGGCACAATAATTAATGCTGAATTCAAATTGAATTCTATGAGTCTACAAATGTATCAAGGGACTTGGTTTTAATCTTTGCAACCACAGTGAACAAAATAAATTAATGATAGGGCACAGAGAATGCTATCAAATGTGTTATTCCATCTTACAGGTAAGCAACTGCTAATGAAAAAATTTCTCTGCAGCAAAGTGAAACTCATAATCGATAGCAAAAAGATAGAAAGGAAGGTAGTATCATGTGTTCTGTGGAAGCTTTTACTCAGAACTCTACATTAGAAAATCTGTCCTTCCACACTTTAACCTCAAGGAAATGATTGAATCCTTTTTTCTGTATCTGAAGTCCACTAATGGAACAGTGCTGAAATATATGGAAATTTAGACAGCAGGTCCTTTTTTAAAGAGAGAATACACATGTGCATGCGCATGAAAACAGAAAACCTCACGGAGGCATGGATTTAACTGCACAAAGAGCTTTATTTGGTGGCCATTGTAATAGATCCTGGCTATCAGGACCCATTCAAAGGCCAGGCCTCCTCCAAGGAGCAAACTCACCTGCTTGTCTCCAACAGTTCTGAGTTTTACCTGATCCCATCAGCTCCTTAAACTTGGTAAAAACTGGTGAGCCATCTCTCCTTTCCGTATTCAGATTCCTGGATTTCAGTTTGTTATCCAGTTTTCTTTTCTCCCCTTTGTGGTTTCTTCTGAAAAGCTTCCTCCTCCCCAACCCACTGCCAGATCATTCCTTCAGACTCCTCATTATCATGCTACCTGTGACTCTGGCCAGGTGTCTCTACCTTACTTTGTGTGATTACATCAGATGAGGGCTTCTCACAGGCTTCCTGTCCTACCTGAGTGTCTGTAGTGCTCCTGAACATATTCTTCAGGCTTAAATTTGGAGTTAATCCTAATTGTGCAAGGGTATATCTGGGAATGAGAAGCCACTAATATGAAAACAATGCTAGTGGAAAAGGTGTGCAGACTCATTGGAACATGTTAGGTATTGTCAATTTGTATTCTAAGCTAAAATGCAAATATATCCAGTCCTTTATTTTTAATTGATGGATAAAATTGCATGTATTTACCATGTATAACACAATGTTTTGAAGTATATATACATTACGGAATGACTGAATCTACCTAATTAACATATGCATTACCTCACATAGTTATTATTTTTGTGAGCAAATCTTGATATCACCTAATCACTTACTAAAAGTGAAATTATAGATGTGTGTATAGGATTTTCTGGCAGGTGTTTTCCCCACTTCCATGAAATAGTATAGGTCATTAAATCTTTCAATAAATGATTGTAAGTCACTTACAAAGGTTTAAATATGGAGAACTACAGGCTTTTCTTATACTATATGAATTGCATGGAGATACAGGTATAATTGACAGTACAGGTATTACCTGAATGTGTCTCTTATGAATTAAGACAAGGACAGGCATTTGAACATTGAAATGGAAAGAAGCACCTCACATTCAACTGTTGTCTTTTGCTAGTTTGAATATGTGGATTAATATATTTAGCATTTAGTAAAAATAAATAAAAAAATTAATTTATAAAAAATAAAATTGAGAAAAGATCTCATCAAAGAGTAAAATATATATTCAATCTTAAAGAAATATTTGCCCTTAATAACTTGTGTTATATTTTCTTTCCTGTAACAAATGTATATAGTCATGGGAGTTTCTAAATTTAAATCCACCATGAAATTTTGGAGAATATATTGGAAACTGTTTTTTCCTGGAATGTGTCCCAGGATACTCCATACTAAAGGTTTCTGAGGCAAGTTCATTTAGACTTAAGCTTAAACCCAGGATCAGATACTTTCTAGATGATATGAATAGACACATTATTTATGAGGGTAGGACTTTTTAGAAGTTGGTTGTAAGTACATAAAATATCCCATCCTTAATATATAAACCTGAACTAAAACTAAACCTGCAGGGCGTTCATCACAATTTGTGCAAAGTCAGTATTATGCAAAAAAAAAAATGCACCCCTGCATACTGAAAATGAAAAACAGCGTCCCTAACCAAATGTCTGCTTACTTACTAAGACAGTCAGACTTCAGCAATAAAAGGCTTTCCTTCAAGAAACTCAATATGCTTACTAAGCCTCTGTCCCTCATGTCCCTGAGGGAATGTCTACCTTCTTAGTCTACTTCTTTCTGTGCCCTTAAATTCTTCACTTCACTTGATTACTTTCCCTCATTTTCCTAGGAATGTGCTGATATTTTCTGCCTCTGCACTCTTCTCAGGCCATATGGAGTGTTTCATCATTACAGGACCTGCTTACATTTTCTCTCTACCATGAAGCCTTGCAGCTCACCCTATAGATCCCTCACTCGGCTGTTGTGTTGGTCTGCATCACTTGTTTGGCCTTTATCTTTAATGCCCAAATAGTATTAATTTTATTTGCATTCATTTTTCTCTCCATTCAGATGGCAAACATGGAAGCGGGCAGGGACCCTGATTTTTAAAATTCCCTCCACGTTCTATTATAATGCTTTGTATGTTATATATACTGAACAGATGTTAGTTTTTTTGATTGATTGAAAGAAGACAGCTAAGGAATTAAAGATACCTGAACATTTCACACAAGCATTCATATTTTTGTGTCCAACTTGGGCACTGCTTAGACTGAGATGTTAGCTATTCATTCAAACCCCCTGGGTCTGGTAGAGTGCTGCTCAATGGATGGCTTGCAGACCCTGCTGGAACATGAACTGATTGCTAGCAGCCCATGCCAAGATAAAGAGTTTATATCAGAAGGTAAATGAACAGCGTCACTTAGCACATTGTAGAGTTCAACTGACATTTTATTTATTTATTTTTATCATTTTTAGCTTGTCAAGGTATAACTGACATACAAAAAATTGCACACATTTAATATGTTCTTAGTTAAAAAAAACCCAAAGCCAAAAACCAAAACTACCCCAACAGACACACACACATGCACACATGTGCACGTACACACACACATACACACACAAATTAGTTTTAGGAGGTGATGGATATGTTTAGTACCTTGGTTGTACTGATGGTACTGATGGTAGTATGCGTATGTCCAAACTCAACAAACTGGTGAGGTTTTTATTTTTATTTTTTATTTTTTAAAGCAATACTTTAAACTAGCAAAACTTGTTTTTTTTTAATTGTTTTCTTTTTTTAGGGTTTCAGGTGATGTTTTGTTTTTTCTTTTTCTTTTTTTTATTATACTTTAAGTTTTGGGGTACATGTGCACAACATGCAGGTTTTAAAGCAAGACTTGATGAAGAAATTATTGACACAGTGAGAAATACTGTGATAATATTTGGTGATTATAGTGAGGATAACAGACATGTTCTGGTTGACAACTCTGATATATTAATAGAAAAATGAATTGTGATTCATTTGACTTACATTCTAGCCCAAGCTTCTTACCTCACGTTGAAGCTGTTAAAAATAATTCAGACCTGCTAAGTTGAGCAGTGCTGGTCTTTGCACTCCTCCCCTGCCTAATGAGTGATTGGGGGGGAGCATATTGCATGTATTTTGTATAATACTATGTAAAAACTTTACTTTCTTGAATGTATAGTTTTCTTAAGCTTCAGTTTCTTCATATATAAAATGGGACTAATCATATTTTCTTCACAGAACTGTCGTCAGAATTAAAATTTTAAAAGTGCATAAAAAATTTTTTAGCCCAGGATCTGGGATATATGAACATGAAATAATTGGTGCCTGTGATTACTATTGAAGCTATATCCTATGTGCCATATGCCGTTCTAGCAGAATGCATTAGTTAGTTATAAAATTTAACATTATTTTATTATGTTTAATTGTAAATATAATTAAACCATTTAAATCTACTGAATAAACTTTTAAGAAATTGATGAAGTTTCTCATGGCAAGATGCAGGCTTTGGGAGATATAAGCATGTTCTATCATGACTGAAAGTTGCCTTAATAAAGAAGGAAATAGTGCCATATAGGACAACATGGATGAACCTTGAGGATACTATGTTAAATGAAATTAGCCCATCATGGACAAATAATGCATAATTCCACTTACACGAGGTATCTAAAATAATCCAGTAGATAGAAGCAAAGAGTAAAACAGTGATTGCCAGCATCTGGGGAGGAGGCAGAGTTGGGGCATTGCTATTCAGCAGGTATAAAGTTTCAGTATGCAAGTCATTAAGTTCTAGAGATTTGCTGTACAACATTGTGTCTATGTTGTTAACAGTCAGCAACACTGTATTGTATACTTGAAAATTTGTTAACAGGGTAGATCTCATGTTAAGTGTTCTTAACATGATTTTAGAAAAAAGTACATATAAGTTTATGCACTTTTATGCAGTACCTTAGGTTCAGAATATGTGAAACCGTATTATGCACTGTAGAAATTTTAAGATCAATTTAAAAATAACTAATAAAATAAACATATGCCTAATATGTCCATGTGTCTGAAATTGCTGTTGATCATTGTGTCTGAGATATTTGATATACACAGACTGAACACACTGTTTATACAGGAGACATTGTATAAAGTCTATCGGTATGACCAGACTGGTTATTATGTAGGAAGTAGAGGTTTATTCATCAAATACTCATTGAGCACCTATACTGTGTGAGGCACTGTTCCAGAACCGAGAATTCAGCTGAATAAAAGAGCCCCAAATTCCCTCTCATGGAGCTACAGTCTTGTCATTTTTGTAAATGCGGTGGTTTATTATGACCACAATAGCCCTTATGCTTGGAATTATTAGTACCTCCAGGCCTCTATGTGTACAGAGAGTTTAGTCTGGATTAGTTGAGGATTGGACCATGCCTTTGTATTGCTACCTGACTGGTTCCTAAGGCATTGGGTGAAGGGTCTTCCTCAGCAGAGGGGCTGTGCACTAAAGGCGGTCATTGCTGGGGTGAGGGTGGGGCTTTATCAGGCTCCCTTGGAGACTGGATTCATTGTCCTCCTACGCTCAGCTACTCAACCCTATCCAAAGCAGCCCTTACCCTTACAGCACTGCCATGGCTAAGAGGCTTCTGACTGCTGTGGCACCCATGGCCATCTTTATCCTTCAGTTTCCTTTTCTATTCATTCATAGGAAAACACTGTGATAGTTAATTTTGTGTGTCAGCTTGATTGGGCTCAAGGATTCCCAGATAGCTGGTAAACATAATTCTGGGTATGCCTATGAGGGTGTTTCTGGAAGAGATTAGCCTTTGAATCCATAGACTAAGTAAAGATCTGCCCTTGTTGATGTGCATAAGCATCTAATCCACTGAAACTTGAATACAGCAAAAAGGTGAAGAAAGGGGGAATTTGCTCTCTACTTGAGCTGGGACATCCATCTTCTGCCTCAGACATCAGTGCTTCTGGTTTTGGGGCCTTTGGGCTTGGACCAGGGCTTATGCCATTGGCCCCAGTTCATGGGCTTTTGAGTTTGGACTGGTAGTATACCACTAGCTTTCCCGGGCTGGGCCTCCAGCTTGCAGATGGCAGGTCGTGGAACTTCTAAGCTGTGTTTGCATAAACCAATCCCGCTTAAAAAATTTACTTCTTTGTATCTTTATATATCTTATTGGTTCCATTTATCTAAAGAACCTCGACCAATATAAACAGTATGCCATATGATATAGGTATTGTTTAAAGTGATTTGCTTATTCATTGGAGCAATATAGCAGCAAGCTAGAAACTTGCAAGTAAAATTCTTTTTTCCTAATGAGATTAAAAACATATCTTTCCTATGGGTATTTGTAGACCATATTGTCCTTCTTAAATGAATACAATATACTTGAGGTTATAACTTAAATGCTTTAGGTACTGTTTAATTTCATGCAGCCATAATTAGCTATTTATGACTACCATTATGTGCATTGCCTCCTGACCATTATGAAGATCATGCTTGGCTTCACAGAGCAGTGATTTGACTGTGTGTTAAGCCATCAGTGAAACCAGACTAGTTATTATATGAAGAGAAAGATTGCTTTCTTTGCAACAAACAGAATTTCTTTTCTAATCTAATGAAATCACTTGAGAAGTTATTCATATGAAATCTTTGTGAAATGAAATCTGGGGATGCAAATAGATTTTTACCTCCATTTTACAATTTGGAAAACTGTTGTATGTGTATATACATATAATGTTTTTCTCTCCTTGCATACTGCAGTCTGAAACCATAGAACATTTTAACTTATAATTCAACTGTAAATCAAATGCTGGGATGCAAGAATCTTTTAATTTGGCTATGTGGTTTCTATTTGTTTTTACTATTTAAAATATACTGTTTTTGAAGACATAAATTATTGAAATAATTTTATATATCTTTCCTTTTCAATTGAAAGACTTTACCTTGTAGATGCCATCTTTGCTAGTTTACTTTTCTTTTCTTTTCTTTTTCTTTTTTTGAGATGGAGTCTCGCTCTGTTGCTCACTGCAACCTCTGCCTCCCAGGTTCAAGCAATTCTCCTGCCTCAGCCTCCTGAGTATCTGGGACTACAGGCGCACGCCACCATGCCGGCTAAGTTTTGTATTTTTAGTAGAGACAGGGTTTCATCATGTTGGCCAGGATGGCCTCGATCTCTTGACCTGCCCACCTCGGCCTCCCAAAGTGCTGGGATTACAGGCGTGAGCCACTGCACCCAGCCTTCCTTTTTCTATTTCATTGGAACATATGCCGTACATTCAGAATTAGAGTCTCCTCAAAGAAGATGCACAAGTGTCTACGGCTTGTGTCAAAAATTATGAAAAATACAGTATTAATGTTGACATCTTTGGTGACAGTTCAGGGAAACAAAATAAACAGAATGTTTTTAGGTAAGGAATTACAGCAATAATGAACACTCTAATAATAATTTGCTTTAGGAAACATGTAATACTAGATTAAATGTCATAAGTAAGACAGCAGGGAGATAAGGAATGAGATATCTGCTTTTTTCTTTGTTAATTAAATGAAATCAAATTCAATGAGGTCTTAAGAAAGGGAATTGTAGGCCAGAGGGCCTTAGGCTGAGATGAAGGGAGGAGGCTGATTAGAATTTTAAAATATCTTCTTATTGGGCCTCTTCTTACATGCACACTGCTACATCCACAAAATTCCAGTGTTTCACTATTACCAAACAAAAACACAAAGGAAATAGGAAGTTATTTACACTACCTATTAAGGACTCCTTTATGCCTAGAATAGATTCTGAGCCCAATGCCAGGCTTCTGACCTGGCAGGCTCCTGACCAGGCTCCTGACCTGAGCTCTAGGCTCCTGACCAGAGCTCTAGGTCACTTCGTGAATTTGAGAGTTTCTGCATAGGTGTGTGTTCCAGTAACATTACAGAAACATATGTCACTCAAGGAAACCATGACATATATGAAAATAGTTGCTATATGATGTGTTTAAGTATAAACAGGAGCAGAGTGAATCATCACTGGATGATGAGTGACTGAGGCCCATTTGGAGGATAGAGTGAGAGTGTGAATCATCTGTGGGAAAGGCAAAACACATATGAAGTTCTAATTTTGAGACCTGGAATTTGACTATTGCAGATGTTGGTATGTTTTAGCATTCAGTGGGCAAATGCAATCTGTCATAAATCAAGACTGATTTTAGTAATCAGTTTTCAATCCTGAGAGTCACTCTTCAGCACACAAGATTTAAACTCATTTTACTACTGAGTCTTAAGTCCCTTCTCCTTCCCACTTGTGGAAAGTACAGAGGAAAACTTGGGAACTGTTGGAGTACTGCTAGGAGGGTAGCAGCAAATTTGGAAATTAATAATTCTTAAACATAATGCTATAACATACTGGTCTAGCCAGATCAGTTGTAGAGTGTATCACAAAACAAATGACAAGCAATATACTTAGGTGTCTTTGTAATCCCTCCTATGGGTGAAAAGAGGGACATTATTATTTATGCTTCATTGGTTTGTGCCCCACCTGCCCATTTCACCCCATGAGTCCAGCTGGAGAGCACTTATCACTGTATCACAGCTACCCAATAGTCACACTGCCTTCCCTGTTGTTCCTGGGATCTCTGGAGTATCTCACGTCTGCTCCAAACTAGCAGCCTCATACAGTCTTTTCATGAGCCCCCCTCCACTTGCCTGAGGAATTTTCTGTCAGTGCTTTCCCTCCCCACTTGCTGAGTAATGTGCTATCCCATTGCCTTCCCTCTGCCCCTGGAGCTGTTCTGCCTTTTATTCTGAATTGGGAGAATGCCTGCTCCCAAGCTATTGTTCAACTTGGTTCCCAAGTTCCAGAGCTGCAGGACTCAGGCCCCAAGTCTCTTGTGGAAAAGTTGCTCCAGCTTCTGCTTTCTGCCTCTCTATGGGTATCAGATCTATTGCGTGGGACCAGGACACTGTCCTCTCTAAGGGCCTGGCTTCCTCATCCCTAACCTGGCATCCACACACTAATAACAGATTTTACCCAGAAGCACTATTGCTTAATGCTTATCAACTGAAACCAAGTTGGTCCTGGGTGATACCTGATCCGTAATCTACCATAGTGAGATGACTATTGAAACTTATGTTTCCACTAGGTCCTAAGTTCCTTCTTCCCACTTCTGGAAAGTACAGAAGAAAACCTGGGAACTGTTGGAGTGCTGCTAGGAGGGTAGCAGCAAATTTGGAGATTAATAATTCTTAAACATAATGCTATAACATATTGATCTAGCTTATGCTAAAATGAAAGCTCCACAGACCATTTGGACCAGTTAGCTTTCTGTGTGGCTGGAGATTAGACAACTGTGGAATAAGCAAGAAAGAGAAATTATAAAATATGGAACAAGGAAATTAATTATTTTGAATCCAAACTGTTAAGCCTCTTAAATGATATGCTGTATTTAAATATTATTTGGTAGATAAATAAAATCAATAAAAAATTTAAAACAGGTGTATAACATGGTTAGTTCTTTTATTTTTAAAAGATATTCTTGGTAACAATGCAAGATAGATTAACCTAGGGATATGCAATGAGACAGATGTAATGACTAATGCAATAGTCCAAGTAAGAAATGATGAAAGCCTGATAAAGCCATGCACTTGTGTTAATAAGAATGCTAATATTTATTGTTTACCAAATTAAAGATATCAAGCTGAAACCTAGAGAGACCAAAAAGAAGTGATTAAAAGCGTGAAAACTTCAGTCAGAATGTCTGGGTGTGAATTCTGGCTGAATATTTACCATCTGTGTGACTTTGGATGAGTTACTTAATCTCTGTGTTTTCAGTTTTCTCATCTACAAAACAGCAGTAATAATAGGACTTATTTGATAGGTTTTTGTGATAATTAAATGAGTGATACATGTAAAGTACTTAGAAAAGTGCTTGGCCATAGCCTTGTTCTTATTCCTATTCCTAATCCTATTATCATTATTTCTCAAGATCATATAGCTAATAAACAATCTAGAATTTAAATTTTGATTGCTTGATCTCAAAGCTCACACTCTTAAATACTCTGTTAAAGATAAGAACATATTAGAGTGAGAATTTGAGAGATAGCACAAACAAAATATAAAGGATAAAAGAGAGTGAAGTGTTCAGAATCACATTGGGGTTTCTTATTTGGATGCCTATCTAGGACAATAAAGGAGAACAGAAAACCAAGAGAAGCAAACTTTCTTGAAGAAGGGAGTAATTAAAAATGTCATGCAATGGCATATGGCATCCTCAATTAGCGCAAACAAGTGATTACATTTCCAAAAGGGATAGAAGGAAGGAGAAGTCAGTATCCTTGATCAAATAATTATACTCACCTGACTGAGAAGTTTAACTTAGAAGTTAAAACTGGCAGAATATGGCTTTGGTCAGGGTGGAAGGAAATTCTTGCCTAGCAAATGGAATGTAACAATGTGATCTGAATGATAAATGGAAGAGGTCATTAACTGCTATAGTCTTTGCTTTTGGAAGAATATAGCTATATTAAACTGTGAATTTTAATGTTGTGATTCTGAAAGCCTAACATTTTAGCATGCTCGTGATATTCCCAGATGATTAAGTGGACCTGAGAAAAATATTGGCTAAGAAGAACTTGATGGATTTATTTATAAGGTTTTTCTCAAATGAGCTTTAATATCAATAGTATACTAAAGCAAAAGGAGAATTTACTTTTCTCTCTGTTAAAATAAACTTTTCTTTGATTATTGATCTGCTCTTAATAAGTTGTAGAAGATTTTTCTTTACCTTTTGAGTAAGGTAAGGTACAGATTCTATGTTTTATCAGAAAAATTTCCTGTGCTTTATGTTGAGATTATTATGTTCTTGACTACCCAAGAGGGCCAAGACTTACCACTTTTGAAAGGGCTAAATATTTTTACAGTTACATTACATTCTATGTTTACTTTTGAAATTTTTTGTTATCACTTTGATTAAATAGGTAGCCAGTATTATTTCTCAGTGACTCATAATCCTTTTTAACCAAATATTCAAACCTCCTGACAACTTTTGATATTTTTATCTTTCCGAAATAAAATATTGAATGAAATCTTCTTAATCCCAGATGGATTTTGAAAGCCCCCTGGAAAATCATAAAGGATCTTTCATCTTGTAAAAAGACAGGTGCAAAAATAATTAGATGTATTTGACATGTTGAATTGAATGGAAAGCACTGTCAAATAAGAAAAGATGTTTCACCTTTCCTAAGTTATATTTGTATAGACAAAACATAATAAATATAAATATTCCAGAAATTGTACAAGGTTTCTGGAAATTTGTCAATGTCTTCTCATTCCATATGTTCTGGTGCTCTTTTACCTCATATTAAATAGCAGTGTAGTGTTATCGGTTGTAATTCTAGTTTTTTTGAAAAAATGTAAAAACAACCATTTAAAAACACTTGTAAAAGCAACTGAGCAAACAGAATGTTTTGATCAAGAGGGTCATGAAAACAAGTCCTGCTGATCTCCTACCTCAAACCTATGCAAATAATTATATTGCCATGAAAATAAGCAACTATCCCAAATCAGCTAGGACTAGGAATTGTAATGCATTTTCATAAGACACTCCCACCAGTGCCATGACAGTTTACAAATGATGCCATGGAATGACCCAGAAGCTCCCCTATAAGGTTCCAGGAACTCTCACCTCCTTTCCAGAAAGTTTATGAATAACCTCCCCCTTAATTAGTACATAATTAAAAGTGGTATAAATATAGCTATTCAGCAATCTGTGAGTGCTACTCTGGACCACTCTGCCTCTAGGATAGCCCTACTTTGTCTGTGAAACAGCCATTTTGCTATACCCTATTGCTCTAATAAGCTTGCTTTCTTTCACTGTCAGCTTACCCTTCAATTCTTTGCTGAGCAGAGCCAAGAATCCTCCATGGCTAAGCTCCAATTTTGGGGTTCTCCTGCATCAGGTTCAATAAGAATCTGCCCTGTTTGTAACACAACATAATTAGAAACATTAGTTATATAACTAAGGCTTCAACTGGAATGTCATATCTGAGAATGATCCATAAAATCAGATATTACCAGACAGTTTTAACGAACTAAGGTTGACTTTATGGAGCCAGTGTTCACAAAGCCTGCTTGGGAAAACTTGACAGGTACCTGACTTACAGAATTCCCAGCTTACAGATGAGTAAGGAGGGTCACTTCCTGGCAGACCCAGGAATCTTAGAATATTTTAGGGACCTAAAGAATAGTATTCACCCAAATTTGTAGGTACTGCAGGTCAAATATTGTAGTGAGTAACTGGCTTGTCTTCCTAGCCAAGAGGATTTTAAAAGTCCAGTTAGAGACTCTTTATGAAAACTTCCAGCAAAGCAATCTCAAAAAAGTCTATGTGGTCAATTACCATTCTTGCTGCACCTAAATAAGTAGTGAAGCCATATTTAATGCAAACAGACTTATTTTGTGATTGAGAATAATCTTACTTTGATGATCTTTGATCAAAAAAGGCGAATGAGATAACATCCTTTGCAGGGACATGGATGGAGCTGGAGGCCATTATCCTTAGCAAACTAATGCAGGAAGAGAAAACCAAATACCACATGTTCTACCTTATAAGTGGGAGCTAAATTATGAGAATACATGGACACATAGAGGGGAACAACACACACTGGGGCTTATCAAAGGGCAGAGGTTAAGAGGAGGGAGAGGGTCAGGAAAAATAACTAACAGGTACTAGGCTTAATACCTGGGTGATGAAATAATCTGTATGACAAACCCTCATCACAAAAGTTTACCTGTGTAACAAACCTGCACATGTACCCCTGAACTTAAAATAAAAGCTTAGAAACTTATATTTCAATAGCACACCTTGAGTTATCAGATCCTGGTCCTACTTATTGTCTTTGAGGTATTTTTCTCTGCTCTGTAAATTGCATAGCTTTGTTACTACCTGTAAATTATACTTCTGTCATTTGGCACAATTGTCCATTCTTACCAAATTTTAAATTTTCGAAGTTTCCTTCAATATCTGGTTACCTCCTCCAAAGTAGTGTTTCCAATTTTTCTCCCACTCTCCTGACTTGGCATCATTGAGAACTAAAACCTGACTGCCGAGATTCTTACTGGGACTCTAGGTTGTTTCATAACTGGCCTTTTCCAGCAAGATCTGAAGAAGCCTCTAAGCTGAAGCTAGATGACTTGAAGTTTATATCACAGAAGATCCTGTATGAGAAAACTTTCTGCCTGGAACTGCTGCTGTGTAGGCCACTTAGGAAGTTCATTAGAACTCCTGCATCTTCCATACTGGAAACATTCCATTATGGAAACAACCATAATGGTGACAATCTTATTAAAGCCTCTCTGATTCTACGCCATCACCAAAAACATTCAGACTGCAAAGTGCAAAATCCATTGGATTTTCACTGCCATCTTCATCCCATCATCTAACTATTCTTCAAGCTCAACGTCCAGGAATCTCACCTGACTGCCCACTCATCTCAGAAACCGAACTGAAAGTCTGCTCCTACCAAGAGCCTTTGCTTTTTAAACTTTTCTATAGGAATTCCTCACACTAAATGCCTCATTGCTTGCATTATCCATCAGATATTTTCTACTGCCGAGTCTCAGCAGATGGTGCAACTAGTCTTTCCACAACAGAAATCTGCTGAAATACACTATATGGATGAACTTAGTTTCCCTGGATCAAAAGGGGGAATTGATGAAGGCGACCTTAACATTCCCTTCAGCTTAACTAAATTTTAGACTAGCTTCTTTCTGCCTTTAGTTCTATGAACTTCCTTTTTCTTAGAGCATTTACTTTAGAAAACTTGTAATTTTAAAATATTTGTCTACCTCTTTCAGATGTAAATCTTTTTTATTTTTTAAAGTCTCTTGTCAGTTTCATACAACCCAGCACTCTTCTCAAAAGCCTCAGAGACATTCCTTTGAGATCCATTGTCAATGAAAATAGAGCCTCTACCTTCTAGTTTCTGTGGAAGTGTAGGAACAAAGTTTAGTGGGTGCCTTGATCCAAGTTGTAAAGCTACTTCCCTTCAAAAAGATAGGGGAAAGTTTATTTCTCCTTTGTGTAAAGCCAATTAGCTAATTAGATGACCTGTGGTCTCTGCTCCTCCAAGCATTTAAAAATCCTCCTGCTCTTTCCTTCAGTGGAGTTGAGTTCAGTATATTCTTGTCTCCCTCCCCAATTGGCAATAGCCTTAAAGTTTTCCTTGCTTGTCCATGACATAAATATTGCCATTTTTGCTTTGATAATATGAAGTCCACAAAACCTTTCAATTTTCTTCAGATATCCTTAGATGTTATATCAAATACATAAATTATTTTGGACTCACAAATCTAGAGTTTAAAATTGAGCAGACTATAGGCAGTAAACCTTTTTAATCCAAATTAAAAACGTATCCAACAATGCAGGTATTTTTAAAAATTCACTGGTGGCTTGGCCGGATGCGGTGGCTCACGCCTGTAATCCCAGCACTTTGGGAGGCCGAGGTGGGCAGATCACGAGGTCAGGAGATCGAGACCATCCTGGCTAACACGGTGAAACCCTGTCTCTAATAAAAATACAAAACAATTAGCCAGGCGTGGTGGCGGGCACCTGTAGTCCCAGCTACTTGGGAGGCTGAGGCAGGAGAATGGCATGAACCCGGGAGGCAGAGCTTGCAGTGAGCCGAGTTGGCACCACTGCACTCCAGCCTGGGCAACAGAGCAAGACTCTGTCTCAAAAAAAAAAAATTCATTGGTGGCTTTATATTACCAGGTGGATTGCTGTTTGTGTGTGTGTGTGTGTATGTGTGTGTGTGTTTTCCCAACCCCAACAAGATTCTTTGTAATTTGGCCAAAAATATTCGTGGTTTATTAATGATGCATTTTTTTCCCTAAAGGGATAAAGTTAGGATTTCTAAAAACCTGAATGCTGCTTCCTCCTATGAGCATTAGCACCTACCTGAGTTCCTCAAAGTCTTATTAAAGCTAAAACTTTGATTGCAAACCTGGACTCCTACCTTGACTAGCTGCAAAGGCATGCATGTGAGCCCTAAATTTTCCCTTTAGTCTTTATTTTTATGCTTAACCTAGAGGCAAACTCATGAAGTTGGCTTCATGGGTTAGCATCAACAGAATATTTTTCAAAAAAAGGACAGAGCAGGTGGAATGATGCAAGGGAGAGAAGGGAGAGGACATTTACCCTAGAGAAGAGTATGCTTGCATCAGCTTAGTTCAACTTTTAATTCTTTTCCACTTCCTGATAAAAGTTTTATGCCCCTTTCCCTTAACACCTAGGCATAATTTCTTTTCCTTAGGGGTGAAGCTTCAGCAGCATAGAAAGTGTCATGAATAAAATCTGAACAATTTTCCATGAGAAATTTCTTTTAAGAGTCCCATAGTAATATTCATTTCCTATTTTCAGTGTTTTTTTTTTTAACTGTTCTTCAATGTTTGATTTTCTACCCAAACTCTTACTTTTTTTTTTTTTTTTACCTGCTCTAGGTCATCTTCTGAGTGTAAGATTTTCCACTTTTCTTTAGCTACTTTAATTCTGAAATTCAAAAAGCTTTTTTCTAAATGTTATCTAGTGTAAACATATATTTAGTATTTCCACAAGTTTTCAAAGGAAGGAGCACATGATCAATCCTTTATGCATGAATTTCAGCATAATCAGACTAAAAATGTCAGAAAATGCCAGTCTAATATGATAGAAAATTGGCCACAGTGATTTATTTCCCTGAGGCTGGAAGAAGTCTTCACAGATTTCAACAATTTCAGGGAGAGAATCTGAGAGCTCTGGTTTTGTTTTCCTTATGGCTTTATTTCTTAAACTGTACACACAATTTAAGCAATTATTCATTGCTTCTTTGCAGCCATTTCATCCTTTATTAACAATTGACCTGTCTGATAATTTTATTAGTCATTGTGTTTTAATGACTTTTTATGGATTATATACTAAGAAGTAAAACTACATGTTCCCCACTTGAAATAATGGAACTGCTTTAAGAAATCTATAAAGAAAAAAGCAAAACTAAATGATTGTTCATGATTAACAAACTTTTTTATAAACTTTTTTGATCTCAATGTCTCCTTATCCTTCTTATTTTCTTGTAACACCTATTTATACCATGAAGCAATAGTATTCTAAAGAACACACTGTGGAAATACTGAATTAGGTATACTCAGTCAAAAAATGAAATGTCTTCAGGTGGCTTTTTTTCATTAAGATCCTTTTGTTAAGAATACACAATTTAAATTGAAAAATATATGTCACATGACAGCATTACAGCAGAGGTACAGCATTTGCTGTGCTACTTAGATTGAATTTTCAGGGTTTCTGTACTTTATTGAATCCAAATTTGGATCTTCAACTTTGTACATTCAGTGGTTCAATTTTATCAGTTGCGTTCATGTGTTGTAAAAATGAGTTATGTGAGGGGCAGGGGAAGATGGCAGAATAGAAGGCTCCATCAATTGTCTCATCTGCAAAAAGAACAAATTTAGCAACTACCTATATAAAAAAAAAAAGCATCTCCATAAGAACCAAAAATCAGGTGAGCACTCACAGTACCTGATTTTAACTTCATATCACTGAAAGAGGAACTGAAGATGGTAAGAAAGGCAGTCTTGAATTGCTGATGCCAGTCCTTTCCCATTTGCCCTGCAGTGGCCACATGGTGCAGAGAAACCTGTGTGCTTGAGAGAGGGAGAGTGCAGAAATCATGAGATGCTGGGAATAGGCCCCAAGCCTGGCTATAAACAGGCCATGAGAAACTGGCCATAAACAAGATCTCTGCAGCACTGTGACATGCTCGTGATAGCTATGACGCACACGCTGGAGGTTGCTGGTTTACCGGAATGAGGGCAAGGAACACCTGGCCCACCCAGGACAGAAAAACCGCTCAAGGCATTCCTAAACCAGAAACAATGGCATGAGCGATCTTTGCCTTAAGGACATGTTCCTGCTGCAGATAACAAGCCAGAGCCTGTCCCTTTGTTCTCCATAAGAATACTTTTAGTTAATTTATAAACTGCAGAAATGATGTTTATCATGGCTTACTGTCAATAAATAGGTGGGTCAAACTCTGTTCAAGGCTCTCAGCTCTGAAGGCTGTTAGCCCCCTGACCCCACTTTGCACTCTATTTCTGTGTCTGTGTCTTTATTCTTCTAGTGCCACTGGGTTGGGGTTTCCACAACCGAGCTGGTCTGGGCAGTGAGACTTTGCATAGAACCTAGTGCGTGCTGCCCTGTCACAGTGGAAGGCAGAGCTGGGCTGACCTCAGCTGATGTCTGCCCATGAAGGGAGCATTTAGACTAGCCCTAGAGAGAGAGGAATCACCCTTTCCAGTGGTTGGAAGTTGAGTTGCAGCAAGCCTTGGCACCATGGGCTGAAGTGCTCTCAGGCTTGAAATAAACTTGAAAGGCAGTCTAGGCCACAAGGATTGCAGGTTCTAGTGCTGAGCTGGTCTCAGAACCAGTGACCTACAGAGACACCAGCCAGGGCAGCTAAAGGAGTGCTTGTGTCATCTCTCGCCAAGCCCCAGGCTGCACAGCTGGTGTCTCCAAAAGATACCCCTTTCTTCTGTTTGAGGAGAGGAGAGGAGAGGAAAGAGTAAAAAGGACTTTGTTTTGCATCTTGGATAACAGCTCAACCACAGTAAGAGAGGGCAAGAGTCAGTGTCTCGAGGCCCCATTCCAGTCCCTAGCTCACAAACAGCATTTCTAGACACACCCTGGACAAGAAGGGAACCTGCTGCCTTGAAGGGAAGAACCAAGTCTTGGCAGAATGCATCACCTGCTGACTAAAGAATAATTGGGCCATGAATAACCAGCAGCCATACCCAAGTGGTATGTCATGAGCCTTGGATGAGACTCTTAGATGTGCTGGCTTTAGGTTGGACCCAGCACATTCTCAGCTGTGGTGGTGTGTCCAGAATTGGTTCCTTTTGGTGGGTTCTTGGTCTCACTGACTTCAAGAATGAAGCAGTGGACCCTTGCGGTGAGTGTTACAGTTCTTAAAGATGGTGTGTCTGGAGTTTATTCCTTCAGATGTTCAGATGTGTCCAGAGTTTCTTCCTTCTGGTGGGTTCGTGGTCTCACTTGACTTCAGCAGTGAAGCCACAGACCTTCGCAGTGAGTGTTACAGCTCTTAAAGGTGGTGTGTTCAGAGTTGTTTGTTCCTCCCAGTGGGTTCATGGTCTCTGACTTCAGGAGTGAAGCTGCAGACCTTTGCAGTGAGTGTCACAGCTCATAAAGGTAGTGCGGACCCAAAGAGTGAGCAGTAGCAAGATTTATTGTGAAGAGCGAAAGAACAAAGCTTCCACACTGTGGAAGGGGACTCGAGCGGGTTGCTGCTGCTGGCTCAGGTGGCCAGCTTTTATTCCCTTATTTGGCCCCACCCATGCCCTACTGATTGGTCCATTTTATAGAGCGCTGATTGTTCCATTTTTCAGAGTGCTGATTGGTGCGTTTACAAACCTTTACCTAGACACAGAGCGCTGATTGGTGTGTTTACAATCCTTTAGCTAGAAAGAAAAGTTTTCCAAGTCCTCACCCAACCCAGAATCACAGCCGGCTTCACCTCTCCATCCTCCTCTAAACAGGAGACCCCAGCTGCTGTTGGGAATTGGGTGATGACCATTCTAGCTACTTCCTGCTGGATAGGGGTAAAGAAGGGCCCTACAGTTGTAGTGTTCTCCAGAGGGGAACTCTCTAGGCCAGTGAAAGGGCCAGCAAGTCAGTCCAGGGGTCCTCGGTAGAAGTCGTTAGTTAAGCTCATTTGGGGTTCCATTTGTAAGATCATCTGTAGCTTGATGGCCTTGATCCTAGAGGAAACAAATTTGACAAGGAGGTTAAAAATACAGGGCCCAAAGGTGAGTAATAGCAAGATGGCTGCCATGGGACCTAGAAAGGGGAGAAGCCATGTTGCCCAATTCCAGAGGTTGGTATAAGAGTTTGAAAGGCTTTGTCTGATTTCAGAAGCCTTGTCCTGTAAATGCCGGTCAGTATCTCCTACTGTCCCTGACTGGTTAGTGTAAAAAGAACATGCTTCCCCTAAGAAGGTGCAGAGTTGTCCTTTCTCAGCAGTGAGGAGGTCTAGGCCTCGGAGGTTTTGGGTAGTCACTGGTGCCAAAGAGTCTATTTGGGATTGTAGAGTAAGGATAGATTTTGTTATTTCTTGCAAACTGTCTGAGAAATCCTTTGAGAGTGTGTGGTAGTAGGATAATGAAGTAGATAAACTGACTATTCCGGTTCCTATAGCAGTAACCATTCCTAACCCTATAAGTAGGGGTTTTAGTTGTATGGCTCTGTGCTGATGGACTTGAGCTTTGAGGGGTACTGATAGGGTCTGATTTCCTGGGACAATGTTAATGTTGGGACTTAGAAAGACTAAGGTGCAGGTGCCTGTCCAATTAGTGGGGAGGCAGATATAGGTCAACGTTCCACATAAGAAGGATATACCTTGGCTGAGTAGACAGAACGGATTGTGTATGTTATAAAGGTGTGTGAGTTTGTTGTTTTCATCTTCCCATACTCCTAGAGTGCTTGCCAAGGTAGCTCCGGTGAGTGGTTGGAAAGGGGTATTTGGAGCAAACTGAGTGGCTCCCTGTGTTCTATTTTCCCATTGGAGAAAAAAACGTTTTGTGTCTACTAGGAACCATTCGAGAGAGTGATTGAAAGAGGGGATGAGAAGGCGTTCACTAGTGGTGGGGGTGCTGCTTCAGGGAGTCCAGGGATGAACGGTCATGCAGGGAGTATGTTTACCATTACAAAACCTGGACTGTTTGTTAAGCAGGGAGGAGGTGATAATTTTTGGGGGCCCTGAGAAGTGGACAAGCCATCTGAATGGAGCTGTTTGGGTGACTCGGAAGTTACTATGATCAGTTGGGGCTTGAAATTGTAGGGTGTAATTATACTGATGCGGTAGTAGGTGCCCCAGGGACAGGCCAGATAACAGGTTGCGTTGGATGCATAAAGGGGCTTGGAAAGTTAAGATGGTATTCGTAGTTACAGGGCCGTGTATGGGCTTTTCATTGCTTGTGTAATAGGTGAGGTTTGAAATGTAAGAACATAAAAGTTGGATTGCACATCCTGTAAGGGTATTCTTGGTCCTATCAGAGATGGGGGAGTTGGCTAATGATTGCATATTTAGAAGTCGGAAAGGGTCTTTTCCTTCATAACGAGGGTGGTAGGTTAAGTTGGTAAAGACCCAGTTTTTTGCAGGAATGGGAGTGGCAACATAAGCAGAATTTGATAGAGAGATACAAAGCCAACAGTCATTTGCCAGGTAAGGACTGGACTGGTTTAACAGAGTGTGGGTTAAGTTGGGAGTCTTATAGAGATAATTAGGAGCTAGTGGAAGGGGAGGGGTGATTGCATGAGGTATCCAAGGAAGCAGGAGGGATAGATAGGCAAAGAGTAAATAGGAAGGTAAAGAGGGTCCCTGGAAGACGAGATCATCTTATCCAGTCTGAGTTAAAGGTTGGAGTAAGTTGCTGTCAGAAGGAAGGAAGATAGAAGGAAGGTTGATGTGATTAGGATTTTCATCTTGGAAGGAGCTACAGTATATAGTCCTATCTCAAAGAGTATGGTTAGTATGCTACTTAATAATATGATGAAATAATAAAAGGATTCCATTAAAAGAGCAAGGAGAGGTGTTAAAGATAAAGATTATGTAGGTTTTCACTTATCTTTTTTAAGGAGGAAGGGGTTTTTCTTCAGGATCAGTGGTAGGAGCCTTTTTAGTCTGGGATGTTTCCTTCTGAAATAGGAGATGCAAGTCCTCCAATGGTTTGCAGGTGTACTGAGGCTGGTCTGGCTGATCTTGGGACTCCTGAGCTGATGGTACTGCAGGTTCCTCAGGGGGTATCCAAAACTTAACTCGGGTGTGGTGAATACAAGATTCCACTCCTGCCATGAGGGGAGAGATTTGACCAACACTAGATCTCCTGGTTGAAATGATTCTGTTCCCTTTTCTCTGTGACATCCTTCAGGTAGATTTTTAAGGTTTTGTTGATATTTTGCCAAAGAAGTTATATCTTTGACCAAGTTGGCCATTTCCTGATCAACTAGGAGTTCATTTGTGAGAAAAGGTCATCCATACAACATTTCATATGGACTGAGCCCCATTTTGTGAGGAGAATTTCAGATTCTCAACAAGGCCATGGGCAAAAGAGTAGGCCATGGGAGATGAGTTTCTTGTGTTAGTTTCCTTAAGTGACTCTTGAGTGTTTCAGTTGCCTTCTCGACCTTCCCTGAGGATTGTGGCCTCCAGGCACAGTGAAGGTGATATTGTATCCTTAGCGCCCTGGAAAATTCCCTGAGTTATCGTGGCTTTAAAAGCCAGATCATTGTCACTCTGTAAGCTTTGGGGAAGCCCAAATCTAGGAATTGTTTCATGAATTAGAACTTTAATCACTTCCTGAGCCTTCTCTATCTTGCAGGGGAAAGCTTCTCTCCAATTTGTAAAGGTATCAACACAGACCAACCTATCCTTTGTTCCCCCAAAGGGGCCTTATGATGGACCAAGGGATTATTCCTTTGGCACACCTCACAGGCTTTGACTACCTGTCGGATGGTCCAGAGGAGATTTGGCCCTGTAAATAGGGATTTGGCCATTTGTTGAGTGTTTTCAATACCCATCTGAAAAGTTTGGTGGAGGGTTTTAAGTATTTTCCACTGGCTGGCTTCGGGTATAAGTACCTTTACTTCTTCTGTCATTAACCACCCCAAGGGGAGAAAACTATGACCCTGTGAAAGTCCCCATTCTGTTTCAGTCGGAGAATACTGGGGCTTAATCTCTTGGAGGGGGTTGTTCCATACCAAAGGTCCTTCTGTAGGTATTTCTAATGGGGGGTTCCACCTGGCAGCAATTTTGGCTTCAGCATTTGCCTGATGATTTCCTTTTGCCTTTTCTTTCCTTTTCTTTTTCTTTTTATTTTTGAGACAGAGTCTTGCTCTGTCCCCCAGGCTAGAGTGCAGTGGCACAGTCTCGGCTCACTGCAACTTCCGCCTCCCTGGTTCAAGTGATTCTCCTGCCTCAGCCTCCTGAGTAGCTGGGATTACAGGTGCACACCACCACGCCCAGCTAATTTTTTTTTGTTGTTGTTATTTTTAGTAGAGATGGAGTTTCACCATGTTGGCCAGGCTGGTCTCGAACTCCTGACCTTGCAATCTGCCCACCTCACCTCCCAAAGTGCTGGAATTACAGGCATGGGCCACCACACCCGGCCTCCTTTTACCTTTTATCCTTCACCTTTCTGATGGCTTTGACAGTGTAAGATTGCCACCTCCTTGGGTTTTTGCACAGCATGCAATAACTCCATAATTTAATGGGGGTTCCCCCAGAGGTTAGGAACTCCCTTTCTTTCCATATTGCAGCATGGGCATGTAGGATTAGATAAGCATACTTGCTATCTGTATACGCATTTATTCTTTTTCCCTTTCCCAGTTCTAATGCTTGGGTAAGTGCCACTAGTTCTGCTAACTGGGCTCTGGTCCCTGGGGGAAGAGGCTTATTTTCAAGTATGGTTACATCACTAACTATGGCATAACCTGCCCTTTGTATCCCATTCTCTGCAAATGAACTTCTATCGGTATATAGGTTAAGGTCAGGATCAGCTAAGGGGACTCCTAAGAGATCATCTCAGGCAGCATAAGTCTGGACTATAATTTGTTGGCAGTCATGCTTGATTGGTTCCTCATCCTCTGGGAGAAAAGTGGCAGGGTTGAGGGCCATGCACATACGTATTTGAAGCACCGGTTCCTCAAGGAGTAGTGCCTGGTATCTAAGCAGGCAATTGTCTGATAGCCGTAAACTTCCTTGGCACCTAGTATGCCATTTATATCATGACTAGTCCAGACAGTGAGATCCTTTCCTTGTATTATTTTGATAGCCTCTGACACTAAGAAGGCCACTGCCACAATGACCCTTAAACAGTGAGGACAGCCTTTTGCTACTACACCATTTTATTTACTTAGGTAGGCCACTGGTTGTGGGGTTGTCCCACGAGTCTGAGTAAGGACTCCAAAAGCTATCCCTGCTCTCTCTGTGATGTATAAATAAACATTTTGTGCCGTGGGAAGGCTTAAGGCTGGAGCTTGAGTTTATTCTTTCCAATGCCCAGATTTCAGGGTTGATTCCCTCCTCAAGTAGGGGACAACAAATGGGTAACTTGTTCCCCATGTTCATGTAGATAATAGCTCCAGCTCTGGCTGACATATCCCTCCCTAATAAGGGTGTGGGACTTTCAGGCATAACAAGAAAGGCATGTGAAAAGAGCAAAGTCTCCCAATTACAACTGAGGAGGTGGGAAAAATACCTGGTTACAGGCCATCCCAGGATTCCTCGGATGGTAATGGACCTTGAGGACAGCTGACCAGGACAGGAGATTAACACTGAGAAAGCTGTGCCAGTGTCCAGAAGGAAGTCAATTTCCTGGCCCTCAATGGTTAAACATACCTGGGGCTCAGTGAGGGTGATGACATGAGCTGGCACCCTCAGTCCTGTTGTTGAATCATCTGGTTGGGGGCTTTTGGCCCAGAGAACCTTTATCCTCTGGGGCAGTGTGCCTTCCAGTGATTGCCTCGGCATAGCGGACATGGGCGAGGGGGCAGCTTGTTTCTTGTTGGACAATCTTTTTTAAGGTGTTCTTGCAAACCACACTGGTAACAAGCCCTACTGGGTGACTGGCCTGCTCCATTTTCTGTCCTCTTTGAACCACCAAGGTTTGTTTGTCTGAGGGCCATGACTAAGGCTGCAGCCTTTCTCTGATCTCGCTTTTCCTTTTCGGCCTGTTCTTCTTGGTTGGTCCCAATTAGAGAACACCGAGGTTGCCAGGTTTAATAATGCCTCCAGATTTTGTTCAGGGCCCAGGGCTCACTTTTGGAGCTTTCTCCTGCTATCTGCAGCTGTTTGGGTAATAAATATCTTTTAGGATCTATTGGCCTTTGAGTGAGTCAGGTGACAGGGAGTGTGTTTTCTTAAGGCTTCCCATAGCTGCTCGAGGAAGGCAGAAGGATTTTCTTCCTTTCCGTGTGTTATGGTAGACATCATTCAGTAATTCATGGGCTTTTTCCTAATTCTTCTTAGTCCTTCTAGAACGCAGGTCAACAGATGTTTATGACTCTAGTTCCCGTGATCTAAGTCGAGGTCCCAGTGGGGATCCATACTGGGGATGGCTTGCTGACCAGTAGGGAATGTGTCTCTTTCTTCGGCTGTCATTCTGTCATTTATTTCACTAAGATTCCATGTATCTCCAAACTCTCAGGCTGCAGCTAAAGCCGCATTCTTTTCATTAAAGGCCAGGGTTTGATCTAACAATAGCATGACATCTCTCCAAGTGAGATCAAAGGTTTTCCCTAGACCCTGTAGGACATCTGTGTACCTATCAGGATCATCTGAAAACTTCCCCAGGTCTGCCTTGATCTGCTTTAAATCAGAGAGGAGAAGGGGACATGTACCCGGGTTGGGCCAAATTCCCCTCCCCCTACAGCTTGAAGGGGACATAACCAATAGCCTGGGGGTTTTTGTGGTCCCTTTGAGATTTCCTTGCTTATTTCCTTCTGGCGGGGGAGATTAGAGGAGGCTTATCATTAATGGGAAGGGGAGCTATAGGGAGGCTAGGATATGGGGGTAAGCTGAGAGGTCCTCCTGTGGGATGTAAATTGCAAGCTTTGCATTGTTGTGTATTCTCCTTCAATGAAAAGAAAGCTTGGACATAAGGTATTTCACTCCATTTGCCTTCCCTCTTACAGAAAAGGTCAAGTTGCAGGATAGTATTGTAATTCATACTTTCCTCAGGTGGCCATTTTTCCTCATCAGAGAGAGAATATTGGGGCCAAGCCATAGTGCAGAAAAAAATGAGCTGCCTCTTTTTCAGGATTTATGGATCAAATTGGTCCCAATGGCTTAGGATGCATTTCAAGGGTTAGCCTGTTGATGCCTGAGTGTTTCCCATCTGAAAGACAAAACCACCCTTGGTTTTGGTTGGTTTATTTCTTCCCCTGCCCAAGAACCTGCAACGGTCCCTGGACCCTGCTGATTGGAATAGTTGCACTCAACGACGCAGCAGCAGAAACACCTCTTGCCCAAGAACGCACAATGGTCCCTGGACTCTGCTGATCGGAATAGTTGCACTCACCGGTGCAGCAACAGAAACACTAGATTTCCTCCTAGACCACAAGGAGGACTGAGGAAGGTCGGATTTAGTGGTCCTTACTGATGCATTCTTGAAAACCTGCACCCTTGCCTGTCCTCCTAGACCACAAAGAGGACCGAGAAAAATCGGATTTAGTGGCCCTTACCGAAGCATTCTCAAAAACCTGTTAGAGTCCTAAGCATTCTCCTGTTAGTATTGGGACTTTACTTGTGTCCTATAAAGATGTTATGCCCCAAAAATGAAGTGGAGGGCCATACCCTGAGGGAGGGAAAGGATCTCCAGAGTTGGAAGAGTGATGCCTTTTGTCTTCACTTATATGAATAGGAAGGATACAATTTCTGAGGCTCCCCATATCCCAGCTTCAGGAATAGCTTTTGTTAGGCTTGCTAGTCTGAGAAGGGATCCTAAAATTCCAGATTGTCCCCCCTACGATTGGGCTTTCAGCAAAAATTATGTCTTTCTGATTGGTGAGCCTGGGTGCCTAAAGAAGGGAAAATAGCCCTGGAGTTTATACTAGAAATCATTCTTATAGGAGAAACTAGAAAAGCACCAGAGACAGGGAGTGGTTTTTAAAAGTGGGACTAGCCTCAGAGAAGAGAGGTGAGAGGAAGTTTGTCTGACAGGCATTAGGACCCAGGAGGCAAGGGTCAGGATAGATGGGCTAGTCTCGCTTGGGCGACGTGACTTTGAGAGTTCTGCTCATGGCCACAAGGTCAACCAACTTATTGTCAGATCCCTGGAGCTGAATGGCTTTCCTCTGTCTTGACCCTTGGCTCAGCTCAGAAGTACAGGAAAAGTGGAAGCTGGTTCCAGGCAAACCAACGCTCCCAACTCCAAAGAGTCAGGAGTTGTTAGAGAGCCCTTTCCCAGAAAGCCTGACACCCATGTCTTTAGTCCAGCGGCTGCGCTATTAGCTTTTAACTGGCTTACAGGTGCCCGGTATTTAGCCCCCAAATTCTAATGAAAAATAGGACAGAATAGCAAGCAAAAGGGGTCTGATGGTACTCACCACTTGGCGATAGGCGACAGTCCCTTCATGGTTGCCAAAATGTGTCCAGAATTGGTTCCTTCTGGTGGGTTCTTGGTCTCGCTGACTTCAAGAATGAAGCCACGGACCCTTGCAGTGAGTGTTTTAGTTCTTAAAGATGGTGTGTCCGGAGTTTGTTCCTTCAGATGTTCAGATGTGTCTGGAGTTTTTCCTTCCAGTGGGTTTGTGGTCTCACTTGACTTTAGAAGTGAAACCACAGACCTTTGCAGTGAGTATTACAGCTCTTAAAGGTGGTGCGTCCAGAGTTGTTTGTTCCTCCCAGTGGGTTCGTGGTCTCGCTGACTTCAGGAGTGAAGCTGCAGACCTTTCCAGTGAGTGTTAGAGCTCAAAAAGGTAGTGTGGACCCAAAGAGTGAGCAGCAGCAAGACTTATTGTGAAGAGTGAAAGAACAAAGCTTCCACAGCGTGGAAGGGGACCCAAGTGGGTTGCTGCTGCTGGCTCGGGTGGCCAGCTTTTATTCCCTTATTTGGCCCCACTCATGTCCTGCTGATTGGTCCATTTTATAGAGTGCTGATTGGTCCATTTTACAGAGTGCTGATTGGTCTGTTTTTATAGAGTGCTGATTGGTGTGCTTACAAACCTTTAGCTAGACACATAGTGCTGATTGGTGTGTTTACAATCCTTTAGCTAGACAGAAAAGTTCTCCAAGTCCCCACCCGACCCAGGAACCCAGCAGGCTTCACCTCTCAATGGCTATTGTGAAAGGCTCTTCCTGCTTGAGAAAAACAGAGGGAAAAGTAAAAGGGACTTTGTCTTGTACCATAGGTACTAGCTTGTCCAAATTGGGGTAGAACATCAAGCAAGTTCTTGGGGTCCCTGATTCCAGGCCTTGGCTCTTGGATGGCATTTCTGGACCTTCCCGGGGCCAGAGGCCCCAGGCTTGGCAGCATTTACCACAAGTTGACTGAAGAGTGCTTGGGCCTTAAGGGAACACTGGAGCTAGACTGGCAGTGCTCCCCATGGCCCCGTGGTGTTGGTAGTCATTGGGTGAAGCTCCTCTGCATATGGAAAGGGAAGGAAGAGTGGGAATGACTGTGTCTTGTGGTTTGATTCCCAGCTTAGCCACAGTAGTGGAGAGCACCAGCTAGACTTTTAAGGTTTTTGACTCCAGTCTTTAGCTTCTAGAAAGAATCTCTGGTCCTGCTCAGGGCCTGGGGGAACTTGCTGCCTTGAAGGGAAGGACACAAAGCTGTCTGGCTTCACCACCTGCTGATTGTGGACCATGAGGACCTTGAGTGAACATAGGCAGTAACCAGGTAGTGGTTACAGGGGGCCAGTACAGCAAGACCCAGTGCTGTACTGGCTTCAGGTTTGAACCAGCACAGCTCAGTGGTGGTGGTCACATGGTTGCTTTGTTATCCCACTCCCAGCCTCAGGTGGCTCAGGAAAGAGAGAGAGACTGACTCTCTTTGGGAAAAAGCAAGGGAAGAGAAAAAGAGTCTCTGCCTAGTAATTCATAGATATCTTCCAGATCTTATCCAAGACCACCAAGGTGGTACCTCTATGTGTATGTAAGAACTACAGCATTGCTGGGATCAGGATATCCCATATTACAGATATAGCTTAGAGCACAACACCTAAGTTTTTCCAAATATCTGGAAAAGCTTCTCAAGAAGAACAGGTGCAAACAAGCCCAGATGCAAAGACTACAATAAATATTTAACTTTTCAATGCCCAGACACCAATAAGCTTCAGCATGTATGAAGACCATCCAGGAAAACATGACCTCACCAAATGAACTAAATAAGGGACCAGGAACCAATACCAGAGAAACAGAGATATGTGACCTTTCAGACAGAGAATTCAAAATTGCTATTTTGAGGAAATTCAAAGAAATTCAAGATAATGCAGAGAGAGAATTCAGAATCATATCAGGTAAGTTTAACGAAGAGATTGAAATAATTAAAAGAGTCAGGTAGAAATTCTGGAGTTGAAAAATGTAATTGGCATACTGAAGAATGCATCAGAGTCAGATAGCAGAATAGATCAAGCAGAAGAGAGAATTAGTGAGCTTAAAGACAAATTATTTGAAAATATACACTAAGAGAAGAAAAAAGAATAAAAGGAATGAAGCATGTCTATAGGATCTAGAAAATAGCCTCAAAATGGCAAATCTAAGAATTATTGACCTTAAATAGGAGGTCAAGAAAGAGAGGGGTAGAAAGTCTATTCAAATGGATAATATCAGAGAACTTCTCAGACCTAGAGAAAGCTATCAATATTCAAGTAAGAGAAGGTTATAGAACACCAAGCAGATTTAACCCAGAAAAAACTATCTCAAGGAATTAAAGAATCAAACTTTCAAAGATTAAGGATAAAGAAAGGATCTTAAAAGCAGCAAGAGAAAAGAAACAAAATACAATGGGTCTCCACTATGTCTGGCAGCAGACATTTTAGTGGAAATCTGGAAGGCCAGAAGACAGTGGCATGGAACATTTAAAGTGCTGAAGGAAAAAAAAAACCTTTTACCCTATAATAGTATATCTGGTGAAAATAGTCTTCAAATATGAAGGAAAAATAAAGACTTTCCCAGACAATCAAAATCTGAAGGATTTCACCAATAACAAACCTATCCTACAAGAAATGCTAAAGGAAGTATTTCAATCCGAAAGAAAAGGACATAAATAAGCAATAACACATCATCAGAAGGTACAAAACTTACTGGCAATAGTAAGTATACAGAAAAACACAGAATATTATAACACTGTAAGTGTGGGTATAAACTACTGTCATCTTAAGTAGAAAGACTAAATGATGAATTGATCAAAAATAATAACCACAACAATTTTTCAAGACATAGACAGTACAGCGATATATAAATTGAAAAAATGAAAAGCCAAAAAATGGGCAGACAAGTTAAAGTGTAGAGTTTGTATTGGTTTTCTTTTTACTTGTTAGTTTGTTTATGCAAACAGTGTTAAGTTTTTATCAGCCTAAAATAATGGATTATAAGATAGTATTTGCAAGCCTCATGGTAACCTCAAATAGAAAAACATACAATGAATACACAAAAAATAAAAAGCAAGAAATTAAATAATATCACCAGAGAAAATAACCTTTGCTAAAAGGAAGACAGGATGGAAAGAAACAAGGAAGAAAAGACCACAAAAACACCAGAAAACAGATAACAAAATGGCAGAAGTAGGACCTTACCTATCAATAATAACATTAAATGTAAATGGACAAAACTCTCCAATAAAAGGACATATAGTGGCTGAATGGTTAAAAAAATAAGACCTAATAATATGTTGCCTACAAGAAACACACTTCACCTATAAAAACATACATAGACTGAAAATAAAGAAATGGAAAAAGATATTCTATGCCAATGTAAAACAAAAAGTAGAAGTCACTATACTTAGACAAAAGAGATTTTAAGACAGAAACTATAAGAAAAGACAAAGTTATTATATAATGATTAAATTGTCAATTCATCATCAAGAAGATGTAACTTTTTTTTTTTTTTTTTTTTTTGAGACAGAGTCTCACTGTCTCCCAGGCTGGAGTGCAGTGGCGTGATCTCGGCTCACTGCAAGCTCTGCCTCCCGGGTTCACACCATTATCCTGCCTCAGCCTCCCTAGTATCTGGGACTACAGGTGCCTGCCACCACGCCCAGCTAATTTTTTTATTTTTATTAGAGGTGGGATTTCACCGTGTTAGCCAGGATGGTCTTGATCTCCTGACCTCGTGATCCACCTGCATCAGCCTCCCGAAGTGCTAGGATTGCAGGCATGAGACACAGTGCCCGGCTAAGAAGATGTAACTATTATAAATATATATGGACCCAACACGGGAGCACCCAGATATATAAAGCAAATATTAGTACTATAGAAAGAGATAGAGCCCGATGTAATAATAACTAGAGACTTTAAGTTCCCATTTTCAGCATTGGACAGATCTTCCAGAGAGAAAATCAATGAAGAAACATCAGACTTAATCTGCACTGTAGATTAAATGAATCTAATAGATACTCAAAGAGTATTTCATCAGTTGGTTGCAAAATACACCTTCTTTTCCTCAGCACATGGATAATTCTCAAGGACTGATGATATGTTGGCTCACAAGTCTTAAAACATCAAACATATTGAAATAATATCAAGCATTATCTCTGACCAGAAGATTTTTAGTTTTCTGAAAAAGCTAGAAATCAATACCAAGAGGAATTTTGGAAACTATACAAGCACATGGAAATTAAACAGTATGTTCCTGAAGGACCAGTGGGTCAATTAAGAAATTAAACAAGCAATGGGGAAAGGATTCCCTATTTAATAAATGGTGCTGGGAAAACTGGTTAGCCATATGTAGAAAGCTGAAACTGGATCCCTTCCTTACACATTATACAAAAATTAATTCAAGATGGATTAAAGACTTAAACGTTAGACCTAAAACCATAAAAACCCTAGAAGAAAACCTAGGCATTACCATTGAGGACATAGGCATGGGCAAGGACTTCATGTCTAAAACACCAAAAGCATGGCAACAAAAGCCAAAATTGACAAATGGGATCTAATTACACTAAAGAGCTTCTGCACAGCAAAAGAAACTACCATCAGAGTGAACAGGCAACCTACAAAATGGGAGAAAATTTTCACAACCTAATCACCTGACAAATGGCTAATATCCAGAATCTACAATGAACTCAAACAAATTTACAAGAAAAAAACAAATAACCCCATCAAAAAGTGGGCGAAGGACATGAACAGACACTTCTCAAAAGAAGACATATATGCAGCCAAAAAAACACATGAAAAAATGCTCAGCATCACTGGCCATCAGAGAAATGCAAATCAAAACCACAATGAGATACCATCTCACACCAGTTAGAATGGCAGTCATTAAAAAGTCAGGAAACAACAGGTGCTGGAGAGGATGTGGAGAAATAGGAACATTTTTACACTGTTGGTGGGACTGTAAACTAGTTCAAACCTTGTGGAAGTCAGTGTGGCGATTCCTCAGGGATCTAGAACTAGAAATATCATTTGACCCAGCCATCCCATTACCGGGTATATACCCAAAGGACTATAAATCATGCTGCTATAAAGACACATGCACATGTATGTTTATTGCGGCACTATTCACAATAGCAAAGACTTGGAACCAACCCAGATGTCCAACAATGATAGACTGGATTAAGAAAATGTGGTACATATACACCATGGAATACTATGCAGCCATAAAAAATGATGGACAAATGATTTGGCTCTCTGTTTGCCTGTTGTTGGTGTGTAAGAATGCTTGTGATTTTTGCACAATGATTTTGTATCCTGAGACTTTGCTGAAGTTGCTTATCAGCTTAAGGAGATTTTGGGTGAGACAATGGGGTTTTCTAGATATACAATCATGTAATCTGCAAACAGGGAGAATTTGACTTCCTCTTTTCCTAATTGGATACCCTTTATTACTTTCTTCTGCCTGATTGCCCTGTCCAGAACTTCCAACACTATGTTGAATAGGAGTGGTGAGAGAGGGCATCCCTGTCTTGTGCCAGTTTTCAAAGGGAATGCTTCCAGTTTTTGCCCATTCAGTATGATATTGTCTGTGGATTTGTCATAAATAGCTCTTATTATTTTGAGATACATCCCATCAATACCTAATTTATTGAGAATTTTTAACATGAAGGGCTGTTGAATTTTGTCACAGGCCTTTTCTGAATCTATTGAGATAATCTTGTGGTTTTTGTCTTTGGTTCTGTTTATATGCTGGATTACGTTTATTGATTCGTGTATGTTGAGCCAGCCTTGCATCCCAGGGATGAAGCTGACTTGATCAGAGTGGATAAGCTTTTTGATGTGCTGCTGGATTCAGTTTGCCAGTATTTTATTGAGGATTTTTGCATCCATGTTCATCAGGGATATTGGTCTAAAATTCTCTTTTTTTGTTGTGTCTCTGCCAGGCTTTGGTATCAGGATGATGCTGGCCTCATAAAATGAGTTAGGGAGGATTCCCTCTTTTTCTATTGATTGGAATAGTTTCTGAAAGAATGGTATCAGGTATCCTTGTACCTCTGGTAGAATTCGGCTGTGAATCTGTCTGATCCTGGACTTTTTTTGGTTGGTAGACTATTAATTTTGCCTCAGTTTCAGAGCCTGTTACTGGTCTATTCCCTGAATAGATTCAGGGATTCAACTCCTTCCTGGTTTAGTCTTGGGAGGGTGTATGTGTTGAGGAATTTATCCATTTCTTCTAGATTTTCTAATGTATTTGCGTAGAGGTGTTTATAGTATTCTCTGATGGTAGTTTGTATTTCTATGGGATCGGTGGTGATATCCCCTTTATCATTTTTTATTGCGTCTATTTGATGCTTCTCTCTTTTCTTCTTTATTAGTCTTGCTAGCGGTCTACCAATTTTGTTGATCATTTCAAAAATCAGCTCCTGGATTCATTGATTTTTGATGGGTTTTTTGTGTCTCTATCTCCTTCAGTTCTCCTCTGATCTTATTTATTTCTTGCCTTCTGCTAGCTTTTGAATGTGTTTGCTCTTGCTCCTCTAGTTCTTTTAATTGTGATGTTAGGGTGTCCATTTTAGATCTTTCCTGCTTTCTCTTGTGGGCATTTAGTGCTATACATTTCCCTCTACACACTTCTTTAAATGTGTCCCAGAGATTCTGGTATGTTGTGTCTTTGTTCTCATTGGTTTCAAAGAACATCTTTATGTCTGCCTTCATTTCAGTATGTACCCAGGTTGGAGTGCAGTGGTGCAATTTCAGCTCTCTGTAACCTCTGCCTCCTGGGTTCAAGTGATTCTCCTGCCTCAGGCTCCTGAGTAGCTGGGATTACAGGCATGGGTCACCATGCCTGGCTACTTTTTGTATTTTTAGTAGAGACGGGGTTTCACCATGTTGGCCAGGCTGGTCTTGAACTCCTGACCTCAAGTGATCCTCCCACCTCAACCTCCTAAAATGCTGAGATTACAGGCTTGAGCCATCGTGCGCAACCAGGAATATTTTTAAAAAATGATCATATAGAGGTTCACCTGGGTGATATAACTTGAGTCAGGTTAGATGTTTATTTGCTTAGTAGTAGGGAGCCTTGAATTTTCTGTCCCAATTCAGGACTTTTTCATTACACCAAAACCACCTCATCTAAATCAGTCTCTTGAGAGTTTTGTGCACGTAATTTTGGGTTCTTACCTATATAGGGAAGGATGTATATAGCACATTAAAGCTTGTGCCTGCCTGAGAGACTGAACTTATTCATTCAAGAAATCATCCATTCATATAAATTACTGATTTGCCTTCTAGACACTTCCTAGGTACTGAGGCAATGACAGTGAACAAGATAGCCGAGACCTCTGTTTTTCTAATGTGTATGTACTTGTATAGTCAGAAAGTATATAATAAGCATATAGGTAAGGTAATTTTAGATGAAGATAAGATATGGTGGTTTTCAGATTTAGAATGGTCATGATGGCCTCTCTTAGGAGGAGAGGAAAGCCTTTATAGGTGTAATGGTTGCTATAGCACATCATCTCCATTCCCCCAGCTCCTTCTATTAGGACTGAAGCATTCATCTTCTAGCTTCTGGGCATCTTGCCTGCTGCTGACAGCCCTTATAGAATGTTCATGGCTGAAAAGAACTGTCTCCCTTCAAATTTCAGCCTGTATTGAATGACTGGTTTATATGGGAGCATAAAGACTAAGCCACCTTGCCCCGCTTCAGGTATATCTTCACCCCAGAGCTCTTCATAGGCTTGATTGAGGCCTTCGATGTGACTGTGTTGCAGTTCAACTTCTCTCTCTGTATAATCCTGCTTCTTTTACTTCTCCTACAGATATTGGCCCCAAGTACCACCCAATATACCATGTGCACACAAATCTCCATCTCAGAGTTAGCTTCCCGGGAAAACTGACCTACACAAATGGTGAACCATTCTGTGGGTACAGAAGAAAAGCACTGTCAGTACAGTGAGTATAAAGGCCTTGAGATAGGAATGAACTTGGAGTGGCTAGAGCATGATACTTGAAGCTTGTGATGGTATGATTTGAGGTTAGAGAGATAGGCAAGAAGAACATAGTGTCATTCAGGCCAAGGTATAAAGTCTGAATTTTATTTTAAATATTAGAGAAAATATTTAAAGGGTTAAAAAAAGAATGTATTGATTAAAAGCTTAAAGATCCCTTTTTTGTGAAGAGAATGAATTGTATCAAGGATGAGGTGGAGGGTGAAAATAAAAGGAGGAAGATCAACTAAGCAGCTATTATAGAGACCTGGAAAAGAGGTGATTTGGGATAGATTATGATGATAGCTTTGGACATAGAAGTGGACAAATCTGGGAAGTATTTTAGAAATGGACCCCATAGGATTTGCTGATGGATTAAATGCAGAAGGTGTTAGAGAGAATAAAATGATTCCTTGTTCTACCAAAAAGACACATGCCCTTGCATATTCATTGCCACACTATTCAGAATAACAAAGACATGGAATCAACCTAGGTGCCCATCAACAGTGGATTGCATAAAGAAAATGTGGCACATTTACACCATGAAATACTATGCAGCCATTAAAACAAAATTATGTTATTTGCAGCAACATGGATGCAGCTACAGGCCATTATCTTAAGTGAATTAACACAGGAACAGAAAACCAAATACCACATGTTCTGACTTATAGGTTGGAGCCAAACACTGAATACTCATGAACGTAAATATAGCAACAGTAGATACTAGCGACTACTAGAGCAGGGAGGGAGTGGGGGAGGCAAGGGCTGAAAAACTAACTATTGAGTACTATGCCCACCACCTGAGTGTTGGTGATGCAGGACAGGCAAGCCCCAATGTGGGGCTTAGCGTGAGAGGGTTCTTGGCTTTCCCCAGGAGAGAATTCAAGGGCAAACTTAACAGCTTTATTGGAGAGGCAGTGTTACAGCTCTGTGACTGCTCTAGCAAAGCAGGGCTACCCCCTAGGCAGAGAGCAGCATCTCAGGGCAGATTAGCAGTCGTATTTATACCCACTTTTAACTACATGCAGATTAAGGGGCTATTTATGCAGAAATTACTAGGGAAAGGGTAATAATTTTTGGGTTATCAGGTCATTGCTATGGAAAAGGGTGGTAACTCCTGGGTGTTGCCATAGCAATGGTGAACTGACATGGCACACTGGTGGACATGTCTGATGGAAAGCTGCTTCTGCCCTTGCCCTGTTGTAGCCAGTCCTCAGTCTGGTCCAGTTGTCCAAGCCCTGCCTCTGGAGTCAAGTCCCACCCTGCTACCTCAGTGGGATCATTCGTACTCCAAACCTCAGCATCACACAATACACCCATGTAAAAATCCTGTATATGTACCCTCTGAATCGGAAATAAAAGTTGAATTTAAAAAAAGTTAGTTTGAGGCAAAATAATGAACAAAAAGACTAAGAAAGAGAAAATTGCATAGGAAAAATCCAGGAGAAAGTAGTTTCTCAGAATCCTGGATGCCCCAAACACAAACGCAAGAAAATATAAGTGAACATCTGTGTTGAAAGTTGCTTAGAAATTCAATGAAGATTAGAAGAGAAAAATGACCAATATGATTTTGGCAACAAGGAAGTCCTTGATGATCATGAAATGAAGGGATAAAAATCCAGTTGAGATGGGTTTAGAAAAAAATGGAGAAGATTTGGAGAAAGTGACCATAGACTCTTAAGAATTTTTGCCATGGAAAAGAGGCAGAAAAAGTGTTTCACAGCTGGAGGAGAGATATTATGGCTACGTACTGAGGATACTACAATAGAGCAGAGAAATGTATGAGGCAGGCATAGAAGAGACAACTGTGGAAATTAGGCTGTTAAGAAGAGAAGAGTAGGAATACATTCAAAGTACTTGTTTTATTAGGAAATGAAAGGCAGAGAGAATGGGCACAGATGTAGAATGGATGATACATCTGTTGGTTGGAAGAGAAGAAAGCTCCCATTTGATATTTTCTATTTACTCTTAGAAGTATTGAAGTTATTAATTGTGTTGAGTGAAGAGTGGGTCTTGCAAGTTTGAGGCGAGAGATTATAGTGGAATTATTTATTAGTATTGAGATTTGTGGTCTTAAACCTGCAGCAAACCAGTAAGCAGGTTTGTGTAATATTCTTCATATTCATCATTAGTCAGATGTAGGAATGGAGAAAACAGATTATTGGGTTCGATCAGCAGTGAGACGATAGAATGTAAAGAAGGTGGAGAAAGAGAGACATGGGTCTAAGTTAAAAAAAAGTGTTTGCAAAGATTCATTGAAAGAGTGAACTTTGAAATCAAGCTGGTTGAGGAGAAAGGTTAGGTCGTGAAGAAGTTATGAATAGTGAAAAAGTAACAGGATCAATTGAAGTATTGATCAGAAAAAAGTTGATGCATTTCAGTTAGTTAAATAAGAGAACTAGAAAGATAAGAAATAGAGAATGTGATATAATTGTCAATGAAGCAAACACGGCCATGAGAGTGAGTGGCTGAGGTTTGAAATGAGTAGGAAAATAGCATTAATTGAGAAGAAATTAAAGGACAGAGATTAGATGTTGGAGGGGTCATCCTTGGAATATTGAATTTACCAAGTAGAAATGAAAGATAGGGTGGAGAGCAAGAATAAGCAAGGTTCTAAAGTCCTCACTGAAGAGGATGAGCAGGGGTAAGTAGTGTTAGCTGGTGACAAATACTTATGCAATAAGCATCAAACCGATGAAGTTTCTGAAGTGTGTAGGAGGAGAAATGGTTTGGACTTGCAAGTAGACCAAGGCATACAACTACCCTAGCTTTACATCCTTAAAACTGTAGAGTATGAGGAAAAGCAGGCCCCACTTGAGATAGTTGAAAGGAAGGTCATGTCCCCAGGGAACACTGGTTATAGTTGCTCAAGATAATGAATGTTCCATCAGGAGAGGTTGAGATTATGCAGAATTACCTGACGATACATTCTGAGTTGCAGGAAGACAGAGGAAGACCTAGGAAGATGGACACTTTAAGACTGGGCTTGATGAGAGATGTGCAGAGCTGTTACAGAGATGAAGTTTGTTTGGATATTAATGGATAGCTTTGAATATTTAACTAGATGCCAATTGTTCTCCCTATGATGGTTTAACAGTAGGATATGCTATATGGTGGGGTTAAAATAGAGATTGTAGAAAATTATCTGGATAAAATGGAGGCTTGAAGAATTAATCACTGGGAGAAAATATATGAGGGTGTCAACTACATTAAGCACAGTATGAAATACACATTATTAGGGATTGCAAATGGTAGTTTGCCCTCCTGAGAACTACTGCATTTATGAAATGCTTTCTTTTTAATGCTTTTTTTCCCTTTCTTTCATTCTCTTCCATCTTTTTACAGGCTTATTCCCATTTGGTAGTAAATTAGCTTCCTGGAGAATGCAGAGATCAATGCATTTCACTAGAGGGGAAGACAAGGCTTGAAACAGATCCACTGGAAATCCTAAATTTGTACACATATTGGGAAGAATGCTCTCCCTGTTCACGTGTGTGTGTGTGTGTGTGTGTTGTGTGCGCATGTGTGTGAAAGCAGAGCTTATGAGAAGCCCTAAAAACCACGTGTGAAAACTGATGTCTAGGTTAGGGAGCACCAAATATTCTAGTTGTATGTATAGGCACACTAGAAGAAATTGTCCCTGAATAAATCAGTGATTGCTTTTTACAGTTATATTTACTTGTGCAATAATTTGTCATAGAATTTAGGGTCCATAACTCCAAATGTATGCCATCTGTTTTACAGGAGCATTTTTATCCCTCAGAAACAAGTCCAGAATCTATAAACACAAAACAGGAATGTATATATTCACTTAAAATATTAGAAACTTGTAATATATTAGGTTGATCTTATACATTATTGCTATTTATAAATTTATTAGGTAGGGTAATGAATGAATTTATTTCTCATTTCACTTCTTTAAAGATTCCTGTTTATTTAGCTAAGGAATGTTTATTGTGTCCTATTAATAACTAATAGTGAAAATGTACTGTCTTATGGTGGGTTGTTTACTTCATACTATTTTCCTATATTATTTAGTAATGCAAAGTATTAATCAAAGGCCTGTTAACGCAGGGTACTGTGCTGGGCATTGAGATACTGTGGTACCGGCTTCATGTGCTCAAATTCTTGCAAGAATGAAGAGGAAAACCTAGCTAACAGCTATTGAGATTTTATGCCAGGAACTCTTTATTTCATTTAATCTTCACTTTATGTAGTAAATATTATCGTATCATTCCTGCATTATAGATGAAGCTGAACTATTTTGAGGAGCCTATAAAAGTTTTGTATGCTTGTGCTTGGTTTTATGGAAATCAGGCACATACCATGAAGCCTCTTAGGAATCCCCCACTTATCAAACATAACGCACTTGTAGAATAAAAATAACTAAAAATTTTGAGGAATTCATCAGCTGTTTCCTCAATTTATATTGTAGCAGTTGTAACAATCACTAATTAGTGTCAGTAAAATATATGACCAGAAACATCCTGATTGATTTCACAATTGAATTTGGGATATAAATTAACATTATAAATATTTTCTCCAAAATGTATGCTTTTTGCCCTGTCCCGAACCACTCTGGATTCAGGTTGTACTTGAAGTAAATTATCTTCTGTGCTAACCACGTAGCAATCTATTTCCCATTCTCAGAAATTCTTTTCTTTTCCAGAGGAATTGAGGCAGTTATTCCAGGTGTGAGAAATCTGGCTGTATCCAGTTTTATATTATAAAGTGGAATTCAAGTCACATCAGTGGTTTTGACATTTGGCTTCTAAAGTGTCTACCATTGCGGTAAATGTGTCCTTCAGTCACCAGAACACTCAATAAGACTTAAAAAAAATCAAATCTATTTTTCCTATTGACATTTTTTTGGATAGTTTGTAGCAACCAATGAACAGAAATGAGTTTGCTATTTTATTATCTGTTTTCAATAAACCTTCCTGAAATTTATCCATAAAAATAAACAGTAAAAGCTATAGCATTTTAGAGATAGCTGTAATAAAACAGCTCACTGCCTGATTGTTTAGAGGGGAAAAATATAAAGTAATTATACTATTTGTTTTTTCCTGTGTTATAAATTCATTTAATTTAATGTTAAGATGTCTAAAGATTACAAAATGTTACTTTAAACTTCTAATGTTAAAGTATTAAAATTTTGGAATTTATGTTTTAGATAAAACTGGATTTTGATTTCTTCCATCGCAAATAGAACCTTTAAAATATTTAGAAAAGTATCATCAATGTTCTGGAGTCAGGTAAAGAAACTATTCTGTGGGCATTGATATAAAATCATTCTAATGTAAAATATTTCTTTTCCGAAATTATGCCAAAATAACACCTTAGTTATACTTGAAAGATGAAATATAATTAAATTTTACTTTAAAGTTACAAATATAGGGTTTAAGCAAGCATTTTCTGGATCATTTAACCTGTGCATTAATCTTATTTTTTTAAATGATATACCACTTTAAAATTTTAGTAGTCTCATCTAAATGAAAAGTAAGTTAATTTTAGGAGTTTTTACTTTATATGAATACATTAAACTTTTAGATAAGAAGTATTATAATTTTTTTCTTCATGACAAATGAAGTACATCTCAAATTTAATAGTCTTTCCTTGTAAACTATATCACCTAGCAGAGCACTCATAAAATACTGATAGAAAAGCAAGTTTCAGAAAAAGAATTTCTTTATGAATTTAAAAAGCAAAACTTAAAAGCTGCTTTGAATTATTTTTCTTTTTTACTTAACAAAATTATTTTATATTATTTTATTTTTGTTATAACAATGTTTAATATAAATGATATAGAGCTAAAGCCATTGTTGTTATTAGTAGCATGGATCTGCTGACTAACATCCATACATTAACTGTACCCTTTAATCAGAAATTAAGTTTCTTTAAACTGGAGTGAGAACTTTTTGTTTTATCTTATGTATGTATGTATGTATGTATTTATTTATTTGTTATACTTTAAGTTCTGGGGTACATGTGCAGAACGTGCAGGTTTGTTACATAGGTATACATGTGCCATGTTGGTTTCCTGCATCCATCAACCCGTCATCTACATTAGGTATTTCTCCTAACGCTATCCCTCCCCCAACCCCTCAATCCCCGAAAAGCCCTGGTGTGTGATGTTCCTCTCCCTGTGTCCATGTGTTCTCATTGTTCAACTCCCACTTACAAGTGAGAACATGCAGTGTTTGGTTTTCTGTTCCTGTGTTAGTTTGCTGAGAATGATGGTTTCCAGCTTCATCTGTGTCCCTGCAAAGGACATGAACTCACCCTTTTTATGGCTGCATAGTATTCCATGGTGTATATGTGCCACATTTTTTTATCCAGTCTATCATTGATGGGCATTTGGGTTGGTTCCAAGTCTTTGCTATTATGAACAGTGCTGCAGTAAACATACGTGTGCATGTGTCTTTATAGTAGAATGTTTTATAATCCTTTGGGTATATACCCAGTAATGGGATTGCTGGTTCAAATGATATTTCTTGTTCTAGATCCTTAAGGAATCGCCACACTGTCTTCCACAATGGCTGAACTAATTTACACTTCTGCCAACACTGTAAAAGCATTCCTTTTTCTTCAGCATCTGTTGTTTCCTAACTTTTTAATGATTGCCATTCTAACTGGCATAAGATGGTTTCTTATTATGGTTTTGATTTGCATTTCTCTGATGACCAGTGATGATGAGCATTTTTTCATATGTTTGTTGGCTGCATGAATGTCTTCTTTTGAGAAGTGTCTGTTCATATCTTCACCCACTTTTTGATGGGGTTGTTTGTGTTTTTCTTGTAAATTTGCTTAAGTTCATTGTAGATTCTGGATATTAGCCCTTTGTCACGTGGATAGATTGCAAAAATTTTCTCCCGTTCTGTAGGTTGCCTGTTCATTCTGATGGTAGTTTCTTTTGCTGTGCAGAAGCTCTTTAGTTTAATTAGATCCCATTTGCCAGTTTTGGCTTTTGTTGCCATTGCTTTTGGTGTTTTAGTCATGAAGTCTTTGCCCATGCCTATGTCCTCAGTAGTATTGCCTAGGTTTTCTTCTAGAGTTTTTATGGTTTTAGGTCTACCATTTAAGTCTTTAATCCATCTTGAATTAATTTTTATATAAAGTATAAGGAAAGGATTCAGTTTCAGCTTTCTGCACATGGCTAGTCAGTTTTCCCAGCACCTTTTATTAAATAGGGAATCTTTTCCCCATTGCTTATTTTTGTCAGGCTTGTCAAAGATCAGATGGTTGTAGATGTGTGGTGTTATTTCTGAGGCCTCTGTTCTGTTCCATTGGTTTATATATCTGTTTTGCTGGTTTTGTTGCTGTAGCCTTGTAATGTAGTTTGAAGTCAGGTAGCATGATGCCTCCAGCTTTGTTCATTTTGCTTAGGATTTTCTTGTCTATGTGGGCACTTTTTTGGTTCTATATGAAATTCAGTGTAGCTTTTTCCAATTCTGTGAAGAAAGTCATTGGTAACTTGATGGGGATAGCATTGAGTGTATGAATTACTTTGGGCAGTATGGCCATTTTCACGATATTGATTCTTCCTAGCCACGAGCATGGAATGTTCTTGCATTTGTTTGTGTCCTCTTTTATTTCCTTGAGCAGTGGTTTGTAGTTCCCCTTGAAGAGGTCCTTCACAGTCCTTGTAAGTTGGATTCCTAGATATTTTATTCCCTTTGAAGCAAATGTGAATGGGGCTTCACTCATGATTTGTCTCTCTGTTTACCTGTTATTTCTGTATAGGTATGCTTGTGATTTTTGCACATTGATTTTGTATCCTGAGACTTTGCTGAAGTTGCTTATCAGCTTAAGGAGATATTGGGCTTAGACAATGGGGTTTTCTAATTATTCAGTCATGTCGTCTACAAACAGAGAAAATTTGACTTCTTCTTTTCCTAATTGAGTACCCTTTATTTCTTTCTCCTGCCTGATTGCCCTGGCCAGAACTTCCAACACTATGTTGAATAGGAGTGGTGAGAGAGGGCATCCCTGTCTTTTGCCAGTTTTCAAAGGGAATCCTTCCAGTTTTTGCCCATTCCGTATGATATTGGCTGTGGGTTTGTCATAAATAGCTCTTATTATTTTGAGATACATTCCATCAATACCTAGTTATTAAGAGTCTTTAGCATGATGGGTTGTTGAATTTTGTCAAAGGCCTTTTCTGCATCTATTGAGATAATCATGTGGTTTTTGTCATTGGTTCTGTTTATGTGATGAATTATGTTTATTGATTTGCATATGTTGAACCAGCCTTGCATCCCAGGGATGAAGCTGACTTGGTTGTGGTGGATAAGCTTTTTGATGTGCTGCTGGATTCGGTTTGCTAGCATTTTATTGAGGATTTTTGCATCGATGTTCATCAGGGATATTGGCCTCAAATTTTCTTTATTTGTTGTGTCTCTGCTAGGTTTTGGTATCAGGATGATGCTGGCCTCATAAAATGAGTTAGTGAGGATTCCCTCAATTTCTATTATGTGGAATAGTTTCAGAAGGAATGGTACTAGCTCCTCTTTGTACCTCTGGTAGAATTTGACTGTGAATCTGCCTGGTCCTGGACTCTTTTTGGTTGGTAGTCTATTAATTACTGCCTCAGTTTTAGAACTTGTTATTGGTCTATTCAGGGATTCTACTTCTTCCTTGTTTAGTCTTGGGAGGGTGTATGTGTCCAGGAATTTATCCATTTCTTCTACGTTTTTCTAGTTTATTTGAGTAGAGATATTTTTAGTATTCTCTGACGGTAGTTTGTATTCCTGTGGGATTGGTGGTGATATCCCCTTTATCATGTTTTATTATGTCTTTTTGATTCTTCTCTCTTTTCTTCTTTATTAGTCTGGCTAGCAGTCTACTTTGTTGATCTTTTCAAAAAACCAGCTCCTGGATTCCTTGATTTTTTGAAGGGTTTTTCGTGTGTCTATCTCCTTTAGTTCTGCTCTGATCATAGTTATTTCTTGTATTGTGCTAGCTTTTGAATTTGTTTGCTCTTGCTTCTCTAGTTCTTTTAATTGTGATGTTATGGTGTTGATTTTAGATCTTTCCTACTTTCTCTATTGGGCATTTAGTGCTACAAGTTTCCCTCTGTACACTGCTTTAAATGTGTCCTAGAGATTCTGGTACATTGTGTCTTTGTTCTCATTGGTTTCGAAGAACATCTTTATTTCTGCCTTCATTTCGTTACTTACCCAGTAATCATTCAGGAGCAGGTTGTTTAGTTTCCATAGAGTTGTGCAGTTTTGAGTGAGTTTCTTAAACCTGAGTTCTAATTTGATTGCACTGTGGTCTGAGAGACTGTTTGTTATGATTTCCATTCTTTTGCATTTGCTGATGAGTGTTTTACTTCGAATTATGTTGCCAATTTTAGAATAAGTGTGATGTGCTGCTGAAAAGAATGTATATTCTGTTGATTTGGGGTGGAGAGTTCTGTAGATGTCTATTAGATCTGCTTGGTCCAGAGCTGAGTTCAAGGCCTGGATATCCTTGTTAATTTTCTGTCTCATTAATCCGTCTAATATTGACAGTGGGGTGTTAAAGCCTCCCACTATTATTGTGTGGGAGTCTAAGTCTGTTTGTAAGTCTCTAAGAACTTGCTTTATGAATCTGGTTGCTCCTGTATTGAGTACATATATATTTAGGATAGTTAGCTCTTTTTGTTGCATTTTTCCCTTTACCATTATGTAATGCCCTTCTTTGTCTCTTTTGATCTTTGTTGGTTTAAAGTTTGTTTTATTAGAGACTAGGTTTCCGACACCTGCTTTTTTTTTGTTTGCTTTCCATTTGCTTGGTAACTCTTCTGCCATCCCTTTATTTTGAGCCTATGTGTGTCTTTGCACATGAGATAGATGTCCTGAATACAGCACACCAATGGGTCTTGACTCTTTATTCAATTTGCCAGTCTGTGTCTTTTAATTGGAGCATTTAGCCCATTTACATTTAAGGTTAATGTTCTTATGTGTGAATTTGATCCTGTCATTATAATTCTAGCTGGTTATTTTGCCTGTTAGTTGATGCAGTTTCTTAATAGTGTCGATGGTCTTTACAAATTGGTATGTTTTTGCAGTGTCTGGTACCGGTTTTTCTTTTCCATGTTTAGTGCTTCCTTCCGGAACTCTTGTAAGGCAGGCCTGGTGGTGACAAAATCTCTCAGCATTTGCTGGTCTGTAAAGGATTTTATTTCTCCTTCACTTATGAAGCTTAGTTTGGCTGGATATGAAATTCTGGGTTGAAAATTATTTTCTTTAAGAATGTTGACTGTCCTGGCTAACAAGGTGAAACCCTGTCTCTACTAAAATTACAAAAACAAAATTAGCTGGGCATGGTGGTGGGCACCTGTAGTCTCAGCTACTCGGGAGGCTGAGATGGGAGAATGGCATGAACCCAGGAGGTGGAGCTTGCAGTGAGCCAAGATTGTGCCACTGCACTCTAGCCTGGGCGACAGAGTGAGATTATGTCTCAAAAAAAAATATTGAATATTGGCCCCCACTCTCTGCTGGCTTGTAGGGTTTCTGCTGAGAGATCCACTATTAGTCTGATGGGCTTCCCTTCGTGGGTAACTTGACCTTTCTGTCTGACTGCCCTTAACAATTTTCCCTCATTTCAACCTTGGTGAATCTAATGATTATGTGTCTTGGGGTTGCTCTTCTCGAGGGACACTTTGTGGTGATCTCTGTATTTCCTGAATTTGAACGTTGGCCTGTCTTGCTAGGTTGGGGAAGTTCTCCTGGATAATATCCTGAAAAGTGTTTTCCAACTTGGTTCCATTCTCCCCGTCACTTTCAGGTACACCAATCAAATGTAGGTTTGGCCTTTCCACATAGTCCCATATTTCTGGGAGGCTTTGTTCATTCCTTTTTATTGTTTTTTCTCTAATCTTGTCTTCATGCTTTATTTCATTAAGTTTATCTTCAATCTCTGATATCCTTTCTTCTGCTTGATCAATTCGGCTATTGATACTTGTGTATGCTTCACGAAGTTCTCGTGCTGTGTTTTTCAGCTCCATCAGGTCATTTATGTTCTCCTCTAAACTGGTTATTCTAGTTAGCAATACCTATAACCTCTTTTCAAGGTTCTTAGCCTCCTTGATTTGGGTTAGAACATGCTCCTTTGCTCAGAGGAGTTTGTTATTACCCACCGTTATTGAATAGGGTATCATTTCCCAAGTTTATGTTTTTGCATGCTTTTTCAAAGATCAATTGGTTTTAATTATTTGGCTTTGTTTCTGGGTTCTCTATTCTGTTCCATTGGGCGATTTATCTACTTTTATACTAGTACCATGCTGTTTTGGTTACAATAGCCTTGTTAGCATAAGTTGAAGTTGGAAAATGTGATGCCTATAAATTTTTCTTTTTGCTTAGGATTGCTTTGGCTATCTGGGCTCCTAAAAAGTTGATTCTTTATACAACGTTTTATTTCTTTAAGAAGATATAAAAATATGTTTGCATATACCAAATTAATTAGTCTAGAATTACACACCTACAAGGAGAAATAGACTAATCAATAATCATAGCAGGAGATTCTAATGTTCTTAGTCATTGATAGAACAAGGAAAAATCAGTAAAGATGTAGAAAGTTTGAATAATTGCTTTAACTAACTTGAAGATGTGGTGATTCAATTTAACTCTTAAAAAGCATATATTTCCCAGTTTTATCCAGTCAGTTTTGTTTATTAACCCTTTCTGCAGAAATTACATAATATAAAATTGCATCTCCTAGATTGAAAACAAAATGTTTACCTTGTATATTGCATTTTCTTTCTTATTCTTTTTGTCTTTTGTTCTACCATATTTCCTTGAGTTTACTTTCCATACTTCTATTGATACATTTTTTTTTTTTTGAGACAGAGTCTTGCTCTGTCGTCCAGGCTGGAATGCAGTGGCATGATCTCAGCTCACTGCAAGCTCCTCCTCCCAGGTTCATGCCATTCTCCTCCCTGAGCCTCCCAAGTAGCTAGGACTACAGGCGCCCACCACCACGCCTGGCTAATTTTTTTTTTGTATTTTTTTAGTAGAGACGGAGTTTCACCATGTTAGCTAGGCTGGTCTCAAACTCCTGACCTCGTGATCCACCCACCTCGGCCTCCCAAAGTGCTGGGATTACAGGCGTGAGCCACCATGCCTGGCCTGTTGATGAATTTTTAATTTTATTACCATGTATTATATTTTGAAAAACTCCTTATTTTTCTAAGGTGTTTCTTTTAAAAAAATCTTGGTATTTTTGTAGATACAATATTTCCTTGAATCTTTCTGAGGGTAATAATTAAATATATTTAAAATTATTTTCTGTTCCTTGAAACATTTCTGCTTCCTCTGAAGCCAGATGTTTTGTGTCTATCATGGCATTTCTTTTTTTTAACTACAGGCTCTCCTCTAATATCTGGTAATTAATAATTTTCCAATCATATTGGAGAACAAATCAGATGTTGACTGATTGGGTACTTAGAAAGAGGAAGGTTTTGCTCTGGGTTAATAACAGTCACATTTCTGTAACTATCTTCAGATAGTCTATTTAGTGTTAACTGAGAAGAACCTGCTTTTTGGCTTTTTAAAAAATTGTTTGGTTAGGTAGTAAGGCTCTAGATGGTAAACACATTGTGAATTTCTTTGGAGAAGTAGTCATATCTATGGGGAGGGATTTCTATGATTTTTATGTATATAGATTTAAGACAATAATACCTTCATCTTCAACCACACTTATTTCTAACAATCATAATACTTGCTTCTCTTATTGAACCCTCTTCAGAATTCTGCCAAACAGATTGTTTCCTTTTAGTCTGAAGCCCCTTCCAAGAACATTCTATGTGGTGGCCTCTTCCACTGTGTTTTATAGGTATCATTGATATCAGTTATTTAGTGGTGCTTTTCTCTTCCCTTTTGGTTGTATGATTATGTTTTTAGTAACATTTACATATTCAGAAGAAAGTAGTGAATATAAATATGTGTCCTTTGTATGTCCCCATTAAATGGAATCCAATTGACACTTGAAACTTAGGATGTTAGACTTTGACAAAAGAAATAATTGAGATGTTATTCAATGCTGGTCATTATAACATTGGTTCATTGCTGATTTCTTGGATTTCTGTCCCCAAACTTCAGTATGAAACTGAGTGCAGATATTATCTATTACTTGTAATATTTCCTTCATATTATGGACAGGAAAATTTTATCTTTTCTAAATCATAATTTTCATAGATTATGTTAACTCTGAGTCTTATATAGGTCTGAATAATCTATAACCAGCATGTTATCAGCGAGTATATGGGCCATTGTAAAAATCACACATGCAGATGGCAATCTGAAATGAAAAGCCTTTACAGAGAAGGGAGTGACAGAAGGCAAGCACATAGGGAATGAGTTTAACAGCACAAGTACTAAATAGAAATAAGTAAGTAGTTTAAGGTGAAGTAAAGAGAATGTAGTTGAAATATTAAGAATCCATTAAAGTACAAGAATACTTCTGCAAGATGAGACTGTCAGGAGAGAGCCCATGAAGTGTGTAATCTCCAGAGTTATTCCAGGCTGACAGGTGACACCTGTCTACCCAGGGAGTAATTAAAAAGTAATGACATCAGTGCTGCCCATTCACCATGAAAGATGAGGCTCCTGAGAAGGCTTACATGCCTGAAATGATTCTATATTTATTCACAACTGTCACCTTTCTTCCCCTTTAGAGAATCTCAGGTCTCAATGGCTGAGCCATGTCAGATCAGATTAGCTCTTGATTGACAAATGCCTGTGGTGCTGCTTGTGTTTCCATAGATGGAGGAGAAGTGACTCAGCAGGAAGTGCTAGTCCCTGGGTATAGAAAGAGTTGAGTGAGGTGTTCTACTTTTCCAAAGTGAAATCTGTAAAGTGAGATGTTTCTATTTCTTTTCTTCTTCTTTTTTTTTTTTAACCTCTTCTGTTCAACTACTAACAGTGTAGCTTTGACTGAAGTGGAATTTGAATGGCAGTTTTCTGGAATCCATTTTAAATGAAATTATCATCTGGCTTTAATGACTCATCATAAAGTGCAAAAATGGGGTAGTAATTTTGAAATTCTCTTCACCCTAGTAGTATATGGTTCTATATCAAAATGGCAGCCCAGTGGTCACGAAAACAAACATTATCATCTTGTGTTCAAAACAGGTATGTAAATTAAGAGTGATTCAAACATGTATGTGAAAAAAATGGAAGTTTATTAACTATTTTTAAAATTAATGGTTTAAAATTGCTTTAAAGCAAGCGCTTAAACAATATTTCAGATCCAGTTGGTGGTGATCTAGGGTCCAAACCCAAATTTGCTAATATTGTAAGAGCCTGAGATTTTAGATAGCTCTCATATAACACATCAGCACTTTGCAGTGGATGTATAGGATAATAAAAAGGGTTGGAATTCCAGACGTTAGAACCAAAAGAAGGATTTTACAAAATGAGAAAGACAAGACTGTTAAGGAGTGCTTTGAAGGAAATGTTGAAAGCTTTACAAACTGTGATAGTAAGTAATTATAAGTAATTCAGTTATATATAGCCAGTTTCATGATATTTACTCATAATCTAATAATAATTAAGTTTTTTGTAAAGCTGGAATGCCATACACAAAGTAAAAATTATCTTTCTGGATAATTAAGTGAGAAAATCTTGTGAATCAAGTTTTGTAAATTAAAAGAACATATCTTTATGTAATTAGTGGTGGTGATAGAAAGTAAACCAAAGGCAAATAATAGGAAAACTCTTGTATGGAGTCTTCTCACAAGTCACAATGATGTCAGTGAAGAAAGTGCTAGGGCACTCTGATTGATGATGATGATATAACTGGAAAAGAGTGCTATAAATTGATGGGATGTATGTCAGAGTTCTGATAGGTAGACTGAAAAATGAATGTGGAATTAGAGTCAGAAAACTGCTTTTTGGGTCTTAACACCTGTTTCATTACCTTGAGCAAGTTATGTAAATCTTTGAAACTCAAATTCTTAAACAACCATAAGACTTGGCAAATGATATCTGTACAGCTTACCTCACAAAATATGAGTGGAAATTAACTGCACCATAGTTCTACAAGGAGAGAGATTTTTCTTGTTGGTGTTTTCTTCAGGCCATGGCAAGTGTTCCTAAGTACAGACCCAAGAAACTGATATTTTAAAAGTACTGAGTACAAGTAATCAGTATCCACAGATGCATGTGTATGTGGTAGGTCTGTGTTTGCACTGGCAAGACTACCTCTTTTAAAACCTTGCTCAACAAAGTAATGATAAATGCTTGAGATGATGAATAACGCAATTACGCTAATTTGATCATTCCCCATTGTATGCTTATATCAAAATATCAGATGTATCCTGTAAATATGTTCAACTGTTACATATCCATAAAAATTAGAAATTAAAAATTTAAAAAGTAAATAAAATCTTGCTCAAGCTTTTAATTATTTTCTATAGGGTATTGCCCAACTTAATCTTGTACCTAGATTTCCATGTATTTCTGCATGTGCATCAGGGACCTGTGATAAAATTACCTAATACTGGAGTGCAGGTTTACAAGCTCAATAGTGCATGCCAGTTGAGAAAATTCATGTGTGTCCCATTCAAGTACATGATCAATGAATATAACAAATATAAAACACATTATTGGAAACAAGTGATCATTGGAACCTTCATTTTTGCAGATTTTCTTCTCTTCCTCATACTTATTTGGGTAAGATAGGACACTCTGTTTGCATAATAGACATGAAATAATTTTGTTTTCATGGTCGTTAGTGTGACACTTGCCATATACACTAAATTCCTTTTGAGTCATATTCATTACTGATCAACAGTAGCTGGTATCCTTCATGAGCTACAGAAGGCTACAGATGCTTCCTCAGTGGTGGTTTGATCTACTTCAGGGGAAGGTCAGTCCTCCTGCAAAGACACACACACACACACACACACACACACACGCTCACACATACCCCTCTGCAAAGACACACACACATACACTCACACACAAACACACGTATACTCGAGCACACACCCCTCTGATCTAAACTGATCTTGGATAAAATGCACAGGGAAATACATTTCCAACTTCTTAGTTTCATGGATAATGCCAGAAGCCAGAAAAATGTTTTTCCTTTTTCTAGGGTGCTGAGTTAAATCAGGTCTAAAATGGAAAGAAAATATAAACAATAATCAGTAGACTACCCATCTGGAGAAAAAATAATTTGAGGCTTTATAAATCATACATACAGATATTAAACCTATTCTTCATTTAAAATTATTTTTCACTGCTCATGTGGATAGAATTACCACCAATTGGACAAAATATTTTCTATCCTAGTTATTTTGGAATTGTATCTATAAGAAGCATCAGAATCATAGACAATGTTTCATGTTAACATTCTGCTATGAGTTTATCAAACCTATTACCAAAAATAAGGAGGGAACATGAAATATGGTTAAAGAAGAATCAGTATTCTGAACTCTCTTGCTTCAAATCATCTTTAGTCCCCTGGAGACCCTTTTAATCACCAAAGGATATTAATAATATTGCAGGCTGGAACTTCTAAGCAGTAAAGCCTGAAATAAATAGCAAAAATCTGGCTTGCATTCTCATCATTGCCTGTGCTACCATTTATCACATCTCTGTGGAGGCCCAACAATTTATCTTCTCTTGATAATGTCTATAAATACAAAGATGTTAATAGACTCTTAGGGAGCGTATTTACGAGAGACTATAAACTGTTTGCAAAAACATCCTACGTGTATTAGTTTAATTGTACATTTTCTTTTCTCCAGAGTGACTTTATCCCACATGGAAGACACCCATGCCTTCAGATTCATTTATACTAATGGACACAAATGAGGTGTGGGGGGCGGGGGGGATGGCGTGTGGTGAGTGGAGAGTGGGGAGGAGTCAGGATACAAAAGGTGGCCCTAGATTGCAGTCTTCAGGTTATATACACTCTTGTGTTCATTAGAAGAGCTAAATAGCACCTTATCTTGCCTTTGCAAGTCAGCTGCTCATCTCTGAGGTCTAGAAAACTTCTTGAACCTGGGTTCATTATTACTCGTGTCAATATCTAGGAGGAAATTCCATGTTGATAATTTCTGTCAGAATGAAGGTAAAGTTACTTAACACATTTTTAGACAGGGTGAACTCTGACATCATAAATAATGTATTGACTAGCTCCCTAAAATTTTGCAATTGGACTTTGATAAGTCCCTGAAGTATATTTTTGCAAATATGTAACACTTCTTTTGATCAAGAATTTATAGAAAAACAATAAAGACATTTTTGATATAACATTTTCTCCTGGATATTGATTTTCACAAGTCTATTAGATGTTGATGAAATTTCTATGAACTTGTATTGGCAAATGATATGTCAACTAATATCAAGAGATAAGAAAATTCACGGACTTTGGGACTGAATCTTGAAAGAGAAATGGCTCATAAAATTTTAGAATTGAAACGAGCTTAGAGACAATTGGACTCAACCCCTTGTTTATATAGATGATGAAACTGTGGACATGATCACCTGAGCACAGCCAGCGAGCAGAACCCTGGTTACAAGACTTTCAGTCAAACGTGTCCTCTCCATGGTGGTATGGGAATGCAAAAACTGATGGGCATTGATTCTTAAACTGTGGTCTTTAGACCAACAGCATCAGCATTGCCTGGAAATTTGTTAGAAATGCAAATTTGTAGACTCCATACCAGACCTCCTGAATCAGAAACTCTGGGTTTGGGGTCGTGTAATTTGCTTTTTTAACAGGTGGTTCTGATGCACACTACAGTTTGAGAACCACTATGATAGGACATTTTTAGTTCAAGAAAGGATATTTTAATTTTCTCTATTCACATTTACAATGCATTAAAAGTAAAAAGATAATTGAAATGGAAAAATATTCTGATGATCTTACTTAGGGATTTATAATTCTGTTGACCAGATTTTTTTCATAAAAGCCATGACGTGCTAATTTGATTCACAATTATTTGCTAAAATAGCACCCTTATGGGAACATAAAATTTAGTAGACTGCAGACAGAACAAGGCATTAGTCTTCTAAAAAGTACTTATTTTCTGATGGAGACTTACTCCTCAAGTGAAGGATGTGGTTTATTTTATGGCGGTTGTATTACTTTGGTATCTTTTGCTTCCCTAAGAAGTCTATGTTTTGCTACGTCCTACGTTTACCAGCCGGGCAAATGTGTAATAACCAAATATTACATGTCGTTTTCTGTTTTTGTCAACTAAAAGAGCAAATACATACAAACACCAGATGTCCAAAATATTAAATAACTTTAAATTTCATCATATTTATTATTCCAAAAAATCAGAAAATATGGTACTATGTAAAAATTTTTAAGATTTATTCATATTGTACATGTAGAGTTAGTTTTTTTTACTGTTGCATAGTAATCCAGGGTGTGAATATATTATAATTTACTTATCTATTCTTCTATTGATAGGCACTTTGGTTATTTCTAGATTTTTCTCTTACAAATGGTGTTGCATTGAACATTCTTCTCTATGTCTCCTGGAATATATACATGCAATTTTATTTTGGATATATATCTAAAACTGGAATGACTGAATCATAGAATATGCGAATATTGAGTTTTACAAAGAAGATCAAACTACTTTCCAAAAAATTTGTATTAATTTATATTTCAATAGTTGTATAAAGACTGTTACACCACATCTTTTTTTTTGAAACTTAATTATTGTTCATATTTCTCAATACTATTTTAATGGGTATCACATTGTGGCTTCTATTTGCATTTCCCTGACTTCTATTAAGGTTGCACACCTGTTTCTATGTTTGTTGAGCATGTGTTTTTTCTTCTTCAAAATAGATGATTATGCATTTTACCCATTTTCAAAAAAGACTTTTTGTAGGCCTTCTGTATTCTTTTTCTTTCAAATAAGCATGATTTATTTATTTCTTCTGTGGCACTGAACTATCATAATTTAAAATTTTCATTGGACTCAAATATCCTTTATTTCTTAAAGGGAAATATTGTAAATTCCTATTCTGAATTTCTCATTTTTTTGTTGTTGTTAAAAGTTTTTGTTTTTTTTTTCTATAATGGAATGTGGTGTTTGTTTACCCTCTGCAAAAGCTTTTGCTACATATTCACATGGACTTGTCACTAATAAATCTAATACAAACAGAAGATGAGCACAACTTGTGGGTGAGTTGTTTTAATGTTCCTAAGATTTGGTTTCTCCATATGTAAAATTCAGGTCAGTAAAGGTGAAAATGAGTCAATTATGGTAAAACAGGCAGCTGTGGACTAAATGCCTGCGTTCACTAAAAATTCATATATTGGGGCCAGGCGCTCTGGCTCATGCCTGTAATCCCAACACTTTGGGAGGCCGAGGCAGGTGGATCACTTGAGGTCAGGAGTTCAAGACCGAGCCTGGCCAACATGATGAAACCCCGTCTCTACTAAAAAATACAAAAATTAGCCAGGCGTGGTAGCGGGCGCCTGTAATCCAAGCTACTCAGAAGGCTGAGGCAGGAGAATTGCTTAACACCAGGAGGCAGAAGTTGCACTGAGCTGAGATCGTGCCATTGCACTCCAGCCTGGGTAACACAGCAAGACTGTCTTGAAAAAAAAAAAATTCGTATATTGGTGCCCAGTTTCCAGTGTGATAGTATTTGGGGATAGGTCGTTTGAGAAGTAATTAGGTAATGAGGGCAGAGCCTTCATGAACAGAATTTGTGTCTTTATAGAGGAGACAGGAGAGAGATGATATTTCTCTTTGTACCATGTGAAGATAAAGCAAAGAAAATGGCCATCTACAAACCAGGAGGAGAGCCCTCACTAGGAACTGAATCAGATGGCACTTCAATCTTGAATTTCCTGGCCTCCAGAACTGTGAAAATTAAATGTTTGTTGTTTAAGCCACCGAGTCCATAGCATTTATTATAGCAGCGCAAACTGACTTAGACATAGGCTTAGTACAGTGAGGGCAAAATAAAGGATAGTCATTATTTTAAGGTGAGTGAAATTAAATTTCATTTTTAAAGTTGGATTATAAATTTAATCTTAAATTTAGTTCTTAGTTGTTGTAAAGTTATTATGTTAAGGTATAAGTATGTAAACATTCTCAATGAAAAAGTATATCATCAGATGGATTAAACCCAGAAAAAATTTCAAAGAAATTAAAAATCAGAACATGGAGATGCGGTGGGAGGCAACACTTTTTCCCCACAGTGCTGTTACACACAATGTAACTGTCGTCTAAAACAGATTGGAAAAGAACAGACAGTAAGTCAGAAACAGGATGAAGCTTCAGTCTTGGCTCTTTAGCTTTTAATGTCTCTAAAAATGTGCTGACCATAAAGTGCCTTTTTTGGAATAGGCAAATGAAAATACATCCAATTTGAATTTTTAGTCAGCTCTGGGATAGCAGTTTGTGGAGAGGTACACCGTTGTTGTGGGAATAGACCCAGTTGTTCCCATTCCAATCATAATGCTTGGGTCCATTAGATGGAAGTGAGAACAAGATTTACTTATTTGGGGTTTGCTTGTTCATCCTGTAGGCTCCTCTATCTCCACACAGTTTAATTACTAAAATACTACTCCCAAAATTAGACATCTTAAATCTCAACTGTGTACGATTTGTTTGCAAGCTTTCAAAAAACAAATAGCCAATCTACTAACAAATTTGTCATCTCCTCTGCCAGTCGTTTATAGGTGGCCTTACCTAGAGAGCTTTGGCCACACCAAGTTACCATTTTCTTCAGATTCGTCAAATGGATTCTTGCTTTTTTTTCCTTTTATTTTTAGTTGACATGTAATAACTGTATATATTTTTGGGATAGAGAGTAACATTTCAATACATGTGTCCAATGTGTGATCATCAAATCAGGTTAATTAGCATATCCATCACCTCAAAAATATATAATTCCTTTTTGTTGTGAACATTCCAATTCCTTTCTTCTAGCATTTGAAAATATATTATAAATTATGGTTAACCATATTCAACCTACAGTGCTGCAGGACATGATAACTCATTCCTTCTGTCTAGCTGTAATTTTCTATCTATTAACCAACCTCATCTCATCTTCTGCTCCCCATCATCCTTGCCTGCCCCGAATACCCACAATTCCGTGCTCTACTTCCATAGGTTATTTTTTACATTCCCACATATGAGTGAGAAAATGCAGTATTTATATTTCTGTTTCTGACTTATTTCCTGTGACGTAATGTCCCTCGAGGCTCATCCATGTTGCTTTGAATTACAGTAGTTTATTCTTTTTTATGGCTAGTATTTCATTGTAAATATATAGCTTATTTTCTTTATCTGTTCATCTTTTGATGGATATTTAGGTTGATCCTATAGCATAGCTATTGTGACCAGTACTGTAATAAACATGGGGGTGCAGATATCCCTTTGATATACTAATTTCATTTCCTTTGAGTAAATGTCTAGTAGTTAGGTTGCTGGATTGTATGGTAGTTCCATTTTTAGTATTTTGAGAAACTGCCACCTGTTTTCCATAGTGTCTATAATAATTTACATTCCTATCAAAAGTGTCTAAGCGTTCCCTTTTCTATGCATCCTTCTCAGCATTTATTTTTTGTCTTTTAGCTAATAGCCGTTTGTATTTGTCAGAGTTTTCTAGAGGGACAGAACTAGTGGCTGTTGGCTATATATATATATTCCACCATATATATATTCCATATACATATATATTCCATATATATATTCCATATACATATATATTCCATGTATATTCCATATATATTCCATATACATATATATTCCATATACATATATATTCCATATATATTCCATATATCTATTATATATATATTCCATATATCTATTATATATATATTCCATATATCTATTATATATATTCCATATATCTATTATATATATATTCCATATATCTATTATATATATTCCATATATATTATATATGTATTCCATATATATTATATATGTATTCCATATATATATTATATATGTATTCCATATATATTATATATATATTCCATATATATATTATATATATATTCCGTGTATATATATTATATATGTATTCCGTGTATATGTATTCCGTGTATATATATTCCGTGTATATGTATTCCGTGTATATATATTCCGTGTATATGTATTCCGTGTATATATATTCCATATATATATTCCGTGTATATGTATTCCGTGTATATATATTCCGTGTATATGTATTCCGTGTATATATATTCCGTGTATATGTATTCCGTGTATATATATTCCGTGTATATGTATTCCGTGTATATATATTCCGTGTATATGTATTCCGTGTATATATATTCCGTGTATATGTATTCCGTGTATATATATTCCGTGTATATGTATTCCGTGTATATATATTCCGTGTATATGTATTCCGTGTATATATATTCCGTGTATATGTATTCCGTGTATATGTATTCCGTGTATATGTATTCCGTGTATATATATTCCGTGTATATGTATTCCGTGTATATGTATTCCGTGTATATGTATTCCGTGTATATGTATTCCGTGTATATATATTCCGTGTATATGTATTCCGTGTATATATATTCCATATATATATTCCGTGTATATGTATTCCGTGTATATATATTCCGTGTATATGTATTCCGTGTATATATATTCCGTGTATATGTATTCCGTGTATATGTATTCCGTGTATATGTATTCCGTGTATATATATTCCGTGTATATGTATTCCGTGTATATATATTCCGTGTATATGTATTCCGTGTATATATATTCCGTGTATATGTATTCCGTGTATATATATTCCGTGTATATGTATTCCGTGTATATATATTCCGTGTATATGTATTCCGTGTATATGTATTCCGTGTATATGTATTCCGTGTATATGTATTCCGTGTATATGTATTCCGTGTATATGTATTCCGTGTATATGTATTCCGTGTATATATATTCCGTGTATATGTATTCCGTGTATATGTATTCCGTGTATATGTATTCCGTGTATATGTATTCCGTGTATATGTATTCCGTGTATATGTATTCCGTGTATATATATTCCATATATATATTCCGTGTATATGTATTCCGTGTATATATATTCCGTGTATATGTATTCCGTGTATATATATTCCGTGTATATGTATTCCGTGTATATATATTCCGTGTATATGTATTCCGTGTATATATATTCCGTGTATATGTATTCCGTGTATATATATTCCGTGTATATGTATTCCGTGTATATATATTCCGTGTATATGTATTCCGTGTATATGTATTCCGTGTATATGTATTCCGTGTATATATATTCCGTGTATATGTATTCCATGTATATGTATTCCGTGTATATGTATTCCGTGTATATGTATTCCGTGTATATATGTTCTGTGTATATGTATTCCGTGTATATATGTTCCGTGTATATGTATTCCGTGTATATATGTTCCGTGTATATGTATTCCATATACACATATATTCCGTATATATGTATTCCATGTACACATATATTCCATATATATATATGGGAGTTTATTAAGTATTAACTCACACAATCATAAAGTCTCACAATAGGCCATCTGCAGGCTGAGGAGCAAGGAAAGCCAGTCCGTGTTCCAAAGCTGAAGAATTTCGAGTCAAATGTTTGAGGGCAGGAAGCATCCAGCACGTAGAAAGATATAGGCTGGAAGGCTAGGCCAGTCTCGCTTTTCACATTTTTCTGCCTGCTTATATTCTAGCTGAGCTGGCAGCTGATTAGATTGTGCCCACCCAGATTAAGGGTGGTCTGCCTTTCCCAGCCCACTGACTCAAATGTTAATCTCCTTTGGCCACACCCACGAAGACACACCCAGGATTAAAACTTTGTATCCTTCAATCCAATCAAATTGACATTCAGTATTAACCATCACGTCATTCTAACTGGGGTGAGATGATATTGCATTGAGATTTTGATTTGCATTTCCCTGATTATCAGTGATATTGAATATTTTTTCATATATTTGTTGGACATTTGTATATCTTCTTTTGAAAAGTTTCTATTTAGATCCTGTGACCAGTTTTTAATGGGATTATTAGTTGTTTTTTTTTTTTTGCATTTGGGTTCAGTTCCTTGTATATTCTAGATATTTGCAAATATTTTATCCCATTTTACAGGTTGTCTCTTTACTCTGATAATTGTTTCCTTTGATGTGTAGAAGCTTTTTAGCTTGATGTTATCTCATGTGTAATTTTTGCTTTTGTTGCCTATGCTTCTAAAGCCTTAACCATAAAATATTTTTGTGCTACGTGATGTAATGTTTCCTTTTTCATTGGTCATTTTATTTATTTTGATATTCTTTCTTTTTTTCCTGGTTAGCCTAACTAGTGGTTCATTGATATTGTTTATCTTTCAAAAAACCAAGTTATCATTTTGTTGATTCTTTGTATTTTTAAAGACTATATTATTTACTTCTTCTCTGATACTTATTATGTTTTTCCTTACATTAATTTTGGGTTTGATTTGTTCTTGCTTTTCTAGTTTCTTGAGGTGCATTTTTACATTGCTTATTATAAATCTTTCTACTTTATGCCAGGTAGGTGCTTATTGCTGTAAGTTTTCCTTTTAGCACTGCTTTTGCGGTATGCCATAGGTTTTGGTATGTTGTTTACATTTCCATTCGTTTTGAGAAGTTTTTGGGTTATCCTTCTGTGTTAGGCCATTCTTACATTGCTATAAATACCCAAGGATGGGTAATTTATGAAGAAAATAAGTTTAATTGGCTCACAGTTCTGCAGGCTGCAAAGGAAGCATGGTGATGGCATCCCTTTGGCTTCTGGTGAGACCTGAGGGAGCTCTTATTCATGGTAGAAGGCAAAGCAAAAGCAGCATGTCATATGACGAGAGCAGGAGCAAGAGAGAGAAGGTGGATGTCTTAGAGTCTTTTAAACAACCAAATCCTATGTGAACTAACTGAGAACTGACTTAACACCAAGGGGATAGTGCTAAACCATTCTTGAGGTATCTGTCCCCATGATCCAATCACCTCCCACCAGGCCCCATTTTCAACATTGGGAATAACATTTCAACATGAGATTTGAAGGGGACAAATATTCAAGCCACGTTACCTACTTAATTTCTTTATTGACTCAGTGGCCATTTTGAGCATGTCATTTAATTTCCATTTGTTTGCATTATTTTCTTTCTTTTTTATTATACTTTAAGTTCTGGGATACATCTGCAGAACATGCAGGTTTGTTACATAGGTATACACATGCCATGGTGGTTTGCTGCACCCATCACCCTTCATCTACATTAGCTATTTGTCCTAATGCTATCCCTCCCCTAGCCCCCACGCCCTGACAGGCCCCAGTGTGTGATGTTCTCCTCCCTGTGTCCATGTGTTCTCATTCTTCAGCTCCCACTTATGAGTGAGAACATGCAGGGGTTCGTTTTCTGTTCCTGTGTTAGTTTGCTGAGAATGATGGTTTCCAGCTTCATCCATGTCCCTGCAAAGGACATGAACTCATCATTTTTATGGCTGCATAGTATTCCATGGTGTATATGTGCCACATTTACTTTATCCAATCTATCATTGATGGGCATTTGGGTTGGTTCCAAGTCTTTGCTATTGTGAATAATGTTGTAATAAACATACGTGTGCATGTGTCTTTATAGTAGAATGATTTACAATTCTTTGGGTATATACCCAGTAACGGGATTGCTGGGACAAGTGGTATTTCTGATTCTATATCCTTGAGGAATTACCACACTGTCTTCCACAATGGTTGAACTAATTTACACTCCCACCAACAGTGTAATAGCATTCCTGTTTCTCCACATCCTCTCCAGCATCTGTTGTTTCCTGACATTTTAATGATCACCATTCTAACTGACATGAGATGGTATCTCATTGTGGTTTTGATTTGCATTTCTCTAAACCAGTGATGATGAGCTTTTTTTCATATATTTGTTGGCCGCATAAATGTCTTCTTTTGAGAAGTGTCTGTTTATATACTTCACCCACTTTTTGATGGGGTTGTTTATTTTTTTCTTGTAAATTTGTTTAAGTTCCTTCTATATTCTGGATATTAGCCCTTTGTCAGATGGATAGATTTGCAAAAATTTTCTCCCATTCTGTAGGTTGCCTGTTCACTCTGCTGATAGTTTTTTGTGTGTGTGTGCAGAAGCTCTTTAGTTTAAGTAGATCCCATTTGTCAGTTTTTGTTTTTGTTGCCATTGCTTTTGGTGTTTTAGTCATGAAGTCTTTGCCCATGCCTATGTCCTGAATGGTACTGCCTAGGTTTTCTTCTAGGGTTTTTATGGATTTAGGTCTTATATTTAAGTCTTTAATCCATCTTGAGTTTATTTTTGTATAAGGTATAAGGAAGGGATCATTTCAGTTTTCTCCAGATGGCTAGCCAGTTTTCCCAACACCATTTATTAAATAGGGAATCCTTTCCCCATTGCTTGTTTTTGTCAGAGTTGTCTCCCAGTTTTGTGCTTGAAACCCAGGGCCCTGTTGGCATAGGCACCCGAGGGAATCTCCTGGTCTATGGGTTGCGAATACTGTGGGAAAAGCATAGTATCTGGGCTGGAGTGCACTCTTCCTCATGGCACAGTCCCTCGTGGCTTTCCTTGGCTGGGGAGGGAGTTCCTTGACCCCTTGCACTTCCCGGGTGAGGTAACGCCCCACCCTACTTTCGCTCGCCCTCCATGGGCTGCACCCACTGTCTAATCAGTCCCAATGAGATGAGCCGGGTACCTCATCTGGAAATGCAGAAATCACTCACCTTCTATGTTGGTCTCGCTGGGAGCTGCAGACCAGAGCTGTTCCTATTTGTCCATCTTGCCAGCCACCTCCACATCATTTTCAAAGTTCTAATTAATTTCTAGTTTTATTCAGTTGTGTTTTGATAAGATACCTGATATAATTTTGGTTTTAAAAAATTTGTTGACACTTTTTTTGTGACCTAATATATTTTCTATACTGGAGAATATTCTATGTGATGTTGAGAAGAATATGTATTCTGCACCTGTTGGTGAAGTGTTCCATAAGTGTCTGTTAGGTCCACTTGCTCTATAGTGCAGATTAAGTCTGATGTTTCTGTGTTAATCTTATGTGTAGATGATCTCTCTAATGCTGAATGTAAGATGTTGATTCCTCCAACTATTATTGTATTGGGATGTATCTCTCTTTGTAGATCAAATAATGTTTGCTTTACAGGGTGTTCAAGTGTTGGTTACATATATATTTACAATTCTTATGTCTTTTTGCTTACTTGATCCCTTTATCATTACATAATAACTTTCTTTGTCTTTTTCTATGTTCTTTAAGTCTATTTTGCCTGATACAAGTATACCCACCTCTGCATGCTTTTGTTTTCCATTTGTATAATTTTTTTTATTATCCCTTATCTTTCAGTCTATGTGTCTACAAGTGAACTGAGTTTCTTCCAGGCAGCATATAATTTAAAAAAAAAATTTTTCAGCTGGGCGCGGTGGCTCACGCCTGTAATCCCAGCACTTTGGGATGCCGAGGCGGGTGGATCACGAGGTCAGGAGATCAAGACCATCCTGGCTAACATGGTGAAACCCCTTCTCTACTAAAAATACAAAAAATTAGCCAGGCGTGGTGGCAGGCGCCTGTAGTCCAAGCTGCTAGGGAGGCTGAGACAGGAGAATGGCATGAACCTGGGAGGCGGAGCTTGCAGTGAGCCGACATTGCACCACTGCACTCCAGCCTGGGTGACAGAGCGAGACTCCATCTAAAAAAAAAAAAAAAATTCAGTCAGTTCTATATCTTTTAATTTGGAACTGAAACCATTTACATTTGAAGATTCTACTGAAAGGTGAGAACTGATTTCTGTCATTTGTTAATTGTTTTCTGATTGTTTTACCTACACCTTCTTCCTCTTTATGATTTTGCGGTTTTCTATAGAGATAACATTTGAATCCCTTCTCTTTCTTATTTGTGTATCTGATCTACCAGTGAGTTTTAAACTTTAATACGTTTTCATGATGGTAGTTGTGCTTTTGCTTCTATATGTAAAACTCCCTTAAGTTTTTCTTGTAGGGTCCCCTAATGGTGATGAATTCCCTCAGATTTTGCTTATCTGAGAAATAATGAAAAACTTTATTTCTCTATAATCTCTGAAGGATAACTTTAGTAGGCATAGTATTCTTGTTTGGCAACTTTTTCCTTCAGCGCTTTGATTATGTCATTCTCTCCTGGCATGTAGGGTTTCTGATGATAAATTTTCTGTTAGTTTGCTGAGGATTTCCTTGGATCTGACTTGATACTTTTCTCTTGCTGTTTTGAATTATCTGTCTTTGACTTTGATGGTTTGACTATAATGTGCCTAAGAAAAGACCTTTTTGGATGAAAATTTTGGGAGTTTTGACCTCCTATAGCCAGATGTTTATATCTCTTACAAAACTTGGGAATTTTTCAGCTATGATTTCATTGAGTAGGGAAACATGGAGTGTCATGTTTCCTTACTTTTTCATGTGTCCTTAGGTTGTTATCTGCATGATTGGTGTATCATTTGCATCTTCCAATTTTATGGAATGGCTTTTGTTGGGAAAGACGTTTTCTTGTAGATGTATCTATAGAGTTGATCGGGTAAGGTGCTTTGGGTTTGATACTGGGTGGGCACAGTAATGTAGTCTCCATATGATTTCTTTGGCATGTTAGCACTGTCTGTGAGTACCTCAGTGTTTTTTCCCATCTCTTCTTCTTCTGGTACTATGAAAATTTGAATACTTGTTCACTTTATAGTGTCCTATATATCATGGTGACTTTTTAAATTCTTTTTTTTTTTTGTCTGATTGGGTTATTTCAAAAGATCTGTCTTCAAGCCCAAAAATTCTTCTGCCTGATCTAATCTATTGTTGAAGCCATTGGTTGTATTTTTTACTTCATTCACTGTCTTTTTTAGTTCTAGGATTTATGTTTGGCTCTTTTTTAATGATATCTATCTCTTGGTTCAATTTTTTGTGCAGATTTTTGTATTGCCTGTGTTCTTTTGTATCTTGCTGAGTTTCCTTAAGATCATGCTTAGAATTCTTTTTCAGGCATTTTGTAATTTTATTTTCTTTGGCATCCATTACTTGAGAATTATTGTGTTCCTTTGGAGATATCATGTTTCTCTGCTTTTTCATGTTTCTTGTGTCTTTAGGTTGATATCTATGTATTTGGTATATCAGTTGCTTCTTACACTTTTATGTATTGACTTTTGTTGAAAAAGACTTTCTTGTGGATATATCTATAGAATTGGTTGGGTAGGGTGCTTTGGCTTTGATTCTGGGTGAGAAACAGTCAGGTAGTCTCCATATTATTTCTTTGGCTGTAATCAACATTAGTAGTGCCTGCAGGTTTCTCAGTGGCTTAGGCTGTGGTTGTTAGTGGAGGCTCTGGCAAAGGTTTGCTGGGGATAGGGACACCTGGAGGGCTTGTCCTTGGGCCTCTGAGTGGCATGCATGGGCACTGGTGATAGCGGCCGTAGACATGCCAGTCTTCAGACCCATCAGCAGCATATGCAGGCACTGCATATCACATAGTAGTGATATGGGGCCTCAGTGGGCCAGTTCTCGGGCCCCCAGGGAGACTTGTGAGTGCTGGCAATGGCATGTGGAGCAGGCCAATCCTCAGGCTGCTAGATGGTGCATATGGGTGCTGGCAGTTGCTGGGAAGGCTGGCTACTCTCCAGGCTCCTGGAGAGGATTTGTGAATGCCAGTGTCAGCAGTAGGCATGGCGGATCCACCTTTCAGCTCCTTGGATGGTACACATAGGCTGGTCCTCAGGGCTTCTCAAGTCATACAGAAGTGCATGGCAGCCCCATTGCTAGAGAGGGCAGGTTTTCTGTCAGTGGCAGTGGCCGCAGGCAGGAGGCTCCAAGGCTCTGAGGAGTGCATGCTTTAGGGCCCTTTGCTTTGTGGCCACTCTGCCTGGTTTGCTGGACCCCTGTTCCCTGGGGTATAGGACACTGAGTGGTCTAGAGTGCTGGGGATCCAGCCACACAGCTGGATCCAGCTGGCATCACAACACTGAAGCCCTCCAGGTGAATGTAGGGGAATGTCAGCAGGGATCCAGGTATGTGGAGATGGAGGGACTATTGGGTCCCAGGGCAGGATGTAGTATGGTAGGGACTAATCTCTAAAAATTGCACAATGTTGCAGTAGCTTGGGTTTCACAGGATGAGATGGACCAAGCATGAATTTCTTCTCTGGAACAATGCAGTCACCTGGACTCCAGGCATCTCCCTATACTAGGCTCAGGGCCTGGGAGAGCTAAGGGACTCTTCTGTGGCTAGGATTACAGGTGTCCATGTTATGATAGTATACCATTAGGGATTGCTTGGTTGCCTTTTCCCCAAGATGGGACGTCCCTCCTATCTCTGAGCCAATTGTGACTGGGATGGCTGCTTCACTTCTCTCTCCTGTGCTTCACAGTGGTCTGTCACTTACTTGTTATATTCCAGTATTCTCTCTTAGATGCTATATTTGATGTGTGGCTATATACTCACTGTTTTGGTCCTTCTTTGTAAAGGAAGTGAGTGCCAGCTGCTTGTGGTCGGCCATCTTGATGCCTTCAACTCTGCTTTTGGAACATTCAAGACTTGATTGAGGCAGTGGAGTTCCACTGTCCTGGTTCAACATTCAGACTGTGGGGACTGCAGAGCTGGGTGTCCTCCAGTGGCCTCAGAGCCCCAGTTCAGACTTGGGTTTGGCTTGGAGTCACTGCCCAGAGTAGGAGGCTGGTAACCATGCATAGTTGAGTGTCCTCTATTTTCATTTTTTTTATCCTAATCTTTTGTTAGTTATATTTGTTAAACATATTAAAGTATAAAGTTTGATTTTACCCATCCTTTAAATTACTTTTGCAAACACAAAATATTTTAACTTTAATATGGAAAAAATAAACAATTTTTTCTTTTAGAATTATTGCTTTTAAGTGTCCCACTTAAACTGTTATTTCCTACTTTAAATTCAGAAAGAAATTCCACTATATATTTTAATAAAAGTTTAAGTGTTTCTTTTGTTTTATTTTACTTTTAATTTCACATTCCTTCTGGATTTGATTTTGTGCATGATGTGAGGTATGGCTCCAATTTCCTCTTTTTCCAAGTGGATAACCATTTTTGCAAGCTTCACTTATTGAATATTTTCTGCATTCTCCACTGATCTGTCATGCCAGCTATATCAAATGTCAAATTTATTATATCTTCCTAAGTCTTAATAGATATTAGGGCAAGTTCCTCCTCTTCCTCCACCTTCTTGTTCTTCTTGTTAGTCTTGGTTTTGTTGTTCTTCCTCCTCCTCCTCCTCCTCCCATTTATCTACTTCCTTCCCCTCCTGCTTTTTTTCACCTTCTTCATTCTTCTTTAGTAGTGTCTTGCTATTACTGGCCTTTATTTTTTCATATAGCTGACAGAATTGTCTTCCTCATTTCCAAGAAAAAAAAAAAACAACTCATGAGCTTTTTAACAGAATTACTTTGACTCTGTAGATCAAATTAGAAAAAGAAAAGATATCTTTAAAAGACTTCCCATTCAAAAGACTTCCCATTCATAAGCATATGATAGCCCTCCATTCATTTAATATTCTTTGATTTCTTTCTAGAAAATTTTAATAGTTTTACACATACTGGTCTTGCACATGTTTGTTAGATTTAATCTTAAGTATTTTGCAACTTTGCTGCTATTGTAAATGGTGCTTTTAAAAATAATATTTTTGAATTGTTGCTGATTTTTAAAAATGTAACATCCAGTAATATTGATAAAACATCGTAATTTTTAGTATATTCTTTTACATTATCAACAAAGATAATTATATCTTTGTAAAAGATGAGAATTTTGTTTCCCTCTTTTAAGTTCTTACAGTTTAAGTATTTTTATTGTTTGATTTCACTAGCTAAGACTTCAAGAAAAATATTAAGCAGATGTGGCAATAGTGGGCATCCCCATTCTGTTCATAATATTTTAAAATTTTAGAACTCAAAAAAACCCCAGAATACTATGAAATTGTTTATCTTATCTCTTACTTTAAAATTTCTTACTTTTATTTGAGATTTACTTTGAACAAATTTAACATATAAGTTAAAGAATGTAATAAAGTCTTATATATGTATAAATATATATATACACATATGTATATGCATGTAGTACTATGTGTGTGTAAATACATACATAAATGTATAAAATTTTCATTCTTAAAATTTTTTTTTTGCCAAACTACTTGACAGTATGTTTCACATAGTATGACTTCTCACTCTTAAATCTTCGGCAGGCTACTCCTAAGAAAATGGAATTCTCTTAAATAACAAAAACAAAATTGTCAATTTGAGGAAATTAAATATTGATATACTATTAGTATCTAATATATATTCCATATTCAAATTTTCCTTATTGTTATTATACCATACTTTATAATTTTTTTTCTTGATCTAAAGTCTGCTCCAGAGTTACACAAAGCGTGTTTTCTTCATCTCTGTTTAGTCTCCTAAAGCCTGGAACACTACCTCTACCTTTCTTTTTCTTTTATGACATGGATGTTTTTCAAGTTTATAGCTTTAGTTTCTGATTTGTTTTTATAATATATTTTAATTTGTGTTATCTAATATTCCCATGATAAGAGTATGCTTTCCCTTTCATAATGAAAATGTAAACTGTGAGAGGGGTGTTTTGAGATTTTTAAATGACCTGTTGCCTCACAAACTTTCACATAATTATTTAACTTTCATTCACGATCCTTTTCTGAATCAGTTGTTATAATGATGGCTGCAAAATGATGATTAAAAAATTAAAAAAGAAAACTTTGTTCTACATACTGCTGTAAAGTAGAGCTTTTCCTTTTCTCACTGTACTTTGTTTGCTTATATTTAAAGTCAGTATATGTGTCAAGTTTTAAAATTCACTATGCTATGCATTACTGTCATTATACATTTTAATGTTCAAATTTTCCTTCATGTGGTCAGTGGAAATGTCTTTAAGCCAGTTCCTACATTGTTTTAGGATAGCTCCATCACTTACTGAGAGTTCACATTTTGCCTTGCCTCAGCCCTATAATAATCCATTTCTCTAATAAGCTCTGGTTACTTTTAGTGTGAAATGGTACTTAAAAACTAAGACCTGAGAGCAAATGTGTGTCATTTACTCAATCCTACAGCATTTACAGATTTGCTATATCCTGTCCAGCAAAAAAAAAAAAAACTTACTAACAAAACCTATTAAGTCAAGTTCAAGATTTCTTTATCCTCCTTTTGGCCTTCAGTCTAAGAATATAGCATCTAGTATTGTATATTTAATTGAATTTTTGTCTTTAATTTTCACTTTTATGAGGTTATATTATTTTGGTATATACTTATAGTCATTTGTTCCTATTTGTATAAATATTTTGTATTTTTTCCTTATTCTTATTAATATAATTATACTTTTAAACATATAAAACATTAATAGTTCCAAAGGTATTTATAAAGACATAGTCAGAAAGATATAACTCATTATGCTTATTTTTACTCCTTGTTCCCACACTCTGTAATTAAGAAATTTCATTAATTTGTGGTTTCTCTTTCTTATATAGCTATTTATTAAAAAAGAAGTTGGATCTTACCTAATATCACATACAGAAGGAAGTCCAGATAGATCAGACTTAAAAACTTTATAACTGAAACCATGTCGGTATTGTCGACAGCTAAATTACTATAACCTGGATGTAGGAAATCTCACTAACGAATTCTAAATCTAGATTCAGTCAACCGAAAGATAAACATCATAAAAATTAAAACCTTTTGTATGACAAGAAAAAATCACTAAAGAAAGAACAAATAACAAATTTGAACTTATATTTAGTATATAAAAAACTGTTAAGATTAAGGGAAAAGGGCTTAATCAGTAGAAAAAAGGGGTTTCTCCGCAAAACTCTGACCATAAATCTATTTTAAAAATGAGGAAAAGGACATAGACAATGCACCCCAAAATATCAAAATCCTCCATACACATATGACTGTGCAATTAATTGCAAACATAACAGTAATCTGCAATTCTAACAACAGAAATAAAAACTAAAACACTGGTATATTGTTTTTCACCCATTAGATGAAAAAAATTTAAGAACTTGACAGCACATTCTGTTGGCAAATATGTGTGAAAAAAATAGCCTCATACAATGCTCGTGGGAATGTAAAATGTTTCAACTGCTATGGAGAAGAAATAGGCAAAAATGAAAAAGTCCTAAATGTACATTTCTCTTTTTACTTCACTTTTAGGGATTTACATTTAAGTTATAGCTTCAACAATATGAAAATAAATAAAGACTATACAGTGTAGTATACACTATACAGTGTAGTACTTGTAAAATATTAGATAGAAACAAACTAAATGCCCACACATTTGGTACTTCTACAAAATAGGTTATTATAAAGCTATAAAAAAGAGTGAGAAAACTCTATGAACTAATATGATTTCCAGGATGTATTGTGAAGTAAGAAAAACAAAATGCAGAGAGTATAAATTGAATGCTACCTTTTGTGCATAAAAAGAGGGAAAATATACAGATACACTTTTGTAAAACAAAAACAAAGATAAACCAGAAAACTATGAAATTTTTTATCTTATTTCTCCCTTTAAGCAGAATATTTCTAACTATCTCATTTAGTATAATGTTTACGGTAATAGTTTCTAAGTACCTTTTTTCAAAGTAAATATTCCCTTTTATGCTTATTTTATTAAGAATTTCTTTCATGGATGGGTGTTAAAGTTTATCAATTTTTTTCTGTATTTGCTGGAATGATATTTGTGGTGTATTATCATTCTCATACATTGTTGGAGTTGGTTTGCTATTATTTTGCTTTTGATTTTTTCATTTATACTCACTAATAAAATTTGCTAAAATTCTTCTTCCTTATCCTTTGGAATGAAGGCACTGTTAACTTCCATGCCTTTCAAGTAATTATTTCCTTAACCTCTAGTAGTTTTCTCACATGCATGCACTGATCAATATTAAGCTGGATAATCTAAAAGGTAAGAACAGTTAACATGAGATGTACCTTCTTAACAAAGTAGTTTTTTGTATACCAATTACATCTCAATTAACCTGAAAAAAAATACTCTAGGGAGAACTTTTTCAGATGCCCAGAGTTCTGTCTCTCCCATTACCCAATGGAGGCCTGTTTTTCTTCATCTCTCTTTTCTTGTCTTCTTTTAGATTGGCTGAGTAATGTTCTTTTTTTTTTTTTAATTTTAAGTTCTGGAATACATGTGCAGAATGTGCAGGTTTGCTACATAGGTATACATGTGCCATGGTGGCTTGCTCCACCTAATGACCAGTCATCTAGGTTCCCTCCCGTCTCCCTGCCACCCCCCAACGGGCCCCGGTGTGTGTTGTTCCCTTCCCTGTGTCCATGTGTTCTCATTGTTCAACTCCCACTTATGAGTGAGAGCATGCAGTATTTGGTTTTCTAATATAGTTTGAAGTCAGGTAGCGTGATGCCTCCAGCTTTGTTCTTTTTGCTTAGGATTGTCTTGGCTATACGGGGTCTTCTTTGATTCCATATGAAATTTCAAGTAGTTTTTTTTTTTTAATTGTGTGAAGAATGTCAATGGTAGCTTGATGGGAATAACACTGAATCTGTAAACTACTTTGGGCAATATGGCCATTTTCACAATATTGATTCTTCTTATCCATGAGGATGGAATATTTTGCCATTTGTTTGTGTCCTCTCATTTCCTTGAGCAGTGGTTTGTAGTTCTCCTTGAAGAGGTCCTTCACATTCCTTGTTAGCTGAATTCCTAGGTATTTTATTCTCTTTGTAGCAATTGTAAATGAGAGTCCATTCATGATTTGGCTCTCTGCTTGTCTGTTATTGGTGTAAAGGAATGCCTGTGATTTTTGCACATTGTTTTTTACCCTGAGACTTTGCTGAAATTGCTTATCAGCTTAAGGAGTTTTGGGGCTGAGGTGGTGGGGTTTTCTAAATATAGAATCATGTCGTTTGCAAATAGAGGCAAATTTACTTCCTCCCTTCTTATTTGAATACCTTTACTTCTTTCTTTTGCCTGATTGCCCTGGCCTGAACTTCCAATACTATGTTGAATAGGAGTTGTGAGAGAGGGCATCCATGTCTTGTACTGGTTTTCAAAGGGAATGCTTCCAGGTTTTGCCCATTCAACATGATACTGGTTATGGATTTGTCATAAATAGCTCTTATTATTTTGATATATGTTCCATCAATACCTAGTTTATTGAGGGTTTTTAAGAAGAAGGGATGATAAATTTTATTAAAGGCCTTTTCTGCATCTATTGAGATAATCATGTGGTTTTTTGTCTTTGGTTCTGCTTATGTGATGGATTATGTTTATTGATTTGCATGAGCCAGCCTTCCTCCCAAGGATGAAGCTGATTTTATCATGGTGGATAAGATTTTTGATGTGCTGCTGGATTTGGTTTGTCAATACTTCATTGAGGATTTTTGCATCGATGTTCATCAGGGATATGGCCTGAAGTTTTCTCTTTTTGTTGTTTCTCTGCCAGGTTTTGGTATCAGGATGATGCTGGCCTCATAACATGTGTTGGGGAGGAGTCTCTCCTTTTAATTGTTTGGAATAGTTTCAGAAGGAATGGTACCAGGTCCTCTTTGTACCTCTGATAGGATTCGGCAGTGAATCCATCTGGTCCTTGGCTTTTTTGGTTGGTAGGCTATTAATTACTTCTTCAATTTCAGAACTTGTTATTGGTCTATGCAGGGATTTGGCTTTTTCCTGGTTTAGTCTTGGGAGGGTGTGTGTGTCCAGGAATTTATCCATTTCATCTAGATTTTGTAGTTTATTTGCATAGAGGTGTTTATACTATTCTCTGGTGATAGTTTGTATTTCTGTGGGGTCAGTGGTAATATCACCTTTATCATTTTTTATTGTGTCTATTTGATTCTTTTCTCTTTTATTCCTTATTAATCTAGCTAGCGGCCTATTTTGTTAATTTTTTTCAAAAAGCCAGCTCCTGGATTCGTTGATTTTTTGGAGGGTTTTTTGTGTCTCTATTTCCTTTGATTCTGCTCTGATCTTAGTCAGAGCAGTGTTTTAGTCAGATCTTAGTGTTTTCTGTTAGCTTTTGGATTCGTTTACGCTTTCTTCTGTAGCTCTTTTAATTGTGATGTTGGTGTGTTGAGTTGAAATCTGTCTAGCTTTCTGATGTGGGCATTTAGTGTTATAATTTTTTCTCTTAATACTGTGTTAGCTGTGCCCCAGAGATTCTGGTATGTTGTCCCTTTGTTCTCATTGATTTCAAAGAACTTCTTGATTTCTGCCTTAATTTCATTATTGACCCAGGAGTCATTCAGGAGCAGGTTGTTCAATTTCCATGTAATCGTGTGGTTTTGAGTATTTATTAATCCTGAATTGTAATTTGATTGCACTGTGGTCTGAAAGACTGTTTGTTATGATTTCAGTTCTTTTGTATTTGCTGGGGAGTATTGTACTTCCAATTATGTGGTTAATTTTAGAATAAGTGCTGTGTGGCACTGAGAAGAATGTATATTCTGTTGATTTGGGATGGGGAGTTCTGTAGATATCTGTTAGGTCCACTTGATCCAGACCTGAGTTCAAGTCCTGAATATCATTGTTAATTTTCTGTCTCCTTAATCTAATATTAATAGTGAGGTGTTAAAGTCTCCCACTATTATTGTGTGGGAGTCTAAGTCTCTTTGTAGGTCTCTAAGAACTTGTTCAGTAAATCTGGGTGCTTCTATATCAGGTGCATATATATTTAGGATAGTTAGCTCTTCTTGTTGAATTGATCCCTTTACCATTATTTAACGCCCTTATTTGTCTTTTTTGATCTTTATTGGTTAAAGTCTGTTTTGTCAGAGACTAGGATTGCCACCCCTGCTTTGTTTTGCTTTCCATTTGCTTGGTAAATTTTCCTCTATCCCTTTATTTTGAACCTATGTGTGTGTGTCTTTCCACGTGAGATGGGTCTTCTGAATACAGCAGACCAATGGGTCTTGACTATTTATCCAGTTTGCTAGTCTGTGTCTTTTAATTGGGGCATTTAGCCCATTTATATTTAAGGTTAATATTGTTATGTGTGAATTTGATCCTGTCATCCTGATGCTCTCTGTTTATTTTGCACCCTACTTGATGCAGTTTCTTTATAGTATCATTGGTCTTTATATTTTGGTGTGTTGTTGCAGTGGCTGGTACCAGTTTTTCCTTTCCATATTTAGAGATACCTTTAGGAGCTCTTGCAAGGCAGGCCTTGTGGTGACAAAATCCCTTGGCATTTGCTTGTCTGTAAAGGATTTTATTTCTCCTCACTTATGTAGCTTAGTTTGGCTGGATATGAAATTCTCTGTTGAAAATTCTTTTTTTAAAGAATGTTGAATATTGGCCTCCACTCTCTCCTGGCTTGTAGGGTTTCTGTTGAGAGGTCTGCTATTAGGCAGATGTGCTTCCCTTTGTAGGTGACCTGGCCTTTCTCTCTGGCTGCCCTTAACATTTTTTTTTCCTTCATTTCAACCTTGGAGAATCTGATGATTATGTGTCTTGGGGTTGATCTTCTCATGGAGTATCTTAGTGGTGTTCTGTGTATTTCCTGAATTTGCATGTTGGCCTGCCTTGCTAGATTTGGGAAGTTCTCCTGGATAATATCCTGAAGTGTGTTTTCCAGCTTGTTTCCATTCTCCCTGTCCCCTTCAGGTACTCCAATCAATCATAGGTTTGGTGTTTTCACATAGTCTCATATTTCTTGGAGGCTATATTTGTTCCTTTTCATTATTTTTTCTATAAAATTGTCTGCATGCCTTATTTCAGCAAGGTGGTCTTCAAACTCTGATATCCTTTCTTCCACTTGGTTGATTCGGCTGTTGATAGTTGTGTATGCTTCACGAAGTTCCTGTGCTATGTTTTTCAGCTCCATCAGGTCATTTATATTTCTCCCTAAACTGGGTATTCTAGTTAGCAGCTCCTCTCACCTTTTATCAAGGTTCCTAGTATCTTTGCATTGGGTTAGAACATGCTCCTTTAGCTCAGCGGAGTTTGTTATTACCCACCTTCTTAAGCTGACTTCTGTCAGTTCATTCATCTCATCCTCCATCCAGTTCTGCGGCCTTGCTGGAGAGGCATTGTGATCACTTGGAGGAGAAGAGACACTCCGACCTTTTGGGTTTTCAGCCTTTTTTTGTTCATTCTTTCTCATCTACATGAGTTTGTCTAGTTTTGATCTTTGAGGCTGCTGACTCTTGGATGGGTTTTTTGCAGGAACTTTTTTGTTGTGTTGCTGTTGTTGTTGGTTTCTGTTTGTTTTTCTTTCAATGATCAGGTACCTCTTCTGTAGGGCTGCTGTGGTTTGTTGGGCTTTCACTTCAGGCCCTATTCATCTGGCTCACTCTAGCACCTGCAGATATCACTCAAGGACGCTGGAGAACAGCCTAGATTGGTGCCTGCTCCTTCCTCTGGGATCTCTGACCTTGAGGGGCACCAACCTGATGCCAATAGGGTCACTCCTGTATAGGGTGTCTGATAACCCATGTTGGAGTGTCTTACCAAGTTGGGTGGTACATGAAGCAGGACCCAGTAATGTTCTTTATAAGTTCTTTATCCCTGTGTTTGGAAATATGTTTTGTTCCTATACCCTTTTAAGAATTAAAACATGCATATTTACTTACCAGTTTCCAAACCAGTCAAAAGTTCAAAATACAAAAGCTAATAATTGATAGTATCAGAATCTCAGGGAGTAGAGCCTAGAAACATGTATTTTAAACAAGTGCCCTTGGTGATTTTTATCCATGATTTAACTGGAGAACTAGATTAGAAAACAATTATACCAGAAAAATAGCCTAAATTAGGCTAAGGCAATTAGGCTTTAATTTTATCTATTAGTTGATTTATAGTCAAGGCAAAATGGAAGCAGACATTACTGAATTCTCATTATCTAACAAAAGAAAATATAGCAGATGATAAGGAGAGATGTATTTAGTGTGAACAATGAATATGAAGAGTAATTTTCACTGTCAGATTTTAAATATACTTTCAAATAAGTTTTTAAATAGGGATATTGATCAACATAATGCACTGCATCATCAGGAGCTATTCTATAAAAGATACAGACACGGTTTTCATACCATCTATTGCTAAAGCCAAAACCATTATATTTAAATCATATTTCTGCAAATAATTTTTTTTGCAGAGCTAAAGTCATTGTTCATGTGTATGCTATTTTGAACATGCACAAGTGTGAAAAAAGACAAAGAACTTAAGCTTTTCATACACTAATATAAGGAACAATTTCATGATTTACTCTGTGCTCAATACTATGTATGCATTGAGCATACAGAAATGGCTAAGATAGAGGCCCAGTCCTCAAGGAATTATGGTCTACAGAGGAAACAGATCAGTACACAAAATGGTACACTATGCTGTGATTTTTTTTTTTCTTTTTTGAACAGGGTCTCTCTCTGTTACCCAGGCTGGAGGGCAGTGGCGCAATCTTGGCTCACTGCAACCTCTACCTCCTGGATTCAAGCGATTCTCCTGCCTTAGCCACCCTATGCTGTGATAAATGTTTACATAAACATGTTTCATGGATATCTCAGGGGAACAAATGGGGAAGGCTACATAGAGAGGATGACACTCATTTGTCCTTAAAAGATATTTGCAAATAGAGTAAATAAATGCTTTTGCCTATTCAGTCTTCATTTGCCCTCTTTGTAGTAAGAATTCCACTATTCCTTACTGGAGCTACTCCTCTTCCGCCTAGTTAGACAATCACACCTCCCTGCCACAGAAGTTATCATGAGATAACAGCTTCAATGAGAGTGGTGTATTTCCATGTATTCAGTCCAGAGGTGGGCACAATCCAGATAAAGCCAAGCAGAGATTTTCATCCTGGAATTATTTGGCTGCATGGAAAAGTGAAAGTAGCTCTCTTTCTGAGAGTTCAAGAGTTATTAAAAAGACATTGTTTTCCTAGAATTGTCCAGTGCTATCTTTGCTGCTATTTAGAGAGAGCCTGCTTGAGTAGAATAGTGCAAATTATCTGGAACCAAATTCCCAAGTTCAAGTTTCACAAAGATGAGGATAAAAAACATGCCAAAACAGATAATATTTTATATATGACCCTTTGATACATTTAGTTTTTGGGACTATATCTTGATAGGACAAGCAAAATGGTAGTGCCAGAAAGGCATTTACAGATAAACAGGGAAAGTTGTGGAGAGGAGTTGTTAAAGTATTACCAATTTGAAGTGAAAGGATGAAAGCCACAAACAATGGCCTGAGTTTGGCATAATTTATGCAGGAGTATTTTGAATGACAATTAACTGTGGGCAGCACAAACCATGTTAACATATGATACAAAGCTTATGCTCTGTTTACCACATCAGGATTGCATGTATTATAAAAAGTTTGTCTAAAGTTATATCAAATATTTAGATGGAAAGTAAAAAATAAATATATTTGGGATGATTTATGTCAGGTTATGATGGGCAATATAAAGATAACTTTAGCATAATGGAGAATTATTTGACTGTTAATTGGTGTTTTAGTCTGTTTTCTCTTTTTTATATCACCTAAAACTGGGTAATTTATAAAGAAAAGGGAAAGGAATTGATTTCTTATAGTTATGAAGGCTGAGAAGTTCAAAGTTGAGGGCCTGCGTCTTGCGAGAGCCTTCTTGCTGGTAGAGATTCTCTAGAGCTCCTGAGGCAGTGCAGAGCATTGTATGGTGAGGGGGCTGAGCACACTGGCTTAGGTTTCTCTCTCTCTTTTTTTTTTCTTTGAGACGGAGTCTCGCTCTGTCGCCCAGGCTGGAGTGCAGTGGCGTGATCTCGGCTCACTGCAAGCTTCACCTCCCAGGTTCACGCCATTCTCCTGCCTCAGCCTCCTGAGTAGCTGGGACTACAGGCACCCGCCACCACGCCCGGCTAATTTTTTGTGTTTTTTAGTAGAGTCGGGGTTTCACCATGCTAGATCTCCTGACCTCCTGATCCACCCGCCTCGGCCTCCCAAAGTGCTGGGATTACAGGCGTGAGCCACCACGCCTGGCCAGGTTTCTCTTTCTCCTCTTATAAAGCCACTAATGACACTCCCATGGTAGCCTATTAATTTATTACGCCATTAATCCATGAATGGATTAATCCATTCATGAGGAAAGAGCCTTCATGACCCAATTACCTCTTAATAGCACACCTTTCAGTACTACCACATTGGAGATTAAGTTTCAACACGCATTTTGGAGGGGACAAATATTTAAACCATAGCAACTGGTAAAAATTCCCTGGTTTTGAAACACGGATATGATTCTTATTGTCATTTATACTCTGTCCTCATGTCTGAAATGGATGTATTTAAACTTACCCCATAGGTTTATTGTGAAGCTTAAAAACGAGTAATGATATTAAGTAAACTATGAATTGATATCAAGTATTAATATTTTTATTGATATGTTACTGCATAATTCTCCATATTGTAATAGAGAGTTGATGCTGGATAAAAACTGATGTCTTCCCTTAAAATTTGAAGTAGTAGTTTCATTTTGCTTTTTAAAAGTTAACACTGAAAGTTTTATTCTTTTTTGCTTTTCTTTCTTCATGCCTTGCCAAATCATCAGAACTTAAATGGGTTATGATGATAATTATTTACAACAAATAGAATAGAAATTCAAAATTTAGTCAGTGTTCAAACATTTAGATGGTCATAAAAAATATAAAGTTTGAGGTTATATTTGCTGTGGTACCCAGTGATCACTGTGAGTCTTGGTTTGGTAGAAACTGCAGGTCAGTCACAGGATGGGAACATTAACAAGACTCACAAAGCCTTTAAATACCATTTTCTTCATAAAGAATTTTTAATGGACTAATATACATTTCAGTACATCTTTGGTTAAGTTATTTACGTAAATAACTAATGCTGATTCAGAGACTAAATTTTTAATGTATATTTCAGTGAGAATTATTAAAGCACAAATTCTCATTAATGAACAGGCAATCTATTCTAAACTACATTATTCTGAATTCCATTTCTTATCTGTGTGTGTTTAAATACAAAATTAATCCTTTCATTATTTATCACCTGAGATTCATCCTTGAATGGAATTTTGAAAAGCTTCTCATCACATCTCATCCAATTAACTATCTTTAAATGAGGAACTTCTGCCACCTAAACTGCCAAATTAAGTGGCAGATACTCACCATTACCCAGGTATTTAATATATGGATATATAAGTGTTGTATTGTTATAAGTAACAATATCTCAAGGTAAAGACCGGGGTTTGTGACGTTGTCAGCACCAAGAAAAATGGCACACAAATATCTCTAACCCGGCACAACTTTCGCTCATTTATCCCCTTTCAACAAGCTAAGTGGTAAATGAGAAATAAAAGAGGATAGAAGGTATTAATTCCCTGGTTCAGGGACTCAGTTTCTGCTCACCCCTGGCCTATGTGTCCTCTGTTTGTAGTGGCCCCTTTCAAGCATGATATAACAAAGAATTGAAATTGCCTTATGATCAGTGTGTAGCAGTTTGTAGCCAGCTCAATACATTCTGAAAAGATATGCATAGCATATCTTAAAAAATAAAAGTTAAAAACCTGCCTTGTCATCTCAAGGTTTTACTATTTATGATTCATGTTTGTTTATATGATTTATTTTCTTAATGCTTTATATTTTCATATTCTTTTTTCAGAGTTCTGGATGTTTTGTGCTTCCACAATGAACTATAATCAACTTATTTATACTATTTATTGCTTTAACCTCTAATACTTTGAACATAATATATACATATGGAAGTTGGGAACTGGATTTAAAATGCATTTTTTAAAAATTCATGTTTAATATGGTAGAGTGGCCACACAAACATTTTTCTCCACTCTTCTGTGACTTCTTTGAAGAGGCTTTATACAAATCAAAAAAAAAGAGAGAATGAACCTTTAATAGCAGGGAGATTGGGAGGAAGTAATCATTGAAGCAATTTTAATATATTTGTGGAAGAAGAAAAGTGAATTAAAGTAGGTTTATAGGCACAGCAAAGCAGTGGAAGCTAGAGCCATGGCAGGGGTGAAAGCGATTCTTTTTAAGAAGAGTCCTAGTTATGAGTATAGGTCCAGGATTAGGAAGAGGAATAAACAACCGACATTTACTGAAGTTCTTTCTGAATGACAGTTAATCAGTTTCTACACCTTCTCCTTTCCCTCCTCTCCTTTCTCTTACTACAATTCCATTCCCATACCCCTATCAGTAGACTCCCTGGTAGAATGAGTTTTATTTTTGGATGGAAAACCTGAGGATTCTTCTTTAATTTAAGGCTTATAATGTGAATATTTGTGTTTCCAGAGAAAAGCTTTCCTCATTCTGCAATTCAGGAAGTGCTCAGTCTGGCATTGTACTACAGGCATATGCTCCCTAAGGTGACCTTCCAGTGGTGAAGCCTTCCAGGGACCCAGCTTTATTCAAAAAATAACAGGGGAAAATCCATATTCATTGTATAGACTAATACTGTTATGGTTTGTTAATAATATGAAAAAACAATCAAGAATAACCAGAAAGGAGAATAATCAATGAAAATTAAAAGGACCAAAATAAAAAACAAACTCTAAAAGGAAAATAGTTATTCAGGAGTTAGAAGAGTCTAGAATGTACTGTAGTATAAAAGAATAGGATGTAATGAAAAGAGAACACAGGGAAACAAGAAAAAGTTAGTAGAAATGGAATAATGATTGACAATGAATTTAGCTTGATAAGATAAATTCATATAAAACCTCAGAATATACAATATTAAAATGTTAGAATTTCAAATTTCCAAAAGGTGAAGGAAAACAGAAATCTTCGGATTAAAAGAATAAGATTAATAAAAAATACAAAAACAGGCATTCTCTAGATATTTACTCATACCAGAAGTAAATAGAATTTACAACCTCTAGAAATATTACCTACTAAAGATCTAAGTTATGCTATAGGCCCAGACTTACTGCCACAATCTGCACATATTCCTTTTTCTGTAAAAGAGAGGAAATGGGTTTCCAAACTTTTGACCATAGGGAAGAAATTCTGGATAAATTTGGGGATAGTGGAACTATTGTTTTTATTACGAGAAAAAAGAAACCATGAGATATTCCAGAAATGCATCAACAGCAACCAAAATAATCAAAACATAAGTTGGGCATATAATTCTGAGGAATTTTGAGGGGTAGGAAAATAAAATTTACTACATATTATTACTCATTTTTAGACTTACTGAAAAATCTAAAAAAATAGTACAGAGTATTCTGTGTATTCTTCATTCAGCCTAGCTAACGTTAACATCTTGCAAAACCACAACACAATAATCTAAACCAAGAAATTAATATCAGTAGTATATCATTAACTAAACTACAAACTTAATTCAGACTTGAACAGTCTTTTCCATCAAGTCCTTCCTCTGTTTCATGATCCAATCTAGGATCCTACATGGTATTTAGTTGTTAGGTGTCCTTAGTCTCCTTCAACTTGTGACAGTTTCCGAGTCTTTCCTTGTTTTTATAACCTTGACACTTTTCAAGAATAGTGGTCAGTTATTTTGTGGAATGTCCCTTAATTTTTGTCTGATTTTTTTTCATTTATTTTTTACCTTTTATTTTAAGTTTATGGGTATATGTGCAGGTTTGTTATATAGGTAAACTCCTGTCATGAGGGTTGGTTGTACAGATTATTTCATCACCCAGGTATTGAGGCTAGTACTCCTTAGTTATTTTTCCTGATCCTCTCCCTCCTCCTACCCTTGTCCCTCTTCTAGGCCTGTGTTTGTTGTTCCCCTCTATGTGTTCATGTGTTCTCATCATTTAGCACCCCTTTGTAAGTGAGAACATGTGATATTTGGTTTTCTGTTCCTGTGATAGCTTGCTAAGGATAATTACCTCCAGATCCATCCATGTTCTAGCAAAGGTCATGATCTCATTCATTTTTATGGCTGCAGAGTATTCTGTGGTATATATGTACAACATTTTCTTTATCCAGTCTATCATTGAAGGGCATTTAGGTTGATTCCATGTCTTTGCTATTGTGAAAAGTGATGCAATGAACATTCTTGTGCATGTGTTTTTATGATAGAATGATTAATATTCCTTTGGGTGTATCTGTTTTTTTATGATTAGGTCGGGGTTATGTATCTTGGACTAGAATACTACAGAAGTGAGGGTCTAGAGACAAAGTCAGACATATATGGTCACTCGACTTATTACAGATGTGGCATTGTAGTGCTGTGGGGGAAGGAGAATCTTTGTATTAAGTTTTCTTGAGTCAACTCAATAAATATATGGAGAAAAATAATTTCTAACCATTTGTTTATAATAAACACATCAATCAATTTCAGATGGATTATTTATTTAAATATAAAAGGTAAAATAACATATTTGGAAGGAAACAGAATGCCTTTGAGATCAATTGTTTAAAAATAGGACACAGAAAGAACTAGGCAGGTAGGAAAAATAACGTGAATTACATTAAAATTAAGAACCTCAATTTTTATGAGCTTAATGGTATCAAAGATATGCTTAAGAGGGTGAAAGGCAAATCACAGGGTGGGAGAAAGGTTTGAATTTTTTATCATATCCAAAATATATGTGCCATATCCAGAATATGTAAAAATTACTCAGATTGATGTCAAACAATCCAATGGGCAAACGTTTTGAACATTTTATAAAAGGACATATTCAAATAGCAGTAAACACATGAAAAGTGTTCAGCCTCATCGATTATTAGCCAAATACAAGTTTAAACCTCAATATTATACAAAATCACACTCACCAGGATGGCTAAAGTGAAAAAGACACACAATACCAAGTTTTGGGGAGGAAAAATGATATACAGACAGAAATTGTCTCTTCAGTGTCTTGCTTTCCTTCCCTTCATGTTTAGCACAGTCATACTGCTGATAAAAGTCAGATTAACTAACATTTGGAAGTTGAACTTAAGAAAATGAGTAACTCTTGCAAGTTTGGAAGGACAAGTTAGAATATATAATTTATGGGTCATAAGTAGTTGATGTCAACCTTGTAGCTTTGCTTATTTGATGGAGAGGAGTATGGGTTAGGCTGATTAATCCTAAATCCCTATAGTGATTGTGAAAAATTGTTCCTGCCTCTATGATAAAGAACATAGAGATGATGCATCAGATGAAGTTATAAACTGAAGAGACCCTGTTGAACCAGCTTAAGGATCTTGATTTTGGAACTGTGGTGTAAGCATGTAGTATCATAATAGATGGGGAATAAAAGGATCAAAAATATCAAAACAAGCATTCTTCTACAGTTTTTTTTTTAATAAACAGAAAATGTACTAATTAGGACCTTGGACATCAGAATAATACAATCAGGTGGAAAAAAATGTATACCTTCATGAGAAACAGGTTTCTCCTCCATAGTTTTGTGTCTTAGTTAACTGTATCACTTAGCACTTTTGTAACCCTGGATAAGTAAGTTAAATGCTGTCTGCCTCAGTGTCTTCACTTAAAAGGGAAGAAAAAATTATTACCTTATAAGATTGTTTAGAGGATCAAATCAGAGGATGAAATTGATAGTGCATATAAAGCACTTAAAATGTTTGGAATATTGTACATGTCCAGTAGATATTTGTAAGATAATACAGTCAAGCACCACATAAAAACATTTTAGTCAACAATGGACTACATATAAGATAGTGGTCCATTGTGGCACACATGATGGTGATCCATCATATATAATACTGTGTTTTTACTGTACATCTTCTATGCTTAGATACACAAATACTTACCATTGTGTTACAATTGCCTGCGGTATTCAGCATAGTAACATGCTGTACAGGTTTGTAGCCTAGTACAATGGGCTATACCGTATAGCCTAGGTGTGTAGGAGGCTGTGCCATCTAGGTTTGTGTAAGTACACTCTATGATGTTCTCACAACAACGAAATTGCCTAATGATGCATTTGTCAGAACATATCCCCATCATTAGGCCATGTATGAATGTAATTGAAACAACAAGAAGAGAAAAGAGGGGTAGCAAAGGAGGGGAGGGGAGAAGAGAGAATAGGAGAGGAAAGGAACAGAGATATGCTTTTTACTGGGGGAGTAATACACATGTTAATAGATTGCTTGAATAATAGGGTATGGTGAAGGAAACTAATATAGTTTGAGGATAAGATAAAAGAAGCCAGATAAGATGAGGCCAAAAATCAAGGGGAGGATAATTTCTGAAGAGAAAATAGTTGGATGATTTTGAATCAATGGACACATTCATACCAAGTGACTGATTGTGATAGTCCTGATAAATTGGGAAAATCTTTATCTTTTAATAATACCTGGTTTTTAGTGATGGACACTTTTGCAGAATAAGGAATCATAAATATATAACATTCTTTTTAGTGAGTCACACTGCATTTGCCTTAAAGTAGCATTATTTTTGTTTGTTGCTCAATTCTATTTCTCAGGATTATGGAACTTCAGTATGAAATAGGCACAGCCTTAATGCTCATAGAACAGCAGTTTGCTGTTGTTTCAAAATAGCTTCTGTAGCATCACTGGTTGTTATGCCAGTGGTCTCCAGCTGTGATTACACAGTTCATCACAGCTGTTTGAGTCATTGAGTAGGAGTCTTAGTTTCAGTGAAAGAGTTTTTAGGCTGGTCCCAGAGAGTATCAGAGCCCATTTCCTGCTCCTCAATACAAGTGATTCTCTGCCCTGGAAGATGAATTTTCTGTTACGTACACTTATGTTTTATAGTGAACATATCATGTATTTTGTTGCTAATTTGGGGACATGAGGGTGCCTATCATTTCACAAGGTGAACATCTGAATCACACTTGATGAGTTTGAATCATACGAGTCCTCCCCCCAAATAATATGCTATCATTAGTCTAATGCTTTTATACAATTCAAGATAAAAATAATGTTAAAATTAAGAGTCATATTAAGACTTTATGGCACAGGCAGGGCTGATAATATAGCTTAAAGTTTGTTTTGAATATAGTAAATCATTGAATGTACAAAACTTATAAAAAAGCAAGAGGGAGAGCAAAGCGCTCATGGTCCTATCACTTGCAGGTAAATATAGTTAGCATTTAGGCATATTTGCTCTTTAACCTTTTGTTTTCAATTATTTATATACTTAAGATCATGCTGTATTTACTATTTAAAATTTTTAATATTATAAATAATTTCCCTGTATTAAAAAACTGTCCTTAAACATTATAACATCTTTTAAAATGACTACATAATATTTAATTGCTTTGTATACATTTTCAATTGTTTATTGAATGCATATTATAGTTATTGACATTATTCTTGCTGCATTATGAAGTTATTATTATTGCATTCTTATTTTCTCCTTTGTTAATTGTTTATATTCTCTGCTTTTTATTTTTGTGGTGGGTGACTTTGTTACTGTAATATCCCTCTATCTTGTTAGCATTATATTTCCCTTTTACAGCTAATATTAATTTATCTTTTCTCCTTTTTTGATTGAGTTTAACAAAAGTTAATTTTATTTACATGGTTCTAAAATATGACTTTGGCTTTATGTTATGATTTTACTCATTAAGTATTAGAAGTTATTTTCCTTAATCTTTAAGCTCTAGTTTCCATTTTATGGTGCTTTTTTAGAGTTGCTTCTTTAAAAAAAATTCAGGAATTCAGTAACTAGGTCTTTATTTTTTAGCAGTAAAAATGATACTATACCTGTAAACCCAGCACTTGGGAGGCCGAGGCAGGCGAACCACTTGAGGTCTGGAGTTCAAGACCAGACTGGCCAACATGGTGAAACCCCATCTCTACTAAAAATACAAAAATTATAGCAGCATGATTTGATGAGTTCATGTCCTTTGTAGGGACATGGATGAAATTGGAAGTCATCATTCTCAGTAAACTATCACAAGAACAAAAAACCAAACACCGCATGTTCTCACTCATAGGTGGGAATTGAACAATGAAATCACATGGACACAGGAAGGGGAATATCACACTCTGGGGACTGTTGTGGGGTGGGGGGAGGGGGGAGGGATAGCATTGGGAGATATACCTGATGCTAGATGACGAGTTGGTGGGTGCAGCGCACCAGCATGGCACATGTATACATATGTAACTAACCTGCACAATGTGCACATGTACCCTAAAACTTTAATAAAAAAAAAATTTAAAAAAAATACAAAAATTAGCCGGGTGTGGTGGCATGCTCCTGTAATCCCAGCTACTTGGCAGGCTGAGGCAGGAGAATTGCTTGCATCCAGAAGGCGGAGGTTGCTGTAAGCCAAGATAGCGCCACTGCACTCCAGCCTGGGCAACGAGAGCAAAACTCTGCCTCAAAGAAAAAAAAAGATATTAAAGATACAAACAATTTTATAATAATGTTTCAAGGACTCACCATCCATATTTAACTAAACTAGATATTTTGTCTTATTTGCTGCAGATATGTTATTTATTTTAAAAAATCTAAATAGCTAAATGCCACCAACACTATTTTATTCTCCAGTGTTCCCAAAATAAGCCAGTACTAGTGTTCGTATATTATTTCCATGCATGTTTTTAAAGTTATAATCAATATATGGCTATACATTATATACAGTACCAATTTGCTTATTTTTGAAACTCATATATAATATTATTTATATTTTTCTTTTGTGATACAATCATGTTGATACATAGAAATATAGTTTCATTTAAATCAATTTCTCATCCTTGGAATTATTGACATTTTAGGTCAGATAATTCTTTGTTGTGAAGGAGGCAGTCCTGTGCACTGTAGGATGTTTAGCAGCATCCCTAGCCACTACCCACTGAAAAGATCCTTTAAAAGATGCTCGTTCTTTCCTTACTGGTAACCATGGCAATGGAGCATCCTCACTCCCAGGTGTGACAACCAAAAATGTCCCCAGACACTGCCAAATGATCCTTAAAGGACAAAATCACCCCTGGTTGAAAACTGCTTTTTAAAACTACTGTAGTAATACATTTTAAGAAAGGTTTATCTATTCCTGTTTGATGAACAATTAGGCTGTTTACAGCCTTCAATATTGCAAATGCTGCAAAGGACAATGTAATGCATGTCTTCTGTGCACTTATGCTAGAATTTTCCTAGGATACATACCTAGTAGTGGATTTGCTGCCTTATAAAGAATGTACATCTTCCAATTTAAAAGATATATCAATAACTTGAAAACAGGTAAACAAATTTAAACAAGCACCAGCAAAGTTTCTTGTTGTTACACATCTTTGCCAATATTTTATTTTATCAGCATTTTAACATTTTTATCAGTTACTTATGTACAAATAGTAACTCATTATCATTTTAATTTCCATTGCCTTAGTTACCAGTAAGGGTGAGCATCTTTTCAGCATTTTATTAATCACTTTTGATTCCTGTTCTGTGAATTGCCTACTCATATCCTGTTTCCATTTTCAAATGAAGTTTTAATTATTTATACTTTTTTTTGGAGATGGAGTCTAGCTGTGTCACCCAGGCTGGAGTGCTCAAATTTAGTTTTACTTGACATGTAAAATTGTATGTATTTATTATGTACACCAAGATGTTTTAAACTATATATATGTTGTGGAATGATGAAATCTAGCTATTTTTTTCAAAATAACTGTAGAAGTTAATTTAGAAACAAGCTTTATATTTTCTCAGTCTTTGCCTTAGTTTATTGTGACTTCTGTTCAACAATTAAAAATAATATAGTCAAAATTTCTAGCTTTCACTTTTGTTATTGTACTTTGTATGTTTATTTTTTAAAATTCTAAACCAGAAAAATACTTTTATTTAAGTGTTGAAACTTTGCTGTTTTTATATTGTGGCTTTTATTATTATTATTTATTTTTTTTTATTATACTTTAAGTTCTAGGGTACATGTGCACAACGTGCAGGTTTGTTACATATGTATACATGTGCCATGTTGGTGTGCTGCACCCATTAACTTGTCATTTACATTGGGTATATCTCCTAATGCTATCCCTCCCCACTCCCCCACCTCACAACAGGCCCCAGTGTGTGATGTTCCCTTTCCTGAGTCCAAGTGTTCTGATTGTTCAGTTCCCACCTATGAGTGAGAACATGCGGTGTTTGGTTTTCTGTCCTTGCGATAGTTTGCTGAGAATGATGGTTTCCAGCTTCATCCGTGTCCCTACAAAGGACATGAACTCATCCTTTTTTATGGCTGCATAGTATTCCATGGGGTATATGTGCCACATTTTCTTAATTCATTCTTAATCATTGATGGACATTTGGGTTGGTTCCAAGTCTTTCCTATTGTGAATAGCACCGCTATAAATATACGTGTGCATGTGTCCTTATAGCAGCATGATTTATAATTCTTTGGGTATATACCCAGTAATGGGATGGCTGGGTCAAATGGTATTTCTAGTTCTAGATCCTTGAGGTATCACCACACTGTCTTCCACAATGGTTGAACTAGTTTACAGTCCCACCAACAGTGTAAAATTGTTCCTATTTCTCCACATCCTCTCCAGCACCTGTTGTTTCCTGACTTCTTAATGATCGCCATTCTAACTGGTGTGAGATGGTATCTCATTGTGGTTTTGATTTGCATTTCTCTGATGGCCAGTGATGATGAGCATTTTTTCATGTCTGTTGGCTGCATAAATGTCTTCTTTTGAGAAGAGTCTGTTCATATCCTTCGCCCACTTTTTGATGGTTTTTTTTTCTTGTAAATTTGTTTGAGGTCTTTGTAGATTCTGGATATTAGCCCTTTGTCAGATGAGTAGATTGCAAAAATTTTATCCCATTTTGTAGGTTGCCTGTTCACTCTGATGGTAGTTTCTTTTGCTGTGCAGAAGCTCTTTAGTTTAATTAGATCCCATTTGTCAATTTTGGCTTTTGTTGCCATTGCTTTTTGTGTTTTAGACATGAAGTCCTTGTCCATGCCTATGTCCTGAATGGTATTGCCTAGGTTTTCTTCCAGGGTTTCTATGGTTTTAGGTCTAACATTTAAGTATTTAATCCATCTTGAATTAATTTTTGTATAAGGCGTAAGGAAGGGATCCAGCCTCAGCTTTCTACATATGGCTAGCCAGTTTTCCCAGCACCATTCATTAAATAGGGAATCCTTTCCCCATTTCTTGTTTTTGTCAGGTTTGTCAAAGATCAGATGGTTGTACATGTGTGGTATTATTTCTGAGAGCTCTATTCTGTTCCATCAGTCTATATCTGTTTTGGTACCAGTACCATGCTGTTTTGGTTACTGTAGCCTTGTAGTATAGTGTGAAGTCAGGTAGTGTGATGCCTCCAGCTTTGTTCTTTTGGCTTAGGATTGTCTTGGCAATGCGGGCTCTTTTTTGGTTCCATATGAACTTTAAAGTAGTTTTTTCCAATTCTGCAAAGAAAGTCATTGGTAGCTTGATGGGGATGGCATTGAATCTATACATTACCTTGGGCAGTATGGCCATTTTTATGATATTGATTCTTCCTACCCATGAGCAAGGAATGTTCTTCCATTTGTTTGTGTCCTCTTTTATTTCGTTAAGCAGTGGTTTGTAGTTCTCCTTGAAGAGGTCCTTCACGTCCCTTGTAAGTTGGATTTCTAGGTATTTTATTCTCTTTGTAGCAAGTGTGAATGGGATTTCACTCATGATTTGGCTCTCTGTTTGTCTGTTATTGGTGTATAAGAATGCTTGTGATTTTTGCACATTGATTTTGTCTCCTTAGACTGCTGAAGTTGCTTATCAGCTTAAGGAGATTTTCGGCTGAGACAATGGGGTTTTCTAAGTATACAATCATGTCATCTGCAAACAGGGACAATTTGAGTTCCTCTTTTCCTAATTGAATACCCTTTATTTCTTTCTCCTGCCTGATTGCCCTTGCCAGAACTGCCAACACTATGTTGAATAGGAGTGGTGAGAGAGGGCATCCCTGTCTTGTGCCAGTTCTCAAAAGGAATGCTTCCAGTTTTTGCCCATTCAGTATGATATTGGCTGTGGGTTTGTCATAAATAGCTCTTATTATTTTGAGTTACGTCCCATCAATACCTAATTTATTGAGAGTTTTTAGCATGAAGGGCTTTTGAATTTTGTCAAAGGCCTTTTCTGCATCTATTGAGATAATCATGTGGTTTTTGTCTTTGGTTCTGTTTTTATGCCGGATTACATTTATTGATTTTCGTATGTTGAACCAGCCTTGCATCCCAGGGATGAAGCCCACTTGATCACGGTGGATAAGCTTTTTGATGTGCTGCTGGATTCGGTTTGCCAGTATTTTATTGAGGATTTTTGCATCAATGTTCATCAGGGATATTGGTGTAATATTCTCTTTTTTTGTTGTGTCTCTGCCAGGCTTTGGTATCAGGATGATGCTGGCCTCATAAAATGAGTTAGGGAGGATTCCCTCTTTTTCTCTTGATTGGAGTAGTTTCAGAAGGAATGGTACCAGCTCCTCCTTGTACCTCTGGTAGAATTCATTTATTTTAACAGATTATGTAAGTATAATTGACAACCTATAATAAACTGCTAAAATTTGAGTTATACAATTTATAATTTTTGATATATGTATAGATCTGTGACACCATCACTGCATTTAAGAAAATGAGGCCGGGCACAGTGGCTCACGTCTGTAATCCTGGCACTTTGCAAGGCTGAGGTGGGTGGATTGTGAGGTCAGGAGTTCGAGACCAGCCTGGTCAACATGGTGAAACACCGTCTCTACTAAAAGTACAAAAATTAGCCAGGTGTGGTGGTGCATGCCTGTAATCCCAGCTACTCAGCAGGCTGAGGCAGGAGAATCACTTGAACCCGGGAGGCGGAGGTTGCAGTGAGCTGAGATCCTGCCATTGTACTCCAGCCTGGGTAACAACAGCAAGACTCCATGTCTCTCTCTCTCTCTCTCTCTCTCTCTCTCTCTCTCTCTCTCTCTCTCACACACACACACACACACACACACAGACACACAGACACACAGACACACAGGACATACCTCCTTTCATTCTCAAATGTTTCATTGATACTCACCCCCTTCTATCTCCAGGCAGCTACTGATCTGCTTTCTGTTACTAAAGATTGATTTGCATTTTCTGGAATTTCATATAAAATGAAACCATATAGTATGTATTATTCTTTGGCTCTTTTCATGAAGCATAATTATTTTGAGATTCATCCATGTTGTTGCACACATCAACAATTCATTGTTCTTAACTTTTGAGTATACTTCCATTGTATGAATATATAACAATTGGTTTATCCATTCACCTGTTGAATATTTGGGTTGTTTTTAGGTCTTACTATTAAAAGTAAAGTTGCTAGAAACATGTACAGGTATTTGTATGGATATAATCTTTCACATTTCTAGGGGTGAAATGGCTGAGTCATGTGATAGGTTTACATGTAACTTTATAAAACTACCAAATCATTTCCAAGTGGTTGCAACATTTTCCAAGCGTATTAACAGAGACTTCCAGTTGCTCCACCTTTTCACCAACCCTTAGTTTCATCAATGTTTTAAATGTAAGCTATTTTATAAAGGTATGTTAAACAGCTCAGATATTAGTATTTTTCCATTTCTTTACGTTTCTAATATATATTGTAAAAATTCATTTTCCGTGTGCTACATCCTTAGGGATAAAACGTATCCATATGTTGTGTTGGTGTGTATTTATAGCTCTCACAATTGTTTGAGTTTTATCCAATTTCATGTTAAGCTGAAATGAAAATGTTCAAGTACTATATTTGTTTTAACATTTGAAGAGAGTTAAGTATATAGATTCTCTCACTAATCTGAAGTCATTATAGGAGTAAAAACATAGAGGAAAATTGTGTAAAAAACATACCCATGTTAGGGAATGTGAACTATATTTCCAAGTTTTTTATTTACCTGTAACATTAGATAGATGTCTGACCTCTTTGGATCTTATCTGAAAATTACAGGTATAAAATGTGTTCTTTATCTCTTTACATACTCCCTGAAAAAAGGTTTATTTTTTAAAGCAGGTTCTTATTACACAGGCTTAGCAAATGTAAACTATAGTATCCATTTTATCTAAATTAATTCCTGTTACAATTAAAGGATGCAAATTACTGAAGCTTCACTTTCTGATAATTAAGAGTTATAAGATGGCCGGGCACTGTGGCTCCCGCCTGTAATCCCAGCACTTTCGGAGGCCGAGACAGGTGGATCACGAGGTCAGGAGATCAAGACCATCCTGGCTAACATGGTGAAACCCCGTCTCTACTAAAAATACAAAAAATTAGCCGGGTGTGATGTCGGGCACCTGTAATCCCAGCTACTCCAGAGGCTGAGGCAGGAGAATGGCGTGAACCTGGGAGGCAGAGCTTGCAGTGAGCTGAGATCGTGCCACTGCACTCCAGCCTGGGCGACAGAGCGAGACTCCATCTGAAAAAAAAAAAAAAAAAAGAATTATGTAGTTCACAATTCTACTGTGAAGGATTATAAAAATAATCAAATTTTTTGAAATAATTAATTGACAGAATTTAAAGGCAAATGGAAACTTTCTCATTAAAATTGATTGCTGCACTAGTTTAAATATTAATAGTTCATTTTTTAAAACATTATCTAAACTATGATGAATCATGAGATGTAACTTTGGGAAATATTAGCACAAAGTATCTAAAAACTAAAGCAGGAGCCAAAATGTTGATAATATTGCAAACTAGAGGTGAAAGTGTTTTCCTGTGCTTTTGTTTGCAAGTAGGTCACAAGTGTCCACTGGAACATAGTCAAAAATAATTTAGAAACCTGAACCTGAACGTGCATGCGCGCGCATGCACGCATGCGCGCACACACACACACACACACACACACACACACACACATATCTAAAGATATAGATATATTCCATGAAGAAGACAATGAATCTTTTTGTGCTGTTATATTATAAATGGACTATTATACTTTAGTACTTCGTATTACATCACAAAATTATAGCTATGTTTAGAATAATAACTTACATTTTTTGTTTTTATATTTCAAAACTTAAATTTTACCTTGTGAGTTATTTTTGTAAATATACAGAGATGGGAGGTTGTAATTAATGTAGAGAGCTCTGAATGAAAGTTATGAGAATCAAATTGCATGCAGTTATTGTTAGCAGCCCCAGAATATACTAGTATGGTATGGTTACCCAACTTCTCTTTTGTTTGCCCTTTTTCATCTCCCAAAATAGCCTCAAGGAACCATGATGACAGAGGTTTTCTTCTTTGAGGCATGAAGAAGGAAGGGTAAACATAAAGGGACACATTTCAAATATAGTGAGCCAACTCTAAAGAACATTTCTCTAAATACCTGCTTACAATTAACTATCTGCTTTTATCTCATTGGCTACTACTATTTCTAAAGAAATCTGGGAAATACAGGTTTAAATGCAGGTGCATAATGTTTTTAAAAAAGAGTTCTTAAAACATTTTTTTTCTTTCCAACTTGTATTTTGCATTCAAGGGATACATGTGTAGGTGGGTTGCATGGATAAATTGTGTGTCATGGGGTTTTGGTGTACAAATAATGTTGTCACCCAGGTAGTCATCATAATATCTGAGAGACAGTTTTTCAATCCTCAGCCTCCTCCCACCCTCCATCCTCAAGTAGACCCAAGTGTCTATTGTTCCCTTCTTTGTGACCATGTGTACTCAATAGTTAGCTCAAATTTATAAGTGAGAACATGTGGCATTTGGGTGTTTGGTTTTCTGTTCCTGCATTAATTCGCTTAGGATAACGTCCTCTAGCTCCACTCATGTTGCTGCAAAAGACATGATCTCATTTTTCTTTATGAATACATAGTACTCCATGGTATATCTGTACCACATTTTCTTTATCCAGTTCACCCATTGATAAGCATCTAAGTTGATTCCATGTCATTCATTGTCATTGTAAACAGTGCTGCAATGAACATATGTGTGCATGTGTCTGTGTGATAGAATGATTTATATTCCTTTGGGCATATACACAGTAATGGGATTACTGGGTCAAATCGAAGTTCTGTTACAAGTTCTTTGATAAATCTTCAGACTGCTTTCCACAGTGTCTAATTTACATTCCCACCAGCAGTGTGTAAGAGTTTCCTTTTCTCTGCAACCTTGCCAGCATCTGTTATTTTTTGACTTTTAATAATAGCCATTCTGAGTGGTGTGAGATGGTATTTCATTATGGTTTTGATTTGCATTTCCCTAGTGATTAGTGATATTGAGCATTTTTTCATATGCTTGTTGGCTGCATGTGTGTCTTCCTTTGAGAAGTGTTTGTTCATATCCTTTGCCCATTTTTAAAAAATGGGGTGGGTTGTTTGTTAATTGTGGATTTGTTTAAGCTCCTTATACATTCTAGATATTAGACCTTTGTTGGGTGCATGAATAGTTTGCAAATATTTTCTCCCATTCTGTAGATTGTCGTTTACTCTATTGATAGTTTGTTTTTGCTGTGCAGAAGCTCTTTAGTTTAATTAGGTCTCACTTGCCTATTTTTGTTTTGTTGCAATTGCTTTTAGAGTCTTTTTCATGAAATTTTTGTCAGGCCTGATGTCCAGAATGGTATTTCCTAGGTTTTCTTCTAGGGTTTTTATAATTTTAGGTTTCACATTTAAGACTTTGATCTATCTTGAGTTGATTTTTGTATATAGTATAAGATAGGGTTCCAGTTTTATTCTTCTGCATATGGCTAATCAGTTATCCCAGCACCATTTATTGAATAGGGAGTCCTTTCCCCAATGCTTGTTATTGTCCAATTTGTAAAAGATCAGATAATGGTAGGTGTGTGGCTTGCTTTATTTCTGGGTTCTCTAATCTCTTCCATTGGTCTGTGTTTGTTTTTATACCAAGTACCATGCTGTTTTGATTACTGTAGCCTTTTAGTATAGTTCCTTTTGCTTAGGGTTGCTTTAGCTATTCAGGCCCTTTTTTGGTTCTAACTGAATTTTAGAATATTTTTTTCTAATTCTGTGGAAAATGTCATTGGTAGTTTGATAGGTATAGCATTGAACCTGTAAATATCTATAAATTGCTTTCTGCAGTATGTCCATTTTAACAATATTGATTCTTCCTATCCATGAGCATAGAATGTTTTTTCATTTGTTTGTGTCATGTCTGATTTTTGTAAGTAGTATTTTGTAATTCTCATTGTAGAGATCATTCACCTCCTTGGCTAGCTCTGTTCCTAGGTATTTTATTCCTTTTGTGGCCATTGTGAATGGGATTGCGTTCTTGATTTGGCTCTCAGCTTAGAGGTTATTGACGTTATTGGTGTACGGAAATGCTACTGATTTTTGAACATTGATTTTGTATCCTGAAACTTTGCTGAAGTTGTTTAACAGAACTAAGAACCTTTGGGCAGAGACTATGAGGGCTTTTAGGTACAGAATCATATCTTTTATGAAGAGGGATAGTTTGACTTCCTTTCATCCTATTTGTATGCATTTTATTTTTTCTCTTGACTGCTTGTTCTGCTAGGACTTCAAGTACTATGTTGAATAGCAGTGGTGAGAGTGCGTATCCTTATCCTGTTCTAGTTCTCAAGGGGAATCTTCCAACTTTTGCTCATTTAGTGTGATGTTGGCTGTGAGTCTTTCATAGATACCTCTCATTATTTTGAGATATGTTCCTTTGATGCCTAGTTTGTTGAGAATTTTTAACATGAAGTGATGTTGAATTTTATTGAAAGCCTTTTCTGCATCTACTGAGATGATAATGTGTTTTGTTTCTTTAGTTTTATTTATGTGATGAATCATATTTATTGATTTGTTTGTGTTGAACCAAACTTGCATCCTAGGGACAAAGCCTACTTTATCATGGTGGACTAGCTATTTGATGTGATGCTGGATTCAGATTGCTAGTATTTCATTGAGGATTTTTGAATCTATGTTAATCAGGGATATTGCCCTGAAGTTTTCCTTTCATATTGTGTCTCTGCCAGGTTTTGGTATCAGAATGATGCTGGCCTCATAGAATGAGTTAGGTAGGAATCCCTCCTCCTCAATTATTTACAATACTTTTGGTAGGATTGGTACAAGCTCTCCTTTATATATTTGGTAAAATTTGACTGTGAATCTATATAGTCTAGAGCATTTTTTTTGGTAGGTTTCTTATTACTGATTCAATTTTGGAATTTGTTATTGATCTGTTCAGAGTTTCAATTTCTTCCTGGTTCAATCTTGGGAGGTTGTATGTTTCTAAAAGTTTATCCATTTCTTTTAGGTTTTCTAGTTTGTGTGCATAGAGGTGTTTGTAGTAGTCTCTGAGTGTTTTTTGTATTTGTATGTGGTCAGTGGTAATATTGCCTTTTCATTTCTAATTGTGTTTATTTGGATCTTCTCCATTTTTTTCTTTGTTTAGCTAGCAGTTGATCTATCTATCTATCTTATTTATTCTTTCCAAGAACCAATTTTTAGTTTTGTTAATCTTTTGTATGATTTTTCTCATCTTTATTCCATTCAGTTCACCTCTGATTTTGGTTTTTATTTTTTCTTTTGCTAGCTTTGGGATTAGATTGCTCCTGTTTTTCTAGTTCTGCTAGGTGTAATGTTAGGTTATTAATTGGAGACCTTTCTAACTTTTTAATGTAAGCATTTAGTGCTATAAACTTTCTTCTTTACTGTGCTTTAGCTGTCTCCCAGAGATTCTGGTATGTTGTGCCTTTATTTTCGTTAGTTTTAAAGATTTTTTTTTATTTTTGCCTTAATTTTATTCTTTACCCAAAGTCATTTAGGAACAAGTTGTTAATTTCCATATTTTTATGGTTTTGAAAGCTCTTGTTGGTATTAATTTTCATTTGTATCATGCTGTGGTCCAAGAGTGCGATTGGTATCATTTTTGTTTTTTTGGATTTGCTGAGAATTGCATTATGGTCAAGTGTGTGGTCAATTTTAAAGTATGTACCATGTGCAAATGAGAAGAATGTATTTTCTGTTCTTGTTGGGGGTAGTGTTCTGTAGATGTCTGTTAGGTCCATTTGATCAGCATTAAGTTTAGGTTCCAGATATCTTTGTTAGTATTCTGCCTTGATGATTTGTCCAAAATTGTCAGTGGGATGTTGAGGGCTCCTACTATCATTGTGTGGTTATCTAATTCTCTTCATAGATTTCTAAGAAGTTGCTTTATAAATCTGGGTGTGCCTGTGTTCAGTGAATATATATTTAGGATAGTTAGGTATTCTTGTTGAATTGATCCCTTTGTCATTATTTAATGTCCTTCTTTGTCCTTTTTGATCATTGTTGGTTTAATGTTTGTTTTGTCTGAAATAAGAAGGGCAATCCCTGCCTTTTTCTGTTTTCCATTTGCTTAATCTTTCTCCATCCCTTTACTTCAAGCCTGTGGATATCTTTCCATGTGAAATGGGTCTCTTGAAGACAGCATACAGTTGAGTCTTGGTTCTTTATTCAGTTTTTCACTCTGCCTTTTAAGTGGGGTGGTTAGCTCATTTACATTCAATGTGTTTTGTTTCCATGTATAACACTTCCTTAAGGACATGTAAGGAAGGTCTGATGATAACAAATTTACTTTGTACTTACTTGTCTTAAAAAAAATTTATTTCTCCTTTGCTTATGAAGCTTAATTTGGTCAGATATGAAATTTTTGGTTGAAATTTCTTTTCTTTAAGAATACTGAATATAGGCCCCAAATCTCTTCTGGCTTGCAGGGTTTTTGCTGAAAGGTCCACTGTTGTTAGCCCTGTGGAGTTCCCTTTGTAGGTGACCTGCCCATTTTCTCTAGCCACTTTCCATAATTTTTCTTTCACATCGACCTTGAATAATCTGAAGACTATGTGTGCTGGGGATGTTTGTCTTATACTATGTATTGCAGAGGTTCTCTGAAGTTCCTGAATTTGCATATTGACATTTCTAGCAAGATTGGGAAAATTTTTATGAACAATAGACTCAAATATTATTTTTTCTAGTTGTTTGATCTCCTTCTCTCTCTTTCAGGAATGCCAGTGAGTCATAGATTTTGTCTCTAAACAATCCCATATTTCTCAGAGGTGATAATTTTTACATTTTTTTCTTTATGTTTGTCTGACTGAGTTAATTGGAATAACTGTTCTTTGAGCTCTGAGGTTCTTTCCTCAGCTTGATCTATTGTGCTGTTAATACTTCTGATTGTGTTATGAAATTCTTGTAGCAAGTTTTTCAGCTCTATCAGCTTAGTTTGTTTCTTTCTTTAAGTGGCTATTTCATCTTTCTTCTTTTGAATCATTTTACTGAATTCCTTAGATTCATACTAATTGGTTTCAACTTTTCTTGAAACTTGATCATCTTTGTGGTCATTCAGATCCTGAATTCTGTGTCTGTCATTTCACCTATTTCAGTCTGGTTAAGAACCATTGCTGGGGAGATAGTGCTGCCCTTTGGAGGTAAGGAGAGACTCTGGCTTTAAAATTTGCTAGAGATCTTGTGCTGGTTCTTTCTAATCTGTGTGAGCTGATGTTCCTTTAACTGTGGTGTAATTTGAGTATAGTCAGTTGACTTAGTTTCTGGATGTTTTCAGAGGCTGAGGCTTTGTGCAAGGTCTTTATTTGTGGCTGAATTCTTGTACCTGGTTTCATAGGAGGGTATATTAGCAAAGTAATTTTTGGTGTTGAAGTTTGGGCTGTGATCCAGTTGATGTCACTTAAGCATAATGGTCAGTAGGTAGGATCTTAGCCATGTCACTCTTCTGTATTTCCTCATGATTGCAGCCATGATCCCTCTCAGTGCTCTGAGAGTGTGTGCTCCTCTCCCATGTGAATGCTGGCTACAGATCTTAGCTTGGACTCCCTTGCTGTGCATTACATCCCTGAGAGAGTTCAAGTTTTTGTTTCCTCCCCAGCTTGGGGGTTGCAGGGGAAGGGACCTTGGCAGTGGCAATGGCGGAAGGCCTTTTACTTGTCTCTTGGGGCTCCACCACAGAGAAATGCAGAGTTGCTGCCTATTCTTATTAGAATGATAAGCCCAGTGTGGCAACTGTGCTGTGGGCCTAAGCCAGGGGGCCCTGCATGGTGAAGAGCAGGGGTGGTGGAGGGATTACAGGAAATATAATCTGGCCTCTTTGTTAGCAGTGAGGATTCTATATGGGTCTGCAGCAACTTGATTCTTGCCTCCTTGAAGGAAAGAATTCGTCCAAGGGTCATAAGGCAGAGTGAGAGACAGAGGCAAGTTTTAGAGCAGGAGTGAAAGTTTATTAAAAAGTTTTAGAGCAAGAACAAAAGGGAGTAAAGTACACTTGGAAGAGGACCAAGTGGGTGACTTGAGAGATCGAAGCATGATATTTGGCCTTTGACTTAGGGTTTTATACATAGGCATGGTTGCGTCTCTTCTCCCCTGATTCTTCCCATGGGGTGGGCTGTTCACCTGTGCAGCAGCCTGCCAGCACTTAGGAGGGGCCACATGTGCAATGTGGTTACTGAAGTTGTGTGTATACTCATTTGAGGAGTTTTTCCCTTACCAGTTGAGTGTTCCTAGAGGAAGGTCATACACCAGTTAAGCTCCTCCATTTTGCCTCTTAGTGCACATGCTTGAGCCCACTCACCCAACTCCTGAGATCTTATTGGGAAGCTACTAATCACCAGCTTCAGGTGTTTTCTATCTATTGAAATGACCATTCCTTGGTGCCAGCTGTAACCAATTATTATTATAGAGAGACAGTTTAACAAGCACCTGATCATCACCTGATGGCTGCCTGAAATTCCTTGGAGGTACCCTCTCCTGCCCTTCTCATGTCTGCCTAGCTACCTACTCTAACATCTTCTCTGTAAGGCAGCCATGGCTTGCTGGAAGTACGAGTAAAGCACCCAGGTTCTTTGTTCCTTTCTCAGCTTGGTTGCAGCAAAGGTGGGGGCTGCCATCCTGGGTCTCCATCCCAGAGAGACACAGAGCCACTGCCAGTGGTAATGTTTAGCTAGGTATGCGGCAACTGCACTGTGTACCTGAGCTGATGGCCCTGCCTGGTGAAGAGCAGGGGCGGCAGGGGCTCACAGGGAAGAAAAACCGGACTCCTCTCTGTATGGCAGCTACAGAGTACTGGAAGTGCCAGCAAAGCAATCAGAGTCTTTGTTTCCCAGACGGAGTGCAGCGAGGGTGGTACTGCTACAGTGTCAGAGGTAGAAGGACTTACAGTTGTCTCTGGGATCTCCACCACAGTAAAATCCAGAGCTGTACTAATGGGAATGTTCAGCCAGAGATGGGGCAGCTGCACTACAGGCCTGAGCCAGGGGCCCTGCCTGGTGAAAAGCAGGGGTTCAGGGGCTCACAGGAAAAAGAGACTGGGCAGGTGGCGAGACGTGTTTCAGCAGTGGCAAAAATGACAGGCTGGTCTGTTACCTCTAGGAGCTCTGTCTCAGAGAAATGCAAAGCTGCCACCTGCCGGAGTGCTCAGGTGTGGGTAGTGTGACTGTGCTGTGGCCCCAGGTCAGCAGGTCCTGACCAGTGAGGAGTTGCAGGGGCAGAGACCCACATGGAAAACAACCTAGCTGCTTTACCATAAGGCAGTTGCAGCAGGAAAAGAAAATGTGTTCTAATCCTAGGGAAGGAGCAGAAGAAAAATTCAGTTAGCAACTAGTGGTCTCTGGGACAATAAAATAGAAGATCATCAGTATGGGTAATTACTGAAAGATATGCTGTATGCAATGTTGATATATAATTGCCCCCAAATTGGAAGTTAATGCAATTGTCATGAGGCAAATTTTTATTTCTTTGCTTACCAAGTGAATGGTCTACCAAAAGAAATAATTATTTACTTACCATGTTTAACTTAACCCAACCTACAGTGTGACTAGGAAAATACTGGTAGTAAAATAATTTAGGTTGTATTCTCTGAAACTTTCTTTTTGAAATTAAATCTAATTGAGAGGTGGATTACTAATCATCGCTGTATTCTGTACCTTCTCTTTGAAATTTCTATTTGAGATCCAAGACTCATCTGACCTTTAGTTGATCCACTTTCTCATTTTACCTTCCTTACGGCCAAGACATCAGTAAGTGACAACCAGGAGAAAGAAAATGCATAGTAACAAAACCCAGCAGCATATTTGAAAGAGGAATTGTAATCTACCAAAAGTATGCTGCGTAATTTATGATTTTATAAATGAACATGAGTTAATCATATATAATTTCACAATTTTAAAAGCCCCCAAATTGGGGCTTGTCCTGCAGTGTTTTTGGTTTCATCCAGTGATATAGTTTGGATGTTGTCCCTTCCCAAATCTCATATTGAATTGTAATCCCCAATGTTGGAAGTAGGATTGGTGGGAAGTGATTGGATAATGGGGGTGGTTTTCTCAGGGATGGTTTAGTACCATCCCTTGGTACTATCCTTCCAATAGTGAGTGAGTTCTCATGAGATCTGGTCATTTAAAACTGTGTAGCATCTCCCCATGTCTCTCTTGCTCCTGCTCTGGCCATGTGATGTGTCTAATCACCCTTCACCTTTGGCATGATTGTAAGTTTCTGTGGGCCTCCCGTGAAGCCAAGCAGATGCCATCATGCTTCCCATACAGACTGCAGAACTGTGAGCCAATTAAACCTCTTTTCTTTATAAATTACCTGGTCTGAAGAGTTTCTTTATAGCAATGTGAGAATGGACTAATGCACCAAGGAAAAAAATTAAGGGTGAGCAAGTAGTATTCGACAGCAAATTTTTATTGAGTGGTTATTTCTTGCTGGGCAGGGCTAACTCCTCAGGCAATGTGCCTGGAGTTGGCAATGTATGGGCTTTTGGCAACTGCATTTATACTCATGTAAATCCACTTTCACTTACAGGCAAATTAAGGGGTGGGTCAATGCAAATTGAGGGGTAGGTTATTTAGAATTTTTTAGGAAAAGTAACTTCTGGGTCATTGCCATTGCATGTGTAAACTGTCATGGCACTGATAGGAGTGTCTTATGCTAATGAGTAATGAGGGCAGCCAGGGATTGCTTTCATCCCCATTTGCTGGTTTCTGCCAGTTTTTTCACTTTATCCTGTCTGGACCAGATCCTGTTTTGATCAGCATATTTGTGACAAGAAAACAAGTCCTGTGGGTCTCCTACCTCATTCTTCCCTTGGAGATTAGATACTCCTCCTTAATCATAAGGGGGCTGCAGAATGGTGGAGATCCATCTTATAAATACAGTTGCCAAAAGACTACGATTGCTGCTGTCTCTGCTGTCATACTGCTGTGTTTGTCACTGCCTCTCACTTGCCATCTTCATCCTTTTATTGCTGCCAGATGATGCAACACAGGTGAGCCCCAAACTGGGGCTTCAAAGAGGATTCTTGGCTTCATCTAGGAAAGAATTCAAGGGCAAGCTAGTGGTGTTAGATGGCAACATTTTATTGAATGGTACCGCTCTTTCTGAAGCAGGGCTAACTCATAGGTAGTGGGCCCAGAGTTAGCCATGTGTAGTCTTTTGGCAACCATATTTATACTCACGTAAACCCACTTTCAATTGCATGCAAATTAAAAGATGGGTCAATGGATATTGAGGTATTGAGGGGTAGATTACTTAGAACTTTTGTTTGTTTGCTTGTTTTGAGATGGAGTCTCACTCTGCTGCCAGGCTGGAGTGCTGTGGCACAATCTTGACTCACTGCAACCTCTGCCTCCCGGGTTCAAGTGATTCTCCTGCCTCAGGCTCCCTAGTAACTGGGGCTACAGGTGCGTGCCACCATGCTCAGCTAATTTTTGTATTGTTAGTAGAGACGGGGTTTCACCATATTGGCCAGGATGGTCTCAATCTCTTGACCTCCTGATCTGCCCACCTCAGCCTCCCAAAATGTACTTAGAACTTTTAAGGAAAGGGGCGGTAACTTCCAGATTGTTACCATGGTAAAGGGTGGTAACTTCAGGATTGTTGCATGGTATTTATAAGCTGTCATGGAACTGGTGGTATTGTCCTATGCCATTGAGCAATGAGGGCAGCTAGGGATCACCCTGATTTTTATCTTATGGTTCCTGCCAGTTTCTTCACTTTATCCTGTGTGGACAAGATCCTGTTTTGGTCAGCAGGGTTGTGACCAGAAAACAAGTTCTCTTAGTCTTCTACCTCAATATGATTCTATTCATTACAAAACACACACACACACACACACACACACACACACAAGTCTAATCTGTTATATTAGAAGTAGGATGGTGGATACATTTCAGGAGGTTGAAGGAGTGGTGATTGGAGGAGCTATGACCAGGGATTTGCAGATGTTAGAAATGTTCTATTTTTTCATCTACCATGAGTGTATTTCATTTGAGCTAATTCATTGAGCTGTACCTTTATGATTTTGCACTATTTTGTATGTGCGTAATTCTTTAATGAAAATAAAATAACAAAGTGTGGTTTTATTTATTTATTTTCAATACATTTTATTGTGTATATTTAAGGTATAAAACATGATATTATGATAGGATACATATAGACAGTAAAATGATTACTATAGTGAAGCAAATTAACATATTCATTATCTCACATAGTTATCAACTTTATTTTTGTTTTGTGGCAACAGCATCTAAAATGTACTCATTTAGAATAAATCCCATACACAGTATAATTTTAGTACCTATAGTCTTCATGTTGTACATTAGATCTCTAGATTTGTTCATCATACATATTTGCTACTTTAAGTATTTTAATGATATTTTAATATAAAAGAATGTGAACTTAGAATTTTATATTTGGCCATATTTTACTCAAATGTTTGTAAATAATAAAAATATTTATAGGTATATAAAAATCCGCATTGAAAACTCTTTTGAAAAGTTTTGATGCTGCAAGAGAAAGAAACCTGGAGATACTATAAGAAATTATGAGTAATAAAATATGTGAGGCTTTTCAACTAAAAAATGAGAGTGAGGAAAGTACTTATCTTGTTAGGGAGAAGATATTAATAATTTTAATACATTGATGTGAGTTAGTATATATGATTATACATTTATGTTAAAGACAGCCAGCATAAAGGAAATTAGTATATATAAGTGATACAGGATGTTAAAGACAGCCAGCATAAAGGAAATTAGTATATATAAATGATACAGGACAGGCAAGCTCCAAAATTGGGGATTAGCTTGGGAGCGTTCGTGACTTCACTTAAGAAAGAATTCTAGGGCAGGTCACTGGTGTAAAACAGCAATTTTGAATGAAGCGGCACTGTACAGCAGCAGCAGATGCATAACTCTTTGTGGAGCAGGGCTACCCCATAGACAGTGTGCCCAGAATAGCAGCTCAGAGGTGGTTTTGAACTCAATATTTATACCCACTTCTAATTATATGCAAATTAATAGGTGGTTTATGCAAAAAATTTTAGGAAAAGGGTGTCAACTTCCAGGTTGTCAAGGTCATTGCCATGGAAAGGGACAATAACTGCCCAGTGTTGCCATGGCAATGGTAAACTGACATGGCATACCAGTGGGCATGTTTTACAGAAATCTGCTTCCACCTGGACCTGTTTTAGCTAGTCATCATTTTGGTCTGGTGTCTGAACTCCGCCTCCTATTTAAAAAGTGTTAAACAGACAGAAAATAATTCAAATCTATTCAGTAGAAATCAGGAAAGGAGAAAAAATGAATAAAAAGTACATAAAACATAAAATTATATAAAAAGTACCACTATCACACTATTAATATATATGTAAAAAGGTCAAATTTATCAAAAGATTCATCCTCTGAATGGATAAAATGAAAGTGTGACAATACATTTTCTACATTATACATAGAAAGTTTGAAAATAAGGCAATCTTAATGCTTTGAAATATAGGTAGCAGAGGCATAATTATAAAGAATACACAGACAATCAGAAGCAGATAAATAAGCTGATAGATAAAAAAGTAGACACATTTAGCAGACATGGATGGATTATATGTTGTATATAAAAGCTGAAATCAGGACCATAATGTTTGTAGAAGTCAGAAGAACATTTTCATGAAAGGTAAGGGTAGGCTAGATTTCTCAGCAGTTCTAATAAAAAGCACTATTTATGAAAGGAAAAAAATGGATAAATTTGGGCTTCATCAAAATTAATATACATATTTTTTTCAAAGAACAACATTCATGAAATAAAGAGGCAAGACACAGAATGGAAAAAATATTTGCAAAAACTGTATTTTGCCAAAAAGAATTGTATCTAGAATATGTAAAGAAGTCCTACAAGTCAATTAAAAAAAACCCTCAAAATGACTGAAAGATTTGAATAACCCTTCACACACACACACACACAAATATACACATCATCAATAGCACTTGAAAAGGCAGTCAGCATCAGGAAACTGCAAATTAAAACCACATCCATCACAATCTCCTTTTCAGCAACCTCTATTGCTGCCTCAGTCCACTCCCGTTAGGATTCCATCCCCACCACCCATTGAAAATCCTTTTGTTAGGATAATCGAATTTCCAAATATAGTGCTTATTTCTCTGTGCTCGGGCTTCTTTGAACAGAATTCCATGAAGTTGTTTACTCCTTCCAACTTGAAACATTTTCTTCTCTTAGCTTCTCTTTTTATAACAGTAGTTCAGACTTCCTCACTGAAGTGAGAAATAATGTAGCCCAACTGTTCACTTGATACATCCACTTAGACATTTCCTAGGCAGCCACACTGAAATGCCCCAAGAAGAAAGCCTGATTCTCTTCTCCATCCAACTTTCCTATTTCTGTTGATAAGCCAGCTCTCCACCCAGTTGCTCAAGCGGAGTCAAGAGTAATCCTTGATTCTCTTTCTTAATCATCACCGATATCCAATTCATCAGCAAATCTTATAGATTTAGCCTTCAAAAAAAAAAATCGAGTTTGATTGGTTCTCAGTTTTTGCTTAGTTCTAGCCACAGTTCTTTTTGCCTGGGCTATTAATACATCTTCCCAACTGTCTCCTTGCTGTCCCTTTTGCTCCTCTGTGAGAAAACATTTTAAATGGTCCGTTTTCAAGGCAAGATAAATCTAAGTACTGGCAGCCAGCCTGCGGATGTGACTAACTGCATGACTCATGCACCTAGAAAGTCACAATAAGTGAACACAATGTAGAGGAGGGGTCCGCCCATAAAAGGGAAGAAAGTTTCATTACTGGGAAATTGAAACTTAAATAGGGAAGGGGGCTAGGGTATAACCTGATAAGGGGGATAATGAAACTTAGGTGACATTCTGGAAGATTGTAACCCCCTAGTATTTGACCAATGAGGAACTGGGGGAGGGACTTGCATGTTAGGAGATAAATTACCTACTGTAACTGCCCCAGGTGTGCTTGCCTACCAGACACCTGATCTTGCAAGACCACCATTAAAAGTCTCGCTTCCACTGTTCTTCATGTCTCAGAGTCCATTCCTTGGGTTTGGTTGGGTGAATGTGTTTCTCACAAACTTGGGGAACCACCTGGGATCTCTGTGCCTGTGTGTAGTGGGACTCCAGCAGAGAGGGGAGACACGTCCCACCTGATTTAGGTGGCCCACTCTGTTCAGGCATCCTGGATCTCTGCAGAGACCTAGACAAACCCAAGACTGTTATTCAGAGGCAGCAGAGGTGACACGGGGAGAAATGCAGGCACTGCAGCAACCAGGCAAACTTGTGCAAGAGAAAAGGTAGGAAAATTGGACTATAAGTGCTGCCTTGGTGAGTTGGACATTTTTGGAGTTTGAGTGTGTGTGACTGAGATGTATCCTAGATATGAAGCGAGTGTGGCGTCCCAATCCGTGATTCCATTCTCCCATGAGGAAAACTGCCAGAGATAGATGAAGTGATTCTCGGGGTGTGCAAGAAACCTCCAGTCGGGGTGTGGGTGGGAGTTGAGTACACCAGAAAATGCTCAGACACAGAGACTGACCAAAGATTGGAAACAGAAATTCTAGCCTAGGGGACAAAGAGGGAGGCAAAGAAACTTTGATATTCCCTGAATAGTCCTTTGGGGAGAATGCTGCAGGGTTGGAGGGACAACCCACGAACCAGGGACAAGGAAAAGCAATAAATCATAAAGTATTGGTGTTTTATCTGGCCCAAAGGCCCCATTCATAAGCCCTCAGTCTTTTGGCCTAGGTTTGGCTCAGATGAGAATTGGGTGTGCCGAGCTTTGTCTATATGAATGATAAAACCCCATCCTCACAAGAAGAGATAGGTTATGCCTTCCGCTGGATCAAGGAATTAGCCCCCATGTTTCCCCTCAAAGAAGAAGAAAAAGAGCCTAGTAAAAGCCCTTGCCCAGTGTAAAGCCCTGGGACCCCCTATCATGCTTGTCTCCTCTATACATCTCACAAAATAGGGGAAAGGAAGATCAAGGGGCAGCAGGAGAGTTAAAGGAAGAAAGACCTGGAGACCATGGGGGAGTTGAAACAACTGCTCCTTTAAATTTTTATGCAAATTTAAGAAAAGAATTAGAACAGTTTAGGAAGAATATTGAGAACTTCCCTATTCCTTCCATACAGCAGGCATCTAGCATGTTCCCTCTTAGGGAAGTTCCCATGGGACAGGGAGAGATCAGCTTTGTAAATGCTCCTCTTACAAGTACTGAAGTGAGGAATTTCAAAAAGGAAATGAAACCACTCCTAGAAGATCGCTTGGTTTAGCAGACCAGCTGGACCAATTCCTAGGACTCAGCTTTTACACCTGGGCTGAAATGATGTCTATCATGAATATCCTGTTCACAGGAGAAGAAAGGGGAATGATTGGGAGAGTGTCCATGACCATTTGCGTGAGGCAACATCTTTCATGCAAGGAGTCTTGCCAGCCAAACAAAAGTTTCCAAATGTCAATCCCAAATGAGATAATAATGATCCCAGGGACCAGGCCCAAATGCAGGACCTCTGGGAACTAATAATTAAAGGGATCAAAGAGTCCACTCCTAGGACACAAAATATCTCAAAGGCATTTGAGATTCAACAAGAAAAAGAGGAGGCTCCCTCTGCATTCCTGCAGAGGCTTAGAGATCAGATGAGAAAATACTCTGGATTAGATCCAGAGTACCCAGTAGGGCAAGACCTTTTGATGGTTAACTTTGTAACTAAGACCTGGCCTGACATTACAAAAGAAATTAAAAAAGACTGATGGATGGAATGAGAAACCGATTGAGGAATTACTGAGGGAAACTAAGAAGGTCTTTATAAGGAGAGAGGAAGAGAAACGGAAATAAAAAGAAAAAATCATGGTTTCCACTGTGGAAGAGGTAGTCAGAAAAATGTTAGATCAAGATTCCCCTTGAAGGAGACAAGGGAAAAGAGACACAGAGAAAGAAGAGAAATGCAGAGAAAAGCTCCTAAAACTATGAGTGGATGTTACAAGTGTGGAAAGCCAGGGCATTTTAAGACAGAATGTCCTGAATGGAAAAAAGAAGAAAAGGTGATTCCCCTCATAACCATTGATGAAGACTGGGGGGTCAGGGGTTCCTTCTGAGTAGGTCCCACCAGGAACCCTTGATAAATTTGAAGGTGGGAGCCAGAGGAGAAGAAGTGACATTTTTGGTTGATACTGAGGTGGCTTGCTCTCCCCTAATTCACCAACTAAGGGGTACAGAACTCTCTAACAAAAAATTTACAGTATCATGAGTAAAAAGGAGGGATTTCAGGTTCTGATATTCAAGAAAATGTTAATTAGATTGGGACCAGAACAAATTGAGGAGTCCCTCTTATATGTTCCTGAAGCAGGACCTAACCTCCTGGGTCAAGACCTGATTGTGAGATTGGGTGTAGAATTAGGAATAGAGGAAGGAAAAATAAAAGTAATGATGGGCCTCCTAACAGAGGAGGGGGAAAGAAAAATTAATCCCCTTGTGTGGCTTAGGGAAGGCAACAGGGGAGAGTTAACAATCACACCCTTACAGATTGAACTAAAACAAGCAGAAGAAGTCGTTTGTAGAAAACAATATCCCATATCTCTTGAAGGAAGAAAATGTCTCCAACCAGTAATAGAGGAATTGATTAAAGATGGATTATTAGAACCCTGCATGTCACCATACAATACTCCAATTCTCCCAGTCAAAAGCCCCAGGGTTGTATAGATTGGTGCAAGATCTAAGGACTATAAATCAAATTGTTCAGACCCACCACCCTGTGATGCCTAACCCCTACACTTTCCTTAGGAAGATACCCTATGAACATAAGTGGTTCCGTGTGGTGGATCTTAAAGATGTATTCTGGGCATGTCCCCTAGACTTCAGGAGTAGGGACCTCTTTGCCTTTGAATGGGAAAATCCTATAACTGGGAGAAAACAATAGTACTGCTGGACTGTGCTGCCACAAGGTTTCAAATTTGTTCAAATCTTAGAAAACGTCCTGGAGGAATCCCAAACTTCCAGGGGAACCCAGTTGTTGCAATATTGTAGATTATCTTTTAATTTCTGGGGAGAAGAGGGCCAGGGTATCAGAAACCACCACAAACTTGCTTAATTTCCTAGGAGAAAGGGGATTGTGAGTCTCTAAGAACAAAATGTAGTTTGTAGAAAAAGAAGTTAAATATTTAGGACACCTGATTAATGAAGGGAAGTGGAGAATAAACCCAGAGAGATTATTGGAAATAGTGGGTCTGCCTTTGCCTAAGACAAAGAGAGAACTCTGAAATTTTTTTGGTTTAACTCATTACTGTAGGTTATGGATGACTCATATGCTCAAAAGACAAAGATTCTGTATCTCAAGTTACTAGAGGAGGAACCCAATCCCTTGTAATGGTCCCCAGAGGAAATTCAGGCAGTGAAGGAGCTAAAGCAGGCTCTCATTACTGCCCCAGTCCTGGCTCTCCCACCTTTAGAGAAACCATTACATCTGTTTGTAACAGTAGACCAGGGTGTGGCCCTTGGGTTGCTCACTCAAACCTTGGGAGGGAAGAGGCAACCTGTTGCTTTTGTCTCCAAGCTTCTTGATTCTGTCTCTTACAGGTGGCCCAAATGTATGAAAGCAGTAGCTGCCACAGCCCTGCTGGTAGAGGAGAGTCAAAAGCTAACCTTTGGTGGGGCCCTAATAGTAAGCACCCCACACCAGGTCAGGAATATATTAAATTAAAAGGCCAGGACATGGTTAATGGATTCTCAGATTCTAAAATATGAAGCCATATTAGTAGAATAAGATGATTTGGTCATAACAGACACTTGCCTGAATCTAGCCAGTTTCCTATAGAAAGGAGAGGAGAACAAAGAGACATCAGACCATAACTGCTTAAATATCATAGAATACCAAACCAAAGTTAGACCAGACTTTAGAGAAGCTCCACTACATGTTGTGCTGTTTGTGGATGGGTCATCCTGAGTAATAGATGGCAGGAGACATAATCGTTATACTGTCATTGATGAAAATAAACACTCCTTATGTGAGAAAGGTAGATTACCTAATGGCTGGTTGGCTCAAACCTGTGAATTACATGCTCTTAACCAGGCCCTAAACCTCCTCGAAGACCAAGAAGGCACTATATATACTGATTCTAAATATGCTCATGGGGTATTACACACTTTTGGAAAAATCTGGACAGAGCAGGGCCTAATAAATAGCAGGTGAAAAGAATTGGTACATAGGGAACTGGTCAAACAGGTTTTAGAAAGCCTCCTACTTCCAGCAGAGGTAGCCATAGTTCATGTAAATGATCATCAGATAGGGAATACTGTAGAAGCTGTAGGAAACAGGCTTGCAGATGAAGCTGCTAAGCAAGCTTCCCTGGAGGAAGAAATTAGACTATTTAGCCTGATCCCAGACATCTCTAAGGTAGTATTAAGACCCCAGTTTACCAAAGAGGAGAAGGAAGAATTAGACAAGATAGGGGTCACTCAAACTGAAGATGGGAAATGGGTACTTCCTGCTGGGAGAGAAATGATAAAACCCCTGATGAGAGAACTAATGTCTATATTACACAAAGGGAGTCACTGGGGACCCCAGGCTCTGTGTGATGCAATACTTAGGAATTATGTGTGTATAGGGATTTAGACCCTCACTAAACAAGTATGTGGAAGTTGTGTAATTTGTCAAAGCTTAAACAAAATGTTGACTAGAAAACAGGCCATGGGAGGAAGACCTCCCGGACTAAGACTATTTCAAAGCATTCAAGTAGATTTCAGAGAAATGCCCAAAATAGTAAGACTAAAGTATTTACTGGTGATCGTAGATCACCTTTCTGGCTGGATGGAAGGCTTTCCCCTTCCAACGGCCACCACCAGGAATGTCAAAATAATATTAGAGTAGATTGTACCTAGATTTGGCCTGGCAGAAAATATTGATTCAGACAATGGGAGCCACTTTACCTCAAGGGTGTTAAGGGGAATTATGGAAGGTTTACAAATTAGATGGGATTATCGCACCCCCTTGGCATCCTCCTTCCTCCGGAAAGGTAGAAAGAATGAATCAAACTTTCAAAAAGCATATCACCAAACTAATCTTAGAAACTAAAATGCCTTGTACCACATGTCTCCAAATAGCACTCCTTAGCATTAGGACAGCTCCAAGAAAAGATGGGATTGCCCCCTACAAGTTATTATATGGGCTCCCATATTTAGGCAGAGCTACAGATCTCCCTACTATGGAAACCAAGGATCAATTCTTAAGAAATTATTTACTGGCCATTTCCTCCACCCTGTCATCCCTTAGGTTAAAAGGACTTCTAATTCAAGTCTGCCTCTTGAGTTCATGGTTTCCACTTCCAGCTTGGTGACTTGGTACTGGTTAAGACTTGGAAAGAAGATAAGCTCCACCCAAGCAGGGATGGTCCCTATCAAGTGCTTCTGACCACTGAGACAGCCATGAGAACAGCTGAATGGGGGTGGAATCACTATACTGGAGTCAAATGACTGGTAAAAGAGACCCCAGAAGGGAGAGAGAAAGACCAGTGAAAAGTGCACGGGTCACCTAGGAACCCTTAAAGTTAACTCAGAAAAATCTAAAAAGAAAATATGGGCTGGCCTCATTTCTGGAAGTTAATATGGCTGGGATGGGCTACTATACAAAGAGCAGAAGGTTAAAATGGAAACTGGCAGGGGACTCCTCTCTACCCAATCAGATTGGTAATTAATGTAACCAAGATGGCAGCACCCTAGACTATAAGATTTGATGCCTGCCACGTCTTACCTTGTGCGAATTTGGAAAATCAGAGACAGCTCTCACAGGCATATAAATATCTTTGCCCTGAACCAGACACAGGTTACAGCAGGGCATCAGCTTGCCCCAGCTGGGATGATGTGTGGTGGACTACCCAATTTCAGGGTTGGACAGTAAATATGGGGTGGGTAACTCCTAGCTAGAGACCATTAAAGAATAAACTACATCTATCCAAGGGCTTCCCACCAAATAACTGCCAGAATTTAGAATGCAATCCTATACTCATCATCACTGACAATCCAGCTGTTCTAGACCAAGAACCAAAAGTAGTGTCTTGGGTATATGGATTAGGGATTAGGGGCAAACATCACAGGGAAAGACACCCTAGGGTGATTTGTTCTCAAACTAATCAAGAACTCAACCTCCCATTTGCCTGGGACTACTCCAACCCCTGACTCCAATAAACACTTTAGTTCACCGAATAATGACCCTAAAAGGGTAGAAATAATTGAGGTAAAGGATTTAAGGCAAACCTCAAAAACTGAGAGAGAGTACAGGGTATAGTCAAATGGATCAAATTTTCCGTATAAGCCCTCAACAAGAGTAACTGCTATGCATGTGCTGTGGGAAAACCTCAAGCACAGGTGGTTCCATTTTCCTTAGGATGGGATACCAATCCTGAAGAAATGCATTGCATGTTGGCTCTATACCAGGACAATGATGCATGGGGAAATGAGACTTGTAAGAGTCTGTCATTGCTTTTTCCTGTATTGCAAAGGTCAGATCCCATAGCAATTCCCTCATTCTCTATAGGGAATATGAACCACTCCTCTTGCCTCTCAAGGAAGGGGGCAGAGTTCAGTAAGCCCATGGGAGAACTATTGAGTTGTACCCACATCCTAAACATCACTGGTAAGTTAGGCAGTGGCAATTACTCAGCCTCCATATACCCCGGACTGATGTCTGGTGGTATTGTGGGAAGAGGAACCTCTATAACCTGTTACCATCCAACTGGACTGAGATTTGTGCTTTAGTCCAGCTGGCGATTCCCTTCACCCTGGCATTCCATAAAATGCCTGAAAACGCACTTGGCCACCAAAACTGGAGAGATTTGACAAATTCTTTTGATCCCAATTTATATGTTGACTTGATAGGAGTCCCTGTGGGGGTGCCTAATAAATTTAAGGCCCCAAACCAAATAGCTGCTGGGTTTGAGTCAGCACTCTTCTGGTGGTCAACTATTAATAAAAATGTGGATTGGATTAACTACATCTATTGTAATCAACAGAGATTCATCAGCTATACTCTGGATGCCCTCAAGGGGTTGGCTAGCCAGTTAGATGCCACCACTCAAATGGTCTGGGAAAACAGGCTTCAACTAGACATAATACTAGCAGAAAAAGGGGTTGTATATGTCATGCTGGGTGGGAAATGTTGTACTTTCATTCCCAAAAATACTGCCTCAGATGGGACCATCATGAAACTTTACAAGGACTGACAACTCTAGCCAACAGACTGGCAGAAAATGCTGGAATTTAAGATCCATTTACTGGTTGGCTCAAAGGATGATTTGGAAAACAGAAAGGCATGGTAGCTTCAATCCTTACATCTCTCATAATTGTGGCAGGAGTCTTAACAGCAGTGGGGTGTTGCATTATCCCTGTGTGAGCGGACTAGCACAGAAATTAATTAAAATAGCTGTTAATAAACAAATGCCCATGTCTTACCAGAAAAATAGCCTGCTACTATTAGAAACCAAATTAAACTCACTCTCTTATGGGGAGAAAATAAACAACTTCTAGAGTGATTCGAGGACCAAAAGGGTTTAGATGAAAATGAGACCAAAGAAGTAGATAGAAAAGAGGAAGGAATTTGTGAGAAAACATTTTAAATGGTCCATTTTCAAGGCATGATAAATCTAAGTACTGGCAGCCAGCCTGTAGATGTGGCAAACCACATGACTCATGCACCTAGAAGTTAACAATAAGTGAACAGAATGTAGAGGAGGGGTCAGCCCATAAAAGGGAAGAAAGTTTCATTATTAAGAAATCGAAATTTAAGTGGGGAAGGGGACCAGGGTATAACCTTATAAGGGGGATAATGAAACTTAGGCAACGTCTGGGAAAATTGTAACTCCATAGTACTCAACCAATGAGGAACTGGGGGAGAGACTTGTGTGCTAGGAGATAAATTACCTGCTGTTAACTGCCCCAGGTGTGCCTGCCTACCATACACCCGATCTTGCAAGACAGCCATTAAAAGTCTCGCTTCTCCTGTTCTTGTCTCTGAGTCCATTCTTTGTGTTTGGACTAGTGAATGTGTTTCTCACACCATCTATGGTTCACTCTCCAAGCAGAAACTGGGAGTGATCACTATAAATCTGAATGAATTCCTGTTATTCTTCTCCTTAGACCCCTCTCCTGCCTGGCCAGCAATCACTTTGCATGACTCTTAGAATACAGTGTAAACTATTTAATGTATGATTGAATACTAAAATAATTTGATCCCCAAATATCTCAACCTCTAATCTCTCTCAACTCTTATCCTCTTGTCCTCACGTAATGTGTTGTAGCTATCCTTATCTTCTTTTTCCTATTTCTAAAATACATAAAGGTTCTAAACTTAGAAATGGTTTACTTGTTCCTCTAGCTGGAATTCTCTAATTATACCACTTGAAGAATGGTTGGTTCCTTCTAGCATTTCAGGTCTCAGCTTTTCTAACTGACCAATCTAGTAGTCTTCATCCTCTCCTGACCACAGATTCAAATTTATTTTGTTCAGATCACTTATCTGTAGTCTGTACTATTTATTTGTTTATTTCAAATGTTTACCCCTCAACCCCCGAATGCATAAAAATGTAAGTAAAATGAGATAAAGATTTGGCTATTTTTATTTACCAATGTATTCTCAGTACCTAAAATATGTTTTGGTAAATGGTAAATAAATTAATATATGGAAATTATCTTTGAAACAATTGTTCCAAGTATAACATTTTCATTGTTTAGCCACTTCTCTGTAACCCACTGTGAGCAAGGACATAAATGAAGGATAAAGACTTTAGAGCAAAAGGTAAATTAAAACCTGACCACATGAGATCACATTTGTTTAGATTTAACACAAGGAAAAGGGAAATGAAAATAATGACATTTTAGTTTATTTGGGAAGTCTTGAAATAGAAATGCAATTTCACTTCAAATGGTTTTTGTCCTATAACTTTGGGTTGTGTGTGTGTGTGTGTGTGTGTGTGTGTATATATATATATATATATATTTTTTTTTTTTTTTTTTTTTTGAGACAGAATCTCGCTCTGTCGCCCAGGCTGGAGTGCGGTGGTGTGATCTCGGCTCACTGCAACCTCTGCCTCCCAGGTTCACGCCATTCTCCTGCCTCAGCCTCTCAAGTAGCTGGGACTCCAGGCACCTGCCACCACGCCTAAGTAATTTTTTGTATTTTTAGTAGAGACGGGGTTTCACAGTGTTAGCCAGGATGGTCTCGATCTCCTGACCTCATGATCCGTCCACCTCTGCCTCCCAAAGTGCTGGGATTACAGGCATGAGCCACTGCGCCCGGCCTGGTGTATATTTGTTTAATTAGTTGTATTAATGGGAGACTACATTTTGGTTGATGACTCTAGATATTTGTAACTGAGAGGGATAAATTAAGTTTGGGCAGTAATTCAAGCTGCTGAAGAAAAGAAACTTGGCGGGGAGCCTAATATTTAACGAAGGAAGCCCATTTATTCACGCAAATTAGGGAATCATGGAATTATAGGTTATTCTATATGTTTAAACAAATTAGAAATATAATTATTGATATATACTGATTGGGAGATATTTTCTACTCATTGAAAATTGAATATGATTTTGGAGAAAATTTTGTTGCTCATAATGTTAGTTTGAAATTTTTAGGCAGGTCTTGAAAGGTTATGAATACTTAGAAAAAATCTATTTATTCCTGATTTGTTAGCTATTTTAATGGAGATATGGTAGTCTCCATTATAGTATCCATAGCCTCTGAGGAAAGAGAGCTGTTTATATTTAGCTGTAATTATTTTGCTGCCTCATCCACAGCAGCTGTTGACCTAAGGAACATCACATACCACCATTTGTTCTCTGATATTGCACCTGGAATATACCACAGGAAAAACTAATAAAACGAATACAAAGCAATTGACAGATTTGAAGGGAATGATAAAGATATAATAACCATTTAACATGAGAATTAAAGTCATCATATAAGACACACCAGTAGCTGTAAAAGAATAACGAAAACATAGTGTATACTACCAATGAAAGATTAGTCTAAACACTGTGGTGGATCATGTGTCTGCTTTGTTATTTTTCACATATGGAAAAATTTCCCTGAAAACAACCTTGCTTTTCTTAATTCTTATACAAGCACTTGGCATAATTAGTTCTAGCTTGATTGTGTGATTGGTTCTCATCATTTTATTTTGAAATTCTGCTTTTCTGTTCATTTTTTTTCCTTGACTTTTTTTTTATGAGGTTTACAGAGGTTTACTTTTATGTGTATTAATTTTCTGCTCCTTCAATTGAGTGAAGTGTAGATCTTTTAGGCATGGTATATAGTACTATAGTATTCTGCTAGTGTGAACAACCTTCCTGGTTTGCTTCAGACTAAGCTGGACTTTAAGTGCTAAATTTTGGGACAATTTGTCACCTTAGCACTGAAAAAACAAAAAGAATATAGAAAGATCTTTGAGAACCTGAGATCAAGAAGAAGAAATTAAGATGCCCTTAAATGTTTGTGCCCATGTAACTGTAGGTTCATGTGTCGGCCTGCTTCCAATGTAAGAATGCCGTCTAAATTTTGGGACATGTCTAAGTGAAAATGGACAGGTTTGAAATGTTGCCAACCTGAAAGCAAAGAGCAGTGTCAGGATGGGAAGATGTTCTGCTAGAAGTGGAAACTCCCAGAACTGGAGGAATAACCTCTATGCTCTATTCAATATAAATTTGTTTCAAACTTTAAATTTGCAATTTTGAAATTGTTTCAGAGGCTTATTAAATTCAGCCACAACCATCTTTGTAGTCAATGCTCCTCTATTTGCCCCCTTTCCTGTGGATTTTATTGCATTTATAATTTATTACAGAGTAAATCTCACATATTATCAGCTCTATGGGATAGATGAGAATGAGAGAGTTACTAATATATCTTTGTATGATGCAGCTTTAACTTTCGTCTTAATCCTTTAACAGCTTTATTGAGATATAACTCACATATCATACAAGTCATCCATTTAAAATGTACAATTCATTAGTTTTTAACATGTTCACAGAGTTGTGCCAATTTTACCACCACCACAGCCAATTTTAGTACATTTTCATCGTCCAATACAGAAACTCCACAATCATTAGTAGTCATTCTCCATTTCTCACCTCCCCTCCTCTCCTTTCCTCTTACTCCTGGCCCCAGGTAACCACTTGCTTAGTTTTTGTTTCTATATGTTTGCCTATTGTTGGCATTTTAAAAACTCCTCCTGTGATTGTATGTCCTTTGACCAACTTCTCCCCATCTTCTCTCTCCACTAACCACCCAAACTCCTGGTAACCACCATTCTATTCTTTTCTTTTATGAGATCAGCTTTTTAAGATTCCACATGAGTGAAATTACATGGCATTTGTCTTTGTGTGCCTGTTTTTTTGTTTTTTTTTTTTCTTTACATGGAGTCTCACTCTGTCACCCAGGCTGGACTGCAGTGGTGCCATCTCAGCTCACTACAATCTCTGCCTCTCGGGTTCAAGCAATTCTTCAGCCTCAGCCTCCGCAGTAGCTAGGATTACAGGTGTGTGCCACCACACCCAGCTAATTTTTGTATTTTTAGTAGAGACAGGGTTTCACCATGTTGGCCAGGCTTGTTTCAAACTCCTGACCTCAAACAATCTGCCCGCCTCAGCATCCCAAAGTGCTGGGATTACAGGTGTGAGCACCACACCCAGCCTTGTTTTTTGAAGTAATTTCCTCTCTAGATTTTCTCACAACACATTTTCCCATTTTCCTTTGAACTGTCAAATGTATCCTTCTAAAACTCCTTCTCAGGCCTCTGACATGCCTCTTAAATATTAGGATTTCCCAATACTCTATCCTTCTCCTTCTGTTCCCTTTTTTTTCACCTTCCTTCCTGTCCCCTCCTTTCCTTCACTTCTATTATGCTACCCTTCATTATCCTTCTCTACTCTTCTTTGCTCTCTAAGAGTTGGTCTCATCTATACCCATTGTTTCAATTGTGACTCTCAAGTTTATATCAGCTACTCAGATCTCTCTTCTGAGATTAAGACTTATTATATACATTTGCTACTGCTCTGCACGAACAAGCCTCTTGTGCTTCTCAATATCAACACTTCAAAAACCAAACTCATCATTATTCAACTACCCTTCTCCTACCAGTTCTTCTAACTTATTTGCCAATTTCGATCATGGTACAGTCTTTTCTCAAAGCTTAGAAAATTGGGCTTATCCTTCCTCTCATATCTATCCAGTCAATAATTCTAATCAATTCTAAATTTTCTAAGCTATATGTGTCTCTCCATCTCCCTTGGTGCAGAGCATCATGTTTGCTCACCTTGATTACTGCAACAAGCAATAATTTTTCCTCCTGTGGATGAATAGCCTTATCCATTCTTCAAGTAAATTCTATACACTTCAGCCAACTGGCTTCCTAAACTATGAATCTTATCATGTCATTCTCAAGCTAGAAATTCTTCAAGGCCAATGTTCAAATTTCTTGCTATGAATTAGAAAGAATTTTATGATCTGTCACCTACTTACCTCTCCAGTCTCATCCCTGAAAATTTATCACCAGTCACCCTCACCCTCCCTAACCCTTATCTGATCAGCCAAAGTAAGCTACTTGCAGTTCGTTGAACAGACATTTGGTTGTACCATCCCTGTTCCAGGAGTACCCTCCCTGCCTGGTTAACACTTCATCCTTCAAGATTCAGCTCAGACATCACATTCTCAAGGAAGTGTGTTAGTTGCTGCTACTATGTAATCAAGTAACTATGTAAACCTCCTACATAAGCATTTACTCAGTTTATTATAATTTTTGTTTATTCATTTATCTCTTTCAATAAACTGCAAACTTCCTTGCCTACTAGGGGCCATGTGTTATTTATCTTCTTGCTTTCAGCTTCTAGCACTGGAGATGGTACATAGTATGTACTTGGCAAATGTTAAGTCAGTATCTGGAATGAGAGCTATAAGAGCAAAGACTCAACATGGCTTTCTAAATCTGGTTATTATAAATTTGAAGCATATCTATGCAAACGTAACAAGGGGATAATTCTTTATCTTGCTTCTCTTTCCATGCTTGTAAGAATTGAGACAATATTCTACATTGTCTGTATGGTTGGATTTCTTTTTTTTCTTGCTCTCTTTCTTGATTTTTTTCAAAAACATGCTTTCTATCATATTTCAGTCTCATACAGCTATTAGTTTGTGATTGTTAGAGACTTCTCAGATAAGAGTGATGGTAGAATAAAAATAAAATCCTGGTTTCTTAAGTCAAACTGTGACATGGGTTTGAATCCAAGTTCTGTAACTTGTTAGTCTTCAATCTTGCATGCATAATTTGTTTTCTTTTATTTAAAGTGATAAAATAGTCATAATACAACTTTTCCTATAGTGTTACTATAAATATCGATAAATTATTATACTATTATAGCATTGACAGCAGTTCAGTGTCCCAGGAACACCAGCAGCTGTAATTCTATCACAAAATGGAATTCTGTTTTTAAATAGAATATGTGAGGGGGAATAACAAATGTGAAACTCCTAGAGTGCAGGTGAAATCATATTTTTACATTTGCGTGTTTATTAGAGCACCAAGCTGTAGGTATATCATAATAAATAATCTGGAGTCTTCATTTTGATTTTTTCATATCTATATATTTTTGAATTCAGCACATTTATTGAAACTCATGTCAAATGTTTTACTAAGCATTATGGGAAGATGCAAAATAATTAAGACATTGCCCTATCATAAAAGAGCTTAAAAATCATTCCATAAGCTAGGAAAACTAAAAATAAAATCACTTGAAAATAAAAAGTCATGTTTACTGAGAATATTATTAAAACCAATTAGTAAATACTAGTAACTTTGAATATATAGCCAGAGTATCACCTTATATGAAACAGTAACCCATATTTCTGATAACTAAACATCAACTTAAACATGGAAGTATGTATTACATTTACTTTCTTTATGACCTCATCTAATATCTTGCTTTTCAATGACATTTTGTTGATTACTTCCAAATTTGTATTTCCAGTCTAGACTTCTCCCCTGAACCCCCAACTCACATATCCAACTCTCTACTTAACATCTCTGCTTGGATGTCTAATACATGACTAAAACTTAAAGTGCCCAACATTGAACACTGAATTTTCTAGCTTCAACATGGTCTTTTCCATATTAGGAAATAGAAACACTTCCATTTAACTGTTTTTCAGGCCAAAATTCTTAGTGTGATCCTTTTATTTTTCTTTCTGTTACTTATTCCTAACACTGAATCCACTGGCAAATCTTATTGGCCCTGCCCTTAGACTCTATCCAGAATTCAATCACATTTCACCACCTTGACTCTTAGCCTAAACCAGGGCATTATAGCTATAATATGGGTTACTGAAAATGGCCTCTTCCCTAGTCTCTCAGTTCCTCTATAATCTATTTTCCATACCATAGTAGCCAGAGATACTTTTGAATCATAAGTCAGATGCTATGCACCCCTTCCTCAAAGCCCTTGATGACTGTCTATCTTACTCAGAGTAAAAGTCAAGTCACATCTCCTGTAATGGCTAACAAGGTTCTATGTGATCTGAACCCACTACTTTTCTAACTCCATGCCCCCTTATGTATTGTGTTCTAGCTATACTTGACTCCCTTAAAGCTTCTTGAATTCACTAAGGACTCAGGGCCATTGTGCTTGCTCTTCTTTCTGCTTGCAACATTCTCCCCCAATATTTGCATGGCTTACTTCTTCATGTAGTTCAGGCCTTTGTTCAACTTTCACCATATCAGAGAGGCTCACCTTGTCTACCTTATATAAAGAGACACCCACCCTGGCAAGTCTCTCTCCTCCTTGCTTCATAGCACTTGTCCTTACCTATCCTGTATATTGATAGAAAATGTTTTTCTGCCTCTTCTTACTAGAACATAAGCCACAAAGGGCAGTGAGTATTCTCTCATGTTCATTGCTTTACCCACAGTGCCAAACCAGAACAATGCCTGATAAGCATGTAATAAATACAGATTGAATAAATTATTAAATCTTATTTAATTGCTATCAGTGGGAAACAAAAGCAAACAGCAAGTATGACTATTTCAGTACATTTTAATAGTATAACTCTGATACCAGTAAAACCATTTACTTATAATCAGTTAATCATGTTGCTGCTGATTTCTGTATTTTTAATATCCAGTTGCTGAACTTATCCAGATCTATGGGTTTTATTTGTGACATCTCATGTTCTTGTCAATTAAAATGACATTTTTGGAAAATAAATTTTCCTATTTGAGTTTGCAAATATTCATATTGCCTTTGTACTACTCTTTTGAGTTTCTAAATAATAGCCCCTCAGCTTCAAAGTTACTCTTAAAGTAGTATTTACCTTCTAGTCATCTGTAAAGCATTAATCTGTCATCGTGCTTTTTAAAAGCAAAGTATTATTTTTCTTTACTTTGCAGAAGGCAGGATATGTTTAACCAGTTCATCAAATTTCCATATGCTTTTCTGAAAGTCTTCCTACATATTGGAATAGGCTACTGGGTCTTCTTATAAGGTTACCTTTTAAAAATTATTAGTTTCAAATCGTGCCTTATTGGACTGCGTGTGTGTCTGTGTTTTGGGTGTGTGTCAGAAAATGATGGAGAGTCAAAGTAGGAATGTAGGACGGATTGTTATAAGTTTTATTAATTTAATGTTTTAGATCTTGGATGGTGAGATCGAGCTCATGCATTCCTCCCCTACCCTATCTATAGGAGGTACCTATCTTTCACACCTGAGGTTTGATGTTTACACTTATCTATAGAACTATGACATTGAGTTATGAACATTTGTTTAGATTGATAGCATTCTAGAATGCTCTAAAAGAAAGGCATCGGAGTTGGTCAATCCGGGGTTTTATTGTGTACTCCACATGTCTCTAGCTCTGTGATAACTGGCAAACTATTTAACATCTTTTGAGCTACTATGTAAACACCTATAAAATGGGAGTAATAATAGATATTTCATAGAGTTACTGTGAAGCTCAAATAAAAATATGTTTTCTAAGTATCTACTTACCAAGGAAGCTGATGAATTCTTATTGGGTGACAAATGAAATGAATGTTAACCATCATAAATCATGCTGCTATAAAGACACATGCACACGTATGTTTATTGCGGCACTATTCACAATAGCAAAGACTTGGAACCAACCCAAATGTCCAACAATGATAGACTGGATTAAGAAAATGTGACACATATATACCATGGAATACTATGCAGCCATAAAAAATGATGAGTTCATGTCCTTTGTAGGGACATGGATGAAATTGGAAATCATCATTCTCAGTAAACTATCGCAAGAACAAAAAACCAAACACCACATATTCTCACTCATAGGTGGGAATTGAACAATGAGATCACATGGACACAGGAAGGGGAACATCACACTCTGGGGACTGTTGTGGGGTGGGGGGAGTGGGGAGGGATAGCTTTAGGAGATATACCTAATGCTAAATGATGAGTTAATGGGTGCAGCACACCAGCATGGTACATGTATACATATGTAACTAACCAGCACATTATGCACATGTACCCTAAAACTTAAAGTATAATAATAATAAAAAAAACCATCACTGGCTACCAACATGGCACCATGAGGCAGCACCCACATCTTAAGGAGAGGCCCTTACAGCCACGCTTGAGATCACAGTCCTACCAGAAGTTTCAGATGTTCTGAAATGCATAATATTTTTGACAACATGAGTCATCTAGGAGAGTGCTGGCATAGGAGGGCTTCAGGAGGCATGTTTGAGGATTCTTTACTAATAATGTTGCTGCTTTTTCCTCCAATTTTGTGGTAATATAAATAAATCCTCCAAATTTCCCTTTAAATAGTTCTTTGCAGTCCAAGGCTAGCCTCAATCATAAACAGACTTTTTCTTGTGAGTTACCAGGATTCCTTTCTAACATTGACCTATGACAACATTCTTACTTGATTCACACTCCCTAAGTATTACCTTTTTAAAACCACTATTATGGAGATGGTCCACATTTCATATTATTTGAATGTATGAACTAATTTCCAAGCTAAGGTAATATCCAAGTAAATATTTTGTAATAATTTGAGAATGCTACAGTGCTAAGCATATCAGTGGATGCCAATAAATTCCTGTATGAATAGACTGCATGTCTATTTATTTGCAAATGTAGTTATGTATTAAAATACATATTGGTGCACTATCTGTATTATGCCAGGTATTACTCAAGCCCTCTCCCCTAGTCCATCATTAAATCACCAGCAAAATTATCTTTCCTAAATCTAAATCTTATTATTTATCTCCAGCCTAAACCCTCCATCAGTTCAGTATTACTATCAGGAAAATTTTCAAATGTACTATTATGACATAAAAGATGTATTTCCCTATTCTTTGCAACATAAACTTTATTGTCTTATGTATTATATTATCTATGTAGATTTAATATGTATCTATTAACACATATAAAATCTTAAAATCTTTACCAGTACCAGCAAGTAATATGTCCCCTTTTCTTTATTTCTATTACTGCAAATGTTGTTACTTTTGCCTAGAAATTTTCCTCTCTCTCTCTTTCTCTCTTTCTTTTCTTTCGACAGAGTTTTGCTCTTCTTGCCCAGGCTGGAGTGCAATGGCACAATGTTGGCTCACCACAACCTCTGCCTCCCGGGTTCAAGCAATTCTCCTGCCTCAGCCTCCTGAGTAGCTGGTATTACAGGCATGCACCACCACATGCAGCTAATTTTTTTTTATTTTTATTTTTTTAAGTAGAGACGGGGTTTCTCCATGTTGGTCAGGCTGGTCTCGAACTCCCGACCTCAGGTAATCTGCCTGCCTCAGCCTCCCAAAGTGCTGGGATTACAGGTGTGAGCTACTGCACCTGGCCTTTAATCTTTCTTAAAATCGGAGCTCACGATGTACCTCCTCAATCCTGTCTTCAGAAATAATCTTCTGTCCTCTGATGGCACCTAGTCATTCTCCCGTTAGCGTTCTTTTTATGCTGTATTATATTTTACGTTAAAGTGATGAAAGTAAAATATAGGAATGGAAGAAGGAAAAGGAGAGAAGGGTAGAGTGATAGGCTGCAATAGGGAAGAAAGAAAGGGAGGCGAAAGAAAGATAAAACGATGAAGAGAAGAAGATCCTCATATGAATCTTGGTGTCCAAAAAGATGATAGTCCTGTACTATTAATCTCAAAGTAGAGTACATGTAGTTCCATGACTACACTGATGAGCAAGGAGAATGGGAATCTACAGGATTGATTTGTTACTAATTCCTGGAATGTCAATTTTCCTTGAAGACTAAAGATATTTTATGGGTAATCATACAACTACATATCATTCAGGAGACTGTCGGACATGAAGGAATCATTATGATATTCAAATTAGTTTTATGCTTACCCAGGTTTTTGAAGTTAAGCTCACCAATCATTTTTCAAATCTTAGCCTATATGTTTACTCTCTTTTGATAAGGATAATTGTCTTTAAATTATTGCAGACAATGGTTTTATGTTAGTTTTCAACATAAAACATATTCATATTTTTTTCTACTCATGGTATCAAAGTATAAATAAACAACACATCAGTACAGAAAAATATATAGCTTGTAACTAATCCTTTAAAACCAGAATATCCAAATTCAATACAGATTCTTATTTTTACTTTAAAAAATCAAAGTTACACATTGGGGCTTGAACAACTATGTTTCTTCTTCTTATACAGATGTGACATATGTGATTTCTGATAAATAATATTCTACCAAACATTGTACTAAACCAAAGCAGACAGATGACCAGTAAAGCTGTTTACTATCTCCTACTCATGTTGAGCTAGGCTACTGAAACACCATCTTGATAGGAAAGATTTTGACAGGAAGAAGAAATCACGGAGTCCCTACCTACCCCAACAGAAAAATCTAACAAACTGGTTTATATGGAAAACATTTTCCACAATCATGCATAAACACACTTAACATGCTATAATAACAGAATATCTGTTGGTCTGCTTCCAGCACACAGTATACATTCATTGGTGCTCAATAAGATATAATTGAACACCAATATAGAAAGCATTTTTTTCTTCATAGCATTAACAATTAAAAAGCACATGGCATAGGATACTTTGATCTTTAAGTGGGTAATCATGGAAATTTCAAGATTATATTTACTAGGTTAGCCTGCATATTCATCTATATTTTTTTCAAAAATAATGGTTCGAAAAGACTTCCAGAAACAGTCCTGATACAGTTTCACTGTTTCTGTTGATGCCTACAGCCAAGACAAGCTGTGAACATGGGAGATTCGGAAATCTCAAGGCAGGCAGCTGGCTTGAGGAACACCCTAGATAAGTACTCCCAAATACTCAAAAGCCCCATTGAGGCTGAAGGACCGAAACTCTGACTCATATAAAAAAGAACTGTGAGTGCACAAAGAGATTCATGCAGAGCCTGCCGGGACAAGAAGAGTTGGTGATGGTAGATGTGTTGACATACCAACACATATACTGGGGGAAGGGCCCCGCTAGGTGGAATGCTTGACATGGGCTTGCTTCAGAGGAATCTGACTCAGAGCACCTGAAAGAGGTGTCTAGTTGGGGAGGGGAGGAATACTAGGGTTACTGAGCACTTGGGGAAGAGTACTAAGGTTATAAAATACAGAAAAGTGTTTCAGGAGAAACAGGTCTAGGAGTGTCAGATCATTTTGGTTTTGACCCATCAATACTTAACATGAATGAAGAGTTGCAGAACAGAGTCAGTCTATTTAAGATGTATTCTTCTGTGATAATTAGCTGAGCCTATTGGTCTACTGGGCCAGTGACGTCCAGAATGCTCCCATTCATTGCCTGGAGGCAGGAACTTAGTGCAGCAGATTGTTCTGGGAAGCTGGCATAGAAGATGATTTGCACGGCAAAGTCACCACTAAACCACTGCTTAAGTCCAGTCCCTGGCCTGTTTTTTCTGCTTTGTAGTCCAGAAATATTTCTTTAAAAGCCAGAAAAATCTGTAAATGTGAGCAGTGTGTTGAATATGTCACCAGCCACTTCATCCTTATGGTGCTGTAATGTTGCTGTGAAAACTTCCATGTTAAATCCAGGAATCCTCTCCAGCAGCTGTTCTATATACTTTCCTACCAAAGAAATATATTCATTAAAAATAGGCATGAAGTTGAGTTTATTTTCTTCTGCATCTGCAAACTCTCAGTAGTACTTGTCCATGAAATTTCTCTAATAACTAGAACTTGTCATCTTTGATAATATCCTCTAAATATCCTATCACAGCATCAAATTCTGCATTAGAGGTTAAGTACAGTGCAAAGCTCTCTTCATCTAAGGAGGCCACTGTTGCTGCCCTACCCACCAGGTGGGCCAGGGGCTGTTGGGCACCCATCCTGCCCTGGCTCAGGCCTGGGCCCAGGCTCTGCTCTGTTCTCCAAAGCCTCAACCTGGCTGGCTGGCCACTGAGGCCACTGTCCACTCACAACCCAGCTAGGTCAGCACCTGCGGGAGAGGCCCAACCTTGGGCTCCCCAGCTGCCACCATGCATAGGTTGGCATGCACAGCAGCCACTGCCACTGTGGGTCCAAACATCCCATATTCATACATTTTTAAAGGAATAAAATACCATAAAAAGAGGAATGAAAGGATATATCAGAGGAGAAAAAGAGCTGCTCTCAGATAATTAATTGGAGAATTGCTGATGAATTGTATTTGAATTCAATCTTGCAGGATGAGTAGAAGTAGATACACAAAGATGAGAAGTGTTTGTCACCTTGGGTCTTCTGAGAAGCAGACACCAACATGGGACTATGTGTACTAGACATTTATTAGGGGAGACACTTATGAAGAATAAAGGGTGAAGGTGTAAGAGTAGATAAAGAAAGCCTCAGAACATGATGCATGTCTGTTCTTTTTAAAAGGAGAGAGGGAAGAATTAGATAGGAAGAGCTCTAGGCTGTAGCATTGTTCTCAGAAAGTCTCCAGCAGGATGATTGGGGTTCCATGAATCAAAGTTGCCTATTTGAGACATATTGCACAGGGCAGAAATGGGCTAGCACTCATAATTCTACTATGCTGAGTCACTGGTTAACAGTAGCCCCAGGAAAATGTGGTCTCAGCATTCACAGGACTGGCTGCTGCAGGCTTTCAGTTAACTCTGCTCCCTATAGCAGGTTTTCTTATCTTTCATTTCTTTTTTTTTTTTAATTATACTTTAAGTTTTAGGGTACATGTGCACATTGTGCAGGTTAGTTACATATGTATACATGTGCCATGCTGGTGCGCTGCAGGTTTTCTTAAAGAGGTCTGAAGGGAACATGTCCATGGCTGCCCTATGGAGTAAAGATGATCAGGCACACAGAGAGAAACTGCAAGATGTCAATGACAAATGCAACCTCAGATTGTGTGGAATATGATGTACAGGAAAGATAGTGGTGGAAGGAAATTACAAAGACAGTCTGAGACCAAAACTTTGAACAGTTTTGACGAATCAAATGGGGAGTTTAGACTGAACAATCCTTCATAATAATGATTCATTACAAGTTTATTTTTTTAACAGAAGGGTGGTGCTGTCATATTGTCTAGTTTTTTTTCTGAGATAGAGTCTCGCTCTGTTGCCCAGCCTGGAGTGCAGGTCTCGGGTCACTGCAAGCTCCGCCTCCCAGGTTCACGCTATTCTCCTGCCTCAGCCTCCAGAGTAGCTGGGACTACAGGCGCCCACCACCACGCCTGGCTAATTTTGTTTTTTGTATTTTTAGTAGAGACGGGGTTTCACCGTGTTAGCCAGGATGGTCTCCATCTCCTGATCTCGTGATCCGCCCGCCTTGGCCTCCCAAAGTGCTGAGATTACAGGCGTGAGCTATCACGCCCGGCCTAGTAGATGAATATTGAAGAAATTTAAAACATTGATTTTAGGTAAGAGGGATGCTGCAGTTCTAGGTTTATATTTAGAGCTCAGGGCCTAGAGAGGAAATTTAAATTACCCATTACAAAGTGAGAGTTAAAGTTGTGAACCCGAAGGGCATTGCTTAGAGTGAGCTCAGAGAGGAGAACATGACCAAGAAAATATCCTTGGCAGATATGAGTTTAAAATTGAGCAGTCACATTATGTGTTGAGAATCTTGTTTCCTATCCTACTTTAAAAAGAGTATATTAATTATTTTTAAATGACAAAACATTTTTCCTCTCTAATATATGAGGTTAAATTTTCATTTAGAATTTTTCCTAAAGTGAGACATAAGGAAAATATTTTTGCGTAGTTTAAAATAATTAATGACAATTGTGAAAATACATTTATTTATATTTTATTCTATTTCATTCCTCCTCTTGAACATAAATGAATCCAAATGAACAAGTCATTCAGTGCAACTTTATAACTGAATTGAAAGCATAATGGTGAATATGATACTTTTAATAAAGTAAATCACTATCAATTAATGCCACTCAAGTGCACATCAGGTATATAGTCTATATTTTAAATGTTGAGAAAATAGAAATGACTTACTCTTTGGTGCCGATGTCCCTGAGCACTCACCCATGCCACACACATTCACACACAGCACATGGAGCTTCCCCCACTTCATCTTTGTTCCTTTATGCTTGTTCTTCCTCTTCCTTTTACTTTTCTTCATGCTTCCCTTTGCTCATTTCTCCTATTCTCATCCTGATCTTTCACAGTCTCTGAGTAATTTAGACCCATAGAACTATGTTTTTCTTCATCAAGAAAGCCTTAATTGAGACAAAATTTTTTGGGAAAAATTCATTCAGTTTAGAAGCGTTATTCTTACCTAATAAATATAATTTTTTTTTATTTTTGCAAATCTTGGCTGAAATTATAAAACATGGCAGGTAAAGCAAACATCGCAAAGACTTGAGACTTACAGTGAGGTCAGTAAGCTTGAGGAAAGCTGATGGCGAGGAGTGATTGGCCAAGCTCCAGATCAAACAGTTGGAGACTAAGGTAAATAATCTTCATCTGGTTTTGGAATGCAGTTTCCACCAGCTGAAAGGAGTATTGAGGCACCATGTGAAGCTGTAGCAGGCTTGTTTGTTGCTATAGGGCTGAGCCACTTAGAAAAATCTATCTTACTTCCTAGAAAATCCAATCTAGCCCCTTCACCTGCAGAGAGGAAGAGTTTGAGGAGTAGCTGAGGAGACTTTCTTGTTTGAAGAACAGGAACATAATGCATAATTCCCTGGTTCACTTGAGACGAGCAGTAAAAACCCATTCAATATACAGAGACTGTTGGCCACAGCAAGAGAATGTGATTGCATTAATATTGGAACCATTTCTATGCTTTGAGATGATTGCTGAAATTGTTTCAAAAGTCCTTATGCTTAAACCAAAATGCTCTTTTGGCTTTCTCCTCTTAGTTCAGCTCAACTGTACAGTTAAAAATGTCAAACTCCAAGCGTTGGGCATAGAATAAATAGGACATTGTAGATCCAAGAACAGCCTCAGGTTCTTGTTGCCATACATTCATTGAGCTGCCACATATTCCATATTATATGACCTTTCCATTACAGGTGAGTCACAAGTTTACTTCTGAGGGCAGGGCTGAAGGCAATCATATTCCCTAATTTTTCCTACCTTTAGGAATTTCACTATTCTGAATGATAAGAAACTATGTATTTTTCTCCACTTGAGCATTTCTTTTGAAGATCAAGAGCGATAAATCAAGATGACTCAAAATGTTTTAAGTATTTTTTTGGTATGATTTTCTTTTGCACTTTCTTTTTTTTATTATTATACTTTAAGTTCGAGGGTACATGTGCACAACGTGCAGGTTTGTTACATATGTATACATGTGCCATGTTGGTGTGCTGCACCCATTAACTCATCATTTATAGTAGGTGTATCTCCTAAGGCTATCCCTCCCCCCTCCCCCCACCCCACGACAGGCCCTGGTGTGTGATGTTCCCCTTCCTGTGTCCAAGTGTTCTCATTGTTCAGTTCCCACCTATGAGTGAGAACATGTGGTGTTTGGTTTTTTGTCCTTGTGATAGTTTGCTGAGAATGATGGTTTCCAGCTTCATCCATGTCCCTACAAAGGACATTAACTCATCCTTTTTTATGGTTGCATAATATTCCATGGTATATATGTGCCACATTTTCTTAATCCAATCTATCACTGATGGACATTTGGGTTGGCTTCAAGTCTTTGCTATTGAGAATAGTGCCGCATTGAACATACGCGTGCATGTGTCTTTATAGCAGCATGACTTACAATCCTTTGGGTATATACCCAGTAATGGGATGGCTGGGTCAAATGGTATTTCTAGTTCTAGATCCTTGAGGAGTCACCACACTCTTTTCCACAATGGTTGAACTAGTTTACAGTTCCTTCAACAGTGTAAAAGTGATCCTATTTCTCCACATCCTCTCCAGCACCTGTTGTTTCCTGACTTTTTAATGATTGCCATTCCAACTGGTGTGAGATGGTATCTCATTGTGGTTTTGATTTGCATTTCTCTGATGGCCAGTGATGATGAGCATTTTTTCATGTCTGTTGGCTGCATAAATGTCTTATTTTGAGAAGTGTCTGTTCATATCCTTCACCCACTTTTTGATGGGGTTGTTTGATTTTTTCTTGTAAATTTGTTTAAGTTCTTTATAGATTCTGGATATTAGACCTTTGTCAGATGGGTAGATTGTAAAATTTTTCTCCCATTCTGTAGGTTGCCTGTTCACTCCGATGTTAGTCTCCTTTGCTTTGCAGAAGTTCTTTAGTTTAATTAGATCCCATTTGTCAATTTTGGCTTTTGTTGCCATTGCTTTTGGTGTTTTTGTCATGAAGTTCTTGCTCATGCCTAGGGCCTGAATGGTACTGCCTGGGTTTTCTTCTAGGGTTTTTATTGTTTTAGATCTAACGTGTAAGTCTTTAATCCATCTTGAATTAATTTTTGTATAAGTTGTAAGGAAGGGATCCAGTTTCAGCTTTCTACATATGGCTGGCCAGTTTTCCCAGCACCATTTATTAAATAGGGAATTCTTTCCCCATTTCTTGTTTTTGTCAGGTTTGTCAAAGATCAGATGGTTGTAGATGTGTGGTATTATTTCCAAGGACTCTACTCTGTTCCATTGGTCTATCTCTCTGTTTTGGTACCAGTACCAAGCTGTTTTGGTTACTGTAGCCTTGTAGTATAGTGTGAAGTCAGGTAGTGTGATGCCTCCAGCTTTGTTCTTTTGGTTTAGGATTGTCTTGGCAATGCGGGCTCTTTTTTAGTTCCATATGAACTTTAAAGTAGTTTTCTTCCAATTCTGTGAAGAAAGTCATTGGTAGCTTGATGGGGATGGCATTGAATCTATACATTACCTTGGGCAGTATGGCCATTTTCACGATACTGATTCTTCCTATCCATGAGCATGGAATGTTCTTCCATTTGTTTGTGTCCTCCTTTATTTCATTGAGCAGTGGTTTGTAGTTCTCCTTGAAAAGGTCCTTCACGTCCCTTGTAAGTTGGATTCCTAGGTATTTTATTCTCTTTGTAGCAAGTGTGAATGGGATTTCACTCATGATTTGGCTCTCTGTTCGTCTGTTATTGGTGTATAGGAATGCTTGTGATTTTTGCATGTCGATTTTCTCTGCTGAGGCTTTGCTGAAGTTGCTTATCAGCTTAAGGAGATTTTGAGCTGAGATGATGGGGTTTTCTAAGTATACGATCATGTCATCTGCAAACAGGGACATTCCTGTTCTCCTAATTGAATACCATTTATTTCTTTCTCCTGCGTGATTGCCCTGGCCAGCACTTCCAACACTATGTTGAATAGGAGTGGTGAGAGAGGGCATCCCTGTCTTGTGCCAGTTTTCAAAGGGAATGCTTCCAGTTTTTGCCCATTCAGTATGATATTGGCTGTGGGTTTGTCATAAATAGCTCTTATTATTTTGAGATACGTCCCATCAGTACCTAATTTATTGAGAGTTTTTAGCATGAAGGGCTGTTGAATTTTGTCAAAGGCCTTTTCTGCATCTATTGAGATAATCATGTGGTTTTTGTCTTTGGTTCTGCTTATGTGATGGATTACGTTTATTTATTTGTATATGTTGAAACAGACTTGCATCCCAGGGATGAAGCCTACTTGATCATGGTGGATAAGCTTTCTGATGTGCTGCTGGATTTGGTTTGCCAGCATTTTATTGAGGATTTTTGCATCGATGTTCATCAGGGATATTGGTCTAAAATTCTCTTTTTTTGTTGTGTCTCTGCCAGGCTTTGGTATCAGGATGATGCTGGCCTCATAAAATGAGTTAGGGAGGCTTCCCTCTTTTTCTATAGATTGGAATAGTTTCAGAAGAAATGGTACCAGCTCCTCCTTGTACCTCTGGTAGAATTTGGCTGTGAATCCATCTGGTCCTGGACTTTTTTTGGTTGATAGGCTATTATTGCCCTCAATTTCAGAGCCTGTTATTGGTCTATTCAGGGATTCGACTTCTTCCTGGTTTAGTCTTGGGAGGGTGTATGTGTCCAGGAATTTATCCATTTCTTCTAGATTTTCTAGTTTATTTGCGTAGTGGTGTTTATAGTATTTTCTGATGGTAGTTTGTGTTTCTGTGGGATGGGTGGTGATATTCTCTTTGTCATTTTTTATTGCGTCTATTTGATTCTTCTCTTTTCTTCTTTATTAGTCTTGCTAGCGGTCTGTCAATTTTGTTTATCTTTTCAAAAACCAGCTCCTGGATTCATTGATTTTTTGAAGGATTTAATTGCCTAGAGGTTCCTTCTTATGCAAGCAGAATAAATTGGAATTTTTTTGTATCTGTATCTCCTTCAGTTCTTCTCTGATCTTAGTTATTTCTTGCCTTCTGCTAGCTTTTGAATGTGTTTGCTCTTGCTTCTCTAGTTCTTTTAATTGTGATGTTAGGGTATCAATTTTAGATCTTTCCTGCTTTCTCTTGTGGGCATGTAGTGCTATAAATTTCCCTCTACACACTGCTTTAAATATGTCCCATAGATTCTGGTATGTTGTGTTTTTGTTCTCATTGGTTTCAAGGAACATCTTTATTTCTGCCTACATTTTGTTATGTACCTAGTAGTCATTCAGGAGCAGGTTGTTCAGTTTCCCACAGAATAATAATGGGAGAATTTGACACACCACTGTCAACATTAGACAGATCAATGAGAGAGAAAGTTAACAAGGATATCCAGGAATTGAACTCAGCACTGCACCAAGCAGACCTAATGGACATCTACAGAACTCTCCACACCAAATCAATAGACTACACATTCTTCTCAGCACCACATCCCACTTATTCCAAAATTGACCACATAGTTGGAAGTAAAGCACTCCTCAGCAAATGTAAAATAACAGAAATTGTAACAAACTGTCTCTCAGACCACAGTGCAATCAAACTAGAACTCAGGATTAAGAATCTCACTCAAAACCGCTCAAAATGTTGTGAGTATTAACAAGCCAAACACAATAGCTTTTCGAAAATTTGATTATGCAAGGCACCTTGCTAAAGAAAAACTAGAAGTAAAATGCATTAAAGATTACTGAGATTGTTCAGTTTGCAAATGTTTTAAAAATTACTTTAGCCAGAAAAATAACCACATAGACTAGTGAAAAATTAATATTAGTGGGTTTCATTGCCCAGAGGTTCCTTCTTATGCAAGGAGAATAAATTGAAATAATTGAATGGTAAAGAAGGAAATCAATAGAAATCTTTTTGAAAACCCATTTGGAAATAAAAACTTCATGGGAAATGAAAACAGTATGATGCTCCAAATTTACTTAATTTTAAAATTCTGTAATAATTGTAATCTGAATTCAGGCTGTTTTGCTATTCATTCAAGTTGTTCTTTTTTCTTCCACACAGATGGAAGAAAGCAGTTGGATCATCCTTGATCTTTTGTTTTCCTTCCCACTCCACCTTTAATCCCTCAGCAAGTCCTGTTTTCTCTACCTTAATATAGATTCTGAATCTCCACTTCTCCCCACCTCCATTACTAGCGTTCTTGTGCAAACAACATCATCTCTAGCCTGGATGTCTGCAGTGGCCTGCTGATTGTTCTGCCCTCTCCCACTGCCTGCTATAGTTTTGTCTTTACACAGTAGCCATATTCAAAACAAATCAAATCATGGTCCTGATTGCAACTCTTCAGTGATACACATAGGATGAAACTCATATCTATATCATATCTCACAAGTTGCCACCCATCTGGTCCCTGCCTATCTCTCTGACCTCGACATCTACCACTACTCCCCTCCCTCATTTTTCTGCCATTGCACTGCTCTCCGAACTGCTCTGGACATGTTAGATTAGTCCCCACCTCAGAGCATTTATTTACGCTTGCTCTTCTGCTCAGACTATATGTGTTACTACTCATAATTTGAGTTTTTACTTCAATGTCATTTGCCCAGAGTCCTCCCTCCTGGATTCACTATCCCTTTGTCCTGCTTTCTTTCCTTTCTAGTACTTATCACTATCTTACACTGTATTGCCTAACTACTTCTTTTCTATCTCCCTCTCCCACTAGAATGCAAACTCCATTATAACAAGGACCTTTTTCTTAGCTGTAAAGACAACACCTACAGTGTAAGACAAGAAGAAGAGTGTGTATTCAATACATACTAATTCAATGAGAATCAGTAAAGGAGAGAAAGTAGCTTTCCTCTGTCATTTCTTTTTAATCAGCAAAATGGCATTTATTCACTGTATGAATTTTAAAAATCATTATTTCAAAATCATCATCAGAAAAAATGGTAATGTATCAAGTGGTATAATTTGTGCTGCAAAGCACAGAAATATTAATCTTCCTGCTTGCTGTGGCCTAAAAATGATATTAAAATACACAATCTAGGCATGCATATTTTTTTCTTTTCTCCTTTTCTTATGAAGTCACCAGCTATTTCTGATGTGGGGTTTGGTTGTTGCTGCTGTCGTTATTATTGTTCTTATTAGAAACTTTGATTTGATTGCACACATTAAAAGTTAATGCAAAGGAAGTATTTAGAAAAACTTAAACGTCAATAAGTCTTTTAGTTCTTATTGTCTTTATAAGTGGTATAAGATAGTGATGAAACACAGAAACTCAAGACAGACTGCCTAGTTTTGACCCCTTATTCAAATTACTTGCTAGATGATTATTTTATAAATCCTTTATTTATAAAGTGTGACTAGTGATGATAATAATCATATATTCAGATACAGATGCCTCATAGGTTTCCTGTGAATGCTAAATGAGTTAATAAATATAAAGTGTTTAGAGCAATTCTTGAACACAATAGAAACATTTAGAAATGTTGATTTTGAGTTTCTTATATAAACTTCTTTAGATAGAAAATATTACCATGTTCCATGAGAAAAAAAAAACCCTCGATATTAATGGCTACATCACAGGGTTTAGGTTTGAAAAACTTGTCTTCTGCTGCCTATGAAGGATTGTGTACCCATCATTTCAATTTCCACAGATCTCATTAAGGCTGCAGAGGTGGCATGCCTTCAAGATGAAGTCATACTTTCTAGGGAGTATATAGCTCTGGGGTGAAAAGTAACAATGCTTTTGTTTTCTGGTAGATAAGTTGATGCTTTGTAAAAGCAACACTGTGACTGAATAATCAGTTTCACCCAAATTGATTTGCTGTTTTGGTCAAACAATGTGTCAATTGGAAAAAATTGCAGCAAATTTATGTTTAAAAACAAGACCACTTTCACCCAATTCTTTGATTACTTTGTCCTACACATACAGTCTTATGATAATCAATGCAAACAGACAGGGAGTATCTGAGAAAATAAGTGAGATTGGCATGAGAATGAAGAAGTGAAAACAAAAGAGAACAAGAAGATAAAGGTTATATATTATTCTTATTTTTAAGTTTCAAAATAATTATCAAATGTAACACTGGCTATTATTTTAGGGATTATAAGATATTAGTTTTCTTATTTGGAAATCTTTAGGGTCTGATAATATAAATTTTATTCCAAAATAATGTGATATTAGTGACAAAGTAAGTGTGTATGCCTGCATGCCTGCATTTTTGTGTGGTGAGGATATTTTATGAACAATGGCAATAATCCATTGTTCATAAAGGAACAATGACAGAAAGGTTAGGAGCTCTATGAGTTGGTTGAGTTGTCTAACTTAGGTAATATTAATAATGAATGCAAGAGCTTATATCCAAATGAGCACGCTGGACCTCAGCAATGGTTCTTAAGCATATTGAAATAACTGAAATGTCAGGTATAGAATTCAGAGTCTAGATGGCAAGAATGCTTATTAAGATCCAGGAGAAAGTTGAAACCGAATGCAAAGAATCCAAGGAATCCAGTAAAATAATCCAAGAGCTGAAAGACAAAATAGCCATTTTAAGAAAGAACCAACCCAAACTTCTAGAAGTACAAAATTCACTGCAGGAATTTCATAATGCAGTCAGAAGCATTAACAGCAGGATAAACAAGCCAAGGAAAAACTCTCAGAGCTCAAAGACAGGTTCTTCAAATCAACTCAGCCAGACAAAGGTAAAGAGAATTTTTAAAAAATGAACCAAACCTCTGAGAAATATGGCATTATATAAGGAGACCAAATCTACAACTTATCTGTAGTCCAGAGAGACAGCCAACAAGTTGGAAAACACTTTTGAGGATATAGTCCATGAAAATTTCCCTAGTCTTGCTAGAGGTCAATATGCAAATTCAAGAAATATGTAGAACACCCATGAGATACTATACAAGGTGACCATTCCCAAGGTACGTAGTCATACCGAGGTCAATGCAATAGAAAAAATCTTAAAGGTAGCTAGAGAGAAAGGTTAGGTCAATTATAAATGGAACTCCATTAGGCTAGTGGTGGACTAGTCAGCAGAAACCTTTAGAGCCAGAAGAGATTGGGGACCTGCTTTCAGCATCCTCAAAGAAAAGAAATTTCTACCAAGAATTTTATATCCTGCCAAGCTAAACTTCATGAGAAAAGCAGAAACAAAATCCTTCTTCAATAAGCAAACACTAAGGTAATTTGTTACCACCAGGCCAGCCTTATAAGAGGTTTTTAAGGGTGTGTTAAACATGGAAACAAAAGATCAATACCTGCTACCACAAGACACACTTAAGCACATAGCCCACAGATAATATAAAGCAATTACACAATCAACTCTATAAAAAAACCAGCTAAAAATGTGATAACAGGATCGAAATCTCACATATCAATACTAATCCTAAATGAAAGCAATATAAATGCTCCATTAAAAGGCATAGAGTGGGCCGGGCGCAGTGGCTCACGCCTGTAATCCCAGCACTTTGGGAGGCCGAGGCGGGCAGATCACCTGAGGTCAGGAGATCGAGACCATCCTGGCTAACATGGTGAAACCCTGTGGCTACTAAAAATACAAAAAATTAGCCAGGCGTGGTGGTGGGTGCCTGTAGTCTCAGCTACACAGGAGGCCGAGGAAGGAGAATGGCATGAACCTGGGAGGCAGAGCTTGCAGTGAGCCAAGATTGTGCCACTGCACTCCAGCCTGGGCAACAGAGCCAGACTCTGTCTCAAAAAAAAAAAAAAAAAAAAAAAAAAAGGCATAGAGTGGCAACGTGGCAAGTTGGAGAAATAGACAAAACTCGATCATCTGTTGTCTTCAAGAGATCCATCTCACATGTAATAACACTAGTAGGCTCAAAGTAAAGGGATGGAGAAAGAACTACCATACAAATGGAAAACCAAGAGCAGGAGCTGTTATTCTTATATCAGATAAAACAGACTTTAGACCAACAACAATCAGGAAGGACAGAAAAAGGCACTGTATAATGATAAATAGTTCAATTTGACAAGACTTAACTATCCTAAATATATATGCACCCAACAGTGGAGCATCAGATTCATAAAACAAGTTCTTCTAGACTTAAGAAAAGATTTAGACAGCCATATAAATGTAGTGGGGAACATCAACATCCCACTGACAGCATTAGACACCTAATTGAGGCAGAAAACAAAGAAATTATCGCCTTACATTTGATATTTGACAAACTGGACCCAAAAGACATCTACAGAATGGTACCAATAACCACAGAATATACATTCTTCTCATCAGCACATGGAATATATTTGAAGATTGGCCACATACTCAATCATAAAGCAAGTCTCAATAAATTTAAAAAAATTGAAATTGTACAAGCACACTCTTGGACATAGCACAATAAAAATAGAAATTAATGTTAAGACGATGTATCAAAACTACACAAAATATGGAAATTAAACAACTTGCTCTGAAATAACTCGAGTAAAAAATAAAATTAAGGCAGAAATAAAAAATTTCTTTGAAATTAATAAAAATAGAGACAACTTAGTGAAGTCTTTGGAATGCAGCTAAGGCAGAGCTAAGAGGAATGTTTGTAGTGCCAAATACCTCCATTAAGAAATTAGAAAGATCTCAAATTAACAATCTAACATCACACCTAGAGGAATTAGAATAAAAGAACAATTCAGAGAAGAAATAAATTGGAGAAGAGCTGAATGAAATTGAGATGCAAAAATCACTAAAATGATCAAAGAAACCAAGAGTTTGTTATTTGAAAGGGTAAACAAGATTGATAGATCACTAGCTTGATTAGCAAAGAAAAAAGAGAGAAGATCCAAATAAACACAATCAGAAATGACAAATATGACATTACAATGGACCCCACAGAAATACAAAAGAAACTCAGAGACGATTATGAATACCTCTATGAACAGAAATTAGAAAATCTAGAGAAAACTGATAATTTCCGGGACACACAACCTACCAAGACTGTACCAGGAAGAAAGTGAAAACCCAAACAGATAAATAACATGTTCCTAAATTGAGTAAGGAATTAAAAAACTTTCCAACCAAAAAAGTCTTGGATCATATATATTCATAGTCAAATTCTACCAGATGCACAAAGAAGAACTGGTGCAAATCTTACTGAAACTCTTCCAAAAAATCAAGGAGGAGGGGTTCCTTCCTAACTAATTTTATGAAGCCAGCATCACCCAGATACCAAAGTATGGCAGAGATGCAATGAAAAAGGGAAACTACAGGCCAGTGTCCCTGATGAACATAGACACGAAAATCCTCAACATGATACTAGAAAACCAAATTCAGAAGCACATCAAAAAGATAATTCACCATGATTAAGTAGGCTTTATGCCTGGAATGCAAGGTTGGTTCAACATATGCAAATCAATAAATATGATTCATTACATAAACAGAATCAATAACAAAAACTATATGATTATTTTGATAGGTACAGAAAAAGCCTTTGATAAAATCCAACATCCCTTCATGATAAAAACTCTCAACAGACTAGGCATTGAAGGCACAAATCTCAAACTAATAAGAGGTGTCTGTGACAAATCCACAGCCAACATGATAGTGAATGGACAAAAGCTGGAAGCATTCCCCTTGAGAACTGGAACAAGACGAGTATGCCCACACTCATTGCTAGTACTGGAAGTCCTAGCCAGAGCACTCAGGCAAGAGAAAGAAATAAAAGGCGCCCAAATAGGAAAATAAGAAGTCAAACTATCTTTATTCACTGGTGATATGATTTTATATCTAGAAAACCCTAAAGACTCCACCAAAATTCTCTTAGACCTGATAGATGACATCAGTAAAGTTTCAGTATACAATATCAATGTACGAAAATCAGTAGCTTGTCTATACATAAATATCATTACAGTTGATAGCCAAATCAAGAGCACAACCACATTTATAATAGCCACAAAAAAATGAAGTACCTAGGAATACGTCTAACCAAGGAGGTGAACAATCTCTACAATGAGAGTTACAAAATACTGCTGAAAGAAATAACAGATAATGCAAATAAATGGGAAAGTAATCCATGCTCATGGATTGGAAGAATCAATATCTTTAAAATAGCCATACTGCCCAAAGCAATTTACAGATTCATTGCCATTTCTATTAAAATGCCAAGGTCACTTTTCTCACAGAATTTGAAAAAATGATTCTAAAATTAACATGGAACCAGAAAAGAACCTGAATAGCCAAAGCAATGCTAAGCAAAAAGAACAACACCAGAGACGTCATATTACCCAACTTTAAACTATGCTATAAGGCTACAGTAACCAATACAGGATGGTACTGGTATAAAAACAGACCATAGTCCAATGGAACGAAATAGAGAACCCAGAAATAAAGCCACACACCGACAGCCATTTGATCTTTGACAATGTTGACAAAATAAACCATGGGAAAAGACTCCTTATTCTGTAAATGGTGCTGAGATAGCTGGCTAGCCATATGTAGAATAATACAACTGGACTCTTATACAATAATTAAGATGTACTAATACTTTAAATTTATAATCTCAAATTATACAAACCTTAGAAGAAAACCTAGGAAATAACCTTCTTGACATCAGCTTTGGTAAAGCATTTATGGCTTAGTCTCTAAAAACAATTGCAATGATAACAAAAATTGACAAGCGTGACCTAATTAAATTAAAGAGCTTCTGCATGGTAAAACAAATTATCAACAGAGTAAACAGAAAACCCACAGAATGGGAGAAAATATTTGCAAACTATGCATCTGACAAAGATCTATTTCCCAGGATCTATAATACAAGGATTTTTTAATAATCAACAATCAAAAAATGAATAATCCAATTAAAAATGAGCAAAGGCCATGAACAGATATGTCTCCAAAGAAGACATATAAATGGACAAGAAACATGTGGGAAAATGCTCCTTATTACTAATCCTTAGAGGAATGCAAATCAAAACCACAATGAGATACCATCTCATATCAGTCATAATGGTGACTATTCAAGAGTCAATAAAAGAAAAAAAAACAGATATTGGCAAAGCTACAGAGAAAAGGGAACACTTATACACTGCTGGTGGGAATTTAAATTAGTTTTAACCAAGATTGTGAATTGCAAAGCCATAACAAAAATTAAGAGAAATATATGACTATTTAAAAATTTTTGTTGCAAAAATTCCACAAAAGAAAGCAATAGACAAATCATAGATTTGTGTGTATGTATACATACATATTGCATATATGAGTGTGTGAAATGAGAAACGCTTAATGTCTATTATCACCAAAGGGTTCTTAAAATGATGCAAAACTAGACAATCAATCTAATAGAACAATTAACAAAGAAGATAAGATATCCCAGAAGAGAACTTTCAAATATCCATTAAAAATATAAGAGGATCACATTGACTAGTAGTTAAAAGGAAATGGCAAAAACTATACAGAAAGATTTCAACTATTCCTGACAGGAGTGGGAAGAAAACAGTACATTCATACTTGGTGGTGGAAAGTGGAAACGAGATTGTTACATGCATTTTTGTAACCAACTGGCTAATATTTATTAAAATAAAAATATATTCATGCAATGATAAGTGATAATTCAGTTTTTAAAGTTGTAATATTTATACTTAATTTTATGTCTTTATAAAATACAAAAACCCTCAAAACAAGTGCATACCATAATGCTTGTATTGTTTGTAAGTACATGGAGAATATATTCTAAGCTACTAACTTTATATATAGAAGGAGAAAAATGAGTGTTCAGATGATTAGGGTTTTATTTGTATGTAACTCTATTTCATTTATTGTAACAAGAATATATTATTTTATAATAAAATATGATATAGGTTATTACTTTTTCAGAGATAAATAGGTTTATTGTAGGAAAAATGGTGTTAATCTGCAACTCTACAAGCAATTATTAATATGATTAATTGTATAATTTACTCTCTACATATTAATCTGCATTTTCACTTAACTTATATAAAAATTGTGTCACTCTTTGCCTTTGTAGCAGGTTGGTGATTCTAAGTAGAAGTATACCAAAAATATGTGATGAAATTATAAAACAGGATTCAGAAATACAATTTTTCTGTTTGGTTCTTTCATATTTTTTCTTTTTTAAAAAAGAGCTTCAACTTGTATTTTAGATACAGGAGATGCATTTACAGGTTTGTTACATGGGTATATTGTGCAGTGCTGAGGTTTGGGATGCAGTTCCCATCACCCAAGTAGTGAGCATAGTGCCCAATAAGTAGTTCTTCAACCCCCACCTCTCCCTCCCCTCTCTAGTAGTCTGCGGTGTCTGTTGTTCTCATGTTTATGGCCATGTGTGCTCAATTTTTAGTTCCAACTTATAAGTGAAAAGTTTCTTTTATTTTGAACGCACAGGTGAAAATGGGAACTATTTCCCAGTTGGAGACTCAATTCCTGTGTTTTACTCTTTTTCCCTTTTCTGACTCCAGCTGTTCTTGTACTTTTCAGTTGCCATCCAATATAAGCAGTTTCAGTGCTAAGTAAATCATTATTGGTATCAGGTCACACATTAACATTTGATGTGTTCAATATCAGTGTTAAAGTATGGGATATAAGCAATAAAAACTATCATTTTACATAAGTAGGCCATGTTGCTGTCTGGGAGAGGATCACAGTTTGGCCTCTTAAAAACTTTTTTTTGTTTGTTTTTTGAGATTTTTTATATATATATTTAAATTCTGGAATACATATGCAGAACGTGCAGGTTTGTTACATAGGTATACGTGTGCCATGGTGGTTTGCTACACCCATCAACCCGTCATCTACATTAGTTATTTCTCTTGATGCCATCCCTCCCCTTGCCCCCCACCTCCTGACAGGCCCTGGTGTGTGGTGTTCCCTTCCCTGTGCCCATATGTTCTTATTGTTCAACTCCCACTTATGAGTGAGAACATGCAGTGTTTGGTTTTCTGTTCCTGTGTTAGTTTGCTGAGAATGATGGTTTCTAGCTTCATTGATGTCTCTGCAAAGGACATACACTAATTCTTTTTTATGGCTGCATAGTATTACATGGTATATATGTGCCACATTTTCTTTATCCAGCCTATCATTGATAGGCATTTGGGTTGATTCCAAGTCTTTGCTATTGTGAATAGTGCTGCAATAAACACACATGTGCATGTGTCTTTACAGTAGCATGATTTATAATCTTTTGGGTATATATCCAGTAATGGGATTGCTGGGTCAAATGGTATTTCTAGTTCTAGATCCTCGAGAAATTGCCACACTGTCTTCCACAATGGTTGAACTAATTTATACTCCTACCAACAGTGTAAAAGTGTTCCTATTTCTCCACATCCTCTCCAGCATCTGTTGTTTCCTGACTTTTTAATGATTGCCATTCTAACTGGCGTGAGATGGTATCTCATTGTGATTTTGATTTGCATTTCTCTAATGACCAGTGATGATGAGCTTTTTTTCGTATGTTTTTTGGCCACATAAATGTCTTCTTTTGAAAAGTGTCTGTTCAAAACCCCATTGTCTCAGCCGAAAAACTCCTTAAGCTAATAAGCAACTTTAGCAAAGTCTCGGGATACAAAATCAATGTGCAAAAATCACAAGCATTCCTATACACCAATAATAGAGAGCCAAATCATGAGCAAACTCCCATTCACAATTGTTAAAAACTGTTTTAAAACATTCCTACTCTGTTGAAAAGTATAATTTCAGACATAAATCACATTCCTATGTTCACCAACACATTAAGAATAAGAAGAACAAATGCAAGTTGGAAATGTTTGATTCATGTACATATTGATTTAAGATCAAGTCTTTGAAAACTAAGCAAAATTAAACAGATATTGTATCATCTGAGTATTTGGCATGAGAAATGATTCAGATCCAAAACCAAAATATTTATTTGTTATACAGTTTTGGGGCCACCTCTGCATTGTAAATATAATAGAAAGACCCGAAGTGTTCTATATGACTATCTGCTTTACAGACAAAATCAAAATTACTAATGTTGATACATCTGTAAGCCATAATTTTCTCATCTGTAAATTTTGCATAATAATAAAATGCTTCTGATAGCTGTGGTAATAATGTGTAGTGAATTACTTGGAAATGCAAACTTTGGAGGCAGACTGTGTCAGTTTGGGTTCCTGTTACTTCTCCTATTAACTACAAACCTAAGCAATCTACTTAATCATTCTACACTTCAATATTCTCACCTAAAAGTTGTAGATAATGGTATCTCATAGAGTTAGTGTACAGATTAAATAAATTGAATCACATAAAGCTCTTTGATGGTGCTTACTAACATGAAACACATTTTAGTTATTATTGCCATTTTGTGACAATTTATGCAGAGCACTACTACAGCAGGTGACACATAGTTGATATTTGATAAATACAGATTCTTCCTTAGATTGGGACAAGTATATAGCAATAGCAATTATCTTTAAGCCATTCGGTCCTTTCTGATATTTTAAACACCTTTTTAGCCGGGTTTTATTCAAAACAAAAAATTTTAGTATCTTCATAACAGTATTTTTTATACTATGCTGCCTGCCTTCCACTGACTGTTCACTCTGAACTATACTTATAGTAACATGTCTTTATATCTCCCTTATTCCATGTATTTGTATATGCTCCCATCCATTTACCTCTTTTCTGATAGGCTAAATAAAGAAGAGATATAGGTGTAGATATATATTTAAATGCCCCTATAGGCTTCAAATTCATCATGTACAAAATGGAAAATTTTCTTCCCTTATGCAATTTTGGTATTTCCACTTAAAAGCAAAAGCCAAAATCACAATCACTTAGCAAATTGCTAATGTTGAAAAAAATCTCCGCTAACATTTTTAGTATCTCTGGAATTCAATCCCTTCTTTGTACTTTCACAGCTACTGCCCAGTGCCAGTTCTCATTAGAACTTTTCTGAATTATTTTAACAGCATTTATCAGTGTTACCCAGGCATACAGCTAGTTAACTACTCAATAGTTCTTTCTCTGTTTTGTATAATCTGTATAACAGATTCTGTTCCATTTTGGAATATTCAGTACAACCTCAGTTATCATCTGGGGCTGAACTTGAGAATTTTAGCCAAACACTGAAAGGATGACAGAGAAAGATGACAGGTCCTTCATGATGGTAATGGTGAAGCCAATACATTATCTTGTATCTGCCCACCTTTGCACTTAGCCACTGCTATTTTGTGATTTCTGTTAAGTGCAGCCAAACTTAATCCACTCAATATAGTGTATCTTCAGTCTATTAATAGCTAATATCCATTCTTGGAAGGACTTTCTAAGTGTGCATGTAGCTGTGTTCATCTCATGCTTAAAATACTTCATTGAATGCTTATTATTCAGAGGATAAAATTGAATCTTTAGGTTGCTACTTATTATTCTTCAATATATGACCCTTCCTTAAGTCTTCAGCTTCATCTTGATCCTCTCTCCAACCCTGGATTCCTTTTAAGATATATCAAATGACATGTAGACTCTGAAAAGTCATGTGTGATTTTTCAAGCTTTAGGTTGATGCGTTTTCTTAGCTCCTTTAAGACTTTGTGTATTCCTTTATAAACAGCTTTTACTTCTTTCATTTAGAATTTTATATTTATTGTTTGCCTTTATTACAACCAGACCACGAGAGGTTTTCTTGAAGATAGATGTAATGTCTTTCCTTTTGATATCCTCCAAGTCCTTGCAAGTTAATTGAAAAAATGTCAAACATTCGGTAATATATGTTACATCATTGATTAGAATTTACGTTGACCAAATTCTCAAGAAGAAGCTTTATATCTATAGCCTCCTTTACCCTGTACACCAGTATTTCCTCAGACAAACTCAGAAATCTTTCTCCATATGATAATGTCTAATTCTGTGCACAATGAGATAGATAATCCATTGAGCATTTGGGATGTGCTATATATGGTGCTAGGCAATTTACATGAATTTTCTCATACAACTTTAAAACAACACAAATACATAATTAAATATTATTATCCTCTTCATTTGTATTTAGGGGATTTCTAGAGTTAGAAAATCAAATAAATTACCAAGATTACACAGAAAGCAAGTTGTGTAGCTTGGGTTTGAGAACAGTCAGCGAGAGCCCTGTGTGTTGCACTGCCTTCCTCCCTGGAATAGTTCCTAATTGCTAGTCACTGGAACGTCCCGAAATACTGGGTTTGAATTGTGCCTCCACCGCTTGTTACCTCTGTGACCTCAGAGAAGCCACATAAATTCTATACATCAATTTCCTTATTCGTAAAATGGAAATAATAATTACCTCTCTCAGTGATTTGAGGATTGGAGGATGCTCATATCTCCAACAACTTCACCTTTGTTAATTTAAATGAACTGATGTTTGAATTATTCTAAATACTTTCTTCTTTGAATAGAAGAGTTCCTCTTTGCTTGTTTGTATTTTAAGGTATTCATTTAAGGGAAGTTGACATAAGATGTAATGTATGTTTTCAAGGAAAATATTAGTTTTAATCAATTTTCAACTTTGGATGATTGAAAAATGCCAGGAAGTAAAGTAATACTCTTAACATTCTTCTGTACGTCAGTAGCAGGACCCTGGACTCAACCACAATGAAACATAACATCCACTCCAGCCCTTTTGGGGGAATTAACCAAATCTTCTAATAACTAAATAGTTAATTCTGCATGTTCAGTGAATTGATGGAAATGCTCATACCTCCAAGGACTCCACTTAAGTTGATTCTGACTGAAACATTTCTTATTTTGTTCATCAGTCCTTATTAACACACATAGATTTATTACTTCATCTGAAATTTTTACTTTTTTATAAACCCTTTGAGAAATATTCAGAACTTTTTTTTGAACAAAATACTTAGAAACTTTCCCTGAGCCAAAATGACTTGCAGAATAAAAATTCTACATTCAAGATTGACCAGGAAAAATGATTCCTAGTAAAAATGCGTATGTTGAAGACTAGTAGCTTTATCCTATGTGTAAGGGTATGGAGAATACCCAGAATTGAGCTATGCACAGATCTAAAAAAATATATAATGTTACACATTAAAAAACTAGAAAAATAACAGGGTAAGCCCAAAGTTGGTAAAAGGAAGGAAATAATAAATATCAGGGCAGAAAAACAACAGCAAAGATAAACAAAATTAAGAGTTGAGGTTTTGAAAAAATAAACAAAACTGATAAGACTTTAGGTAACTAAAAAAAAAAAAAAGAGAAGACTCAAATAGATAAACCAGAAATAAAAGAGGGCACATTATAACTAATACCATAGAAATACAAATAAATTATGAGAGACTCATATGAACAATTATATACCACAAATTGAATAACCTATATGAAATTGATAAATTCCTAGACAAATATAACTTATTAAGACTGAATCATGAAGAGACAGAAAATTTTGTCAGACCAATAATAAGAAAATTAAATCAGTAATAAAAGATCTCCCAACAAGGAAAATCCAGGACCTGATGGCTTCATTGCTAAATTCTATCAGACATTTGAAGAAGAACTAAGACTATCGTTCTCTAACTCTTCCAAACAAATGGATAAGAGAAAATACTTTCAAACTCATTTTATGAGGCTAGCATCACCTTGATACCAAAGCCAGACAAATATATTACAAGAAAAGAAAATCATAGGATAATATCTTTGATGAATGTAGATGTAAAACTTCCCAACAAAATACTAGCAAACTGAATTCAACAGCACATTAAAAGGTTTGTTCACCATGATCAAGTGGGATTTATCCCGAGAATGCAAGAATGGTCAAACGTACAAAATTAATGTCATATAACACATTAACCGAATGATGGACAAAAACCATATGATCATCTCAATAGATGCAGAAAAAGCATTGTATAAAATTTAACATATCTTCATGATAAAAATTCTTAACAAATTAGCTATAGAATGAATGCATCTCAACATAATAAAGGCCATGTGTAACAAACCCATAGCTAATAACATACTCAGTGGTGAAAAATTGAAAGCTTTTCCTCTAAGATCAGGAACAAGATTCCTGCTCTTGCCACTCTATTCAATATAGTACTAGAAGTTCTAACCTGATAACTTTTTCAAGAGAAAGAAATACAGAAGATTTAAATTGGAAAAGAAGAAGTTAAATTGTTCTCTGCAGATGACATGATCATATTTGTATGTGTGTCTATAGGGTTTTATATATATAATCCTTCAGACACCACCAAAAAATTTTTAGAACTACTACATGAATTCAGTAAAGTCGCAGGATGCAAAACCAGCCAAGAAAAATTAGTAGCATTTCTATGCAGTAATCAAAAAATCCAAAAAAGAAGTCAATTAAAAATCCAATTTATAATATGTACAAAAATAAAATACTTTGGAATAAATTTATGGAAGTGAAATACCTGTGCAATAAAAACTATAAAACATTGATAAAAGAAATTGAAGGTGATAAAAATAAGTAAAAGATGTTATGTGTTTATAGATTAGAAGAAATAATACTGTTAAAATATCAATATGACCCAAAGTGATCTACAGATTTTGGTATAATCTCCATCAAAATTACAATGCCATTTTTCACAGAAATAGAAAATAGAAAAAACGATCTTAAAATTTGTGTAGAACCACAAAAGACCCCAAATAGCCAAAGCAATCTTGAGGAAAAAGAACAAACTTGGAGGTATCATACTAGCTGACTTCAAAATATATTACAGAGTTATAGTAAGCCAAACAGCGTAAAACTGGCATAAAAATTACAAATAGGCAAATAGAGAGCCCAGAAATAAATCCAGGCATTGACGGCCAATTGATTTTTGACAAAGGTGCCAAGAACACACAATGGGGAAAGGACAGTCTCTTCAATAAATGGTTTGGGAAAACTGGATGTCTAAAGGCAGAAGAATAAAATTAGACTCTTATCTCATGTCATATACAAAAGTCAATTCAAAATAATTTGAAGACTTAGAATTAAGACCTGGTTCTGTAAAACTACTTTAAGAGTGTGTAGGAGAAAAGCTCCATGACATTTTGTCTGGGCAATGATTTTTTGGCTATGATCCCCAAAACACAGGAAACAAAATAAAAAATAGACAAATGAGATTGCTTTAAAGTAAAAAGTTTTTGCACAGCAAGGGAAAACCAATTAATAGTGTGAAAAGATAACATACAGAATAAGAGAACATATTTGTAAACCATATACCTGATAAAGGATTAATATCTAAAATGTATAGGAAACTCAAGTTAATAGCAAGGAAAAAAAAAAACTACCTGGTTAACAGATGGGCAAAGGACCTGGATGGACGTGTCTCAAAAGAAGACATACAAATGGCCAACAAGTGCTTGAAAAAAATCATCAACCTCACTAATCATCTGGAAAATGCAAATTAAAATCACAATGAGATACTTACCTCACACTTGTTAGAATGGCTACTATAAAAAACACAAAGGACAAATGTTGGTAAAGATGTGGGGAAAATGTAAATTAGCAAAGTCACTATAGAAAGCAGTATGGAGGTTCCTAAAAAATTAAAAACAGAATTATTATATGATCCAATAAGCCCACTGTTGGTATATTTCTAAAGGAAATTAAATTGGCATATCAAAGAGATATCGGCACATCCACATTCATTGTAGCATTAGAATCAACCTAAGTGTCTTTCAGTGGATAAATGGATGAAATGTGGTATAATATACACAATGGAATACTATTCAGCCTTAAAAATGAATGCTATCCTATTATTTGCAACAACGTGGACAAACCTGGAGGACATGTTAGGTGAAATGAGCTAGGCACAGAAAGATCAAGCTAGAACATGATCCTATTTATACATAAAATCTAAAAAAATGAACTCAAAACTAGAAAGCAGAATGTTGTTTTACCAGGGGCTGGGGCTATGGGGGAGTTTTGGAGAGATGTTGGTCATAGTATATAACATTTCGGTTAGACAGGAAGAAAAAGTCCAAGAAATCTATTGTACAACATGATGACTATAATTAATAACAATTTATTGTATTACTGAAAATTGCGAGTAGATTTGAAGGGGTCTTCACCACAAAAAATAAGGATGCGACATAATTCACGTGTTAATTAGCTTGCTTGAGCCATTCTACAATGTATACATATATTAAGACATCATGTGCACAATAAATATATATAATTTTAATTTGTTAATTAAAATAAAATTTCAAAAAGAATTGAGGTATATCCCAATGAGTCTTGACATTAACACAAAGTCTGTTTGGGAAATGATGGAACTTCTCTTTTAGATACCAGTAAGATTAACAGTGCATAAAGTTGAAATCCAGTGACTTTCAAGACAGTATTAAAGGGCAACAGTTACATTTTCTAAAGGAAAGCTATGAGAATTTTTTTGTTATATTCCTAAAGTGGGGCCATTGTTTAGGAGTATAGCTGGCAATTGCATGTGGTAATTTGTGACAATTACCACTATTTTTCAACTCTAAGAATTCTCAGCTGCAGTCTTTTTTAGTTCTCTGCTAGAAACAGAGTGACTGGGCCTCAAAATCCATAAACACAGATCTGTTTCCATGCAGGCATGTAGTCCCCTCCCTTTATAATTATGGCATCATTCCTTTAATAGAGGAATGAGGAAATTAACAATGATTAGTCTCCAGAAGGAGGAGGATTTGTTAAGATTCAGAAAACCATGTGCTTAATTTTCACCTCAAGAGCCCACAACCTTGACTAGCAGCTTTAGAAAATAACTGCCTTTGTTGCTACAGTTCCAGATAAGGTGCCCAGGGTTCTCACATAGGAGTTGAAGAACTGTTTTATGACTCACATTTGTTTCATCTGGAAATATAGCATCTTTTCGGTTACTTCTTTTTGCCCTCACCCAGTCAGCAATGCCCCCTCCATCCTTAGATTATTGGCTCCTTCTAACTTTGTAAGAGGAGGGAACTCTCAGGTATTAGCATCTGAGAATTAGCCATGCATTCGCCATGCACTCCATCACTGCTGTTATTTCCTAGCCTTCCCCTTCTTTCCACCAAATGAAACTCTGAAGGGTCTGATTTTATTTTGTACCTTGGATAAATAATTGCCTCCAATAGGTTATTTCCAAAAGGCTCTTCTAATTTTAAACCAATTATTAAATTAAAAAGTATTTTCGAATTAACAACTAAAAATTATCCTGTGTTTTTCCATATTAGTTCCCTTTTAGAGTTAAACTAAATCTTGCATGAAGGTGATATTTGGTATCACACATACACATTTTATGAAATATATTTTAATTAATGTAATATATCCAATATGCATTCTAATTTATCTATGTACAATCATCCCTTGGGAGATTGGTTCCAGGACTTCCTCAACCGACCTTTGACTGATGCTTGGAGTCAGTGATACAATTGGCGTAGTATTTGCATATAACCTATGCTCATCCTCCTGTATATTTTAAATCATCCCTATATTACCTGTAGTACTTAATATAATGTAAACAGGTGTTAAACTTTATTTTTTAGGGAATAATGGCAAGAAAGAAAAGTTTGTTCAGTACAGATGTGATTAAAAAATATGTATACTTTTAACTTGCAAATGATTGACTTCACTGATACGGAACCCATGAAGTAGTAGGACCAACCATATTTCTCAGTTGATAAATGTTTATGTTCTGATTTTTTTGCTATTATGAAGTGATACAATAAACATCCTTATATATGTGGGGTAGCTTTTAGTATTTTGGTATATAAACCTAGAAGGATAATTGCTGCCATTTGCATCCTCAATTTTATCTCACATAACATAAAACTTTTCCCCAAAATAACAAGGTAGGAGGGTTTACACTGTGCTAAATTACTAATTTTGTCTTTCCTGTCTTTTTTTTTTTTTTTTTTTTTGAGATGGAGTCTTGCTCTGTCACCCAGGCTGGAGTGCAGTGGCATGATCTCGGCTCACTGCAACCTCTGCCTCCTTGGTTCAAGTGATTCTCCTGCCTCAGCCTCCCAAGTAGCTGGGACTATAGGCACCCGCCACCACACCCAGCTAATTATTTTGTATTTTTAATAGAGACGGGGTTTTACAGTGTTAGCCAGGATGGTCTTGATCTCTTGACCTCGTGATCCACCCGCCTCAGCCTTCCAAAATGCTGGGATTACAGGCGTGAGCCACCGCGCCCAGCCGTCTTTCATGTCTTTTAATTTCATTCTGTTTCCTCTATGTAATTTCCTTATGTTTATCTTCCACTTCCTTATTATCTCTTCAGTTGTGTTTAGTTTGTTGCTTATTTAATCAATTACATTTTTGAATTTCAATATTTACATTTTTAGTTTCAAAAACTTCTATTTAGTTATTTTAATAAATATTATATTTTCTCTTGTATAGTGCCTTTTTAAAGGGTACTATAATTTTAAAAATTGTGTTTTCAGCTCCTTTACTTCTTTAAACATTCGAAACATATCTATTTCACAATCTCCTTGAGGTTTTCTTCCTTTTTCCACTTCTTGGGATGCTAGCTTTTGGCTTCTTACATCTGTTGATTCTTCCTCGGTGTGTTTCATTTTCTTGCATAATGTATACTATTTTAATATGAGCTCAACTGCCACAAGAGTTGTCTATTCTTTGGGAATCCCCTGTGAACTGTGATTTGAAAACATCACTATGGAGCAGGGTGAAACTACTTCTGCTTTTATGGCCCTGGGAAACTTTATGGACACTTCTCTTCATGATACCTGAACCTACATAACTGCACACTTAATGAATGCAGGTCATTAAGGTCTGGGGTCTCAATTTCTACTTATTTTAAAATATGTTTTGTCTGTATTTCCATGTACTTGTAGCAGAATGGGTGACATCTGCTCCATTTCAATGTGATTTGTTGCTAGAAGCAGCATACTTCATTGCTACTAAATTTTACATTTAATTAAGTTTCACTTATCACTTATTACAGTCTTATGCCATTTTATATTTCCATGTCATTTTCTATTACTAAATTCACCATGGTTTGTAGCACTTCTACCTTTTTTGGGTAAGCCTTCTGTCTCATACTGTGGAACAAACGGGAAAACAGCTCATGGGGAATTATATTCCCTGGACATGTCTGGAAAGCATGTGAGTTTGAAAGTTTCTTAACTGGAGGCATTTTTAGACCTGAATCTAAACACTTAGCAAAATAATTTGTTGAGACTGTAGCTACATTTTGGAAGCAAAATGAAATGTAGTATTGCAACCTCTGAGTAAACAATTTTTTCTAAAAACTAACACACATTAAGTATTTGTTAACTTTTAAAACTTGGTATTGAGAGGCAGAAGAATCACTTGAGCCCTAGAGGCAGAGATTGCAGTGAGCCGGTATCACGTGACTGCACTCCAGCCTGGGTGACAAAGCCAGGCCTTGTCTCAAAGAAAACCCCCCAAAAACAACACCACAAAAGAATGTGTAAAACACAGTAATGAGTTTATTGTATTTCCACGGCAGGTTATGAAGTATAGCAATTAATTGTATGATTGCAATAATTTCATCCCAAGCCATTATGTCATCTGGATTGTGGAGGTGCTGTTTATAGGTCCTATATATACCAGGAATTGACAATCTATTGAAATGACAAAAAGTTTGTCCTCATAAGTCAGGCTTCTTTTTTGTGTCCATTTCATTGTGAAAAGATGTCTTACCTATGGCATAGTTAGAGAATAAAACTTGGGATTTTACTAGAGGAAATAAAAACAACATTATTTTCTTGGCTTAGTTAATAACAAAAAGAAATCTCCAAGAACTGTGTATGCAGGTAAAGCAGCAATATTAGGCTGCTGCTTTGAAGCTACTACTTTTCCACTAATCACTAGTGAACACAGTGAACCAGCTCAAGAACTCAAATCTCCATTCTCCTAACTATTCCCTTTGCAGATTTCAATTTTTCAACTCAGCATAAGTGAGAAAAAAAATTTTGAAGTGTTCTATCAACAAACAACTTCCTGGTGCCCATTCTGTGACACTTCAACTTTGAATTTTGCATTTTAAAAGAAATGTTTTTTCACTGCCAAATAATATATCTCAGTTTTATGCTCTTTTGTTAATCAAATCCAAGAAAATCCTTGAAAAATATACTGGAGTTCATATGGTTCCCTAAGGACTGTTTCAAGGCCAATGAAAAGAAAGATTGATATGATACTTCTCTATGACATACAACAGTGTCTCTGAGCCAGGACTTAATGGCTTCATAAGCAGTCAGTGTAAGTGATTCTGTTTGTGAAGAAATTTTACTGAAATAATTAATTGGGCACACAGAATAATTCCTCTTCAATATGGCATCACTTGTCATCCCTGAAGGAAAAATATAGTGAAAGTCACACATGCAGATAGTCTACCAAACCAAAATAAATAGGCACAATTTCTTTCCAGAAAAGTAAGGTAGTTATTTTAGGAAGTAAAGTGGGTAAATATAAGACATTCTAATAAATTGACTTCTCTATTTTTCATTCTTCTTTTTATTTTTTGCCATTTCTGCTGTCAATTCTGTGGTGTTACATTTAGGTTTTATATTAGCCTTTAAGGCTGCGGTTGAAATTCTGAGCTCAGCCCAATAAATCAAAGTAAAAATAAACAGAAGGGGTAAGCAAAGAACACTACTGGCTCCAGAATGGTGAGGGAAAGAAAAGTTTTATAAATAGTTCCTCTTTTTCTTGTCGTCCTTACCACTGTTGATTGGAAATAACAAATGACAAGTACCTATCAAAAGCACATGAGTAAATTCAATCTGTAACAAATCCCTAATATAAATTACCTATCAAATATTGACTTGTGAATTTCCACAACAATCAGGCTTGTTTGGCTATTGCACAAATGTGCAGCTTCCTCCAGTCTAACTCCCCTAATCCTGGAGATTACTGCATTCAGACATGGCAACAACCAAAACACTCTGCAAAGGAGAGAGAAAGAACATAGTAGATTGTGATTTCAGATCCTTTCAAAACATAAAAATGAATGAGGTAATTGGATTATAATATAGGCCATGAAGCTCTTGCTGATTATGGTACATAGAAAGTATAATGTAAATAAAAGAATATAATATGTCAATAGTTTTCATATGAAGTATGCAGTAACTTTCTTATGACTTATTTTAGTGGCATTCACAGAGACTATGTCCAGTACAATCCATGAGAAAATGCCTTCAGAATAGCAGCCATAAAAAAGGATGAGTTGATGTCATTTGTGGGGACATGGATGAAGCTGAAAACCATCATTCTCAGCAAACTAACACAGGAACAGAAAACCAAACACTGCATGTTCTCACTCATAAGTGGGAGTTGAACAATGAGAACACATGGACACTGGGAGGGGAACATCACACACCGGGGCCTGTCGGGAGGTGGGGGGCTAGGGGAGGGATAGCATTGGGAAAAATACCTAATGTAGATGACGGGTTGATGGGTGTAGCAAACCACCATGGCACATGTATACCTTTGTAACAAACCTGCACGTTCTGCACATGTATCCCAGAACTTAAGGTATAATAAAAATAAATAAATAAATAAATAAAGAATATGCTGCAAAATTCCTCATGGTAGGTCACCTGATTATGGTACATAGAAAGCCTAATGTAAATAAAAGAATATAATATATCAATAGCTTTTATATGAAGTATGCAGTAATTTTCTTATGACTTATTTTAGTGGCATTTACAGAGACTTTGTGCAGTATAGTCCATGAGAAAATGCCTTTCAGAATAGCAGCCATAAGTATATCTATATTAAGTATATGAGTCTATATTCAATTTCCTGTTAGGCTTAGGTATAGTAATATTAATATTACATTTCTATAAAGATTTATGCTGTTTAAAGTGCTTTCTCATTCATGGTACCTTAGAGTCTATGTAAAATTGTAAATTGCACACAACTGAGAGTTCAAAATAAATCTGGGAAACAATGAAATTGACACTATTATTTTTATCCTGATCCTGGATTTATGAACCAGAATGTGTTAGTGAGACAACACGGGAAGAAAAGAACTGCACCTGGGAGACTAGGATTAAATCTCACAAGCTTTATGATGACAAGAAGATAGGTTAGCCATAAAAAGAAGAGGTCCTATAGGAAAAAGTGTCCAGGATGAAATTATAAATGAATCAAAGATTATTTCTTGAAAACGACATCCTCCTTTATTCTTCAAGGTTAGAGCTCTGCGATCTCTGTCTATTCTCTCTATCAATAGTTCTCTAAAATTTCTAATAAATATTTTGGTAGGCAGAATAATGGCACCCCAAATATGTCCACCTCCTAGGCCTCAGAGCCTTTAAATATGTGTCCTAAAAGAGACTTTGCAGACGTGATTAAGGTTATGAAGCATGAACTAGGAAGAGTGGCCTGGCTTACACAGGTGATCCTAATTTAATTACACTTGTCCTTAAAAGCTAAGAGCTTTTTCCAGCTGTGGTCAGAGAGATGTGACCAAACATAAGGGAGATACAATATTGCTGGTTTTGAAGATGGAGGAGGCTATTAGCCAAGGAATGGGTGTGGTCTCTAGAAGCTTGAAAAGACAAGAAAGTGGATTCCTCCTAGAGCCTCCAGAAAGGAATGCAGCCCTAGCTTTCGTCCATTAAAACCTGGGTCTGACTTCTAATATACAGACGTGTATGGTAATGAATTTATGTTATTTTAAATCACTAAGTCAGTGGCAATTTGTTATGGCAGCAAAAGAAAATGTATACAAATACTAAGGGCAAAATAAGAAATACTCATGATAGTAAATGTTTGAATTGACTCCATTTTATAACATTGTTTAAAACATATTTTAGTTTATAAATTGTATTTTCAGCTATTGGGGGGAAACGATTGGCCATACACACAAACTGAGTTTTTTTTTTTGAGACGGAGTCTTGCTCTGTCGCCCATGCTGGAGTGCAGTGGTGCGATCTCAGTTCACTGCAAGCTCCGCCTCTCGGGTTCACGCCATTCTCCGGCCTCAGCTTCCCGAGTAGCTGGGACTATAGGCGCATACCACCATACCCGGCTAATTTTTTTGTATTTTTAGTAGAGACGCGGTTTCACAGTGTTAGCCAGGATGGTCTCGATTTCCTGACTTCGTGATCCGCTCGCGTCGGCCTCCCAAAGTGCTGAGATTACAGGCGTGAGCCATCGCGCCTGGCCACACACAAACTTCTCTTATGACAGTTATCAACATTTCAGAATTTTAGCATTGGATGAATAAAATATTAATGGAACAATGATAAAGGACTTAAGAGGCTAATTGGGTTGCATAAAATTATTGTCGAAAAATCATTTTTTCTCCTTAAGTGGGAGAAAATGAACCAAAAGCCTTTTTTAAAAATAGAGTCCTATTTCTCTTCCATTTCTGAGCCCTGAAATAAAGATCAGAGAGGAGGTATAAAAAGTATGGGGATATTATTTGATTTCTTCATTCATTTATTCTTTTGTTTAAATCATTCAGTTAACATTGACCATTCTCTCTTGGCCAAACACTGTGCAAGAAGTGGAAGCATAAATAAAATATGTTATAATATATTCTCTCACGGAGCCATTACATTTATTGAGAGATTTCTGGAACAAGGAATAATAGGCTGAAGTACCCAATTAGGGTCTTTGTTAAAGCTGAGTTAGGAGCAAAGCAGCTAATACCAGCTGAAGAATAATGAGGTTGGTTGAAAGAATTGACTGCTAGAGTTTTTTCTAGCTCTGCAAGTGAAAATATCTGCTCTGAAGAGTGAAGTGAGAATAGCATACTAAAATTAAGAAGAAACTTTTGGATATCCAAATATGAGCAAGAGAAGTCAAGCTTTTCTTTGAGGAAAAATTTGAATTTACATGAGTGCTAGTTAGCCATTGAATTTAAGGAGAAGTAAGGCTAACTGATAAGTAGACTTAGATGAATACATTTCTAAATCTTATTTGTTTATATTGATTTATTTGTTTATGTTTTATAAATACATTCTATATTCACATGTGCATTTTACTATTGTAATAACCTCATAATAAGCAGAATCATGAAGACCTTGTACTTCTTTCAGGTTCCTACTTCTGAGTAACTTCTCCACAGTGTCATATACCTGTTAATATTAGGCTACCCGAGTTGCAAGCACTAGGTCAGTCAGGGAACTGTCAACTTCCAGAGGTTATGTGAGGCAGTAATGGAAAGTAATCAAAGCAGCGGTATACAGAAGCATATTTATATTTTTGAACAGGAAGAGATGAATTCTAATTAATACTGAGGCTAGTATTTACAAAATAACAATTTTTGATACTTTTGGACCATGAGTTCAAAACAATAGCTCCAGTTGCAACACAGTATCACTGGGTTTATTTTAGCCTTCCCCTTTTCCTTATTTGTGACTCCTTTTTCTGACAGTGAGAAACCCATCCCTCATTATTCATAATATACTTACTCATTTACTCAATCCTAGTATACACATACAGTTGATTCAGAATTGAAATGTTAATTCATAACTGTATTAGAAACAAATTTACTAAATAGCACAAATATTTGTGTGTTGTAATTTTAATAAAAAAACTTTACAATTTGTCAAAACTGTACAGTTTTAGTTAAAATGATGTTTTCCAAAATTACATAGCTCTTTTCCCTTCTATACCTTCTTAAGTGTGGGTCTATTATTAATTTTTAATAGAGTTAGATTCGGTTGTTACTCTTTATTTTATCTTACTCTACCATTCTTAACCACCACATACACATCTGGTTTGATTGATTTGATTGATTGATGGGTATGTGAGTCATTACCATGGATATAAGAGTCACAACAATACAAAATAGTATACTCAAGAAACATTGTCCCCTTCATTACTTCTCTCTCAGCCCCACTTTCCCATCCTACCTATTCCATTTGCACCCACATACTTAATGGATATGAACATTTTAGAACTTGTCAAATTGCTCACCATAAAATTTATAAACATTTGCTCTATGACCAAGAATCTGTACAGATTACTGATTCAAAGAATTGCCATCAAATGTTTATATTAATATACTTCTATTTTTTCAATTTAGTTGAAAAAAAGCTTATGTTCATTTAATTATTTGCCTAATTTAACATTTTTATGTAGCAATACTTACCATTTAGTTAACACTTGCTATGTATCAGGTGTGTGTTAAGTACTACGATACAAAATAAATATGAAATCAATATAGCTTTTCAATTTTTATAAATAAAAAATGGCCTAAAATTTGCACAATACAAGGCACTAATCAATGTTTTCATAGCTAGTAAGTAACTCTGAATTTCTTCTTAAAAACTAGGATATTTATTGGACATTTCTATGTCTTTAGGGACTGGCCATCCTTTTTTACTATATTTTATTTTTAAGTAAAATATTTGCCTTTTTCTTTGATTTTTAAAAATAGCTTTAAAAATATTTCCTGTTGCATATTAAAATATTTTTGTTTGTCATTTGCTTTTTAAATAAAGTGTCTGCTGTTCTGGAAGGTGTACATGTCTTTAATTTTTACTGTATTTAAATACATTGATATTTTCCATTATGGCTTGTTGGATGCCTGCTACAACAGAGGATGTTGAAGAGCCAAGAGGGAACTATAAACAGTACAAACTAAGTAAAATAAAATCATGTAACCATTCCTCTCCAGTCCCCACCTCAAGTTTGAAGGAGGCAGATGTAGTAGACACCAGGAGGAGCATGCCAATGTGGAAGAGGCCTCAGGCTCTCTTTTCTCTGCTACTTCCTGCTCAGTCATAAGCAGGAAAGAGGGCAAATATTTAACTGAAGATGAGTAATATTTTGATTTATGTTTGAGATCTAAAATGAATAAAATCTATGGATTCTATCCAAGATGTTCCAAATGTAGGAAAGAGATGTCATGGCAGGTATGAGGGCAATAAAGAGAGAAAGGAGTTTTGTTGACTAATATTGTGTGATGACTTCCTGGGCAATGGGATGCCCAGATATTTGGTTAAACGTTATTATGGGTGTGTCTGAGAGAATTTCTGGATGAGATTAACATTTGAATCAGGTAGACTGAGCAAAGCAGATTGCCCTCCCCAGTGTGGGTGGGCTTCATTCCATTGGTTGAAAGGCTGAATAGAACAAAAAGGCTGAATGTAGGAGAATTTGTTTTTTCTACCTGACTGTCTTCAAGCTGGAGCATTGGTCTTCCCTCACTTTCAGACATGGACTAAAACTGAAACTTACACCACTAGCTCTCCTGCTTCTTGGGCCTCCAGACTGGAACTAGACTTGTTCTCCGTGGTTTCCACTTGCCAACTGCAGATCTTGGGACTTGTCAGCCTCCCTAATCATGTAAGCCAACACACAGACACACACACAGACACACACACACACACACACACACACATTCTTTTAGTTCTGTTTCTCTCGAGAATCCTAATACAGGGGTTCTTTTGTATTTGCACTTTATTAAGTCCATTCCATTAAACATATGTTACACTAAGATTTATTAAATACTTACAATATGATGTGTTAAGTATATTTATATATTTTCATGTTTAATTCTCACAATTATATATATTTTTATTTTTGTGGGTGCATAGTTGGTGTATATATTTATGGGGTACACATGAGATACTTTGATACAGGCATGCAATAAGTAATAGTGGCGTAATAGAAAATGGAGTATGCAACCCCTCAAGCATTTATCCTCAGTGTAAAAAACAATCCAATTATACTCTTTTAGTTATGATAAAATGTACAATTAAATTACTATTGACTGTATTCACCCTGTTGTGCTATCAAATACTCAATCTTATTCATACTTTGTAACTATTTTGTAACATGTAACTGTACATGTTAACCATAATCACTTCTCTAACCAGCCCCTACTTCCCTTCCCAGCCTCTGGTAACCGTCCTTCTATTCTCTTCTCCATGAGTTCAATTGTTTTAATTTGAACACCTGCAAATTAGTGAGTATATGTGAAGTTTGTCTTCCTGTGCCTGGCTTAGTTAACTTAACTATCCCCAGTTTCAACCATGTTATTGCAAATGACAGGATCTCTTCTTTTTTAATAGCTGAATACTACTCCATTGTGTATATGACCACATTTTTTTTTATCTATTCATTTGTTGGTGGACATTTAGATTGCTTCTAAACCTTGGCTATTGTGAACAGTGCTGCAATAAACATGATAGTGCAGATATCTCTTTTATATACTGATTTTATTTCTTCTGGGAATATAACCATACCACTGGATCGTATGGTAGCTCTATGTTTTTTGTTTTTTAAGGAACCTCCAAACTTTTCTCCATGGTGGTTGCACTAATTCATATTCCCACCAACAGTGTATGAGGGTTCACTTTTCTCCACACCAGCATTTGTTGCCTATCTTTTGAATAAAAGCCATTTTAACTGGGGTGAGATGATAACTCACTGTGGTTTTGGTTTGTATTTCTCTGATGATCTGTGATGTTGAGCACCTTTTCATATTTCTGTTTGCCATTTGTATGCCTTCATTTGAGAAATGTCTATTCAGATCTTTTGCTCATTTTTAATCAGATTGTCAGATTTGTTTCCTATACAGTTATTTGAACTCCTTATATACTCTAGTTATTAATCTGTTGTCAGATGGGTGGTTTGCAAATATTTTTTCCCTTTCTGTGTGTTATCTCTCACTTTCTTGACTGTTTCCTTTGCTGTGTAGCTTTTTAACTTTATATGACCACATTTGTCCACTTTTGCTTTGGTTGCCTTTGTTCGTGGGGTATTGCACAAAAAAATTTTGCGCAGACCAATGTCCTGGAGAGTTTCCCCAAAGTTTTCTTATAGTACTTTCATAGTTTGAGGTCTTAGATTTAAGTCTTTAATTGATTTTGATTTGATTTTTGTACATAGTGAGAAATAGGGGTTAAGTTTCATTTTTTGGCATATGGATATCCTGTTTTCCCAGCAGCATTTGTTCCTTCTACAATGTATGTTCTTCAGACCTGTGTCAAAAATTAGTTTACTGTAGGTGTATGGATTTAGTTCTGGGTTCTCTATTCTGTTCTATATGTGTGTTTTTATGCCAGTACCATGCTGTTTTGGTTACTACAGTTCTGTAGTATAATTTGAAGTTAGGTAATGTGATTCCTCCAGTTTTGTTCTTTTTGCTCAGGATAGTGTTGCCTATTCTGTCTTAAATTTTAGAATTTTTTTTGTATTTCTGTGAAGAATGTCACTGGTATTTTGATATGGTTTGCATTGAATCTGTAGATTGCTTTGGGTAGTATGGACATTTTCACAGTATTGTTTCCTCCAATCCATGAACATGAAATATCATTCCATTTTTTGGTGTCCTTGTCAATTTCTTTTATCAGTATTTTATAGTTGGCATTATAGAGATCTTTCACTTATTTGGTTAATTCCTGAGTATTTAATTTTAATTGTGGCTATTGTAAGTGGGATTACTTTTTTATTTCTTTTAAAGGTTATTCACTGCATATAGAAATGATTCAGATTTTTGTACGTTGATTTTGTATTCTGCAACTTTGCTGAATTTGTTTATCAATTCTAATAGTGTTTTTGTGTGTGTGTGTGTGTGGAGGCTTTAGGGTTTTCCAAATGTAAGATCATATCATCTGCGAACAAGGATAATTCAAATTCTTGCTTTCCAATTTGTATATCCTTTATTTCTTTCTCTTGTCTTTTTGCTCTAGCTAGGACTTCCAGAACTATGTTGAATAATGGTGGTAAAAGTGGGCATCTCTGTCATGTTGCAGATCTTAGAGGGAAGGCTTTCAGTTATTCTTCATTCAGTATGATACTAGCTGTAGGTCTGTTGTATGTGGCTTTTATTATCTTGAGGTATGTTCCTTTGATGTGTTGAATTTTATCAAATGATTTTCAGGATCAATTTAAATAATCATATGGTTTGGACTTCATTCTGTTGTTATGATGTATCACATTTATTGATTTATGTATGTTGAACCATCCTTGCATCCATGGAATAAATCCCACTTGGTCACAATAACTAATCTTTTTAATGTATTATTAAATTTGGTTTGGTAGTATTTTGCTAAAGATTTTTGCATCAATATTCATCAGGGATATTGGCCTGTAGTTTCTTGTATCATTTTCTGGTTTTGGTATTAAGGTAATACTGGCCTCATAGAATGAATTTAGGACTATTCTTGCTTCCTTTAGTTTTTGGAGTAGTTTAAGTAGAATTGGTATTAGTTCTTCTTGAAATGTTTGGTAGAATTAAGGCGTGAAGTGATCAGTTTCTGGGCATTTCTTTTTTTTTTTTTTGAGACAGAGTCTCGCTCTGTCGCCCAGGCTGCAGTGCAGTGGCATGATCTCAGCTCACTGCCACCTCCACCTCCCAGGTTCAAGAGATCCTTCTGCCTTAGCCTCCCGAGTAGCTGGGATTACAGACATGTGCCACCATGCCTGGCTAATTTTTATTTTTATTTTTATTTTTTTAGTAGAGACAGGGTTTCACCATGTTTGCCAGGATGGTCTTGATCTCCTGACCTCACGATCCGCCCACCTTGGCCTCCCAAAGTGCTGGGATTACAGGCATGAACCACTGCACCTGGCCTCTGGGCTTTTCTTTACTGGGAGAATTTTCATTATAGCTTTGGTCTCATTATTATTGGTCTGTTCAGGTTTTGGATTTATTCCTGGTTCAGTCTTGGTAGGTTAATTGATTATGTGTTATGTGTCTAGGAATTGAGCCATTTTCTATAGAGTTTCTAATTTGTTGGTATACTGTTGCTGACAATAGCCACTAATGATCCTTTAAATTTCTACAGTATCAGTTGTAATAACTCCCTTTTCATCTCTGATTTTATTTACTTGGGTCTTTGTTTTTTCCTAGTTTGACTAAAGGTTTGTCCATTTTATTCATCATTTCAAAAAGCCAGCTGTTTGTTTCATTCATCTTTTTATTGTTTTCTTCATTTCTAATGTATTTATTTCTGCTATGACCTTATTATTTCTTCTACTAATTTTGGGTTTGCCTTGCTCTTGCTTTTGTAGTTCTTTGAGATGCATAATTAGGTTACTTATTTTAAGTTTTTCTTCTTTTTGGATGCAGGCACTTATAACTATAAACTTCTCTCCTCATACTACTTTCTTTGTGTCCTATAGATTTTGGTATGTTGTGTTTCTATTACCATTTGTCTCTAAAACAAATTTCAATTTCCTTTTTAATTTCTTCATTGGCCCACTGGACATTCAGGAGCATATTGTTTAATTTCTGTGTGTTTGTATAGTTTCCAAAATTCCTCTTGGTATTGATGTCTAGTTTTATTCCAGTGTGGTCCGAGAAGTTGCTTGATATCACTTTGATGTTTTTCAATGTTTTAAAGCTTGTTTTGTAACCTAACATGTAGTCTATCTTTGACTGGGTGTGATGGCTCATGCCTGTAATTACAGTACTTTGGGTGGCTAAGGCAGGTGGATTGCTTGCACTCAGGAGTTTGAAACCAGTTTGGCAACATGGTGAAACCATGACTACCAAAAATACAAAAATTAGCTGGGCATGGTGGTGTGTGCCTGTGGTCCCAGTTGCTCAGCTTCTTGGGAGGCTAAGGTGGGAGGATTGTCGGAACCTGGGAAGTTGATGCTGCAGTGAGCTGTAATCATGCCACTGCACTCCAGCCTGAGTAAAAGAGCAAGACCATGTCTGAAGTTAAATAAATAAGTAAATAAATGAATAAATAAATAAACACATGGTTCTGTCTTGGAGAATGACTTATGAGGTGAGGAGAAAAATCTATATTCTGCCACTACCAGATGAAATGCTTTGTAAATATCTATTAGGCCCATTTGGTTTATAGTGCAGATTATGTCTGACATTTCTTTGTTGATTTTCTGTCTAGAAGATCTGTCTAATGCTGAAAGTGGGGTGTTAAAGTGTTCAGCCATTATTGGATTAAGATCTTTCTCTTTCTTTAGCTCTAATAATATTTGCTTTATATATCTAGGTGCTCTAATGTTGGGTGCATAGATACTTAAATTATCATATCTTTTTGCTGAATTGACTCCTTTATCATTTTATAGTGACTTTATTTGTCTCTTCTTATAGTTTTGTTTTGAAATCAATTTTGTCTGATATGACTGTAGTAACTCTTGCTCTTTTTTGGTTTCCACGGACATGCAATATCTTTTTCCATCCCTTTATTTTCAGTCTGTTTCTTTATAGATGAAGTGTGTTTCTTGTAGTCAACAGATAACTGGGTCTTGCTTTTTTAATCCATTCAGCCACTCTATGTCTTTCTTTTTTTCCCTAAAGATGGAGTGTCACTCTGTCTCCCAGCCTGGAGTGCAGTGGTGCAATCTCGGCTCACTGCAACCTCTGCCTCCTGGGATCAAGTGATTCTCCTGCCTCAGCCTTCCAAGTAGCTGGGATTACAGGCACCTGCCACCACGCCCAGCTAATTTTTGTATTTTTAGTAGAGACGGGATTTCATCATGTTGTCCAGGCTGGTCTCTAACTCCTGACCTCAAGTGATCCGCCCACCTCAGCCTCCCAAAGTGCTGGGATTACAGGCATGAGCCACTGTGCCCAGCCTATGTCCTTGATTGGACAGCTTAGTTCATTAACAGACATTGTTATTATTGCTAAGTAAGGCATTACTCCTGCCATTCTGTTATTGGTTTTCTGGTCTTGTCTTCCTTCTTTCCTTCCTTTCTGTCTTCCTTTTAGTGAAGGTGCTTTTCTCTGGTGGCATTATTTAATTTGTTGCTTTTAATTTTTTTGTGTACCCATTGTACGTTTTTCAATTTTAGTTTACCTGAAGCTTCCAAATACTATCTTATAACCTGTTATTTTAAACTGATGACAACTTAACACTGATTGCATAAACAAATAGAAAACTAATAAAAAGTAATAGAAATAAACTAATAAAAAAGAAAAAGAAAAAACTAATAAAAATTCTACACTTTAATTTTGTCCCCCTGCTTTTTAATTTTTTTGTTTCTCTGTATGTCTTATTATACTATATATATAGAAAAGTTACTGTACTTACTTTTGATTAGATCACTGTTTAGTCTTTCTACTTACAATAAAAGTATTTACACAGCACAATTACCATGTTATAATATTCTGTGTATTTCTGTGTGCAATTACCAGTGAATTTTGTACCTCCAGATAATTTGTTTATTACTCATTTATGACCTTTTCTTTCATATTGAAGAACTCCTTTTAGCATTTCTCGTAGGACAGGTTTAGTGTTGATAAAATTCCTCAGCTTTTGTTTGTCTAGAAAAGTCTTTTTACTCCTTCATGCTTAAAGGATATTTTTGCTGAAGACACTATTCTATGGTAATTTTTTTTCTTTCAGCACTTTAAATATATTATGCCACTCTCTCCTGACCTGTAAGGTTTCCATTGAAAAGTCTGCTGCCAGATGTATTGGAGCTCCATTGTGTTATTTGCTTATTTTCTCTTGCTGCTTTTAAGATCCTTTGTCTATCCTTCACCTTTGGGTTTTTTAATATTCAATGTCTTAAAATAGTGTTCTTTGGGTTAAATCTGCCTGGGGTTCTATAACCTTCTTGTACTTGGATATTGATGCATTTTTGTAGGTTTGGGAAGTTCTGTTATCTCTCTGAATAAACTTTCTATCCCCATCTCATTCTCTACCTCCTCTTTAGGTTCAATAACTGAGATTTACCCTTCTGAGGCTATTTTCCAGGTCTTGTAGGCATGCTTCCTTCTTTCTTTCTTCTTTTTCCTTTTGTCTCCTCTGACTGTATATTTTCAAATAGCCTATCTTTAAGCTCACTAATTCTCTCTTCTGCTTGATCAATTCTGCTATGAAGAGACTCTAATGCATTCTTCAGCATGTCAATTGCATTTTCCACCTCCAGAATTTCTACTTGATTCTTTTTCATTATTTCAATCTATTTTAAAAACATTATCTGATAGAATTCTGAATTCCTCCTCTGTGTTTTGAATTTCCCCTTGAGAGCTATTTTGAATTCTGTGTCTGAAAGTCCACATATCTGTGTTTCTCCAGGACTGGTCCCTGATGCTTTATTCATTTGGTGAGGCCATGTTTTTGTGGATGACCTTAATGCTTGTAGATGTTTGTCTACGTCTGGGGATTGAAGAGTTAGGCCTTTATTGTAACCTTGGGAGATTACAATAAAACTCTGGGTTTGAGCTTATTCACGCCCATTCTTCTTGGGAAGGCTTTCCAGGTATTCACAGGAACTTGGGCCCTGAACCCAATAATGCGGTTCTTGTAGACTCATAAAGGTACTACGTTGGTGTTCTTGGATAAGATCTGGAAGAATTCTCTGGATTACCAAGCAGAGACTCTTGTTCTCTTCCTTTACTTTCTCCCAAGAAATGGAGTCTCTCTGTGCTGAGCTGCCTAGAGCTGGGGGTGGGTGACACTAGTATCCCTTGGCCACGACTACTGTGACTATGCTGGGTCAGTCCTGAAGCCAGCACAACACTGTGTCTCACTGAAGGCCCACTGTAACCACTACCTGACTACCACCTAAGTTCATTCAAGGCCCTAGGGCTCTATGATAAACAAGTGGTACAACCAGCCAGGTTTGTGTTTCTCCCTTCGTGGCGTCAAGTTTCTCTAGGCCTTGGGTGGGTCAGGATTGTGTTTCTCCCTTCATGGCAGCAAGTTTCCCTAGGCCCTGGGTGGGTCTAGAGATGCTTTCTAGAAGCTGGAGATTAAAATCTAAAACCTCAGAAATTTACCTAGTGTTCTAGTCTACTGGAGCTAAGCTGGCACTTGAACCACAAGACAAAGTCCTTTGCACTTTTCCTTCCCCTTTCTGCATGCAGAAGAACTTCTCCCTGTGGCCGTCACCACTACCAGCCCATGGGGGGTTCTGCCAGGTCACCACCAATGTTTACTTAAAGACCAAGTCTGTCTGAAGATAGCTTGTGATGAATGCTTCCAGGCTGGGGACTCACCCTTTGGGCCAGGGAATATCTAAAAATGCTGACCAAGAGCCTAGACCTGGAATAAAAAAACCCAAGAGTCTGCTGTATCCCACTGTGCTCTACCCCACTGTTGCTGAGCTGGTACCTAAGGTACAAGACAGAGCCCCCTTCACTTTTCCCACTGCTTTTCTCAAATAGGAATCTTTCACCATAGCCACCACAGCTTGGAATGTTCTGGGTCATACCTGAAGCCAGTATGTCTCAGAGCCCAATGCCCATGACATATTACCTGGGTATCACTGTTGGTTATTCAGAGCCAAGGGACTCTTTATTCAGCAGTTGATAAATTCTGCCAGGTCTTTGCTGTGACAGGGCAGCACTTAATTCAATATAAAATCCCCCAGTCACTGCCTATCCATCTCCCAAGTGCAAAAATTTCTCCCCACTGAGCAACTGCTGTGAGCGGTTGGAGGGTTAGGGGGTAGGGTGGACAGGCACACCTTTGCTGCCTCAGCTGGGGTCTCCATAGGTCACATGTCACCCCAGTCCACTGGCTGTGTGTCCAGCACTAGGGCTTGCCAAGGAATTACAGTCCTTGTGGCCTAGACTGCCCCTCAAGTTCACTTAGGGCCCCAAAGCACTCTGGCCCACAATGGCGAGGCTTGCAGGAAGTCAAGCTCCAATTGCTTGGATGAGCAATTCCTGTCTGTCTAGGGCTGGCCCAAATGCTCCTTCTGTGGTTGGATGTCAGTGGAATACAGCCTAGTTCTGCTTTTCACTGGGACAGGACAGCACTGAGTTCAATGTAAAGCCTCACAAATGCTGTGCTCTCCCTGTCCCAAGCACAGAGAATCTCCACTGGCATTGCCTCTGCCAGGAGATGGTGGTTGGGTGGCAGCTGTGCTTTAAGACTGTCTTTCCTGCCCTCTCCAATGTCTCTTTCAATGGCATGAAGTTAAAACCAGGTACTGTGATTACTCTCCTGATTTTTGGTTCTTGTAATGGTGCTTTTTGAGTGTAGTTGCTGAAATTTAGTGTTCCTGCAGGGGGAATGAATGGTGTAGGCTTCTAGTCCATCATCTTTCTCTGCCCTTCACAATTATGTTTGATAGTAGTTACTATTATGCCAATTTTACAGAGGAATAAGCCAAATTTAAGAGAAGTCACATAACTTGTGTAAGATAACAACCCTTATTAGTGGTAGTTTCAGGATTCAGTTATCTGATGCCAAAATCTACAGTCTTAATTTGTTTTCAAGTAGCAATAATCATACATTGGCAAATCTGTTGATTTAAAAAGCTGCTTTTAACACAGACACCCAACCCTATACAATTTTCTTCTAAACCACCAGCATTCATTTACATTTTATATATAACCTTGAATTTCATTGCAATATTTAAACAGAGACTAGTGGATATTAAAATTCTGTCTGGAGTGTTAAAAATCTAGTAGATTAAGGATCAAAGTAGCCAATTTTGGAGAACTGTATCTTTGTAGGTGGCATTTTTTTCCAAGGGTAGAATTACTTAGAACTTGCAAGATGGCATAGGCAGAGCATTCATGAAATGCAAAAGAGGCAGTTCACTTGTCTCTTACAATTTGTATTAAGAAGATAATGGTAGTAATGAAAAATTGTTAAAACCCTTAACATCAAGTACGTCCCTGAATTGCTTTTATAAATATGTTTTTACCTTGGCAACTGGCCAGGCAATTGCTACTTTATATCCCTAGTCAATATTAGCCCAAATGTACAGTAAATGGAATATTCTATTTTAGAAATAGCAAAATGATGAAGTGGCATCATAGGAAATGCATAAAAATTCCATTTTAATAAGCTAAATCATCCATAGACTGCTAAAGAGAAGAAAGGTGAATGACTTATGTCTATAAAATATTTTCAAATTAAATGAATATGATATGTTGTAGGAATTAACTTTCTTTATTGTAGTTTTATCCTGCATTTAGGAGAATCTGATTTAAATCAGAAATAAAATCTACAGATACACCCCCACACATGCGTATTTCAAACACTGGCTGTTCCCTTAAACACTTCTGCATGGCTGGCTCCTTCTTCTGTAAGTCTTTGCTTCCGTATTATCTTCTCAGTGGTATTTTCTCTAACCATTCCATTTAAAATTGAACATTTTTTTCTCTTACTCTCCCCTAGCACTCCCTGTCTATTTTTCATGTTTTATTTATCTGCTTAATATTGACTACTTCTGGCATCTAATTTATTGTTTACCCCTCCCCAGAAAAATGTCAACTTTCATGACAGCAGGAAGCTTCTCTATTTTGGTCACCTGTCCTAGAGCACTGCCTGACAAATAATAAATACTCAATATAATACTGACATTCTCACATATTTTAAAGATACTTTTAAACTTAAATGTATTTTATGGTTTTTCTTTGACATAGGACTTATTTGGCACTTTACCTTTCAAAATATGTGTAGGATAACTCATTTTGTTATCAATTTATATCTTAATTTGTTGTTGCAAAACGATGCAATCAATAATACAGCTTCTTTGAAAGCATCACTTCACTTATGACTTCATTTGTTTTTCCTTTTTTGAGATGGAGCCTTGCTCTGTCACCCAGGCTGGAGTGAAGTGCCGCCATCTCGGCTCACTGCAACCTTCGCCTCCCGGCACTTCTCCTGCCTCAGCCTCCCGGGTAGCTGGGACTACAGGCGTGCGCCACCACGCCTGGCTAATTTTTGTATTTTTAGTAGAGACGAGGTTTCACCATGTCAGTCAGGCTGGTCACGAACTCCTGACCTCACGATCTGCCTGCCTCAGCCTCCCAAAGTGCTGAGGTTACAGGCGTGAGCCACCGTACCCGGCCATTACTTAATATTTAGGCAATTTTTCTATATGTTCCATATGTACTTGAAAATAATCTTTATTTTCTAATTTTTCAGCACCTAGGTCCATACACCTATCTAGCTATTTTCAAATCTTCTGTGTACTTACTGATTATTTTGTCTCCTTCATCTATCAATGACCAAGATAAATGTATTTAAAATTTCTCAGCAAACATCAAATGGTGGATTTGTTTATTTCTCCTTATATCTGTTTTGTATATCTTGATCAATTTAACATGATCGTATCTTTAGAAGATTGAATTATACCTTCTAAAATTTTATGGTGATACTTAATTTCTAGTTGCATTTTTGCCTTTTAATATGCATTACTCATAATGGCCAAGATATGGAAACAACCTAGGTGTTCATCAACAGATGAATGGATAAAGAAAATGTGGTGTATATAAAAAAGAATTATTATTCAGTCTTAAAAAAAGAAGAAAATCCTGCCATTTGCAAAAGCATGGATGGTATGGGAGGACTTTATGCTAAGTGAAATAAGCCAGCCACAGAGAGAAAAATACTGTCTGATCTCACTTATATGTGGAATCTAAAAAAAACCAAAAAGTGAAATAAATAGAAACAGAGAGTAGAATGGTGGTTAACAGTGGCAAAAAGGGAAAGGAAATGGAGAGAAATAAGGTACAATTTTACAGTTAGGTAGAACGAATAAATCTAGTGACATAATGTATAGTGCAAGGAGTATTGTTAAAATATTGTAGTGTCTACTGAAAATTTGCTAGGAGAGTCGATTTTAGGAGCTCTTATCACAAAAAAGGATAACTATGGAAAATGATCAATCAATTTGTTTGATTGTAGTAATATATATGATTACATACATATGTAATCACATATATATACATATGTAATTTTTTTATTGTCTAGACTTAAGGTGTACAACATGATAAAAAAGTGATAATAAATAAATAAAATGAGCTTTCTTTATGTTAATGTTGCTACATCAGTTTTTTGTTTTGTTTTGCTTTGTTTATACTTGTCTGGTGTTTTCTTCCTTATTTTATCTTTCAACCTTCTTTTGTCCTATAGGGACAACAAAGGAGCTGTAGATTCGCAAACTTGAATGTCCTTTACTACCAGAAAGAATTAATATGACTACCAGATCCCTAGGTGACATAATTTATGCCTAGAGGAAAGTAGTGGTCTAATATGATGCCATAATACATCTTTTTATTTATATTATATATCTTCTATGCCATACTGAATGCCAGACTTTATGGTAAACATAGGAGAATAAGTACTCGGTGAAATGAATGTATCTTATTCTCACAACAACTCTGTGAGATAGTGAAAGTGTTATCTCTGCATTACCAGTAGGGAACCTTAGGCTTCTATAGTATTTAATGATTTCTCAAGCTTATTCAGATAGCAGAAGTAGAATTGATATCTTTTTAATCTTAACCTAGGTTTCTTTTACTCCATGACAGTGCCTTTCTTTGGCATTAACTTTTCTTGAACAAGCAAATATGGGATGTGGGAGATAGTTCCAGATACATTCCAGATACATCAAGGATGTTAATATGCTAAATGTGCACTACTTATTGCAGGCTTATTGATGGAGTCATCAGGACTAAAACCATCACTAAACTGCTTTCACAGTAGCATAATAAAAATAATTAAACTAAGATGGTCATGCTAATAGAGATAGTCACAATAATAAAGGCAAGAAGGAGAAAATTACAATGTAGAAAAAATATGTTAGCCATAAATCTCTGAACATTTCCCTTGTCCATAATTCATTTTATGCATTGACATGTGTCAATTAAGTAACCAAAATGAAATGTAAAGACACCAAAAAAAATCATAGTTTTAATAAGAAAATCATTGTTTTTACACTTAGTGTGTGCTCTCTCTTTTTATTTTTAAACCAGAAGTGGTTAAACGACATCTCTTCCCAGTGAATAGAAACATTTCTATTAAGTAAGCTTATCTTATGCAACAAAGTATAGAAATAGCCTTGGAGAGCTGTATATTTAAAGCAATCAATTGTATGTTTAGTTAAGGAAATATGCCATCATCATTAAACACATGAATAGTAACAAGCCATTTCCTTAATGAATCCCTATTAAGGTACATTAAAGCCAGCCTTACAAATAGCCTTAAAATCATTTGGGCTAGCAAATTTATGCAGCCTGCCAGATTAACAGAGTCCTCAACTATGTTCCTGCTGTTACTGTGTTCTTTTTTTTTTTTTTTTTTTTTTTTTAGAGATGGAGTCTCGTTCTGTCACCCAGGCTGGAGTGCAGTGGCGCGATCTCGGCTCACTTCAAGCTCTGCCTCCCAGGTTCACACCATTCTCCTGCCTCAGCCTCCCAAGTAGCTGAGACTACAGGTGCCCGCCACCACACCCAGCTAATTTTTTGTGTTTTTAGTAAAGACAGGGTTTCACCGTGTTAGCCAGGATGGTCTCAATCTCCTGACCTCATGATCTGCCTGCCTTGGCCTCCCAAAGTGCAGGGATTACAGGCATAAGCCACTGCGCCCGGCCTACTGTGTTCTAAGAAACTTACCCTCTCTCTTCAGTTTCCTCTTTTCCATTGCTGTAGCTGAAAACCTCTCTAAATCTCTCAGTTTTGCTCTCAAACTCGTCTATTTATCATTTACTCTGTGATCACTATTGGGACTCTATGATGACGAGGGTCACCTGCTTAATACTCAGTTGTAGTTGGTAAACATTATCTGGGATTATAACACTATGCAACTGTACCCACAAGCTCTGTAAAATACCTAGTCTGCCACAACATTTCAGCATTGATGGAGACTGTCCCATAAACATAACCTGTGGTCATCGACGTTCTTGATTTTCACTCTTAGCTTTCCGTAGACATCATTTTAGCTACATCCAAAGTTATGTGGTGTTTTGAGCCATGCTGAGATACTCAACAGGAAGAGAGAGTGCACAAAACCAATAGTTATTTATTGAGGCTCTTGTTTGGGCATAGTGCAATGCTTAGTGCTGAGGTGCTAAGTGTGGGTAATTGGAAATTATGTTTAATGAATTGACCTAGTGGTATAAAGAATAATACTTTGGTTTTAAAAAGTATGCATGATATGTTGTACTTGAATAGCACCAAGGCATCCAAGGGAAAACCTGGGAACTGAAAAATAGGAGCAGAATTATAGGCTTTCTGGGTCTTAGATTTTAATTCAACTGTACAGCAGTGCTAGTAGGGGCTTCTGGAAGTATATGTGGTTTTTAAAGGAAAAATTACAGAGAATATAGTATCTAAACGTGTGAAACAGTTACTTGTGAAGGGAGAAAATAAGTTATAATGCAAGAGAGTAATAATAGACCCATGGTAAGTTTACCAGAAATAGTACAGCATGGCCTAGCACTTTGTAGTGTTGTAGGAAAGAGAATGAACTCTGAAAAAAGACTTTAATATTTCTGTACCTTCATTGAACTCAAACCAGTAAAGTTGTATGGAGTAGGTATGATTATCCTTATTTTACCATACTATATGGAAAACAAGACTCATAAATATTAAAGGACTTTCACCAAGAGACTGCCAATTTGTGGTAGAACTGGAATGACATTCTTGGAGTCCTGTTTTCTCAACATCATTACTTTCTATTCAGCTGCACTTGAAATGAGCTCCGGAGGAGGACTGAAGGACATTGCTGCTCTTTGATAAGAAACAGTAGAAAGGCCAACTAGTTTATCAAAAAGGCAGCTGTTGTATGAGGTCAGAGCATCTTGGATGACGAGACATCTTGTCTCACCTGTTCTCCATAGTGAGTCATGAGAATGGGTTAAATTTCCATGGAAAATATTATACTTGTTTTCCATATCCATCTGGTCTATAAATTGCATGTTAAGAATAGGGCAGAATCTGTGTTAAGATTAGTTGATAGATAATGTAATAAAGATTAAAATTGTTTAGCATATTAAAGTGTTCTTATTCTTTACACAAAGCAATATTTACTCCTTGTGATATGTACATTGAGACTGTCTAGAATAATATTAAGCGAAGGAAAATAAGATATTTGTTTCAGATATTCAGATTATGTTCCAGAAAGACAAAAGGAATATAGATAATGTGGTTTGGGAAAGGTTTTTTTTTTTAAGTAGAATAATTGACAGAATACTTAAAGTGTACAATCTAATAAGTTGTGACATCTGCATAGATCTGTGACATCACCACCACAATCAAGATAACGAACATATCCGTCATCCCTAAAAGTTTCCTTGTACACCTCTGTAATCTTCTCTTACTCTCATTCCTATCCCTAGGCAAACACTGATTTGCTTTCTGTCACTGTACCTTAAATTGCACTCCCTAGAATTTGTATAAATGGAGTCATACAGTGGGTACTCTTTTCTTGGTGGGGGACAGTGTGTGTCAGGCTTCTTTCACTGAGCATAATTATTTGGAAATCCATCCCAGTTTGTAGCATATATTAATAGCTCATTAGTTTTAATTACTGAATAGTGTATCTGGATATGCCACAGTTTGTTTATCCATTTAAATGTTTATGAACATTTGAATTTCTTGCACTTTTGATTATTGCAAATATAGCTGCTATGAATGCTTATGTACAAGTCTTTGTATAAACATATGCTTTCATTTCTCTAGGGTACCTTCCAAACTGTTTTCCAAACAGGTGGTATCATTTTACATCCCTATGATTATTAAAATTACATTTAGATAACAAGCTTTATAAATATAAAGATTATGCACTATAAAGGTGTTATAAACTGTAATATAGATTAATTATAAAAATGTATTGGATCTATCTTTATTTTGAATAAATATTAAAATACAATGCAATTGATATAGAAATATTCATTATTTGAGCATCATTCATTGCTAATAGTTTTTAATTTTGAAAAATTTCCCAACCTTTTTAGCTTTTCGAATTGAATGTTCACATATGAAAAGATGTTCCATATCACAAGACAGACTCTTACAAAACTAAATATGCTCTTATGATATAATCCAGAATTCACACTCTTTGATACTTACCTAAAGGACTTGAAAACTTATGTCCACACAAAAAACCTGTGCACAGATGTTTATAGCAGCTTTATCTGTAATTGGCAAAAATTGGAAATCTTCAAGATGTCCCTTGGTAGATGAATGGATAAATCAACTATGATACATTCAGACAACAGAATATTATTCAGTGCTAAAAAGTTGAGCGATTAAGCCATGAAAAAAACATGGAGGAAATTTAAATGTATATTTCTAAGTGAAAGAAACCAATGTGAAAGGCTGCATATTAACTATATGACATTTTGGAAAAGGCAAAACTATGGAGACAGTAAAAAGATCAGTGGTTGCCAGGGTGTAGGGAGAGGGAGGGATGAATATAATGAGCACAGAGGATTTTTAGGGTAGTTAAAATACCATTATAAAATTCTTTTTAAAGATGGCAGATTGGAGACAGTGTTAGTGTGCCTCTCCCATTTGGAAGGACAGAATAGTGGGTAGAGATTCACACTGTGAATATTTTTTCCAAGAACCAACACAGGAGCTTAACAGGAAAACCAAAAGAATCCACAGACCGTATAAAAGAAATGGCAGGCTGCAGCTTACTCCATGAGACAGGTGAAAAACAGTAAGTTCTTAGAGTGTGAGGTGGGGAGAGCCTGCCTGCAAGCACATATGTTCAGTGGGGATTCTGAAGCTTCAGGCCATGGGAGAAGACCTTAACTGTACCCAGAGCAGGAATGGATTTAGGGAGCAGAGCAACTCACCCTGGGACTCCTTCCAGCTCAAGGGAGGGAGGGGTCATAGTGTGAAAGAAGCTTCCAACTGAATTTTGTGATATAATCTCATAATCCCAAGTGGGGATGAACTCCTCTGAACACAACCTGGTGGGGGGAGTGGGAAGTGCGCTTCAGACACAAGTGCAGGAGCTGGACACCAAGCATTGTGGGCAGATGAGTCATGCTTGAAAGCTGTGATTGCTATCTCTGCAGGGAAGCTTATGGCCTGGGGAAGGTTTGAGTTCTGTGCACAGACTGCCTGGATCTAAACCCAGCACTTTTAGCAGAGCACTGCAGGAGTGTGACCAGCCTCACGAACTGCGTGGGAGCTGGACGAGGCTTACCGCTGCCTGCTACTCCCCATTCCCTTTGCAAACTCTCTGTGCAGCAGAGGCAGTTATACTCCCCTCTGGAATATTACCCAAGTGGCTTGAGAGCCACTTACAGTGCCTCACTGGGGCCATGGCCTGCCCTACCCAAGGTGAGTCAGAGCTCAGACCCACCTAACCATGGCCTCACCTGGTGATATTTCTCCACCCATCCTGGTAATTTAACACAAAGGGCATAAAATTTTGGGAGCATTATAGCCCGCCCATCACCTGATAAACTAGAATACTTCCCCTAGGCAACCCAGCGCAAGCTCTAATCCTACTGCTACTACTGTAGCTGGTCCTCTTTTGCAAGCATCACCTTCTGGCTGAAGGTTAACCAACACAGGCCTTTACAGAACCTCCAGGTAGAATAACACTGCCCCTAGGAAGAAGAAAATGACTGTATGACCTCAGCTATCATCACTGCCTGCAACATCCTGACTAACCAGAAGTCCTGAGTCTGTTCACATGATAAGTTCACTTTTAGTATAACCAGCATTTGCGAAAGCCTGTATTACTAAGCCTATCTATAAACAAGGACTCTCAAAAAGAGTCTATGTCACTCCCCTGCCCCCTCCATCAGAGCTGGTGCTGGTATCCACTTCTGGGAAAGTTGAAGACCGGTCACAGCACTGGATTTCTTGCAGACATTCCCCAGCACCAGACCAGAGTCTGGTAGCCCCACTGGGTGGCTAGACCCAGAAAAGCAATAACAATCACTTTAGTCTGGCTCTTTGGAAGTCACATTCCTAGGAGAAGGGGGAGAGCAACACATCAAGGGAATAGCGCGTGAGACAAAATAATCTAAACAGCAAACCTTGAGTCCCAGATCTTTCCACTGGTGGGAAGTTTCTTACAGCAGAGACACAATTGTGGTGCTGGGTGCAGTGGGGAAGGTCTGCAGCTCTACACCAATATGCAGGCAGCCTCTATGATCATGAAGGGTCTTGAGTAAGGGACCCTTGTTCCCTCCTGGTATACCACTATAGACACAGCTGGGGCTTCTTCTACAGGAATGCAGTGCGGATGCACCTATAGACAACCTTCCCAGAATAATTCAGGGTGATTGCAGCCCCCCACGAGGAACATTCCCTAGATTCCCTAGATTCAGGTCTGCACGAGAGGCAGAGCCACAATTCCTCCCTACTTGGAACATTACCTTTTCTTCCGATGAAGAGAGGTGCCTGACTGATCTGAATAGCCAGAACACTGGGTCAGGAATGAGACTGTGAGGTGGATAGATTTCCGGCTGGCCTGGCAGGGGAGCTGAGGTAGCTCCCACCCTTCACCATGATAAAGCCTCTGCACATCTAATTGAGAGCTCCCTGACCACCTTCATCAAGGCTGGGACCTCTGCCCACCATTGGGTATTACATCTACCAAACTGCTTTAGCTATAACTGGTGCCTACCCGGGGATACTGCCCCTACTGATCTGAAACCTGAATAATAAACTTAGTAAATAAAATACAAGGGAAAAATTAAATCAATAAATAAAGTGTACATTATGAGAGAATGAGATATACTTCAAGAGATCCCTGCCATTCCACCTCCATTGGAGACAGTGAACTGGCCCACACACCAAGTACATAACTACTACAGCTAGCATCTGGGAAAGCCAGTGCACAAAGAGTCTTTATAACTAAGGAACTCAAAGAGAGTATTCACTACTAAAAGCACCAATAATCAAATTAGGCTATAAAAAACTATAAACATTAGGCCAGGCCTGGTGGCTCACTCCTGTAATCCCAGCACTTTGGGAGGCTGAGGTGGGCGGACCACGAGGTCAGGAGATCGAGACCATTCTGGCTAACACAGTGAAACCCCGTCTCTACTAAAAATACAAAAAATTAGCTGGGCACGGTGGTGGGTGCCTGTAATCCCAGCTACTCAGGAAGCTGAGGCAGGAGAATGGCGTGAACCCAGGAGGCAGAGCTTGCAGTGAGCTGAGATCGCACCACTGCACTCCAGCCTGGGTGACAGAATGAGACTCCATCTCAAAACAAAAACAAACAAACAAACAAAAAACAAAAAATATATAAACATTAAAGTCAGATTCTTTTAAGAGGGAAAATAGAAGTAAAAAATAAAATAAAAAATAAACTTAAGAACAATTTAAAGAAATAGTCTACCCAATTGAGAAGGAGCCCCCACAAAATCACACTAGCTCCCCAGCAATAGATCCAAACCAACAAGAAACCTTTAAAATACCACATAAATAATTCAGAAGGCTGATTTTTTTTTTTTTTTTTGAGACGGAGTCTTGCTCTGTAACCCAGGCTGGAGTACAGCGGCGCGATCTCAGCTCACTGCCAGCTCTGCCTCCCAGGTTCATGCCATTCTCCTGCCTCAGCCTCCCGAGCAGCTGAGACTACAGGCACTCACCACCATGCCCAGCTAATTTTTTGTATTTTTAGTAAAGAAGGGGTTTCACCATGTTAGCCAGGATGGTCTTGATCTCCTGACCTCGTGATCCGCCTGCCTCAGCCTCCCAAAGTGCTGGGATTACAGGTGTGAGCCACTGCGCCCAGCTCAGAAGGCTGATTATTAAGCTATTCAAGGAGATATTAGAGAAGGGTGAAAGCCAACATACAGTAATTTAAAAAAACAATCCAGCATATGAATAAAAAATTTTCCAGAGAGATTCATTGTAGGGGGATCAGTCAGTGTGGTTGGAAAAATTGTAAGATGAAGTTATAGGATATAGATACAAACCTTCTTGGAAGGCCGGGAAGTTTGCATACCTTGAGTAATAGATCTGGCTGAAGGCAGCCTAATCCTTACCTTGAGTAAATAGCTTAAACTAGGTACAAAGGAATGTAAGGGAGTTTATCTAAATAACGTTTACTCACGTGGTGCTAAGACTAACCTTTGATCATTTGTGGGCAGGATGGCTGTCTTGGGAGAGGGCAACCAGATTAATTACCCACAAGTGTGCTGACTCAAAGCCTTTGTCATTTAATCTGTACTAAATAAATGCAAACTTCACCGGCTTATTGAGGCGATGCTCCAGACTTAGGGCAGAGCCCCTTAGCCAGACCGACAGGCAGAATATCTGTGTCAGTGTATGTCTCTCATCTGTCACTGGGTCAGGGTCTGCTAGCCAGACCCCTGCAATTGATATCATAAAGAAAAACCAATCAAACATGGAAATGAAAGATACACTTAGGGAAATACAAAATGAAGTGGAAAGGTTCAACAATAGATTAGAACAAGTAGAAGAAAAAATTTCAGAGCTCAAAGATGAGGCTTTTGAATTAACCCAATCAGACAAATATAAAGAAGTAAGAATCAATAGAAATGAACAAAATCACTAAGGAATATGGGATTCTGTAAAAGAGCCAAACCTAAAAATAATTGGCATTCCTGAGGGAGAAAAAAGTCTAAAAGTTTAGACACCTTATTTGAGGGAATAATTGAGGAAAACATTCCTGGCTTTGCTAGAAATGTACATTACAAGAAGCTCAAAAAACCCCTTGGAAATTTCTTGCAAAAAAATCATCAGCAAGGCACATAGTCATCAAGCTATCTAAAGTCAACACGAAGGAAAGAATTTTAGAGCTATGAGACAAAAGCATCAGGTAACCTACAAAGGGAAAACTATCAGAGTAACAGCAGATTTCTCAGCAGAAACCTTACAAGCCAGTAGGAATTGGGGTCCTATCTTTAGCCTCCTTAAACAAAATAATTGTCAGCCAAGAATTTTGTATTCAGCAAAACTAAGATTCATAAATGAAGGGAAGATAAAGTCTTTTTCAGACAAACAAATACTGAGGGAATTTGCCACTACCAAACCAGCACTACAAGAAATGCTGAAAGAAGTTCTAAATCTTCAAACAAAAACTCAAAATACACCAAAATAGAACCCCCTTAAAGCAAAAATCTCACAGGGCCTATAAAACAATAACCCAATGAGAGAGAGAGAAAAAAGTATCTAGATAACAACTAACATGATGAATAGAACAGTATCTCACATCTCAATATTAATGTTGAATGTAAATGGCCTAAATGCTTCATTTAAAAGATACAGAATGGCAGAATGGATTTTTAAAAACCGCCAACCAAATATCTGCCATCTTTAGGAAACTCAGCCAACACTAAAGGACTCATAGAAATTTAAGGTAAAGGGGTGGTAAAAGATATTCTATGCAAATGGAAACTAAAAGGTATCAGGAGTAAGTGTTCTTGTATAAGACAAAACAGATTTTAAAGCAACAAAAATAAAAATAGACAAGGACATTATATAGTGATAAAAGTATTAGTCCAACAAGAAGACATTACAATCCTAAATTTATATGCACCTAACACTGGAGCTCACAGATTTATAAATCAATTACTACTGGACCCAAGAAATGAGATAGACAGCAACACAGTAATAGTGGGGACTTCAATATTCCACTGACAGCACTAGACGGGTCATCAAGACAGAACGTCAATGAAGAGGCAATGGACTTAAACTATACCCTAAAAAATGAACTTAACATTTTATAGAACATTCTTCCCAAAAAACTGCAGAATACATATTCTTCTTATCAGCACATGGAACATTCTCCAAGACAGAACATATGATAGGCCACAAAACAAGTCTCAATAAATTTAAGACGATCAAAATCATATCAAGTATCTTCTCAGACCACAGTGGAATAAAACTGGAAATTAACTCCAAAAGGAACTCTCAAAATTCTACAAACACATACAAATTAAATAATCTGCCCTTGAATGATTTTTGAGTTAACAATGAAAACAATATGAAATTTAAAAATTTTTTGAAATGAATAATAGTGACAACTTATCAAAACCTCTGGAATACAGCAAAAGTGTTGCTAAGAGGAAAGTTTATACTGTTAAAAGCCTACATAAAAAGTCTGAAAGAGTGCAAATTGATAATCTAATGTCATCCCTCAAGGAACTAGAGAAACAAGGATAGACTAAACCCAAACCCAAAAGAAGAAGAAAAAAATAAAGATCAGAGCAGAACTAAACAAAACTAATTGAAACAAAAAAATACAAAAGATAAATGAAACAAAAATCTAGTTCTTCAAAAAGATAAACAAAATTGATAGACCATTAGTAAGATTAACCAGGAAAAGAAGAGAGAAGATACAAATAAACTCAACTAGAAGTGAAACTGGAGATATTACAACTGATACCACAGAAATACAAAAGATCATTAAAGACTAGTATGAACACCTTTGTGCATACTAACTAGAAAATTTAGGGGAAATTGATAAATTCCTGGAAATATACAATCCTCCTAGATTAAATCAGGAAAAAATAGAAACCCTGAACAGAACATTAACAAGCAGTGAGATTGAATCAGTAATAAAAAAAAAATGCCTACCAAAAAATTCCCAGATCAGATGGATTCACAGCTGAATTCTACCAGACATTCAAAGAAGAAATGGTACCAATATTATTGACACTATTCCGAAAGATAGACAAAGAGGGAATCCTTCCTAAATCACTCTATGAAGCCAGTATCACCTTAATAACAAAACCGAGAAAGAACATAACAAAAAAAAGAAAACTACAGACCAATAACCCCGATGAACATAGATGCAAAAATCTTCAACAAAATGCTAGCTAACGGAATCCAACAGCACATCAAAAAGGTAAAATATCATAATCAACTGGGTTTCATCCCAGGAATGCAGGTATAGTTTAACAAATGTTAAGTGATGTTAAATGAATGTGATGCACTACATAAACAGAATTTTAAAAATATGTAATTGTCTAAATGGACACAGAAAATGCATTCAATAAAATCCAGTAATCTTTATGATCAAAATTACTCAACAAAATAGGTATAGAAGGGACTTTCTTAAAAGTAATGAAAACCATATGTGACAAACCCACAGCCAACATCTTATCAAATGGTGAAAAGTTGAAAGCATTCCCCCTGAGAACAAGAACAAGACAAGGATGCCCACTTTCACTATTTCAACATAGTGCTGGAAGTCCTATTCACAGCAATCAGACAAGAGAAAGCAATAAAGAGCATCCAGATTGGAAAAGGGCAAGTCAAACTATCGCTGTTCACCAGTGATATGGTTGTACAACTAGAAAACCCTAAAGACTCATCCAAAAAGCTCCTAGATCTGATAAATCCAGTAAATCCTCAGGATATAAAAATCAATGCACACAAATCAGTACCACTGCTGTACAACAACAATCAAGAATCAAATCAAGAACTCCATCTTTTTTACCACAGCTATAAAAAGCTAAAATATGTAGAAATGTACTTAACCAAGGGGGTAAAAGATTTCTATAAGGAAAACTACAAAACACTGCTGAAAGAAATAATAGATGACACAAACAAATGGAAACAAATCCCATGCTCATGGATGGGAAGAATCAATATTGTGAAAATGACCATACTGCCCAAAGTGATCTGCAGATTCCATGCAATTCCCATCAAAATATCATCATCATTCTTTACAGAACTAGAAAAACCAATCCTAAAATTCATATGGAACCAAAAAAAGAGCCCACATACCTGACTTCAAATTATCCTACAGGGCTATTGTTATCAAAACAGAATGGTACTGATATAAAAATAGGCAGAACAGAGAACCCAGGAATAAAGCCAAATACAGCCAACTGATTTTTGACAAAGCACACAGACATAAATTAGGGAAGAAGACACTCTATTCAATAAATGGTACTGGGAAAACCTGCAAGTCACGTGTAGAAAAATGAAACTGAATCCCTGTCTCTTACCTTATACAAAAATCAACTCAAGATGGATAACAGTCTGAAATCTGGGACCTGAAACATAAAAATTCCAGAAAATAACATTAAAAAAAACCTCTTCTAGACATTGACTTAGGCAAAGAATTCATGACTAAGACCCCAAAAGCAAATGCAACAAAACAAAAATAAACAAGTGTGACTAAAAAGCTTATGCACAGCAAAAGAAATAGTCATCAGAATAAACAGACAACCCACAGAGTGGGAAAATATATTCATGAACTATGCATCCAACGAAGGACTAGTATCCAGAAGCTACAAGGAACTCAAACAAATTAGCAAGAAAACAAGCAAATAATCTAATGAACAAGTGGGCAAAGGACATTTCAAATAGACATTTCAAAATGTCTACTTGAAAATAGACGTTTTTCAAAGAAGGCATACAAACAGCTAACAAACTTATGAAAAATGCTCAACCTCACTAATCATCAGGGAAATGGAGATTAAAGCCACAATGAGATACCACCTTACTTCTGCAAGAATGGCCATAATTTAAAAGTCAGAAAACAATAGATGTTGGCATGGATGTGTTGAAAGCGGAACAATTTTACATTGCTAGTGGGAATGTAAATTGGTACAACCACTATGGAAAACATTATGGAGATTCCTTAAAGAATTAAAAGTAGAACTACCATTCAATCCAGCAATCTCACTACTGGGTATCTACCCAAATGAAAAGAAGTCATTACATGAAAAAGACACCTGCACATGCATATTTATAGCAGCACAATTAACAATTGCAGAGATATGGAACCAATCTAAGTGACCATCAACCAATTAGTGGATAACGAAAATTTGGTATATGTACACCATAGAATACTACTCAGCCATAAAAAAGAAATAATATATTTTTCATCAACTTGGATGGAGCTGGAGGCCATTACACCAAGTGAAGTAGTAACTCAGGAATGGAAAACTAAATATTGTATATTTTCAGTTACAAGTGGTAGCTAAGCTATGAGGACACAAAGGCATAAGAATGATATAATAAATTTTGAAGACCCTGGGGGAAAGGTTGGGAAAAGTGTGAGGGATAAAAGACTACACATTGGATACAGTGTGTGTTGCTCAGGTGACGGGTGCACTAAAATCTCAAAATCTCAGAAATTACCACTAAGGAACTTACCCATGTAAACAAAAACTATATGTACCCCCAAACCTATTGAAATAAAAAGTTAAATAAAATAAAATATTCTGTATGATACTATAATGGATACACACCATTATACAAACCCATAGAATGCATAACACCAAGAGTAAATTCTTATGTACATTATAGACTTTAGGTGGTAATAATGTGTCAGTGTAGATTCATCAATTATATAAATATACCACTCAGGTGGGGGATATTAATAATGGAGAAGGCTATATGCATGTGTGGAGGTAGGAGCTAAATGGGATTTCTATGTACTTTCTTCTCAATTTTCCTATAAACTAAAACTGTTCTAAAAATATAAAGTCTTTAAAAATGTATTGTAGATAAATGGCAACAGATGATCCATAACAACAATTTATAAAATATTTTGTTATTTTTTCAGGCATGATGTTTGTGTTGTCAGCTTTTTGAAATGCGTAATTTTTGTGATTTCCCTCATTCTAAATAAATATTCATTTTTGTTAAAAAGGAATGTTTAAAGAATAGAGTACAGGAAGGATTACCTTTAAATTATAAATAATTGCTATTGGCTGGGCGTGATGGCTCACGCCTGTAATCCCAGGACTTTGGGAGGCCAAGGTGAGCGGCTCACGAGGTCAGGAGTTCAAGAACAGCCTGGCCAACATGATGAAACCCTGTCTCTACTAAAACTACAAAAATTAGCTGGGCGTGTTGGCGTGTGCCTGTAACCCCAGCTACTGAGGAGGCTGAGGCAGGAGAATCACTTGAACCCAGGAGGTGGAGGTCCAGGACTTTGGGAGGCTGAGACGAGTGGATCACGAGGTCAGGAGTTCAAGAACAGCCTGACCAACATGGTGAAACCCTGTCTCTACTAAAAATACAAAAATTAGCCAGGAGTGGTGGTGTGTGCCTGTAACCCCAGCTACTCAGGAGGCTGAGGCAGGAGAATCGCTTGAACTTGGGAGGCAGAGGTTGCAGTGAGCCAAGATCCCGCCATTGCATTCCATCCTGGGCAACAGAGTGAGACTCCATCTCAAAATAATAAATAAGTGAAAATGAATAATTACTATTATTCCATTGACATTTCATATCATTTCCTAGAGTGCCTGTAAAATATTCTCATTTTGCCCCTCCTCAGTAATCACAGGGAGTGGTCTGTTGACTGGGAATGCAAAAGACAACGTATCAAAGAGGATAACAATGTGACCTTCACAGGAGTACATCCATGGATTTTCTCCTCGCCTCTGCCATTCATCCTAATGATCCTGGAAATCATACCTCAGTTTCTTTTTAACTTTTCCCCTCAGTTTTATTAAAGTATAAATGACATATAAAAGTTTTTGTACATTTACAGGATGCAATGTGATGTTTTGATATATGCATACTTTGGGAAATGATTAACTCTGACTAATTAACACATCTATCATCTAATATAGTTATCATTTTTTTCTGGTGAGAGCATTTAAGATCTACTCTCTTAGCAATTTTCAAGTATACAATACATTATTAACTATAGTCACCATACTGTACAATCGATCTCCAGAACTTATCATCATGTCTAACTGAAACTTTGTACCCTTTGACCAGCATCTCTTACTCTCCTCATCCCCTTCCCTAGCCCTTTGCAGCCACCATGCTACTCTTTGCTTCTGTGAGTTGGATATTTTTAGATTCCACATATAAATACAATTTTGAAGTATTTGTCTTTCTGTGCCTGGGTTATTTCACATAGCATAATGTCCAACAAATTTGTTCATGTTGTCAAACATAGATTTCTTTTTCAATAAAAACTAAAGAGTGTTCTATTGTGTATATATACTGCATTTGCTTTATCCATTTATCCCTTGATGGAAACTTGGGTTAATTTCTAATCTTGGATATTATGAATAATGATGCAATAAACATGGAAGTTCAGATATCTCTTCATCATACTGTTTTCAATTCCTTTAGGTATATACACAGGAAGGGAATTGCTGGATCATATGGTAATTCTATTTTTAATTATTTGGCAACCCTCTATACTGTTTTCCATAATAGATGTACTAATTTAAGTTTCCACGAACAGTATACCAGGGTTTCCTTTTATCCACATTTTTGCTATTTTTTTAAAATCATTTATCTTTTAGACAACAGCCATTCTAACAGGTGTGAGGTGGTATCTCATTGTGGTTTCAATTTGCATTGCCTTGATGGCTAGGTATGTTGAACATTTTTAAATATATCTGTTGGCCACTTGTATGTCTTCTTTTGAGAAATGTTTATTCAGGTTCTTTGCTCATTTTTAAATTGGATTGTTTTCTTGCTCTTGAGTTGTTTGGGTACTTTATATATTTTGGATATTAGCCCCTTATCAGATATATTATTTGCAAACATTTTTTTCCCTTCTGTAGGTTGTCTCTTCACTTTTGATTGCTTCCTTTGTCATGCAGAACTGTTTAATTTGATGCAATCCCATTTGCCTATTTTTGCTTTTGTGGCCTGTACTTTTGGTGTCATATCCAAAATATTATTGCCCAGACCAATGTCAAGAATTTTTTTCTACATTTTCTTGTAGTAGTTTTCTTTGTTGGCAGTTTTTGTTTGTTTGTTTGTTTTTCTAATTTCAGTACTTCATACATATCATTCCACTCTCTTCTGGCTTTCAGGGTTTCTGCTGAGTAATCCGTGATAGTCTTATGAATGTTCCATTGTATTTGATGACTTTTCTCTTGCTGCTTTCAAAATTCTTTCTTTGTCTTTGACTTTTGAGAGTTTGATTATAATGTGTCCTGGTAAAAATCTCTTGATATTTAATCTATTTGGGATTCTTTGGACTTCATAGATCTAAACATTCATTCTCCTCTCCAAATTTAGGAAGTTTTCTGTCATTATTACTTCATATATGATATTTGCCCTTTCTGTTTGACTAATACTTCTGTGAATTCCATATTTGTATTGGCTTGCTTGATAATGTCCCATAAGTCCCAATGGCTTTCTTCACTTTTTTCCATTATTATTTCAATTTATTTCTCTGCCTGGGTAATCTCAAATAATCTGTCTTTGAGTTCACTAATTCTTTCTTCTGCTTGATATAGCCTGCTGTTGAAGCTCCCTATGGAAATTTTCAGTTCAGTCATTTTTAGCTGCAGAATTTGTTTGGTTTGTTTTTATTTTTTCTATCTCTTTGTTGAACTTCTAGTTTTATTTGTGCACTATTTTCCTGTTTTTATTTAGTTGTCTGTGTTCCCTTGGGGGCCACTGAGCTTCTTTAAGATGAGTAATTCAGTTCTAAATTCTTTGTCAGGATGTTCATGGATATTCATTTCTATAGGGTTATTTGTTCGTATTTTTTTTCCTTTGATGGTGTCATGTTCCCTGATTATTCATGACCTTTGTGGCCTTGCATTGAAGTCTGCACATTTGAAAAAGTAGTCACTTTACAGACTGGCTTTCTCAGGAAACGTTCTTTACCAGTCAGCTTGGTGAAGTGATTCTTGGTGGGCCATCTCATGTGATCTGCAGGCAAGCTTGCTACTAAGTCCTTGGGCAGGCTGGCCTGCTATCTGGGTTAGCAGATGAGCAGTCCTGTTGCCTGGATGCACTGGAGTTAGCCTGGTGACTGGGTCTGTGGGGTCATGTCTGAAGCCTTGGTTTAGGGCTGGGAAGGCTCTGGTGTCCAGTAGGGTGGGCCTTCTGGCTGGGTCAGCATGGGTGAGCCTGGAACCTGTGTCTATGGGGGCTGGCCTGAGGTCTGGATCCATAGGAACTGACCTGGTGTTGGTGTAGGACTTGAACCTGACTCTATAAAGGTCACTCTGGCGCAGGGATGGTCCTGGTCCTGAGTCCAACAAGGTACTGGCCTAGTACCTGGGTTTGTGCAGGTAGGTTTAGTGCCTGGAACCATGGGAGTAGGCCTGAAGCCTAGGCCTACAGAATTGGGCCTGAATCCTGAGTCAATTGGAGCTGACCTGGAGCCTGAGTCCATAGAGGTTGAGACTGGGTCCTCAGTCCACAGGGGCCAACATGGAGCCAAGATCTGCAGGGGCAGTACTGGAGCCTGGGACCACAGGGGCTAAACCAGTATTGGAGTCTATCAGGTGGACCAAATCTTGGATCTGCTGGAGTGGACCTGGAACATGAAGGCTTGTCTGGAGTCTGGGACTTGGGAGCCAGCCTGGTGATGTGGCAGGCCTTGATCCTGGGTCTGCAGTGGCTATATTGGCACGCTATAGCCACTGTTTACTGGAGCAGGCCTGGAACCTGGGTCTACTAAATGGGGGCCATAGGGGGCAGCTTGGAGCCTGGGCAGGCTGGAACCTGTATCCATGGGGGCTGGCCTCCAGTCTGTGTTTGTGGGTGCTCTCTGGAGTCTGGGGCTGCAAGAGCTTGCCTGGAGACTGGGTCTACTGGGGCTAGACTGACATCAAGATTCACTTGTGTGGGCCTGGTGCTGGAGTTCCTGGCAAAGTGAAGTGCTGACTTTACTCTCCATCCCCCACATGGAGAGTATTTCTTACCATACGGCTGCCAGGGCTTGGGGGAGGGGTGACACAGGTAATGTCAATGTGTACTTTCTGCCCTCTTCAATGTGTCTTTTCTTTTTTTTTGTGCTGTAATCTCTCACCTACATTCCTTAACTTTTGTGCATGGATAATTGTTCAAATTTATGTTTCTGCAATGGGACAAATGTTGAAAAGTTTTATTCTGCCATTTTGTCGATGGTACTCCTCTAGTTTATTCAACAATGAAATGCAAAAGCTATTTCATTGGCCCTTATGATGAATAAATTATATAATTCCTATAAAGCAATGAGTATACAGATTACTGGGAAAAGAGAGAATGACATAGGATTTTTAGATCGTGACACACTTTCTACTGTGAACTAGAATAAATGCATTTGACACATACTTAAAATATATTTTAGGGAAGTTGTCTCTCTCTCTGTCTCTCCCTTTCTCTCTCTCTCTCACTCATTTCCCTTCATTACTCTCCCAATTGACCTCTCTTATCTGTATCGTTAAGTTCCCTGCACGGTCAACACTGAGATTTCTTTTTCGGTAATTAATGGATAAATGGATAGATAGATTCAGGCTACTTTGAAAATTAGAAATTTTACTTTCATTGTCAGGTAAATATGAATGCTTTTAATTTTGATTTTAATGTGTGAAAAACTTACTCATAAGATTTTTTTGACCATGCCCATAAAATGATTCAACACAATATTTCCTCACACCTTTCCCTTGTCACCAATGCTTTTACCTATTCACAAAAAATAATCCCCACTTATTTTCCATAGCAATATGAATATTAATCATAGCATTAGAAAAATAATAAAATTCAATATTAAAGCAAGATAGGATATTAGAGAACATCTAGTTCAGCTCTCACATTGTGCAGATACAGAAAAGTTTTCCAAATGGGTGGCTTTCATTTCCTTTTTAATTCTTTTATTGTGGAATTAAGATAATTGCAGAAGTAATGAGAGACAGATGTACATGTAGTCCATGTACCATCTTGAACTGAATGCTGTATCTCATCTTCTACACATATAATACAATTTTATTGGAAGGATAGTGCATCAACTAAAACTGCTTGAAGATTATTAGACTACATGCCTATTCTTGCTTCTAAAATGTTATATCATAGGTTGTTCCTCATGGGTCTGGCATCTCTCTCTCTCTCGCTGTGGCTACTGTGATTCTTCCTACTTTATAGTGAGCCCTGAGAATAATTCTTCCAGGCAATTTTAAAAGCTATTCATTAATTCATGTATGTATATCAAAATAGAAATGCAGCCAGAAGCTTCCTTTTGCTTTCTGTTCCCAGATGTTCAAATTAAAAATGATTGCAGACAAGACTAATTGAGTGCTTTTACTTTCATAGTTAACTTTCTGGTAACTGGGTAGGAGTTCTGAGGGTGCTGGTAATATTCTATTTCTTTATAGGAATGACAGTTTTCATGATAATGTTTACATGGTAAAAAATCACTTCATGTTCTCATTTATAAGTGGAAGCTAAATAATAAGAACATATGGACAGATGGAGGAGAATAACACACACTGGGGCCTTTCAGAGGGTGGAGGGTGAGAGGAGAAAGAGAATCAGGAAAATAACTAAGGGGTACTAAGCTTAATACCTGGGTGATGAAATAATCTGTACAACAAACTCCATGACATAAGTTTACCTATGTAGCACACCTGCACTTATACCCTAAACTTAAAAGTTAAAAAATATTCACTTCACTGAAAATTAAAATTTATGTACTCTTATGTATGTATATTTTACTTTCATAAAAAGTTTATTTTAAAAAGAACTTTAAAGTATATAAAATTTAAATTTTTACATATGCCTTCCGAGAAGTTGTTTCACTTGAAAACTTCACAAGAGATAACTGAAGTGATAAATGTAATTATATGAAAATGAGAAATGATTTGCTGAATAATTTTCAGAACATTAACTCTAATTTGGCCAGTGAAAGTATTGCACAGGAAATCTATTGTGAGTTTTAAATTAAATGAAAAGTTGATTCCTAATCTTTCCTGCAAATATTAAATAACAGTTAAGATAATCAGGTAGTTCTATAGGGACAGATATAGAAGAAATCCAAGAATTACTAAGTGAAAAAAGTAAGTTGCAAAGAATTGTACATTGCATGAGCTATTTTTGGAATCAGTTTTTAGTTTTTGTAATTAGGCTAGGTTTTGTCTATTTACAAATTTTACATATCTGGAATTATAAATCATGCATTATTGTATGTGAGTAAATAAATAGAAATGTTACCAAATGCAGGAAAGAATAAGATCAAATGGAATATTTCCAAAACTGCCAAAAGAATTTATTTCTGATGACCAGGAATAATAGGGATTTTTCAATCACTGTATTATATTGTTTCATAATATTTTCTTAAAATCCCTGTGCATTGATTGGATAATCATGGAAAAAAAGATGAACTCTCCTGTTAGCAGTGTCTTCTTTTATTCTAGCACTTGGAAATTCTTTCTTTTTTTTTTTTGTTTTGTTTTTTGAGCTGAGCTATCTGAGCTATGGACATATATAATTTTTTTTTTTGAGATGGTGTCATGCTCTTGTCACCCAGGCTGGAGTGCAATGGCATGATCTTGGGTCACTGCAACCTCCGCCTCCTGGGTTCAAGCGCTTCTCCTTCCTCAGCCTCCCAAGTAGCTGGAACTACAGGTGCACACCACCATACCCAGCTAAGTTTTGTATTTTTAGTAGAGACAGGATTTCACCATGTTGGCCAGGATGGTCTTGATCTCTCGACCTCGTGATCCACCCACCTTGGCCTTCCAAAGTGCTGGGATTACAGGCGTGAGCCACTATGCCCAGATGGACATACGTAATTTTTTTTTTTATTATACTTTAAGTTTTAGGGTACATGTGCACATTGTGCAGGTTAGTTACATATGTATACATGTGCCATGCTGGTGCGCTGCACCCACTAACTCGTCATCTAGCATTAGGTATATCTCCCGATGCTATCCCTCCCCCCTCCCCCCACCCCACAACAGTCCCCAGATTGTGATATTCCCCTTCCTGTGTCCATGTGATCTCATTGTTCAATTCCCACCTATGAGTAAGAATATGCAGTGTTTGGTTTTTTGTTCTTGCGATAGTTTACTGAGAATGATGATTTCCAATTTCATCCATGTCCCTACAAAGGACATGAACTCATCATTTTTTATGGCTGCATAGTATTCCATGGTGTATATGTGCCACATTTTCTTAATCCAGTCTATCATTGTTGGACATTTGGGTTGTTTAGAAATATTTTAACCACTGTGTCTCTCTATATATATTTATATATATTACATGTTATATGTAATACATATTTATTTATGTATTATATGTTATAACTGTAAATTATATATTTATGTAAATATAATATATAATATATATTATAAACATTTTATAATATATATTATATATTTTATAAATACATATATTTTAATGACTCTGTCTATATATATACCATATATATTTCAACTTTTATGTTCAGGGAGGACATGTACAGGTTTGTGAGCAAACTGCATGTCACTGAAGTTTGTGGTATGAATGATCCCATCACTCAGATAGAGAGCATAGTACCTGATAGGTAGTGATAGGCAGTTTTTCAACCTTTGTCTCCCACACTCCTCTCTCTGGTAGTTACCAGTTTCTACTGTTCTTGTCTTTATGACCATGTGTACTCAATGTCTAACTTACACTTATAAGTGAGATCATGCAGTATTTTGTTTTCTGTTTATGCATTAATTCATTTAGGATAATGACCTCTAGCTGCATGCATATTGCTGCAAAGGACATGATTTCTTTCTATTTATGGCTGTGTAGCATTTTCTGGTATATATATACCACATTTTCTTTATCCAGTCCACCATTGATAAGCATCTAGGTTAATTCCATGTCTTTGCTATTATGAATAATGCTATAATGAACTTGTGAGTGCATGTGTCTTTTTGGTAGAATTATTTATTTTCCTTTTGGTATATACCAAGTAATGGGATTGCTGGGCCAAATAGTGGTTCTGTTTTAAGTTCTTTGAGAAGTCTTCAAACTGCTTCCCACAGTGTCTGAACTAACTTACATTCCCAGCAGTGGTATATAGGCATTCTTTTATCTCTGCAGCATCACCAACATCTGTTATTTTTTGAATTTTTAATAATAGCCTTTCTGACTGGTATAAGATGGTTCTCATTGTGGTTTTGATTTGCATTTCTGTAATAATTCATGATGCGTAGCTTTTTTTCACGTATTTGTTGGCTACATTTATGTCTTCTTTTGAGAAATGTCTGTTCATGTCCTTTGACCATTTTTTAATGGGGTTCTTTGTTTTTTGTTTGTCAAATTGTTTAAGTTTCTTATAGATTCTGGATATTAGACCTTTGTTGGATGCATAGTTTGCTAATATTTTCTCCTGTTCTGTAGGTTGCCTATTTACTCTGTTGATAGTTTCTTTTCCTGTGCAGAAACTCTTTAGTTTAGGTCCTGCTTGTCAGTTTTTGTTTTTGTTGCAAGTTCTTTTGGGGACTTAGTCATTAATTCTTTGCCAAGGCCAATTCAACATGGTATTTCCTAGTTTGTTTCAAGAATTTTTATAGCCTGAGGTGCTATATTTAATTCCTTATCCATCTTGAGTTAATTTTTTTATATGGTGAAACATAGGGGTCCAGTTCATTCTAAGGAATTCCACATTAGCTTCATCAGCCATGTTGCCAAAACTGAAAGCGATCTATTAAATTTCTATCTTTCCAGTAATCTACACATTTTCTGTTCCTCGGACAGCACTGTCTTTTCTTCTAATAATGTTATAAAATGTTATTTATTTTTGTTTATCTTCCCTTTTCTTATATTTTAAAGGAATTTGTGCTGAAGGAAGAGCTTATCATCTTAATCTAATCTAATCTAAATCTTGAGTTTATCATCTTAATCTGAGGATTCATATTTATTATCTTCATGTGCTCTGTTCCAGATCCTGGGTTGAGCCCCAAGGAAACATGATGAACCAGGTTGTATGACTGTGAAGGCAGGATAAAAGAAAAGCAGAAGAACCACATTAATCATGGCAGACATTGATGAAGAAGGACAATGAGGTGAGAAGTGACAGAATATTTCATTTTTATTATATTTTATTGGGGGCATGTAAGGTCATTTAGTAGTAGTAGTTAATAGTATAGCTGACAATATGGCAACCAGAAGAAGGGTCAAATAACAAACATTGATAATATCCCACAGATCCCACAGCTGTAAATAGCAGATATATGAAGAATATTGAGTACAAAGGAAAACATAAGGCCCTCATAGGAAATTTCAGTGTAAAATTCCTTTGATCATGCTTGTCCCCAGTCTTTTATTCCTGGTTTTCCAAATGTACATTTTAAGATATTCATAATGCCCACATGACACATTGGATAGCTTATTTTTTAAGCATTTATCCCTTTCCAACACTTTTTTTTAATAATTAAACTTTACCCACAAATCTATCTTCTACCATGTAAAAATCAACAATAAAAAAGCTCTTCCAATAAAAAAATGAGATCCATGCAAATGACACATAATTTGGCAGCAAGCATCAGTAGCCCAAAGGATTGTTACTAAATTGCGTTTTCAGTTATTATTGAAAACTGTTCATGCTTGCAATTTGGTTTTTTTTATGCCTGACCTAATGTTTTCTCATATTTGGCCTGCAGGACTATGCTCATTTATAAGTTGTGAAGAATATATAGGAAATTTATTTCAATTTATTGTAAGCAGCAACCTCAGGGCCCTTTGAATCTTTCCTATCTCAAAGTAGTATTAATAATCAGTTCTTGACAATGGTCAAATCTCCATGGACTACTTATGAACACATTAACTGTGATTTTTAATCCATTTAAGAGAGAATTATTTCTTGACTTTAATTTGTTATTTTTTTACAGATTTTAGTTATCTGAGTTCCTCCTTTTATAAGCTCCGCTTTCTTTTTGCTCTCTTCTTTTGTGTTAGTTGAGACAATTCATTGTTGGATATTCACCGTCTCCCTCCTTTTCCAGAACAAGAGCAGCTTAATTTCATGTTTCCTATTGTATTAGTCCATTTTCAGGCTGCTGATAAAGACATGCCTGAGACTGCACAATTTACAAAAGAAAGAGAGGCTTAATGGACTTACAGTTTCATGTGGCTGTGGAGGCCTCACAATCATGGCACAAAGCAAGGAGGAGCAAGTCACATCTTACATGGACAGCAGCAAGCAAAGACAGAGAGAGCTTGTGTAGGGAAACTCCCCCTTATACAATCATCAGATGTCATGAGACTTATTCACTATCATGAAAATGGCATGGGAAAGACCTGCTCTCATGATTCAATTACCTCCCACTGGGCCCCTCCCACAACATGTGGGAATTCAAGTTGAGATTTGTGTGGGGACATAGCCAAACCATATCATCTGCCCTGGGCCCCTTCCAAATATCATGTTCTCACATTTCAAAACCAATCATGCCTTCCCAACAGTCTCCCAAAGTCTTAAGTCATTTCAGCATTAACTCAAAAGGCCACAATCCAAAGTCTCATCTGAGACATTGGAGTCCCTTCTGCCTATGAGCCTGTAAAATCAAAAGCAAGTTAGTTACTTCCTAGATACAGTGGGGTACAGGTATTGGGTAAATACAGCCATTCCAAATGGGAAAAATTGTCCAAAACAAAGGGGCTTCAGCCTCCATAAGTCCAAAATCCATCAGGGCAGTCAAATCTTAAAGCTCCAAATGACCTCATTTGACTCCATGTCTCACATCCAGGTCACACTCATGCAAGAGGTGGGTTCCCATGGTCTTGAGCAACTCTGCCTCTCTTACTTTCAGGGTACAGCCTCCCTCCCAGCTGGTTTTATGAGCTGGTGATGAGTGTATGTGGCTTTTCCAGATGCACAGTGCAAGCTGTCAGTGGATCTACCATTCTGGGGTCTGGAGGACAGTGACCCTCTTCTCACAGCTCCACTAGGCAGTGCCCAAGTGGAGACTCTGTGTGGGGGCTCCAACCCCATGTTTCCCTTTTACGCTCCCCTAGCAGAGGTTCTCCATGAGGGCCCTATCCTTGCAGCAATCTTCTCTCTGAACATCAAGGCATTGCCATACATCCTCTGAAATCTAGGCTGAGGTTCTCAAACCTCAATTCTTGACTTCTGTGTACCCACAGGCCCAACACCACATGTAAACTGCCAAGGCTTGGGGCTTGCACCCTGTGAAGTAACAGTCTGAGCTGTATGTTGGCCCTGTTAGCCACAGCTGAAGCTGAAGCAGCCAGGACCCAGAGCCCCATGTCCCAGTGGGGACTCTGTGTGGGGTTCCCATCCCACATTTCCCTTCCACATTGCCCTAGCAGAGGTTCTCCATGAGGGCCCTGCCCCTGCAGCAAACTTCTTCCTGGATATCCAGGCATTTACATACATCTTCTGAAATCTAGGTGGAGATTCCCAAGCCCCAATTCTTGACTTCTGTACACTTGCAGGCTCAATACCATGTGGAAGCTGCCAAGTCTTGAGGCTTGCAGCCTCTGAAGCCACAGCTCAAGCTCTGCATTGGCCCCTTTCAGCCACGGCTAGAGCAGCTGGGACTCAGGGCATCAAGTACCTAGGCTGCACATAGTCGTAGACCAAGGGGCTGGTCCAGGAAACCATTTTTTCCTCCTAGGCCTCTGGGCCTGTGATGGGAGAGGCTGCCATGAAGACCTCTGATATGCCCTGGAGACATTTTCCCAATTGTTTGGGGGACTAACATTTGGCTTCTTGTTACTTATGCAAATTTTTGCACTTGGCTTGAATTTCTCCTCAGAAAGTGGGATTTTCTTTTCTATCACATTGTCAGGCTGCAAATTTCCCAAACTTTCATGCTCTGTTTCCCTTTTAAAACTGAATGCCTTTAACAGCACCCAAGTCACCTCTTGAATGCTTTGCTGCTTAGAAATTTCTTCCACCAGATACCCTAAATAATCTCTCTCAAGTTCAAAGTTCCACAGATCTCTAGGGAAGGGGCAAAATGCCACCAGTCTCTTTGCTAAAACATAATAAGAATCACCTTTGCTCCAGTTCTTAACAAGTTCCTCATTTCCATCTGATACTACCTCAGCCTATATTTCATTGTCCATATTCTTATCAGCATTTTGATCAAAGCCATTCCACAAGTCTCTAGGAAGTTCCAAACTTTCCCACATTTTTCTTTCTTCTTCTGAGCCCTACAAACTGTTCCAGCCTCTGCCTGCTACCCAGTTCCAAAGATGCTTCCACATTTTCAGGTATCTTTTTAGCAGTGCCCCAGTCTACTGGTACTAATTTACTGTATTAGTTGTTTTCATGCTGCTGATAAAGATATACCTGAGACTGCACAATTTACAAAAGAAAGAGAGGTTTAATGGACTTACAGTTTCACATAGCTGAGGAGGCCTCATAATCATGGCAGAAGGCAAGGAGGAGCAAGTCATGTCTTACATGGATGGCAGTAGGCAAAGAGAGAGAGCCTGTGCAGGGAAACTTCCCCTTATAGTACCATCAGATCTCATGACACTTATTCATTATCATGAGAACAGCATGGGAAAGACCTGCCCCCATGATTAATTACTTCCCATTGAGTTGCTCCCACAACATGTGGGAATTCAAGATGAGATTCGGGTGGGAACAGCCAAACCATGTCACCTATCAAGCCATAAATTAAGTTTCAAGCATAACTTACATGAAGCACAGTTAAAGCAAAAAGCATAGCTACCAACTGAAAATAACATTATAAGAAAGCCTATATTTTGCCCTCATTCCGCTGATTATAATTGTTGAGTTTGGCTGATTATTGATCTTAGCTCAACCCTATGAATAAGCTCTGTTTTCTTAGACAAGGCAGTTTATGGAATCCATTCAAGTGCTTATAAATAACTAAACTATGACTATATACTTATGTAGTTTTAAATCCAGTGGTTCTTATCTAATTATCTAAGAATTATTTGATAAATTCCATATGTTTATTTCCTCTGTATATAACACTGCTTGAATCCCTGTAAAAGATGGAAATATTTTGTACTTGTATTTGCCCAAGAAGTGAAAAGAGAGAAGAGGAAATACAATGAAAGAAAAAAATGTTTCGAGATATTATTTGATGAGGACAACAGATGATACATATTCTTTACTCAAATCATAGAGTAAAACATTATAAAAACATCAGGAAAGATTGCAGTAAAAATAGTTTAAATTGAGTGGGTATACATTTACCCACTCATTCATCAGTTAAACAAACATTTGCTGAATTCTGTGGCATATGCTGAAGCCACAGAAATTAACCAGACTTAATCATTTTCCTCAAGAAATTCAGTAGAATTTTATGATGGATAGAGAATCATGAACAAAGAAAAATACAACTCTTTTATAGGTGCTATAATGCATTTGTATAAAAACAGTGGTCATAGAGAAAAACTATAGTTCAGTATATCTGAAACATAGAGTAGGTAGAATTATTTGATTTTAAATAACAGAAATCATCCTTAGCTAGTCTATGTCAAAGACCGAGGTGTCTCCCAGTGTCCATTAATGAAAATGCAGTTTGAATGTTGGAAGGAATGAGAACCAGAAGTTAAAAAAGCATGGTGTCAAGACTTTCTCTAGTTTTTGTATCAGTTTCTGTTTACATACATATCACTCGGTGATAAAAAGAAGTAATGGTGAAGGTGAAAACCATTAGAGAGGTAGTATTGGAATAAGATGATAAAAAGTGTCCGTATTCAATTTTGCGTTTCTGGTTTGTAGAGTTTTCTTATGCACCCACATAGAAATCGTAGAATGTAGGCAAGGCTACATGTAAATATAATGAGCTCATTCTGGTATGTGGTTATGGGGAAATGAAGCTCAGCATAGAGGATGCTTATAAGTGGATTCGTTGAACTCATTATTTCAGACATGATGGTGGGATTATTTTTTTGTTTTTGGAAGTAGAAATGAGAGGCATTGTGTACAAGTATAGAGGTAAGCATGATTACAACATACTTCCATGGCAGTGGATAAAGCAGCCTAAATAATAAAAAAGGAGGAGACCAATGTGAGGTGACTTAATCAAAGAAAACCATGATTTTTTTTTCATGTTTATAAAGTTCACATCTGTGAATTTTATCTTCTCAGCCAAACTAGTAACTGTGTTTTCATTTTATGACATGTTGCTAGAATTGGTGTAAGTAGTCAATAAATATTTGTTGAATATATGCATGAAATAACACTTCAAGATCAAAAGCTAACAATATGTTAAGAAAAATGTTTCATTTGAAACAAAGTTGCTTTGCCCCAATGACTTTGTCTGTGTTTGCCATTTCAATGGATAACAGAGTTGATAAGTGGCACTATGCTAACGCTGTATTGCTTATGGTGGTAGAAAAATTGAGTCCATAATTCCTGATCAAAAGCTTTGTGTAATCAGAGAACTGATTACCTAATAGTGATGTTTGCTTTTTATAGTTCAACATTTTGAACTATACGAATACCTTTCACATTTAAAATTAAAACAGGGAAAATTACTGTGTTATTGCAAATCTGAAACTCTCTTAGCCTTTAACCCACTGAAATGACAGATTTTGTAACTTGATGTTTGCCCTTGTAAGTTTTCTTAAAAACACAATTATATTGAACAGTGGCTGAATATGCTCAGTTTTAGCATTTTTATATTTTCAGTCCTGACCATAAGACAAATGCCTATGACGGAATAATTTTTAGTACACAGTGGAGGAAGGGTGATGGCCCAGAAAATTAGCCCAGGTGACATTTTTGGGCTTTACCTGACAGACTACCTTGTTCATGAAATGAAAGATTCAATATGGTAAAAAAAAAAAAAAAAAGTCTCAGAATTGATCTATAAATTTAATGCAAACTCATTCAAAATTTTAGCAGGTCTTTTGGTGAAAACTAACATACAATTTCTAAAATTTATATGGAAATATAAAGAGCTAAGCATAGTAAATATATTCTTAAAGGAGAACAAAATTAGAGATGCATGCTACTGGATAGCAAGTTTTATTGAAAAGCCACATTATTTAAAAATATTTTGGTGTTTCTATAAGGACAGTCAGATTGTCCAACAGGATGGAATATATTCTAATTATAAACTAACACATTTATAAACATTAGATTTATGATAAGGGTGGTACTGCTAGGCAGTGGATCAAGTAAATTCTTAAAAAAATAAAAGCCTGGATAAACTAGACATCCAAAAAGAAAAAAGTATTAAATATTACCCATTACTTATATACAAAAGTTAATTGCAGGTGAGTTATACATCTAAATATAAAAGAGAAATAATAATGCACCTCGAACACAACATATACAAAAAACCTTGATTTGGGGATGTCTGAAAATTTCTTAAATAGGACATACAAAGCATAAAACATATAAAAATCATGACTGATTTACTGAACTACATTAAAGTTAGGAAAATCTGTTCATAAAGAGCCACCATTAAACCAGTGAAAAGTCAAGGTGTGTAATGGGAGAAGATATTTGCAAACCATACAATCCACAATAATCTCTTTTTCCAGATCAATATGAAAAAAGATTGACACCCCAATAGAAAACAGAAAAATATATGAGCAGACACTTTACAAAAACAACAAAATGGCCAACAAACGTGAAAGCATTCTCAACCCAGATAGTTATCAGGAAATGATAATTAAAATTCAAATGAAATACACCCTTGATAATCACTAAGATTTAAAAATACTGACAATGCATTTTTAAAAATAAAATTAAAATGCTGACAAAAATCTTGGTAAATATGTCAAGCAACTAAGACGTTCTTGTACTGCTGTTGGGGGTGTAAGTTAGTACAACTAGTTTGGAAAACTTTTTGTCAGAATTTACTAAGTTGAGCATATAACATAACCTATGATTCAACAATTTCACTCTTAACTAAATATTCAAAAGAATGAGTGCATGTGTGGGTCAAATGACATATACTAGAATATTTACAGCAGCATATTCATACTGGAATTAATATGTACATTGTGGCATATTTATATAAGCGAATGCTACTCAGCAATGAAATTGAATAGGTTACTGCTATGTAGAGCAATTTGGATGAAACTCACACATATAATATGAGAAAAAGAAGAAGAAACTACATGTTAGATTCCATTGACATTAAGTTCAGAACTAATTTTTGGTGTCAGATGTCAGAATACAATTGAAGAACGGAAAGGGCTGTAAGGTTATTAGTTACTGGGAAGGGACATGAGGTTTGTGAAGTGAAGATAAGGTTCTATTTTTAAATTATATTTGCAATTGGATGGATATGTTCATTTTATGATTCTGATAACTCTGATAACTCATCAAGCTTTCTGAAATTTAAGGAAATCGATTGAATGTTCAAAAGTAATTTGACCAGCAGAGCACACAGATTGTTTTGCTTTTGCCTCACAAAACTTTTGTATCTCAGTGCTTAGTAATAAATGGCCCCATACTGACAATTATATTACAAAGGAAGGCATTTATTATTTATAAGTAAAATAAACAAACCATGGTTTACATTTATTGCCTGGTAAAGTTACTATCACCACCGTCATCATTTTGATGGGTTTAAAATAGAAAAGACTTAGAGCAATTAATTTCAGAAAGGTTTTCCAAAACTTTATTGACTCAAGTTTGACTAGACAATAAACTAAGTGCATGGACTTTTGATTGGCTCCTATTTGTAGGAGGTTTCTGATGAGTAATTATCAAATGTCATTTCAGAAAGTGTTGTCACAATTTTGTGGCTTAAAAAATGCTTTATGTTCTATCGTCAACCATGGAACATGATTTTCTTACCTGCATTTATTTTTTTTATCTTTTCACATAGCACAGACATTTTTACTGAAAGAGAAAAAGAGGAGCAAGAATGAGGTTAAAGAAAACAACACTTTATGGTGACAATTTTAAATTATATTTCACAAAATAGAAAAAAATATTATCTTAGTCTGTTCAAGCTGCTATAATAAAATATCATAAACTGTGTAGCTCATAAAGAGCATAAATTTATTTCTCACAGTTCTAGGGAATGGGAAGTCCAAGATTGAAGCCTAGGCAGATTCAGTGTCTTGAGGGCCTGTTTTCTAGTTCACAAATGGCACCTTCTCATTGCATCCTCATGTGGTGGAAGGGGCGATGGATGTATCTAGGGTTCCTTTTATAAAAGCACTAATATAATTTTCTAAAGACTTCATAAAGGCCCCATCTCCTCACACCGTCACCTTGGCGGGGGGGATAGGATTTCAAACTATGAATTTTTGGGGGATATAATTGTTCAGTCCATTGCAAATATACACTAAAATGATATCTCTAGTTGGTAATATTAAGTGATTTAAGTTTTTAAATTTTGCCTATAGTATATTTTCCAATTATCCATAAGGAGCATGTAGCATTATTAGTGATATAATTATAAATCATAAAAATTATGAAGATTAATTTGCATGTGATGTGGTTTGGCTGTGTCCCCACCCAAATCTCATGAATTGTAGCTCCTAAAATTCCCATGTGTTGTGAGAGGAACCCTGTGGGTGGTAATTGAATCATGGGGGCAGGTATTTCCCATACTGGTCTCATGATAGTGAAAAGTCTCATGAGATCTGATGTTTTTATAAGGGGGAGTTTCCCTACACAGGCTCTCTCTTTGCCTGCTGCCATCCATGTAAGATGTAACCTGCTCCTTCTTGCCTTCTGCCATAGTTGTGAAGCCTTCCCAGCCATGTGGAACTGTGAGTCCATTAATCCTCTTTCCTGTATAAATTACCCAGTCTTGGTTATGTCTTTATTAGCAGCATGAAAATGGACGAAGAAAGCATGTGTAATTGTTTACTAACATTTGTTTGAATATTGAAAAAAGTTGTCAGTACTCAAGAAACCTTATATTTCAGTGTACTTACTAGCCTGATGGATCCTAATGCTTTTGACATTTTTGACCTATAGAAATCATATTCTTTTTGTAGAACTTATCTGAATAAAGTAGAGCAAGAAAAATAAGTCCGAGAGTTTATACAAGCTGTTCGTGCATACTCACAAATAGTGGTCTTGATATGGCTGTGTCCCCACCCAAAACTCAACTTGAATTGTATCTCCCAGAATTCCCATGTGTTATGGGAGGGATCCAGGGGGAGGTAATTGAATCATGGGGCTAGTCTTTCCCTTGATATTCTCATAATAGTGAATAAGTCTCACAAGATCTGATGGGTTTATCAGGGGTTTAAACTTTTGCTTCTTCCTCATTTTCTCTTCCTGCTGCCATGCAAGAAATTCCTTTCGCCTCCCACCATGATTCTGAGGCCTCCCTAGCCATGTGGAACTGTAAGTCCATTAAACATCTTTTGCTTCCCAGTTTGGGGTATGTCTTTATCAGCAGTGTGAAAATGGAGTAATACAGTAAATTGGTACTGGGAGTGGGGTGTTGCTGAAAACATACCCAAAAATGTGGAAGCAACTTTGGAACTCGTAACAGGCAGAGGTTGGAACACTTCATAGGGTCCAGAAGAAGACAGAAAAATGTGGCAAGGTTTGGAACTTCATAGAGACTTGTTGAATGTCTTTGCCCAAAATGCTGATAGGAATATGGACAATAAGGTCCAGGCTGATGTGGTCTCACATGGAGATAAGGAACTCATTGGGAACTGGAGTAAAGGTGACTTTTGTTATGTTGTAACAAAGAGACTGGTGGCATTTTGCCCCTGCCCTAGAGATTTGTGGAACTTTGAACTTGAGAAAGATGATTTAGGGTATTTGCTGGAAGAAATTTCTAAGCAGCAAAGCACTCAAGAGGTGACTTGGGTACTGTTAAAGGCATTCAGTTTTATAAGGGAAGTAGAGCATGAAAGTTTGGAAAATTTATAACCTCACAATGTGAAAAGAAAAACCCATTTTCTGGGGAGAAATTCAAGCTGGCTGCAGAAAATTGCATAAGTAGCAAGGAGCCTTATGTTAATCCCCAAGACGATGAGGAAATGTCTCCAGACCATGTCAGAGACTTTCAAAGAAGCCCTTCTAATCACCGGCCAGGAAGCCCAAGAGGAAAAAGTGGTTTTGTAGGCCAGGCCCAGAGACCCTGTGCTGTGTGCGGCCTAGGGACTTGGTGCCCTGTGTCCCAGCTGCTCCAGCTGTGGCTGAAAGGGGCCAACATACAGCTTGGGCTGTGGCTTTAGAGGGTGGAAGGCCCACGCCTTGGCAGCTTCCACATGGTGTTGAGCCTGTGGGTACACAGAAGTCAAGAATTGAGGTTTGAGAACCTCCGCCTAGATTTCAGATGTATGGAAACGCCTGGATACCCAAGCAAAAGTTTGCTACAGAGGCAGGTTCTTCATGCAGAACCTCTGCTAGGGAAGTGCAGAAGAAAAATGTGGGGTTGGAGCCCCCACATAGAGTCCCTACTCAGGCACTGCCTAGTGGAGCTGTGAGAAGAGGACCACCGTCCTACAGACCCCAGAATGGTAGATCCACCGACAGCTTACACTCTCCACCTGGAAAAGCTGCAGACACTCAATGCCAGCCCGTGAAAGCAGCTGGGAGGGAGGCTGTACCCTGCAAAGCCACAGGGGTGGAGCTGGCCAAGACCATGGGAACCCACCTCTTGCATCAGCGTGACTTGGATATGAGGCCTGGAGTAAAAGGAGAGAATTTTGGAGCTTTAAAATTTGACTGCCCCATTTTATTTTGGACTTGCATGGGCCCTGTAACCCCTTTGTTTCGGCTAATTTCTCCTATTTGGAATGGCTGTATTTATCCAATACCTGTACCCTCATCGTATCCAGCATGTAACTAGCTTGCTTTTGATTTTACAGGCTCGTAGGTAGAAGGGACTTGCCTTGTCTCAGATGAGACTTTGGACTGTGGACTTTTGAGTTAATGTTGAAATGAGTTAAGGCTTTGGGGGACTGTTGGGAAGGCATGATTGGTTTCGAAATGTGAGGACATGAGATTTTGGAGGGGCCAGGGGCAGAATGATATGGTTTAGCTGTGTCCTCACCCAAATCTCAACTTGAATTATATCTCCCAGAATTCCCACGTGTTGTGGAAAGGACCTGGAGGAGATAACTGAATCATGGGGGCCAGTGTTTCCTGTGGTATTCTCATGATAGTGAATAAGTCTCATGAGATCTGATGGGTTTATCAGGGGTTTCCACTTTTGCTTCCTCATTTTCTCTTGCTGCTTCCATACAAGAAGTTCCTTTTACCTCCTGCCATGAACTGAGGCCTCCCCAGCCATGTGGAACTGTAAGTCCAATTAAACTTCTTTTTCTTCCCAGTCTTGGGTATGTCTTTATCAGCAGCATGAATATGGACTTATACAGGCCTCTAGAAAGCTTGCTTGCATATTGTGCCCCTGTCATTCTGTCTTTTCCATTAAGCATCCTGACATGCCACTAAGTTGAACACTAGTCACTTTTGCTGTTTTGCTATTCTAAAATGGGGGGAATTTGGAGAGATAATAGCATGTAAATAAATAATAAAATCAAGTTTTCTACAGGTATATATTCACCTGTCATAATGCCTGATTTTCCGAAAAGATGGGAAAGCCTTTGGCAAATTAGTTCGCTAATTAATTTTCAAAAACAATTTAATGTGCTAATTAAGTTTATTTTTTTCCTTCATAGTGAGAAACATTAAACTTTATAACTTTCTGTTATTAATCTATGGATAGTAGATAACCTACTTTATTATTTTACTGAAAGTTATGACTAAAATTCCCCCCAAATAATTTGAAAACATAACCTGAGAAAATAATATACATAAGAGCAAAGTTATATCATAGCTATCAAGATTTTATGCAAAATCTCCTAAGCAGTTAAAGAGTGAATTTCCCTAGTACTTATTATAGGAAAGAAATGATTAGCTCATTATCTATAGAACTTCACATTTCCACTGGTAAAATATAAAATAGTTTAATATTGAAGGAATGTTTTCCTAATATTTATACCTGTTACTTAATTTTTAAATTTTCAACTTTTATTTTAGATATGGGGTAGAATATTGATAGATTGGGAAAAACCACTGTGGCTTTGTATTACTCCCTTCTCACAGTGGTATGAAGAAGTAACCGAGATTAAGTAATTTATAAAGGGAATAAATTTAATTGGCTCACAGTTCCACTTTGCTGGGGAGGCCTCAGGAAACATACACTCATGGCAGAAGGCACAGGACAAGTAGGCACCTTCTTCACAGGATGACAGGACGGAGTAGTGCAAGCAGTGGAAATGCCAGATGCTTATAAAACCATCAGATCTTGTGAGACTCACTCACTATGATGAGAACAGCATGGGGAAAACCACCCCCATGTTCTAATTACCTCCACCCTTGGTCCTGCCCTTGACACTTGGGGACCATAGGTCTTGTGGGGATTGCAATTCAAGATGAGATTCTGGGTGAGGACCCAGCCAAACCATATTAGGCTTTATGTTTCGAGTGCATAATTCCATGTTACCCATCCATCTCCAGGGATATTTAACAAAAGCTGTAAGAAGTATGAAATATAAAAGCATTGACATTAAGACAGATAATTAAGCCTTTTCATTTATGATCATATCAACTACTTGAAACTATACATTGACATAGTATTTGTTGAATCATAATAATTTTAGAACACTTACTAAATGTTTGGTTAATTATTTTAATTGTTACATGTTATCCCATTTTTTTTGTTAGCCCGAGACTCTTCCTACATTGCATAAAATTTATAAAGTTTGGAAATCACCATTGTACTTGATCAATTTGCCTATAAACTAATAAAAGTGAGTAGAGGGAACATCAAGTTTCAGTATGAACTCTGACAACCTGGCAACTTATAAAATTTCCATTTCATTCTGTTGTATATTGGAAAGATCACTTGACTTGGAATTCTAAGACTTAATTTTAGTCCTTGTTCAATCACTTGACTGGTTGTCCTCTGGAGGGTTGAATGCATGGAAGTATCAGGGTAGATGTTTTTCTTTTCTTTTCTTTTCTTTTTTTTTTTGAGACGGAGTCTTGCTCCGTCGCCAGGCTAGAGTGCGATGGTGCGATCTCAGCTCACTGCAACCTCAGCCTCCTGGGTTCAAGTGATTCTCCTGCCTCAGCCTCCCGAGTAGCTGGGACTACAGGCGCCCACCACCATGCCTGGCTAATTTTTTGGATTTTTACTAGAGATGGGGTTTCACCGTGTTAGCCAGGATGGTCTCGGTCTCATGACCTCGTGATCCGCCCACCTCGGCCTCCCAAAGTGTTGGGATTACAGGCATGAGCCACTGCGCCGGGCCGTGCCCAGCTAATTTTTGTAATTTTAGTAAAGACAAGGTTTCACCATGTTGGCCACATGGTCTTGATCTCTTGACCTCGTGATATGCCCACCTCGGCCTCCCAAAGTGCTGGGATTATAGATGTGAGCCACTGCGCCTGGCCAGGGTAGATGTTTTTCTATGAGCTTCCTACACTAGACTGGGAGGAGAATTACTAAATGCTGTGAGTATAATTATTGATCTTGAAAAATGCCTGTCTATTTTTTACTTTTTAAAAAAGCATGATAAGTTTTACTAGACAAGATGGAAGAGATTTTACAAAAGAAGGAGTCTAAAGGAATAAAAAAAGTGTCAAAGTCAGTGTCAAGTGGCTGATGAATGAAATAACATAATGGAGAAAAAAGAGAAGGGGAAAAAATCACTATTTGAGCCAATTTTTACCCATTGAACAGGACAGTAAATTTGGATTTTCTGAGGAAATAATATCAAAAAGTATCCAATGTAAGCTTAAGATGAGCAAATGGGTGCACATTAAAAATGGGTGACTCCTTCTAACAGCCACATGGAGAAAAATGAATTTTCATGACTATTGAGTCTCTAATGTAGATATGGAAATATATGTAGATTCATCACTGGTGGTTATTGTCTTTGTTACTGATGTGTTCAAGAACTCTACTAAAATTTTCAAACTCTTTGGCTTCAACTAACTCCTATGGGAACAAAAAGATATACCTAGTCTTTTAAATTTTATTATTGTTGTTGTTATTATTATTATTATTATTATTTTTGAGACGGAGTTTCGCTCTTGTTGCCCAGGCTGGAGTGCAATGGCATGATCTCAGCTCACTGCAACCTCCGCCTCCTGGATTCAAGCAATTCTCCTACCTCAGCCTCCCGAGTAGCTGGGATTACAGGCATGCACCACCATGCCCAGCTAATTTTGTATTTCTAGTAGAGATAGGGTTTCTCCATGTTGGCCAGGCTGGTCTTGAACTCCTGATCTCAGGTGATCTGCCCACGTTGGCCTCCCAAAGTGCTGGGATTACAGGCATGAGCCACCATGCCTGGCCTTTATTATTATTTTTATGTTGTTATTTTACTTTAAGTACTGGGATACATATGCAGAACGTGCAGGTTTGTTACATATACATATGCTGTGGTGGTTTGCTGCACCCATCAACACATCATGTAGGTTTTAAGCCCCACATGCATAGGTATTTATCCTAATGCTCTCCCTCCCCTTTTCCCCCATCCACCACCCCCACCCTCTGACAGGCCCTGGTGTGTGATGTTCCCCTCCCTGTGTCCATGTGTTCTCATTGTTCAACTCCCACTTATGAGTGAGAACATGTGGTGTTTGGTTTTCTGTTTCTGTGTTAGTTTTCTGAGAATGATGGTTTCCAGATTCATCCATGTTGCTGCAAAGGACATAAACTCATTCTTTTTTGTGGCTGCATAGCATAATATTCCATGGTGTATATGTGCCACATTTTCTTTATCCAGTCTATCATTGATGGGCACTTGGGTTGGTTCCAAGTCTTGCTATCGTAAATAGTGCTGCAATAAACATATGCGTGCGTGTGTCTTTATAGTAGAATGATTTATAATCCTTTTGGTGTATACCCTGTAATAGGATTGCTGGGTCAAATGGTATTTCTGGTTTTGGATCCTTAAGGAATCACCACGCTGTCTTCCACAATGGTTGAATTAATTTACACTCTCACGAACAGTGTAAAAGTGTTCCTATTTCTTCACATCCTCTCCGTCATCTGTTGTTTCCTGACATTTTAATAATCGCCATTCTAACTGGAGTGAGGTGGTATCTCATTGTGGTTTTGATTTGCATTTCTCTAAAGACCAGTGATGATAAGCTTATTTTTGTATGTTTGTTGGCCACACAGATGACTTCTTTTGAGAAGTGTCTGTTCATATCCTTTGCCCACTTTTTGATAGGGTTGTTTGTTTGTTTTTCTTGTAAATTTGTTTAAGTTCCTTGTAGGTTCTGGATATTAGCCCTCTGTTAGATGTGTAGCTTGCAAAAATTTTCTCCCCTTCTGTAGGGTGCCTGTTCATTCTGATGATAGTTTATTTTGCTGTGCAGAAGCTCTTTAGTTTGATTAGATCCCATTTGTCAATTTTGGTTTTTGTTGCAATTGCTTTTGGTGTTGTAGCCATGAAGTCTTTCCCAATACCTATGTCCTGAATGTTATTCCTAGGTTTTCTTCAAGGTTTTTATGGTTTTGGATTATACATTTAAGTCTTTAATCCATCTTGGGTTAATTTTTGTATAAGGTGTAAGGAAGGCATCCCGTTTCAGTTTTCTGCATACAGCTAGCCAGTTTTTCCAGCACCATTTATTAAATAGGGAATCCTTTCCCCATTGCTTGTTTTTATCAGGTTTGTCAAAGATCAGATGGTTGTAGATATGTGGTGTTATTTCTGAGGTCTCTGTTCTGTTCCATTGGTCTATATGTCTGTTTTGGTACCAGTACCATGGTGTTTTGGTTACTGTATCCTTGTAGTATAGTTTGAAGTCAGGTAGTGTGATGCCTCCATCTTTGTTCTTTTTGCTTAGGATTGTCTTGGCTATACAGGCTCTTCTTCAGTTCCATACGAAATTTAAAGTAGTTTTTTCTAATTCTGTGAAGAAAATCAATGGTAACTTGATGGGAATAGCATTGAATCTATAAATTACTTTGGGCAATACAGACACTTTCATGATATTGATTATTCTTATCCATAAGCATGGAATATTTTTCCATTTGTTTGTGTCCTCTCTTATTTCCTTGAGCAGTGGTTTGTAGTTCTCTTTGAAGAGGTCCTTCATGTCCCTTGTAATTTGTATTCCTAGGTATTATATTCTCTTTGTAGCAATTGTGAATGGGAGTTCACTCATGATTATGCTCTCTGCTTGTCTGTTGTTGGTGTATAGGGATGTTTGTGGGTTTTGCGCATTGATTTTGTATCCTGAAATTTGCTGAAGTTGCTTATCAGGTTAAGGAGTTTTTGGGCTGACCTGATGGATCCCTAGTCATCTTTAAACAGTGGAAAGGAAACAGAGTGGATGAAGAACAATAATTTTTTAAAAATATTTTATTCTACTTGAGGTCTACTTTTTGCAGTTATATCCATGTCTCATGTAATTTCTTCTTTTTCAGTTTCTCCCTGTAACATCTTCTTGTATATTTTCTTATAGCTCTAGTCACATTCTGTAATTACTGTATGTGATTAGTCATTTACTGTCTCCCTCATAGTAGTGTGCCCACCATGAGGGTAGAAACCCTGTGAGTGTTGGCACCACTTCATCCCCAGAAACTATTTCATAGGTGTTGAACTAATAACTCAAATAATATATACTTGACATTGCAGAAAAGATTATTTCATAGATGATGACTAAAATATTGAGTGGTGGTCTACAGCCAAGAGTCAAGGTGCTCTTTAGAAAATTATAATTACCATTTGGCAGGCAATATATTGAATTCATCAAAGCATTAAAGTGAAATATGAATCCAAGAGAAGAACACAATCTTGACTTATACTGGACAACCACATACTATATAGGATAAGATTGTATTGTAAATAGCAATAAAAAAATTGTAGAAAAAACTTTAGTAATTATCAGGGAGAAACTAAAGATGATGAACAGGACAATGTTCATATGTCATATATATGCCATAGATATATACTTACAATACCTATGTCATAGATATATTTGAACTTCATTGCATGGATTGTACGTGATGGAGTAAGATTGATTTTTAAAATAACAAAATTCAAGTTTTTATGAGTATACTTGAGACTTTTGCAGCACTATTTATGGATTGAATATAAAAATTGAAAATAAATTGGCACTAGAGGTTAAAAAAATGTGCACGACAATTCAAGAACTTGTTGGGAAGCATAGAGGAAGGGGCTGACAGCCTACAGGCAAGTATACACTGAGAAGAAAGAAGTAATAATGTTGGGGAAATAAATAGGCTACAGATATTCTAGACACTTAGAGAATATGGATAATTACAGCAGCAAAACAAAACAGTGACTAAAAAGTGCCAATTATCTGGACATCTAATGGTAATCTTTAACCAAAATTGATTTTAGAAATTAGAAAAAGGAGCAAGGGTTATTGTTAATCTGGACTTATTTCTGGAATTAAAGAAGAAATGGCTAATGATGTGAAAGTAATAAAAAGTTTGAGAGAAAATAAACATAGAATTTTGATGATTCTGACCATAAAGTTAATTGAGTAATTAACACAGTCAGATATGGGTACATGTATACTAGGTGTTAGGAAATCAGTTTTTTTTTAAATATGAGAAAAGTTATCTTTTTTCTAATGACAAAAACCTCTAAAGTCTTAAAATAAAGTTTTATAAAACACACATGAGGAGAAGAAGCAAACAATTTTTAAAAAATTGCCCAAATGAGAAAATTGCTGATAACCTAAGGTTTAAAATTAGGAAATAGAAGGCACGTCATTAAAAAGCATCACCAATGTTAGAGGCAAACATTCAGTGTTTGAGGTTAAAATTCATTAGACCAGTGGTGAAAATATTTTATAGCATGTGAAAAAAAACTAAGGAAACAGAAGATGATTTATAGTATATTAGTGAATTAAATAAAACAGAAGGGACCAACTCAATGTTTTATAAAGTTGGTGAAGGCAGAGAAGTAAAAAGGACTACTGTACAAGCTGTATTTACTTCTATCTTCCCCATCTAGTAGAATTATCTTCAAATTGGAAGGAATAGAACAGATATTACAAACATTTTGGAATGATTAAAACATGAGATACTATATAGAACAGTGAGATAGTACAACTTTGTAAATGAATTCAAAGCACCTGTATTCAGATAATTTAAGTTAGTTACAGAGGAGTATCAAGAAAATATATTCATCAGATTTGAACACAAGCATTTTTAGTAGGTTTGAGGAATCCATTGGTTATAAAACATCCACCAGATATCTAAACACTAGCACATGTTGTCCCAGATTTTCAGACATGGAAGAGGGGGATTTCATATACTACTGTTAAATACATTTAAAGTACATTTAGGCAAATTCCAGAAAAAGATTTTTGTGCAGATGGTTTATGAACTTTAAATAAAAATGCATTTTCTAGGAATGAGGATGAATTGACTTAGAATGTCATGAAAAATTAAAATAATTTGTTTTGTAAACGTAGTTTCCAGATTGGCAGATCAGATGAACCACACGTATGTAAATTTTGATATTTGATAAAGCCTTTTTATCAAGTCATGAAAAGTAATCGTTCACATAGTAACAAAGTTTGGAGAGTCATAATAGGTTAGTATTGGGGGAATGGTAAAAGGATATGTGAAAAACCTGCTCAATAACTTGGACAAAAGAATGAAAAACAGATTTTTCAAATTTTCTGCTGGCACATCTTGGGATGAATTGTCAAATAAAGATGAAAAACATCTTGACAGGCTCAAATTATAGACAAGTCTAAGATACATCTAATTACAGAAAGTCTAATAAACTGCAGAAAGTCTAAGATACAATCTAATAAAAATAAATTTAAAATCCTGACATTAGAATAATTGTGATTGCACATTTGCAATCACTGAATGCTGGAGTCCTTAATTAGAAGCAATTAATGTAGAAAGCCCATGATGATTTTGAAGAACCTCAAGCTCATTGTAAACCAACCTGGATTTGGTACATAAAATCTCAGTGAAGGTTTATAATGTTAGCAGCATGATAGCTAGAGCAATGTAGGAAATGGAATTAGTGCTTTCTTTAGTACTTCGTGCTACATTGTAAGATGCAATTAGAGAATGGAAATGATAAAAGAAATGATCAAAGTGATGAAAAGTTGTGAAACCACATCATAAATGGAAGGCTTGAGGGAAGTTGTAAGGAAAGAAAGACTTGAAGACATGTGGTATACATTTTCTTTTTCTTTTTTTTTGAGACGGAGTCTCACTCTGTCACCCAGGCTGGAGTGCAGTGGCGCGATCTCCACTCACTGCAAGTTCCGCCTCCTGGATTCATGCCATTCTCCTGCCTCAGCCTCCCGAGTGGCTGGGACTACAGGTGCCTGCCACCATGCCTGGCTAATTTTTTGTATTTTTAGTAGAGACAGGGTTTCACCTTGTTAGCCAGGATGGTCTCAAACTCCTGACCTCGTGATCCTCCTGCCTCAGCCTCCCAAAGTGCTGGGATTACAGGCGTGAGCCACCGTGCCCAGCCAACATGTGGTATATATTTTCTAAGGGCTGTGACAGGAATAAGAAAGGAGGAAGGAAAAGAGAGAAATGAAAGGAAGGGGAGATGGATAAGGAGAGAGGAATAAGTGAAAGGATATGTTTTGAAAAGACGAAGGTTAAAGAAGAGGACCTAACATTTTAATGCCTATTTTTCCCTAGGAACTTTGTTACATGCTGAAAAAATATTTGATTTTTTTTTCATTTTTGGAGGAAGAGTACATTTTCATTTCGAAAGAAAGATGGAGTAGATACATTATTTAGGGTGCAGAACAAAATACAATGCACAGAAGTTTGAGGGAGAGTAATTTGGGTACATTATGAAATAGAACTTCATAAATTATAGCTTTCCAGCAACAACAAATGGGTACCTTAAAAGGGGTGTTATTCCCATTACTTCAAGTATCACAGCAAATTTGAAGCTTTAATGGTTATTTCTTATGGGTGTTCTGAAAGCAGTTCCCACATTTGGAAGTTGAATAATGAAATAATTTCCAATAGCATCTCTAATAGCAAAACATGTCATTTCTTTATGTTAATTACCAGGAAAGAGTTGAAAAACAAATATAAGACAGTTTCCAAGAGTTAACTTTTGATTGTGTTTGTTATTGGGAAGAGCAGTCATGAATAATGAATCTGAAGGGAGACAAAAACATTCTTTAAGTTATTAGTTTAAATTTTTTTATTCTTTTTATGCTTCAAGGTTTAAAAAGTTATGCTTTGGGAGTTTAAATCCTCTTTTTTGAAAATATAATAATATTATATATTTATTTAGCATTACTGTGTGCCAGGCATTATTCTGAACACTTTAACCATATTAACTCATTTAATCCTCAGAATAACTCTGTGGCTTATATAGCATTATGATTATTGTCTTACAAATAAAACAAGGCACAAAGTTAAGTAACTTCCTAAGATCTTACAACTAGTAAATATTTGGGTTGGGTTGGTGAAGAGTACTAAAATACCCAAAACACTGATAAAAACAAAATAGAATTTGAGATGCAAGACCAACGACAAACTGACAGTATCAGGTCTACATATTGTGAGAACAATGTATATGGTATTACTTACACAAAGTAACATATGTGGTATTTCAATGCATTCTATATCAAAGATGTGGGCAATAAGACAATTTTCTTTTACCAAATTACAATCTTATTATGAATGACCTGACAACAGTATAGCAGCATATTCTCTGAACAGATCTAACAATTGTATGCAACTAAAAATGCTAAAAAAATTTATTTTATAGTCATTTTATACAAATCCAAGAACTGTCAAAAAAGTAGGCAATAATAAGATGCTGATAAAGGTAAATGGAACATGAAAGCTGATTTTTTTTCTGTTAAGAACATTTACCAAATAAATTTAAATCGAGTTTTAGTTTGAAGCATTTTAGAATTCAGGGGTTAGAAAGCCAAGCTCAGGGCCCACTAAATTTGAGGTGTCTAGTGGAAGATCATCACCATTAAAATGATACCTCTAAGTGCTACACATACAGTCTAAATGTAAATTTTACCCTTAAAGAAAATTTCCTGTCTCAGACTCTGGCACTGAGTGTAGGAGGAAAAAAAACTCTCAGAATTCATAACTACAAGCTGCTCCTCACATATAGTGCTACCAAAATTCACACTACATAGGTGGTGTGAAAGAAAAAATTATTCTGATACTTGTTAAAATGGCATGACAGGCTTTATTCAGGGCTATCATTATTAAAGAAACTACTGAAATGGGGCTTTGCAGTAGGGTGGAAAGATTGGTCTCAACTCTGAGTACAACAAAGAAAAATGAGAATTAATAGCCAAGGAGCAGAGTGTGCAGGTGTGAGCAGGAGGGAGTTGTCATTACTAAGTGGAAACAACAGGGTAAGGTTGGGGGTGGGGATTCTGCTAAACCTATCTAGCATGATACTTGCTCAAGGCAAGCCAGTGTGATCAGACCTTGGAGATGGTAGGGTATGAGGAATTTGGTCAGATAATGAGAGTGATCAGATGTCAAGGATAAGGGATTCTGGCTAAATGGACTTAACAGAATTCTTGTTAAAATTGGACTCTTAAGGACGGGGCCTAGTTTGTAAAAGAGCCCAGAGGATTGTGATTAGTTGCCTCAAGGAGAGAATCTTTGTCAGTGGTTATGGACTGTAGGTTGCCCAATACCACGTAGGAGTTTTAGAAAGAGAAGAGAGAGAAAATGAAGTAGAAGCAATATTTGAGGAGCCAACAGCTAAGAATATTTTTGAAGCTACAGAATTAAGCCTAATTATATAAAGCTAGAAAAATAAAAATAAAGTCATTAAAAATAAAACTTTCAAATTTCTAATGCAAATATAAGGTATAAAATATAGCTAGAGATGAAGGATGAGTTAATTTAAAACATCAATTGGAAGCTAAATATCAGTGGAATGTCACCTTCAACATGCTGAGAGAAGTAGTTGTCTACACAGAATTCTATATCCAACAAAAATATCTTTTAATATTGTAAGTGTAAAAAAAATTATCAGACAAAGAAAAATTGTGTTCCAGTAGAAAATTCTCATTAAAAGACTATTTAAACATACACTTCTGTCAGAAGAAAAGAGATTCCCAGATGGGAGATATGAGACACAATATAAAAGGAAGAGTTGAGAAAGTGGTTAATATGTTGAAAAATATATATAAACATTGATATCTAAATATAAAATAAAAACATAAAACACCTTAAGAGATAAAAACCAATTTGCAACAAACACAAACAGCAATAAGATAGCATGTAAATAGATAAAGAGTTCAGGAACAACAGTGTTCTAAGATTTTCAAAAGAAAGATAAAATTATTATTGATTTTAGACAATAAAACCAATAGTGACCATTAAATTTTTTAAAAAATGAATATACATTATGATATTAATGGAGAAATTTTAAAAGATAATGCAGAAGAAGACAAAGAGAGGAGCTTTATAGGCAGGAGGGAGTAGCATGACATATTCAAAGTGCTGAAGGAAAAAAAATTATCCTAGAGTATTATACCTGGCAAAAATTCCTTCCCAGACAAACAAAAGCTGGGGGATTTTGTCAATACCAGACCTGTTCTACAAGAAATGCTAAAGGGACATCTTCAATCTGAAAGAAATGGATGTTAACAAGCAATTAGAAATCATTCACAGATACAAAACTCACTGTTAACAATAAGTACATAGACAAATACAGAATACTCTAACACTGTAACTGGTGTGCAAACCACTCATATCTTGAGTAGGAAGACTAAAAGACAAACCTATCAAAAATAATTACAACTTTTTAAGAGAGAGATAGTGCACAAAGATAGAAACAACAAAAAGTCAAAAAATGGTGGGGGGAGCATGGAATGAAAAGTATAGATTTTTTTGTTTAGTTTTCCCTTTGTTTGTTTTTTTATAATCAGAATTAAGTCGTAATCAGTAATAATGTAGTCAATTATGTTATTTGCAAGCCTCATGGTGATCTCAAATCAAAAACGTAAAACAGATACACTAAAAATAAAAAGCAAGAAATTAAAACACTACCAGAGAAAATCACTTTTACACAAAGGATGATAAGAAGCAAGGAAGGAGGAAAGAGAGTTTATTTTTTTTCTTTTTTCCATAAGATGGCTGATTAGAGGTTTTTAGCATGCCTCAGACACTTGGAAATAGCAAGATATTGCATAAAGATCACTTTGAGCTTTAATTCAGGATGGAAAATGAGAATCCACCAGAACTGTGGACGACACCCCAGATCCCAAGGAACAGAACCCAGGCAAACAACCCACATCACAGCATCTGGCTGATAAAAATGGTTGAAGTCCCAGTACGTGAGAGAGGCAGAGAGCCTTCCTCTGTGACTCACCTTCTTTCTGGGGATCTGGAGCAACCTAGGCCTATGGAGAGCATTTTGTTTCTCTCAAGGCTTGGAGAGATAACATGGTGAGAGGCTTGGAGGCATTGAGAGAAGAAGACACCAGGAAAAGGTGCAGGCATTTTCCCAGACCCAGGATTTAGAGCAGTGTGCCATTGTTAATCCAAGGGACATAAAAAGTCAGTTGCTCTTTGGCATCCCAGACAAAGAATGGCCATGCAGGCATTCTGTCTTGGGCCAGAAACGGGAGCACTTGCTCTAGAGCGGGTTAGGGGCCTGCACAGCCAGAATTGTGGAAAGCACCTCAGCAGTAGGCACTGGAACTGTGCTCTCTCCTATCTCAGGCCTGGGACAGGAGGAGTGCTGCAATGGCTGCAGTTTCTCCTCAGAGGTGAGACTTGCAGCCAGGGCCAGCTTGGAGATATGAAACTGATCTGCATGTGTCATTGCTGGGTACCTCAGCCTGCTCCCCTGATATGGTAGAGTAGCAAGGCCCTCTTCACTCCACCCCCAGACAGAACTCCAAGCATTAGGAGCGCACACTTCCCTGGAACAGCAGCCTGAGCTGTCCCACTCTTGCTATACATAGATTGTGGTGCAGTGATGTCCTCTTCACTCCACACCCAGGCAGATCTCCAGGCATTTGGAGCACTCCCTCACTCAAATCAGCAGCATAAGCCATCCACCCCTCCCGTGCATAGATCATGGTGCAGTGGAGCCCTCTCCACTTCACACCCAGACAGATCTCCAGGCATTTGAAGCACACATTCACATGGACTAGCAACATGAGGCCCTCTACCATTTCTGTGCAGAGAGGGTGCAAGGGGTCTTTCTCTGCTGCACAACCAGGCAGATCTCCAGGCATTCAGAGCATTTCTATATTATATGCCAACAGTGAACAATCTGAAAAAGAAATCGTGAAAGTAATACCATTTATGAAAGCTGTAAATAAAATACCAAGGAATAAACTTAACCAAATAAATGAAAGAGCTCTACAAAGAAAACTATAAAACATTATGAAAGAAAAGAAGAAAACACACACACAAATGGAATGATAGTCTATGTTCATGGATTGGAAGAAACAATATTGTTAAAATGTCCATAGTACACAAACCAATCTACCGATTCAGTGCAATTCCTATCAAAATACCAATGACATTCCTCAAATAAATAGGAAAAACAATCCTAAAATTTATATGGAACCACAAAAGACCCAGAATAGCCAAAACCATCTTGAATAAAAATAGCAAAACTGAAGGAAACACATTACTCGATTTCAAATTATATACTGCAGAGCTATAGTAATCAAAACAATATGGCACTGCCATAATAACAGACTCATAGACTATTGGAACAGAATAGAGAACCCAGAAATAAATCCACACATCTACAAAGAATTCATTTTCAACAAAGGTGCCAAGAACATACACCGGGGAAAGGACAGTCTCTTTAGTAAATAATGTTGCATAAACTGGATATCCATATGCAGAAGAATAAAACTAGACTCTTGTCTCTTGCTGTACACAAAAATCAAATCAAAATGGATTAAATACTTAAATCTAACACCTGAAACTATAAAATTACTAAAAGAAAACATTGGAGAAACTCTTCAGGAAATTGGGCAAAGATTTTTTGTGTAACACCTCAAAAGCATAGTTAACTGAACAAAAATAGACAAATGGACTCACATAAATTTAAAAAGCCTCTACACAGTAAAGGAAACAATTAAAGGCAAGAGACAACCCACAGAATGGGAGAAAATATCTGCAAACTAGTCATCTGACAATGGATTGATAGAATATATAAGGAGTTCAGACAACTCAATAGGAAAATATCAAATAATCTGATTTAAAATGGACAAAGATCTGAATAGACTTTTCTCAAAAAAAAATATGAGTGACCAACAGGTTTATGAACAGTGCATCATTAATCAGAGAAATGCAAATCAAATCTACATTAAGATATCATCTCACCCCAGTTAAAATGGCTCAGATCCAAAAGACAGGCAATATTGAAGCTGATGAAGATCTGGAGAATGGGGAACCCTTGTACACTGTTGGTGGAAATATAAATTAGTTTAGCCACTATGGAAAACAGCATGAGGTTTTCTCAAAAAATTAAAATTCGAGGTACCATATGACCCAGCAATCCCACTGCTGGGTGTATATCCAAAAGAAAGGAAATCAACATGCCAAAGATATTGGCAATACAATTCTTGAATGTGAACCAATAAGCTATGTGTAAGCAGGAGACTTGTTTTATCAGATATTTAAAAAACTCTATGAAGTATATTAATATAACTATTGAATGTAGTGTTGGTATAGGAATAAACATATTGACTGATTAAATATGAATGTGGAAGTGATTTAGAAAATAGCTAATATTGCAGATAAGTGGAAAATGGAATTTTCAATAAATGTTAGTAAAACAATGGTTAGTTGGGTAGGGAAAAATAAGATCAAGTCCCATGCTACATAAAATATACAAACAACTATTTTGGGCAATTGGAGATTTAAACATAAATCATAAACCTTTAAACATAAAACAAAAAATTGTACAATCTTTGAAAGTTAATACAGGAGATTATGAATTTACAGAAGGGAACTATAATGTGAACACTACACAAAAACTTGAAAAAATACTGCAAAAATTGTAGATGAAATATAGGATGAGGAAGAATGCAAGGACTCTAAAGATTATGTAAATATTTTTTAAAAAACAGGATGGGCATGTGAATGTTTTCCATTATGTTTCTTTATACTTGACATATCTTATACATACTTTTCTGTATTATGTATTCAATTCAAAACATTAAAAAGTAATCTATTCTAATTATGTTATGTTGCTACCCAGGTAGAAATATTGAATGTATCACCAAAATTGAATGTCAGAAAACATTTAAGAACCAGACAATTTTTCATGCTCATGAAAAGTGGATAAAAAATAAATATAGCTGATTTCAGTGTAAAAACACCTCCCACCAGATCCCACTACCAACACCGGGGATTACATTTCAACATGATAGTTGGAGGGGACAAACATCCAAACTATATCAAGTAATATTTTGGGCATCATTCTTGTGTTTATTGACCATTTGCATATCTCTTTTGAAGAAATGTCAAGTAAGGTTCTCTGACCATTTTAAAATTGGATTGATTGTCTTTGTATTGCCAAGTTGCAAGAATCATTTATACATTCCAATACAAGTTTCTTCTCAGATATATAATTTGCAATATTTTGTCCCATTCTGTGGGTTGTCTTTTAACTGTATTGATATTGTCCTTTAAAACAGAAAGGGTTTTAAGTTTGACAAAGTTCTGTTTATCTAAATTATCTAGTTTTTTTTCTTTTTCATTTGTGCTTTATGTATGCTTTATGCTTCATTAACTCTATCTTTGACATAAGTTTTGAATTTGGGAAGTTTGAGTCCTCCAATTTTATTGCAAGATCTGGCCAACAGCCCACAATGCAATGGGGCTCTCTCTTTGTTCCCAGGCAGAAATAGGAACACTTTTACACTGTTGTTGGGACTGTAAACTAGTTCAACCATTGTGGAAGTCAGTGTGGCGATTCCTCAGGGATCTAGAACTAGAAATACCATTTGACTCAGCCATCCCATTACTGGGTATATACCCAAATCATGCTGCTATAAAGACACATGCACACGTATGTTTATTGTGGCACTATTCACAATAGCAAAGACTTGGAACCAACCCAAATATCCAACAATGATAAACTGGATTAAGAAAATGTGGCACATATACACCATGGAATACTATGCAGCCATAAAAAATGATGAGTTCATGTCCTTTGTAGGGACATGGATGAAATTGGAAATCATCCTTCTCAGTAAACTATCGCAAGAACAAAAAACCAAACACTGCATATTCTCACTCATAGGTGGGAACTGAACAATGAGAACACATGGACACAGGAAGGGGAACATCACACTCTGGGGACTGTTGTGGAGTGGGGGGAGGGGAGAGGGATAGCTTTAGGAGATATACCTAATGCTAAATGACGAGTTAATGGGTGCAGCACACCAGCATGGCACATGTATACATATGTAACTAACCTGCACATTGTGCACATGTACCCTAAAACTCAACAATATTTTTAAAACTTAATCCTTAATTAGTTAAAAAACTTAATTCTTAATTGTGGACACATTTTACAATTATTTTGTTAAATTTATCCCTGAGTCTTTTATCCTTTTAATGCCATTATAAATGGAATTGTGTTTTTAGTTTTATTTTTGGATGCTTCATTGCAAGTGTATAAAAATATCACTGTTTTTTGTATATTGTCAGGAAACTTTGGCAAATGGGTTTATTAGCTCTAGTAATTATTTTTGTGGATTCCTTAGAATTTTCTGTGTACAAGACAATGGATGCCTTTATTTCATTTTCTTACCCAATTGCTGTGATTAGGCTCTCCAGTTAAAAAGTTTAACAGCAGGCCCAGCGCGGTGGCTCATGCCTGTAATCCCAATACTTTGAGAGGCCGAGGCAGGGGGATCACGAGGTCAGGAGTTTGAGACCAGCCTCACCAACATGGCGAAACCCCGTCTCTACAAAAAATACAAAAATTAGCCACGTGTGGTGGTGCCTAGCCTGTAATCCCAGCTACTCAGGAGGCTGAGGCAGGAGAATCGCTCGGACCTGGGAGGCGGAGGTTGCAGTGAGCCAAGACCATGCCACTGTACCCCAGCCTGGGTGACACAGCGAGACTCCATCTCAAAACAAAAAACAACAACAACAAAAAAAAACAGGCCAGGCAGGTGGCTCACGCTTGTAATCCCAGCACTTTGGGAGGCTGAGGCAGGCAGATCATGCTGTCAGGAGATTGAGACCATCCTGGCTAACAGGGTGAAACACTGTCTCTAATAAAATACAAAAAATTAGCCGGGCGTGGTGGTGGGCGCCTGTAGTCCCAGCTACACGGGAGGCTGAGGCAGGAGACTGGCGTGAACCCGGGAGGTGGAGCTTGCAGTGAGCCGAGATCCTGCCGCTGCACTCCAGCCTGGGAGACAGAGCAAGACTCCATCTCAAAAAACAAACAAACAAGTTTAATAGCAGTAGTGAAAGGAAATATGCTTGTTCTGTTTCTGATCTTTTGTGAAAAATATTCACTCTTTCACCACTAATTATGATATTAGCTGTAGCTTTTCCACATATTTCTTTTTTTTAGGTTGAGGAAGTTCGCTTCTTTTCCTAATTTGTTGAATGTTGTTGTTTTAATCATGAAAGGGCATTGAATTTTGTAAAATACTGTATCTCTTGAGTTAATCAGGTGGTTTTTATCCTTTGCTTCTATTAAGGTGATATATTACATTGATTGATTTTCATATATTGAGCTGTCTTGCATTCCTGAGATCAATCCCACATGATCATGGTGTTTTTATGTGTTGCTGGATTGAGTTTGCTAGTAATTTATTTAGGATTTTTGCACTTCATTTATAAGAAATTAATCTGTATTTTGCTTTCTTGTGATGTCTTTGTTTTTGGAATTTGAATAATACTGGTTTCAATAAATTGACTTGAGATATGTTGCCTCCTTTTCTGTTTGGACGAAGAGTTTTGGAAGGATTGCTATTCATTAGTCTTTTGTGTTTTATAGAATTCAACAGTGAAGTCCTCTGGTCCTAAAATTTTCTTTGCTGTTATATATATAATTACTTAATCTCTTTACTTGCTATATAGATCTATTTAGATTTCCTGTTTCTTCTTGAGTCCGTTTAGATTATTTGTGTCCTTCTATAAATTTGACCGTTTCATCAGAATCATCTAATTTGTTGACAAATAGTTGTTCATAGTAACATGTTACTAATATGTTATTATTTCTTTAAGATAATTAGTGATGTTCCTGTCTTTTGTTTCTAATTTAGTGGTTCATGTTTTCTCTTTTTTAATCTTGGTCAATCTAGTTGAAGTTTTATCAGTTTTGTTGATCTTTAGAAGTACCATTTTTTAAAAGTTTATTCTTTTTATATTATCTGTATCATTTATTTCTTCTCTTGTCCTTAGTATATCCTCTGTTTAACTTGCTTTGAGTTTAGTTAGCTCTTCTTTTTTTTTTCCAGTTTCATATGGTAGAAGTTATTTTAAGATCTACCTTCTCTTTAAATATAAGTGTTTAAAACTACAGATTTCTATCTAAACACTGATTTAGTTGTATCTCATATTTTTAGCATGCTGTAATTTTGTTTTAATTCATCTTACAGTATTTTCTAATTTATCTTATCATTTCTTCTGTTTTGTATTGGTTATTTAGGACTGTGTTATTAATATCCACACATTCACAAACTTCCAAAATTTCCTTCTGTTGTTGATTTCAAATTTAATTCTGTTGTGGTTGGAAAATATTCTTTGCTTGATTTTAGTCCTCTATTTATTGCAACTTATTTTATGGCATAGCATGTAGTCTATCCAAGTAGAATGTTCAAGTTGTGCTTCAGTAGAATATAAATTCCGCTTATTGCCTAGAATGCTCTATAAAGATGGATGTTATTTCTGTATCCTTTTTTTGGTGTACCCATTATTTAGAATGAGGTACTAAAGTCCCCAGTTAATACTGTTGAGTTGTCAATTTAAAAATTCTTTCAGTTTTTGCTTTATGTATATTGGAGACTTAGCTTACTTTCATGAAATCTTTCTATTTTCATAAAACTTGAAAATCCACAAGACAAATAAATTTGTTAAATAATTGACTTAAGCCAAAGTGAAATTTTAGTTTTTACAATTATGCCCATTAGATTTAAAATAAATTGATTTATTGCATTAAAATGTATTGGCAAAGTATAAATAGTAATGCTAATAAATAGTAAGCAAATAAATATGAATTAAATGTGGCCAAAAACAAAATTTCATATAGGACTTTGTAAAAATAATATCTTTGTGAGTAACATGATGAGGTTCAAATATGTACCTCGGGGTTAATAATATTAAATATTTTAATATTGTGTGATGTTAACATATGTATCTTTAAATGATGTCTGTTTGACTTATACATGCATATAAAACACTGTTTCTGAAATTTAAACTTAAAATATGTTGCTCTTTCACATGAAATCTGTACATAGTTAATGATCAGTTTATTTCATTCAATTATGAATCAAACATGACACAACTACACAAAGATTTCATTTTCTACTGAAATGAGTTTATTCTGCTCTTGCTCTTGATTTTTATAAGTAAGCAAACTGTTCCTCCCACATGAAAGAGGTTGAAAACCACAGCAAAAATGTCCACTGTTTTCTTACAAACGGCAAGACATGCTTCTTTCACAGAAATCTAGAACTCATCTAGGGTAAAAATCAAGAAATCTTATATTGAATGTGTGATTATCTGCATCTCATAAAGTGCTTTCTCTTGCTCAAAGTCAGTATCAGCATAAGATTAAGAAAAATGATCCCTGACCTAACCATACATTTATGTTGAATGTGAGGGAAACCACCATCTAGATTTGTTTTTCAGTTTTTCCAGGTGGTTTTTTTATATGACTTGAGACTTGCTGGTATCTTTCCCACTCTCAATCCCAAGAAGCTGTGGAAGCCTTTTAAGATTTCCTTTTGCTGCATTTTTCCCCTAAAGATTCTATTTTGTTTTGAGCTAACAAATTTGTTAAGTGAAGTCAAAACATTTTCTTCAGTGGTTTGCAAAAACTTGTTCAATTGGCTCATGTTATTAAAAAAAGTCTGCTAAGTTACTGGCTTTCACAGATATTTTGTTCAAAATCTGGCCTCCCATATTTTGAAGGTACTATTTTAATTCACTTAAAATATTTTTTAAAGAGTAGTTTTAGGTTCACAGCAAAACTGAGAGGAGGATAAAGAGATACTCCATATACCCCATTTCCCCACACATGCATAGCCTCCTCCATTATCAACATCCCCCACCAGAGTGGTACATGCATTACCGTTGATGAACCTATGTTGACATACCATTATCACCTAAAGTCCATAGTTTGCATTAGGATTTACCCGTAGTGTTATACATTCTTTGAGCTTAGACAAATGTTAAAAGACATGTATCCACCACTATAATAAAATACAGAGTATTTTCAATGTCCTAAAAATCCTCTGTACTCTGCATATTCATAACTCCAAGCCTCCAAGTCCTGGCAACCACTAATCTTTTTACTGTCGACACAGTTTTGCCTTTTCCAGAGTGTCATATAGTTGGAATCATGCAGTACGTAGCCTTTTCAGATTGGCTTCTTTCACTTAGTAATATGCATTTAAGTTTCCTTCATGTCTTTTTTATGACTTGATAGCTCATTTTTAAATCACTGAATAATATTCCATTGTCTGGATGTATCACAGTTGATTTATTAGGTTACCTACTGAAGGACATCTTGGCTGCCTCTAACTTTCAGAAATTACTAATAAAGATCTGCGACCCATTTTAAGTTAATTTTTGTGAAGGGTTTAAGATCCATGTCTAGATTCATTTTTTTTTTTTGCACATGAATATCTAAATTTTCCAGTTCCATTTTGTTAAAACAACTATCTTTTCTCCATATCACTTGTTCTTCTTTGTCAAAGATTAGTCGATGATATTCACGTGGGTCTATTCTATTCTCGTTCACTGATATATTTATCTGTTCTTTTAACAGTGTCCCAGTCTTTATTACAGTATCTTTATAGTAAGTCTTGAAATCAGTTAGTGTCAATTCTCCAACACAAATTCTTCAATATTGTGTTGGTCATCCTGGGTCTTTTGCCTGTCCATATAAACTTTAGAATTAGTTTTTCAATATCCACAAAATAACTTGGGGTGATTTTGACTGGGAATGTACTGAACCTATAGATCAAATTGGAAAGTCAGGACATCTTGGCAATATTGAGTCTTCCTACCTATGAGTATGGAATAGTTCTTCATTTATTTGGTTCTTTGATTTTTCTCAACAGAGTTTGGTAATTTTTCTTTTATGTGTTTTTAATGTCAAATATTACTTATTCATTGCTGGTATGTAGAAAAGCAACTTTTTTTTTAGTAAATGAACCTTATATATTGTGCAGTCTTGTTATAGCCATTTATTTGTTCCAGAAGAATTTTTGTCATTTTTTCAAATTTTTGACATATGCAATCATCTGCTAAAAAAGATTATTTCTTCCTTCTAAATCTATATGCCATTTACTTCCTTTCCTTGTTTTATTGCATTATCCAGGACTTCCAGTATAATGTTGAAAGGGTGTGGTAAGAGGGAACATCCTTACCTTGTTCGTGGTCTTGGTGAGACAGTTTCTAGTTTCTCACTATTAAATATGTTAGCTGTCAGTTTCTAAAAAAATATTCTTTATCAAGTTGAGGAAGCTCCCCTCTATTTCTAGTTTATTAAGATTTCTTTAAAAATTATGAATGGGTGTTGAATTTTGTCAAATAGTTTTTTGTTTTGTTTTGTTTTGAAACAGAGTCTTTCTCTGTCACCCAGGCTGGAGTGCAGTGGCACCGTCTCTGCTCACTGCAAGCTCTGCCTCCTGGGTTCAAGCCATTCTCCAGTCTCAGCCTCCCAAGTAGCTGGGACTACAGGTGCCCGCCACCACGCCCAGATAATTTTTGTATTTTTGGTACAGGCAGGGTTTCACCGTGTTAGCCAGGATGGTCTCGATCTCCTGACCTCGTGATCTGCCCGCCTCGGCCTTCCAAAGTGCTGGAATTACAGGCATGAGCTACGGTGCCAGCCAATTTTTCTTCTTTAGCCTATTGATGTGATGAATTACATTAATTCTTTTTGAATGTTGAATCAGCCTCACCTACCTGGGATAAACACTAATTGGTTATGGTGTACAATTCTTTGTATACATTGTTGGATTTGATTTGCTAAAGTTTTTGAGGAGTTTTTGCATCTATGTTCATGAGAGACATTGTCTATAGTTTTCTTGTAATTTTTGTCTGGTTATGGTGTTAGGGAAATTCTGTCCTCATAGAATAAATGAGGAAGCATTCCCTATGTTTTTATTTTCTGAAAAATATTGAAGAGAATTGATATAATTTCTACCATAAATATTTGGTAGAATTCACCAGCGAACCTATCTGGGCCTAATATTTTCTGTTTTGGAAGATTATTAATTCTTGATTCAATTTCTTTAATAATGTAGATCGATTTAGATCATTTATTTCTTCTTGTGTGAGTTTTTGCAGATTGTATCTTTCCAGGAATTTGTCCATGTCATTTTAGTTATCAAACTTGTGGCCATAAAGTTGTTAATGTTATTCCTTTATGATACTTTCACTTATGTAGTGATGTCCCTTCTGTCGTTTCTGATATTAGTAATTTGTGCTTTTAGTTTCTAGCCAGTAAGTAGTTAGCCTGGCTAGAAACTTATCACATATATTGATCTTTTCAAAGAACCAATTTTTGGTTTTGTCAACTTTATTTATTGATTTCCTGGTTTCAACTTCATTAATTTATTCTCTAATGTGTATTATTTCTTTTTTTTCTGCTCACCTTGGATTTAGTTTGTTCTTCTTTTTCTAGTTTTATAAGGTGGACACTTACATGACTAATTTTAGGTATTTCTGCTTTTTTTTTTTTTTTTGAGATGGAGTCTCACTCCATCTCCCAAGATGGAGTGCAGTGGCATGATCTCAACTCACTGCAACCTCCACCTCCTGGGTTCAAGTGTTTCTCCTGCCTCAGCCTCCCAAGTAGCTGGAATTACAGTCGCCCACCACCATACCCAGCTGATTTTTGTATTTTTAGTAGAGACGGGGTTTCACCATGTTGATCAGGCTGATCTTGAACTCCTGACCTCAGGTGATCCACCCGCCTTGGCCTTCCAAAGTGCTGGGATTACAGGCATGAGCCACCATACCCGGCCAGATATTGCTTTTTTTTAACATCTGCATTCAATGACACAAATTTCCCCTTAAGCACTGCTTCTGCTGCATTCTACAAATTTTGATGTCATGTTTTCATTTTTACTTAGTTCAAAATATTTTAATTTTTCTTTTGATATTTCTTCCTTGACCCATTTATTGTTTAGAAGTGTGTTGTTTAATCTCCGTGTATTTTATGATTTTTATGTTGTCTTTCTGTTATTGATTACTAGTTAACTCCATTGAGGTCTGAAAGCAGACACTGTATCATTTCTATTATTTTAAATTGGATAAGGTATGTTTTATCGCCCAGAATATGGCCTAGCTTGATGAACGTCCCATGGGAGCCTGAAAAGAATGTGTATTCCTGCTGTTGTTGAATGAAGTAGTCTATACATGCCAATTATATCCAGCTGATTGATAGCATTGTTGGGTTCAGCTGTGTCCTTACTGATTTTCTGCCACTGGATCTGACCATCTTTAATTTACTCTTCAACTCAAACACGCTGTTAAAAACTCTTACCCTGCTAAATCACCAGATTTTGGAAATGTATCAGGAGATTTATGTGCTCTTTGCCTAGGTTGTCTCATTTTTTTTCCTTAAATCTCAGATGAATTGACCTTTGTTTAATAACATTGACCATTTCTCTGGCATCATCCATAATTTTTAAATGTCATTTCTAAGAGATTTTGACATGATCACTTCCCTGTGAAGAAAGCAGTGTATTGTGAAAACAAAGCCTTTTCTCTTCTTACAGGAGAAGAAAAATTGCCATTGAACCAGTTGCTGCTGGAACACAGTAGGAATAGATGTCAGCACGGTCTCTCTGAGAGATCTGAATTCCGGGTAGAAGTAAAAACATTATGTAGATCATGGCCTTTTCTTGTTTTAGGCAGCTCTTTGTGGCAGAAAATGTTTTATTCAATTTTACCACCCTTTACCAATCTTACCATTGCTTCAACATAATACATATCATTAAAATATGTTGACTAATCATAACTGAATACAGAAGCTGTGATTTTTGAGTTTTTACATGAAAGAGCTTTGGCATTATGTGACATGTCATCGATACAGTTGTCCCTCGCTATCTCGGGGGATTGGTTCCAGGACATCCAGTGGAAATCAAAATTTGAGGATGCACAAGTCATGTAGTATTTGCATATAACCTTGCACATTTTTCCATATATTATAATAACCTCTAGATTACTTAAAATACCCAACACAAAGTAAATCCTATGTAAACAATTGTTATCCTATATTGTTTAGGGAATCATGACAAGAAAAATGTCTGTATATGTTCAGTATGAGAGCAATTTGAAAAAAATATTTTTTTATCTGTGGTTGGTTGAATCCACAAACGTGGAACCCATAAATACAGAGTCTGGTTGTACATTAACTTACTGTACTCTGACAGAGAGGATCCTCTTCTATTTATTTTTTACATCCCGTTCAAGGATTTATTCACTATAATTTGTCATGTTGACATTATTAGTTTCTCATCAATATTGTGAGTTTTCCTTTTCTGAATAATAAGATATACTACTAAAAATCTTGTGCCCTGAACCTTTTGTTAAGTGTTCTTTTTTTTTTAAATGAAAGCTTTGCTCCATTTGTTTGTCAGTGGTAATCACCTTTTAATATAACTCTCAACTTTTCTTATCATATAATTGTGCAGGTGTCTTTTCAATTTTGCTGGAACCATTGCTGCACTTGAATTTGCCACAAATGATGCACAATAGAAGAAAACAGGTTAAGCTACCAACTTATTTAAAGCCTATTAATATTAATAGGTGACATTCATCGTATAAATAACCTTCATCTACACCCCATGTTGTACTGATGCAGTGAAAGCATCCACAAGATGGCTTTCCTCCCTCATCTTTAACCTTATCAGAATTTTCCTTTGACCCAAGCCTAGAAACTTTTCATTTCACACCTGATCCTTAAAAATAGCTGCATTGGGCCTTCAGATATGTTTGTAAAGTACAAACATTGGTAAAATATAAACAAAAAGGTATGCTAGACAACTAAATTTTAAAAAACGCATGCACAGACAATATAAATAAAATAAAAATAAGAAAATGTCTTAACACAATTCACTTTGCATCTATTGAATCTACGTTTTGCATGTTAACAAAAATAGCAGTGTTAGAAGAGGATCTGAGCCACAACACATAAAAATGCCTTCCTTCAGGGAAAAATTTTCTTGATTTTTTTCTTTCCTAAGTCAATCAGTGGCACACAAGGAGAAATTAAAAGAGGTAATTTTGGGGAATTGGAGTAGGGGAACTGATGTCATTGGTTTACCATCCCTCCCTCTGTATTATGCAACACTCACCAATTAGCAACAGCTTCTCCTATTTTGCATCAAGTATTGGCAATGGCCTCAACAAAATAAGCCTCGTCCTACAGTGTACTGCTTTACGAAGCTGCAGGCTTCTAAACACATTGTTAATGAGGCTGTCTGATCTCTACCCATCACTGCAAACACTAGTGTCACACAGTGTGCATTCACCCACATAGAGAATGCAGTTGCCGCAGATGAGTGGCAGAGTGAGTGTGGGTCACCATGACACAGAGGTACAGATCTAGGCATGTGAGCCCAAGGTCTGCATGGCAACCAGAGCTCCCCTAGACCAGAAGCCCCACAGCTCAAAGGTTTCTCAGAGAGCAAGACAAATAGCATATTCTACAGTTATCTTCATTTGGTAATTTCTAAAGAAACAGGACTCTGAGCTCATTTTCTCAGGCAGGCTTATATTAGTCATGGCCAGAAATTAACCCTTAAAGTACTTCATGAAAAATATTATTTCCCTAAAAAATCCTTGTTTACTAGCCATTAGTAACCTGGATAAAAGTAATTACTCATCAAACAAAATCTATGCTTTTTGAATTATAACTTATTATAAGACTTATGTATTTATATGGCCGCTTGACAGAACTGGTTAAAACATGGCATAATAAACCAAATTTCCCTTGGCATTAGGCTATAAAATTAGGGAGTTCTGCCCTATGTGATAACTACTCATTTAATTTCAATCTGGAATTTGAACTTTATGCCTAGGAACATAACTGTTTCTTCTAAAAAGTTGCAACTCATATCATATGTGATATCTCCTTTATTATTAATAGTGTCAATTAGAATTATGTTGAATATTGATTTATGAAAATCCTAAATTCTCTCCATTTCACCCATTAAAAGTCTTATTTCCATAATTATCTCAACAGAATTCCTCATAACACATTTCTTCATGATGAGTATACAACTACACACTTTCTAATGTGTTCTAAAACTGTTTACCTTGATTCAAGAATAAAACATTTTCTGTGTAGCTTCTCTGTCACCCTGTGGAAGGATTGGTGGTTACTCACTGGTAGTTAGAGATCTGATCTATTCTGAGTGCCATCTGTCTAAATAATGGAAAAGGTAGTTTTCATCATTAGATGATTTTGTTTTCTAATCCTTTTTCCCTGCTTATTTTCCCTTCAGGACATATTTTCTATCAAAACTTGAGAAGAAAATGAGAACTCTTTAGTCAGCCAGGCAGCCTGTTTTTAATTTGGGCATAAATGTTGCAAACAAGCTAATTTGGGTTGGAAACTGTTCTCTCCTCCTGCCCTGGAACTGTGACAGAACAAAGGAAACGAGGCTCTTCTAGGTCAGAATGGGGAGAGACATGTGAGTGCCAGTGAGAGCCAAGGACGCTGATTTACAGCCTGAGTGACAGGCCACTCCAGGGCAGGCTGACATTGGTTCTTCTGTCATCACCCCAATGCTTTAATGTTCAGTTGATGAACTGAATAACAAAAGCTATTTTCCCATCTTCCCACGCATCGTTCCCAAACAATATAAAATTCACTGAGTCTGTGCTATATGGCCCCTGGAATATCCTCTACTTTGGAAATGTACAAGTTAGTGTTTCTCTAGGACCATGTGAAAAAAAAAACCGGGCAGACCTTTGGAGGGAAGAACGGAGTGACAGTTGGAGGGTAGGGGTATAGGTGAGGGGCTTTTGAGGTACCACCAATGTTCTTTTTGTTTACCTGGTAGATATGTGCATTTGTTCTGTGAGAAATCACTGATCTGTGCATCTACATTTTGAGGATGTTTCTGTTTGTTTAATAGGTGCATATAAATACACATGTATAATGTATACAAATATATCTTTATAAAATTAGATATGTTTATGTAACTACAAACAATATGTAAAAATACACATATATCATTAAAGACACATAAATATACATTAATGCACACATATGTGCGTGTCTCTGTATGTGTATAGTTCTGCATGTGTATTTGAATATATTTATCTCCCAAAATAAAGAGATAAGAAATAAAATAGAAATTGAAGGAGAGGTTTTATGTTCATTAAATACTAGCAGGATGAAATGACTACATTATATGATGACCTGACAATGTAATGCAGTATATTTTGTGTGACCATTTCATCAGGATAACACTGTCACAGAAAATCACAAATGCAAGAAAATGGATAATAACTACAATATCACTGTGAAGAAAGAGTGGTTTTAGAATTAGGATGTATTCTCAGAAGCTAGAGAGCCTAAGTCCTCTTTGTCTCCTTATGTTTTCTCTTATGCAGTGAGTTCAGATAAATACATAGTTTAACTGCTTTATGTTTCAATTTTCTATCTATAAAATGCCATAATACAGTCCTTGTTAATTTTTTATTGTTTATAAACCATCTTGATCCAAGAAGGATAAAAATAGTTTTCAAAGTGTCATAAAGAAACAGCTAAAATATTTTTAAAAGCTTTTTAAAGCTTTAACCTGCAAGTGTATACATTTTCAACAAACCTGCTTAGTCCAGGCAACCAGGACTCCATAGTTACATCCTGCCATGTGCAAGGTGGGCCCAATAACCATCACAGCCCAATAATGTTTCTGTACTTCTGAAAGTACCTTCTCAATAAGGGTTCTATCCAGTTAAAATGGAACCTAAATTTGGATGATTTTGAAAACTCATTCCATCACAGAATTTAAAATCTAAAGGTTTTTTTGTAGAACATTTGGTTCAACACACCATCCCATTTTATGTATTAATCAAATCCATGTTATTCTAAGAGCTTCATCTTTAAAGACACACCATATGTAATATCATAAAAAGGTTTCAACCCCATCCTATACACTACAAGATGGGGTGTCTCTTAAAGAATTCCTGAAAGGGGTGGAGAACTTCTGATTCCTAGTTCAGTACCCAACACATCTGCTACCAAAACACTTGGGAAACATCTTAGAGGACAAGTTATAATTTGTTAACAAGTTGTAACAAAGGAGAAGATTGCTCTCTTGTTTTCAATATCTTAAGTAAACTAGAAAGAGTCATTTGAAGTTCAACAAGTAAAGCGATGAGGAAGGAAATTAAAATTTTAATTGTATGATATAAGCTCAAAGAAGCAAGTTGTTTTGTTTGGATTTTTTCCCATTTTTATTTTAAAGTGGCACTGGGTGGGAGGAACAGAAGTAGGTAGGATGTGAGAGACGACACAGCCTTTACCTAAAAGGGCTTTGGGGGAAGCAATGACTTCATATGTGAAGCAGGAAACAGAGGAAATGTCGGATGAAATATAGAATTACAGAAGATAGGAGAAAGGGCTGTTAGGAAGGTGAAAAATGGTGCATTTTATTAAGAGGAAAAGAAATACAGAGGACAATGAGGTTGGTAGTAAACTGAAAGATAGATAAAGGTGTTTAAACTTTTGGTAAATGATTGAAACAGTAAGTGATATAGTTTTGAGAATCTCTGAGAAAGGAGACAGCTTGACCCCAATAGAATCCAGCTCTAGACTGCAGAGGGCTTCCGCTAGAAGTACAGGCCAACGTAGTTCTCATAGTTGTTGGCTGTACATGGTTCTGATAGATAGGGAGGTAACTGTCAAACAAATGTCTTGGATGTAGCTGAAAGTAGAGAAGAGTAATCTTAAATACATCTCTTGAAAAGTTTACTCATGAGACTTTATATATTTTTTTAATTGCAAATAACTTTAAAAATACCATTTTCTCCCATTTGCTACTGATAAATGATACATAAATATTAATACGTATACATATATATGTATGTGTGTGTATATATATATACGTGTGTATGTGTGTGTATGTGTGTGTGTGTATTTTCAGTTGGTTCTACCGGATTCTCTAGGTAGGCAATTAAAATATATTTTCTATTTTACATATTTACAGTGCAATTCAATTTTTTTAAACTATTGCATTGTATTAAATACCAAAATAATTTTCAACATACTGTGCAACCTTAATTTGCTGTTGAAATTTAAAATTATAATTGTAGGTATATCATTAATAAGCATAATATGAATATGCAATGTTTTTTAAGAAGGATTATTTTTTCATAACTTTATCAAGAATTCTTTTTTCAGTTGAAGATGTTAATTTTTTTTTTTTTTTGCTCTAAGTTCCAGGATACATTTGCAGAACATGCAGGTGTGTTACATAGGTATACATTTGCCACGGTGGTTTGCTGCACCTATTGACCCATTCTCTAATTTCTCTCCCCTCGCCCCCAACCCCCAAGAAGCCCTGCTGTGTGTTGTTCCCCTCTGTGTGTTAATGTGTTCTCATTGTTCAACTCACACTTATGAGTGAGAACATGCAGTGTTTGGTTTTCTGTTCCTGTGTTATTTTGCTGAGGATGATGGCTTCCAGCTTCATCCATGCCCCTGCAAAGGACATACTCTCATTCATTTTTATGGCTGCATAGTATTCCATGGTGTATATGTACCACATTTTCTTTATCCAGTCTATCATCGATGGGCATTTGGGTTAGTTCCATGACTTTGCTATTGTAAATAGTGCTGCAATAAACATACACATGCCTTTACAGTAGAATGATTTATATTCCTTTGGGTATATACCCAGTAATGGGATTGCTGGGTCAAATGTTATTTATGGTTCTAGATCCCTGAGGAATCACAATACTGTCTTCCACAATGGTTGAACTAATTTACATCCCCATTAACAGGGTAAAAGGATTCCGATTTCTGCATAGCCTCTCCAGCATCTATTGTTTCTTGACTTTATAATCATTACCATTCTGCCTGGCATGGATTCAGTTTGCCAGTATCTCATTGTGGTTTTGGTTTGCATTTCTCTAATCATTAGTGATGTTGAGCTTTTTTTAATAAATGTTTGTTGGTCACATTAATGTCTTCTTTTGAGAAGGCATATCCTTTGCCCACTTTTTGATGGGGTTTTTTTTTCTTGTAAATTTAATTTCCTTTTAAATTCTGGATATTGACCTTTGTCAAATGGGTAGATTGCAAACGTTCTCTCACATTTTATAAGCTGCCTGGTCACTCTGATGACAGTTTCTTTTGCTGTGCAGAAGCTCTTTAATTTAATTAGATCCCATTTGTCAATTTCGGCTTTTGTTGTAATTGCTTTTGGCGCTCTCATGAAGTCTTTCCCCATGCCTATGTCCTGCATGGTATTGCCTAGGTTTTCTTCTAAGGTTTTTATGGTTGGGTTTTACATTTAAGTCTTTAATCCATCTTGAGTTAATTTTTGTAAAAGGTGTAAGGAAAGGGTCCAGTTTCAGTTTTCTGCATATGGCTAGCCAGTTTTCCCAGCACTGTGTATTAAATAGGGAATCCTTTCCCCATTTCTTGTTTTTGTCAGGTTTGTCGAAGATCAGATGGTTGTAGATGTGTGGTGTTGTTTCTGAGGTCTCTGTTCTGTTCCATTGGTCTATATGTCTGTTTTGGTACCAGTATCATGCTGTTTGTGTTACTGTAGCCTTGTAGTAGAGTTTGAGGTCAGTAGGGTGATGCCTCCAGCTTTGTTCTTTTAGCTTAGGATTGTCTTGGCTACACGGAGTCTTCTTTGATTCCATATGAAACTTAAAGTAGTTTTTCCTAATTCTGTGAAGAAAGTCAATGGTAGTTTGATGGGAATGGCATTCTATAAATTACTTTGGGCAATATGGCCACTTTCACGATACTGATTCTTCCTATCCGTGAGGATGGAATATTTTGCCATTTGTTTGTTTCCTCTCTTATTTCCTTGAGCGGTGGTTTCTGGTTCTCCTTAAAGAGGTCCTTCACATTTCTTGTTAGCTATATTCCTAGATATTTTATTCGCTTTGTAGCAATTGTGAATGCGAGTTCGTTCATGATTTGGCTCTCTATTTGTCGATTGTTGGTGTAAAAGGATGATTGTGATTTTTGTACGTTGATTTTGTATCCTGAGACTTTGCTGAAGTTGCTTATCAGCTTAAGGAGTTTGGGGGCTGAGACGATGGGGTTTTCTAAATATAGAATCAGGTCGTCAGAAAACAGAGACAATTTGACTTCCTTTCTTCCTATTTGAATACCTTTATTTCTTTCTCTTGCCTGATTGCCCTGACCAGAACTTCCAATACTATATTGAATAGGAGTGGTGAGAGAGGTCATCCTTGTCTTGTACTGGTTTTCAAGGGAACGCTTCCAGTTTATGCCCATTCAATATGATATTGGCTGTATGTTTGTCTTATTATTTTGAGATATATTCCATTGATACCTAGTTTATTGAGAGTTTTTAACATGAAGGGATGTTGAATTTTATCAAAGGCCTTCTCTGCATCTATTGAGATAATCATGTGGTGTTTGTTTTTGTTTCTGTTTCTGTGATGGATTATGTTTGTTGATTTGTGTATGTTGAACTAGCCTTGCATCCCAGGGATGAAGCTGAGTTGATCATGGTGGATAAGTTTTTTGATGTGCTACTGGATTTGGCTTGCCAGTTTTTTTTTTTTTTTTTTGAGGATTTTTACATTGATGTTCATCAGGGATACTGGCCTAAAGTTTTCTTTTTTTGTTGTGTCTCTGCCAGGTTTTGGTATCAGGGTGATGCTGGCCTCATAAAATGAGTTAGGGAGGAGTTCATCTTTTTCAATTGTTTAGAATAGTTTCAGAAGGAATAATACCAGCTCCACTTTGTACCTCTGATAGAATTCCACTGTGAATCCATCTGGTCCTGGGCTTTTTGTTGTTGTTGTTCAGTAGGCTATTAATTACTGCCTCAATTTCAGGACTTGTTATTGGTCTATTCAGATTCGACTTCTTCCTGGTTTATTCTTGGGAAGGTGTATGTGTCCATGAATTTACGCATTTCTTCTAGATTTTCTAGGTATTTGTGTAGAGGTGTTTATAGTATTCTCTTATGGTAGTTTCTATTTCTGTGGGATCAGTGATGATATCCCCTTTATCATTTTTTCATTATGTCTGTTTGATCCTTCTCTCTGTTCTTACTAGTCTGGCTAGCGGTCTATCTATTTTGTTAATTTTGTTAAATATTTTTGACATCTATTAAGATAACTGTAATTTTCTTCTTTGATATAGTCATGTGCCTTAAATAGCTTTCTGAATATTCAACATTTCTTGATTCCCTGGAAAGGAAGTATCTAATCTTGGTCAACTCTTATTTTAGCATACTGTTTTGTTCAATTTACTAGTATTTGTTTTAGATTTTTAGTTTCCATTTTTTCCTCTTTAACAGTCTTAAGATTAATAACCACTCAATGTAAAGATTGAGAAAAAAACTTGCTTAGTTCAGAGTTATATCTTTGAAAACTTTTTCCAGCTTCTTCCCTGTTTTCTGGGTTCTTCATACTTTTTGTATTAATTTTATTAATCTTCCCAAGTAAGCTGCTATATAAGAAAGAACAGAACCTGCTTTACTTAGCCAATATTTATTACAAATTAATTTACTCATATTCTATTTTAATTATCAGTCTCTTGAGAACTTGGTGTGATTATTCCCAATATATCATTCAGAATATTCTGAATGCCATATAAAAATCAAGCTCATGAGTTTTCAGAATTGAGGACCCCACCTTGATGGTACTGCCATGTTAAGACTTCCAATCAAGAATGTATACTGGCCCTCCTGGCCATGCTCCTTTATCTCACCAGTACCCAATGGAAGCTCAGAGTCCAGCAATATGATTTCTATGATTCTATTGGGTGATATAATTGAAGGATTAGCAACTTTTTTGTTAAAGGCCAGATGGCAAATATTTTAGGCTTTGATATTTGCCTAATCTCTGTTGCAACTATTTAATAGTTACCTTATAGCACAAAAGGAGTCATAGACAATTCATAAACATATGGAAATGGCTATATTCCAAATAAATTTTATTTACAAAAGCAGGCTTGGGACCAGATTTGCCCCACAGAACATATAGTCTGTTGATCCCTTATCTAGTTTATTGGTATAAAGTGATTTCAATGCAAATACCATAGGAGTTACATGTAACAACAGTAAAATGAACATTTATTTTATGTTTACTATACGGCAGGCACTATTCTAATTACTTTGCATATATTCTGTTCTTATCATATCAACCCTATGAGTTTGTCACTATAATCATCCCTACTGACATTGAACGCACAGAGAAATGAAGAGGTTAAGTACCATACATGCTTTCTGCTGTACAACTAGCAGTGATTGAGGTAGGTTTCAAATCTAAGGAGTTTGCCATATTTGAATCCAAAGGTCAAACTCTTAAGAACCATTTCCATACTTCTATCAACCTTACTAGTTGGAATGCATCAGCTTGTTTTTTTTGAGTAGCTAATTACCTAAGCTTTAACAAATTTATTTTTGAAAGTAGAAACTCTCAAAGTCATATATATATGTATATATATGTGTGTGTTTATATATATATACATATATATACTTTAAAAAATCAGAGTGATGAAAAAAGTGCTCAAAATGTAAACACAGGATCATTGAATTATGTTATTTTAAATGTTATTTCTCACAACACAGTTTTTCTTAGGGGTCTAGTCCATTATCATGAGGTGTTTACCTTTGTTTATGTACTCAATGATTGGCTCATAAAATTTTCATTCAAGTAAAAATAAGGGCAATAGAATAATTACTGGTAAAGTTGACACTCAAGGATGAGGGGACACATTTAGAAGGTAATTAGTAGTATTTTTCAATAGCTAGTATGTAAAAAATTTTGACTCAATAACTTTACCAACTATCTGACAGAGCATGTACCAAGATAAAACTATGAGAATAGTTCACATAGCAATATGCTGAAAACTTGGTGACTACCTAAAGATCAATCAGTTTGAGAATAGTAAGAACAGCAAGTTTTGTAGCATTTTAACTTTCCTTGTTCCCATCCCCCTTTTCCACCTCTGAGGTAGCCTAAAAAACCAATAGCCTTGCAACTCTTGTAGCTATGAAAACCATCAGTCTAGCTACCACTCTAGGAGGCAGAACTGGTATACAACTTTACAAAAGTCCCATCCTCAGAAAATTATGAGCATTTTACCTACCTGGAAGCTACCTGAGTTGTTTTGTTCTCTGGGATTCTCTTCAGGTCTTGATTTGACCTAAGAGCTCACTCCATGCAAAAGCCCTATCACCAGGACATTTCTCAAAAAAGTCAGTGGTCATTCTGTAGCATCACAGCTGTCTGACACAGTTTACCCATTACAGCTAACAGGATGCTGGACAAATTTAAAAATACAAACAAACAAAAACTTAAAAAAAAACCCTGGGGAGTAAGAAGTCTGTAGGAACTTGTAACATATTTCGTAGAATGCAGAAGGTTATGCACATGTGTAGGACTGTGTACATGCCTAGGAAAGGCCTGAGAAGACCTTATCTCTCCTCTCACCTTGGATTTTGAGACTCTGCATAAACAGGACATGAAGGCTAAGGCAGAGTTACTGACTGCCTGCCAGAATACTGAAGTCATGCCCTAACCCACACATACATCCCCTCAGAAAATGCTGGGAGACTTATTGCTTCAAATAATTTAAGAAAATCTTTTGTTTACTACACTCTTCTGTTTTATTTGAGTTTATGTTAAATAATTAGCATATGTTATACTGCCTGAGATTGAATTCCACTTAGTCACTTACTGTCAAGTGATATAATCTCTCTACTTCAGTTCCATCATTTATAAAAGAAAGTCGGTGACATAACCTACAACTCATAAAGTTATAAGGAGAATATATTAAAAGGTGTTTGGCCCACAGTAAACACTCAATATTAGAAATTATTTCTATAGAATATAAATAATGTAAAGTGTATTTTTAAAGGATTTAATACTAGATGGTCACATGAAAACTTCACCTCCTACTATGTAGGAGTAAAAATAATTTTAAAATAAGATAAAGATAGAAAAGTGGGATTAACTTCTCAGCCTTAGTCACCATTTAAAAAAATCAAACATATGCTTATAGGTGTTAATGGTTAGCCCATTATTTATGAGTTACAAGCAAGTCTTGCAGAATATTTTCAACTCTTTTCAACTCTTGTTTTTCTGATTCAGACTCACCAACTCTGACTAAAAATGCTACTGGAACATACAAAGGTTTTGCATGGAGAAGAAATAAAACATTATACTCTCAGTGGGGTCTCTAAAAATGCTTGCAGTTTCCATCTCTTTTCCCATCTCTATTCTGTTTAGAGCAACTGATGTTGACTTAAACAGCATGGGAAAAGATACGATCAGGTACAAACCACAGGTGCTTTCTCTCAAATGTTATAATAATATAGAGTTTGTTTTCTTGTTCACTTATTTGAGAATAAGATGGTTTGTAATGTTCTATTGATGACAGACTCTTATAGTCTATTTGTAAACAAAGTCCTTGGAGACATTTTTAAAGAAAAGTCCCAGACAATATTTTAATGCAACTGATAATGATATCCATTTATTAATCAAGCTTTGGTAATTTATTTTAAAAATACTTTGGAGCTAATAACTAAAACAGAAGATACAGTGATGTAGTCATTTAAGAATATGAGAAAACAATGAGTGAATATGTTACTAAACTGACATTTGCTGTACTATGTTCATCGTGTCTCAATAAGTAGCTGGTTTTTAATGTACTTACATATTTTTATTACAAATCCATCATCTGCTATAGATTTTATATTAATTTACTTATTCAATATGAAAGTTGGCATCCTTCAAAATCATTTTCCTCCCAATCTCTGGAGTATTAGAAGGAAACTGCTAGTATCTTTACCCCATTATTGTCTTTCTTCCTTAAATTAAGATAAATAATTTGGGGATTGGTGTAATTGGTGACTGCCAACTGGATTGAGATGGAGAAAAAAAAAATCCGAATGAAATTATTACAAATGTAAATAGAAAAACAATTATTAAACTTATAGATTGTCCATTTAAATGTGAAATTAGAATTGTTTTGGTTAGGAAAGCACTTTTTAGACTTTAATGTAAATTTTATTGAGATCACCTGGAGATCTTGCTAAGATTCAGGTCCTAATTCAGTAGATCTAATTCAATAGATCTGAAATTTTTCATTTCTAACAGATGTCCATGTTATACTAAGTTTGTCAACCCAAAGATGACACTTTGATTAGCAAGATACTAAGATGTTTGGCAACAGGACAGTATTTAACATGAATTAAGAACTAGTGTCAGGGGGCAGTTTAACTTCAGAGAGATACAAGAGCACACTGGAGGATTACCTGGTGACAAAAGTAGAAAAGGAGATGACTAAGAGGGGACTTAAGATCTTAGAGATCAAATTTATTCCTTATTAAAAAGAAAAAAGAGAACATATTACAAAAGTTAAACTTGTATCCAGAATCTATTAAATTGTTAACCACCAAAAGAAATCAGGTTCAAGAAACCTTTGAAAGCCAGCAACATAAAGATTTAAATAGGAAGTCACTGACATGAGCTATTGGAAAAAATCCCTTAAAGACAGTTTACATATAGCTGTAAGTAGTGTCAGCACACCATTTTAACAGAGTTAAAAGAAAAGGCCAAGAAGATTAATGAAGAATAGATGCTGCTTTATACAATGTATTTTATTATAGTAGTTATTTTAGGTAGGGAAGCATGACCAGGACATTTATAGAGTCAAAAATCTAAGTGAAGGCTTAGGGCACATGATGTGAAGTAAAAGGAAGTCTAGCATGACCACACTAAGTCTGGTTTAAAATGTTGGCTGTTGAAAGTCTAGATCTCTGGGTATAATTTTCCATGGAGTTGGTGGTGGAAAGGATTTTTTTCAACAATGGGCAAATTCTTCCATGAATACCATACTGGATTGAATTTGGAGTATGTTAATTTATCAAGTATATAAGATTTAAAGCAGAGATAAAGACTAACACTTTGCCTGACATTTGACCAATGAACTTAGATTTAGACCTGTAGGCTCTGTAGTAGACTGAATGGTGGCCCCAAAGGTATCAAGTCTTAATCCCTAGAAGCTGTGACTGTTATAGGAAAACAGTCTTTGCTGATGTGATTAAGTTAGGAATCTAGAGATAGGGAGATTATCTTGGATTATTTGGGTGGACACTAAGTGCCATCACATGCATCCTTATAAAAGGGAGGCAGAGGGAGACTTGAAACAGACACAGAGATGGCTATTTTAAGACAGAGGCAGATATTGCAGTGATGTGGCTACAAACCAAGGAATGTTGGCAACCATCAGAAGCTGAAAAAGGCAAGGAAAAGATTCTCCTCTAGAGCCTATGGAGGGCTTGTGGTTCTCATGACACCTTGATTTTAACTCAGTGGAACCGATTTTAGACCTCTGACCTCCAGGACTGTGAGAGAATAAATTTCTGTTGTTTTATGCCATTAATGTGTGGTAATTTGTTACAGCAGCCATAGGAAACCAGCAGGGGGTCCCAAAAGGAAAATATGAGGGCAATGTTCAAGGCGGAAAACCAGAGAGAATAATAAGCTTGATTGGGGAATATGGATCTTGAGGAAATGAAGATCATTGTAAATAGATGAGATAAAAGGGTTAAGGGGAAAATAAAACTGATTTATTTTCATATTATGTGGTCAATAATGGTTAATGGGAAAATAAAACTGATTTAATTTCATATTATGTGGTCAAAATGATACTGTTTATGAATTTTTCCCCCAAAAGAGCTATGTTCTCTGATGGAGGGATCTGCAGCCTCAGGAAGCTACAGAAACTTTGGAAGTAGTTAAAAGTTGACTTTGGAACAGAACATCAAATGCATAAAGCAGTAGATGAGGCCTGCTGGTTCAATCCAGGAATGGTGAGCCCAGAATCAGGAAGCACACATCTCTTGGCTGTGGTATTTTACCAGGACTGAATCCATAAGGCTGTATTCCAGGGAGTGGGTGTGTTAGTGGGTGGGTTGTTTCTGTGAACAACTGGTACTCAATTCCATGAGGTAGAAAGTTTTGGTTTAATAGAAGTTAGTGTATTTCATTAACACTCCACTCTGGGAAAATGGTCTTCCATGATCCAGCAGGAAGTGTGCCTGGCTTCCAGGGAAGCCTTGAATACCACAGGCACTTTGTGGAGTGTTTTAATGTTTGCTTCTTCTCAGTGGACCAATTTCAGCTGCAGAGCTAATTGCCATTTCCCATTTACTCACCATATGACTTTACTAACAGTCTGATCATTGCAGTGAGGGGTATGTGTGTGTGTGTGCATGTGTTGTTTTTAAGACCTGACTTGCTTACCTCTTATAAAGGGTAACCTGAATTACATTTTGTTGGCACATTTAGATATTATTGTTACAAGGAAGGAATCACTGACTCAGATATTTAAATTGTGCTTTCACCTCTTGGAGAATTCTGCATATTGATTTTTATCTGCAGATGCATGTGATTGCTCTTCTCTAACTTTGTTTATCTTTAATTCCCTTTGACAACAGTGTTTCACAGATTATGGTTTGGAAGTGTGGCTTTCTCCTAATTTCATAGGCAATGTTTATTTTTTTCTCTGTTTTCATTTCCTTTGCTGCATTCAGTTTTTCTCAAGCCAAAGCATGAAGAATTTACTTTTCTATCTTCAACAACAGTCCAAATGTCACAATTTGCCTAGTTGCTAATGGTTCTTGCAGTGGCAACTGAATTATGTGTATCTTATTTCCACTATCATAAGGATCATAGGAAGGCTAGTGTTATCTCCATGGGCCTAAGAATTAAAGAGCTTTAAATATTGACTCTGTGGTTGCTAATGAAGAAACTGTCATCTGATTTATGTGAGAGATAATAGCATCAGTGCCATAGGTTGAACAGAATCATATTCTCTGGCTTCTCATTCATAAACTATCCTTTCTTAATGTAAACTGGAATGAAGATTTTCTGGGATCATTTGGGCAGTTAGCACAAGCTGTAATTTTGAAGTCCCAATGTAATAAATATGTAGTGCTGGCATTTCATGGGAATATAAGTCATAAAGATTGTGTTTATATCTTTTGGCTTAAAGGTTTGGTTCTGATTCATTATAAGGCAATTTGTATCTCTCAGTTTTACAATCTTAGTTCCCTGCTTTGAAATTTCCATTTCTATGATCATTAATAAATGGAATGTCTTTAAAAGGAATACATTTGAAGTGAAAATCTCAGAGACAAAAACCTATACATAATTCACCTCATCATTCTTTCTTTCCTAGGACTAGTGGAGTTAAACAATGTGCTATTGTCTCCTGCATTCTGTGGATGTCCTTATTGTTGGAATGTTAAATAAGGTGTTTTTTCAATGTTATATCAACTTTTATCTGAAATCTGTAGGATTTACCGACTAGATAAAATCTCATAGAAGGAATGAAGTTCAGTAGTCAATGTTTTTGCTCAGAAGAGGAGAAAACATAATAACCATATATTTTACCTAAAAAACTTTCTCCTAAACATGTCAGAAATATAAGGCCCATGAGGGTAAGAACTTTTCTTTGTATTCATTCCTAGTACCGATAAGGTCACTGCAGCATTACATGCACTCCTTAAATATTTTAAAATAAAAGAATGAATGGAAAATATAACAATACTTAATACCTAGATGACATTTTAATGTTTAAAATACATATTCAATAAATCACATTAGTTTGCACGTTTGAGAAACAAAACAAACTTTCTTTCAACCATTGCTATCTGTAGGTCACAGGTGTGAAACTCAGTTTAAGTGGCAATACTAACTGGCCATGAACCTAGATGTTCCAGCACCTGGTACATAACCTGGCCACAGAAACATGTTTTCTAAAATATGCTTACTCTGATGAAAGCTAGGAGGTCACATAAAAATAATGACAAATATAAAGATATTTGTCTATTGCGTATGACAAATGGACAGGAAGTGAAATGCACCACATTTTAAAGTGCAGCATCAATAATTGCTATTTTAAAATCACAAATAATAGCTGCAGCTTCTGACTCCTTGGAAATGGCATTGTTTCTTTCTACACAATATGGGCCTTTGAGAGAATACCTGAATAAGCAGACACAATCACATGCTTTGAAAGGAGACAGCAAAACAGAATGATACTCTCACTGTTCACAATTAAGAAGACACTAGGAATAAAGGAGATGAACTTTGAAAATACAAGAAAAATGAAAGGGAGATGATTAACAACTTGACTGTGGAACAGAGACTGTTGTGCCTAACTCCAGAACCCTGTTGGCTATGGCTAAAATATTTTTAAGTGCACAAATACCATTTCTCTTCTATTATACCACACCTTTATTAAAACCTGCCATGCACAAATGAATAGTGTGCCTTGGTGGTGTGTGGAGACCTGGGAAACCTATACTCATGCTCTATGGCCTGTGTAGCCAGAGAAGAAAACAGCCACACATTGTGGATATGAATAAATAAATAAGTCAAAAGCAGTAGTACATCAGTGCAAGAAAAAGTTTTAAGAATTTAAACCTCCTGAAATTCACAGATATCATGAGAAGAACATTTTACTTTCCACAAAAATATGGAATAGAGTATTTGAAACAATTTTATGTAATCTCAAATGATAGGTGACCCAACTGAGATCTAATTAAAAAAACACAGGTCGTTACATAAGACAGTTTCCAGAGAGCTCAATGGATCTTCAGTCTAATGTAAAGCAGCTGGTTTTAAAAGTATTTGCTTGAGTTTGGGTTTGGAGGAAGAGTCTTAAAAAACATGTAAGTGCTCACAGCATCTTTTAGAAGTATGAGAAGATTAGGCTTTTATGTTCCAATGCTATACTTGAAGAAGTTACAGTCAGATGGTTTACTTCATCCCTGAGGGAAAACCATTAGGCATTGAATGCTCAGTGATAACCAATGTGCGCTAAGAACCAAGGACATGGGCTGTGAAGTCAGACTGTAAGAGTCAAACTCCTGCCTCTACCCTTTCTAGCAATGGATTCTGAAAATTTTGTTTATTCTGGAATGTCATTATGTTTCAAAGTTGGTTTGTTCTGAATAAAACCCCTGGCAATCAGATTTTTTTTTATTTTAGCACTTTGAACGTATCAATTCAATGCCTTATGGCCTCCATGCTTTAGATAAGTTGTTAGGTATTAATTATATTGTTTCCCTCCACATTGTGATTTGTTTTTCATTCACTGCTTTAAAAATTTTCTGTTCATCTTTGTCTTTCATCAATTTGATTATGATGTGTCTAGGTGTTGATGTCTTTGTGTTTATCCCAGTTGGAGTTCATTGAGATTTTTGTGTGAATAGATAAATGCTTTTCATCAAATTTAAAAAGTTTTTGGCCAATTTTTAAAAAAAATTTTTTTTCTGCTTCATTCTCTCTTGTCTCCTTCTCCTACTTTGTGCATGATTATATATGTGGCCACAATGAGATACCACTGCATGCCCACTTGAAAGGCAAAATTTTAAAAGGATTATGCAGAGTGTTAGCAAGAGTATGTTGGACTGGAACACTCTTTCACTACTGGTTGGAATACAAAATGGTAAAAGCACTTTGAAAAAGAGTTTGGCACTTTCTTTAAAAAATCAAATGTACACCTAGCACTATATATGACCCAGTCGTTGTACATTCAGGCATTCACCTAAGAGAAAATTAAGCATATGTCTTCAGAATGACTTGTCTATGCTAACAAAGAAAAAAAGAGAGATGATCCAAATAAACACAATTAGAAACAACAAAGGAGATATTACCAATGATCCCACAAAAATACAAATAACCATCAGATAATATGAAAAACTCTATGCATATAAGCTAGAAAACCTAATAAGAATGGATAAATTCCTGGACACATACACCCTCCCAAGACTGAACTAGGAAGAAATTGAATCCCTGAACAGACCAATAACAGGCTCTGAAGTTGCAGCAGTAATAAATAGCCTTCCAACCAAAAAAATCTCAGGACCAGCTGGATTCACAGCTGAATCCTACCAGATGTACAAAGAAGAACTGGTACCATTCCTACTGAAACTATTCCAAAAAATTGAAAAGGAGGGACTCCTCCCTAACTCATTCCACAAGGTCAGTATCACCCTGTTACTGAAACCTGGCAGAGATATAACAAAAAAAAGAAAACTTCATCCCAATATCCTTGGTGAACATCGATGCAAAAATCTTCAATAAAATACTGGGAAACTGAATCCAGCAGCAAATCAAAATGCTTACCCACCACGATCAAGTAGGCTTCATCCCTGGAATGCAAAGTTGGTTCAACATATGCAAATCAATAAATGTGATTCTTCACATAAACAGAACTAAAGACAAAAACCACATGATTACCTCAATAGATGCAGAAAAAAACTTCTGATAAAATTCAACATTCTTCATGTTAAAAACTCTCAATAAACTAGGTATTGAATAAATATGCCTCAAAATAATAAGAACCATGTACGACAAACACACAGCCAAGATTCTACTGAATGAGTAAAAGCTAGAAGCATTCCCCTTGAAAACTGGCACAAGACAAAGATGCCCTCTCCCATCACTCCTATTCAATATGTGATAGGAAGTCCTGGCCAGGGCAATCAGGCAAGAGAAAGAAACATAAGGCATCCAAATAGGAAAAGAGGAATTCAAACTATCCTTGTTTGCCAGTGACGTGATCCTATGTCTAGAAAACCCCATTGTCTCAACCTAAATGCTCCTTCAGCTGATAAACAACTTCAGCAAGTCTCAGGATACAAAATCTATGCACAAAAATCATTAGCATTCCTATATACCAACAACAGTCAAGCCAAGAGCCAAATCAGGAACAAACTCCCATTTGCAATTGCCACAAAAAGAATAAAATACCTAGGAATACAGCTAACTAGGGAGGTGAAAGATCTCTACAAGGAAACTATAAGCCACTGCTCAAAGAAATTAGAGGTGACACAAATAAATGGAAGAATATTCCATGCTCATAAATAGGAAGAATCAATATTGTTAAAATAACCATACTACCCAAAACAACTTGTAGATTCAGTGCTATTCCTATTAAACTACCATTGAGATTCTTCACAGAAAAAAACATTTTAAAATTCATATAGAACCAAAAGAGAGCCCGAATAGCCAAGACAATCCTAAGAAAAAAGAACAAAGCTGGGGGATCATGCTACCCAACTTCAATCTTTGATATAGGGCTACAGTCACCAAAACAGTATGTTACTCATACAAAAACAGACACATAGTCCTATGGAGCAGAATAGGGATCCCAGAAATAAGGCTGCACACCTACAACCATCTGATCTTTGACAAAGCTGACAAAAACAAGCAAAGGGGGAAGGATTCCCTCTTGAATAAATGGTGCTGAGATAACTGGCTAGCCATATCCAGAAGATTGAAACTGGACCCCTTTCTTGCGCCATATAAAAAATTAACTCAAGATGGATTAAAGACTTAAATGTAGAACCTAAAACTATAAAAACCCTGGAAACAAACCTAGGCAATACCATTCTGGATATAAGAATGGGCAATTTTATGATGAAAATGCCAAAAGCAATTGCAACAAAAACAAAAATTGACAAATGTGAGCTAATTAAACTCCAGGGCTTCTGCACAGCTAAATAAACTATCAGCAGAGTAAACAGACAATCTACAGGATGGGAGAAAATGTTTGCAAACTATGCATCTGAGAAAGGTCTAACATCCAGCATCTAGAAGGAACTTAAACAAATTTACAAGAAACAAACAACCACTTTGATAAGTGGGCAAAGGATATGAACAAATAATTTTCAGAAGAGGACATACATACATCCAACAAGCATATGAAAAAAAGCTCATTATTACTAATCATTAGAGAAATGCAAATCAAAACCACAATGGGATACCATCTCACACCATTCAAAATTGCTATTACTAAAAAGTCAAAAAAAAGAACAGATGCTGATGAGTTTGTGGAGAAAAAGGAACATTTATACACTGTTGATGAGAGTTTAAATTAGTTCAACCATATGGAAGGTAGTATAGCGATTCCTCAAAGAGCTAAAAGCAGCTATCCCATTAGTGGATATATACCCAAAGGAATATAAATTGTTCTACTGTAAAGAGACATCCATGTGTATGTTCTTTGCAGCACTATTCACAATAGCACAGACATGGAATCAACCCAAATACCCATCAACGGTAGACTGGATAAAGAAAATGTGATATGTAACCATGGAATACTATGCAGCCAGAAAAAGGAAAGAGATCATGTCCTTTGCAGGAGCATTGGTGGAGCTGGAGGCCATCATCTTTAGCAAACTAATGCGGGAACAGAAAACCAAATACTGTGTGTTCTGACCTATAAGGGGAAGCTAAATAATGAGAACTCATGGACACATAGAAAGAAGCAACAGTAATTGGGGCCTACCTGAGGATGGATGGCAGGAGGAGGGAGAGGATCAGGAAAAATAACTAATGGGTACTAGGTGTAACACCTGGTTGATGAAATAATCTCTACAACAAACCCCTCACGGCATGAGTTCACTCGTATAACAAACATGAACTTAAAATAAAAGTTAAGGAAACAAAAAGTTAGCCAGGCGTGGTGGCAGGCGCCTGTAGTCCCAGCTAGTCGGGAGGCTGAGGCAGAATGGGCTTTATTTGTAATAGCAGAAAACTAAGAATAACCTAATGTCCATCAACATATGAATAGATAAACACTTTGTGGTATATTAATGTAATGAAATTCTACTCACCAATAAAAAGAAATGAACAAATGATATATATAATATTATATGTGAATATCTAATTATATTTGGTAATAGAATCCAGACACAAAATATCATATACTGTATGATTCCATGTACATAAAGTTGTTAAAAATTAAACTAATCTGGTAGTGACTGAAAGCAAATCAGTAGTGATTGCCTGGGAATTGAGTGAAATTCATGAGGGACATATTTTGGTGAAGGATGTATTCATTATCTTGTCATTAAGGTTTCATGAGTGCATACATGCTTCAAACATATCAACTTCTATATAGCAAATATGTACAGTTTATTGTTTGCCAATTATACCTCAATAAAGCTGCTTACACAACACAGTACATTATATAACAAAGAACATGCGTCTAGAATATACAAAGAACTACATATTAATGATGAACAACAAATAACCCAATAAAAATGGACAAAAATCTTGAAAAGTTATTTTATATGTTTAATAAATGTACTCAAATACAATTATTATTATTAATATTCAGAGAATGAAAATTAAAAAGCACAATGAAATACTACTTCAAATCCACTAGAATGACTAAAATTAAAAAGATGATGGACAAATAAAATTATTAGTAAGACAAAATAAAATGTTAATAAGAAACTCTCATACATTTTTGGTGGGAGTACAAAATGGAACAACCACTTTGAAAAATGCACTTTTTTTTTTTTTTGAGACAGAGTCTTGCTCTGTTGCCCAGGCTGGAGTGCAATAGTGCTATCTCGGCTCACTGCAACCTCTGCCTCCCGGGTTCAAGCAGTTCTCTGCCTCAGCCTCCCAAGTAGCTGGGATTAAATGTAATTCTACATCACCCTGATACCTAGAAATTTCACTTTTTAATATTTATCCAAGGGAAATAGAAACGTATGTCCTCACAGACACTTTTACAATAATATTTCTGGCAGTATTATTCATATCAACATTAAACTGGAAACAATCCAAATGTCCTTCAACAGGAGATATGGTAAACAATTCATGGTGCCTTCATGCAATGAAATAATACTAAGTAATACTAAGAAGCAAATTTTTGATGCATACAATAATAGGAATAAATCTTCAAAGCAGTAGGTTGAGAGAAAGAAGCAAGATACAAAATAGTACAGCCTGTTAACAATGTATGATTCCATTTGTACGGAGCTCAAAAACAGACAAAACTAATTAACGGTGATAGAAGTCAAAGCAATTATTTCTATGGGCATGAGTATTCTTGAACAAAGGCATGAGGGAACATTTTGGAGTGAAGAAAATGTTCTGTATCTTCATTGGGATTGTTAGCATATGGGTGTAGATGTCTGTTAAGATCATCAAACAGAATGCCTAACATCTGTGTATTTCACGGTATATAATATATATATTTTATCTCATTTTTTCAAAAATAATCTATGGATTAAAAAATCGTTTAATCTTTTTATCAGCCTGCCCTACCTCATGATGCTCTTGACCATTCCTCTGATTTTATCTCCTGTCACTCTTATCACTTGGGTAAATTACGCTGGCTTGAGTTTATATGTTTCTTTGGAAATTTCAAATAAACTACAGGATATTAAAAATCAGAATTGTTTAGTAGACAGCATTATGACCTTCAGTGTTTAACACTGGCCCCATTTGGCAGGTTGTCTAGAGGAAAACATTGAGGCAAGGGCTAGGGATGCTCATGGCTTCATTAGCCACCACGCATGTCATTTGTTTAGTAAACCAAAGAATGGAGCCATCATGCCACTCTAGAACTGCCCTTTCTATCAAACATTTCCCATTGGTTCTTGCTTAACACTGAACCTGAGGAAAAAAATTTCCAAGTTGCAATAACTGGCACTATTATTCAGGATGCTGTATGTATGTTTCCTTCTTCTAAGGCTAATCAGGAGCTTTTAGAAAGTACTTGAAACAAGTTTGCAATAAGGAGAGGATTTTGGAAAGATCTAGCACTGTTCAATTCATTAGAAGAGTTGGCTAATTTTTTGTGAAGAAAGGAAGGGATAAACTGAACATTTATTCTACATTCAACATTCCCTGCTTAGAAAAGAAAAATCAAAGGTGTGGTTTATATGACCTTTTCTGGAACATAAAGATCATTGCTATGATGAAATCTTTCAGTGCATAATAAAGTTTTAATGTAACATTTCAGTCTTTATGGCTTCAAGAATGCAATAAATTTACTGAGCTTTAGGTATTACAGTAAATTCTCTTAATTAGGTATCATCAAGTAGTGAGAAAGTCTGATTAGGTGAGCATCGTCTCTCTCTCTCTCTCTCTCTCCATATATATATATATAAAATGATGGTGGTGAAAGTAATAACTTAAATTTATTGAGCATTTTACATGTGCCAGGCACACTGTTAGGCACTTTACATACATGATGTCATTTCATCATCATGACAGCCCTCGGTGGTGATTGCTATTATAAACCACTTTTTTACTCAGCAAATAAAAAAGACTAAAATTTACAGATTCACATTGCTAGTAAAGGAGGAAGGAGGACCCAAACCCAGGTCTTGGGTTCTTATAATCTTAGTCATTATGTAAATTTGCCTTCTCATTTATTTACTCCTTTTCTCAGCAAGAATGTCTTGAGTGCCTACTATGTGTACAGTACTCATATGTAAAAAACTCAGATATGTAAAAATCACTTACAGAAATTGCTTATTATAAATAAAATTATAATTCACTTCAAGTTTTTAATACTTTTTGGTAAAGAAAACTGGAAAGGTTTAATGCAAAATTGTTAATTTACACAAAGTTAGAATATAATGTGAGCATATTTGTTAATAATTTAATAAGAAAACTTTAAGTAGTGAAATTACCACCAAATATATCTTAGGAAAGTGTCCTGTTGGATGAGATGCCATCACTCAATAAGTTCAGTGCTTCCTCTAGGGCAGTGGTCCCCAGCCTTTTTGGCACCAGGGACTGGTTTCACGGAAGACTATTTTTCCACAGATAGGGTTGTGGGGGTAGTTTTGGGATGAAACTGTTCCACCTCAGATTATCAAGCATTAGATTCTCATAGGGAGCGCACAACCTAGATCCTTTGTATGCACAGTTCACAATAGGGTTCATGCTCTTTTGATAATCTAATGCCGCTTCTGGTCTGACAGGAGGTGGAGCTCAGGGGATAATGCTGGCTGGTCGCTCTCCTCCTGGTGTACAGCCTGGTTCCTAACAAACCACGGACCACAGGTGGGGAACCGCGGGTTTGGTGATGGGTGTGGGTAGGGAGTGACTACAGTCTGGCTCTCCAGGTAAGTTTCAGAAAAGGTGCTTGTTTTGAGTTAAGGTGCCACAGCATACGAAGCTACTAATTACTAATTTTTATACACTACAATCACATTCAGTTTGGCTGGATTCTCACATCATGGGAGGTTCTTGGGGAAAAATATCCATGAGAGAATCCCCCTTTTTTTTAACCTCCAATGTCTTGTACTCTCTAAGGCATACTCGCAGAGGATGAAATGTCAGGCAATGTAAAGTATTTCTCTCTTTTTAAAAATAATTTTAAAATTGATTCTGTATTTCATTTCCCTACCTACCTCAGTCTAAACAAACTTTTTTTCTGATTCTATGATTGTCATTCCTTTGTAATTTCTTATAGCATTTAGATACTCTCTGAAGAAGTATATTTTTACTTTATTTTAAACCGTATTGCAGTATATTGATTTTATATTTAGGGATGAAATTTCTGTACCATAAGGCATAGAATGTTCCAGTTTAGGAAAAAATGCCAAACTGGTTTTCTAAGTGAATGCACAAATTTGCATTTCCTTCAGCAATATGTAAGATATCCTCCGGTTGTATGTCAATTTCAATACTTAATTATTGTCTAATTCCTTATTTTTATTTTTTATTTTTTGAGACGGAGTTTTCCTCTTGTTGCCCAGAATGTAGTGCAATGGCGCGATCTCGGCTCACTGCAACCTCCACCTCCCCGCAACCTCTGCCTCCCGGGTGCAAGCAATTCTCCTGCCTCAGCCTACTGAGTAGCTGGGATTACAGGCATGCTCCATCACGCCCAGATAATTTTGTATTTTTAGTAGAGACGGCGTTTCTCCATGTTGGTCTGGCTGGTCTCCACCTCCCGACCTCAGGTGATCTGCTTGCCTCGGCCTCCCAAAGTGCTGGGATTATAGGTCCCTTCTTTTTATTTTTAAACAAATGAATGTAAGCGGTATCTCAGCAATTTTGATTTTTATTTTTGCAACCATTAATAATTTTAAATATTTCATTATATGCTTATTGCCATTCATGGATTTTATTTTTGAAATTACCATTTATAATTTTCTTTTCTTTTCTTTTTTGAGACGGAGTCTGGCTCTGTTGCCCAGGCTGGAGTGCAATGGCACGGTCTCGGCTCACTGCAACCTCCACCTCCTGGGTTCAAGTGATTCTCCTGCCTCAGCCTCCCGAGTAGCTGGGACTACAGGCGCCCGCCACCATGCTTGGCACCTCAGGATCCGCCTGTCTTGGCCTCCCAAAGTGCTGGGATTACAGGCGTGAGCCACCGCGCCTGATGCCAGTTATAACTTTCAACAATTTTCTGTTTAATTTTTACTTTGCTTTTCTTATTGACCTATAGAAGCACTTTATTATCCATACCAATGCTTTGGCACTTGTCTGTAATACACATATCGCCTCCCAATTTGATCTATTGTTTTGATTAACTAATGTTAGTTTTAATCCAAATGTATCATTTTTTTCTCATAGTCAATGTGTTTTGTACTTATTTAAGAAACTTTTCTCACTCTAAAGTCTAAAAGGTATTTACTTATATTTTCTACTAAGAAGCTTAAGTCCTTAATGCTTTTGGAATCTATTTTTATATTCTATGAGGTAGAGATTTAATTTTGTCTTTATTCACTTGGCTAACCATGTTTCTTAACGTCTATTTAATAATTTCAACTTATCTATTTATTAAATAATTTCAACTTCACCCAGCCATCTGGCATGCTATCTCTGTCATATAACAATGTTCCATTAATGTTTGGGTACTTTTTAGCACCTTTATTTATCAGATAAGCTATATTTTCTATCCCTGATGCTGTAACATACTATTTAGATTATTACAGATTTAAAGTATTTAGTAGGACAAATTACCCATCCTTCACTTATTCAGATTAGTTCAGGGTATTTATTAGCTCTTTTTGTTCTTTTATATAAATTTTATAACAATCTGAACAAGTTGCATTAAAAAAACAGAAATTTCTATTGAAATTTTATTAAATCTGGAGTTCCACTTAGGGAAAATTGATTTTTCTATAATATAAAGTTTTTCTCCTTGTAAATATGGTTTCTCTGCATTTTACAGTTATTTTTAATAGCTCTAAAAGTTTTATAATTTACCTGTAGAGATTTTTTATATCTTATGATATATTATTCTTGTATTCTTGTAAATACTGCTGTATTTAAATTATTGAAAATTTTTTCTTCTCTTTATTTTTGTTTTCTAGGTATTTGCTTCTGGTGTATATAAATGCTACTGACTTTATATTCAGTCCTTTTGTAAGATTTATGGATTCTTTTGCATTTTCTATGTAAATGATAAAAATTATCTCTAATAATTTTGCTTTCCTCTCTTATACCCTTAATACCTTTTTTGTTTCCTCTTATACTACTTAAGACTGCCAATAAAATAGAATAGATGTGGTGGTAGTATATATCGTTGAGTTGTCCCTTATTTTTAAGAAACTGTTTTCATTGTTAACATATTTAAGATGTTTGCTCCAGATGTTTATGGAAATTTTTTGTTAGGCCTTGGAGGTTCTCATTTATTTCTAACTTAATAAATGTTTACTTTTTTTGAATTATAATTGCATACTGAATTTACCAAATGCCTGCATCTATTATGCTGACCAATTCCCCATGCTCTGAGAGCATGAAATATTGTTGATTAGAACTCAGTTTGGCTCCTTGAGAATTGTTCTCCAGGGCTTTTGGCCCTGCCTCCTGTAATCTTGGTCCCATCCTGTGAGTCACTGCTCTTCTATGAAAAATGGCAAATATTTGCATTTGAGTAGTTCCCTCAGACTGCTTAGGGAAGGAGTCCTCTTTTCATTTTACACAATTGCTACCCTTTCAGTACAAGATGGCACAAATCCTTTAAAAGTTGCATGGAATTCTTGCAGATTAGATTATAAACCACTCTGTTACACAAAACCACACCTATGTATACCTTCAATCCAGGTTCGTTTCTACTTTGGGCTTAAAAATCAAAGAGCGATGAGACAATTCCATTCAACTTCTTAGAAACTCTTTTGTCTAGCTGAGAACTTACAGGAGCCATCTCTTTAAATTTCTCCATGGTCTTATCAGAGAGGCTGATAGTTGCATCTGTAGTTGGGATCTCATGTAGATTTTGGAATAAAAGCCCTTTACAGCTCATACTTTATGGACTTAAACCAATTTCCATGGCTAAATAAGTGAAAAGGCAAGAAAATCTGATTCTCAGGAAAAAAGAGGGGTAAGTATTTTAAAATATCAGTAACAGAGTATATGAAAAGGTAAAATTAACAGCATATTTTATTTCATTTAAATGGCAATAATTATGACATATTCCTCAGGGATTGTCTAATTTTTCCTTAAAATTTTCAAATGTTAAAACATTTGGGTAAGAAGACAGATAACCTGATTTTTTGCCTCTTGATTTATAAATCATTTTTAAGGGGCCAAGCCACTGTCTTCATTCTTCCTTTCTTCTATCAGTGTATTAGTCCGTTCTCATGTTACTAATAAAGACATTCCTGAGACTAAGTAATTTATGAAGAAAAGAGGTTTAATTGACTCACAGTTCCACATGTGGGAAGTCCTTACAATCATGGAAGAAGGTGAAGGAGGAACAAAGTCACATCTTAAATGGTGACAGGCAAAGAGAGTGTGTGCAGGGGAACTCTCCTTTATATAACCATCAGATCTCGTGAGACTTACTATCATGAGAATAGCAGGGGGAAAGACCTGCCCCCATGATTCAATTACCTCTTTCCAGGTCCCACCCATGACACATGGGAATTATGGGGGCTACAATTCAAGATGAGATTTGGGTGGGGACACAGGCAAACCATATCATTCTGTCCCTGGCCCCTCCCAAATCTCATGTTCTTACATTTCAAAACAAATCATGCCTTACCAACAGTCCTCTAAATTCTTAACTCATTTCAGCATTAACACAAAAGTCCACAGTCCAAAGTCCCATTTAAGACAAGGCAAGCCCCTTCTGTTTATGAGCCAGTAAAATCACAAGCAAGTTAGTTATTTCCCAGATACAATGGCGATACAGGCATTGGGTAAATGCATTCCAAATGGGAGAAAGTGGAAAAAACAAAGAGGCTACAGGCCCTATTTGAGTCTGGAATCCAATAGGGCAGTCATTAAACGTTAAAGCTCCAAAATGACCTCATTTGACTCCATGTCTCACATCCAGATCACACTGATGCAAGGAAGTGGGCTCCAATGGCCTTGGGAAGCTCCACCCCTGTGGCTTTGCAGGGTACAGCTCCCCTCCTGACTGCTTTCATGGGCTGGCATTGAGTGTTTGTGGCTTATCCAGGCGCATGGTGCAAGCTGTCAGTGGATCTACCATTCTGGGGTATGGAGGATGGTGGCCCTTTTCTCATGGCTCCACTAGGCAGTGCTCAAGTGGGGACTCTGTTTGGGGGCTCCAACCCCACATTTCCATTCCACACTCCCCTAGCAGAGGTTCTCCATGAGGGCCCTACCCCTGCAGCAATCTTCTGCCTGGACATCCAAGCATTTCCATACATCCTCTGAAATCTAGGCGGAGGTTCCCAAACCTTAATTCTTGACTTCTCGTACCCACAGGCCCAAAACTACATGTAAACTGCCAAGGTTTGGGGCTCGCACCCTCTGAAGTAATGGCCTGAGCTGTACATCGGCCCCTTTTAGCTGAGCTGGGGCTGAAGCAGTTGGAATGCAGGGCACCATGTCCCAAGGCTGCATAGAGCAGGGGGGCTCTTGTCCTCAACCATGAAAGCATTTTCCCCTCCTAGGACTCCAGGTCTGTGATGAGAGGGGCTGCTATGAAGGTCTCTGACATGGCCAGGAGACATTTTCTCCATTGTCTTTGTGATTAACATTCAGCTCCTCCTTGCTTATGCAAATTTCTGCAGCTGGCTTACATTTCTCCCCAGAAAATGGGTTTTTCTTTTCTATTGCATCATCAGGCTGCAAATTTCCCTAACTTGTATGCCTGTCACCTCTTGATTGCTTTGCCCCTTAGAAATTTCTTCCACCAGATACCCTAAATCATCTCTCTCAAGTTCAAAGTTCCACAGATCTCTAGGGTGGGGGCAAAATGCCAACAGTCTCTTTGCATAGCAAAAGTAACCTTTACTCCTGTTCCCAACAAGTTCCTCATCTCCATCTGAGACTGCCTCAGCTTGGATTTTATTGTCTATATCACTATCAGCATTTTGGTCAAAGCCATTCAACAAGTCTCGAGGAAGTTCCAAACTTTCCCATATCTTCCTGTCTTCTTCTGAGCTCTCCAGTGTGCTCCAGCTTCTGCCTGTTACCCAGTTCCAAAGTCACTTCCACATTTTTGGGTATCTTTACAGCAGCACCCCACTCTAGTGGTACTGATTTACTGTTTTAGCCTGTTCTTATGCTGCTAATAAAGACATACCCGAGACTGGGTAATTTTTAAAGAAAAGAGGTTTAATTGACTCAGTTCTACATGCTGGGGAGTACTTACAATCATGGTAGAAGGTGAAGAAGGAGCAAAGTCATATCTTACATAGGGGCATGCAAAGAGAGCTTGTGCAGGGGAACTCCCTTTTATAAAACCATCAGATCTTGTGAGACTCATTCACTATCACAAGAATAGCATGGGAAAGACCCGCCCCCATGATTCAGTTATCTCCCTCTGGGTCCTACCCATGACACATGAGAATTATGGGAGACATAATTCAAGATGACATTTGGGAGACATAATTCAGCTGAGCTGTATCAATAAGCTTCTGAAATGAAATGACCAGTTACAGGACTTCTATATTATAATCAGCTCTGTATGGATGGAGATAGCTGCACTCTTCTTACTGTATTTCTTCCTGATGAAATGCCACTGCACCAACTACAGAAAGGAATACAATTTTATGTAAAAAAAAAAAAGTGATCATTAGCTGCTCAACTAGATTAATTAAAGTGGGTCATTTTACTTGCACTATTTAATTCTCATAATAATTACTGATACATTTTAAGGCTCAACTGATGGCTTTTAAAGCTAAAAGAAAAATCAATATTCATTTAAAGCAATGGAAAGAAAGACTGTTTCTGGATAAATTCAATATTTAAGGAAGAGACTTACAAATCTATTTAAGTGGAAATATCAGCTATAGAAACTTAAAGTAAATCGGAAGCTAACCAGCCATGGCTGTTTCATTATCTTCAAGTGAAAGGCAATCTCTGGAAATTGTGTGCTTTTGATTAATATAATTTACATGGCCTGTTTTCATTTCCCTGTAAATGTCTACAGAAAAATGAACAGCAACCAAAATCTTCCTTTCATAATCCAATAGGTAACAAAAGACAAAGTTTACATTTTTTTTTTCAGAAAAAATTTATTTATTTAACTTATAGGGCACATGCTGTATGCCAGACTAGTCACTGAAAATACTAGGCCTCTGTCTGAGTGGAAGGCTTTTCTATGGGAGAAGAAATGCCAGTGAAGACTTTGTAATTCAAAGAATACATTTTTATTTTAATCAACGGTTATGAAACATTTCAGAAGTGTCCCAAGTGTGTGCCATGTGTATTCAATTATGAATACCATTAATGATGTAAAACATTGACTTTTAATGATAAAAATCAAGTGAGATATAAAAATTTGTTCTAAATGTGAAATATGGTGAATTCTATAAACCCCCCCCTTTTTTTTTTTTACTAATTATTAGGGATTCAAATTTGTGATCTTTAAAACTATATTAAGATGCTTGTATCTTTTACATCATAAGGGCTTTATTTACTCAGTTTTTATGAAGTCCAAAGACTCTTTCCAAACTAAAGTTTAGTTAATTTGGGTTGTATTTTTAGTATGGCATTAGTTAGCATTTTCATCTTGAAATTCCTCTACCAGATGTTGACAAACTTTTTCAATAAAGGGCTAGATAATAAATATTTTAAGCATTGTGGGCCATATATTATCTGTGGCAGCTATTCAATTCTATTTCTGTAGGGTAAAATCAGCCATAGACAATATATAATGAAGGTATTTATGTTCGCATAAAACTTTATTTCAAAAACAGGAAGTGGCCTAGATTTGGTTTTTGGGCCATAGGTTGCCAACCTGTGCTTTTTACAATAGGTTTAATTTCTTTATTATCAATTGTAAGATCTCTTTCCCTGTTAGCCTTTATTATATGTAATAACTTTTTATTCTATTTAATTCTTTATTCTTTATTATTTTCACAAAATAACCTTGAACCTCAACTACAATTGATATTATAATGTGTTTTTTCACCCTACATTAACAAATATGTACTTTAACTGTTAATTCCATGTAAATTAATGATTATAGCACTTTCTTAAGCTATATTTATTACTACATGACAGAATACCTTCAAAAGTTTATACAATTTCCTTATGGTGACACCCACTGAAAAACCTTAAGTTTGGACTAAGTTCAATACCTTGGAGTTACATAGTATCATGCAATTTTGGAATACGAGACCTGGGAAAGTTGAGAGGTAAAAGGATTTTACCTCTCAAATTGTCCCAAAATTCTCCTAAAAGAACCTCCCTAAATTCTCATAAGTTGTAGTCTGTTGTTTTTTCTACTGTAGTATGATAATTTTGAACTCTGACCTTATGTGCTTAATTTCCAGTTATGTTCATGGCCATCTTCAATTCTCAGTCAGATTGCTATGTCCTGGAAGTAATTAGTGAGAACATTTCATTTCCCTTGATAAAGATAGAAAATATTATTTTTTGTATTATGGTCTATATGTGCCTATACAAGTTGCATGCTTCATAAGAAAGATATAGAAATACAAGATTGATGAGAAAAATATATAAACTCTTTGATATAAACAGGATGTTAGATAGATTTCTTGACCTTCACATAGTAAAATGGTTGCAATAACTGAGGACATATTCCTAGACTCAATTATTGTTATTTATTTTAAAGATTATTTTCTTTTGGCAGAATGTTTTTAAGTTATTTTGGAAACAGAAGAAGAAAGAGTGAAAAAGAATGCTTAAATGCAAAGGAGATCTTTTAAAACAAATTGTTCTTTTTCTTTTTTTAAAATTATACTTTAAGTTCTGGGATACACGTGCAGAATATGCAGGTTTGTTACATAGATAGACATGTGCCATGGTGGTTTGCTGCACCCATTAATCCGTCATCTGCATTAGGTATTTCTTCTAATGCTATCCCTCCCCTTGACCCCACACCCCGACAGGCCCTGGTATGTAATGTTCCTCTGCCTGTGTCCATGTGTTCTCATTGTTCAATTCCCACTTATGAGTGAGAATATGCAGTGTTTTGTTTTCTGTTCCTTTCTTAGTTTGCTAAGAATGATGGTTTACAGCTTCATCCATGTCCCTACAAAAGACATGAACTCATCCTTTTTATGGCTGCATAGTATTCCATGGTGTATATGTGCCACATTTTCTCTATCCAGTCTATAATTGATGGGCAGTTGGGTTGGTTCCAAGCCTTTGCTATTGTGAATAGTGCTACAGTAAACATACGTGTGCGTGTGTCTTTATGGTAGAATTATTTATAATCCTTTGGGTATATACCAAGTAATGGGATTGCTGGATCAAATGGTATTTCTGGTTCTAGTTCCTTGAGGAATCACCACACTGTCTTCTACAATGGTTGAACTAATTTACACTCCCCAAAACAATGTAAAAGTGTTCCTATTTCTCCACATCCTCTCCAGCAGCTGTTGTTTCCTGACTTTTTAATGATTGCTATTCTAACTGGCATGAGATGGTATCTCACTCTGGTTTTGATTTGCATTTCTCTAATGACCAGTGATGAGCTTTTTTTCATATGTTTATTGGCCACATAAATGTCTTCTTTTGAGAACTGTCTGTTCATATCCTTTGCCCACTTTTTGATGGGATTGTTTGTTTTATTCTTGTAAATTTGTTAAAGTTTTTTTGTAGATTCTGGATATTAGTCCTTTGTCAGATGGATAGATTGCAAAAATTTTCTCCCATTCTGTAGGTTGCCTGTTCACGCTGATGATAGTTTCTTTTGCTGTGCAGAAGCTCTTTAGTTTAATTAGATCCTATTTCTCTATTTTGGCTTTTGTTGCCATTGCTTTTGGTGTTTTAGTCATGAAGTCTTTGCCCATGCCTATGTCCTGAATGGTATTGCCTAGTTTTCTTCTTGGGTTTTTATGGTATTAGGCCTTATGTTTAAGTCTTTAATCCATCTTGAGTTAGTTTTTGTATAAGGTGTAAGGAAGGGGTCCAGTTTCAGTTTTCTGCATATGGCTCACCGTTTTCCCAACATCATTTATTAAATAGGGAATCCTTTCCCCATGGCTTATTTTTGTCAGGTTTGTCAAAGATCAGATGGTTGTAGCTGTGTGGCATTATTTCTGAGGCCTTTGTTCTATTCCATTGGTTTATATATCTGTTTTGGTACCAGTACCATGCTGTTTTGGTTACTGTAGCCTTGCAGTATAGTTTGAAGTCAGGTAGCGTGATGCCTCCAGCTTTGTTCTTTTTGCTTAGGATTGTGTTGGGTATACAGGCTCTTTTTCTGTTCCATGTGAAATTTAAAGTTTTTTTTTTTTTTTTAATTCTGTGAAGAAAGTCAATGGTAGCTTAATGGAAATTGCATTGAATCTATAAATTATTTTGAGCAGTATGGCCATTTTCACAATATTGATTCTTCCTACCCATGAGCATGGAATTTTTTTCCATTTGTTTGTGTCCTCTCTTGTTTCCTTGAGCAGTGGTTTGTAGTTCTCCTTGAAGAGGTCCTTCACATCCCTTGTAAGTTGGATATCTAGGTATTTATACTCTTTGTAGCAATTGTGAATAGAAGTTCACTCATGATTTGGCTTTCTGTCTGTTATTGGTGTATAGAAATGCTTGTGATTTTTGCACATTGATTTTCTATCCTGAGATTTTGCTGAAGTTGCTTATCAGCTTAAGCAGTTTTTGGGCTGAGATGATAGGGTTTCTTAAATATGCAATCATGTCATCTGCAAACAGAGACAATTTGACTTCCTCTTTTCCTATTTGAATACCTTTATTTCTTTGCCTTGCCTTATTGCCCTGACCAGAATGTCCAGTACTATGTTGAATAGGAGTGGTAAGAGAGGGCATCCTTGTCTTGTGCTGGTTTTCAAAGGGAATACTTTCAGCTTTTGCCCATTCAGTATGATATTGGCTGTGGGTTTGTCATAAATAGCTTATTATTTTGAGATACGTTTCATCAATACCTAGTTTATTGAGTGTTTTTGGCATGAAGATGTGTTGAATTTTATTGAAGGCCTTTTCTGCATCTATTGAGATAATCATGTGGTTTTTGTCATTGGTTCTGTTTATGTGATGGGTTACATTTATTGATTTGTGTATGCTGAACCAGCCTGGCATCCCAGGGATGAAGCCGACTCATTTGTGGTGGATAAGCCTTTTGATGTGCTGCCAGATTCGGTTTGCTGGTATTTTATTGAGGATGATTTTTGCATCAGTGTTCATCAGGGATATTGGCCTGAAATTTTCTTTTTTTGTTGTGTTTCTGCCAGGTCTTAGTATCAGGATAATGCTGGCCTCATAAAATGAATTGGGAGGAGTCCCTGTTTTTCTATTGTTTGGAATAGTTTCAGGAAGAATGGTACCAGCTCCTCTTTGTACCTCTGGTAGAATTGGCTATGAATCTGTCTGGTCCTGGGCTTTTTCTGGTTGGTAGGCTATTAATTACTCCCTCAATTTCAGAACTTGTTATTGGTCTATTCGGGGATTCAACTTCTTCCTGGTTTATTCTTGGGAGAGTGTATGTATCCAGGAATTTATCCATTTCCTCTAGATTTTCTAGTTTACTTACACAGAGGTGTTTATAGTATTCTGTGATGGTAGTTTGTATTTCTGTGGGATCAGTGGTTATATCCCCTTTATCATTTTTTACTGTATCTATTTGTTTCTTCTCTCTTGTCTTCTTTCTTAGTCTGGCTAGCAGTCTATCGATTTTGTTAATCTTTTCAAAAAACCAGCTCCTGGATTCATTGATTTTTTTGAAGGATTTTTTGAAAGAGTCTCTGTCTCTTTCAGTTCTGCTCTGATCTTAGTTATTTCTTGTCTTCTGCTAGCTTTGGAATTTGTTTGCTCTTGCTTATCTAGTTATTTTGTGATGTTAGGGTGTTGACTTTAGATCTTTCCCACTTTCTCAGGTGAGCATTTAGTGCTATAAATTTCCCTGTAAACAGTGTGTTAGCTGTGTCCCAGAGATTCTGGTACATTGTGTCTTTGTTCCCATTGGTTTCAAAGAACTTATTTGTTTCTGCCTTAATTTCATTATTTACCCAGTATTTATTCAAGAGCAGGTTGTTCAATTTCCATTTAGTTGTGCGGTTTTAAAACAAATTGTTTTAGATGTGCCTAGAAAATTATGACTATATGGTCTATAACACTACATTTTGTAGTACAACACTTGTAATGAAAAAAAATCATTATTTCCACCAAAGACCCCTCCTAATTTTTGCATTAACAATTTTCAGATTAAAGCAAAAATTAATACAATTATCCTTGAAAAGGTATTTTTACAAAGCTCTCAAATTTTTGCTTTTTTCTATATATTTTTCATGTTTAACTTTTTAATTGTATTTTTCCCGTGAAAATCTACCAAGATTTCATTTTTAAATCAAAGCTAAATTTTATGTTTTTTCTACATATTTATATGTGTATACAATCTACATATTTTTATATTTATATATTTAATCCATTTATTTTATAATTGTAATGGACATTTCCACCATTCTGTCTGAGTTTTAGTTGTTGATTTTTACTGCATTTTGGCTTTTTTCTCTATAAGCTATTTTTGTTTTTATTGCTGTAAGTATTCAGAAAATATTCTTGTCTTTTCATGCTTAGTGGTTGGATTTATTTTTTTAAGAAAAATAGATTTCCCTAATTAACAACATAAAGAATAACTTATCCATTTATATTTTATTTAAATAAAAGGAAGAATCAAGCATGATTTTATTTGGCCTCAGCCACTTCACTTTACATTTTGATTTTAAAAATCTGGGATTTTATACACAGTTAAGTATTATATTTTATCATTATTATCTTTAAATTATGTCTTTAAAAATTTATACAGTAATTATTTAGATGGAATTTTTATTTACTAGGCTTTGTTACTAGGTTTTAAAATTATTGTCTAGATCCCAATTTAAAGGATGCTACTGTTAGTTTTTCATCCCTGAAGACCATATCTCTCCAAGAGGTAGTGGAAATATTTTATTTCTTCTTTGTTTGGATTCTAAAGCTTCTTTGTGATTTGCTTAGTGATGATCCCTTTGATATCTTTTAGATAATTAAATCTAAACTGAATTTGTAGAACTCTAATAATGTTGCATATGTATGTCCATTTTTATGAATGTTACAATGGGAAATAAAGATGACAATTCAAACTTTATTAGTAACTAGCTGGTACTGTATCCTAGAAATTTGTGCTTTTATATGGAATAGCTTAAAATATCCTGGAAGAGTCATTATGAGAAAATATTTTGAAAATAAACCAAAAAAAAGCCCTCAACTACAATTAAAATAGTATTATGTTGTCACTATTAACTTTACTCTTACTTCAAATAACACAACTGTTTTTGATCACATTGTTTTAAGTAATAGATTACCTTTAAGGTAAAATCTGCCTATTAGGAAAATTTTAGGGTTCATTTTTCTTCCTCCAATATTAAACAACTTAAGGAATATACTTGAGAAGTTACTCCCTGAAAAATAAAAAACATTGCTGTGTTTTGAATTATCTGATAATTGTATCAACAAACACACATAACTTGTATCAACATTTGGTATAACACAATGAGTAAAGCTTATTTGAGAATCGTATTATTTAAAAGGCCAAAATTTTCAATATGAATTTTGGAGCTGTATATAATAAATTTGAACTATGTTCAACATATTGTCAGCTTTCTAAGAACACAGCTGCTAAACAACAAACTAAAATCTAATGAAAAGATAGTCTAGAGGAATAGCTACATAACTAAAACAGCAGAAACATTTTCTTAAACTACAACTTAATATGTTTCTTTTAAGCATAGAAATCCTAGTTCCTGATCCTTTTCTTTGTAGCTAGGCAGCATTGATGCTGTGCAGTGGTTTCTTTTGGAATGTTACTTTGAGGTTGGATACAGAGAGCACTTCTCTGAGCAGTGGGTTCCTTTTATAGATCCTTTCAAATAAAGGCAGTTGAGTGTATCTGTTGAATGACCCATATGACTACTGGGCAAGTTAGCGAGGATCTAGAAAATCAACGAATATCACTAAGACAAGAAAAACTACTTTTTACATGAGTGATTAAATTTTAAAAATTATTTTTCTCATTTAAAACCATTATTTCAGACATACAGAGAATAGAAATATAAAGATAAAAATTTTGAGGAATTGGTAAAAATAGATATTTCTCATCATGAGGAGTTATACCTGAATCTGCAGTTAAAATAAGATCTAGATAAATTCCTAGTTCTTCAGTGTTCTTATCAGCTACCAGTTGTCTATGCCTCAAACATCCTGAGAGCTGGGTGATTTCTACCCACATTCAGTGTGAAAGAGTATCTCGTGATGCCCTTTACTTCAAATTTAGAAATCACCTTGTTTATACTTAGTATACTGTCCATGTTCAGGAGAATGACATGAACAGGAAATTATAAGAGAACTGAGTATTTGAGAATCAATTAAATTTTCCACAGGTCTTGTACTGTGAATTTTCTTAAAAGAGAACAAAAGCTAAAAGCTAGCAGGTAATACTGGAAGGCTAGAAATCTGTTGCAATTAGAACACTAATGATAATGCCACTTAAACACTTCTCTTTTTTTTTTGAGATGGAGTCTTGCTCCTGTGGCCAGGCTGGAGTGCAGTGGCATGATCTTGGCTCACTGCAACCTCCACCTCCCAGGTTCAAGCAATTCTCCTGCCTCAGCCTCCTGAGTAGCTGGGACTACAGGTGTGTGCCACCACACCCGGCTAATTTTTGTATTTTCAGTAGAGATGGGGGTTCACCATGTTGACCAGGATGGTCTCAATCTCTTGACCCCAGGGGATCCGCCCACCTTGGCCTCCCAAAGTGCTGGGATTACAGGCATGAGCCACCGTGCCCGGCCTAAATACTCATTTTCTTATGATGTGTGTGATGAATACACACACACACACACACACACACACACACGATTTTCCAAGCATTGTATCTTGTCATTATACTCAGTGAACAGTTAAGCTCTCTCAAATCTCAACACTTTGAGCTTCCAAAATGATTTATTGTTATTAAATGGCGATACAACAATAAGAAGTAGTCTGTATACTCTGTGTATATAGATTTCAGTCTATAATAGGCAGCAGAGCCCAAATTTTGAAGACAAATTATAAAGTTCCTCAGGAAATCCAGGCCTATTGAAGAGAAGTACAAAGCCATATGCATTATTCTTGTTTTTGCTTTATTTTAAAATCTTATTTATACTAGGATTTCAGAAAACCAAAATTTGATTGGCAATAGAATTGTGTTTTTATGCTGGTTCCTTAAATTAAGGGAAAAAAGAAGTGGCAGTAAGATTATGGATTTCAGTATGTGATCAGAGTCAAATTCTAGGAAGCTTAAGTTGTAGGAACTTGGAAATTCTTTGATTACACATGGTTTCTGAGGAATGCCTATCATTCTCCATGTAGTGGCTTCATTCAATTCCCATATTATAGAGCTTCTCGTTTTCACTTATATAAATATTTAGGTTAGATGAAATAATGACAAACATCAGTAACAATTAAGTAACAGGTAGTATTATTTATATTGCATATAAAATTTAAGAAAGTAACATGAACAAAATTGTGGCCTAAATCATATAGAAATTTAATATAAAGCATCTTTGAAAAATTCCATGGCTGTGCTAATCACCCAAGAATCAATGCCCTTTGATGAATTCACTCTGTGACTCTGGAAAAATGGGAGATAACAATGACCTTCAACCTAAAATCTGGGTACCTGATGAAACCTGTCATCTTTAATTTTGCATAATAACTTATTTTGCATATATTTATTTACGGTGTAATACTGTCCAAATGTAAATACTTGGCATTCTATTTTGTCCATATATCCCTATCTAGTACTCACTCAACACATATCTAGTTCTTTATCTGTTCTACTTCCTTCTACGTCACAATATGTTGAAAACTTTTCATGAGAAAAGTACATTTTTCTCAAAACCATCAATTTTTACACTTCCTCACCCATGTTATTCTGTGCAAACATCTATTGAGAGAATAAGGGGTGAGTCTTGCTATCAAACCACTTGGGGCTCTTTGCTCCAGAGATTACTCTTTAGTTTCAAGGAGCATGACTATTTTCCTCAATAAATCTCAATGGGCTCAGACATAAACAGATTGAATGAATTCACAGATGACCTTAGCTGTTCCCTCTCGTATTCTCTTTTCCAAACCATATGTATCAATGATGTTAACATGAGAATGTATGGACCTTGACTTTGTGAAATAATTTAATATATGGAAATACAGGGAAGGCATATAATGGAAGCCAAGAAACTCTTCAGCACTTAAGGTCTAGGTTATGTTTTAGAATTATGTTTTTTATCACTTTTTAAGGCAAAAGTAACAGAATTCGAGTGAATAACTATAGATTACAACACATGAATAGAATTAAACAGTAGAAAGCTTTTGGAGTTGTGAGTAGGGGGAAAATTCTATTATTCATCTGTGTTAAGAAAAACTGGTACACTGAAATGAGTTTCTGGAACTGCCAATGTCTGCAACTCTGAGTACACTACACATAAAAAGTATGGCTAGCTAAAACACATTATTATTTAGGATTTTTACTATATTAATATCATCATAAGCATTGAATCAGAGTTATGTGTTAAACTGAAATTTTATTAAATATTTCATTAAATTGGATAACAGTATCAGTGTAAGAAAAAAACTTGTTAAAAAATAAACTTATTAAAGTTGAATAAAAATACGATGGCTTATTTATAGTATTTTATTTTTTTAAGACAGAGTATTCCTCTGTCACCCAGGCTGGAGTGCAGTGGTGCGATCTCAGCTCACTGCAACCTCCACCTCCTGGGTTCAAGCAATTCTCCTGCCTCAGCCTCCAAGTAGCTGGGACTACAGGCCCCTGCCACTACACCTGGCTAATGTTTGTATTTTTAATAGAGACGGGGTTTCACCTTGTTGGTCAGGCTGGTTTTGAACTCCTCACCTCTGCTGATCCACCCGTCTCGGCCTCCCAAAGTGCTGGGATTACAGGCGTACAGGCGTGAGCCATGGTGCCTGGCCTATGGTATTTTTTAATTATGTAAAATAAAGTAAAACTTATGTAAAAATTACCTACAATTTTTCTTTAAAAATTTAAAGTAGTAGATTACAAAAAGACATGAAGTAGTGTTACAGCTCTTTTAGAATTTGTCTAGCAGGTTTTTGGTTTTTTAGCGAAACCCTCCCCAGCCAATATACACACAAAGACGATGCAACTAATCCTCTCAGAGAGCAATCTCAAGTTTATAGAACAAATCGCTCTCTTTACATGCATTCTTTTCCTTCTAAATTTTTCTCATTTGAGCCTCTGAGAAGTTCTATATTTGCTATTTATCTTTCTATTTAAATTTCTCTATAAAGTCATCCAAATTCTCAAATTCATAAACACAAAGGAAAATGTTTCAGATCCTCTTGCTTGACCACTAGGTGACATTTCACACCATTCATCACTTCTTCCTTCCCATAAACCTTTCCTCCCTCAGTTTCTTGACTCTCTCGGGGATCCCCTGCTCCTCAGCTTGTTGTTTATGTGATGCTGATCCTCAGGCCTTCTGCTTTCTGTTTGTCTTTGCTCTTTGAGAAACATTAAACTTTCCTTCTGCTTTAGCTCTCACAATCATGGAAAATATGTAGCAGTTGAAGATTCTTGCCACTTTATCCTGTGCTACATGCCCATGAAATAAAATAGAATGCATTTATAAGTCTTTCCTGATTTATAAATTCTCAAAATCCATCACATTGTGAACCAGGAATAGGGTTTATTTCCCCAGGTAAAGTCTGAAATCATGGGCAAATCTCACCAAGGATGTGGGAATAAACCTAATGAAATGTAAACTGTGTTGCCTCTCACAACACCTTTTGCCAGGACAGAGCTCATAGATGGTTCAGCAGCTTTGTTTTGAAGAATGGCAACCTAGTGCTCCCTATTATTGCCAGGAGTTCTGGGCCTTCATGTTAGCAGTTAGGCTTAAAGGGAAGCAACATAGGGAGGAGGGTATAATGAGGCATGTTCGACTCCCACTTCCTGTCAGGGTCTGAATGTTTTTCTGTTTTGGGTTCTTCTTGGCCAGGAGGTGGGTTCCATTCAGTTAGCTGAGGGGCTTAGAATTTTATTTTTGGTTTACAATTGGAAAAGTAAATGCCAACGGAGAGGACAAAAATCCTTATAGATATTACATTGGCTGGGCTTCTGTGATTATTCATATCAAAGTAAAGATAAGATTGTTTATTAGGGGACCATGAAATTTAATCAGTGAAGACATGTTAGAATTTTCACTGAAGAAAAATTGTAAGAAAGTATCATTTGTAGAGGACACTATTGTGTCGAGGGGATATCTCTTTCTTATGCTTTTATTTTTCTCGGTTAAATTTCTTATTAACATGTTTATCAACTGAAGTTATGGCAAGAATTACATTTCTACAATAGGTAACAATGCTGCAGGAACAAGACCATGTTTAATGGATTATTCCTATCTCTGTTAAGCTTTCCTCAAAATAATTAGAAAATACTGCATTCACCCGAGGATAAAACATTCAACCAGAAATGACAAGATAAATATATGCAAGAAAAGGGGACGGACTGCTATGTAACTCGATAAATTGTCTGGCATATTTATTTGTTTTCCATTATGTTTAAGGTGTTTCAAAGGATTATGAAAATGAGATAGAATCAAAATGAGAGTTCTTCTCTTGTAGCAAATGACTTTTCAATACATCAGTTAATTGAACTGTTTTCCCACAAAGAAGGCCGCAGACAGTATCACCTATCAAAACTTTTAGAGAAAAATGTTGCATTCTTGCTAAAAATTAGGAAAAAAATCCTGTTACATTTAGTTTTATTAAGTTACAAGAGGAAACTAAGCATTATTTTTAAAATGAAGATAAACTGCTGGCAAAGCTACATTCTCCTCACTTATTTTAAATAATTTTATTCATTCTTCATTGTCTTAGTGAGGCAACCATCATTGATCATTCTATTATGGAGAATACTGTAACCAATATTAGCACTTGAAAAAAATATCTTGAGGATTGAGAGTCTGAATTTACACCAGTATATCCCATAAGCAGAGAAAGTACCACCCTTAAGTCAGGGCAAGAGACAAGCTCACTGGGATAATGTGTGCCTCCCCCAGGTTCCTGGCACCAGAGGAACATGGCCTGGAACCATGTTCGTGGCACCAGAGACCCTACAATTCCTTCACTATATGGTGCCAACCCACATCCAAGTACTGTACCAGCCTCTTCCCAGTTTCACCTTCATGAATTTAGATTACATGTTCAATGTGACCATACCTAGCTCATATGAGTGGCCAAAGAAGAGAAGTGTGAGAGAATGGAGCTTGGGAAGAGAAAGTAGGTGGCCCGTGGACCGGCTTTCCTCCTGTGGTCACATCTGCATTTTTGCTCACACTGTTTTCTCCATATGATATTCTCCCTACTCTCCTGGTGAATCCTGACTTATCTTTCAAGGCTGGTTTACTTAGGCACAACACTAATTTTTCTAATATGTTATTACATGTTACTATTTATACATGTTACTATTAGTTACACACGTTACTATTATTGCCCTTGTCATTTGATATTACCTGGGTTTTTTTGCTACCTTTCAATTTCCCATCTGAGCCTTTGAATGCTGACAACTTTTTTTAAATTTTTTTTATCCCTACTGACTTCTCCAGTGCATAAAATAAATTATCATATGATGGGCATTAGTAAATCTCTTTGAACTAAATAATGATAACATATTATCTATTCAAACAAAATTTGGGATTCTAATCAGCTATTCAGTTGGTTACTCAAATGCATTTATTGTGTAATATTCTTGTCATTGTGGAATTGCTATTTTAAATGTATCTCCTGGAACAAGTGGTATTTTCATTGACATGATATTCTATCCATTAAATTGTCATCTAAGTACAAGAGAAAATGGTAAGAAGTATGATAATATTTATAATTTAAAAAAGTTCTGATCAGTTGTTGAACTCAAGTAGTCAGAAATCAAAAGGATGAGTGCTAATAGAAATAAATGCAATGGTGTAATGAAAGTTTGTCTTGTAGGCTAATCCATGGAGACTTCATACTTGATAGCATGATTTGACCATTATAGTAAAAGGAAAAATTTCATTAGTGTGTGTCTTATACTATTTTGTGGAAACTGTGTCTTGTATTATTCTGTGTAACTCTGTGTAAATTTGTTCTTGTGAAAATGCTAAGTAACCACAGATACAGTTTTTTCTTTTAACTTTTAAGTTCATGGGTACATGTGCAGGATGTGCAGGTTTGTTAAACAAGTATATGTGTGTCATGGGGGTTTGTTATACAGATTATTTCATCACCCAGATATTAAGCCTAGTATCCATTAGTTATTTTTCCTGATCCTCTCCCTACTCCTACCTTCCACCTTGTGATAGGCCCCAGTGCTTGGTGTTCCTGTCTATGTGTCCATGTGTTCACATCATTTAGCTGCCACTTAAAAGCGAGAACATGCCATGTCTGTTTTTCTGTTCCTGTGTTAGTTTGCTAAAGATAATGGTCTCCAGATCCTCTCATGTCCCTACAAAGGACATGATCTAGTTTCATTGAGAAAGTATCAAGAAACCTATCAGTCCCTAAATATTTCTTCCCACTAATTACAATGATTTGAATTGTGACTGGGGCTGTACTTAGTCCTGAACATATGATCATATTATCAGTAGAAAAAAGGGTTGCCCCAAATAAAACCCATGTATTGATAATATAAAAAATGTATATTTATAGCCCAAATCTCTCCTCTGGGTTCTAAATTCCAATTTAATTCTTAATATGCATAATTGGATACCTGAAAAATGCCAAATTCAACATGCAGAACAGAACCTTTTGTTTGTCAAATATCAATTTTCCACATAGCAGTAAATGTTCTATCATATACCCAATTTCTTAAGATAGAAACCTAGAAGCTATTTTTCCTTCCAGTTTGTTCTTGCCTCCTGCTTACCATGATGTCCAATTTGTCAGAAAGTTTCAATGATTCAAGTTTCAGTCAATTTTCCTCTAAGTATATTATGAATTTATCTTCCTTTCTTGTCTAAAGCTACCACATTTGTCTATCATGTCATTCCTCATATGGACTTCTGCAGCAGTCTCTCAAGCGATCTCCCTGCTTCCACCCTCGCCGCCTCTAATCCTTCCTTATGCATCATCTTAAAATGTGAAGCAGCTCTTATCCCTTCTCTGCTGAAAGCCTTTCTGTTGCACTTGGAATAAAAATTCAAGTGCCTTCCTGCATCTGATCCTTCTTGCTTTCTCCCTGGTGGGTTACTCCAGCCTTATAACAATACCTTCATTGCTCTTTATACTTCTGCCACATTTTTCTTCACTGAGTTCTTCTGCTTGTCATTCACTTTATTCCAGTTTTTACGTGGCTACCACCATTTAATTATTCAATTCGTAGTTTCAATATCCATTTCTCAAAGAGATGTTCCCACATATAATGTAGCTTCATTCCACCTACTCACACACATTTTTCTCCATTCCTTTTTATGTCTTTCATAGCATTTACCCAAATTTACAGAGTTTATTCTTCTACTAGCAATTATGTTCATCTCTCTTATTCTGTCAGAATGAGAACCACGTCTGTTTGATTTACTAAAGGATTTCCATTACCTTGCATGGTTCCTGTTGCATAATAATTAATATTTGTTGAAAAATAAGTGTATTTAGGACAGATTTAGTAATATGTAGCCTACTGAATCCCCCTGAAAAATATTTTAATGTAAATCATACAGATGTTTTCCTCTCAAAACTTTATTAAAATAAGATGGAATACAAATATACAAACAAAGAAACAACCAGGCAGTGCAGTTTTAAATTTAATTGGTAAAAGTAATAGGTTTTCCAAAATATCTGTCCATAGGATAGTGAAAGCGCTTTTGCTATTTTCAAACTACATTGGTTCTTATCTTTATATTTGAGGAAGATGCAACTCTTAACATGTCAAATTTTATCTATTAGTTTCACATTTTACCTTATAATTTAAAAGTGACTTCCATTGTCACTGGGGTATCTATCAAAAACATGTCTATAAATATCCTTTGCTCATTTTCTTGAAACGCAGTGTGAAAGAATATTGTAATTCTTTGCAATTTCATAAAAATAATAGTCAAGCTTTTTTTCTGAGAAAAAATCTACTATATCCATCCTTGCTTTTTATAGTTTGGTTTTGGTTAAACAACATAATAGATTAAATAGACTGTGTTGTGATATAAAGACAGCCAGTTTAATATATTAATTATGTGCTAGATTTTCCCATGTACCTATAAACAAAATGTGTGCCCAAATACTCAAAATGAAATGGATATTTAAAATGACAACGATAGATGGCCAGATTAAATGAGTTAACTCAAATCTTAATAAAATTCCCTTTTTTGCTGAAATGGTTAGGTAATTACAATAGAAAATGCATTTTAAGCCCAGATAGCCCCAATATTGCATTTGTTTGCTGCATTTTGCTTTAGACACAGTCTATATTTTACCATTATTATAACACCCAAGAAGCTGTCTTTAATTATAAAATAAAAATCATTCCATTCTGTGTTATCTCTACAATTCAATCTCCAGGGGAAAGAGTTCTAGCAAAAAAAAGGGCCATGTTTGTTGTAATTTGAAAAAAAAACATGCTAGATGAGGTATGAAATGGGACAAATCTTAACATTTATATGTTTATTTTTCCTTTCTTCTGAAGGTTCTTAGTGAATAACTGTATTCCTATTAGACAAAGCAGAGTTTACAATAACTGAATTACATTATAGAAAACCATGCACTTGGGGTTTTAATATTTTAGTATTTTTGTTTTGAAGCAAATCTTGTGATTTTTCTATGTGTTATGAGTCAAATATTTTGAGACACTAATAAGTAGGAGGGAACAGTTAAAGGATTTTTATAGTTCTCTTTATTCCCAATTAAAATAAAATCAGCTATTATTCATAATGCTGTCCACCATCTCTGCTTGGTAGGGGCAAATTCAACAGTCCATGAATCCTTGGAGCCAAGCTGTGGTAGTTTTAATATGTTGGAGGCAGAGAAATTAGGGAGAGGGTGGTTTACAACCTCCACTTGCCTGAATAATTGAATACAACGTGATAGTTTATTTTTATAAGTTGTCCGTGGTCTAAGAGTGCAGTGGTTAGAGGTGAAGCAGGGGACAGAATTTATCTACTACCACACTATCATTTCCTGCAAAGTCTTCAAACAATTCTTAAACAGAGGAACAGACCTTTTCTCAAATGGATTTAATGAGATTTATCATGCAGTCCATGAAGTGAAAAATCTAAAATCCCGGAGATATATATAAAATATTCAACTTTTCTGAGTGAAAACTTGTACGTATCTTAAGAAAAGGGAACCCCTTTTTAGAGTAATTTTGTAATTTTTAAAAATATTATCTTTTCCTATATGGCGGGAAACATTATGTGACAAAAGAAGAAACTAAGGTTTCCCCCTAAATCTCCCACAGAAACACCAAACTATAAAATAAAAGCTGGCCGGGCGTGGTGGCTCATGCCTGTAATCTCAGCACTTTGAGAGGCCGAGGTGGGTGGATCACGAGGTCAGGAGATCCAGAGCATCTTGGCCAACATGGTGAAACCCCGTCTCTACTAAAATACAAAAAATTAGCCAGGCGTGGTGGTGCATGCCTGTAATCCCAGCTACTTGGGAGGCTAAGGCAGGGGAATCGCTTGAACCCAAGAGGTGGAGGTTGCAGTGAGCTGAGATCGTGCCACTGCACTCCAGCCTGGTGACAGAGCAAGACTCTGTCTCAAAAATAAATAAATAAATAAATAAAAAATAAAAGCTGAGCCAAAATATCAGCTAAAGCTCTATTAAGTCTGGGATACATTTTATCATATTTAGAAATCATTTTACATATAAATCATATGTAAAGTGACATATTTAAGCTATCAGAAATATTAACATCACAGATAAGTTTCTAATTTATTCTGTACATAGTAAGATATTACAGATGGAGAGAGAAAAGATATACATTCAAGGATCAGACATTTTTCATGACTCCACATGATTCAAGTGATTGACAGTTACAGAATTTTTAATAGCAAAGACAATTCACAAAAAGGTTAAATTCATAAGACTAGATGCAGCTTGTCAGATAGGATTAACAAAAACATCTAGTAATCCAAAGTAAGAAAAGAAGGTGAAGTTTAAATGGACAGCAGAACACTTGAATTAAATCAGCATATCTCTCTGTGAATCTAATGAGCTTACTTTATGAGTATTCTTTGATTCACTCCAGCAATCCAAAATTGCTTAAGCATTCAGCCAAGCAGTAATTTTATTTGAAATTACTTAGACTTTATGTGTGCTGAATGACCATGGCTTGGATTTTTATTTGTGTTGAATTAACAAAGTTGACCTTCGTAGATATTAGCACTCTATTTAAACTTACCTTTACATAACAAATTCCACATTTCTCTCTAAATTCGCTGCATAGCCTTAACAGGTACAGTAAGACTCAAAATACAGTCTCATCAGCTTCACTCAAGACAGGTCATTAGAATATTCATTCTTCTTATAGCCAAGCTTTAAGCCATATTTATATGGCGCTGTCAGTACCTGAATAAAAACAGTGATATTTTTGATGTTCAGACCCATCCTTATGAGATCCGTAGCCATGAGGGGATGTGAGACTAAGTAATCCTATGGAAGGTCCAATCTTGACCAACCTGTCACCAAGGACACTTAACAAACTTCTGTACTTTTATCATGAGGAATAAGGGTAAATCTGTGAAACTTCAGTCGTATTTCAGCTAATGTAAGGAAGAATTCTAAAATGTTAGCCATTCAACATGCCTCAGAAAGTATGGCTGTCCTCACTAGAATTTTCAGATAGATGGTGAATGGCCATTTTGTCTTAGATGTCAAAGAGATTTTTATTCATCCACAGACGGTGATACAGGTAACTGTCAAAGTTTCTTGAAGTCTAGATTATATTTCATAATATTTAGCTCTAATTCTTAAAGAAAAAAATTCTTATCCTCAGTTGTCACAGAAAGAGCCATCTGACAGATGTGGGCAGCTAGATTGTCTGTCAGAATGTATATTTGGACTGGCATGTATTATAGAGTGCACCTTGGGTGAAGTCCTATGATGTAAAGACAACAGACAGGTTGGAGTGGCTAGGCCTGTGAATAGAAAACAGCACTAAATAATCTCCACTGTAGATGTTCAATCTTGGCCAAAAGTCCAAGGTCTTCATCAACCAATCTATAAAATGGAGGGATTGGATGTTATTTTATTCATCAATTATGTCTGGAATGTTCATTATATTTCAAGTCCTGCAGATACAAAATGTAAAGATATAATCTTTAAAGTACTTCTGGTCAAGCAAGTAGAGCCAGGTGAGCAATGGCGTCTCAAGGAAGGCTTCCTGGAGGAGGTGAACTCTGAGTCTGAAAAAGACAGAGATTGAGTCAGGGAGCATATTGAAAACACGATTGTTATGAATCCAAGCTGGAAAAGTCATGGTGGGTGAAAATGTGTGTGATGGAGTTGGAGTAATGGGGAGAAATGATGAGAGACTCCTTTGAAATTTCAGCTCCCCTGAATGTATTTCTATGCCATTGACTTAAAAAAAATGATGTTTTAATTTTCCACTCAGTATGATTTTCTTCAGGATAAAAACCATATTTCAATGTTGTTCTTTCCACTCTACCTCCCTAAACCTCCACCTTACTACTACCACTTAGAGTGACTGATAATCACAGACTCTCAATAAATAGGTTGATGAATGAATGCTATACTCCTTTTCCCCTAGGCAAGGATGCAAAGTTAAAATAAATAAATAAATAAATTAATTAATTAATTTTAAAAAATTGAGTCAGAGGTCTCTAGGCAATTAACTGCCCATTGGTCTTTTGCATAAACAGGTCTTGGCCTCTTGGCCTCTACCCAACCCTGTAAAGTTTCCATAGCTTCCCTCTACTCCCTCCCAATTCCATACCTCATAAAGGTCTAAGTCGACAACTGATATAATTAAGGGACCTCACAGTAAAATGAGTCTTTACATGTGAAAAATACTGTTTTGCATCCCCCAGCCTATGGGAGGCAGCACTGGTACTCAGAGCAGCAATGAGGCAATAATTTGGAAGCCTGAAAAATGAAGAATCCAAATGAAATCAAAGCTAGTTGGTAAGCCTATTTTATCAAGCAGTTCTGTGTCTTGGGATTTTTTTCTGCAGGCTCACTAAATCTGCTTTACGTTGCTGCCATGTTTTATACATAATTGTTAATTGTTCCCATGTTTACCCATTGCTCAGTAAATCGCTGGCACTAACTTCAGAGAAGTCATGGGCCAGGCGCGGTGGCTCACGCCTGTAATCCCAACACTTTGGGAGGCCAAGGCAGCGGATCACCTGAGGTCAGGAGTTTGAGAGCAACCTGGCCAACATGGTGAAACCCCACCCTACTAAAAATACGAAAATTAGCCAGGTGTGGTGGTGGGCACCTGTAATTCCAGCTACTTGGGAGACTGAGGCAGGAGAATCACTTGAACCCGGAAGGCAGAGGTTGCAGTGAGCCGAGATCGTGCCATTGCTCTCTAGCCTGGGCAACAAAAACGAAACTCTGTCACAAAAAAAAAAAAAAAGAAGTCATAAAAGTCATATATAGGAACTATCCAGCAGTCAGGCTAAGGTAGGTATAGTACACGGGGCACAAGATTTGCTATTGAGTATTTCTGTGCCAAGGGCATTAATGAATGAGTGTCTTTAAATGGATACTTGACAAACAATTGCAGAATTTTATTCATTTCAGAGCCAGAGAGCATAAGTATTACTCAAAAATTAACACACACTATGTTTTCATCTAGCACAAGGAGTAGCAAATTGCCCATGTGCCAAGTGAGAAATCTTTCATCAGCCCTGCTAAGGGTTATGTCTTTCAGGATAGTCATTTTTCCTTTGGCTCCAATTCATCCTGATGGCTTAAATATGAGGTCAGGTTCAAAGAGTCTAAATCAGTGAAATGATTTCCTTTTGAGTGGAGGCAGGAGGAGAACAGAGTTATCTGTCCCATCACTAGAATATATTGATTTGGCACTATAAAGAAGAGAAGTAAAACAAATGGGCTCTTTATGTGACTCCTATTAAGAAACATTTACATGATTCAAGCTAGCAGGGGAAAATGTCACCTATTAGAGGATAGGCTTTTGGAAAAAGGGAAATAATAACATTGAGATCTCTCTTTACTGGAGACTTTCAAGTAAAATATGCCTCATGTCTACAGAAAATATATAATGGCATTAGTAATGAAAAACTCATATATAATGTAAGTTATCATTTTGAGAAAGCCAGCTATTACTTTTGCATTTCCTCAGTAAATTGTCACATTGCATGCATTTGAATTCTGACAAGACAATTTTCTCATTATTAATAGAAGAAGGAAATTACAGTATCTTTTACTTATAAGTCACTAGATATTAGTGAAGATTCCCTTGAACTTCCTCTGTCCTCAGTATAATAAACATTGAAAGGCACTTTCATGTAGAGATTATTACATCAACTTTAAAGTTATGCAGAGCTGGATTTAAAGTTTGGCTCCACTAACGTATCATTACAAGTGACAGAAAACATGATTTAAACTAGCTTGAGCAAGTAATGGGAATTTGTTCATATAATTAACATTTCAGGGGAATCTGGATTCAGGTAGAGTTAAATTCAAGGATCAAATTGTATGATCAGAACTGAATTTCTCCCCGTCTCTTGGCATGATCTTCTCTCTTCCATGCCATGATTTTTATTAGTTTGTTGGGAGATGGCTATAGCTCCATCTTCTCTCAGGAGCAATCATAGGGATGTTCAGCCAGGAAGACAGTGGGCTTGTAGAACAGAGCTTGAGAAACAGTTGCCCTAAAAATTGATGATTATTATTAGAAATTTAATAAATACATTCTTGGTGATGAAAATGCCATTTTTCATCCCACAACAATTTACTGTGTGATCTTGGGCAACTTATTTAGCCCACCCAAGCCTCAATTTCAATTGTAAAATGGAAATGATATTAAGTACTTTCTAAGGCATCTAAGGTTTAAACAAATTTTTGAAAACTGTTTCTAAAGCTCTTGGTAGAATACATGACCAATAATAATTGGGAAATAAAGCTGCTAAAAAAAGTCCAGAAAGAAGTATGAGTAGGCAAAGGGGGTTCTGATCCCAGGCCCTGATCACAGGACTGATGGTCCTTCTAAAGCGGAACTACATTTCTGTGACAAAAATGCATTTGAAAGTTTGTGACTAAGTGCATGGAATAGCATAAACTTGCCAAAAAAAAATTACACCAGCATTTATGAGAGAGGCAGTATATTTGGCAGAGAGAAATAAAAAGGAAAAATATCTGTGTTCTTGCTATATGAAAAATGCATCATTTGTTATAATCCTTCCACCTACAGAGGAAAAAGAGACAGTCAAGGGCAAAAACATAGCTTCATGCATATGCATCACTTGATTATAGAACATTGGTAAAATTTCCTTGTATCTGTTAGGGTCTTCAGCCTGATAGGTCAAAGAATACCCACTGGGCTGGACTAGATGATGAAATTGATGTGAGAGAGAGAGAGGAAGAGAGGAGAAAAGGAGAGGAGAGGAGAGAAAGAAAAAAAGAATGATGAAGAAAGTATAAACCAGGGATGTGTGCATTAGGCATTAACGCTGGCAAATATGTGGGGCTCCATATCTTCCTGGAAACATGCTAATGATCTTATTCTGACTTCCTCACAAGCAATATGGATTTGCAGAAGGGCAACAAGGGATAGTTGCCCTGATTAGGAAAATAGTCGAGGGTAAAGTACTGATTCTAAAACTCTCTAATAGTCCTGTCAGTCCAGAACTCAAGGCAGATTTTCTGGAGACAGAGTAGACTATGGGGAAGAAACATATAATGTTTCCCCTATTACTTCAGCTATACTCATATAGTAAAGACAGGACAAAAAGTACAACAGGGAAAGTCAATTGATTTGCTATGATAGGCATGGCAATTATCTTCCTTTTCATTTCTGTCTCAGAGTCCCGTCAGGCACAATTTACGTTTTATAAGATGACATTTAATATACATGTGTGTTTTTTTGCCACAGGGATATTTGAATTCATCAGCACACCATTTGCCTTAGTCTGTTTCAGCTGCTATAACAAAAATAACATAGTCTGGGTGGCTTAAAAATGACAGAAATTTATTTATCACAGTTCTGGAGGCTGGAAATTGCAAATCAAGGAGCTGGCAATTTGGTGTATGATGAGGGCCTGCCTGGATTGTCACATGGCAAAAACTGTCATGTGCATCCATGTGAAGAGACCACCAAAAAGGCTTTGTGTGAGGAATAAAACTTTTTACTCACCTGGGTGCAGGCGGACTGAGTCCGAAAAAGGAGTTAGCAAAGGGAGATAGGGGTGGGACAGTTTTATAGGATTTGGGTAGGTAGTGGAAAATCACAGTTAAAGGGGGTTATTCTCTTGTGAGCGGGGGTGGGGGTTACAAGGTACTCGGGGAGGTTCTGAGACTCATTGTCTAGGGGAAGGAATGTCACAAGGTTAATTGATCAGTTAGGGTGGGGCAGGAACAAATCGCAATGGTGGAATGTCATCAGTTAAGGCAGGAACTGGCTATTTTCACTTCTTTTGTGATTCTTCAGTTGCTTGAGGCCATCTGGATGTATATGTGCAGGTCACAGGGGATATGATGGCTTAGCTTGGGCTCAGAGGCCTGAGTAAAAGGACTAGGGAGCCTTGTGGGGTCTCTTTTATAAGGGAACTTATCCCATTCACGATGGCTCCATACTCATGACTAATCACCTCCCAAAGTCCTCACCTCCTAATACCATCACTATTGGAGATTAGGTTTCAATATATGAATTTTAGCGGGATATAAACTATAAGTCCATTGCACTGTCATAATCAAGGATGGAGCAACTTGGAATCAATAATTATCAAGAATTACATACTATATTGAAGATGTCCAAGTGATTGTGTTTTCAGAGAAAGAAGTTCAAGAAAGAGTAATTAAGGACTGTAGTCATTCATATGACAAATGAGGACTGGTTGATAAACCCATCTAACATCTAAATTCTGGCTCAGAATATTAATTGTTGAGGAATTACATGGATGGAGCTACTAGCAAATACATTTTACCTCTTACTAACCATGATGGCTGATTTGGGGTATCAACTTGACTGGATTAAGGGATACTTGGGTAGCTGGAAAGGCACTAAATATTCTCAGTGCTTCTGTAGGCACTGAGCCTGTCCCTCTTCTGTTAAAAATAAGCCAGGTGGTTTGGCATTAGATTAGAAGATTGAGCTGCCCTAGGTATGTCTGTGATGGTGTTTCAAAAAGAGATTGGCATCTGAGTCAGTGGAAAGAGTAGAGAAGATCTGCCCTTACTGTGGGCAGGTATCATTTGATCAGCCAGCTAGAATGGAACAAAAAAGTAGAGGAAAGGAGAATTCTTACTGTCTCTTCCAGAGCCTGAACACCCTTATTCCACCCTTGGACAACAGAATTCCATATCCTCCACCCTTTGAGACTTGCACCTGTGCTGCCTCCTCTCCAAAAAACCCTCTTCCCCTGGGGTTCATGGGCCTTTGGCTTTAGACTGAGATTCACCATCAACTTCCTTGGCCCTGAGGCCTTTGAACTTGAACTGAGTCACACTGCTGGCTGGCTTTTCTGGTTCTCAAGCTTGCATATGGCCTATCATGGGACTTCTCAGCCTCTATAATCAAATGAACCAATTCCCCTAATAAATCCCTTCTGATCTATGTCTCTCTCTCTCTCCATATATATATATATATACACACACACACACACACACACACACATATGATCCAATCATATATATTGGATATATATATGATTGGACTGGGGGGCAGTTTTCCCCATGCTGTTCTCATGATAGTGAGGGAGTTCTCACAAGAGCTGATGGTTTTAAATGAGGCACTTTCTGGTTCTCGCTGACACTCCTGCCGCCTTGTTAAGAAGGTGCCTGCTTCCCCTTCCACCATGATTGTAAGTTTCCTGAGGCCTCCTAGCCATGCTTCCTGTTAAACCTGCAGAACTGTGAGTCAATTAAACCTCGTTCCTTATAATGACCCTGTCTCAGGTAGTAGTCTTTATAGCAGTGTGAGAATGGACTCCACTGATGTTACATAACCACCAAATACATTGTTTTCTTTATGCTTTAAATTGTCAATTATCTTTTAGTGATTAAAAGTAAGAAAAAAATGGCTTTTATTTTTATCTTTAACTTTACCTTTTCCAGTGCTTTCATATTCTTTGTGTAGATCAGATTCCCATTTGTTATACTATTTCTTATGCCTGAAGACATTTATTTACTTCTTGCACTGCAGGTATGCTTGCATTGAGTCTCTCAGCTTTTGTTTTTCCAATAATTATTTACTTTGCCATTATTAAAATATGTATTTGCTACATATTGAAATCTAGACGAGTTTTTTTCACTCAGAACATAAAGATATTGCTCTTTTTTCTGACTTGTATAGTTTCTAATGAAAAGTATGCTATAATTTTTACTTTTGTTCCTTTGTATCTAGTAATACTTTTATTCTCTGTATACCTTCAAGGTACTCTCTTTATTTCTGATGTTCAGAAGTTTGACTATAATGTATCTAGGTGACGTTTGGTTTGGTTTGGTTTATTTTCTTTTTAAATTGTTTATTCTGCTAGAGAGTTCTAAGCTTCTTGAATATATGGTCCATTTTTATTTCACTAACTTTGGAAATTCTTGGCCAATACCTCTTCAAATATTCCTCTGTGCTGTTCTTTTGATTCTGTCTTGTTATTTGTGGATTTTAATCACATCTATGTTAAAGTCTTTGGTATTGTCCCACAGCTATCTGTGCCTCACTGGCTTCAAATTCCTCCAGTTCTCGGCTTCTGTTATTTTGTACCCAGTATATGGCCTGAGATGCCAGGGTATTTTTTCTCAGTGTTTCCAATTTCCTCAGCTTTCAGTAGTTTCTGAATGTTTGTGCCACAGAGAGGACATTTTCTCATTCTTTCTTCATTGATAGATTGTTGAGCTCATGGTGGTGCAGCAAAGATGTTTTCAGTTTTACTTGTTCAGCTTCAATACTGTGCAGGGCTTGTGATCCTGGGCCTTGGATAAATGGTCTTTTAAGCACCCCTGCCCCTCCTCTACTTGGCAGTCAGACTCTGCCTATGTATTTGTTGGGTCTTGGACAGGAGAGCTTCCTGTTCCTTCCCCAGTTGTAGCCAATTTCTATTTGGTGTCCATGAAGGAGCCTGGACCAAGTGATTTTTCTGCTCCTCCACTGGGCCACAGGGCCTCTGCTTCTACCCTTGCCTAGAAGCAGTGGATTTTTTTTTTTTTTTTTGAGACGGAGTTTTGCTCTTGTTCCCCAAGCTGGAGTGCAATGGTGCAATCTTGGCTCACTGCAACCTCCGCATCTCAGGTACAAGCGATTCTCCTTTCTCAGCCTCCAGAGTAGCTCGGATTCCAGGCATGCACCACCACGCCCGGCTAATTTCTTTCTTTTTCTTTTTCTTTTGTATTTAGTAGAGATGAGGTTTCACCATGTTAGTCAGGCTGGTTGCAAACTCCTGACCTCAGGTGATCCACCTGCCTTGGCCTCCCAAAGTGCTAGGTTTACAGGCGTGCACCACCGCACCTGGCCACGAAGCAGTGTGTCTTTATATTTTGTATGAGAGTAGTGCCCAGAAAAGCAGTTGATGTTTGATGCCTGACCCAGGGAGCAGCTGAAAACTACCTGTGCACCTGCATCACAGAGGTGGCAATTTTACAACCGCCTGCTTTTTTGTGGGCATTGGGTGGAGGCCTATGAAAAAGACCTTTCTAGTGAACATGGCTCCCCCCTTCTGACTGGAGGTCTCAGTTATTCTGAGCTTATCTGCTAACCCTTGTTAGTTGGCCTACTTGTTACATAGCTCTAAAGGATGTTATAGTTCGTTGCAGAGGATATAACCATTGCCATGAATGCACAGGGAACCTGGGAAAGCTTTTATTATGCCCTAGAGCTCAAAGAGAAATATGTGGCTTATTTAAAATTAATATAGTTTAAGACATCAATTTTCAAACTTTTCAGCAGCATAAACCCTTTTCTATAAGAAATGTTAAGTGGAACCCCCAAAACCAGGAGTAATTTACAAAGTCAAAATTATAATTGATTTTTTAAAGTGATTTCAACACTGTGAAAGCAATAGATGAGAGGTTTTTGTAGTAAAGTCATAGAAAATCCTTGGTCCTTTTACCATGATTTGAGCAAAGATTTGGGACATCAGTCCAGTCAATCTGTTTATTTGAACTCTCCAGCACAAAGAGAAGAAGGCTTATGTCCTCCTTATTATTCTTAGGCAGTGACTACAAGGTCTCAGAAGTCTTGCCTTAAGTCTATACTTGATTCTAGGTAAGTTTGCTTGATAGTTCAATTAACTATTTTATCTCTTCCAGTTATCGGTTGCCAGAGCTGCATCCCCAAATGATAGTGAGATTTTTACTAATGTCAAATAATTACTGTTAATACTAATTTTCTTGAAATCCTACTCTCTCTAACCACTGTTGGTCCCAATTACTGTTAGTCAATTTTTAAATTTTAAATGACATAACCCAGGCTAGGTAGTTTGAACAACAACAGCAACAAAAATCACCTGCATTTGTAGATTCTATGTCACAACGGAAAATCAAGTCTGGGGACAATGTAAGGAGAAACATTGACAACATAGACAGAATCCAGTGAAGACTCACTGCTGCCTGCAAAGACACAGTCCCTAGAATAAAACTGTTTATTCTGAGCACTTGATGTTTAGACTTCTGCCTCTTCTCTCATTTGAACTCATGTCAGAATGGTAATTGCTTCTTCACATCATCTACTTTTGAATTAATGTCTCATAAAGGTGCATCTGAATGGCACAGGCTGGGTTACATACATGACTGAAGGGAGGCTGGAGAAGTGATTGTGGACTTTCTGCCTTAGGGATAACAAAACCAGGGACAAAAACTCTCCTAGCCTAGAAGAGATGTTAAAAAGGTTTTAGGTAGACAAAAAAGCATAATACTTGTCTCCTGTAGATACCATTTTCTAGAACAAAATTATTATTCAAGATTACTCAAAATTATGTATTTTGATTATGAATTTCTTGTACAACTCTCCGTACCCTTATCCCGGAAGTTTGTATTGACTTTTCTGTTTCTTCTTGAGAAAAGATAAGATAAATAGGACAATAATAAATATTATCTCTAAAATTGTTCACCATCCTCATCATATTATTTGTTGCAGTGAGAATACTTTTTTTCTAAGGATACTCTTCTTGAAATCCTAAGAACACCCCCATCAATTGTAGACTAGTTATTTTTCAGGTTTACTGCCCAGCTGTCTTCCTCAGATTTCTTTCCATTTGCTCTTTTGGTCGAGTTGTCTTATTTCTTGGATTCCATGTATCTTCTTTATTGAATTTCCTTTGTTTTCAGAGTGCGCTCTTATTTTCTCAAAAAGAGTGCATGGGGAAAAACTTTATGACTGAAAATAATTTCACTCTTCTCTTGTACTTGATTGAAAGTTGGGCTATGTATAGAATTCTAGATTCAAAGTTATTTTAACTCAGAGCTGTGAAGACATTGGTTCATTTTCTTCCAGCACTTAATTGCTGAAACACTGACTGTAATTATTATATTGATTATGATGATTCTTCTAATTTCTTTGGGGTTAAGTTGTTTATATAACTAGGTAATAATATTATTGGCTATCAAGCTGTGATATTGTAACTACAGAAATAGAATTTTATTGGATATGAGAAAAATAAGTGAAGATAAATGTAAACTATACAAGTCTTTTGTTAGCAAGTATGTTGGGTTGTCTCAAGATGAGAAAGACAAATAGAATGTTAAAAATCAAAACAGGAGAATGTTGTATATTGATTTCCCATACTTTTTACTATCTACAATCTTATAGCCCCTTACACTCTATTTCCATTCCAGATACAACCATTCCTCCATCTTTGAGCACAACATAGTAATATATTCCACAACAAATATAGAACCTATTCAATTTCTTTCAATGAGAGCCAGTGCTTAGTGAAGAATTCTGTACCATTCAGGGTTGAACTAGAGAAGCAGAACCAGCAAGATATATTTTATATAGGTATACATTCCTGTATATATACATATGTGTGTTTGATACTGGTAATTGACTTACACTATTATGAGGGCTGGTTAAGCAGTCTTTTGAAAACTATGTCTCTGTATCTTATGTTGGAGCTTGAAGTCCACAGGCAAGGAATCAGGAAGGGAAGATTGCAAGCATGTCAGAAACCCCACAAGGATAAACTGAAATGCATGTCCATTCTTGTTGCCTCTGACGTTGGTTAAAAGGGTATCCTGCAAAGGTCTTTATCTCAGAGCTAAACACCTACCTGGCCCAGGGATCAAAAAACTGAAGATGAATCCAGAAAAGGCTAAACAACCACAGATCTAGATGCTGCTTTATGCCATTGAAATGATGCAGCAGATCAGCAATAGCATAGGTCAGCTATAAAATGTCACTTCCTTCCCTAGGTCTTCCAAATCTTGCAAGAATCTCCTTTGTGCTTCACCCTAATTGGAAATGCATAAAAAAGGGAATTCTGCATAATCTAGTTCAGCCTAGCTAAATGACACTTTAAAATGTCATCATAGTCCCCCCAAAGTAATTTTTAAAAAATTACTTTTATCCTAAAATTTTATTCACTGAAAGTAGAAAAAAAGTCTTTAACAATTCTCTCAGGAACTTCTGGTGGCCATCAATATGATTTCACCATATGCCTAACAGAGTGACTGAAACTAAAACCTGGAGGTAATTGAATGGTAAGATGTTTTAAAATACAGAATTATTTAATACTGGTTGCCTAAATGTTTTCCAAAGGGAATCCTTTTTTCTTTAATCCTACTTCTATACCAGACACTTTTGAATCATACAACTCTCATTGAACAAAACCATGATGTTAGCATATACAAAGTTTTTCTTTTTATTTGCTGTGGCAGAAGTGTCATCTTTTGATTGATCTAAAAGTGGAATCGCACTATTACTAGATAATTTAAAATCACTTTAAATTATAATATGTCTAGTTAAGATAAAAGCCCTGATTTCTCTTGCTCTAATGGTGTCATAAGCACCAAGACTTTATAGAAGCATTAATAATCAAACTCACATCTTGGTCTTGTCCACATAATCAAAGACTAAAAAGGTGAATTAAAGCTGAAAGCAATGGTTGGAACAGTTCTGGAATCATTCTGCTACTGCTCATATAGCCTTTACATGGTGCTCCAAATGTATAATCCAAAATGGAAGGCAAATGAGATTCAGCTGGACTCAAAGAGACACAGGGAACTTGATGAAAGCATTGCAAAATCCAGTGGACCCGTCTATCACAAATTGTAAGCCATGTTTTAAAATTAAAACAAAGGCCCTGGCAGAGAAATTGCCAAAATGCTGTTCTTTAATAATGAGACAGAACTGATAGTTTGTTCAATTTACCCATCAATTTGTCCAGAAGCTTTTGTTGGGAATGAAAATTGTCTGAATGCTAATCACTTTATACTCTAAAGGTGCCTAAATCTCCAGCCAGAGTGTATCATGAAGAGATTAAAATGTTCTTATTTTGGGCTGGGTGCGGTGGCTCACGCCTGTAATTCCAGCACTTTGTGAGGCTGAGGTGGGTGGATCACCTGAGGTCAGCAGTTCAAGACCAGCCTGAACAACAGGGTGAAACCCTATCTCTACTAAAAGTACAAAAATTAGCTGGGCATGGCGGCAGGCACCTGTAATCCCAGCTACTCGGGAGGCTGAGGCGGGAGAATCGCTTGAACCCAGGGGGCAGAGTTGTAGTGAGCTGAGATCGCACCATTGCATTCCATCCTGGGCGACAGAGCAAGACTCTGCCTCAAAAAAAAAAAAAAAAAAAAAAAAGTTCTTATTTTTGTAGAGATTGAATAATTTAAGCAATGAGTTTAGAAAACTAAAATATGTGTGTGTGTGTGCACGTGTGTGTGTGTAAAATTTCCTCTGGTTAAGGCTGTTATTAAGAAATACCCTCTAGGCATCAACAGGATCATTTTAAAGCTCTGCTTTGTCACATCTTGCATGGTTTTGATGTCACAAAAAAATAGAGTTTTTTCTAATTCTGAGTCTTATTATTTTCAAAGAGCCAGATTTCGATACATTTAATCATACAAAAGACCTCATATGCTCTTATCAAAGTGATTTAATTGCTCAATCTCTCAAGACATAGCTATTTTAGTTGGTGTTATCAAGCTAAATTTCTTGGAAAGCCTCTTTGAATCTTCTAAAATATTAACTAATGTGTTCAGTTAAAGGAAATTGGGAAAGCAAACTAGGTATTGAGTCTAATTTAAAATATCTTGCTGATGAAGCGATATCTGCGCTCCCATGTTCATTGCAGTATTCTTCACAATAGCCAAGATATGGAAACAACCTAGGAGTTCCTCATCAGATAAATAAAGAAAATGTGATTTATAATTACACAATAAACTGCTATTCAGCCTTGTAAAGGGGGGAAATCCTGTCATTTGCAACAAGATGAACAAACATGGAGGACATCATGCGAAGTGAAATAAGCCAGGCACAGGAAGGCAAATACTGCAGGATCTCACTTACTCGTGGAATCTAAACAATTTTAACTCAAGGAAGTAGAGACTAGAATGAAGATTACCAAAGGCTAGGGAGAGTCTGAAGTGGGAAAAGGGAAGATGTTGATCAAAGGGTAAAATAGGAAAAATAAACTTTAGTGAGTTATTGCACAAATGGTGACTATAATAAATAATAATGCATTGTATATTCCAATTTGCCACAAGATTAGATTTTAAATGTTCCCCCCCAAAATAAGTATATAATGTATGGATTTGTTAGTCCGATTTAATCATCCTATAAACATATATCAAAACATCCCACTGCAACCCCATAAATATATTATTGTTATTTTTCAATTAAAAATAAGTTTTAAAATTAAAAAAGAATATATTAAGTGGTTTAAAAATTAGTTTGAAAGCCCCCCAAAAAGAGAACTACTATATTTAGCCCCATCAGACTAATTACAAATTATATGTATGGTATTTGCTTCAGTATTTTATGGATGACTGTTTTTAAGCCAACGATTCAAATGGCTCTTAGGTTTCTAGTGGTAGTTCAGGATTTCACAAAAAATAATTCAAATTTCACAAAGAACCTTTATACTATTAAAAAAAATTTTTTTAAACACATATGTATTATGTACCACAATTTAGCTTATTAAAGACGATCAAGGATGCTAATTTTATGTCAGATTTCTTCATATTTATGCTGTTTTCAAGGAGAAAATCTTTTCTTGCTAATTCTGTTTAACTGAAGAATATCCTAAGATTTCAAAACAAACTGCTAAAAATATTTTACCATAACCACTTACTTGCTGATGTAAATGGGATTTAGAAGCATGTATTAAACTATTGCCCCAAACTCCAAATTTTAAATGCCTGTGTTTATTTAAAAAAGCAAACTTATTATTTTTACCTTTTTTTTTGAGACGGAGTCTCGCTCTGTCCCCTAGGCTGGAGTGCAGTGGCGCGATCTCAGCTCACTGCAAGCTCCGCCTCCCGGGTTCACGCCATTCTCCTGCCTCAGCCTCCCGAGGAGCTGGGACTGCAGGAGCTCCCCAACACGCCCGTCTAATTTTTTTTTTTTTTTTTTTTTTGTATTTTTAGTAGAGACGGGGTTTCACCGTGTTAGCCAGGATGGTCTCAATCTCCTAACCTCGTGATCCGCCCGTCTCGGCCTCCCAAAGTGCTGGGATTACAGGCGTGAGCCACCGTGTCCGGCCTATTTTTACTTTTTAATAAGTAAATAATTATGCATTTAGCCCCATATAGCAAAATTATATGAATAAATATCAAATATTAAGTGATTGCACATCTGTAGTCCCAGCTACTCAGGAGGTGAAGATGGGAGGATCACATGAGTGAGCCTGGGAGGTTGAGGTTGCAGTGAGCTGTGATCACACCACTGCACTCCAGCCTGGGCAACAGAGTGAGATCCTGTCTCAAATTTTTTAAAAAAGAAGTCTGGGACTCTAAAATTTCATAAAAATACTTCCATCTATATCTTACTTGAAATAATAAATCTAAATAAAATGATATAAACATGTTTAAAAAAGATACAAAAATATATGTCATAAGCAAGCACAATAAAATCTGTAATGATAATTATATCAGATAAACTAAAATTCAAGGTGGCAAGCTTTAAGTACAGCAGTTTATATTGATTAAAAAAAGCAATTCTTGAAGAGAAAAATAGTTGTGAGCATGTCAGTTACATCTGAGAATGGCACCTGATGAGGTTCTGTGTGGATCCCATGAGAAAGCCATCATTAGAATTAATGCCATAATACAGACATGCCACAGCTTTCTCTCAAGGCACTCTAACCAACACTGCCCTTTCTGCTATTCATTAAACAAAGCCAACCATACTTCTGTTTTAGGGCCTTTACACCCAGTTTCCCTGTCTGAAATTTTCTTACCCCATGTATCCTATGATATATTCTATTACCTCATTCAAGTCAATGCTGAAATGTCACTTCATCAGAGAAAGTTGTTCCTGAACACTCTGTGTTACATAGCAGCCTCTCCACCCATCGTCCTTGCCCTACTTCTACTGTCTAGATCCTGTATCATAAGCTGACATTATATGTTTATTTATTTATTCATCCATTTGTCTATCTCATCCCAATAGAAATGATGCCTCATGAGGGAAGGAACTTAATTTCTTTGGTAATTTCTTTATCCCCATCCCTAGAAGAATATCTGAATAAGCAAAAAAAGAAGTGCAAGTGTATCAGCTGTAGAGTTTTTTCACTGAAGAACTGGGAGGAGACTGAGTCCAGTCGCTCACGCTTAACCCCAGCGCTTTGGGAGGCCATGGCAGAATTGCTTGAGACCAGAAGTTTGAGACCAGCCTAGGAAACATAGTAAGAACTTGTCTATACAAAAATAATAATAATATTTTTAAATGGCAGATCCTATAACAAATACCTAAAAATGTGGATGTGGTTTTGGATTTGAATTATGGATAAAGGCTGGAAGGGTTTTGAGGCACTTTATAGAAAAAAATCTCCATTGTCTTGAGGAGACTGTTGGTAAAGATAATAACATTAAAGGTGCTTCTGTTGAGGCCTCAGATGGAAATGAACATGTTATGAGAAACCTGAGGAAAGGCAATCCTTACTATAAAGGGACAAAGAACATGGCTGAATTGTGTTGTAGTGTTTTGTAGAAAGTAGGTGAATGTAGACATTTCTAAGCAAAGTGTTGAAAGTATGGCCTGGTTTTTCCTTACTGTTTATAGTAAAATATGAGAAGACAGCTAAATTGAATAAGAAATTGTATAAGAAATTGGTAAGCAAAAGGGAACTAGAACTTGAAGACTTGAAAAATTCTCAGCCTATACATGTTATACAAAATGAGAAAACACATTCTATAGAGAATATCCAGGGTGTGGTTGGATGATCCCTTACTGAAGAGATTAGGCATGTGACCCACAGATCCAATCAACCATCTCAGCAGAAGCCAGGAATAGAGATGAGTTAACCAGGAAAGATCTGTAAATGATCCACTTATCTGATGGACTGGACCCCATGAATTGCATGGGGAGGCCAATAGGTTTCTGAAAATTTTATACAAGCAGAAATGCTGCTAGAGTAAACGGAGATGAACAGAGATGGGATAAAATGGAAGAAGGCTGCCAGACTTCTAGAATGCTACAGGAAAGAAATAGGCCAATAACACTAACATGAATTGTCCTTCCAGAAAAGAGAACAAACACCTGGAAGGTGGTTCAGAGCATGTCAGGCTGCCACTGCTACCACAGCTCAGAGTGCACAAACCTGTGTATGGGACCATCTCCTGCTTGGTTCCAGAGAGTGGGGTCATCTCCTTGGGTTCAGAGGGACTGGCCCTCTTCTCAGACCAGAAAGGGTGGGATTGCCAACACGGTGGGCCTGGAAAGTGGGGTTACCACTACTGTGGGCCTGTAGGACAGAGCAGGAAGCAAAAGAGGATTATTTTCAAGCCTTAAAATTTTAATGGAATTTGCCTTGTTAGGTTTCAGACTTGTTTGGAACCTGTGATCCTTTTCCTCCTTCCTATGTCTTCCTTTTGGAATGGGAATGTTTATCCTATAGCTGTCCCACCATTTTATTTTGGAAGCAGCTAACTTGTCTGGTTTCACAGGTTCACAACTAGAAAGGAATTTTTCCTCCAGATGAATCATACCTCCAATCTCACGCATACCTGCTTTAGGTGATATTTAGATGAGATTTTGGACTTAGATAGAGTTGCTGCTGGAATTGGTTAAGACTCTCAGGGATATTGGGATGACATGAATATATTTGCATGTGAAGGACACAAATTAGAGGATACAGAGGGTGAAATGTTACAGGTTGAATTGTGCTCCAAAATTCATGTGTTGAAGTCCTGACCCTCAGTACCCTGGGATATGATTTTATTTGGAGATAGGATCTTTACAGAGGTAATGGAAGTTAAAAGGAGGTCATTGGGATGAGCTCTAATACAATATGACCTGCGTCTATATAGAAAATGGAGATTTGGATACAGATATACACAGATATGTATAGAGAGAAGATAATATGAAGATACAGAGAGAATATCATGTGAACATGAAGACAGCCATCTACAAGCCAAGGAGAGAGACCTGAAACAGATCCTTCCCTCACAGCTCTCAGAAAGAGTTTACCCTCCCAACACCTTGATTTCAGACTTTAGCCTCTAGAACTTTGAGACAACATGTTTCTGTTATTTAAGCGACCCAGTTTATGATACTTTGTTGTAGTAGCCTTAGCAACTATTATAGTAGAAATGTAAAGGATTTGATCATATTAATTATACATTAAATAATAGATGTCATATGTAAAATACACTAACGTTAAATACTTATCATACATAAATAATGCCTGCATATCAATAAGCAAAAAGGAAATGACAAACAAATGGACAAAGATACCTAAGTAATTCGCAAAAGGAGTAAAAATAGCCTATATTCATATGAAATGATATTCTACTTCACCAGAAATCAGAGAATACAAATTAACACAGCAATATATTTCAGATTCATAAAAATTAAAGTGACTATTGTGAGGATGGTATGTGAGAATTAGGCATAGGAATTTTAATACAATTATTGATAGCAATATACATTTGTGCAGTGTGTTTTGGAATTATGTATTGAAATAAGGGTTGTAAGTATTATTTTGATCACAGAGGTACAATTTTGGAATATGCTTCACAAAAAATCTATATATACCTACATATACATTTTCTTTATAAAAATATCTACACACATGTATAAAGATATTCATTATAGGATTGATTGTATTAGTAAAACATTAGTAACAATTTAGATGTTAATCAGTAGGAGAATTATTAAATGCATTAAGACACCTTCGTAAAAACTCATACAGTAGTTAAATAAGATCTAGATGCTCTGAAATGGAGAGACTGCTAAGTCACCATGTCAACAATAAAAAGACATTTAAGTAGCATGATTTTACTTAGGTCGAAATTTCTATTTTTTAAAAAAGGTCACATATATTTGTATGAATGTACACATGATGTCTGAAAGGGTGCACATTAAACTTGAAAAAGTGGTTAAGGGTCCATGGGATGGGATTAGAGAGAAGTTTGGTAAAGGAGAATCCCTACTTTTTAACTCTAAATCCTATAATTATATTATATTTATATTATTATTGTATATTCATTATTTTTAAGTCTATGAAAAACATAGAAATCTGTACCATATTTCTCATTATGATGTCCCTGGGCCCAGGAAAGTATATAACAAATAATAAATATCAAATAAATGTTTCGGATTCAATATATAGGAGAAAGAAAGAGGCAAACATAAATCTTGAAAGAAAATTATTTAGAATGAGTTTCCAAAGGCAAAAAAAAAATTATGTAAAGAATAAGAGATATTTTAATAGGGGAAGGCAAAGAAAAAGATTAAACATGATTACATCTTAGAAATCTGTTTTGCTGCTCTGGGTAGAGGGATACAAATAAGAAAAATAAGATTGGGAATGAATCTTGCTTTTGTATCTATACTAATGGATGTGGGATAAAGCAGCATATGGAGAAATATAATTATACTAGAATTTTTACAGGTTGTTTTAAGTGTGTTCTTTCCACATAGGTGATTTGAATGTATTAAAATACTTGACAGTTTTCTGGCCAATTGATTTACATATGAAGACTTTCTTTCTCTGGTGATCTATTTTTATTCAAATAATAAATTTTTGTTATGAAAATATGAATATAGAATCTAGGAGATGCTACAAAGCAATTGGTAAAAGTAATATCATCTAAAATTAAGCAGTTCTCAAATGCAAACTGAACTGGAGCTTATATTCCTACTCGCATTGTCAGTGGGCCAAGAAGATGATATAGCTCCTATGCTTATTGAACACAGTGAACTCTTTATGTTCTTTACTTTTGTGACTCCTGTTAAAATAGGCAGATTAATCATATCTTTGATGAATTATATGTGGTATAATAATCAAGCGTATATTACACCACTTTGGTCCGTATTTTTAAAAGTTTTCTTGTAAGATTTATTATTTTCCTTTGAGTAACATCTGATATACTAAGACTGATAACTGAGTTTTCTATTTATTTAGAATGTATTTTAATAAAAATTTTAGTGTGCAACTTAAAGAATAATCTCAGGAATCTTATCAACATTTTTTAAATGAAGAAGAAAAACAATATAAATGATAAAATGTCAGCTATTGATACCACTTGATGAGAATTTGAGTGATTATTCTGTCTATTAAATCTCTTAAAAAGACCCCTGAAAGCAATATGATCCAATTTTGTTAGTTTAATATTCTTGCCTGGAAGATTTTTTAAAACTGAATAAAATTTATCTTGAAATTTGTAACCTTTAATTTTATATTTTCTCCTTTTTTTCAGGGCAGTATAAAGTAGGAGATTTCAAATTATTCTAATAGTCAAACATCTTCAAGTAGAGTCAGCTCTTCAATCTTATTTATAAGATCAAGTGCCTTTAATTTGCAGCACCCATTATCTTTCTAAACATCAAAGAGTAAAAATAACTTTTTTATATTAATGGAACATATAGGAACAGATAGTACAGGATTAACTTCTTCCAATTTAGGTCAATTTTAGAACACTTCGATAGACTACCAGTGATTTGACATGGTGTAATGTTTTTTACATGTTTAAATAGTTGTTATTTTATTTCTAGAGAATAAATTTTTTTTACATATCTTCCAGGAAAATTTCTATTTTTATGTATGAAATTAATTGATTATTTTCTCAATGTCATATGTGATATAGAATAAAAATTCCTAAAGGTCACATCTTCTCATATTTTACTTTTTGAATGAAACCCTTTGAGTTTCTTTATCAACTTAGCTGGTAGCTATTGCCCTCAGCAGCCACCACAGGCCAGGACCAAAGAGCACCAGCAGGGCTTCCATGTGCCTGTGTCACTTAGGGCAGCCTTGCCATCGGGGGCTGGAATGCAGACACATCTTCAGTGACACAACCACAATGTTAAAAGTTTAGGAGGTTTTTTTTTTTTTTTTCTAACTTTTAAGTTCAGGGGTACATGTGCAGGATGTCCAGGTGTGTTACATAGGTAAATGTGTGCCATGGTGGTTTCCTGCACAGATCATCCCATTACCTAGGTATTAAGCCCAGCATCCATTAGCTGTTCTTGATGTTCTCCTTCCTCCCGCCCCCAACCCTCCAATAGGCCCCAGTGTGTGTTGTGCCCCTCCATGTGTCCATGTGTTCTCATCATTCAGCTGCCACTCATAAGTGAGAACATGTAATTGGTTTTCTGTTCCTGAGTTAGTTTGGTGAGGAAAATGGCTTCCAGCTCCATCCACGTCCTGGCAAAGGACATGATCTCGTTCATCGTTATGGCTGCATAGTATTCTATGATGTATATGTACCACATTTTCTTTATCCAGTCTCTCATTGATGGGCATTTATGTTGGTTTCATGTTTTGGCTATTGTGAATACTGCTGCAATGAACATACACATGCATGCATCTTTATAATAGAATGATTTACATTCCTTTGGGTATATACCAAAAATTGGTGGAATGGTATTTCTGCCTCTACGTCTTTGAAGAATCACCACACTGTCTTCCACAATGGTTGAACCAATTTACACTCCCACCAACAGTGTAAAAGCATTCCCTTTTCTCCACAACCTCACCAGCATCTGTTTGTTGACATTTCAGTAATAACCATTCTGACTGGTGTGAGGTGATATCACATTGGGATTTTGATTTGCATTTCCCTAATAATCAGTGATATTGAGCTTTTATTTCACGTTTCTTGGTTGCATGTATGTCTTCTTTTGAGAAGTGTCTGTTCATGTCCTTTGCCCACTTTATGATGGTTTTTTTTTTTCTTGTAAGTTTGTTTAAATTCCTTGTAGATGCTGGATGTTATGGTCCACGTATCGGTTTATGAGTTTTTAATACTTACAGGCCCTGGGTGGGGTCACAGCACACCTGGAGGCCACAAAGAGAGTTCAGGGAGCATAGGTAGGGAGAGAGAGCCAATGCCTTTACTAGTAGGTTGGTTCACGAGTAATTGCAGTTTTTGCCATTAAAAGTGATGGGGAAAACTGCAATTACTTGTGCGCCAAACAAATAGGCCCAGGGCATTTTCCAAACAGGTTTCCTGTGGGGAATATTAATTGGTGGGTTTAAAACAAGGAGGCATGAGTTCCAGGAAGTCACATGCTGACTGAGAGGTAGTCACTGTGCACAGCCCATGTGAGGTGTGAGGGTCAGCGGGGCCAGTCAAGCAGGCTGCACCTAGCTGTTTTCTAGCAAAGTGGTTACTAGGGAGCAGTTGTTTATGGATCTACTATATTGAGGAACTGAGGGAAGAGGAGTGTGTTGTGTAGAACTGGAAACCATCAAGGGTGACTAAGCCCTGCTCTTGGTATGAGAAAACCCAACTTATAGTTATGTATGTTTGTATGTATTTATTTTTAATTTTTATGGGAACACAGAACATGTATATATTTATGAGGCACATGATGTATTTTGATACAGGCATACAATGTGTAATAAACACATCAGGATAAATGGGGTGTCCGTCACCTCAAGCATTCATCATTCTTTTGTGTTAAAGACATTCCAATTGTACTCCCTCAGTTATTCTAAAATGTACAGCAAATTATTGCTGACTGTAGCCACCACGTTGTGCTGTGAAATACTATATCTTTTCTAACTTATATTTAAAATGGATGCCAAGACAATATAATGTTATAAGCATTCACTACACTTACATGTTAATCTAATGTCAATCATGAGTTATAACCCAATAATGGCATCCCCAATAAGTCAGAGTTCAGTAGAGGGAATTGAAGGTACTCAAGGTACTTAAGCAGAAAGAGGTTTAATATAAGATATTAAAATATCATCAAAAGAACTCAAAGATCTGGCTCTAAGCTAGACCTCCAAGGATGACTCCCAAAATAATAAAAACTCCCCATAGTGTTTCTACCTCTGAGGCTAACTAGCAAGCCAGAAGCTATTTTTTTCAAAGGTGAAATACAATAGTATTTGGTGAGTTCTGTGACTTAGTTCCAAAATTATAGGGGTGTGATTATCTTATTGAAGATTTCCAGGTCCTTTATACAATGTCCTAATCTACCGTAGAAACATCAACAGTGACTATATCTACTTGGTCATAAAAATGTGTTATGTAATACCGTATCTGCTTGACTGGCAGCTTAAATTAGTTACTTTGAGCCCCATTCTAAGCCAGTTGCCTTATAGGTTACTTAGTAAATGGTCAGAGCAGCACCCTTAAATATAATGTATGCAGCATCCAAAATCCCGAAATGCCTACCAACACAAGTGGGTCATGAATGTGCAGCCAACTGTGTTTCACTGTGAAATGAGCATACTGATAATGTGCTTGTGTATTTCACCAAGGTAGCAGGCACCTATATTTTCACTGGGTTACCTTCCACATTCTAATGCACTTGTATCTTTCTAAGACAACTGGGATAGCAAATACTTCTGGCCCACCAGGTCCATGTGGCATTCTGACATCAACATTGGAAATATCATTGTGATGATCTGTAGTATGGTAAGACAATGAAGATTTTCTTGAGTTTATTACACAGCACTGGAGATTTGACACTACCTGAGGTAAACCAGTATAGGTGTCCTACTTCTAGTGGTGGTGAAAACAAACTGGTTTGCTCCAGTAAAGAGACAGCACCTGGATAGATAGCTACAATTGTTGTCATCACCTGATTATGCTTCCAGCAATCTACTACATAGTGGTGGCACTAATTCCCTTCAAGATGTGCTATTGCTTTTGAATGACTCTTTTGGAAGGGAGAGGCAGTTATTTGGCTTCTAGTTGGTTTTTCCTATCATAATGGTCCTCTGAAAGTTAACGAAATTCTTCCAGTTACTAAGAGTATTTTTCCATTCTTCATTCAAAACAGGGGAAATAGCAAGAAAATGAGTTTCTAGACCCAGAGAGCCACAAGGGGATAAAGTTTCGTCAAATCTCCATTTCTCACCTTACCCTTATAAGCCCTCAGTCATACCTGAGAGACACAGTGGAACACTGTGCCTGCAGAGACTGGGTACTTTGAAGGACTGAGAGCATGAATACTCAAAATCTTTGATTATTTTTCTTTTTTTAAGGTACAAAAACCATGGGAAATAGCTAAAGATTTCTTTGGAAAAGACTAGGAAGAATATTTAAAGTATATACTTGAAGAATGATGTCATGGAACTTTCTCAAGAACATTTGATTTCCAATTTATTTAAGCATTGCTGTGTCTATGCTGACTCAGGTCTGGGATTTCGCTCTCCATTGTGGTGGCTTAAATTAGGACTCTATTCTTCACACTCATACAGGTTATATTAAGCAAATAAGGACTTAGTTGTTCATTTGAACAAATAAAGTGAGGGGAGTATATATTATAAAGTTAATCTTAAACATTCCTATCTCTTAAATGTGTTAATACTCATGTTATAACAAAAAAACTGGCATCTTAATTGCTTCTAAATCTAGGTTTCAGTCAACAGAGCAAGCAGTTACCTTCAGCTTCTCAAACCACACATCAAAAGTACCACCAAAATTTTCTGTTGTAGGAATCACTCCATCTGCCATAGCCTTATTCTCAGTAGCTACTTTGTTGCAGATGACATCAAGTTAAAATTTTAAGGTGCGGTTTTGTCATCATGTGGCATGGACTAGTAGTATTCTTATTTCCTGTTTTAATAGGGACATCACTGCCTTTAATTCTAAATAAGTTAGGTAAAGGATCTAAGATTCCCATCCTTGTAGTTCTGTTGCAAGTAACCTCTTCTGGCTCCAAATACTCTTATCAGTAAAGTCTCTGTGCATGAAATAGAAACTATTTTAGGTGTTAAGCGGAAATAGGGTGTAATTAGGTGCTTAAAATGATTGGAAAAGCTAGAGGAATGGGATCTAAGATGAGTCTCTACATATGACTTTCCAAGCAGTGCAGAAATGACCCACTGAGAGATGCTGTTTACTAGATCACCTTTAAAACTATTGGGTTCAACACACCTCCACATTATGATTTAAGGACTAGAAGATAGAATTAAAGCTCCAACAACTCTGCTTATACCTCCTAAACTACCTTTGGACAACCAGAAATCTACAGAACAGTGAATGGAAAATAGCTGCAGAAAAACCTTATGCTTTCATGATTTTATCAGCAAAAATAGACAGTAAGAAGAATAAGAGAAGCTCTGCTTCTGTGTACCTCTATCTTCCAAATTTTATGTATGTAAAATTTAATTTCCACAGAACTGTAGCTGCAAAGAATTCTGACAAATGTAGATTTTAGATTTCTGGTCTCTGAAGTAGACTAATGTACTCTGGAAGATGGGTGAAATGAAGATTAAGTAAGCTAGGCCATTGTACCTAATACATATCTTCAGATAGAAATTTGAAACATAATTAAATGATGTCTATAGAAAGATAATGTAATGTTAACATAAACAGCTAGGAGTTTGTTTAGAAATGTATGGATGTGTGCCTAATGTCACAGCTCCAAAATGTGTGAAACAAATACTAAAAAAATTGGAGGAAGACATAGTTCAACAATAATTGTTGGAGACTTCAGTCTCCACTTTCAGAGATGGATAGAACAACTAGGGAAAAGTCAACAAGGAAACAGAAGACTTGAACAGGATTATGAGCCAAGGAGATCTAACAGACACCTATAGGACACACTAACTCAAAACAGCAGAATATATATTCTTCTCAAGTGCACATGGAACATTCTGCAGAAGAGACAATATGATAAAACACAAAACAAATGTATACAAACTTAGAAGGTTTGAAATCATGCAAAGGATGTGAATATTCTCTGACTACAATAGATTTAAATTAGAAACCAATAGCAGAAAGACATTTGGAAAAGTCACAAATTTTTGGAACTTAAACAACACACTGCTACCTGACCCACTGGTTAAGTATGAAATCACAAAGAAAATTAGAAAATATTTAAAAGTATTTTTAAAGAGTAATTCAAAAGGAAGTGAAGACACAACATAGCAAATTTATGGGACACAGGTAAAATAGTGCTTAGAACAAAATTTGTATCTGCAGACATCTATATGTTTTTAAAAAGATAAGATATAAAATTAAATGAACTAACCTATCATTTAAGACACTGGAAAAAGACGAGTAAGCTAAACTTAAAGCAAGAAGTAAAGGAAATACTAAAAGTTGGAGCAGAAATTAGCGATATAAAGTATAGAAAAATAAAAGAGAAAATCAACAAACCCAAAAGTTAGTTGTTTAGAAAGATCAACAAAATTGACAAATCTTTAGCTAAAACCAACCAAGAAAAAGAAAGGGAACACTCAAATTATTAAATCAGGAATTAGAGAGCAGACATTACAACCTACTTTACAGAAATTTAAAAGATTATTGAAAAATACTATGAAGAATTATATACCAACAAAGTAGACACATTAAATGGAATGGGCAAATTGATAAAAATGCATACAGTACCAAAATAAACTGAAGAAAAAATAATTTGAATAAGCACATAATAAATAAACAGATTGAATTAATAATATTATGTTAAAACTTCCCACAAAGAAAGCCCAGGCTCAGGTAACCTCTCTGGTAAATTTAATGAATCATTTGAAGATTCATTAAACCCTTCATAAACCCTTCAAGATGTGGAAGACAAAGGAACACTTTTCAACTCATTTTATGCAGTCAATATTAACCTGAAACAAAAACTACTCAAAAACAGCACACACATGGCCAGGTGTAGTGGCTCATGCCTGTAATCCCAGCACTTTGGGAGGCTGAGGTGGGTGGATCACTTGTGGTCAGGAGTTTGAGACCAGCCTGGCCAACGTGGTGAAACCCTGTGTCTAATAAAAATACAAAAATTAGCTGGGTATGGTGGTGCACACCTGTAATCCCAGCCACTCAGGAGGCTGAGGCAGGAGAATTGCTTGAATCAGGGAGGCAGAGGTTGCAGTGAACAGAGATAGAGCCACTGCACTCCAGCCTGGGTGACAGAGTGAGACTCCATCAGAAAAAAAAAAAAAAAAAAAAAATTAGCGCACACACACAAACCCCTAAACTATCGACCAGTATCTCCTATGAATATACATGCAAAAATCTTCCAATAAAATACTAGTAAAGCAAATCCAGCAATATTTTAAAAGATTTCACACTATGACAAAGGTGGATTTAATTAACATCTAAAAATCATATAATGCAATATACCTTATCAATAGAACAAAAGACAAAAAATGCATCTTCTCAATAGATGCAAAAAAAATAGCAATGGACAAAATCTAAAATACTTTTATGATAGAAATGGTCAACAAGTTAGGAATAGGGGGTGGAGAACTTCTTCACTTGATAAAGAGCCTGTACAAAAAGCCCAGAGCTAACATCGTTCTTGACGATAAAAGACTGAGTGCTTTCCTCCTAAGATCGGGAACAAGACAGGAATGTCCACTCTAGTCAACTTTGTGCTGAAGGTTCTAACCAAGCAATCCGACAAGAAAATGAATTTAAAGGCATTCCTATTTGAAAGGAAGCAGTAACTATCTGTATTTGCAGATAACATGATCTGGTATATAGAAAATCCTAAGGAATTCTGTAAAAATTTATTAGAACTAGTAAGTTCAGAAAGGTTGCAGTATAAAAGATCAATATTCGAAAGCTTATTGCATTTTATACCTTCTCAGTGAACAATCAAGCCAGAAATTAACAAAAAATATTTATAGTAGCATCGAAAAAATAAAATATGTAGAAATAAATTTAACAAAGGCATGCAAAACTTAAAATTTAAATTTGGCCAATAAATTACTGATGTAAAATGAGAGTTCCTTGAAAACATCTAGATTCAGTTGCCTGCAGAAAGGCAGGCTGGGCCTTAATCATAAAATATGTAAAATTCCACCTTTAGACATTTAATCTTGCAGACTATTGGAACTATACACTCTGAATTTCTGCAAACACAAAAACTATGCCTTCATATTGAGAACACGTTAACTCAGTTGAATTCAACCCACTGAATTTTATTTAAAACAATATTTTTAAAAATCCACTGAATAGTGGATGTCTAATTTGGCTAATTTTTTTTACTCCCAAGTAAGTTGTTTTTTCCCCTGTATGATATAATGCCAAATTTTAAAATCTAGCTGTAGGCAAGTTTTGACTAAAAGAGATAGATTTTATTTATTGTTTCTAGCTCATTTCTCTTAGCCATAGCCTAATTGCTTTTGAACTCATAGGATACTATAATGCAAATAATAGTTCAACAAAACGTTTTTGTTAAGGAAATCATAGTGTAGGTGCAATAAAAACAGTTACATCAAATTCTAGCTTAAAATTGTTCTAACTGCATGACTCAACTAAAATGAGTTTTAGCATCTACAAATTTTACAGCACATTCAAATCTCTTTCCTCTATTACGCAGAAAATAAATTATAGGGAAAACCACTAAAAATAAAACCTATTCCCTTAAGCTATCTAATTATGAGAAGTGACTCACTATGGGACATTTAGTTGTATCCAAAATGAGTAAGAACATGGAGCATGGAGGTGCAACTAAACAAGGAAAGCAGAAGAGGGCTATAATAGCTGATACTACAATGTATCAAGGAAAATAATTTGAAAATGATTCATAAAGCTTTCAAAACAGACAAATGGTCCCATATATGCCATTACCCATAAGAGCAACTATTTCCACTTCTGACAGCTTAGAGATACAGGCAGGAGTTGATAGGAGCCATCAGCAATTACTTGTTTGATTCTGTTGTACCTGCATCATTGAGCCAATAAAAGAAACCAAAGGTAGTTACAGGTAGAAATCAATTTTTCTGCTGTTTCATTTTAAGCCTGTTACTGGCTAAGGTGTCAGTATTGCACTGCAGCTAGATTTTTCACTGTATTTAATAGATTCTGTAATTAAAATTAGACTTTGTAATTAAATATCTTAATTTTATTATGTATTCTGAAATACTAGAGTTTGTTATGAATCTTTCCCCCTATTGCTGAGATTTCTGTGGAACTCACAATTTGCTGTTGGGGAAAGGACCTTGCCCTCCCACAGTTTAGCTATTTAGAGTTATTGAAAGCTAAACAGATACCTAGAATTTATAGGTGATTTATATCCACAAAATATCCTTATTTGACCATGAGAGAATTATTTTCTATACTGTTTAACATTTGCCATACCAATTCCTTACATGTTTAAATATTTTCTTGGTTATCATATTGTATCTTTCAAAATTTGTGGGCAGGAATTATTGGTTCTATTTTCCTATGTCCCACAAGTGCACCTAATATCACATGCAGTCATAGATTACTGAAGATGAACAGGATCATCTCATTCAATCCCCTCGAACCATAAATGAGTAGACTGAGGTCTAGAGGTTTGGATAACTTTCTCAAAGTCACAGAGTTAATTAACAACACATTTAGGGTGAAAACCTACTCCAGTGCTCTCTCTACTGTGCTGCACACACTCTGAAGCTAGAGTCATCCCCATGTATTCAGTGATGATCCCTTTGTGTGAAGGAGATTCTCCTTGGTAGAGCACACAGTGATTATGATGATGTTAATATTGTGCTGCTGCTTCTTGTAAAGACTGCTGTTCATTCTGTAACAAGAGCTTGCAATTCAGCCACATTTTTGATAGAGGTGATATATTACCAACAATCTAAATATATTCTTTATTTACGCCCTAGCGTTTACGGTCAAGGACTAAAGTAGACACTTGCCTACAGTAGCACTGTGAGAACCAACTACAAAAATCTAGAAAGACGAGTCAATCTCAGGAGTTTTAGAATGTGGGAGGAAAGGTCTGTTTTGGTATGCAATTTGCATACCTCTTACCAACCTACATACCAACACTAAATGAAAGCAGATATATATCTTTTCATTAATTTTTTTTTTTTTTTAAGACGGAGTCTCACTGTGTCGCCCAGGCTGGAGTACAGTGGCGCGATCTCAGCTCACTGCAAGCTCCACCTCCCAGGTTCACGCCATTCTCCTGCCTCAGCCTCCCGAGTAGCTGGGACTACAGGTGCCCACAACCACACCCGGCTAATTTTTTGTATTTTTTTTAAGTAGACATGGGGTTTCACCATGTTAGTCAGGATGGTCTCAATCTCCTGACCTCATGATTCTCCCACCTCGGCCTCCCAAAGTGCTGGGATTACAGGCTTGAGCCACCGTGCCGGGCCCTTTCATTAAATTGTTAAGGCAGAATTTCATGTAACATAAAATCCCCCAAGACAGATTTTGTTTTATTTTTTGTTTTATTTCATTTCTTTTTTTTTTTAAGACAAAAGAGAATTCTTATTCCCTTTGAGGGCCAAGTAACACTTATTCAAATGACTCTTATAGAACTATAATCATAAACACTGAATACCAGAGGTAAAGTGTTTAGAACCGTATATTAGGCGTTGACTGCCAGAATGACAGTGTGAGAGGCTTCACTGACCCACCTTTATTGAAACTGGTGAAATCAATTTTAAAACATAACCATGTAAAGCCTCTGGAAATGGTTGTAAGGATAAATAGCATATGGAGAAACAGCAATTAAAGAAAATCTATTTTAAAAGGTGAGCATCTGTGGTATCTGAAGCAAGACTGTTCCCTTACTACCCCCTCCCAGCTCAGCAAGGTAAAGACTTCACTCTAGATTGCTGCAGTCAAAAGCACAGGGCTCCCTCTCCCCAAAGCTCTGAGTCAGAAATCATTTTTTTGTATATGTATCCTGGGAGGAGTAGGACATCAGCATTTCTCATGCTGCCCTCAGCTACCTGTTGCTGAGGCTAAGTCCTGGGTGTCATTGAGATGCTGCCTCAGAGCCTCCACTCATAGAATGGAAGCTTTACATAAGGCATAGTGATGTGAGAAGCCTGAGGCCCCGATCACCTTTGCCCTTGTTCATGGCAGAAGAGGTAAAGGAAAGGACCTCTGGCTGCCCCCTAACCCCACTCCAGAAGCACTCACTTCCTAGGGAAAGGTAGACACTTGGAGAAAAGCTTGCTATTTTTCCCTCTTCCAGCTCTAGAGCCCTGGTTTACAGATTTCACCTGGAGGGAAAAGTGGGCCATGAAACAGATAGTTCCTAATTTATTCTCAAAGAAATTGATTTCATTTGCGACAGAGCAGGGAGAAAGTCAAGCTTAAGGGCACTCTCAGAAACAGTGCAGGTTGTAGTAAAAGCATATTAGGAAGAGATTCAGGATACTAGCTAAAATGTAGGCTAGCTAGTTTGCAAGCGAGAACAGCTATAGACAACTAGATAAAAGAAAAAGATATGCAAATTACCCTGATCTCATCACTATGTAATATATGTATCGCAACATTACTATATACACCATAAATATGTGTAATCTTTATGTGTCAAAATTTTTTTAAAAAGCAGATATCTACAGAACACACAACAGCAACAGCAAATACTATTTTCAAGTTCACCTAAAACATTGTCTAGAATAGACCATATGCTAGGCCATAAATTGAGGCTCAATATATTTCAAAGGATGCAAATAATATAAAGTATGTTCTCCTACTGCTATGGAATGGAGTTGGAAATCAATAGCAAGAGGAAATTTGAGAACCTCATAAATATGTGCAAATTAACATGCTCCTAAATAACCAATAAGTCAAAAAATAAAAGGGAACTCAAACCTTAAACTATAGAAATCCTAGAAGAAAACCAGGAAATACCATTCTGAACACTGGCCTTGGCAAGTAATTTGTGACTTAGTCACAAAAAGCGATTGCAACAAAAACAAAACTTGACAACTGGGGCCTAATTAAGCTAAATAACTTCTGCAAAGCAAAAGATACTGTCAACATAGTAAGCAGACAACCTACAGAATGGGAGAAAATATTCACAAACTATGTATCTAACAAAAGTCTAATAGCCAAAAGCTATAGTAACTTAAACAAATCAACAAGGAAAAAACAACCCCATTAAACAATGGACAAAGTACATGAACAGACACTTATCAAAAGACACAAATGCAGCCAACAAGCATATGAAATAAATGCTCATCACTAATCATTTGAGAAATGCAAATCAAAACCACAATGAAATATCCTCTCACACCAGTCAGGATGGCCTTTGTTAAAAATTCTAAAAACAACAGATGCTGGGAAGGCTACAAAGAAAGGAGAACACTTATATACAGTTGGTAGCAGTGTAAATTAGTACTACCACTGTGGGGAGCAGTTTGGAGATTTCTCAAAGTACTTAAAGCAGAACTACCATTCAACCCAGAAATCCCATTACAGGGTATCTACCCAAAGGAAAACAAATCATTCTACAAAAGAGATACATGCACTTGGTTTGTTCACTGCAGTGCTAGTTACAATAACAAGACATGAAATCAACCTAGGTACCCAAGAATGGTGGATTAGATTAAGAAAATGTGGTATGTATACACCATGGACTATTATACAGCCATTAAAAAAGAGAAATCATGTTTTTTGCAGCAACATGGATGCAGTTGGAGACCATTATGCTAAGCAAATTAATGCAGGAACAGAAAATCAAATACCACGTGCTCTCACTTCTAAGTGGGAGCTAAGCATTTAGTACAAATAGATGTAAAGATAGAAACAACTGACACTGGGGACTACCAGAGTGGAGAGAGAAGGAGGGGACTGTGGGCTGAAAAACTACCTGTTTGGTACTATGCTCTCTATCTGAATGATGGGATTATCCATACCCCAAACCTCAGCATCGTGTAATATACCCATATAACAAACCTGCATACACACCCACTGAATATAAAATAAAAGTTGAAATGACTTTTAAAAAACAGACAAAAACAAAAGGGAACTCAGAAAATACTTTGAGATGAATTAAAACAAAGATAATTAAAACAAAGATACAACATATAAAAATGTACCGTATGCAGCTAACGCACTGCTTAGAGGAAAATGTAAAGCTGAAGATGCCTATATTAAAAAAGAAGAAAGAGCCAAATAAATAACTTAACCTTCTACTTTAAGACACTGGAAAAAGAAGAGCCATCTAAACCTAAAGCAGGCAGAAGAAAGGAAATAAGAAAAGTTAGAGCAGAAATTAATGAATTCGAGAATAAAAAAGCAATAGATAAAATAAACCAAAAGTTGGTTTTCTAAAAAGATCAATAAAATTGACAAATCTTTAGCTAAATGACTGATGAAAAAGATAGAAGACTCAAATTAGGGGACATTAATTCTGAACCTACAGGAAATAAAAAGGGTTATAAATTAATACTATGATAACTGTATGTCAACCAATTAGATAACTTAGATAACTTAGAAAGACACATGCTAGCAAAACTGACTTGAGAAGAAATAGACAACCTGAATGGAGATATATTATGTAAAGGTATTAAAGTAGTAATTAAAAAAAAAAAACTATCCTCAAAGAAAAGCTCAGGATCAGGTGGCTTCAAGCTGAATTCCACCAGGTATATTTTTAAAGTAGTACCGATTGTTCACAAACTCTTCCCTAAAATAGAAGAAGGGGAAATACTTTCCACTCATTCTATGAGGCCAGTATTACCCTGGTAACCAAACTAGGCAAAGACATCACAAGAAAACTAGAGACCAATATCTCTTATGACTGAAGATGCAAAAATCTTCTACAAAATGCTAGCTAACTGAATCCAGCAATATATAAAAAATAATTTTACATCATGACCATATAGGACCATTATTCTAGTAATGCAAGATTGGTTTAACAACTGAATATTAATGTAATACATTATATGAATGAATAAAAAGGGAAGAGCATATGATTCAGAAAAATATATGATCATAGATTCAGAAAACTCCAATACCATTTCATGATTTTTAAAAAATTCAACAAACTAGAAATTGAAGGAAATATCTTTAACTGATAAAGAAGGTCTATAAAAAACCTCTGGCTAACCTCATACTTAATTGTGAAGGACTGAATGGTTTCCCTATAATATCAGGAACAGGACAAAGACACCTGCTCTTGACACTTGTATTAAATATTGTACTATGAAATCTAGCTAAGGAAATTAGGAAAGATAAACGAATATAAAGGCATTCATATTGGATAGGAAGAAGTAAAATTATCCTGGTTCATAGATGACATGAAGTTGTAGATAGAAAATCCTAAGGAATGCACTAAAAACTATTATTACAATTAATAAATGAGTTCAGCAAGGTTACAAAATAAATCAATATACAAAGATTCTGATACATTTGCCATGAATAATCTGAAAATGACATTAAGGGAATAATTCTGTGTATAAGAGCATCCAAAGAATTAAAATACTTAGGGATAAATTTAACAAAGCTGTGAAAAATTTATATTGTGAAAACCACAAAATATGTAGAGAGGAATTAAAGAAGATCTAAATAATTGAAAAAATATCCCATGTTCATGGATTGGAAGACATAATATTGTTAAGAAGGGAACAGTCCCCAAACTGATCTCAAGTTTAATGCAATCTGTATCAAAATGACTTCTTTTAAAAATTAACAAGTTGGGCCAGGCGTGGTGGCTCACGCCTATAATCCCAGTACTTTGGGAGGCTGAGGCAGGTGGATCATGAGGTCAAGAGGTCAAGACCATCCTGGCCAAAATGGTGAAACCTCGTTAGCTGGGCATGGTAGCACATGCCTGTAGTCCCAGCTACTCAGGAGGCTGAGGCAGGAGAATAGCTTGAACCCGGGAGGCGGAGGTTGCAGTGATCGAGATCTTGCCACTGCACTCCAGCCTGGCAACAGAGCGAGACTCCATCTCAAAAAAAAAAAAAAAAAAGACAAGCTGACTCTAAAATTTCAAAAATTCCAAATAACTAAAATAATTTTGAATAGAAGTAGAATGGCTAACACTTCCTGATTTCAAAACTCACTACAAAGCAAAGTTTAGACAGTGTAGTATTGGTATAAACACTTTGGGAGGCCGAGGCGGGTGGATCACCTATGGTCAGGAGTTCAAGACCAACCTGACCAACATGATGAAACCGAATCTCTACTTAAAAAACAAAAACAAAAACAAACAAACAAACAAACAAACAAACAAATACAGGCGTAGTGGCAAATGCCTGTAACCCCAGCTACTCAGGAGGCTGAGGCAGGAGAATTGCTTGAACCTCAGAGGCGAAGGTTGCAGTGAGCCGAGATGGTACCAGTGCACTCCAGCCTAGGTGACAGAGCACACCTCCGCCTCACAAAAGACAAAATAAAAACAAAAACAAAACAAAAAACAAAGATAATGGCTATGATAGATCAATGGAATGTAATTGAGAATACAGAAATAAATCTATTCATATATGGCTAACTGATTTTTAGCAAGTGTGCCAAAACCATCCAAAGTGGAAATAGTCTTTTTGACAAATGATGCTGGAACTGGATAACCACTTGCGAAATCAATCAATCAATCAAGTTAGGCCCTTTCCTTACACCATATACAAAAGTTAATTCAAAATGGATCAGAAGAGTGAAATGTAAGATGTAAAGCTATAAATTTTTTAGCATAAAATGCAGGAGTAAACCTTCATGAATCTGATTTGGCAAAGGATCCTTAGATATGCTATCAAAAGCATAAATAACAAAAGAAAAATAGATACACTGAACTTCATCAAAATTAAAAACTTTCATGCATCCACCACACTATCAAGAAAGTGAAAATACAATTCACCAAATGGGAGAAAATATTTTCAAATCATATATTTAATAAAGATCTAGTATCAGAATACATAATTCTGATCATAAATATATGATTCAAAATCATAAATTTAATAAAGATCTAGTACCAGAATACATAATTAACTGTTACAATTCAACAACAAAAATACCACCCAATTTAAAAATGGGTAAAAATTTGAATAGACATTTCTCCAAGGAATATATACAAATAGCCAATAAGTACAGAAAAAAATGACAAACATCATTAGTTTCCAGGAAAATGCAAGTTAAAATCATAATGAGATGCCACCGTACATTTACTATGATAATTATAATAAATATTTATTATATTATTTATAATATAGATAAATAAATAAAGACTCCAAATCAGAAATTGATTATGCAGAGGAGGAATGATCCTAATTGAAATTCTGAAATTAAGCTAGTTTACTGAAAAAAATGAGATTAACAAATAAGACACATTCTTCCCATTTCCTGTACCTGCTGACATCTCCAAAAAACAGACTAACAAAAAAACCCAGCAGCCTTCTTTATTTAGGAAAGCTAATAGCACCATTGCAAGGTTGCTACTAATGAATTCAGCAGTATACTTACTTTACCTTTGTAATGCTTAGTATCTCATTGGACCACACACTTCATTAAGTAGCACTTCAGACAAGATTTCTTATATCAATAAAAGGCAGCACCATCTATCTAGATATGCAAACTAGATAATATCTCTAGTCTTGATCAAAGTTTTATGTACACTTGGGTGTATAATAGACATCTTAAACAACATGGATGATCTGAAATTCTTTATTCTTCCTTCCCTGTCTGAAAAACATTTTTCTCCTAAGTCTTCCTCCTCTAAGGATATGATACTATCCTCTCAGTTGTTCAACTAAAAACTGAGAAAGAGGGCTGTCCTTCTTGAACCCCCACATCTAATCCAACAACAAATTCTTCCTTTTTTACCCTCAAAATAATCCCAATTGTATTCATTTTCTCCATTTTCCACTAATGGTTCACTAGTCCAAATCACTATCATTGCTTACCTTCTGAATTGCTGCAATAGGATCTTGATGACCTTCCTATTAAAACAAACAAACAACAAAAAAAAAACCTTTATACTTTTACATAGGCATTGCATGAAGTTGAAACTGTTTATCATGATCTACCAGGCGCCACATGATCTAGCCCTGCCTCTCCAACCGTCATTCTTTCCATGGCACCCCTCCTCATTCCTTTCCAAACAAAGTAGCCTTTTTTTTTTCCTTAAAGACATTAGACTTGTTCTTCCATTAGGACATCTGCACTGCCAATTTTTGGTTTGGTCTGGAAGGCTCCAGTTCTATTTCTTCGTATGATGAGTTCCTTCTTGTTATTGAAGTTTCAGCTTAACACTTAACTACTCTTTGAGATGCTCTCTAGCTACCACTAATTTAAACATTTCTTCAACGACTATCACGTCACAGCATTTTATTTTCCTCAAAGTACATGTGATTTTTTTGTTATTTTATTATTTCTTTATGTGTTTACGTGTCTTCTCCACTGATAAGTAAGCTTCACAAACTCAGGGACCTTGTTCATCTTGTTCACTGGTGTACCCCTAAGTCCTACAACAGTACCCAACACATAGTAGTGGTTTCATAAATATTCCCTGAAAGAACAGAGCCTTGAAACTTTTTTCTACTCCAATCCCATCCTCAACCTTTCATTAAGTCCTATTGATATTAATTTGCAAATATCTTTTGAATTCATCACTTTTTCATCAATTTTTCATCAATTTTTTCATCTCCCTTGTCACCTTATCAAAATAAATGATCATTAATCTGTTAACTGGACCACTGAGATAGACATCTATCTGAATTTCTGGTATAATCTTTTGTCCCTCTCCAATCTATTAACCACCCCGCAGACAGGGCAAGCCTTTCAAAACCATAATCCAGTCATGTCACCTTCCTAATTGACACTGTTCAGTGGCTTCCTTATTGCTTTTAGACAAAGGTCAAAATTGTGAACATGAACTACAAGGCCGTGTGTTGTCAGTAATATAGACCTCTCCAGTCTCATCTCTCCATTTTCTCTTTCACATTCTGTTCTGGCCACTCCCGCTGTCTTTTAATTACTCATCATATTATGCTTTTTGCCTACCACAGAGGCTTTGCACATGCTGTTCCATCTGCCTGGAACGCCCTTATAAGCCCTCTTTACATATGTTTCAGATCTCTATCATGTTAAGTGCTTTAGGAATGCCTTGTCTGATCCACAATCCAGGTCAGATTTCCACTCCTGGGTTATCAACAGGAACAGTGTTGTAAAAAGAAAAAAAAAGTAAATAGTAAATACAAAAGAAAGCAGATGAGAAGCTTGTATCCACTTCAGGCTTCTTGGATCAGAATATAAAGGAGTAGGTTCCAGTCATCCTTATTTTCTAAACAACCTCTTTATTTATTTCTGACCTTAGATTATGAAACTCTGGCTATACAAGGTTTCCAGGTACTGCTCAAAGTACTCTAAAGATTGAGAATAAACTGCTCCCCAAACGTGGGCATTCCACTTTGGATAGTTTCAATTAATCTTTAGAAAGTTTAACTTTAGTACTGGGTGCAATGGCGCATGCCACTAGTCCCAACTATTTAGGAAGTTGAGGCAGGAGGATCACTTGAGGCCAGGAGTTTAAGACCAGCCTGAGCAACATAACAATACCCTTGTCACTAGCCAAAAAAAAAAAAAAAAAAAAGTTAGCCAGGCTTAGTGGCATACGCCTGTAGTTCTAGCTTCTGGGGAGGCTGAGGTGGGCGGATCACTTGAGCCCAGGAATTCAAAGCTGTCATGACACTGCACTCTAGCCTGGTCAAGAAACTGGGGCAGGGTGAGTTTAGAGCTTGAGTGAAAATGGTTTCCCCCATCTTCTATCAATTGATGTTTATTCAATACCTCTGACACATAGAACAAATTAGAATTTAGTGAAGCTCAGAATTGCTTTATTTTATTGAAGATTTATTTTAGTTTTTGACTCATAATAAGCTTGCTTTTTGACAAATATTTTCTCCCCACTAATACTGATGCTTAATGCACATGGACAGTTCTTTTTGGGTTTTTGTTTTACTTAAGTGTGCTGTTCTTCAATTTTCACTATTATAATTAATTTTATTCCATTCAGCCTGTTTTTCTAGAAAGAAACAGTTCTTGGATTCCTGATTTGCTACCCTTCAGCATTATTTTGTCTTCTATCTAATAACTTTGCCTTCCTGAAGTCATTAATGAAAATGCTCAGTGAGAAGAGTCTAAATTGTAGACCTTTATTATGCCACTGAAGTTATTTCTTTATCTTAAATTCTTTCAATATTATGACCCAGTTGCAAATTCACCTATATACAATAAAATCTGTTCCAATCTGTTCCAACTTATCAATTTAGACAATATTTAACACGTTTCCAAAATCTTTTATGAATACATGTTATATTTTAACCCAACTAAAGTTTCTTAAAAAATAATGACAATCATAAAAATAGTTTGTTTTTAAGCTCTTACCATGTATCAGGCAGCATTCCAGTTGTTTTAAGTCTATGAATTAAGTCTATTAACTCTTAGACTTAATAGATTAAAGTAAACATTACTGCCACTGTTGTTACCCTTGCACTTATTATTTCTATTTTTTTCCTTAGAACTTCCATAG